>NC_140524.1:76149805-77469805 GCF_964339955.1 Pipistrellus hanaki
CTACTGCTCCACAGAACAGAACTGGCCCACCTCACCCACCTCCATGCTCAGCTGCTTCCCCAGGGTGAAGGTCAGCTTATACTGAAACTTTGTCTTTACCTTCAGTAGATTAGCCAGCAGCATGACCTGGGTGATGATGGCTGTAGGTACTGAAAGGGGCTAAGTGAAGTGGTGGCAACTTCACTTTCATTGATGTGTGGCCTGCAGCACAATGCTGTTGATAGGCACAGGGGCCATATTCAGCATGAACACAACCACCACCAACACATCAGCCTTTCCTGACTGACATACCTTGGCAAAGTGAAAGAGGATGTGGCAGCTGTTTTTTTCATAGGCTGTAACAGGAAGGGCATTGCTGGGCTTGACAGATTCCAGGGAGACATGGACACTGCCCAAAGAAAGCTTAGGCCCCTTCATGGGGCTTCCTTGGGACAGGAAGACAGGTAGCTGAAAGAGAGGACTGTGAAGACCCATAAGAATGGCAGGAAAAGCCTAGCTGAGGTGCTGGTGGGGATCAGATGAGAGGTGGTGGCCCTGGGTAAGAAGCTGGAGGACATGGGTTTCACCAGGCCTGAGGTCGCTTTGGCTTCTTCTAGAAACTTATCAAGGGCATCCAGCTGGCATAGGGTGCTGTCACCCAAAGCTGAGCCATGGTACCCAGGGGCTGTGGGCTTAGTATTTGGGACCAAAGCTGAGGTCAGTCCAGTGGGGAACAAAAAGCCTGCTTTTGGAGCAGAAATTCTGACTGGGACCACAGGAACTGGGAAGGTGGGTGGCAGTAGAGCTTGGGAGTTGCCTATAGGGCTTGATGGGGTACCTCAAAGTGCGCATCCTGGTGCTGGGCTAGGAGACCTCAGGCTGCTCCCTCTTACCCCAGCGCCAGGCTGGGGGACCTCAGGCCACGTCCCCCCACCAGGTGGGGCTTGACAGGAGACTTCAGACCCCGATCCCACCCTGGCACCAAGCCGGGGGACCTCAGACTGCATCCCCTACCCATCAGGACTTGACAGGGGTCCTCAGGCCATGTCTCTCACCCCAGCACCAGACCAGGGGACATGAGGCTGCACCTCCTGTCTGGCTGGGCTTGACAGGGAACCTCAGGCCGTGCCCCTCACCCAGTGGGTCTTGATGGGGGCCCTCAAAGTGCACCCCCAGTGCTGGGTTGGGGGAACTCAGGCCATACCCCCGCCCAGCAGAGCTTGATGGGGGAACTGAGGCTGCACCCCTCTCCCAGTGCTGGGCTGGGGGACCTGAGGCTGAGTCTCCACACCTGGTGGGGTTTGATGGGGGACCTCAGACCATGTCCCCCACCTGGCGGGGCTTGATGAAGGACCTGAAGGCACGCCCCCCGCCCCAGTCTGGGCTAGGGGATCTCAGGCCATGCTCCCTGTCCTGGTGCCAGGTCAGGGGACCGAAGGCTACGCCTCCTGCCCAGTAGAGCTTGACAAGGGTGGGACTGGCCAGGTCTATATCTAGCCCAATGAGAGGGGGGGGGGTCAGCTGGGTCTGGGTCTCATGAGATTTTGAGGTGCATGTGGGTGGGCGGGGACTTGACTCTGGGTCCTGTGGTGTGCCCCAGACTCTGACAGGAGGAAGGTTTTTCATATACATTTACTAATTTTCTTTCATCTCTGACACTTCTATTATAGAGAAAGGGCAAGTAGCAATATTAAATTATTTTCTTTAATCCCCTTTTAATGTGCACAAGTTTTGTGCATCTGGTCACTAGTGTGTGTATATATATAATATGTGTATATATATAATATATATATATATCCTATATAATAAAGAGTAATATGCAAATTGACTGTCACTCCAACACACAAGACGGCCACCCCCATGTGGTCAAAGATGGCCACCCCCATGTGGACACAAGATGGCCACCACAAGATAGCTGGTAGGGAGGGAAGTTGTGGGCAATCAGGCTTTCAGGGGAGGGCAGTTAGGGGTGACTGGGCTGGCAGAGGAGGGCAGTTGGGGTGACTAGGCTGGCAGGGGAGGACAGTTAGGGGAAATTGGGCTGTCAGGGGAGGGCAGTTAGGGGTGACCAGTCTGGCAAGGAAGGGAAGTTAGGGGTTACAGGGCCAGCAGGGGAGGACAGTTAGGGGCAATTGGGTAAGCAGGGGAGCAGTTAGGCGTTGTTCAGGCTAGCAGGAGAGTGGTTAGGGGTTAATCAGGTTGGCAGGCAGAAGTGGTTAGGGGCAATCAGGTAAGCAGGCAGGTGAGCGGTTGGGAGTCAGCAGTCCTGGATTGTGAGAGGGATATCTGACTGCCCGTTTAGGCCTGATCCCACCAGGATTGGGCCTAAACGAGTAGCAGTTATACATCCCTTGAGGGGTCCCAGATTGGAGAGGGTGCAGGCTGGACTGAGAGACATACCCCCCCCCCCATGCACAAATTTTGTGCATCAGCCTATATATATATATATATATATATATATATATATATATATATATGTAATCTGCAAATACTTACTCCCATTCTGTGTATCATATTTCATTTTGTTAATGGTTTCCTGTGCTGTGCAGAAGTTTTTTAGTTTTATGTAGTTCCACTTGTTTATTTTTGTTTTGGTTGCCTTTGATTTTGGTGTCTAATAAAAAAATTCATGACCAAGATTGATCTCAAATAGCTTTTTGCCTGCATTTTCTTCTATGGGTTTTATGGTTTCATTTCTCATATTCAAGTCTTTAATGCATTTTTAGTGAATTTATGTGTTATGATTTAAGATATCGATCTCATGTCATTCTTTCACATGTGGCTTTCTAGTTTTTCAAACACCATTTATAGAAGAATGGTGGAATGTCATTTCCCCACTGCATATTCTTGGTTCCTTGGTTGTATATTAATTGACTATACATGTGTGTATGTGTGTGTCTTTTATTGGCTCTCTATTCTTTTTCATTGATTTATGTGTCCTTTTTTATGCCAATCTCATACTGTTTTTATTACTATATTATAGCTTTGTAATATAGTTCAAAAATCAGGAAATCTGATACTTCAACTTTTTTTTTTCTTTTGCAAAGACTATTTAGAATCTCTCGTGTTTTCATAGAAATTTTAGGATTGTTTGTTCTATTACTGTGAAAAATGTCATTGGAATTTTGATAGAAATTTTATTGAATCTGAAGATTTCTTTGTGAAATATAGACATTTTATTTTTTATTTATTTATTTATTTTGAAATATAGACATTTTAACAATACTACTTTTTCAAATCCATGAGCATGGAGTATCTTTTCATTTATAAATGTCTTCTTCAATTTTTTGTTGATGTTTTATAGTTTTCAGTGTAGTTTTTAACTCCTTGTTTAAATTTATTTTATATATTTTAGTCTTTTTATGCAATTGTAAATGAGATTGTTTTAGTAATTTCTATTTCTGATATTTGCTATTGGTATTTAGAAATGCTAAAGATTTTTGTATATTGCTCTTGTATCCTGTAACTTTACTGAATTAGTTAGTTCTAAGTTATTTTGCTTGTCTATATCCTACATATTAAAAGATTAATATGCAAATTAACCACCACTCTGCTACACCACCAGCCACGCCTACCAGCCAATCAGAGTGAGTATGCAAATAAACCAACCAAGATGACTATAGCCACAGAGAGCACGAGGGAGGCTTGGGTTTCCCAGGCAACGAAGGAAGCCAAGCTTTCCACCTGACCTTGCCGGCCTAAGCCTCCACTCAAGGCTACAAAGTTTCAATGATAGAAGGTAAACAAATCCAAACAGAAATGGCAGCAGCCACAGAGCTGGAAAGAGCGGGAGGCTAGGGTTGCCCCTGGCAATGGAGGAAGCAAAGCTTTCTGCACACCCTAGCTGGCCCAGGCCTCCACTCCAGGCTACAAAGTTTCAATTATAGAAGATACATAAATTCCAACAAAATGGCTGCCAGCCATGGAGCGAGCAGGAAGTTTAGCTCTGCTGAAGGCTACAAAGTTTTAATTATATATAGAAGGTAAATAAACTCCAGATACCAGGGCTTCCTCTTGGGTCTCCCGGGAGTGTGGCTGGCCTGCAAACCACCACAGGGTCTCATTCAGGCTGCTCCATGCCCCAAGGGAACCCCCACCCTGATCCAGCACACCCTTCAGGGCAAACCAGCTGGCCCCCACCCATGCACGAGGCTTCTATCATATCTAATAAAAGAGTAATATGCAGATTGACCACCACTCCAACACACAATATGGCTACCCCCATGTGGTCAAAGATCCTGCCCCTATGTGAACACAAGATGGCCAGCAGGGGAGGGCAGGTGGGAGGCACCAGGCCTGCAAGGGAGGGCAGTTGAGAGGGACCATGCCTGTAAGTGAGGGCAGTTGGAGGTGATCAACCCTGCAGGGGAGGGCAGTTAGGGGTGACCAGGCCAGCAGAGGAGGGAAGTTGGGGGCAAACAGGCTGGCAGGGGAGCAGTTAGACATCAATAAGGCTGGTATGGGAGTAGTTAGGGGATGATCAGGCTGGCAGACAGAAGCAGTTAGGGGCAATCAGGAAGGCAGGCAGGCCAGCAGTTGGGAGCCAGCAGTCCTGGATTGTGAGAGGGTTGTCCAACTGCCTGCTTAGACCTGATCCCACCAGGATCGGGCGTCCCAGATTGGAGAGGGTACAGGCTGGGCTGAAGGACACCTCTCTGACTCCATGCACGAATTTAATGCACCAGGCCTCTAGTGTACATATAAAAACCTAGACAACTGAATGACCAAATGACCAGAATGACCGGTCACTATGATGCACACTGGCCATTAGGGTGCAGATACTCAATGCAGGAGCTGTCCTCTGGTGGTCAGTGTCCTCCCACAGCAGGTGCACTGCTTAGATGATGACCCATCCCAGTATCCCATCAGCCAGGTGGCAGCCACTCCCTCCCTCAATAGTCCTGCAGGTCCAATCTCTGGAAAACAGACCAGGGACTGATGGGCCAGCACTGCTGGCATGATTCCAACAGTGCCACTGGCCTCCTGAAAGTTGGCCTTGGGCACTGAGGCCACTTCTCCCTAAACACTCTGCTAGGAACAAACAATATAAAAGCTGCTACCAGATGGCTCCTGACCACTGGTGTGAATGTCAGTGGGAAGATCCAATCCTGGGAAGGATCCGGATCCTGGATCCCAGGCCAGCAAGGGTGTCTCACCATCCCCCCCCCCCCCATAGGCTCCTAGGGACCCTACCTGTGCACGAATTTGTGCACCAGGCTTCTAGTATGTACATAAAGTATATCATCTGCAAATTGTGACAATTTTACTTCTTCCTTTACAATTTATATGCTATTTATTTCTATTTCTTGCTTAATTGTTATGGACAGGTCTTCTAATAGTATGTTGAATAACATTTGTAAGAGTTGCATCCTTGTATTATTCTAGATCTTAGAGGAAAAGCTTTCAGATTTTCATCATGAATATAATGTTAGCTCTTGGCTTGTCATATATGATTTTATCATGTTCCCTCTAAACTCAATTTTTTTGAGAGTTTTTATCATAAGTATATGTTGAATTTTATAAAATGATTTCTCTACATCTATTGAGATGATCATATACTTTTTATCTTTTATTTTATTAATGAGGTGCATCACATTAATTGATTTGCAGGTTTTTTTTTTTTATAAATACATTTTATTGATTTTTTACAGAGAGGAAGAGAGAGGGATAGAGAGTTAGAAACATCGGTGAGAGTGAATCATCGATCAGCTGCCTCTTGCACACCCCCTACTGGGGATGTGCCCGCAACCTAGGTACATGCCCTTGACCGGAATTGAACCTGGGACCTTTCAGTCCATAGGCTGACACTCTATCCATTGAGCCAAACCAGTTTTGGGGTGATTTGCAGTTGTTGAACCATATCTTGCATCCTTAGAATGAATCCCACTTAATTGTGGTGTATAATTTTTAAAATTTATTACTGAAGTTGGTTTGTTAATATTATGTTGAAGATTTTTCATTAATATTAATTAGGGATATTAGCCTGTAATTTTCTTTCCTGTTGAGTCTTTTCTAGTTTTGGGATCATGGTAACATTGGCCTTGTAAAATGAGCTTCCAGGTGTTCCTTCCTTTACTACTACTTCTTCTTCTTCTTCTTCTTCTTCTTCTTCTTCTTCTTCTTCTTCTTCTTCTCCTTCTCCTTCTCCTTCTCCTTCTCCTTCTCCTTCTCCTTCTCCTTCTCCTTCTCCTTCTCCTTCTCCTTCTCCTTCTCCTTCTTCTTCTTCTTCTTTTTTTTTTTTAGAAGTTGGAGAATAATGAAAGTAATTGTTCTTTGAATGTTTAGTATAATTTCCTAGCAAAACTGTCCAGTATAAGACTATTGTTTGTTGGCAGGTTTGTTTTTATAAATTTATTTTTAATTATAGTAGATATACAATATTATATTAATTTCAGATTTACAACATAGTGGTTGGACATTTATATAACTTACAAAATGATTACCGCAATAAGTCTAGTACCCATTTGACACAATACATAGTTATTACTGTAATAGCATTGACTATGTTTCATATTGTATTATACTATACTAGAGGCTCAGCCCAGCCTGCACCCTCTCCAATCTGGTACTGCTTGGGATGTCCAACTGCTGGTTTAGGACCTATCTTAGGGATATTCCTTTCACAATCCTGGACTGCTGGCTCCTAACTGCCCCCATCTGCCAGCCTGGTCATCCCTAACTGCCCCCCCCCCCCCCCGCGCCCGTCAGCCTGGTTGCCCCAACTACACCCCACTGCCAGCCTGTTCTCCCCCAACTGCCCCCCTCTGTCAACCTGTTTGCCCCTAATTTCACCCCCTACACTGGCCTGGTCTCACCACGCAGCCTGCTGTTCAGTCGTTTTGTCATCCCTCACTAACCCCCCTGCCGGCCTGGTCATAGGCAGCCATCTTGTGTGGACAATTTGCATATTACCTCTTTATTATATAGCATATCCCTGCAACTATTTTTATGACTGGCAGTTTCTACTTCTTAATCCCTTTTACTTTTTTCACCCATACCTTCAAATTCATTTCCTTCTGATAGCCATGAATTTGTTCTCTGAATCTGTAAGTTTGTTTTTTATTTTCTTTGTTTATTCATTTTGTTTTTTAAATTCCACATATAATTGAAATTATATGGTATTTTATTTTTTCTCTCTGACTTATTTCCCTTACCATAATACCCTCTACTTATCAGAAATTGGTCATCTCAGATTTTCTATTTTTTTATGATTCAGTCTTAGAATATTGTATGTTTCTAGGATCTTATTAATTTTTTCTAGGTTGTTCAATTTATTAGTATATAATTGTAGTAATCTCTGTGATCCTTTGTATTTCCATAGTATCCATTCTAATATCTTCTTTGTCATTCTGATTATTTGGGTCTTCTCTTCCCCCCACCCCCCTTTTTCTTGAGGGTTCTAGCTAAAGGTTTATTTGTCAAATTGTTTTTCACGTTTTTTTCCCCTTTGTATTGAATTTATTGAAAAACTAGTTCTTGGTCTCATTGGTCTTTTCTATTGTCTTTTAGTTTCTATTTTATTTATTTCTATTCTTTGTTGTTTTCTTCATTTTACTACCTTTTTTTCTTTTTTGACACTATTACAGATGTCTCCCGATCCACCCCCCCCATTTTGATCCCTTCCATCAACCCCCTCCAGCTTTCACCACATTGTTCTATTGTTCTAATTCTTTGGGGTACAAAGTTAGGTTGTTTGAGATTTTTCTTATTTTTCTAGGTAGACATTTATCATTATGAACTTCAGACTTAGAAATGTTGTTGAGCCCTAACCGGTTTGGCTCAGTGGATAGAGCATCGGCCTGCAGACTGAAGGGTCCCAGATTCGATTCCAGTCAAGGGCATGTACCTTGGTTGTGGGCTCATCCCCAGTAAAAGATGTGCAAGAGGCAGCTGATCGATGTCCCTCTCATCAATGTTTCTAACTCTCCCTCTCCCTTCCTCTCTATAAAAAAAAAATCAATAAAATATATTTTAGAAAAAGAAATGTTGTTGATGCATTCCATAAATTTTAGTATGTTTTATTTCCATTTTCATTTCTTTCAAGGTATTTTTTTTTCTTTTTCTTTTGGTTTCTTCATCAACCCATTGGTTGTTCAGTAACATGTTGTATAATTTCCACATATTTTTGAATATTAGTCTTTTTCTGTTCCCCAAATTGTAACTTAATTCAGTCTTTAGAAACTTATGACATAAAAGGCCATGTGTAGAAATGTTAAAAAATAACCAAGCCAACAGAATACTATTTTTCATTTAAAGGCATCTCACTAAAACAATGCAAAGCACAAATATCAAATAAAAAATGTTGGTTTAGTACTTCCCTCAGGTCTCTTATTTTAAATAATCAAATATACTTCCAGGCATAACCAATGGACACAATCCACTGGGGTGGGGGGGGGGGGTGAAGTCATGTGCCGGGAGGTAGGGGAGGCTGCAGGGAGGTCAATGCAGAAAAAAAGGAGACATATGTACTACTATTTGTAATACTTTAAACAACAAAATAAAAATTACAAATAAATAAAAAGAGTTACCATTTATACTTAAAGTTTTATTAGTGAAACAGAATTTAAGCTGCAAGGTGTAATACTTTTGCTTGGTAGGTACAAACTTTACCTATATATATGTTTACTTTATCTTTATTACTAAAATAATGTTTAAATATAGGGAAGGGATGGGTGGTATTGAAAAATATCTAATATCAACTTTGTTAGATATTAATGCTTTAATAAATGCTTAGCAAATGCAAAATAATATACTTCCAGGATGATGGAGTAAATGCACTGATTACAATTTTTCATGCAACCAAAAGCCATGGATATTATATGTAAAACAAATATAAGAATACTCTGGAAAGTGAAGAGGAGACAGCTGACTAGTGAGTGACTTCAGGGCTTGAAAAACATCAAACTGATAAGTTCCCTGTGTTTTGTTTTGTGTGTGTGTGTTTTATTTTGCGTGTTTTTTGCCTCATATTCCTGAACTTGGAGAAACTGGTGACTCTGGAATGCCAATCAGTACAGACAAAGTAATATCATTATAAGGGCCTACTTTCTCTAGTCAAAGGACCAGTAAAGGGGAAGCTTAATAAGATGGAAACATTTTAGTCAATAATCTCTCTAACCAAACTCTAGTGGCAAAAATTACTATAATTCCACTCATTTAACCTAAGGCCAAGTGGGTAGCCTAAACTTACACACATATGGGCCTAAAATGAGGTGCCCCAATACTTCATCTAGGATGATGTAAGAGAAGGCCATGTAAAGTAAAGACTTTTGTTCCTACTGGGTAGTAAGAAGATTCTCCTACTACAATGTTAGTGGAGACTACTTGGGGAATACAAGATTTCCATCTCTACTTGGCAGCTGGAGCTATTGTTTGACCTCCCTGCTCAGGTGACATCAGCTGAGATTTAGTGTACAGCCAGGACTTTCACTATAGCTATAGTATCGATAATAATCCCACCTCCACTTGGTCTTGGTGTGCAAGACTAATGCAAAACCAGAACTTCCATCCCAACTTTGCAGTAAAAATGACCCATCACTCCCACCCACATCAGGTGTCAAAGGCCAAGTGGGAAACCAAGACTTCTCCCTCCACCTGACAGTAACAAAGTATATCACTTCCCCTGCCAGTTGGAGTCAGAGGAAGCCAGTTAAAATAGATTTAAACAGTCTTATAACAAAAATAGAACATTCTCAGTTATTAATAGAACATTATTTGTCATAACAAGGACCAATATGTTTTCATGTTTTCAAAATGAATGAAGAAATACATTCAGTAAATGTCAACACTGAGATGACAGAGAAGCTAAAAATCATCTGAAAAAGATTTTAATTCAGCTGTGATAAAAAATATTTCAATGGGCAATTATAAACACACTTTAAACAAATTTAAAACAAAGTCTCAGCAAAAAAGAAGATACAAATAAGAACTAAATGACATTTTTAGAATTGAAAAGTACAGTAACTAAAATAAAAGCCTCAGTGAATGAAGTGGAGAACAGGATGGAGGTGGTAGATTTAAGGATCTGTGTATTAGAAGGCAGAACCATAGAAATTACCCAAGCTGTTGATAGAAAGAAAATATACTGAAAAATAAGCAACAAAATAAAACCTAACAGACCTCACAGGGACCTGTGAAATATAAACAATGAATCCAACACTAGTATCATTGGTATCACAGAGGTATAGGGTGGAGAGAGACAGAGAGAGGGAGAAGGAGAGAAGGAAGAACAGAGGGAGAGAAGAACAGAAGGAGGGAGGGAAGGAGAGAGAGAGACAGAGAGAGAGAGAGAGAGAGAGAGAGAGAGAGAGAGAGAGAGAGAGAGAGAGAGAGAGAGAGAGACCTATGAAGAGTATCCAAAGGAATGTTGGCTGAAATTTTCCCAGATTGAGGAAAGACATAAAATCTTCCTGAATATGTATTCAGGAAGTTGGGTAACTTCCAAAACAGAATAAAGACAAATAAATACATGCCAGAACATATCATAATTAAAAAACCAGTGAAAAAGCCTTGAAAAAAACCCCAGAGAAAACCAACACCTTATCATATAGAGGTAAACCTCAAATGATAATGATTTCTCATTAGAAACCATCAAAAGCAGAAGGAAGTGGCACAATATTTTTCTGGTGCTTAATTAAAATGTAAAGCTGCCAAATCCAAAACATTTAGCCAGTGAAAATATTTTTCAGGAATAAATCAAGAAAATCTCTGGAGAAAGTTTCAGGAGAAATCAAGAAAGTCTCAGTAGAAGAAAAACTGAGAGATTTGTCACCTGCAGTCCTACCCTAAAACAATGGCTAGAGGAAGTTCTCTGCACAGAAATCTATACTACTAAAAGCATAGGTGGCCCTCACATGAAACATTGTCAGAAAGATGGCCACCACAAGATGGCCACCACAAAGATGGTTGCCACAAGATAGCTGCCATAAAATGGCCACCGCAAGATAGACACTATAAGATGGCCACCGCAAGATGGCCACATGCACAGCAGAGGCGGGGCCCAGCCAGCCACTGCATGTGGTGAGGCCTAGAGGTCCCACAGCTCCAAGTGGCATGGAGGAAGCTGGTCCTGAATTCTCTGCCACCTTGTGTGGAGGAGGCAAGTTCTAGAGGAGGAGGTGGGTCATGCCAGGGGAGGGCAACTGTGGGCAATCAGGTCCGCAGAGGAGGGCAGTTGGGGGACATCGGGCCAGCTGGGGAGGGCATTTGGGAGCAATAAGGATGTCAAGAGAGCAGTTAGGGGATGATCAGGCTGGCAGGCAGGCAAGTGGTTAGGAGCCAGTGGTCTTGGATTGTGAGAGGGATGTCTGACTGCCAGTTTAGGGCCGATCCCTGTGGGCTTAAACCAGCTTTTTGATATCCCCTGAGGGGTCCCAGATGGGAGAGCATGCAGGCCTGGCTGAGGGACACCCCCCATGCACAAATTCTGTGCACCAGGCCACTAGTGTAATGATAAAATAAGAAGCTTTAGACTATCAGGAAGAAGAAAAAAAACACAAACCAGAATAAGCAAAAATATGAATAAAACAATAGGTTTTTATTTTTTATTGAGTTTTAGATATTATTTGATAGAGGTGTGGTCTAGCTGATGTAGTTATATCACTCTCTGGTGTGTCTGTTAGACACATAACTCAATGTAACAGAATAGCTAACACAAAAATAGATCAATTGATTTTTTGAAGTATACTTATTTTGATATATAATTCACATGCCATATAATTCATCCTTTAATGTATACAATTCAGTGTTTCTTAGTATATTCACAAAGTTGTTCAACCATCACCACTATCTAATTCCAAAATATTTTAGTCACCCAAAAACAAACCCCCATCCAATTCACCAAAGACAACCACTGATCTACTTTGTAATTATGGGTTTTCATATTTTGAGTATTTCATGTAAATGAAATCATACAATATATGGTCTTTAGTGCCTGACTTATTTTATTCAGCATAATGTGTTCAAGGATCATTCATGTTATGACTTAAATCAGTATTTAATTCACTTTCATGAGGGACAAAAATAATTCAATGGAAGAAATATAGCCTTTTACAACAAATAGTTCTGAAGCAACTGGATACTTTAGGCAAAGAAGAAAAAAAGAAAATTTTGATCTAAGTCTTATACCTTATACAAAAGTTAACTCAAAATAGATCACAAATATATACTGCTGATGATCTGAAAACAACTATATATTATCTCAAAATTGGTAGCCTAAAAGTTAACTAAAACCAATAGGACTAACTAAATTCCTAAATATTTGTCTAGGATTATTAAGTTAAATAAATCACTTAGGTACACTTTTCAGAAATATTTTTATATAAAAGTAAAATGCATGCATATGGGCTGATTTTTACATTGTACCATCTGAATAACAGTCACTCTTTAATAAGGCTATTACTTTTAAACCAACTGTATGTATTTAATAATAAATCATAAGGTTACTATTCCAACTAAACCAGTGAGGCAAGCTGTACAACTATTATTATTTTTAAAACTTTTCAGACTATTTTCATTTTCTTGAATCATGATCTTTTGCTTTTGCATTTTATGATTTTTAAATAATTGTTTTCCTTTCTATACAGATGAAATCAGTACTTCTACTGACAGATGTATGGCACTGTTTGACCCTGGATATTCTGCAAGAAGATCAAATGTATTAGCAATAAGCTCTTCTTTTGTGAGAATATTTATTCTCATGAATAATGGAAATCTTACTGGTGATAAAGCTACTCAAATGTGATCTTTGAAAAATTTTGTCATGGATGGAATGGTATTTTTTCTTACAAATGAATCATCTATAGGAACAATTATTTCACCTTTAAAGTTGTCTGATGATACTATAAAATTTTATTTCTGAACACCAAATTTTCTTTATTTCATATTGGCTAGATGAAGCTTTTCTGAGATACCAGCTTTTACACAGCACCTTCACATGTGTAAGTCCACATTTTCCTGATTAACCAAGAGCAGAAGGCATAACAAATTCAGGAGCAGTGCTCAACAAATGCTGCTTCTGGGTGCTTAAATTGAAATTGCCAGGTGCTGACCACAATGATATCTTACTATTTGGTCTTCAAACATGTCATTTGATTTTGCAAAATAATCATGTTTAAAGATAAAAAGAGCCAATGGGTATCTTTTTTGTGTGTGTGCAATGGTCAATGGAATTTTTGTTTATTTGTTTGTTTCTTTTTCTCTGAGTTCATTATTGGTGTATAAAAAAGCCATAGATTTCTGGGTGCTAATTTTGTATTCTGCTACATTGCCAAATTCATTTATTAAGTCTAGTAGTTTTTTTATGGAGTTTTTCAGTTTTGTTTTTTTTATGTACAATATCATGTCATCTGTGAATAATGACAGTTTTACTTATTTTCCAGTTTGGATGCCTTTTATTTCTTTTTCTTGTATGATATTTATGGCTAGCACTTTCTGTACTATGTCAAACAAGAGTAGTGAAAGTGGGCATCCCTGTCTTGTTCCTGTTCTTAGGGGAAATGGATTTAGTTTTTGCCCATTGAGTATGATGTTGACTGTAGGTTTGTCATATAAGGCTTTTATTATGTTGAGGTATGATCCCTCTATTCCCACTGTGCTGAGAGTTTTTATCTGAAACTGGAGGCCTGGTGCACAAAATTTGTGCACAAGGCAGGGGGTCCCCTCACCCAAGCCTGGACCCTCTGTAATCTGGGGCCCCTTGGGGGATGTGTGACTGCCAGTTTTGGCCCAATCCCTGGGCCATCGGACATCCCTCTGACAATTCGGAACTGCTGGCTCCTAACTGCTCACCTGCCTGATTGCCCCTAACTGCCCCCCCCCACCAGCCTGATAGCTACTAATTGCCCCCTTGCTGGTCTGGTCACCTCCAACTGCCCTCCACATTGGCCTGGTTGTCCCCAACCCCCCTCCCCACCAACCTGATTGCCCCTCACTGCCCACCTCTGCTGGCTTTGTCACCCCTAACTGCCCCACTGCCAGCCTGGTTTCCCCTCAATACCCCCCTGCCAGCCTAGCTGCTCCTCATTGCCCAACCCCTTGTCAGCCTTGTCACCCCTCACTTTACCCCCTGCTGGCCTGGTCACCCCACACAGCCTGCTAGTCAGTCATTTGGTTGTCCCTCACTAACGCTCCTGCTGGCCTTGTCGCCCCATGCAGCCTGATGTTCGGTTGTTACTGTGAGGGCGTTGTGACCAATTTGCATACTATCCTTGAGATGGGTGTTGGATTTTATCAAATGCTTTTTCTGCATCAATTGATATGATTATGTGATTTTTGTCTCTCTATTTGTTTACATGATTTATAACATTTACTGATTTGTGGATATTGTACCAGGCTTGCATCCCCAGAATACATCCCACTTGGTCATGTTATATGATCTTTCTGATGTACTGCTGGATCCGATTTGCTAGAATTTTGTTGAGGATTTTGGCATCTATGTTCATAAGGGATATTGGCCTGTAATTCTCTTTCATTGTGTTGTCTTTTTCTGGTTTTGGGATTGGGGTAATGCTGGCTCCATAGAAAGAGCTTGGAAGTGTTCCTTTCTCTTGAATTTTTTGGAATAGTCTGAGGAGGATAGGTTTTAGTTCTTTGAATGTTTGATAAAATTCCCCTGTGAAGCCATCCAGGCCAGGCTTTTGTTTCTGGAAGTTTTGTGATTCCTGGTTCATTTTAATTTATAGTAATCAGCCTATTCAGGTTTTTTTTTTTTAATTCTTCCTGATTGAGTTTTGGAAGCTTGTATTTTTCTAATTATTGTCCATTTATTCTAAGTTGTCTAGTTTGTTGGAGTAGAGTTGTTCTTAGTATTTTTTTCAATACCTCTTTCATTTCTGATGTTGTTTATTTGGACACTCTCCCTTTGTTTTTTGGTGAGCCTGGCTAGAGGTTCATCAATCTTGTTTATCTTTGCAAAAAACTAGTTCTTGGTTATTATTGATAGTTTTTTTTGTCTTTATATCATTTATTTCCTCTCTGATCTTCATTATTTCTTCCCTTATTTTTACTCTGGGATTTTCTTGTTCTATCTTTGTAATTCTTTAAGTTGTAGTGTTAGATGATTTATTACCATTTTTTCTTGTTATTTTGAAGTAGACCTGTAGAAGTACTATCTACTTCCTTCTTAGGACTGCTTTCAGTCCTAAGAAGGAAGTAGATAGTACTTCTACTATCTACTAAGAAGATTTTGGGTTATTGTGTTTTCATTGTCATTTATTTCCAGGATGCTTTTTTTTCGTTTTCTTTTATCTCTTTGGTAACCCAATCATTGGTTAATAGCATGCTATTTAGCCTCCAAGCGCTTGATTTTTTTTTTCATTTAAAAAATATATATTTTATTGATTTTACACAGAGAGGAATTAAGAGAGATAGAGAGTTAGAAACGTCGATGAGAGACAGTAATCGACCAGCTGCCTCTTGCACACACCCCCACTGGGGATGTGCCCGCAACTAAGGTACGTGCCCTTGACCGGAATCGAACCCGGGACCTTTCAGTCCGCAGGCCAACACTCTATCCACTGAGCCAAACTGGTTTTGGCTCATTTTTTATTGTAGTTGATTTTTAATTTTATGCTATTGTGATCTGAGAAGGTGCTTGATATGATTTCTATATTCTTGAATTTGAAGAGACTTTGTCTGTGTTCCAATATGTGGTCTATCTTTGAAAATGTCCCATGTGCACTTGAGAAGAGTATATATTCTCTGGTTTTGTGGTGAAATGTTCTGAAGATGTCAATTAATTCCTTCTGATATAGTGAGTCATTTAGGATTGCTGTTTCTTTGCTGTTTTTTTTTTTGTGTGTGTGTGTTTGTGTGTGTGTGTGTGTGTGTGTGTGTGTGTGTGTGTGTGTGTGTTTTGTTTATTTGTATATTAGATGTTTTGTAGGACCCAGTGGTGCCATCTCTCAGGTCTTCTGGACTGGGTATTCTAGGAATGCCCCCTACATGTAATATTTGAGTTCTCTTGGTGGAGTTGGGTCTTGAGTGTTATTGTCCTGTTTGTGGATGGAGACTCCTCTCAGGGTGTATGGTTACGTGGCTTGCTCTCTACCACGTTGACCAAGCAGCACAAAATATAACTCGTTCTCCAGGTAGCCTCTATCTTTTCTGGTTGCAGATTGTCTCACCAGCTGTGTCTAATTTGCCAATTCCAGGTGGATGTTATTCAATTTAGTTGTTCCCTTTCTCTGCTCTCTGACAAGGAGCAGAACACATCTGCCTATTTGGAAGTCATTTTTTGTTATTTTTCTTGGCACATAAATTTAAATGTTCCCTGAGACTCTTGAGAATCTCCAGAACTTCCCAATTTTCCTTGTTCCAAATTTATTATTTTCAGAATATGTCAAGAGAGTCACTCTATCAAACACAGCCAGAATCCTTGGTGAATACTTTTCTTATGACTCCATATTTAGTAGGATGAACATTTTGTGTTTTGCACTTCATACAGATACCACTTTCAATACAAATTTCTAGTTTGTTGAGCAGATGTAACTAGACCAAATTGAGCAATTAATCAATATTTCAAATTAGCTAAAAGTACCACTGCATTAAATGGACAGTAAAATTTCAAGGGTGGAACAATTTTAAAAGATGTGTCTTTTCATAAACATTAAGGCTCTATTCTGATAAAGGGAGCATTATACGTGGATTTCCTATGTAATTTGGTCAATTAGAATGCAGTAGTTAGCAGTTTCACCTTAGGAAAGCCTTTGCTGAAACCAAACTATAGTTTCTGTTGACAAAAGGAACTAGTAATGAGTGTGGATGAACCCAGAAATCCCTTATTATCCTTGTGAGAAGATGCCCAAACACATTTAAGAAGAACAAGTTGGTCCATATAAAATCATGTTAAGAACTGGAAGAATATAGGCTAAATAAAGTAGGTTTAACTATGATGTTTTGATTGAGAACTGTGGAAATTGTTGAAAATAAGGTGGTAGTGGTGGGGAACTTCCTTTTCCCTTTTGACTGAAGTTTAATGAGAAAGCACAGGAGAAAAAGAGGAGGGTTTGGGCTTAGTACCAGCTAAAATTTTATTGTCAGTAAAATCTTTTTAGACTAAGGCATTGTATCCAGGGAGATGTGACAGCCTCAGGGCACTTCAACATGTATTATGTAATACTTTTGAAGGCTAATTATATACAAAGCAATCTTGTACTGGCAAGAAGCTCTAACTGTTTCATATCTCTCCATTTGGTATTTTACTCTATGATCACTTATATGTTTTATGTTGTTTTTCATAACACATATTTGAAAGGCCAGATAGGAAAACAGGAGAGTTTTGATTGGTAAACCTCGGGTCTTCAGTAAATGAAATGTGGTAAAATAAAGATAGAAAAAAAATGTGTCATGAATTTGTTGTGTCAGATAGAGAAAACTGGCATGGGCTTTGTTAATAGAAAACCAATTCGTTTTAGTAATTAAAACAATGACAAATAGAATGTGCAAGGGGAGAAAAATAATTATTTATTTAATAGGACTGTTGTTACTCATTGGAATGTGTTCCTTTAAAGAGTAATCAATTTTGCTTCTTGTTGTTTCTAAAGTGTCTCCACAGAGGTTATTTGGATCCCAGAAGTTAAGAGTGGGGCTAGGCAAAACAGTTAAATAAGCAGTTTGCCTTCAGCAGCATCCTGTCCACACCTTTTCTCATTTGAAGAGTGCTAAATAGGACTTCAGAACTTATCCTATATAATAAAAGGTTAATATGTAAATTGACTGAACTGCAGAATGACCAGTTGGCAGGGGGCAGGGCTGGCGAGGAGGCGGTGCCAGGCCAGCCAAGACATGTGCCAGGGGGCAGAGGAAGGAGATGGCGATGGGGAGGGGAAAGGTGACAGCGACCAGCGGCTGCAGAAGGGTGATGGGGGAGGGGGCAGGGCCATGCCCACTGGCACTGTCCCCTGATCAGCCCCCTGGTTGCCTCCCACAGAGGAAGGCCAGCAGTGGTAGCAGTAGCAGGGTGATGAAGGCAATGCCATCCCCTGATCGGCTGGTCTGGTCACCTCTCACAGACAGAGGCCAGACTACAGCTTATAACTTTTCCCCACAGGGAGCAGGCCTAAACCATCAGTAGGCCATTCCCTTGGGGCTCTTGGTCTGTGAAAGGGTAAAGGCCAGGCTGAGGGATCCCCCCCTCCCGAGTGCATAAATTTTCATGCACCGGGCTTCTAGTTAATTCATAATACCTATCCCCTTTTGATAGAGGGAATAATTTGAATCTAGGTAGGAAAATGATTTATTTAATGTCATAGGATATAATTTTTTAGCAAATACACTAGAACTGCATGTTCTAACTGATAGGCCAGCTGTCTTTTCATCACATAATGCTGTTTATGGTGTTCCATGTTTACTTTCAGAGTCTCTTCAATCCTCAGGCTTCCCTTCCAAGTGGAATCCAACAAAAAACTCAGACTTTTCTCTTATCCATTCTTTTATTTTACATGCACATCCTCAGTCTTTCTCCATCATTTCTAGAGCTCTTGACTATGCTAGGAAATAAATAATGAAGCCACATTAATTTGTTCACAGTAATTTGTATGTTACCTCTCAAGCATTGACCTACTGTGACAGCATCTGTAACATAAAAGGAAATTATAATGGTTGAAATTTCAATAAACAAATCAGGTGTCTGAGAGAAGAATGATCTTTTTAGGTTTCTAAGCATACCATGTATATGAGTACTTACTTGCCTAAAGGAATGAGTTGCCCTTTGTTAAGATATACTTGTGGGGGAGTGGGAAGAGATTAAATAAAGAACTTATATATATACTAGAGGCCTGGTGCATGGATTTGTGTGTGTGTGTGTGTGTGTGTGTGTGTGTCCCTCAGCCTGGCTTGCACCCTCTTATAATCTGAAACCCCTCAGGGGATGTCTAACTGTCAGTTTAGGCCTGATCCTTGTAAGCCAGGTGGGGATCAGGCCTAAACTGACAGTCAGACAGCTCCTAAGGGATGTAGCAGTGCGCCAAGCTGCAGGCAGCCAGGGGAGATCTCGAGCTGTGGCAGAGTCACTGCACTGGCCATGCTCATCCTGGCCTACTGTGCCTGCCACCACTGCTCAGTAACGCTGCTCCAGAGTTGGGAGAGGCTCCTGACAATTCAGCTGTGCTTGCCAGCCATGAGCCTGGTTTTTGGCTAAGCAGCACTCCCCCTGTGGGAGTACACTGATAACCAGGGGGAGGCTCTTGAGCATCCATTCCCTGGTGGTCAGTACTCATCATAATAACTGGTCGACTGGTCATTCCAGTCATTCGGTCATAACGGTTGCTTAGGCAATATATATATATATTGTGTGTGTATATATATATATATATATATATATATATATATATATATATATATATATATCTGCCCCCAAGAAAAACAATAGTGTGGAGTAGGCCTGGGGAAGGGGCAGGAGCAGTATGGAGGGGGGTCAATGGGGAGAAAAAATGGGACAACTATAATACTTTCAACAATAAAGATTAAAAATGAGAAAAACAATACACTGTTTTTCCTAATTTCAAGTTATTAAAATGGTCTGCTATCAACTGTACTGTCTGTTATTTTGTATTCAAGTTTACTGTGGTCTCATAGTTAGGGCCTAAATCCTTAATAATAATTTGCCTCTTTAAAGAAAATTTTAGTTACTTACCAGCATATTGGATCTGGATAAGACATTAATCAGACCTATTATAGATTTCTGAAAAAGAGAACCCTACCCAAAGGACAGTTTTCAGCTATATTTTAGTTTTCATTTCTGCTTTTAATCATAAATTGGCCATGTTTCACCGGAGAGCTGTTTAAATGACCCAGAAAAGGTTTCCAGCCTTTATACCAAAAGGGCTGTCTTTTGGGTACTTTTTCCTATGGCAAATATTTTTGAGAAACAGATTTCTTGGCTTCCTTTTCAATAAATGTCTTTGATCCATTATATGAAGCTGTTCTTTCTTTCTTCAAAACTAACTTATAAACATTTTAAAATATAGTAATCTTGTAATCCCCCCCTAATGTATTAGAATTGTTTAACTTTTTGAGCTGCCAAGTCAGCCTGACAAAAACTGTGACATACACAAATGTGTCTGAAAGTGACTGCAATCTCTTTTTCTTCACTTATAAAATATTGCAGCTGAGTAGATTCTCCCACCCATTCCCAACTGAGAATATATTGTGGTTAATGGCAAGAGAAGATTTAAAAAAAAAAATATCTGTGTCCTAGAATGTGTCTCTCTCTGGCCAAACACTATGCATCAGATTTTGAAAGATCTTTTTCTTCTTGGTGTCCTGTACTTTGAAGAATAAAAGTAAACAAACCAAAGGTTCTGGTATGAAAAGAGATGCCAAGGTCACAAACATTTACCTGAAAGAAGTAACAGGATATAAGAGTCAAAAGTGAATTGAAAGTTGCTGTGAATAGTTTTAGTGGGCTGAGTTCATTTAAAGTCTGAGCCAGAATATTCCAGAGGGATTGCAAAAGCACATGTTTTTCCTCCATCTCAAACCTAAAGGAAAACAACATGCAGTGCAGCTTAATCAAACATAGTTTGCGCAATCATTTTTTACACAGTGAGAGTGAGGTTACAAAATGAATACAAGTTTAAAATTAGAAAATATATAACTAACAGGCTAAGTCATTTGCATATAGAATGTATTTGAATTAAAATATATTTGAAATATAACATTATATGAGTTTCAAGTGTAATACATGATTCAATATTTGCATACATTGCAAAAATAATCATCACAATAAGTGTGGTTACTGTTTGTTACCGTACATAATTACAAAAACTTTTTTTTGGAATAAGGACTTTTATAATTGACTCCTAGCAACTTTTAAATATGCAATACAGTACTATTAACTATAGCCACATGCTGTATATTACATCCCTATAACATATTTATCTTATAACAGTAAGTTTGTATTCTTTGACTCCTTTCACCCATTTTGCCAACCTTTCAACCCCTCACCCTCACTCCTCTGGCAGCCACCAATTTGTTCTCTATCTATAAGCTTGATTTTTTTAAATTCCACATTTAGTATTTATCTTTTTCTGTCTGACTTATTTCACTTAACATAAGGCCCCCCAAATCTATTAATGTTGTTGCAAATAACAATATTTAATTCTCTTTTATAGCCAAATATATATATACTACAGCTTCTTTATCCATTTATCCATTGTTGGACACTTAGGATGTTGAAATATCTTGGCTACCTTAAATAATGCTGCAATGAACACGGAGTGCATATATCTTTTTGAATTAATGTTCTCAGTTTCTTGGAATAAATAACCCACAGTGGAATAGTTGGATTACATGGTAGTTCTATTTTTAATTTTTGAAGAACTTCTATAACTGTTTTCCATAGTGGCTATACCAATTTACATTCCCACCATCACTGTACTAGGTTTTCCATCTTATATTCTTACCAACACTTTTTTTTGTATTTATGACAATAATCTTTCTAACATCTGTGAGTTGATATCTCATTGTGGTTTTGATTTGCATTTATCTGATGATTAGTGATGTTGAGCCTGTTGTCTTTTCATGAGCTTGTTCGATACTGAAAATGTCTTTTCAGAACTGCCAATTTTTAAATTTAAAAAATTGAGGGTTTTTTTTTTTGCTATTGAGATGTATGAGTTTTTTACATATTTTGAATAAAAGTGTAAAGAACTTGATTTCCCTCTGAGGGAAAATTCAATTAGATCTTTGAAGGGCTTTTTCAGCAAGAAACAATTTAGTTCCAAGGTAAACTAAAAACCTTTTTCATTGTATTCAAAACTAGATTATTTTGGTTTTGTTTGAACTTATAAAACTTCAAATATTGCCACTTTTATGCATATTTATGATATTGTGGTAATTAACCCAGTTATTAATTAACTGGAAAAGTGCAAAGAAAAGGCTGAATATTACAGGCATGTCCAATAAAGTCTGGGTAATGTAAAGAAGGTTCTTGCCTGTCAGTCATACCTGGGAACAGGGCATTGACTAGAATAGGGGTGGCTACTGCAAGGGGGCAAAATGAGATACATACACTCCTGAACAAAGGAAGTTCTTTCTTTTGGCTCTCTTGCACTCCTGGGTCTCTTGTTGCAGGGAGTATGTCTTCTACATTTGCCACATGGCTCACAACCATGTGGACCACACACACAATGAACTGATGGACTAAAATTAGCCTGATGCTGTTATGGACCCAGCTCGATCATGGAATGGTAACTCTGGACACTGTCTTTGCTTTTAGCTTTGCTGAATACCCAGCTGCACCTTTTCCAAGACTGATTTAAGAGTAATGGGATTTTACAAACCAAGGAATTTAATTTCACATAAATAAACCTTTTTACTACATCTCATTCTCCCATGTCTTAGAAAATTAGATAGTTTTCTCCACCAATAAAACTGATGTATTGGTACCAAATTGGCTCTTTGTATTCCAAAGATGGAGAAGAATTATAGTCAAAGCTATGTTAGCCTGCCTGTTTCTTTAACAATACTTTCATACAGCTCTTGAACATATGTTCTATGAACAATTGAAATAGACCTTTTAAGTTTCTCTCATTGGATTTTATTTTATAATTTGATAATGGTCATACTGCAATATTTAGAACTAATAAGTTTTCAATGGGAATTGAATAGCTAGACAGACATTTAGCGTTTTTTATGTCTTTGTGCATAAAAACAGAGCAGGATTGTGCTGAGGGAAATTATAGAGCATCAATTTGTAGAGATTTTAATTTGACAAATAATGTTCAGTAGCACAGATAATTTAGTAGCTATTTGAGTAACTCTAGTAAGTTCTTGTTTTCTAACACTAAGGAGCAGGAGAACAATATGGTGGACTGTAATTATGTTACAAATTTTGTGAGCATAAATTTTTGTCTCAATAAATGTAAAGTACATTTATTAAAGGTTGTGTCAACACACACCACAGTTGTAGTGATCTTAAAATAATTAAAATAAATTTTCTCCAAAAAATATTTTATGTAAACAATTTAATAACGAAGAAATAGAGTCATGGGTAAGTGTCTGAGATGCTTTCTTATAATTAGAGGAAGGTTGAACAAGTTACTCCTACTCTTTTTACTAGTCTGGGGGCAATTACTAATAATGCAAATATGTATGAATCCGCCACAGCTTTGTGGGTAAAAATAAAAGGGGTTTTTGTTTTGGAAATTCTGCTAACATAGCCCAGAAGGCTGGAGGAGGATTTCATGGGTTGGGAATCCATAGGAATTTGGTTCTCTCCATTTTATGGTGAACCAACACCATCTCCAACACCCCACTTCCCTACTACTATAAAATTAGGACCTGCAAATGGTAAACAGCTATATGAGTGAGGAGATGTGCTTTCAAAATGATAAGGGAAGTAGCTGCCCTCTAGAGGAGGACTGAAAATGTGATTAGCCAGGATTTCTGTTTACTGCAGGCCACACTTTTGGACCTTCAGAAAATTGATAACTTCCAAATGTTCTTTGCGTTTCCTACAATAAACGGTCTCTGAAGCAAAGCCAAACCTACAGCTAAACACAAAAGAACATTATTAAAGATATATGCCACCTCATTGTGCCTGAGCCCTTCCCCATCCATCCAGAATTGATTAAGATTAGTTGCAAAAAATACCTTAAAAATAACGGGAAGACTGGAATAAAGATCACCATAGTGAAGTAACTTATGGTGGAAACAATCATTTGAGTTTCATTTATGACATACTTGTTGGAACATCAATAGCTGTCCAAAGAAAAAGGTTCAAAGATTTGGTCACAGAGGCAGTAGTTACCCAAACTTGTATGTGAAACACTGAGAAATGGCCTTGTTGGATTAATAAAATTGTTTCTTATTGTGACCTCCATTCCCTTCTCTCTTATTCTCTTTGGCTAGCTACCACATCCTGTCACTTCCCTTCCTTTCTTCTTATTCTGGATACCATTCCAATAACACTTGCACAAGCATTTTCCATTCTTTGACCCCTTCACCTTCTATCTCATAAATTGGACAATCCCTACTCAGGCCTGGCTCAGTTCAGTGTCTCTCTCTGCCTGTTACAGTTCCCAGAGTGTTGAAGAGCCATCTGGGGAAAATTGTACATCCATGCACATTGGCTCCACTGCAAATGTGTGCTTTTCAACTTCAGCTGGACCCTCAACTCTCATCCTTAATCTTTTTCTCATCTGTAGTTGGCTCCTACTTTCATTTCCCTAGCTGTTTCAAAACTTAATTTCTTTTCTCAAGTCCCACTTTTGGCCTTCTCTCTTTGAGCAGATGAGCTACTTTTCTATTTCACTAAAAAAATGCCACCAGGTAACAATTCTCTCCTTTTTCCTCACCCAATGTCTCTATGGTCATTCATCCTTTTTCTTCGCCTCTCCTGTATCACTGAACTCAATTTTATCTCTTCTTACCTTTCCTTACAGCTTGCAAATGTTTTCCAGCCTGACTATTTGACACCAAACTTTGTATTTTTCTTCTTTACTCCTTAAGCTATAACTGTTTCATTATTTTATAACCACACTTCTTTTTAGTTTTTAGAGTTTTAAAACCACTTTATTGAGATATCCTATATAATAAAAGGGTGATATGTAAATTAACCATCACTCTGTCACCAAACTAGTGGCACCCATAGCCACAAGATGGTGGTGTCCAGTCTTCTCAGCCCCGCCGGAGTCCCCTAGTACCAAGGAGGCAGCTGCTGAGAGTAGTTAGTGTGAGAATCCTGGTGGAATGCTTGCTTATAGCTGTGGTTATTTAGTAAGCATTCTATCCCAGCCATGGAGGGCCTCTGAGCAGCCGGGGTAGGGGGAATGCTTGTGATGAGGCAAGCATTCCGCACCTGGCTGCAGATGGACCTCTGGGCCATGGAGAGCCTCTGGGCAGCAGGCACAGAGTGGCCAGGCCCTGCAGAGAGCTACTGTCACATGGATTCATGCCCAGGGATACTAGATATTGACATAAAATTTTACATATTTAATGTATACAAATTGTGGAATATAATGAAGAACATAAACTAATGAACAAAATAGAGCCAGAGGGGAAAAATCTTTTAGAATATAATAGAACTAATCCTTTATTTGCAGATTTTTCATATATCCTACAACTCTTGTGATATCATACTATGTTAGTACAGTTTTGGTAATATTATTATACTTAAAATAATTTTTATTATTTATTTATTTATTTATTTATTTATTTATTTATTTATTTTTAAATAGATTTTATTGATTTTGTACAGAGAAGAAGAGAAAGGGATAGAGAGTTAGAAACATCGATGAGAGAGAGTCATCGATCAGCTGCCTCTTGCACACCCCCTACTGGGGATATGCTCGCAACCAAGGTACATGCCCTTGTCCGGAATCGAACCTGGGACCTTTCAGTCCCCAAGCCGACGCTCTATCCATTGAGCCAAAGCGGTTTTGGCTTATTTATTTTTTTAAAGGTAGTATTTTCTTTTTATTCTTTATGTATTTTTTTATTGATTAAGGTATTACAAATGTGTCTTCATCCCCCCATTGACCGCTTATTCCCCCAGTCCTGCCCTCGCCCTCACCTCCTGTTGTATGTGTCCATCACATATGCTTATATGCATGCATACAAGTCCTTTGGTTGATCTCGCCCCCTTACCCCGACCCTCCCCTACCTTCCCTCTGAGGTTTGAGCATCTGATCAATGCTTCACTGTCTCTAGATCTGTTTTTGTTCATCAGTTTATATTGTTCATTATAATCCACGAATGAGTGAGATCGTGTGATATTTATTTTTCTCTGACTGACTTATTTCACTTAGCATAATGCTCTCCAGCTCCATCCATGCTGTTACAAATGGTAGGAGTTCCTTCCTTTTTACTGCAGCATAGTATTCCATTGTGTAGATGTGCCAAAGTTTTTAAATCCACTCATCTGCTGATGGGCACTTAAGTTGTTTCCAAATCCTAGCTAATTTAAATTGTGCTGCTATGAACATAGGGGTACATATATCCTTTCTGATCGGTGTTTCTAGTTTCTTGGGATATATTCCTAGAAGTGGGATCTCTGGGTAAAATGGAAGTTCCATTTTTAGTTTTTTGAGGTACTTTCCTTCTATTCCCATTTTATTCAGTGTTGTAATCATAAATGGATGTTATATATTATAAAATTATTTTTTTGCATCTATGGATAAGATTATATTATTTATATCCTTTCTTTTGTTAATGTGGTGTATTACATTGATTAATTTACATATGTTGAACCATCTTTTTCCTAAGTACTGTTGTATTTGATTTGCTGGTATTTTGTTTAGGATTTTTGTATCTGTATTCATCAGAGATATTGATCTGTAGTGTTCTTTTGTGTGTGTTATCCTTCCCAGCTTTTAATATCAGGGTTATATTGGCCTTAATATGTGTTAAGAAGTATAATATCTTCTTCAATTTTTTGGAAAAGTTGAGATAGATTTTAAATCTTTGAAAATTTGATAGGATTTACTGGTGAAGTCATTTGGCCTGGACTGTTATTTTTTGAAAGGTTTTTTATGGTAATTTCAATTTCCTCACTACTGAATAGTCTATTTAGATTTTCCAATTCTTCATTATTTAAATTAGGAAGGTTATATTTCTAGGGAGTTAACCATTTCTTCTAGATTATTGAATTTGGTGGCATGTATTCTTTCATAATATTCCAGTATTATACTTTGTATATCTATAAAGTCTTTGGTAACTTCTCCTTTCTCCTTTCTGATTTTATTTCTATTGGCATTCCCCCTTTTTTTCCTTAGTGAATGTAACCAGGGGTGTTGTAAATTTAATTGCCGTATTTTCCGGCGTATAAGACGACCCCCTAATTTTACAGTTAAAACATAGGTTTAGGCCTATATTCGCTGTATAAGACTACCCCCCACTTCAAAGAAAAGACTTACTTTGCCCTCAAGATCTGCAGGTAATTTTTGTGCAATTTTGGTCTTTTGCCCCCGATTTTCGGTTGACTTTTTTTCGTTTCAAAAGTCTTCTTATACGCCAGAAAAATACGGTGATCTTTTTAAATAATCAGATCTTTGTTTTATTAATTTTTTGTAGAGCCATGTTGTTTTCTATTTCATTCAACTCTCTTCTAATTTTTTCTTTCTTCTGCTGACTTTGGTTTGCTTTTGTTGTTGTTGTTGTTTTTTTTTTTGTTGTTGTTGTTTTTTTATAGTGCTTTAAGATATAATGTTAGCTTTTTTACTTGGGATTTCTCTTGTTTCTTGATATAGGCCTGTAATAATATAAACCTTCCTCTTAATACTGATTTTACTGCATCTCAGAAGTTTTGCTATGTCATCTTATCATTCTCATTTGTCTCTATATATCTTTTGAACACATCTTTTATTTCTGATGTGATCCAGTCCTTTTTTTAATAGTATGTTTTTTATCTCCATGAATTTGTGGGATCTTTACTTCTTTTTTGCAGTTTACTTCTTATTTCAAGGTATAGTGGTGAGATAATATTCTCGGTATAATTTCAATTTTCTTGAACATGTTGATGCTAGTTTTATGAGCCAACAAATGAGCTATTTTTGAGAATGTTCCATGAGCATTGGAGCAAAATATATAATCAAATATTCCTGGATGAAAGGCTCTCTAAATGTCAATTATGTCTATTTGATCTAGTGTTTCATTTAAAACCAATATTTCTTAATTGATTTTCTGTTTGGTTGATCTATCTAGAGCTGTTAATGGAGTATTAAGATTCCCAACTATGATTGTGTTTTGATCCATTTGTACTTTAGTTCTAAGAATAGTTGCTTTATAAATGTTGGTGCCCCCTGGTTGGGTGCATATATATTAAGAAATGCTGTTTTCTTGGCATAGTATATTCTTTGTCACTATAAGGTGTCCATCATTATCTATTGTTATCTTAAAATCTATTTTGTCAGCTTAAGTATGGCTACACACGCTTTTCTGTGGATGTTATTTGCTTGGAGAAACATTTTCCACCATTTTCTTTGAATCTAGCTTTGTCTTTACAACTTATATGAGTCTCTTATAGGCAGCATGTGAATGAGTTCTGTTTTTTTGTCTGCTCTGCTCCTCTTTGGCTCTTTATTGGTGAATTTCAGACCACTTACAATTAGGGTAATTATTGATGCATCAGGCTTTCCTTTAGCCATTTTATCTTTTGTTTTCTGGTAGCTCTGTGCCTGCATTGGTTTTTTTCCTTTTTTTTCTGTTTGTTGGGTGGCATTCCATACTTCTTTACCTTGTTTCCTGTTTTTTGTTTTGTTTTGTTTTGTTTTGTTTGTTTGTTTGTTTTTAAGCTATGTGTCCTGGTTTGGAGGTTTGTATGTGTGGTTAACATTAGATTTATAAAAATCAAGTTGTATATATACAATAGTTTTTTTAAATTTTTTAAAAATTTCTTTATTGATTAAGGTCCTCAACCCCCCAATTCCAATCCCCCACCCCTCTCCACTCATACCCCCAACCCTTATTGTCCTTGGCCACTGGTTAGGCTTATATGTATGCACACAAGTCCTTTGGTTGATTTCTCCCTTTTATCCCCATCCTCCCTCTGAGGTCCAGCAGTCTGACCCATGGCTTCTTATCTCTGGGTTTTTTAATCTTTTGAGTGCATCTGACAGTCATCCTTTTTTTTTTTTTTTTGCCAGTTCATATTTTTGTTTTTGTTGTCACAAATTATCCCTGTTTATGTTGTAAGTTTTTTGGTGATCTTATCTGATCTGTAGTGCTGTGCTATGACCTTATGTTCTGTTTCAGGTAGAATAACTCCCTTGTGTATTTCCTTTGATAGTGATATTAAAGGAAATAGGTTTTTCTGGTGATTAAATCCCTCAGCTTCTATATGTCTGGGAACATCTTTATTTCTCCTTCATATTTAAATTATAATTTTGCTGGATATATTATTTGTGAGTGGTAATTTCTCTTTTTCAGATGTTTGAATTTTTGGTTCCACTCTCTCTGGCTTGTAGAATTTATGTTGAGAATTTGGATGATATTCTGATGGTTTCCCTTTGCATTAACTTCATTATTTCCCTGGCTGCTTTGAGAATTTTTTTCTTTGTCATTAATTCTTGACAGCTTTAACACTACGTGCCTTGAAGAGGGCCTCTCTGGATTGAGGTAACTAGGTGTTCTGTTTGCTTCTTTGATTTGAGGATCTATTTATTTCCACTGGTTTGGAAAATTTTCATCCACTATTTGTTTGAATAGGTTCTCATCCTCTTCTCCCACTCTTCTTCTTTTGGTATACCTATCCTATATAATAAAAGGCTAATATGCAAATGGCCATCATGCTCTCATGAGTAACAACCGATCAGCAGGAGGTTGTGTGTGCAGCAGGCATGTGCAGGTGCGAGGGCCTGCGTGTGTGGCGAGGTGTGTGCAGGTGGGTTGGGCTGCATGTGCAACTTGTCACCAGGAGAGGCATAGAGATCTTCTTGGTCCCTCCCACCAGCTCTCATAGGTGGCAGCAGTGGCTTCCTCCTGGCTCCTGCAGGTGCCTGTGGCTTGCTCCCACCTTCCGCGGAAGCAGCAGACAGCCTACTGCATACGATTTCACATGCTGGGCCACTAGTCATTCTAATATTTTTTTTTCTGATGAAGTCACATAGTTCCCTTAGAGCCCTTTCATTTTTCTTTTGTTCAGTTATCTTCTCCTCTTTTTAGATTCACATCTTCGATATCACTAATTCTTTTCTCCATCTGTTTGGCTCATTTTTCTATGCTCAATAGCTCACCCCATAATATCTTTAATTGCATATTTCATTTACAGGTTTTCTGATTGGTTCTTTTTTAAAGTTTCAAATCTCTTTGGTAAAGTACTTATTTCATTCATTAATTTGTTTTCTGAGTGCAGTGAATTGTCTGTCTGTTTTTTCTCGCAACTCATTGAGTATTTTCAGAACTTCAATCTTGAAATCTCTGTCATTTTTATCACATATTTCCATGTATTGCAGCTTGTTTTCTGAGAATTTTTCATTTTCTTTCTGAGCATCCTCATTACTGTAGTTATTTCTGGTATTTGCTGATCTCCTTTATCTAGGCATGTAAGTATGTTTGTATTAATGGCCTTTCTCTCTCAGCTTTTTCTGAAGACTTCTTTATACCATTTTCCAGTAGATGGCACTGAATCACAAGATTCTTACCTCTGTGACCTCCCAGACTTGACCTCCAGAGCTTTTGTAAGACAGTACTGCCATGGCGCTTGGGGCTGATGTTTATTTTGCCCTCACCTTAATTGGCAACCCCAGACATCAGTGGGTATCCCCACCAAGTGCACCACCTGGGTATTAATCACAGAGGGAAACTGGTTCTACTGTATTAGCTCTTAGTTTACAGATAATGTGCTCCTCAACCATATGCCAAAGGCAATGGAAGGCAAGTTTTGTGAGTCCTAAGGGTAGCATGGCTCCATGGTTCCTTTCCTTTGTCTGAAATTCCACCACCCAAAAGTGGACAACTCTATGGCAGAAACTCTGTGCTCTGTCAGGCATCAATTGGCTCAGTCACTCTTCACTCTTCTTATCATGTTGTACTGCGTCTCACACTGCAGCTCTCTATTTCTCCCAGCTGAAAGAAGAACTCAATAGCAACAGATTCCTCATCTCTTCAGGCCAAGCCATGAGCTCCTAGCTGCAGGACTGCATCTGTGGCCATCCAAGCTGTTCTCCCTTCTCATCAGCCCATTTAATCACAGTTTCCCATCTTTTGATGGTTTCATGTGCAGGTCTCTCAGGCATGCCTCTGTACAGAGTGGGGAATTTTTTGTTATTTTTTCAATTTTTTAAATTTTTCTATTGTTCCCCTTATCTGAGGAGACGTCAAAGAGATTACTGCCTATGTTTTCTTTTCTTTTTTAATGCTTTATCAATTAAAGAATTACATATGTGTCTTTTTTCCCCCATCATCCCCCAAGCACATGCCCTTACCTCCCTTGGGTCTGTTTCCATTGGTTATGCTTATATGCATGCATAAAAGTCCTTTGGTTAATATCATACCACTCCCTCCCTCCCCTGCCTTCCCTCTGAATTTCATGGTCTTTTCAGTGCTTCTATGTCTCTGGATCTATTTTTATTCATCAGTTTATGTTCTTCATTATATTCCACAAATGAATGAGATCATGTGATATTTATCTTTTTCCAACTGGATTATTCCAATTAGCATAATGCTCTCCAGATCCATCCATGATGTTGCAAATGGAAAGAGTTCCTTCTTTTTTTTACAGCAGCATAGTATTCCATTGTGTAGATATACCACAGATTTTTATATTTTTATTTTTAAAATATATATATTTTATTGATTTTTTACAGAGAGGAAGGAAGAGGAATAGAGAGCTATAAACATTGATGAGAGAGAAACATCGACCAGCTGCTTCTTGTACACCCCCTACTGGGGATGTGCCCGCAACCAATGTACATGCTCTTGACCAGAATCGAACCTGGGACCTTTCAGTCCGCAGACCAACGCTCTATCCACTGAGCCAAACCAATTTCGGCTGTACCACAGATTTTAATCCACTTATCTGGTGATGGGCACTTAGGCTGTTTCCAAATTTTAGCTATTGCAAATTGTACAGCTATGAACATAGGGATGCATGTATTCTTTCTGGTTGGTGTTTCTGATTTCTTGGACTATATTTCTAGAAGTGGGATTACTGGGACAAATGGTAGTTCCATTTTAATTTTTTGAGGAAACACCATACTATTTTCCACAGTGGCTGCACCAGTATGCATTCCCACTAACAGTGCATGTGGGTTCCTTTATCTCCGCATCCTCTGCAGCACTTGCCATTTGTTGATTTGTTGATGATAGCAATTCTGACAGGTGTGAGATGGTACCTCATTGTTGTTTTGATTTGTATCTCATGAATGATTGAGCATGTTTTTGTATATCTCCTAGCCTTCTATATGTCTACTTTTGAAAAGTGTCTATTTAGGTCCATTGCCCATTTTTTGATTGGATTGTTTTTCTTTCTTTTGTTAAATTCTATGAATTCCCTGTAATTTTGGAGATTAAACCCTTATCGGAAATAACATTGGCAAATATGTTCTTCCTTGCAGTGGGCTCTCTTGTTGGTTTTTTTTTCTGTGTAGACTCTTTTTATTTTGATGTAGTCCCATTTGTTTATTTTGTCCCTAGAATCCATTGTCCTAGGACTGTATAGGTAAAGATATTGCTATGAGATATATTTGATATTTTTCTGCCAATGGAGTCTTTTAAGATTTTTATGGTTTCCCATCTTAAGTTTACGTCCTCTATCCATTTTAATTTTATTTTTGTGTATGATATAAATTGGTGGTCTAGTTTCATTTTTCTGCATGTATCTGTCCAATTTTCCCAACACTATTATGGAAGAGACTGTCTTGACTCCAATGTATGCACTTGCCACCTTTGTCAAATATTACAAAGCATATATATATATATTTTTTTGAGCATAATGGCTTGGGTTTATTCCTGAGTTCTCTATTCTGTATCATTGGTCTATATGTCTGTTTTTGTGCCAGTACCAGATAGTTTTGAGAATAGTGGCTTTGCAATATACAATAGCTTGATATATGGTATTGTGATTCCTGCGACTTTGTTCTTCTTTTTCAGGATTGCTGCAGCTATTCAAGGTCTTTTTTTATTTTTAATTCCATATGAACTTGTTTTTTAAGTCTGTGAAATATGCCATTGGTAATAATGGAGATTGCATTTTACCTATTGATTGCTTTGAGTAGTATGGGCATTTTAATGATGTTGATTCTACCAATCCATGAACATGGTATATTCTTCCATTTATTTATGTCTTCCTCTATCTCTTTTATCAACATCCTGTAGTTTTCTGAATAGTTATCTTTTACCTACTGAGTTAAGTTCATTCCTAGGTATCTTAATTTTTTTGTTATTGCAATAGGAAATAGGATTTATTTCTAATTTCTCTTTCTGTGAGTTCATTATTGGTTTATTAAAAAAAGCCATAGATTTGTGGGTGTTAATTTTGTATTCTACTAACATTGTTGAATTCTTTTATTAAGTGTAGTAGTTTTTTATGGAGTCTTTAGGGTTTTCTAGGTACAATATCATGTTATCTGCAAATAATGACAGTTTTACTTCTTTTCTAATTTGGATGCCTTTTATTTCTTCTTGTCTGACCTCTATGGTTAGCATTTCCAGTACTATGTTGAACAGGAGTGGTGAAAGTGGGCATCCTTGTCTTGATCCAATTCTTAGGGGAAATGGTTTTAATTTTTGCCCATTGAGTATGATATTTGCTATAGGTTTGTAATATAAGGATTTTTATTATGTTGAGGTACGATCTCTCTATTACCACTTTGCTGAGAGGTTTTTATCAAGTAAGGGTATTGGATTTTGTCAGATGCTTATTTCTACATCAATTGATAGGATTATGTGGATTTTGTTTCTCAATTTTTTTCTGTGATGTTTCATGTTTATTGATTTGTGGATTTTTACCATCCTTGAATCCTCAAGATAAATCCCACTTGGTCATAGTGTATGATGTTTCTAAAGTAATGCTGCATCTGATTTGGTAGAATTTTGTTGAGGATTTTAGCATCTATGTTCATCGGGGATTTTGGCTTGTAATTCTCTTTTTAATATTGTCTTTATCTGGTTTGGAGATTAGGGTAATGCTGGATTCATAGTATGAGCTTGGATTGGTTCCTTTCTCTTGAAATTTTTTTTTTGAATAGTCTGCGGAGGGTAGGTTTTAGTTCTTTGAATGTTTAGTAAACCTTCTGAAGGAAACATTTTAATTTTTGCCCATTCAGTATGATGTTGCCGGTATATTTTTCATATAAAGCCTTTATTATGTTGAGGTTATGATCCTTTTATTCACATGTTGCTGATAGTTTTTATCATAAATGTGTAGTGGATTTTGTTGAATGCTTTTTCTGCATCTATTGTTATGTTCATGTGACTTTTATCTTTCATTTTGTTTATATGATGTATCACATTTATTGATTTGCTAATATTGTACCAACTTTTCATTCTTGAAATGAAGACCACTTGGTCATGGTGTACAATCTTATTAATGTATTGTTATATTCTATTTGTTAATATTTTCTTGAGGATTTTAGCCTCTATGTTCTTCAGAGATATTATCCCATTTTGTTTCCTTCTTTGTAGTGTCTTTTTTAAGGTTTTGGAATTAAGATAATGATGGCCTCATAAAAAGAGTTTGGAAGTTTTCCTTCCATTTGAATTTTTTTGGAATAGTTTAAGAAAAGTACGTAGGTGTTAGTACTTCGAATGCTTGGTAAAACACCCCTTGTGAAGCCATCAGGTCCAGGATTCTTGTCTGCTAGAAGTTTTTATTGCATCTTCACTTCCAATGTTTGTATTCAGCCTATTCACATTCTCTGATACTTTCTGATTTAGTTTTAGAATTCTTTGTTTCTAGGAATTTTTTCACTGTAACTCAGGTTGTCCAATTTGTTGGCATATGTAATTGTTCATAGTATTTTCTTACAATCATTTTTATTTCTGTGATGCCAATTACTATTTCACCTCTTTTATTTTTTATTTTATTTGTGTCCTCTCTCTTTGTTTCTTGATTTGGCTAAAGGTTCATCAATCTTATTTTTGTTTATAAAAAAAAATCAACTATTGATTTCATTGATCATTTGTATTGTTGTTTTAATTTCTATACAATTCATCTTCACTTTAATATATATTATTTCCTTCCTTTTACTTCCTCTTGGATTTTCTCTCCCCCCCCCCCATTTTTTTTAGTTATAGCATTAGGTTGTTTATTTGAAATTTTTCCTTTATCTTCCACTGTGTACCATAGATTTGGAGTCATTGCATATTCATTTTCACTTGTTCCCAGGTTTTAAAAACTTCTTCTTTGATCTCATTTGTAACCCATTCGTTATTTAATAAATACTATTGGGTTCCCATGTTTTAATGTTTTTGAATTTTTTTAATTATAGTTTATTTCTAGTTTTATGTCATTGTGATGGGAGCAGATGTTCATTAAGATTTCAATCTTCTTGAATTTGTTAAGGCTTACTTTGTGTCCTAACATTTGGTCTATCTTTTAGAATGTCCTATGTGCACTTGAGAAGAATGTATGTTCTTCAGCTTTGAGGTGAAATATTCAATAAATATAAATTAAATCCATCTGATCCAGTGTGTCATTTAAGGTCACTCTTTCCTTGTTGAAATTTTGTCTGGAAGATCTATTTAGTGATCTCAGGAAAATGTTTAAGTCCCCTAATATGACTGTATTTCTCTCGATCTTTCTCTTAAAGTTCTCCCAGAATATTTAAAAAAATATATATTTAGATGCTCCTATATTGTGTGCATAAATATTTACCAGGATTATATCTTCTTGTTGTATTGATCTCTTTACTATTATGTAGTGACTTTCTTTGTCTCTTTTAATGGCCTTTGCTTTGAAGTCTATTTTGTTAGACATAAATATTGCTACCCTAGATTTTTTTTTTCATTTCTATTTGTATGAGAATTTTATTTTCATTCCTTCACTTTCACCTTATGTGAGTTGTTTGTTCTGATGTGGGTTTCTTATAGACAGCATTATATAATGTCTTCCTATCCATTCAACTATCCTATATCTCTTGATTGGAGAATTTCATCAATTCATATTCAGGGTTATTATTGATAGGTATTTATTTATTGCCATTTCTATTTTATTTTATTTTTAAATTTAAGGTCTTTATTGTTAAATGTATTACATAAGTCTCATTTCCCCCCATTGACCTCTCCTTGTCTGCCCCCAACTCCCAACACATGACCTTAACCCCCCCCCCCCCCCATTTGTGTCCATTGGTTATGCTCACAGGCATGCATACAATTCCCTTGGTTTATCTCTTACCCCCTACCCACCCATAGGTTGGAAAATCTGTTCAATGTTTTTATGACTCTGGTTCTGTTTTTGTTAATCAGTTTATGTTCATTATATTCCACAAATGAGTGAGATCATGTGATATCAATATCTTTCTCTGACTGGCTTATTTAATGTCTCTGTTACTCTCTATACATTTGGTTTTAGATCCTTGCTTTTCATTACTTTGAATACTTTCTTGCCTTTTGTGTTTCTGTTGAGAAATCATCTGACAGCCTTAAGGGGACTTCCTTGTAGGTAATTGTCTGTCTCTCATGTTTATTCTAAGACTCACTCTAACCTTTAACCTTTGCCATTTTAATTCTTATGTATCTTGGTGTGGGTCTCTTTGGGTTCATCTTGATTGGGGGGGGGTGCTTTGCAGTTGAAATATCTATATATTAGCCATCACACATGTGTGCAGGGCCATCTCTTTTCACAGTTCTACCCTTCCTAACAGTCTCAATGTAGCTTATTCTGAAAACCATTGATTATAATGTTTCTTTTTAAGCTAATCTTCAATTTTCAATGAAGGTTAATTCTTCTGTATTTTAGTTGTCACTCTAGTCTGGGCCTGGGAGAAGTAAGTGTAACTTCCATCTACTTCAACGGCATCTTGGATCTCTCTTTAATGGGTTTTTGAAAGGAAACATTGTGAACTCCAGAAATCACAGAAGAAAGCCACATAGATAATTGAAATCCACACTCTGGTTTTCCCTTTTTTGACTTATTTTCTAGATACAGAAATTAGACATAACCCCAATACTAAAATTAGCTTTTATTAAAATAATATAGAAATGGAGGTTATTGCTGGTGAGAATGGAAATGAAGTGAATCCTAATCTAAACTATGAATTTTTGTTAATACATCAATATTTATTCACAGTTTTAACAAATATATCACACTAATGCAAGATATTCATAATCAAATAAACTATATTGAGGGGGTATATTTGGAAACTCTGTATTTTCTCCTCAATTTTTCTGTAAACTTGAAGCTGCTCCAAATAAAAAAAATCTAATAATTTAAAATATCTTGAAATGTAAAATCTTCAGGGGAATCTTTTATTATATATTTTAACGTGGTTATATTAAAGATTAGATAGTCTCCTTATTTTAGTTTGTACTGCCTCCTGAAGCACTATACCAATTCTGACTGCAAAGAATAATATTTATTACTTTATTAATCTACATAAGACCATAAGGAAATTGAACTTTATAGTAGTCATCAAAAAAAGAAGTATGAGTGGGAATACAATAAAGCCTCATGAATGTAAACTGATTAAAGGGTAGAGGTAGAAGTATGACTGATAGAATATCTTAAAGCAAAGAATATTTATGGTAACTGAAGCTAGACTGGCTATTGTATAATTGAGGCCCCTGGGACCCTTGCATTGAGAATAAACTTTCCTGTCTATATCCTTTTTTTGTTCACCTAAATTGTCTCAGCCTGGAATGCCCTTGTATCCACCTACCAAAATCTTATTCATTCTTCAAGGTCTAAATACTTTCCACTCTGTCAAGCCTTTTTTTTCTGACATATTCAGCAGGACTTCCTTCTGTATTAATTTATAGCTACTTAAGTTCATCTGTCAGATGCTTGGAGGCAGGGTTCAGTACCTAATTATCTCTGGATCAGCTATATCCCTTTGTGCTATGACTTGTACACTAAAAATATCTAAAAAATACCTTTGGATGTAGACTTTAATGGAGTTTTCAATAGTTGTTTTATTGTTAGTTCAGAAGTGAAAGGAACTGAGTATGTGGAAAGGAAAGCAAACAATAGAAGGTGGTTGCATAAAATAGATTAGAGTTAACATTATATAATCTTCTAATGTGATAGCCCATGTATAGATCTTGAAGACCACTGTGTTCCACCCTTTGATATCTTTAAAAAATGTTTTTTAAGATATAACTTACATAACATTAATGCTCTCCTGTTTAAACTGTATAATTTGTGGATTTTAGTATATTCAAATGTTTGTGCAACTATCATAATAATTTAAATTTAAAACATTGCTATTATCCTGAAATAAATATTTTTATAATCCATAGGCTTTTATTTTTAACAGGTTTCTTGAAGTGTAATTGATATATATATTTATTTAATTAATTTAATTTAATATAATATAATTAACATATTTAATTAATATAATTTGATGAGTTTGGACTTATGCATATACTCACAAAACTATCATCAAAATCAAGAAAATAGATATATCCATTATATCAAAAGTTAATTTGTGCCTCTTTTTCATGATAAGAACACTTACGGTAGAATTTCCATATATATTCCATTATATATATTTCACATTTCCTTTTCTTTATCATTCATTTGTTAATAGACATTTAGATTATTTCCATACCTATTATAAATAATAATGAGATAAACACAGGAATATAGATATCAATTTGAGATACCAATTTCAATTCATTTAGATATATACACAGAAGTAGGATTGATGGATTATATAGAGGTTTATTTTTATTATTTTGAGGACCCTCCATATAGTTCTTAATATTATAGTAGTTGCACCATTTTACATTCCCAAAGACAATGTAAAATGGTTCTAATTTTTCTCTACAATATATTTTAAAAATATTTTTATTGATTTCAGATATGAAGGGAGAGGGAGAGAGAGATAGAAACATCAATGAGAGAGAATCATTGATCGGCTACCTCCTGCATGCCCCCTACTGGGGATTGAGCCTACAACTCAGGCATGTGCTCTTGACTGGAATTGAACCCAGGACATTTCAGTCTGCAGGCTGACTCTCTACCCACCGAGCAAAACTGGCTAGGGCGAGCAATATTTTGTTTGTTAATAATTGCTATCTTAACAGTTGTGAGATGGTATCTCATTTTGCTGACTTGAATTTTCCCAGATAATTAGTGATGTTGAGTAGCTTTCCTTGGTCATTTATCTTCTTTGGATGAATGTGTATTCCAATTTTTTGCCCATATTTAAAGTGAGCTATTTGTTTTATCCTACTGAGTTGTAAGAGTTCATTACACATATATTCTGCATATTAGTCTCATATCTGATATATAATTGCCAAATATTTTCTACCATTCTATAGGTTGTCTTTTCACTTTCTTAATGATGCTTTTAGCCCACTAAGTTTTAATTTTGGTCACATGTTACTTTTCAATCTTGTTTTATAGTTTGTGGATTTTATACTTTTCTTAAAAACAATCATTGCCTAACCCCAAATATAACAGATCTATGATTATTTTTTTCTAAGAGTTTTATAATTTTAGGTATACTGTCTATTTTAGGTTAATTTTGTATTGTGCATGATGTGAAACAAAGGTCCAAAATATATATTTTTTTATGTTTTATATCCAGCTGGCAGTATGATTTGCGAAAAGACTATTTTCAGCATTTAATTGTTTTGGTGTCCTTGTCAATTATCAATTAATATGAAAGTGTGAGTTTGTTCATAGACTCTCACTTCTATTCCATTCATCTGTATATCTGTCTATCCTTATGCAAGTAATACACAATTTTGATTACTGTAGTTTTATAGAGAGTTTTGATATTGGTTAAAAGTCTACTAAGTTTTCTTTAGATATTATTTTGGTTATTCTGGGTTTCTTTCCATTCCATATTTCTAGGACTATAGGGCAATATAGTCCTTAAAGGCAATTTGTAAGCTTCCCACCACAGGAGAACAAAAGAGCAGGAAAAGCTTGCTGAACCCCAGGAGTCAGACCATATAAGGAACTGAAACTGTCCTGAAGGTACCTGATTGCATTCTTGTATTCCATGCACATTCCAAGCCCACCAACTCAGTCCCAGACCCACCAACAACAAGAGTTTCCCACTAGTGACTGCACATAAGGATGAGACTCCAGCTGTTGGGTGCTGCCATCATCAACCCACTGTCCTCTTAGCTCAGTGTTGTGTCGCCCTTCACTTTGGATATCCCATCCCCCATCCCATTTCCTTAAATAGATTCAATTTTTCTTAAATCGCCATATTTGATAGCTATTTAGCCTGCCCATGTGCATCACCACCATGTTAACCTTTCATTTTGGTGGCCTATATGGGGATACTCATAAGGGAAGCCCCCTTCTTTTCCTTTCCCCCTAACCCCTAACTCCTAACCCCTAGAGACTTTTAGTCTCAGAGTCCAATACTGACCAAGGTCTTCCAGACTCCTGAGTGGCCATAGGAGTGTCAGATCATCAGACCTCCTGATCACTGCTAATGGGTGAGTCACTTCATTTTGGGGAAGAACACTGGGGACCAAGACTCTCACTTTCCCACAGGGCCACCACTTGTGGGCAAGGGTCAGCCACTTAAAAGCCACTAGGCATCTGCTACTAGAAGACTCCCATAACAGGATAAACTAAGCTTGAAACAGGCAAGATTGCAGTAGGCAGCCCGCCAGTCACAAACAAACATCCAAGCAACTGAGGTACACCATGAAAAAAGCACACACTTGCACAAACCCCAGCCCAAGCCCAAACCCCAGCCCTAAACACCCTGTAGGATTTTACTTTGGGAACTATAACTGTGAGTCTCAACATTGCCAATTACAGCATTTCAGGGGGCATATAGCTAATTCACAGTCTGGTCATGCCACACTGGGCACTAGGCACAATGAATCCCATCACTGGGTCCAACCAGCACTATTTATTCCTAGCCACTGGGGGACTCTGGGTCTGAACTATGCCTTTTCTAGCCACTGGGGGATGCTTCCTAGAATAAAACTCAGCACAAGGAAGGGGGCAGCAACCAGGCTGAGACACCAGCCATTGGTTTCTCCCTCTCACTAGATGACTCTCCCTCATGCAAATACTCTTATCCTAGTAACACTATAGGCAATTCAACCCCTCCCAAGGACTCACCTCTGGCCTGCCTTTTAAAGAACATTAAGGCCTTTAATTTATGAGACAAAATTTGACACAAATGCCTCATTTTCTATTGCAATACAGCATGAAAAAATATAAATTAAACAATCAGGAGATCTGGCCCCAGAATAGCACCCTTAATTATAACACCATTGGATTTATACTGCTGCTGCCTAGGTAAATGCGAGATTACCTACGTTTGGGCCTTATTTGAGCTCTACTGCCACCCAGCACTGTATTATTCCTGCTGCATCCTGTGTGTTGTCAGCTCCAGGCCCATAGAACCAGGAGAAAAAAAAGCAGCTGCTGTTTAACCCTTTCTTTATTACAAAACTGCAAACACTTAACAGTCCAGCTACTATCAGAAACTAAACTCATCATCAAAACATGTTATCTCAAAGGAAAAGATGTGACTGTTTTAAATACAAGCAGCTGGAGGCCTGGGAAGTGCAGTCCTGGGAACAAGTGGCAGGACCTGCTCCTTCCTTTTCCCGCCATTTTTCCAGCCTCATATAACTGTACATAATTTTCCAAATCCTTTGGTAACTTAAAGGCTTTGGAGCATTGTTAGGTTAAATGATAAACATCTAGATATTTTAAAATAACAGGAATTATGAAAACATTGATAGACAAGTTTTAAGTTCACCTGATTTTAGTTTTTGTTACAAAAAAGCCTATAAAGTAAATTTGGAACTGTTGATGTAACATATATTGTTAAAAGTGTGTTTCTTGAAAGTGAGAGTGTCTTTAAAGTGTGTACATAGATGTCAATCTAAGAAGTGCTGATTGTTAACTTTTTGCTATCATTGGAAAATTAAGGTTCCTAATAATTAAAAATTCAAATTAAAATAGGAAAATTATATAAATTTAATGATAGAAGGTATAAAAACTATAAAGATACATTTTTACAGGACAAGAATTGAAATTAAATTAAGTTATTCTAATGATGGTTATTTCTATATGGGTGAAAAAGAGATTGTGAAGATTGTAAAAGTTTATGAAAATTTTAAGTTTGAAATAAGGCCCCAGTCAGGCTCCAGTCATCTTCCTCCGACTAATTTCTCTCTGGTGAACCTAGGATTGCTTTCATTACACTTCATTACACACTTGTCAGGGTGGGAGAAACCTACCTGTCTAGCTGCGGAGTAAGTCCTTCATCAAGATGCATCTCAGTGGAGAAATAGAAGATAAATATGTCCTCTGGACACAAATCACCGACCCAAAAGACCGTCTCAAGGTAATACCTGGATGATGGGGTCAAGTGAGTCAGAACCTAATCACCCCTGATATCTGAAGGACACCCTTTCTCCTAGTAATTCTAACAACCCCACTGTTGTTATGTCACATCTTACATCAGCAGGTTTTCTGACTTTTCAGTGACCCAAACCAATTCTGCACAGGCTCTCTCGTGTTGCTTAACTCAGATTGGAGCCTAGAATTTCCTTATTTCTTCCATTCATTCACACACAGTCCTTGACACTATCATTGAAAATCTCAACTGGTCTTCCTGCTTAGTATTAGGTACTTACCCCCCCCCCCCCCCTTTTTTCTAGCCTTCTTAAAAGTCATCAAAAACAAAGGACAAATCTTAAGTCTTCCCTCCAAAAATTTATAATTTAAATTGTCTGTATGGTCTTCATGTACTTGTCTGTATGTTATATGTAACTAGAGGCCCAAGTGCATGGATTCGTGCATCAGTGGGGTCCCTTGACTTGGCCTGTACCCTCTCGCAACCCAGGACCCCTCAAGGGATTTCAAATTGCCAGTTTCGGCCTGATCCCCACAGGCCAAGCTGTGAATCCCTGCACAAGGACTCGAGTATGCACATAAAATCTTTGGTTAATCTCGTCCCATCCTCTCCCTCCCCCTTTACCTCTGAGAGTCATCACTCTGTTCCATGTTTCCATGCCTGTGCATTGAGTGTCTACTCCCCTGGTGGTCGGTACAAGTCATACCTACCAGTTGAATGGTCCCTTAGGTTTTTATATATAGACAGAGATGTATTTTCTGCCTCCAGGTGGCACCACTATAATGTTTTATTGGCCTACAAAAATATAATCTATACTAATAAAAGGGTAATATGCTAATTAGAGTAGATAGACCAGATGTCTTCCAGACATCCTTCAGACCAAGACATGGTAGTGGGGGCTGAGGCAGAGGGAGTTAGGAGTGATCAGGCCGGCAGGGGAGAGTGGTTGGGGTGATGAGGCAGGCAGGCAGAGGTGGTTAGGGGCAATCAGGCAGGCAGGTGAGCGGTTAGGAGCTGGCGGTCCTGGATTGTGAGAGGGATGTCCAACTGCTGATCGGGCCTAAACCGGCAGTCAGACATTCCCACGAGGGGTTCCAGATTGGAGAAGGTGCAGTCTGGGCTGAGGGGCCCCCTTCTCCAGTGCACAAATTTTGTTATATAAATGAAATGGGATCTTATTGTGTAAGACAAAATATTTAATATTAAAACTGGTTTAAGTTTAATATCCTTTAAAGTTATTACCATAATATATATATTTATTTTACCTAGATTTATAAAAGTTTTATAATATAATCTTTTAGTTAGATATATTTAACAACCTTCCTGAAATTTAAACTTCAAATGGCTTTTTTTTTTTTAAACAGAAATGACTTTGAGTTATTCGAACGGACCCTGAAATACCTCAAGGATTAATTTTCTAAGTTTTTAAACTAGTTAGGCCAATTTAATATGCTTGAAAACGTACATGGGAAGCTTTGCAAAATAAAGAATTATTAATAATAACTATTTTATTTATATACAAATATATATTTTAAATGAAATTTTCAGTCTGCCCTAGGAAAGAACTTGCAAAGATGCAGAGCCACGTTCAAATAGGAAATTCTCAAGATTAATAGGTATCTAGCCAGTGACACCTGACAAGCCTAGAGTAGTAGTTCCCTATTAAAGGCATCTGGCAATAGTACTCCAGATGTTTGTAACCTATACATTGGGACATTTGTGAATTGTTTCCAATGCTCAATAGTCACTTCCAATGAGCCATGTGCAGTATTTTAAAATATTTCTTTAAAAATATATTTTATTGATTTTTTACAGAGAGGAAGGGAGAGAGATAGAGAGTCAGAAACATCGATGAGAGAGAAACATCAATCGGCCACCTCCTGTACACCTCCCACTGGGGATGTGCCCTCAACCAAGGTATATGCCCTTGACCAGAATTGAGGTATATGCCCGGGACCCTTGAGTCCACAGGCAGATGCTCTATCCACTGAGCCAAACTGGTTTCGGCTGTATTTTAAAATCTTGCATATTATTTCTTCTTGATATATATTTTAAAACTCTAGATTAAATATAAGAATATGAACTTTATATTGTTTCTTTATGTCATCTCATAATAATTACTTACAAAAATTATCTTAGAATGTTATATCTTACAGAAAAGCAAACTTTTTGTCAATTATTTTATGGTCAAATCTATAATCATGTCATTTAAGTTTGTCACTTACAAACCATCATTATTTTAATATGTTACTTAGGTCTCTGAAAAGATTTATAACAAGGACTCTGATTTACTCTAAATCACAGATTTCTAAGCAGGTGATCTCTTTAAAGTAAGGAAAAATTTAAAAAACTCTAAAGAATGACTAAAAACATGAAATACTAGCAAATAATCAGGATAAACAAAAAATTAGGTATATAAAAATATTTCTGCCTGGCTGGCATGGCGCAGTGGTTGAGTATTGATTTATGAATCAGGAGGCACAGCTCAATTCCCGATCAGGGCATATGCCCAGGTTGCAGGTTCTATTCCAGTAGGGGACAAGCAGGAGGGAGGCAAACAATGATTCTCTCTCATCATTGATATTTCTATCTCTCTCCCTCTCCCATTCTCTCTGAAATCAATAAAAATAACTCTGTCTTCCAAATATAATAAAGCTTATTTTTATTTCCCTAGAATAATTTAGTAAATTATATCTTCACTAGAGGCTCAGTGCACAAAATTCGTGCAGGAGTGGGGGAATCTCTCAGCCCAGTCTGCACCCTATGCAATCTGGGACCCCTTGGGGGATGTCTGACTGCCTGATTACCCCTAACCCCTATGCCTGCTTGCCTGATCACCCCTAATCACCTGTGCCTGCCTGATGGCCCCTAACCACCTCTACCTGCCTGCCTGATCAACCCTAACTGCTCCCTTACCAGCTTGATCGCCCCTAATTGCTCCTCTGCTGGCCTGATTACCCCTAACCACCTCTGCCTTGCCCCACACCCAGGACCCAGGATTTCCTTCTCTGGCCAGTTGTAGACACCCGGGACCTGGGCTTTCCTCCCTCTGGCTAGCCACAGGCATCCACGATCTGGACTGGCTTCACCCCGGCTGCAGCTGCAGGTGCTGGAAGCTTGTCTCTTCCCTGGGCCACAGGCACAGGCACAACCATTGGTGCTTAGGACTGTGGGGCAGGTGGCTTATCCCTCTCCCAGGCCACATCCTGGCTGTTCCCCATTCCTCTCTTGTGAACTCATTTGTGCCTGGCTGGTCCCCATTCCTCTCTCCCAGTATTGAGTGTCTGAGCCGTTAATATGCGATGACCATTTGCATATTAGTTCTTTATTATATAGAATAAGCAATATGAAAGCTTTTATATTTTTCTCCCCACCTGATTCCACCAAAATTTGAGAGTTCTTAATAAATGAGCCATGGGAAGGCATTGGCTTTTTTTTTTTTTTTTTTTTTTTGCATGAATTCAGTAAAACCAGTTTGTGATTTTATTAACAAAGACTAGAGGCCTGGTGCATGAAATTCATGCACAGGGGGAGTCCCTTCAGTCCAGCCTGCATCTTCTCCAATCTGGGACATCCCTCTCACAATCCGGGACCACTGACTCCTAACTGCTCAAATGCCTGCCTGCCTGATTGCCCCTAACTGCCCTCTGTGCTGGTCTGGTCACCCCCAACTGCTGACCCTGCCAGCTTAGTTGCCCCAAACTTCTCACCCCGCATACCTTGATTGCCCCTTATTGGACCCCTGCTAGCCTGGTAACCCCCAACTGCCATCCTGGTAAGCCATTATTGCCCCCCCCCCCAGTCTGGTTGCCCCCAACTTCCCCCCTCACTGGCCTGGTCATCCCTTAACACCCCCATGCTGACCTGGTCATCACCAACTTCCCCTATCTGCTGGCCTGGTCGCCCCTCACTGGCACCCCTGCCAGCCTGATCATCCCAACTGAGCCTCCTTCAGGCCTGGTTGCCCCACACAGCCTGCTGCTCAGTTGGTTGGTCACCCTTTACTTACCCACCTGCTGGCTTGGTCACCCCCTGCAGACTGCTGCTTGGTGGTTTGTTTTCCCCTCACTGACCCCCCCTGCCTGCCTGGTCGCCCATGCAGCCTGCTGCTTAGTCGTTTGGTCACCCCTCACTAACATCCCTGCTGGTCTAGTCGCCCCACACAGCCTGTTCAGTCATCCGTTCAGTTGCGATGGTCACATAGGCATATATATATATATATATATATATATATATATATATATATATATATATATATTAACACTTATGTTATGTCTAAGAGAAACATGCTTGGTTCTGGATGTCACCAGAAAGCCTTAAAAAGCCAATAAGAGCTGCTGGAGAAAGTATCTTGCTTGATAACGTGTTTCACTGGAGTCTTTCCAGGTAAGGAATGAAGGTTGATTTCTTGAGAGATGGCAAGGAAGGAACCTCAAGACATCATTGAGGACTTCATGAATGTGAGGTATTCAACCATTTACAGGTATTACAGGAAAACCTGGTGGAAGCTAGATGGCTCAGCTTCTTTGTCTTGAGAGGCTAATTAAAGCTAGATAATGAGATTCCAGAAAGCATGTTTTGTTGTTGTTGTTGTTGTTGTTGTTGTGTTTTGTTTTTGTTTTGTTTTGTTATACAATGCCATTTTATATGAGGGTCTTGAGCATTCACAGATTTTGGTATCCATTGGGGGGATTCTGGAACCAAGTCCTCATGAATATTGATGGATGACTGTATAGTATAATTGGTTCAAGGTTTAAGGAAATATTTCAAAAGCTAACATAATGAATTTTTGACTAATTATCTGCTTCTATTTTTTAAAATTTTATTTTATTGTTTAAAGTATTAAAAATAGTAGTACACATGTCTCCTTAAAAGCCTATATAATCAATTGCTTTTCTTATTGTGTTTATGCAAACAACCAGGCCTAATTAAAACTAAACAATATAGTAAATAAATTCATCTTAATTTGGCTCTTTAATAAAAGGGAGAGTGATTTTAGGGGGGAAATTGTGTTTCAATAGACTCTATAATACACAGTTATGACTCAAAGCTTTATTTTTCACCTACAAATTAAACTGGATCCTCAATTTATATTAAATATTTGGCTAGGACCCTCCAAACTAATGTATTTGTTTTTTTTTTCCTTACACCTGACCATTTGTCATAATTCTTCTCATTCTAACTTTTGCCTTAATAATACTAAAATGTATAACAGAGTTAATTTTTTAAAATATATTTTATTGTTTTTTTTACAGAGAGGAAGGGAAGGGAATAGAGAGTTAGAAAACATCGATCAGCTGCCTCCTGCACACCCACTACTGGGGATGTGCCCGCAACCAAGGTAGATGCCTTTGACCGGAATTGACCTGGGACCTTTCAGTCCGGAGGCCTATGCTCTATCCACTGAGCAAAACCAGTTTTGGCTATAACAGAGTTTATTTACACCAAGTTACTGTTATAGAAAACCAGAGAAGAACCAAACAATATTTAGAGAGATGGAGTTACATTTATTATGGGTGGGACCAGAGGAAAATGTCTCTCAAATTCTGGGCCCCGACATGGAAGAATTTTCCCTATTTATATGTTTTTACCTTCTTTGTCTCCCAAATATGGGGTGTTTCCAGCCCCTTTTGCAAGTTCTTAAAGAGCCCCTATGTGCTGGGCCTTGAGACATCAACCAAAGGCTTGACCTGGTGCCAGTACTGATAATTTTGTCTGGGGAAGGTTTAATGGCTTCTCTGAAGTGGGAGCAGTCTTATTTTCCTTATTATTTAATCAAACAAGCATCTACAGAAGCCAATTGCAGGGTTAAAATTTCAAACAGCTGTTTTTATATAAGATGGATTCTTCATTACAAGCCCTACTTGTACTCAGGAAGCACCACCCCTAAATACCATCACAACCTCCTTTGGTGGCCAGGTCTCATAGTCCCTCTGACACAAAGCAAGGATTTTTTTTCCTCTGGAAAACATCACCTCCTTTCATCAGGAAGCAGTCACAGAAGAATCCCTGTGTCCCCTTTCCTCTGAAATAATTCAGTTGGGGGGGGGGGGGTGTTAGACAGATCCTCAGAACAAAAATGATGGGCCAGGTACAGAAACTAACCAGGGCAGAAAGCTGGGGAAGTGTAGCAAAGGGAAAACTGGGGAAAACAAGAACCTCACTCCCCAGGGTAATTTTTCATTCCCTAGCATATCACTGGTCATGTGGTTTGGACTCAGGATCTTTCATATCACTGGTTGGTGGTTTAGACCTACTGTCCTTTTCCTCCCTAAAGATAACATCTAGGCCTCAGCTGTATTTCAGATTCAGGCCCAGTAAAGTAGCAAAACCACACAAGTAATGCCATGGCTGCCTCAGGACCAGCTTTTACCTCCCGGGTCACTCAACAGGTTTCCTCAGCCTTGGGTAATTAATGATGATGGAATTTGAAAATTTTTCCTACATCCCTTTTTAGTGGGAAACAAAATTCTATTCAAAACCTAGAAACTGGATCACCAGATGATCAACATGGAGAGGACCCTGGGACATGCTTTTCAACACTCCAAATGCTCTGAAGCTGGCAGGGGTAAAGCCCTGGATCATCACACCAGAGTAGAGGGGCACCAGAAAGGGAAGAATGTGTGACTGAACCTAAGGAACACTTCAAGAAAGAATCTATGTAGAACAGACCTTTACATCTTGCCTAGTAGGAATTGGGACACCTATTGCTAATATACAGAATTATATACATTCTATTCATTTTTGGGAAGAAAGTCACATGGGGGGGGGTCTTTATGCATTGGGACTTACTTTTGGGGAAAAGGATGCAGGAATTTTTCCCCCCTAAAGATTGCTTCAGTAGCTCCCTGTAATGAATGCCTGACTTTTGCCAGATGTTCTAGCTATTGTTTTTAATTTTCTAATAACTACAATATAAACTATTCTGACTATTTCAACCTCCCTTATAATAAGGGGCATACTAATCTACCAGCTTGTTGTTTTATGATATATGGGGTAACTGTTTATTCTTATATCCCTGCCAACAGTACTGGGGGTCTTGTTTTTTAGGATGACTGACAGAAGAGGGAGACTCACCCTGATTAAGAATAATGACTAACAAATAGAAAGAGGAGGGGAATGTTAGGATTATAGGGCAATACAATCCTTAACAGCTATTTGTAAGCTTCCTGCCACAGAAGAACAAAAGAGCAGGAAAAGCTTGCTGAACCCCAGGAGTCAGACCATATAAGGAACTGAAACTGTCCTGAAGGTACCTGATTGCATTCTTGTATTCCATGCACATTCCAAGCCCACCAACTCAGTCCCAGACCCACCAACAGCAAGAGTTTCCCACTAGTGACTGCACATAAGGATGAGACTCCAGCTGTTGGGTGCTGCCATCATCAACCCACTGTCTCCTTATCTCAGTGTTGTGCAGCCCTTCACTTCGGATATCCCATCCCCTATCCCATTTCCTTAAGTAGATTCAATTTTTCTTAAATCACCATCTATAATGCTTATTTAGCCTGCCCATGTGCATCACCACCATATGTATTGTAGCTTGTCATTTTCTACAAAGAACTCAGGTTGGATTTTGATAGGTAATGCTTTAAATATATAGATGGATTTGAGGAATATTGCTCTCCTAAAAATATTATGTCATCCAACCCATAAATATAGGCTGTCATTCTATTATTTATATATTCTTAAATTTCTTTTAATAATAATTTCTAGTTTTCACTGCACTTTATTAGTGCCTGCTCTAATAATTATTATTGTACTTGCTTTGGGTTTATATTCTTCTTCTTTTTTAGTATCTTAAGGTGAAAAGTAAGATATTGTTTTAAAATTTTTATTCTTTTTAAAATATAGTTATTTTCAACTTTAAATGTCCCTATGTGAACTGCTTTTGCTGCATAACCAAATTTTGGTATGTTGTGTTTTCATAATTATTCATCCTAAATGATTTTCTCTTTTCTCTCATGATTCTTAATTTTTACCCAGTGGTATTCAGAAGTATATATTATTCTACATAAAAAGCCACAATTTGTTTCTGTTGATGGTTTCTAATTTAATTCCACTGTGGGCTATTAGTATACTTTGTGTGATTTTAATCTTGTTAAATCCATTGAGATATGTTTTATGCTCTGTATATGGTCTATACTGAAGAATATTCCATGTGCACTTGAGAAGAATGTATATTCTGCTGTTGTTGGGTTTAATGTTTTATAGACTTATTCTATTAGGTATAGTTGGTGTATAATATTTTTCAATTATTCTATATCCTTCTTGACCTTTTGTCTAGTCATTTTGTCCATTATTGAAAGTGAGGAACTTATGTCTCCTACAATTATTGTTACATTGTATATTAGTTCCTTCAATTATGTAAGTTGTTGCTTCCTGTATTTTGTGCCTCTGTATATGGGTGCATTTATGATTAGAATCATAACAGTCTTCCTGATAGATTGGCCATTTTATCATAAAATGTCTTTATTTTTAATAACAAGTATTTTTTTAAATCAACATCTGAGGATATGTTTTTATTTATTTTAGAGAGAAATTAAGGGAGAGGGAGATAAACATTGATGTGAGAGAGAAACATCAATTTGGTTGCCTTTCGTATACTCCCTGACCAGGAATCAAACACATGACCCTTCAGTTCATGGGACAATGCTTCAACCAACTGAGCCACACCGGCCAAAGCAACAGGTATTTTTGATAAGCTTACTTTTTCTGATGTTAGTATAGCCACTGTAAGTTTGTGTGTGTGTGTGTGGTATATCTTTTTCTATCCTTATATTTTAAAACTATTTTTGGTTTTGAATCTAAAGTGTATGATTCATAGACAGCACATTGTTGGATCTTGTTTTTAATTTGTCTTATAATCCATGCATTGTGGTTGAATTATTTAGTCAATCCTATTTAAAGCTATTATTGATATGGTTGTGACTTTGTATACCACGTTTTGTGTGTGTGTGTGTGTGTGTGTGTGTGTGTGTGTGTGTTTCTATACTGCTTCTGTCATTTGGTTCTCTTTTACTATCTCTTCTTGTCTTGAGTGGCTATTTTCTAGTGTACTTTTTTTTTCCTTTAATAATTTTTACTATATTTTTAAGTTACTTTCTTAATGAGTACTCTTGGCTTTCCAATATTTAGGTCAACTCATCAAAATCTGCTTCAAAATTATAATAATGTAATGTCAAATACTTGCATTACTATATGGTTTTATTATTTGTTTTGTTGTCTTAGGTAAGTCACTCTTTGCTTGTGCCTTTTAGAGTTAGACTGTTACTTTAGGCCTTATATTAACATATGCAGATCCAAAGACTTACAAATGTTAAAATGGTTCAAAAACAACATATTTTGTTGGTGGGATTTGTTTGTTTCTACTGAGCAGTTTGAAAACCCTTATATTTGCTCATGAAAAAGATAATTTGGACTGAGTTGTAAGTGCTTCTTTAAAATAAATGTGGCCATGATTATCAACCCCCAAATGATCAGAATTAATGGAAGAATTACTACCCTGTTTCCCCGAAAATAAGACAGTGTCTTATATTAATTTTTTCTCCCAAAGTTGCGCTAGGTCTTATTTTCGGAGGATGTCTTATTTTCGGGGAAACGGGTAGCTGTGTGGTTTTGGACAAGTCCTTAATTATTTTGTACCTGATTTTTCTTAAGTATAAAATAGGAGTTGTGCAGATTAGATAAATAAATATAAGTAATGCATTTAGAAGAATGCCTGGCATATAATAATAATGCTCAAGAAGTTTTCTATTGCCATTATTATTACTACCTTGATATTTTTATTACCTATAACCAAACATTTTAGGCTTCTAGGCACTTTATCAATCTGTTTGAAATGTTCATTTTCTCTAACTACCAACCTTGCCTGTAGCATTGGAATCTTGCTATTATTTAACTTGTTCAGTTAGAGAGAAGAAAATTTCAGTTGCTAGAGAAACAAGTAACAGGTAATGGTGCTCCAGCATGAAGTATGTGCTAAAATTTTTCCAGGGTCTGTGCTTAAAAAATGTTTTTTACTCTTTCAGAGATGTAGTATCCAGTATTATAAAGTGCATTGGAACCAGAAATAATGATCTTTTCCCTATTGGAGCAGAAGAATATTAAAAAGAGGACTGTAGAACCCAGGGTCTCACCTTTTTTTTTGTGAAAGGCCTCAATGCATTTGATAATTCAAAATTAGTAATTAAATGGCTTCCTTTCCTAGATCACTCTCAGGTTTATATAGGCACTGAGTTAATTCAGACAATATGAGTGTTACCAAAACTCTTAGTCTTACCCTAAGCCACAGGCATAGTTACATTTGTATGGTTTTTAAGGAAACTAGCACAGTGATGAGTCTCTGGTACTTGGGGTGAATTCTCTCAGTCTTTTGTTATTACTGGCAGAAAGAAAAATTGATTTGGGTTTGAAGTGTGAAGGTTTGAAGCCTCTGACTATTCTTATTCAAGTATGTAAATTTCCTGTGGGAAGTTAGTCATATTTCAGGTGCTCTCTTTTTGAACAGATAAAAATGAAATGCTTACTCCCACAGGTATTTCTGAATATGCACTTTTTCAGCTGCATATTCATTTTCCCCTCAGTAGGAAGATATCAGAAACTTAATGAAGGCTAGTTTTATAGGAATTTTTGGGTTACACTTTGTAGCTATTAACTGGCAGCTTGGAGAACACCCTGGAAAATTTTTAAATTTTCTCCCTTCTACCTTACAAATATTAGAACAGGCAAAACTAGAATGTTTGTAGCAAAAAGTGAGGTGAGGGCAAAAGGGAATAGTAATGAATAAGATTCAGTACTTTCTTGTTCACGGGACTTTTTTTTCTTTATTTGTATGTACTCTTTGTTCTAAAATAACAACTTGATGGGGACTTGTTTGTAAATGGATGAAATAGCACATATTTTCAGTTGATAATTTTAGAAAAGGGACACTGCTACTTTGCTTAGACAAGAGAGAAAATGAGGGAGAAGAGGTTTTGTGAACATTATCATTATTAATTTTGTATTAAGTTGATATGGACGCTATCCCCTTGGGGTTTACGGTTCAGAGAAACTGACAATCAAATTTACCCAAAAAAATTACACAACAGCATATAAAAATTATACTTATGATAAATGCATTGAAGGAAAGGTCCATGATGCTATATGAGTATATAATAAATGGCTATGACCTAAAGTGGGCTTAAGGAAGGGTTCCCTGAAGCATGATTACTGGTATAATTTCTGAAGGAAGAATAAGAATTAACTTGAAGTGGAGGCTAAGGAAGGGAAGAGTGCTTCAGGCAGGGGGAATAGCTTGTGAAAATATCCAGAGTGTGAGGGATCATATTTCATTTTAGGAATATGAAAGTGAGTGTGAGTCTAGAGCTTAGATAAAGGAAGAGTGAAGCTAAAAGGGCATGCAACCCAGTGATATGGTAAAAGACCTGGGAGTCATTTATGAGATTAATTAGAAAAGTAGTTGAATTCCTTAGGGACAAATTAAGGGAGATGAATTGGAAGACTGAGAGATATTAACCCAAAGAGGAGAATTATACTGAGCTGGTCTATCATATAGGCAGATATTGACCATGATTATCGGTTGACTTTAATCACTATAGTGCATTAAGTTGCAACAATTGAGTATTCCCCCCTCCCTGCCCCCCTCCAAAGCTCTTCTCCTTACCTTCCTTTTTTTTTTTTTTTTTTTTTTTTTTTTTTTTTTTTTCACAAGCCAGTTTCCTTCTCACCTTGTCTCACTTCACACCTCCTGCATTTTGTCACTTAGATCTGACCACCTGGAAAGATTTCCTCTTCCTTTCTTGGCTTATTTAAATAATAATCACCTGCTCAAATTCCACTTCCTCTGGGAAGTCCTCACCTGTCCTTGGGACTTTATCTCCATCCTCTGAGACATTACAAAACTTATTCTCCATATAACTCCCTTAGTATTTTTTCTTAATTTGCCTTTGGTATCTCATACTTTCACACGTCTTATGTCTCCAGCTAGACTGTGAGGCACTACAAGGCAGTGAGTGTTATCTTTTTCTTGTAGATTGATAAATGCACTCAGAGCTAGTCCTACCTCAAAGTGGGTAAATGACCACTTTGTGAGGATACAGTCTATATTAACAATTGACAGATATAGACATACCTGAGGTAAGTGGAGAGGTGACAGAAAGAACAGGGACTAGAGGTGGCGGTGGAGAGACAACAGAGAAGTACTTTTCAGAATCAGTGACAATAAGACTAGTATTAACTTCACACTCGTTTACTGGCATTGACTGATAGTGAGAACAGCCACAATAGAACTGAAGAATGAGGGAGAATACAGAAACTTGAAACATGTTTTATTTAGGAAGCAGCTTAATTACACAGACTTAAGTCCTGAAGCAGGCAGAGGATTCCCCAATTTTCCAAGGGCATGACTGGAGAAAGCATCTTTTCCCTGTTCTAAGAATTTCATTCTAGAGAAGGGAGGGGGGTTATTGTTAGTGGCAGTGAGTGGAGGATAGGGGAGAGAGGACTGGGCGAGAAGGCTGGCAGAGGGGAAAGGCTAACAATAAAATTACAGATGGATGAGTATATTTCTGCAACAAATTCATGTCAGAGAAAGAGAGGGAAGGAGGAAAAAATAGGGAGGGGGGAAAAAGCAATGTGAGTGACCAAGGAAGTCAAGCTATAGAAAAATAACTTATGGGATGGGGGTGGGGAGGTATACTAGTACAGTTGAAGATAACTCCCCATTATAAACAAATCAGAACTGTACTATTTATTTTGGTTTTGAGTAAGACTTTGAAAAATTTTTAAAAAATTTCTTTATTGATTAAGATATCACATATTTGTCCTCAACCCCCATTCCCATCCCAACCACTCACCACGCATGCCCTCACCCCCCTGTTGTCCATGACCACTGGTTAGGCTCATATACATGCACACAAGTCCTTTGGTTGATCTCTCCTCCTTATCCCCAACCCTCCCCTACCTTCTCTATGAAGTATGACAGTCTGATCTATGCCTCCTGCTCTCCAGGTCTGTTCTTGTTCATCAGTCTATGTTGTTCATCATTTCCCCTAGATGAGTGAGATCATGTGATATTAGAAACACATTGATAAGAACCTAAAATGAGACAAGCCATAATGGTTATTCTGAGAGGCAAATGAATCAGTCTGTAGTGAGTTTCTTTCTGAGCCAACAGTTCTTTTGAGTCCCAATTTCAATGTCAAACAATTCCTTATGTGTACATGTCAGCAATGATATTTCAGTTCTGGATTGTGGGCAAATGGTGATAATGCAGGCCCGACCCTCTCTGGTTTGGTCCTGGGCAACTTGCAGTGATGCACAGCTGCTGGCTGCTATTATGGCAAGGCATCATCAGTGTCTTCCATCTCTGGATTGTTTCTCTTCTGTCTTCATGGCTGGAAAAATCCTGTCAATTCCTCTCTGTTGAGGAATCCACATACCTTAGTCTCCAAGTTGTTTTCTGAAAATATACAAACATATTCTCAACCACAAGTTAATAAAGGAATATTTTCTATAAATTTGACTTGGGATCCTTTTTCATTTTTTGCCGAAATGATTTTTCTCTGGCTTGTTTCAATACCATGTATGTTTTACATGGGTGTCTTCCTGTTAGCATTACAAATAAAAGTTAATTTTCTAAAGTAAAATTTTTCTAGATGTAATTTACTTATAGGATATTTTTCCTTACATGATCTTCTTCTACTAACCTCCCTTTTGTGATTTAAATATTAGGAGGTTTTTGGAAGTTTTATAATGTAGTCTTGATAGCTTTTAAATTTTATTTTTTTCACTAAAATATGACTGCTTTAGGTTCATTACATGTTATGCAATTTTATCATGAGATGAACGACCAATAACAATTTTTGTTAACACTTTAGGAACAGCTTTTTGTCTAGTACAATGAATTTTTCTAGAATATTTGCTTATTTCAATTAGCCAATTTAAATTAGTCTGAAAACTTGGCTACTATTTTACTGTCAAATTTAATACTCTGAATAAAAGTAGTCAAGTCTGAAAACTTGACTTCTATTTTACTGTCAAATTTAATACTGTAAAATGTAATACTAACAACAATCTTGTTTTACCCTGTAAATATTAGTGGAAAGGATTATTTGCCTTCTTGAGTTGGCCCTGAACATTCCTTGTACTAGGCTAGATTTAGATATCAAAACCCCACTTCCCCACAACATGGGTACAAGACAACTCAAACAAGTCTTGTTGCAGTGAGAGGGCAACTGCTGTCGGCCAAGTCTCTGTCTGTTTTCTGGGTCCCAATTTGAGCTGGGCATGGGAAGTTAAGCAGCATGAGGGCAGAAGACCTCCCTCAGAAGGGGTGAGGGTCCAGGTCCCTGTAAAGATGGGGGGGTGAGGGTCTGTGCCCCACCTTTGTTGACCCCAAGTTCTCTCCTGATGGTCCCTCTGCAACTGTGCCTGACTTAGGCTGTTCTTTCCCTGAGGAATCTTATCCATCTCTGGCTAACCAGCCACCCTCCGGGGCCAACCAGGGTGATGTGAGTTTTAGTTCTGTCTTCTTGGTAGCATATGCCTCCATAGCCTCCACACCCATCACCTGTCTTGTGATCCCTTTGGCTGCTGACGGGGCCCCAGCACTGATCGCATATCTTGGGAAACCCGGGTTTCTTCTCCAGAGAGGGCCTAGCTCGCCCCACTGGGTGAGAGACAGATCCATGGTACCAGCCATCATAAGGCTTCAACCTTGGCTTGAACAGAAAGCTCAGGCAACAGCTGTGGGCAATTGGATTGTGAGAAGAGGGTCCCTCTTGGCCAAAAGAACAAGAGGGATCAATATAGAATGCTCAGGTGCCTTCCCAGGAGGCCCTCTACACAGTGGAAGGGATTAAATCCTTTCATGTCCTTTTTAAATTGCTGCCAGACATTCAAAGAATTAGTTTTTAAGTTTGTTTGGGATAATTGTATATTATGCTTTTGTAATTCAAAATATCAAGAGATGTGTTATCTTTGTCTCCAAGGACCAAAAAGATGACTTTTATTGATTCCCAAGGGTGCGAGGTACTACAATATTATAGGTAATGAGGATAACCCAAATCTGGGAAAAATTATAGTGACTTTGTAGAATAATATCATGTTCTTTGCTCTAGGCCACATGTGTCAAACACAAGGCCCGCGGGCCAAATCCAGCCCGCCAGGCCTTGCAATGTGGCCCGCACCGCGCTGTCATCACTGCACTCCGCTGTCAGTTTATGACATTGTCAGTTTATGACTGTTCAGTAAACCATTCGGCCCGCGATTTAGGCTGGATTTTAGATTTTGGCCCCGTCTCTGATTGAGTTCGACACCCCTACTCTAGGCCATGGCAATTCCATTTCAAACTGGCTGTCAATTTTTCGTATAGACAAGGTCTTAGTTACATTTTCTGCACCTCTCCCAGGAACAAGTAGTGACAGGCCCTTCCTTTGGTGTCCACACAAGCCAGAAACCTCTGTTTAATTTTACACACAAAAGGGCAGTGGGTTGATTTTGTGTCATACAAAAGGGAAGCTTGGTGGAGACCCCTGTGTAATTATACTTCCTTGCCCCACCCATGGTCCTCCTGGATGACCAAGGTGTTTGCCATTATTGGTGACTACATTAGGCGAAGATCAGGCCACCTAAGGCCTCTTACCTATGAAGGTTCAGGAAAATAAGTCCAAAATACTTCCCCATTTGCCCGAGGTAATATTACCATATAGCTGATGACTGCTAGCATGGCAAGAAAGATGTTCTCAGGCTATCTTGGGTTTCTGGTTACCTCACAATTTCTTTTTTTATTTTAAAAATTATTATTATTATTAGTTTTACATATGTGTCCTTATTCTCCCATTACCCCCCAACCCTACTCATGCCCCACCCTCCCTGTTGTCTGTGTCCATTGATTAGGCTCATATGCATGCATATAAGTCCTTTGGCTGATCTCTTCCTCCTTACCCCCACTGTCCCCTACCTTTGCTGAGGTTTGACATTCTGATTGATGTTTCTCTGTCTCTGGATCTATTTTGTTTTTCATCCGTTTATGTTGTTCATTATATTTCCCAAATGAGTGAGATCATGTGATATGTATCTTTCTCTGCCTGGCTTATTTCACTTAGCATAATGCTCTCCAGTTCCATCCATGTTGTTGCAAATGGTAAGAACTCCTTTTTTACTGCAGTATAGTATTCCATTGTGTAGATGTAACACAGATTTTTAATCCACTCATCTGACGATGGGCACTTATGCTGTTTCCAAATCTTAGCTATGGTGATTTGTGCTGCTATGAACATAGGGTTGCATATATCCTTTCTTATTCGTGTTTCTAGTTTCTTGGGATATATTACTAGAAGTGGGATCACTGGGTCAAATGGGAGTTCCATTTTTAGTTTTTTGAGGAAACTCCAAACTGTTCTCCACAGTGGCTGCATCAGTCTGCATTCCTACCAGCAGTGCATGAGAGTTCCTTTTTTTCCGCATCCTGGCCAGCACTTATCATTTGTGACTTTTAAAAAAAATATATTTTATTGATTTTTTACAGAGAGGAAGAGAGAGAGCTAGAGAGCTAGAAATGTCGATGAGAGAGAAACATCGACCAGCTGCCTCTTGCACACCCCCTACTGGGGATGTGCCCGCAACCAATGTACATGCCCTTGACCAGAATAGAACCTCGGACCTTTCAGTCCACAGACCGATGCTCTACCACTGAGCCAAACCGGTTTTGGCCATTTGTTGACTTGATGATAGCTATTCTGACAGGTGTGAGATTGTAAGGCATTGTTGTTTTTATTTGCCTCTCTCTGATGATTAGTGACTTTGAGCAGGTTTTCATATGTCTCTTGGCCTTCCTTCTGTCTTCTTTCGAAAAGTGTCTATTTAGATCAGTTGCCGATTTTTTTGATTGGGTTATTTATCTTCTTTTTGTTAAGCTGCATGAGTTCCCTGTAAATCTTGGAGATTAAACCCTTATCATTGATATCATTGGCAAATATGTTCTCCCATACAGTGGGTTTTCTTGTTTTATTGATGGTTTTCTTTCCTGTGCAAAAGCTTTTTATTTTGATGTAGTCCCATTTGTTTATTTTCTCTTTAGTTTCCATTGCCCTAGGAGCAGTATCAGTGAAGAAATTGCTTTGGCATATGTCAGAGATTTTTCTCCCTATAGATTCCTCTAGTATTTTTATGGTTTCTCATCTTATGTTTAAGTCCTAGATCCATTTTGACTTTATTTTTGTGTATGATGTAAGTTGGTGGTTTAGTTTCATTTTTTTTGCATATACCTGTCCAATTTTCCCAACACCATTCATTGAAGAGACTGTCTTGACTCCATTGTATGTTCATGCCTCCTTTGTCAAATATTAATTGAGCATATGATTTGGGTCGATTTCTGGGTTCTCTATTCTATTTCATTGATGTATATAAGACTTTGAAAATTTAATGGTAATTAGACTTCCTGCCAGGCAGTTATTTAAGAGAAGTACAGACCCTCCTTTTGCCACAGAGTACTCCTTAGTTCATGGAGGATGGGTATTAGAGTTCTGAGATCCTCTGTTTCCCCATTCCATGTCAGGGCACTTCACTGGCTTAAGAGAATATATATTGAATTATATTTTTGTGGTGGTGTGAGGTTTAATTCTACATAGTATAATAGGAATGTATTTATGATAGCGTTCACTTTTGCCTTTCCCTGCACCCGAATTATATTATCAATATTGTTATAATGGTTTAAACAAATGAGAGTAAACAAGGGCTGCTCATAATTCTCTCCTCCAAGTTTGGAGGTTTGTCTCCTCCTCCTCCTCATTAGAATTGTGGAGGGGTAGCAGTCCTGCAGCAAAGACAGGCACACAGGCTTTCTCTGTGGATTAACTAGTTAGGAGAGACACTTTTTATATTGCCAAGCAGCACTTAAGCTGCTAATTCTTGACTGTGAAAACTGCTTTTCCTGGGCAATGCTCTTTAAGGAAAAACTTCAGTCCTGGGATTGGTGACTAAGGGAATGAAGGAGCACAGGGGATTGGGCGGGGTCTCGGCTCCCAATAGTGCCTCCTTATCCAATGAAAAGCATTTCCTATTGAGACCCCCAGAAGTTCCCCCCGGCCCTCAGCTTCAGCCGGGAGTTTGGGCCTTTTCTTGTGTCCTGTTTGTTAAAAGGCATGCCGGCTACTGCATTCAAGAGGGCCATTTTTTAACAAAGGGAAAGAGATAGATGTAAATAAGCTCACATTTTCAGAATGAGCGGTTTGCTGTAAGAAGCTGTGGCAGCCCAGAGTCTGCTACTTTGGGCTGGGCTAACCTTTCCCTGTTAAAAAAAAAAAAAAAGAAAAAAAAAAGGATTAAAATATGCACTTTTAAAGTGCGAGTTGCCCGTTCACATGCTTATTAGCTAATTTTCTACTCGCTTGAGCACACTCTCATCTAGCACACTCTTTCTTGGGGTAAGTCTCTTTGAGAAAGATTTGATTTGGGCGTTTGTGGATGGGGGTGGGGTGGGTGGAGGCCGCGTAACAGACTTCAGTGGAAATGCTTTGAGTGTTTGGGGAAAGAAGTTAGATTTCAACTCTGAAGTGCTGAACAGATCGTCGTGTGGAATGGTTAAAACGAGGAAAAAAAAGAAGTTTCTATTGTTTTGGCAATAATACTGTTTCGGTGGAAAAGATACAGGCTTTTCAGGCTGTTGTTTTATGTAAACACAGAGTAGAGCTTAGAAATTCTTTTGGCTAGCTTTATATTTCTTTGGTTTATAATTGATTGTGAGCTAATGTGGCTCCTATTATGAGATTTCTTCTAGGAAAACTATATGGAGCATACTTTGATGCTTAATTGATTTATGAAGAATGTGACATTTGCTATATTGAATAATTCATGAGCTTGACTATAAAGGAAGAAACATTTCAATGAAAAACTAATTCTGGAATAAATTGAGTTTACTATTACATGTTAAATTAGTTGCTGTTTTTCATACAAATGCAATAATATGATATTTAACATTCTCTTCTTATATGTCCTGAATATTTTTTTACAATTTAGCTACAAGATCTTGTTGAACTGATAAATATTGTATTTTAGTTACTTTGTTTTAGGAAATTTAGTAATGTAATTAATCATTATTCCAGCATGGACAAAACCAGATAAATCTAAATCTTAGAGCATTTCAGAGTTTTTTTGGGTTATTTACTTTGCTACCATACTAAATGATATTATCTTTTTTTTTTCCCCTTGACTAACGTGAAGACAACAATAAAAACTGAAGCTCCAAATTATCCAGTGGCTTTGAAACATGTTTATTTTTCAGAACAAAATTCCAAGGAACATATTCTATCAACACAGATTTTTAAATCATTTTTCCTTGTCATAGATGAAAAGTTTACACCCCTGCTATAAAGGATGAGTTCAGCTGATTCTTGATGGCATCTACACTCAGAGCATCTCCTGCCAATCAGATGCGAATGAAAGCAATATTGGAACAATCAAATCATCCTTTCAGAATGTGTACTCTCTGTAAATTAAAGAGAGGTCTGGGGCCTAACAGCAACACTCAGGCCAAAATTAGCTGGAGCTTCATTAATTCAATTTCCTTTGAGAGAAAATGCAGTGATAGTTATTGCCCTTGCTGTGGTGTGGTCAGGGCCTAATTGTGTGCTGCCTTTTTTTTTTTTTTTCTGTGTGTACGCTCATCACATATTAGTATTCTCTTGGCCTTAACTGGAAAGGAAAAAACACACACCTATAATGTATTTGTACTGAATATTAGTACTGAAAATTGGGAGCTTAATAGGAGGTCACCTACCACTGGGAATCCAGCCTTATTTTTAGTAGATACGTAATTTTATCAGAATAAAACATAGGATAAGTATTCTATTGATTTATTATTTAGTTATGTTCTGAAGTATTTTGATAAACTTATATTTTGAGGAAAGAATTAACTAGGTGACCGGGGAACAGGCAGCAAAGATTGAGGAATAAACTTAGTTAAAGCTTATGTGCCTACTGATATGGGCATAAAGACAGAATATGAGAGAAATGAGGGCATTAAGAAGACATTAAAACTAATTAATAAATATTTCTGATATTAATGGTAACTAAACTATATATGGTGACAGACTTACTGTGGTGTTCCTTTCGCAAGAAATACAAATATCAAATTATTATGTTGCATAGATAAGATTAATATAATGTATCGATATGTCAATTATACTTCAATTAAAATAGATAAAATAAATCTAGGAATAATTTCATTGAGTCTAACAAACATGAATTCCCCTTACTTCACACTTTGAGGGATTACATTTTTTTTGCAGTGACAAATGGGAGCAGGTGAAAACAACTGACTAAAGGGGTCAGTGAGGCCATTCCATAGTACCAGTTGAAAGTTGCTATCAATTAATGCAAAAGGTAGAAGAAAATAAACTGAGTCCAAAAAGAGATTGTGACTTGCTGTCAAACAGTTAGCTAGTGATGGATGGGGCTGGATGTGTTTTTATTGAATTAATAACAAATATGAAAACTTCTGGGTATTTGAAATTCCAAGTTTGCTTGGATTCCAAATAAAAATAAGTTTTAAAAAAATAATCTGTATACATTTTGAAAGCTATAAAAAAAGAAATGTTAATATTTCTGTCTTCATAAACCAGTAAAATAATATTCATTTCATTCCAGGAATATTGCTCTCTGGAGGAGTGTGAAAATCAATTCAAGGTGATCTCAAATATATTTTAAATTGTCTAATGATTTTACTATTTTTATTTCAGTTCTCTTAAATTAGAAAAATTATTTCAAGAGAGTTGGAGTATTATTTATCAGTCTGATTTGTTTAGGCCACCTTTGTTCAAAAGAGGGTGAGATGTGACAATAATATAATTTTGGCACTAACAGATGACTCTACTTTCTAGGCAATAAATGAGCAGGGTTCAAATGTAGGTGCTACTTGTAAGAATTTTATTGTCAACTATTTCTGGTTCTGTACAAGTATTTTGTGCTGAGTTGAGATTTGAAGATGTTATAGACATGCTATATTGCTTAGGCCTAGTTCATCCTAGTCGAGGCAGCAGTGATTGTCATTGTGCTAATGCCCAGAATTTGGAACCTTGTTCATATCACTGTAGTTCAGTGAGAAATAAATTTAACTGGGGTGGGAGTGCAGGTTGGAGACATGCCAATAGGGTCTCCACCTGTTGTTCCATTCTTCTTTCCTCTTCTCTTATCAAGGCTCTTGCCAAATAGTAACAGTTGTTGCCAGGGAAAAAGAAAAGAAAAAAAAAAAAAAAAAAAAAGAACAAAGAACCAACATAACTTCAGGCCAAAAAAAAAAAAAACCTCCTCTGTTCAGTTATTTTTAATTCAGTATATTTCCTTATGAAAGTGGAGGAAGTATTTTTATGCCTTTTGCTATTAGTTATCTTTAAACAATTATAGTTACATAGACTCATGGACTTTTTACTTATCAATACAACTAATAAAATATGGCACAGTAATAGCAGGTTTGTAAAATAAAACGTTATCTGATATTCTTTAATAATGAAATGCAAAACGTTCAGATACTATTTTATTTAAAAAAATATATTTTATTTATTTTTTACAGAGAGGAAGAGAGAGAGAGAGAGAGAGAGAGAGAGAGAGAGAGAGAGAGAGAGAGTTAGAAACATCCATGAGAGAGAGAGACATCTATCAGCTGCCTTTTGCACACCCCCTACTGGAGATGTGCCTGCAACCAAGGTACTTGCCCTTGACCAGAATCGAACCTGGGACTTTTCAGTCCTCCGGCCAATGCTCTATCCACTCAGCCAAACCGGTTTTGGCCAGATACCATTTTAAAATATGTTGGCTCTCAGATCAACCAAAGGACTTATATGCATGCATATGAGCCTAATCAATAGACACAGACAACAGGGGAGTGGGACATGAGTGAGGAGTGGGGGTAATGGGGGAATAAGGACACATATGTAAAAAAAATAATAATAATTAAAAAAATAAAAAAGAAATTGTGAGATAACTAGAAAAAAATAAAATATGTTGGCTCTCATTTACTTTGATTTGTATCATCTAATCCTTTTTTTACCCTATGGTCTTGACATACATTTTATTGAAAAGTCTTTTGATGTCACACTATTGTGACTAATTGTATTTTACAGCATCCATTGGAGGAAATCCCTAACCACAGTGCCTCCAGAAAGTTATTTGGTCACGCAAGTCTCAGATAAAATTGGTGCCAGAATTTGAACTAATGTGGTGAGTACCAATCTCCTGATAATAGCTTTCTTCATAATTCTTTAATTTTTTTGTAACCAATACTTCCAATTTATAATAGGTTATATAATATAAAAATTCATGAGGATTTGTGATTGTTTATTATAGTCCAGGCAATTTTGGTGTAGCTGAATATTGATTCTTTGTTTTTTTTTTTTTTTTTTTAATATATTTTATTGATTTTTTACAGAGAGGAAGGGAGAGATAGAGAGCTAGAAATGTCGATGAGAGAGAAACATCGATCAGCTGCCTCTTGCACGCCCCCTACCGGGGATGTACCCACAACCAATATGCCCTTAGCCGGAATCGAACCCGGGACCTTTCAGTCCGCAGACCGACGCTCTACCACTGAGCCAAACCGGCTTTGGCTGATTCTTTGGTTTTAAGCCCTCTGTGCTACTGGTATATACCTTTAGAGATGGGTGACATGGTTTTTATTCATATTATCAGGATCAATTTCCAATATTATCAGATAAGTTGATATGCAAATTGCTAACTGATTCTTGAGTAAAAAATAAACAAGGATGTCAGTATGTTCTATGAGAGAAAAAAAAAACCCGTATAGACACAGATAGCAATAAGGTAATTACCAGAGAGAAAGGGTAATGAGGGCAGGTAGAAGAGAGTAAATAGGGTATAAATGGTGATGGAAGGAGACTAGACTTTGAATGGTAAATATACATGGAATTATATACTCAAAACCTATAAGATTATATTGCCAATATAATCCAAATAAATTCAATAAAAATAAAAACTTAAACAAGGCATATCAATCTAAGCCAGCGTTTTTCAACCGCTGTTCTGTGGCACACTAGTGTGCCGCGAGATGTTGCCTGGTGTGCCGTAGGTGCAGACAAGACAAGAATTTTATAATTTTTCACTATTTTGTTTACTTAATATTTCATAATAAAGTAATTATAAAATACTTTCTTTGTGTTTATTTGATTCCTATTCAAGAGAATTACTTTATATATAGTCAATATAGGCACAGAGTTAAATTTTTTAACATTTTTTAATGGTGGTGTGCCTCGTGATTTTTTTCATGAAACAAGTGTGCCTTTGCCCAAAAAAGGTTGAAAAACACTGATCTAAGCAATTGACGCACATGGGGAGGCTTGTTTGAAATGATACCTCATACAGATCAATTTCCCAGCTCAATTCTAAAGTGAAATATCTACCTGTGGTTTCCTCCATATGCAATGTCATAAGGCTATATTATGTTTTGAAAACTATTGTATTATGAGACATCAACTAATGCATAGTTACATCAGTTGGAACCATGGGTATGATTGTGACCTGTCCTTCTGACTTGGTCTAGAAGGTTTTGTTAAGAAGTCTTTTCTGTTAGTACTCATCTGAGGAACAATAGTATGTACACATTCCCTATTACTCCAGCATGATGTCTTTATTTTTTTTTTCATTTTAAAATGTATTTTTTATTGTTGATAGTATTACAGATACCTCCCATTTCCCCCTATGTCCCCCCTTCTCCCAGCCCCTACCTATCCCCCAGGTCTTCACTACCTTATTGCCTGTGTCCATGGGCTATGTGTATAAGTATATGAGTTCTTTGGTTTATCTCTTCTCATCCCCCCACATTATGGTTTTGATTTGTATTTTTGAAACATTTTTGTATCTTTTTCATTTACCTCACTGCTAGATATTTATAGGCCAGGATACAATAGGTTTCAGCTTCCTCTAAAAACCATTGTGTCAATGTTCCTAAGCTTCAGAGTAGAAAGAGGAAATGTTCTGGGGATCAGAAGCACTCTGAACTGACCCTGAGCTCATGAAAAAGGGAGCAAAGCAAGAGAATTTGAGTATACTCTGTCTTCCAGGCTTTGTTTTTCTCTGGATTCACTTCTGTAGGGAACAAAAGCAAGCCAGCCTTTCTAGGCTACTGGTCATATGTCAGAATTTAGAGCTTTGTTTTTAACATATCTGAAAGTTTAGCATTAGTAAAGTGGAATAATTTAGGTATGCATTTTAATAGGGCTAAAAATCTAACTGCACTTCCTCCAAGAGCCCCAAAGATTCCAAACATGGTATATTTCATTAACATTATAAATGTTTATAAAAAGAAAAAAATTGTGAACACTAGTATGAACTGTCCGAATTGGCTCCATATGTGTAGGTCAGAGTTAAAAATTCATTGGGGTCAGATTTCTCTTTGGTCACCCTCCAGGTGACCTGCTTCCTGCCCATTGTCAATGAAAATGCATCCACCCAGTATTCTGACCCCTCTAGGTGATTAATTGTTGGAATAATTGGGTACAATGGTTTTTACAAGACAATAGTCTAATGCTACTTGCAGTGGAAGATGTAATTAACTGCGTCAGCCTATTTTTTTTCTTCTTGATCTCATCTGAAGCTCAAGAGTTGGCCCTTTGCCTCCATTCAGTGCACAATATGTTATCCATTTAGGAAAATCTAGTGGTTAAAAACACTGCTTTTTTTTGTGAAAAGAAAGGAGTTAGTCCAAAAAGAGAAGTTGTTTCTTGAATGCTGTTGATTCTCCTTCAGAATAAGCTTAGGAGCCAAATACTTCTCTGATTTTTTTTTAAACCATAGCTCAGTGGGAGATATTCCTTTGGAGCACCCTCCTGGATTTCCTTTTATGAGAAAATTGTGTTGTTAAGGTTGAAACTCAAGAGGGGCTCTCTTGGTATACATGGTGTTAGGAGAATGATGTGTTGCAAATATGAAGTTCAGCAAGAAAGATAGTCAAAGGTGTCCAGTTGTGTCAGGGGAGGGAGAAAGATAAAAGCTTATATAATGTTTACTTGTGGTTAGGTAGAACGGAATACTTGCAAGCACATAAACCTCTTGATAAGCCCTATTGAATCTTCCTAACATCAGCTATGAGGCTCAGAGGTATGTTTATACAGGGAAGATAAACTGTATAGCTGAGTTACAGACTGAACCTGTGTCTGAGTCAGAAATAGAACTCCTTGCTTCCAATGTTGTGTTAAGTCCCATCACCACACCTTCCCTGCTAGACCGCAAAGGTGCTGTGTGTTTAAACAGGAAAAGCTATGAATAGGGTCTTAGTGGCAGTTTCCCATGCCCTCTTTTCAGGATTGAGACTGTAATGCTTTCTTGTCTCTGGTCCTTTCTCTCCCACAATATTTGGTTACTCAACACAGCAAAGCAGACATATTAGGCATTTGCAGACTGCATGCTGTGGGTATAATGCATATGTTCTGGGAGACATAAAACTGGATGCAAAACTGGGGAGACAGAGCTCACCTATTTCTTTTTCTTTTTTTTTAAAAAAATATTTTTTATTGATTTTTTACAGAGAGGAAGGGAGAGAGAGAGTTAGAAACATCGATGAGAGAGAGTCATTGATCAGCTGCCTCTTGCACACCTCCTACTGGGGACATGCCCTCAACCAAGGGTCCCCTGAACCTGGGACCCTTCAGTCTGCAGGCCAACGCTCTATTCACTGAGCCAAACCAGTTTCGGCAGAGCTCATCTATTTCAAACACACCATTTTTGGGCAATACAAAATAATACATAGTCAGAGAGCTAGAAGCATGCTGTGAAATTGGCTCACCATTGGGCAGACTGGAGGAACTCTGGGGTGGGGTAAAAAGACTTCTATTATGAAAGCATTTTCCAAATCAAATAAACTTATTGTCAGTTTATTATAAAAGGCAGGTGCAAGCAAATAATAGCAAATGAAGCTTGATTTTAATGTTGGCTTTTGCAGTCCCATATTTATTTTAGATTGTGTAACTATGTTAGATTTTGATTTCTTTCAACAATTAAAAAAGACCTCTAGAGTAATGGATAGTGATTTGGGGTGTTAAAAATAGTATGTAAAGTGGTTTAAGCAGTTGACATGTTCACCATTCTCTTTTTTTGTTTCTGCCATCCCACTGGTGAAACAATCTGCAGTAACCTGGGTCTACAGCTCCCAAAGTAAAATATGAAATCCATTGATTGATATTTTCTAGTCTATTCCTATATTTTTCCAATCAGTTTCAGTGGCCTTAAGCAGAGTATTGCATATTGTACTTCTTCCTGATAAAATTGCAATGTTTGAGATGAAGCAAGATACAGAGGATAGGATTGGAGTAATCGTGAGATAGAAAAGGCTCTAGATACAAATTGGATGACAGCACTGGCCTCTCCCCAGCAACATTTGTTTTTATTTCACCCTTTCTTCTCTTTCTCTCAATTCTCCTATTTTTCTTTCTCTGCTACTTCCTTTATGATCTCCTATTCTGCTCTCCCCACCTATATTTACCTCTTTCTCACCTGCCTTTTTTTTCTATCTGGGGACCTTGTTTGGCCCAGGTTTCTGCTTCTATCTATCAAAGTTGCCTCTAGCAAATTTGAGCTTGGCTTATGAGATAAAATGGTCAAGAAGGAATATGATCTTAGTGCAGTATTAGGCTCAGGGGAAGCACTTCATAAAGATTTGTTAAATAAGAATTCAGAAATAGCCAGATTCCAATATTAATTTGAAAATTTCAGCTGTTGAAAATGACAACTATTTGCATCTTGCATTTTTCAAGGTCATCTTTCCCTATAGGCACTATAGTGAGTGAATTTCTTTTTTCCTCAAACCATTTTTTTTCCCCTCAAGCCAAACACTGCCGTGATTTTAGGCCTCTATAATGCTGGCAGATTTCCCCCTCCACTCCCTTCTTTGTTATATAGAAAGTGTCTTTGACCTGTTCGTTGGGAGTTGAGAGGAAAAAGTGACATAAGTAGGAATCACTTCAAAGAAATGCCTTTCACATTTTAAAATATAATTATGTAAAAAAACATTACTGCCTATACTATACAAGGGGACAAAGAGCACTTTTATTCCATATCCTCCTCATTGAAAAGAATTCATTCAGCAACTATTTATCTATAGTGTATTACAGAACATTTCAAAGACAGTTTTTGTCCAATGGCAGCTGTTAATCTAGGAGGTTAGTAAGATTTCTATATGTACCTTTGAACAATGTTGGCTTAGTTACCCAACATAGTGATTAAATCAGTGACTACCACATGTACAAGTGGTGGCAGGCAGAGGGCATGTACCGTATTTTCCGGCGTATAAGACGACCCCTAATTTTACCGTTAAAACATAGGTTTAGGCCTATATTCACTGTATAAGACTACCCCCCACTTCCGAGGCAACACCAGTTCTTTTTTTAATAGACCGCCTCTCTGACTGGCTAATCTGCGCAGGCTTTTTTTCGTTTCAAAAGTCATCTTATACGCCGGACAATACGGTAACTAGCTAGGTGAGCATACATTTCACTTGTGTTCACCAGAAAAGGCTTTATTGACCAGGGCCATATTTGGAGCTGAAGGCATGAAAATAAGTGATGGAATGGGCAGTGGGAGGCAAGAGAAGGAGGACATCCTAGGCCAAGCATGTCAAACTTCTGGCCCACGATGAATATTTTTGCGGCCCAGCCAATATAACAGTATATAAGAAATGTTTTAATAAAAATTTCATAACTTAATTTTTACAATGTTCAGTTATACATAACTAATAACAATGAACTACAATATTTGCTAATAACTGATTACTAGAATCATGTTGCATTCATTCCCTTATGTGCCTTATGCACAGGTGCACCATTATCTCCACTAATACTAGCAGGGAATATTTTAGCAGCCGATTTTCGTCATTAATCTTGTACTGACTTGTTTGGTGTGCACAACAGGAAATATTTCGCTTTTGGAGAACAAGAAAAATAGGTTTATTTGTGTTACGTGTATTAATTTGTACAATTATGCAGTGTCTGGTAAGTTAATATTCAAGAAAAAAATTATTTTTATTAAAATGTTCTATTGTTTTATGTTAATGACTAGTGGCCTGGTGCATGAAATTTGTGCTTGGGGGCAGGGTGTCCCTCAGCCCAGCCTGCACCCTCTCCAATCTGGGACCCCTCGAAGGATATCCTACTGCCAGTTTACAGAGAATGGGCCTAAACCAGCAGTCGAACATTCTTCTTGCAATCTGGGACTGCTGGCTCCTAACTACTCACTTGCCTGCCTGCCTGATTGCCCCTAACCACTCTGCCTGAAGGCCTGCTTGCCCTCAACTTCCCCCCGTGCCAGTGTGCTCACTCCCAACTGCCCACCTACTGGCCTGCTTGCCTCTAACTGCCCCCCTGCTGGCCTGCTCACCCCCACCATCCCTCCTCACTGTCCTGTTTGCCCCCAACTTCCCCTCTACTGGCCTGCTCACACCAAACTGCTCTCCCACTGTCCTGCTCACCCCTGCTGTTTTGCTCACCCCAACTTCCCCCCCACCAGCCTGATCACCCCCAACAACCCCCGCACTAGCCTGATCACCCACAACTGCTATCCCATCCTGGCCTGATCATCCACAACTGCCCTCCCCTTTTGGCCTCTAGCCACCTCTACCACAGCCTTGCCACCATGGCTTTATCCAGAAGAATGTCCAGAAGGTCTCCTGGAAGGTCTCCCAGTCTAATTAGCATATTTATTAGTATAGATAGAGGCCTGGTGCATGGATGGAGGCCAGCTGGTTTGCCCTGAAGGATGTCCCGGATCAGGGTGGGGGTTCCCTTCGGGCATGGGGTGGCCTGGGAGAGGGACCTGTGGTGGTTTGCTGGTCAGCCACCCCCCCATGGGGTAAAGGTCCCCGCTGGGGGGGGTGTGGCCAGCCTGGGTGAAGGGCTAAGGGCTGTTTTCAATCTGGACACACCCCCTTCAGGACGGGGGTTCCCGCTGGGGTGTCTGGCCTGCATGGGTGAGGGGCTGATGGCTGTTTGAAGGTTGGCCATGCCTCCCAGCAGGGACCCTCACCCCATGGGGGCATAGCCAGCCTGGGTGAGGGGCTAATGGTTGTTTGCAGGCTGGCCACACAGCCCAGCAGGGACATTTACTCCATGGGGAGCATGATCAGCCTGGGTAAGGGGCTGAGGGCTGTTTCACCCAGCTGTTCACCCAGGCTGGCCACATCCTCTTCAGGGTGGGAGTCCCCACTGGGGTGCAAGGCCAGCCTGGGTGAGGGGCTGATGGCTGTTTGTAGGCTGGCCAGGACCCCAGCAGAGATTCTTACTCTGTGGGGGTGTGGCCAGCCTGGGTGAGGGGCTGAGGGCAGTTTTCAGGCTGGCCACACCCCTTTCAGGGTGAGAGTCCCTGCTGGGGTGCCTGGCCAGCCTGGGCAAGAAGCTGAGGGCCGTTTTCATGCTGGCCACGCCCCTGGCGGCCCAGGCTCCCAGCCCCGCCTTTTTCCCCCCCCCTCTAGCCTCTCCTTGAGCAGAGGCCAGGTCGGGGGCTGGAAGCTTGGCTTCCTCCCTTGCCAGGGGCAACCCAAGCCTCCTGCTTGCTCCAGCTCTGTGGCCTAGGACATCTTTGTTGGGTTAATTTGCATACTCGCTCCTGATTGGCTGGTGGGTATAGTGGAGGGATGGTCAATTTGCATGTTTCTCTTATTAGTGTAGATGACTCATTTATTTCAGCCCTTTGTATTCAGCATGTCTCTGTCAAAATAAACATACATTTCTAGGAACATTGAAGCTTCCTTTTTTTTTTTTTTTTTTTGTGGCTCACATAAACTTAAACCTTTTTTATTTGGCCCGTGTTAGCCTTTGAGTTTGCCATGCTTGTCCTAGACTTAGGGTTTGGAAAGGGGATTACAATCTGCAAGAGGCAAATGCTGAGATCATTATGAGATTTATCTCTCTAGAAAGACAATGTGATACAGTAAAGAAACTTTTAGCTGGAAGCTTTGTAATTAATTTCATAACTTAATTTTTACAATGTTCAGTATACATAACTAATTATGTATAACAAATTAACTGAGGGATCCCTAGTCTCAGAGCTCATGTTTTAGAAGAAAAACATGAGTCAACAGTTTAATTCAGGAATTTAGTCTCACCTGTTTTAAGAGCATGTCCTGGAGGTCCCATATCCACCTGTGGTCTTGTGCAATAGACCTAATACTCATACAATGAAGTTTAGTAATATTGGAGAGTAGACAATACAATTTAGAGTAGCTTAATCATTTGGTTAGGAGTTAAAAAAAATCAACTCTGGTTCTAACTATATCATTTGTGGATTCGTGGATTCTTCCGATTCTGACATTACTATAATTCTAAATTACATAGGCCTCAGTTTCTACTTCTGTTATATGGTGAACCATTCTTGTCTTGTGTATTTTATGGTGTTCTTGTGGGAATAAAATAAAACATGCTTTTGAAAGCTAAAAACTGCCATATAAATTTCAAAGTATTAGTGTTGTTTTAACTATCAGAGTCTCTCCTCCCTCTCCTGAACCCCATCTCCCCATAGCTCTGTCCGTCATGTAAACACAACATCTCATTCCTGTTCATTGCAATGCTATGGTACTCCACTTATTATATTCAATGTGGTCTCTTCCACTCCTGCAATATACTCTTAGAGTACTTTTTAACATATGGTAGGTGGTCAAAAGTACTTGTCAAATCAAATTGAATGTTATTTTCAATCTCGGTAGACAGAATATCTTTTACTCCACAGAAATAATAGATGGAAGGCAGGTTTGATGATTCATAATATCTTGTCTCCCACAGGAGGAAAACATTTCCTACTAGTTCCTAGTGTGAGAGTGGTGAACCCTGCAGCCAGCAGGCCTCCTGAAATAAATCCATGGGTGACGAAAGATTCATTGACTTTCAATTCCAAGATTTGAATTCAAGCCTCAGACCCAGGTTGGGCAATGCTACTGCCAATAATACTTGTATTGTTGATGATTCCTTCAAGTATAATCTGAATGGTGCTGTCTACAGTGTTGTATTCATTCTGGGTCTGATAACCAACAGTGCCTCTCTGTTTGTCTTCTGCTTCCGCATGAAAATGAGAAGCGAGACAGCTATTTTTATCACTAATTTGGCCCTCTCCGATTTGCTCTTTGTCTGCACTCTACCTTTCAAAATATTTTACAATTTCAATCGCCACTGGCCTTTCGGTGACACTCTCTGCAAGATCTCTGGGACTGCATTCCTTACCAATATCTATGGGAGCATGCTCTTCCTCACCTGTATTAGTGTGGATCGTTTCCTGGCCATTGTTTATCCCTTCAGATCTCGTACCATTAGGACCAGGAGGAATTCTGCCATTGTGTGTGCTGGAGTCTGGATCCTGGTCCTCAGTGGTGGTATTTCAGCCTCCTTGTTCTCAACCACTAATGTCAACAATACAACCACAACCTGCTTTGAGGGCTTCTCCAAACGTGTTTGGAAGACGTATTTGTCCAAGATCACCATATTTATTGAAGTTGTTGGCTTCATCATTCCTCTGATATTGAATGTCTCTTGTTCTTCTGTGGTGCTGAGAACCCTCCGCAAGCCTGCTACACTGTCTCAAATTGGGACCAATAAGAAAAAAGTGCTGAAGATGATCACAGTGCATATGGCAATCTTTGTGGTCTGTTTTGTACCCTACAACTCTGTTCTCTTCCTGTATGCCCTGGTGCGCTCTCAAGCCATTACCAATTGCTTTTTGGAAAGATTTGCTAAAATTATGTACCCAATCACCTTGTGCCTTGCAACTCTTAACTGTTGCTTTGACCCTTTCATCTATTACTTCACCCTTGAGTCCTTTCAGAAGTCCTTCTACATCAATACCCATATCAGGATGGAGTCCATGTTTAAGACTGAAACACCTCTTACCACAAAGCCTTCCCTTCCAGCTATTCAAGAGGAAGTCAGTGATCAAACAACAAATAATGGTGGTGAGTTAATGCTAGAATCCACCTTCTAGGTACGAGAATTGTCTTTAGATCCAAATATGGTTTCTCCAATGATTATTTTCCTATGTTATGAATAAGATGAAATATTTGAAGCTAACGACACTAAGAATAGATTAATGTACTAAATACAGCCAAATACATTTATTTGAGCATTTACTTTATATATGCTGATTTGTTCAATAATTATAGGTCAGGTCTAATTACTACAATCAAAAGTAATGCCAAACTCTTCTGCTGGATTGAAATTTTATTATATCACATTATGTAACTGGCAAGTGGACTTGACTTTAGTGATGTGGATATTACTTTCAAACTTTTAAAATCATACTCCATTCTGAAAATATTTGATAATTAGATTGGGCCTATAAATATAGAACAAATTCAGGGATTATTTAAAACAGACATTTTGTGTTACTACTGATATATTTTTGTTTGGATTGTTTTTCTTTTAATTTCCATCAAGTTTATTTTGGCCTAAAATAATTAATAAGAAATGTATCCAATTTAAAAGGGCTGGCAAATTTATTTTATATATGTTGAAAGCAGAAACATAAATTGTGTTTGCATGAGCATGGATGGGAAGAAACAGAAAATTTACTGGATTTACACATTTGCAGTCACCAGCATTGTCAGTTAAAAAAAAATTTTTTTTTTACTACATTAAGAATTTCATATGAAACTTCAAATTCAGAAAGCTGCTAAATATGTGCCCAAGATAGGTATACAATGGAAAATCACATAAAATAACAAATGTCCATTAAAAATCTAAGTAACACCAATATATATATATATATTTTTTTTTAGAATTTCCAATTTCTAATATTACTTTTGAGGGACTGGTTTCTACAAAATATTCTCCATATGAAATTTTGGAGCACAGTGCAGCCAGAAAGCTGCTTAATTTGTATCTATGTTAGAAAAAATTGGAAAAAATAACAAAGTAATAATAACACAACAATAAAACCAAAAAAAAGCTTTCTTAAAATTTACATTAATAATTTTTTTGTAACTCACTAAAACAGCAAAAGCATTAAAAAATCCTTAAAAACTCTACCATTTATTGGATGAATTGTAAATTTAAGAGTATTAAGACTTGTAAAGAAAATTTCTGAGCACAATATAGCTTGAAAGATAATATATTGTGCTTATGTTAGAAACAATGGAAATAAATACCCACATATAAACTGCACACACACACACACACACACACACACACACACACAGTTAAAATACTACAAAAAGTAAATATTCTTAAAATGGACATTAATCAATTTTTAAAATACCTAGATGATATAGCAATTTTAAAATGTTAAGGCTGTAGTAAAACTGCTGGTAACAAGGGACATTAGCTGCTTAAGTTGTCCCAGAAATTGATTAAAATACTAAAAACCATAAAATAATAACCAAAAAGTAAAATTTTTAAAGAAATAAGCAAATTTTAAAATATCTCATCCCTTTTTCCCTTTCTGATTGTGCATAGATTTAAAAATACTAAGATTTTAAGTATACATTTCTAAGAATTATGTAACCTTAAAAACTGATAAAAATGTTCTTGGATTAGGAATTAATAGAAAAATAAATGCTAAAACAATGGAAGAGTAATAAAAATGAATTCTCAAAAATCACATTACTTTTCCCTCATTATCTAAAGTGCTAAAAATAATCATGCATAAAATTGTCTTGTGAAAACAGATAATAGATAGAATATATGACATTAGGTTCAGTTAGAGTCAATTAGGTTAAGTTAGGTTAAGCTTAGTTGTTAGGTTATATTTTAAGATAAAATTAGTAATCACAGTATGAAGAATCTTTTTGTGTTTTTTTCTGGTATTTTTTTCTTTTCAGTTTCTTGTAAGTATAAATTATATGTGAACTTTTGTTTGTGCCTTTGGCTCTCAAAATTATGAAACTTTAGGGTGATGATACCAAAACATTTAATGGGATATGTTAACCAGGTTGACGTAAAATATAACAGCAAACCTATTTTGTAACTTCATATTTAGTTTTGTTTAATTTTCCATATTTCAATTTATTTTTATTAATTTCCATTTTATAGTTAATATAACTTGGAATAATAAAACATTTGTCATATGAGCAATGTAATCAATAAAATTTAATGTATAACTAAATGTAAAATTGACTTTACATTTTTTAAAAAAGCAATCAATCAGTTATAATTGCAACTTGGATTTTAATTGCTTATTAAATATAATAAAATACATTTAGATTATCTAGCAGTTATACTTTGGTTTAGCAGTTGAACTTACTCAACTGTGTCTTCTTTTGTGGGCACCCAGTGGCTTCTTTCCATTATCTTTCCTTCACTGTCTAAGAAAGGACTTTTTAAAGTATATTTGTTCACAAATCAATTCCTATCCTTTTTTTGAGGCTGTCTGGAGAAAAATGCAGAGTTGCAAATGAAAAGTCCCTGGGTGACTTTTCAGCGAATAAGCTGAAAGATTAAATACCACTTTCTCTGATTTATCTGACTTGTTTTTGATATATTTGGAGTTTCTTGAAAAGCTGACTTTTAAATTTGATTTCTTGGATTTGATAAAATATACTAGGACAACTGGGAGGCCTGAGAAAAGTTAGAGCAAACAGACTATCTGGTAACAATGAGATGATTTAGGACCTGGGTGTCTGAGTGGTCAAGAACTAGAACAGGTGGTGGGCCCAGGGTGGCAGCACAGGGAATTTCTGGTTATTGTTTTCATGCCTTCTAACTCCCAGGGAAAGCAATATCAACATGACTTAAATCACATTGCATATTGATTCTCCATTAGATAGCAAATGCTTTTTTTTCTGACATGACAAGCATGATCAGCCCTAGGCAATGTTTAAAATTATAGGAACTTTGTCATTAGTGACCTTCTAGGCCAGGTCCTCAAAAACAAAACAAAATAAAACAAAAACCACAAATAGGAGGAGACAGATGCTATTTGTTTCACATCCCTATTGACCTCCTTTCACTTCTATCTCCACCCTCAGATTCCTGGACCTTATATTTGCTATGGTTTCCCAAACTTTCTGTCTTTCCTGCAGCCCTTTCCTACATCTCTATCTCCTGCAGAAATATTGCTTTTCAATAGTCCAAAAAAAATACATAAACCTCTGTCAAGACTGACAGGTTGAATAGATTTACACTAAGGTGTGAATGATTGATCCATCCTCCCATTGCTTTTAGTCCCTCCATTGGTATTTACATCTTAGAAAATGAGTAAATTCTAGTTCATTCGATTGACTGAAGCAGGGTAAAGATGGGGAGAGATGACTGTTCTAGTACATCGTAAATCATCTCTTGAGCCTCAGCCTGCCTCACATGCTGGTAAAGCCTCTGTACTGCAACTCTTTTGTTCTGCTCTCTTACCATTACCTGCATGAGTTCATAGCCTACACTTCCTTTCTCCAGACAGCCTCTTTTTCAAAACTGCCCAAGGTGACTGTGAACCTGTATTCTCATTTCATATAGTCTTGAATTCTTTTGCCCAAATATCTTCTAGTTCTTCTGGATTTAGTGAAATGGTTCCTAACATAGAAAGCATTTTATTTCAATAAGAAAACTAAAGCAGTCTATTGAGTAAAAATTTCCTGTATATTCAGGTTTATAAAGAACTATATACTTCCCATTGCTTTGCTTCTTTCCATCTCTGAGTGTCTCAATGAAACTCATCTCTACCAAACATCCACAGAAGAATTGAATTCTAGAACATAGAGGAATAGAGCCAGAGTAAGGTCTGTGAGAAAACGCAGACAGGCTCTGAGACTGGGGAGATTTGTGTGACCATGACAACTAGTTTTCCTTTCTACTTGTCATGGGGGAGCTCCAGCCATATAGATGAGAAGCTTGTTACAAAGAACCCTCACTCCTTCCATTTCTAGTTCAGGGTAAACTACTCAGCTTGTTACCTTTCTCACTCATGTTGGTGGTACCAAGGCCGGGTCACATTCCTCATTTGGGATCCTGGGGCTTCTGAACTAACCCAGTTCAAGGCAGTTAGAGATTCTTGGGAAACTAGAGGCCTGATGCATGAAATTTGTGCAAGAGTAGGACTTCCTTCCCCCGGCTGCTGGCACTGGTTTCCCTCTGGCACCCGGGACCCAGGCTTCCCTCGCAGCCCTGGCTTCATCTGGAAGGTTGTCCAGAAGGACATCTGGTCTAATTATCATATTATGCTTTTATTATTATAGACTAGAGGCCCGGTGCATGAAATTCATGCACAGGGGTGGGGGAGCCTCAGCCCAGTCTGCACCCTTTCCAATCCAGGACCCCTTGTTGGATGCCCGACTGCCAGTTTAAGCTCAATCTTGGGGATCAGGCCTAAATGGGCAGTCAGACATCCTTTTCACAATCCAGGACCACTGGATCCTAACTTCTCACCAGCCTGCTGGCCTGATAACCCCTAACTGCCACCCCGGCTGGCCTGATTGCCTCCAATTGCCCCCCACTGCTGGCCTGGTAGCCCCTAACTGCCCCCCCCCCGCCTGCCTGGTTGCCCCAATTGCCCCCTTGCTGTCCTGGTTGTCCCCAACTGCCCATCCCCACTGGCCTGGTTGCTCCCAACTGTCCCCCCTGCCAGACTGGTCACTCCCAACAGCCCCCTGCCAGCCTGGTCACCTACACAGCCTGCTGTTCAGTTGTTTGGTCGTCCTTCACTACCGCCCTGCCTACGTGACCCCACGTAGCCTGCTGTTCAGTTGTCTGTCTGGTTGTTTTGGTTGTAACAGCTCCAGGCTTTTTATATATTAGGATAGGATAATTTGACTAGGGGAATACTTGGGAACTGAGAATTTATTTATTCAACAAATTTCTTGGACATCAACTATGTGCCAGACACTAAGGATTATATGGTGATAATAAAAGACAAAATTCTGTTTTACTCTGGAGTCAGGGCAGGTGAAGCCCAAAACAAATTAAGCAAATTAAAAAGTAATATGATAGATATTAACTAGAGCTATAGAGCAAAATAGATCAATATAAAAGAGAAAACATACCTGAAACTAGATTTCAAGATCCACAGCAAGACTGGTTGAAAACTTTAAGGATCATTGAAAAGAGGAGGATGCCTCTGTTTAAACAAATAAATAAAATTATTTAAATAAAGTTTATGCTATACTTACAGGGCATGTAAGGAAATGCAAGAAAGTTCTGACTGTAAAACATCATATTTTTAATGTTTGTTTTTGAAGGAGTTTTAAGCCTTGAGTTGTCCAATTATTGGGCCTAGTCTATCTGCTTTCAGTATTTATGCTCTTGTCCAAGCTACAGAGACCACAAAGGCTAAAGGAGACCCGGGCCTACGCAATTCCAGTGAGCAAAACTGATCACAGCATGGCCTCGGCCTTCTCTCTTCTAAGGTGTCATCCTGCAATAAGAGGCTTGCTTGCTGTCTGTCTGTCTCTTTCTCCACCATTTCTCCCCACCCCCAGAAAAACATGCTGTAAGAAAAGGATCTGAATGCTAAGTCAGTACTATAATAGAAGTTTAGGCTGGAAACCACATTTGGTTTTTTATACTAGCCTTTCCTATTCACTGAGTGAACATGGTCAAGTCTCTCACTTTGCCTGAGTTCCTCTATTATTAAAATGAACAAGTTTTGTTTTAAGTCATCTCTGAGATTCCTAATAGTTCTAAGACTGGAACTCCAAACTTACTGATGCTGAATCATAAATAACAATACTTATTAATAATATTAATATGGCCCGGCCAGTATGACTCAGTAGATGAGCATTGACCTATGAACCAGGAGATCATGGTTCGATTCCAAGTCAGGGCACATGCCTGGGTTGCAGGCTCAATACCCAGTGTGGGGCATGCAGAAGGAAGCCAATCAATGATTCTCATCATTTATGTTTCTATCTCTCCCTTCATCTCTGAAATTAAAATATTTTTTTAAATATCGATATGGATAAGGAAGTGCTAGACACTGTTTTTACAACTTTATGTGCATTATTTCACAGAAATACTATGTCAGGCTTTATGGCTAATAGCAGTCTATAGATGAGAAAACTGAAGCTCACCAAGTTGATGAAACTTAAAATAGTCATAGGGCTAATTAGTGGTAGCCTGATTTGATCTCAGTTCTGTACCTTATGTCATGAAAGTCTGTGTTCTTAATCAGTACTGGATTGTCTATCCAAGAATATGAGTCTTAAGCCCAAAGGATGCATTTTTAATGGTGGAACTTCAGCCATTATAGGGAAGAAGAAGAAGAAGAGGAAGAAGAAGAAGAAGAAGAAGAAGAAGAAGAAGAAGAAGAAGAAGAAGAAGAAGAAGAAGAAGAAGAAGAAGAAGAAGAAGAAGAAGAAGAAGAAGAAGACGGCTTTGTGGATAAGAGATCCTTCTGTTTCTTTGAAAATATCAATAGGGATTATGCTTTACATAAAGTATCTCTTTTAACCTTTACAACAATCTTATGAAGTAGGTTCTCTTATTATGTCTTTTATAAATAAAGGAATGGAGACGCAAAGAGTTAAGTAAGTTGTCCAAAGTCTCATAGTAAGTGAGTCTTTATGAAACCCAAAACCTAACCATGGTGAGAATCACAAGATCAGGCCCTTATCTATTGCCCAAACCTCATCTCTTACTACTCTTTTTCATACTCAAAATCCAGGTGTGTTGATCTTTCTGTTCTTTTTTTTTAAAAGTGAAGCTATTCTTGTCTCAGGGTCTTTGCCTTTGCTGTTCTCTGTGCTTACAATACTTTTCTACTAGGTCCTCATATGGCTAGCTTCTTCTCACCATTCAGGTTCTTCCCTGATCATCCAATCTACAGAAGATATGCAGTTACTCTTATCTCTACCATACTATAATTTTCTTAAGAGCCCTCTCATATTATTACTTTTAATTTGTTCAGTGTCTGTATGCATCACTTTCCATAAAAGCTAAGTTCCATGAGGGTAGCACTCATGCTATTTTTTTCAGTATAATATTTAGTGTATAGTAGATTCTCAATTAATAACAGTTGAATGATTCAAAGTGGTAGATCTGGGATAAGAAACCAGGTTTGTATGATTCTAAAGCTCTTTTTTATACTCTACTGCCTCTTGATTTATCCTTTGAACATTTTCCCCCATGTGTAATATATTTTCTAATAGCTTTATGCTAATTGTTATCAGAACCTGAACATTGAACAGCAAAACATTTTTATTTTAGAGTACAATTGGCAAAGTACATACCTAGTTTCCAAAAGAGGCTACTTTCATTATCCTAACCTTTTTTATTTTTACTTCTTAGTGTTTTTTTCCAGAATGTAGGGGTTCCCACATATCTTTCCAAATATTCAAGGAACAGCTAAAAGAAAGAAGACAGATCTTGAGCTTGTTTAAAACTCTTAAGCTATATTTAAGTCCTAAGTAAATAACTCCACCTTTCCTTTTTCAGTTTCCTCTCATCTAATTTGTATTTTCTGGCACTTGCTGGCACTTCTGAGTTATACATTAGAGCGGAACCTTCAGTCCATATGGCATGTCACACAGCACATAAAGTTGACTACTGAAAAGTATCTTGTTACTGGTGATTAAAAAAATCTCCCATTATTTTCAGCACACACTCCCTTGGTTGATTTTAATTCAATTTTTTTAAATTAGAAACCACTGTCTAGCATTCGAGAGAATATGTTTTTTTTTTTTTTTTTTTTTTTTAAAAAAAAAAAGGAAAAGGGAGAGAAAACTGCTATGTAATTGGATGCCATCCAGGAGGTGCATACATAGCTTAACTGTAATAGAGTATAATGGTAGCCTTTTTCAAGGAGGATCTGGGGCCAATGCTCACAGTTTTCTGTTTGCAGATTTACTGGGAGAAGTCTTGCTGGCTACTCAAATAAAATGTACTGCTGTCATCATCTGCCAAAATACTAACTGAAAAAATCCATTATTTTTGATATTTAATACATTATAAATTATACGGGGATTGTGTTGACCGACATGGACATCTGGGAGGATATTCAGAATTTTTTTTCCTAGATCAGGTAGACTGAGTGAGTGCCTGTGTGTTCATCAATGACCAATTATGCATTCATAGAGAAAAGGTCTATTCTCAGCTTCTGGTCAGCTAACCTCAGAGGAACTGGGATGGCTGGATTTGAAAGTGGCCAGTTGGAATTTATATGAAAAATGTATAGCTGGCTGTTTCCAAACAGAGATGAATTGTGAGCTGGCCAGGGCTTGAAGGACAGACAAATCCCATCTTGGTTAAGCAGAGCTCAATGTGTTTTCAGAGCTGTTTTTGACCTTCCATATTGGCTGTCTCTGCATACTGGAGAAGGTACTTTCCTCTTGAACATTGACCAGGAGTTAATCTAGTGTCTGATCAAAGTTTACCAATTTGCTCCCAGACTCATTTACAGAAATAAAAGTTGCAAAACCCATGGTAGTGTCTGGTTGGTCATGAAAACTTTTAATTCCTCTGTGAATTCACCTGTTTGATCCCTGCTAAAACACTTGCAGTTATGTTTCTTTCTGCGGCTTTGGTTTGTTCTGGACAACTTTTGGCTTCATATTCAGTTCTTAATATGTGGAGTGTTTGATACACCTCCCCCTAAAGCAGGGCATGCCTGGGGATTAGTTGTTCCAACACACTGAGATGGATTTTTCAGTGAGCTGTTCATTCTACTCGCCTGGCCCTTGTGACAAGTGGCATGGCTTTGCTAAGCAATGAGCTTGGGTGGAGGCAATAGTGAGGGGAAAAAGGAGGTGAATGAAAAGACCCTCTCACTAATTTGAAAAACGGGACACAACAATTAAGGCTAGTCAAACATGTCAACTTTCTTAAATTAACATGATGAATTAAAAACAATGAAATTAATACTTTTAATGAAGTCACTGAGTTCAAAAGCATCAAACTGTTTCTATTAATGTAATTGTTTTAGTTGATTTTAAAAAACTCAAATCAGCATTTAATGATCAACTTCAATCTTTTTTTAAATAGATATGTTGATTGATTTCAGAGAGAAAGGGAGGGGAGAGAGAGATAGAAACATCAATCATGAGAGAATCATTGATCAGCTGTTTCCTGCATGCCCCCTACTAGGGATCGAGCCCACAACCCAGGCATTTGTCCTTGACCGGAATTGAACCCAGGACCCTTCAGTCTGCAGTCCAACTCTTTATCCACTGAGCCAAACCAGCTAGGGCGCCAATATTTTTAAAGCTCCAAATTAAGTAATGTACTCAAGAAATCCTCCCTGCCAATTTTGTATCTGTACTTTGAATTTAAGAGGACCGTGAGGGGTGAGTGTGTGTGTGTGTGTGTGTGTGTGTGTGTGTGTGTGTGATAGTATGTATATATCTCATATGTCTGTGTATTCATTATTTTACAATTTGTTTACATTATTTTACATTATGTTACATTATTTTATAATTTGTCTACTTCTATATCTTCTTCCCTATATAACATATTTACCTCTGTGGCTCTATTTCCCTAACAAATAATGGGTGCTAATTAAATGCTGGTTGTGTAAAAGAATGAGTGGAAAGTTATCACATTGTACATACTGAAAAGAACTCTAGGTATAGTTATCACAATTTCTGAATCAATTATCAAGTCCTGTGGCTCATCAAATGATTTTTATGCTGGTTTTGGATATAAATGGAAGAGGTAAGAGATAATTTGAAAAGCAAAGCATTTTAATTAACAGACCTTTTCAGTAATTTATAAAGACATTAAAGGCCCGGCGCACAAATCCCTTGGCCTGGCCTGTGGGATAGGGCTGAAACCGGCTCTCTGACATTGCTTGAGGGGTCCCAGATTGCAAGAGGGTGCAGGCTAGGCCAAGAGACCCCACTGGTGCACAGCCAGGGCTGGGGAAGGACACAGGAGGTGGGCCAGCCAGGGAGGAACCACAGGAGGGCTCCAGGGCATGTCTGGCCCATCTAGCTCAGTCCCCATCAGCCAGACCCCAGCAGCATGCTAACCTACTGGTCATAGTGTGTGCCCCCGGGTGATCAATGCATGTCATAGTGAGCAGTTGAGTGGCCTTAGCATATCATTAGCATATTACACTGATTGGTTGAATGGATGACCAGATGACCAGACACTTAGCATATTAGGCTTTTATTATATAGGATAAGACATAGGATATAGTACTTGAAGTTGGATGTCCTGGAAGAACTGATGTATATGAATGCCATACCTATAAGATTTGAAGAATGCTTGATCAAAGAGTATGCATTTTATCTGGTAAATGTTAGAAACTTTACTATAGTAGGGGAAGTTTGGTCAAAGGTCCTGTTCCCTGAAGGAGGGGGTACTGTACTAGAGATATTTTATACACATACTGTAAAACACATAAATAAGTGGAGTGAACTCAAATGACTTAAATTCATTCTTTGGAATATTTTTCTCAGAAAGAACAAAATATAGTATTTTTCCATCTAGTTTCTCCAATAAGTTAGACAGCCACCAGTTGTCTGAGGATGAAAGAGAAAATGAGGTTAATGTTTATTGAGTACCTATTTTGTGCCCAGTATTCTAAGATTTTAATATAAACTATCTCATTGAATCCTACTTTACAAACACTGTGATACAGGTATAATCACATTTCTATTTTATTTTTATTTATTTATTTATTTATTTATTTATTTTTAAACCAAGCTCTGGTCAATTTTATTAAAGAAAAATTTCCCATGATTTACTTTTCACCAGTCTGTTCTGGCATGCTTCTAATGATATCAGAATCACCTGGGTCAATGATAGCCAGTGTGCATACCCTGTAATACTTTTCACATGCTGTGCCCAATTCAATATTATTATGTAACAATGTAGTGATGGACACCAGTCTTGGTCAACATGGCATAGTATTTCAGATTTCCTCAAGGCTGGGCCAGGATGACCAGCTTCGCTTTGCCTTGTCGGATCATCTTCAGCGTCTGCTTGTACCCCAGCACATACTTGCCACTTTTCATCACCAGCTGGAGCCTAGAGTTGATAGACTCCAACGACTTTTTCGTCTTCTTTGTGGCTACCATCTTCCTGCCTTAAGTGTGAGACAGCGCCCAACCAGATGCAGCCGCCAAGATGGCCCGGGAGCGAGAAAAGGATTTAATAACATTTTTAAATTTGACCAAATTAAGGTTTGGGAGGGGTGGAGTTGAGTTTCTAAGCTGCTCTGAATGACTCCAAAAAGGCAGAGGTGGATTTCAAAGACAGATTTATATTAATTTAAAATATATAATCTATTCACCGCACTTTGGTAACTACTAAACAAATTAAAGTAATACCGGTCTATATATTTAAAGAAAATAACTACCACATTGAAACACTTTGATAGGAATTATCATATTACACATTTGATCCTTATAATAGTTCATTAAAACAATTCTGCAAAATAGGCATTATTTTTCAGATAAAAAAACAGGTTTAAAAAACTTAAATAACTTGCCCAGTCACATAATGCATAATAGCTTATACACTTATACAGACATTCACTTACTGTGAGTACTTCTTGCATATATTTGGAACCTATTCCTGCTTTCACTGTGGAGGGGGCCATGGTTGTCTCTTTTATGAAAGACTCCCTCCTTTTTATCCCAGGGATCAGGAAGTTCTCATCCATGTCCAGGAGCAAGCCTACCATTAAGATTGTGAGAAACAAACTTTTTCCATGTATCTATAATCATTCAGATTATAAGAACCATGAAATGTTCATTTTCCCCTCCCCTGACCTTGAAGCTGACAGGGAAATGTCTCTGAAAAAGGATGGAGAACTCCTGGGTTCCTGTAAGTAGAGATTGGACTGCTATCTCAGCAAATAATCTGAAGTTTCAGTGAGTATATATATTCTAAAGTAAGTCAGAGATTGCTTCCAAATATCACTGAGGAGATGGAATGGCAGGGAGGGAAGGATAGAGAGAATAGTGAGAGCTAGGCTGCTAAAAACCAGCTAGCTATACCTTTCTCTGGAGGCAGCTCTATGAGACATGCATGAAAATCTTTATAAACATGCAACACATGTATAGAACAATACTTGCATTTGCTCTCTCCAAAATCTGCTCTTGGAAATCCTCCTACTGTGTAGATAGTTCATTTTTGCCTCATGTTTGTGCACTGTTTCCTCAAGGAGAAACAAAAATAATAGCTGCAAGTTTGTGCTTCACAAGAAACAAGTGTCTGTAGAGTTCTAATTGTGGCAATAGACTCCTTCTTCCCTTTGAATGGTCAAAGGAAAAGGCTTAGTCACACAAAGCACAAAAATAGAGCAGAAAACTGTGAAAGAAAAAAAAAGCATAAATTTTTCCTAGATCCTCCTCTTACTAACTTTTCTTTTCTCCACTAATAAGGAAACTAGCAAGTGTTTTCAAGAAAGTCCTGAAAATGTTGTTTTTAACCTGTGCACTTTGTATCTTAAACTGTAAATAATGTGTGCATATTCTTACTAGATGAGTTATGGACACCGTTCACCTATATATCAAATTCCTCTGTAAGAAGTGTCTAGACAATAGTTTATGGAAAGGGGTTTTTATTGATCTGGAGAAAGAAAACATTCAGCACAAAGGGTGTTTCTGCTGGGTTTCAAAAAGGAACAATTACTTTTCCTTTGGGTGGAACAACCAGCCAAAACAGATCACTTGTCTTGAAAAACCCTTATTTGCTGAGAAATTGCACTAGTTAATTCGCCACCAAAAGAAAGGCAGAAAATCACTATGGGAAGAGCACCCACCTGGAATTAGACAGACCAGAATTTAAGCCTCAAATTTTTACATGAATTTTGGCAAATAACTTCTTTTTGATTATAGTTATTCATTTATAAAATAAAAGTATATAATAATGTTTAGTTTATAGGGCTGTTGTAATGGTCAGAGATAAGTTAATTCCACCTCAAACCTGATATAGTGCCCTTGAGTGAGACTTGACCTCTTTTGACTCTGTTTTCTTCATTTGTAAAATGGAGTTACTTTATAGGGCTTTTGTGAGGATCAAATGAACAAAGCAATGTAAAGCACATAGCATAGCTCAGGGTACATAAGGTACCCAATAAATGATAGCTGAATTTATAATTGAGCTGAGCTTAGATAAGGTAATTGATACTTAAGAGAAGTACTTTGGATAAAATTGAGTTTTACACAGATGTATACCTTTATTTAATACTAGAAGCCCAGTGCACAAAATTCATGCATGGGAGGTGGTGTCACTCAGCACAACCTGCACCTTCTCCAATCTGGGACCCCTTGGGGGATGTCAGACTGCCGGTTAGGTCCAATCCCACAAGCATCTGGCCTAAACTGGCAGTCTGACATCCCTCGCACAATCTGGGACTGCTGGCTCCTACCCTCTCACCTGCCTGCCTGCATGATTGCTCCTAACCACCTTTGCTGCCATGATCGCAACCTAACCACTCCCCTGACAGCCTGATGGCCCCCAATTGCCATTTCCTGCCAGCCAGATCACCCCCAACTGCCCTCTCCTGCTGGCCTGATTGTCCCTAACTGCCTCTGCCTCAGCCCCCACCACTGTGGTTTTGTCCAGAAGCAAGTCAGATGTCTGGTTGACCCAGTATAATTAGTATATTCCCCTTTTATTAGTATAGATTTATTGAGTACCTACCATTTTTTTAGGAATTATGATAGTCCATGGGTATAAAACAACAAATAAGAGAGGTTTCTTGCTTTCACAGATCTTAAAATTTAATAGAGGAAACAACAAGTAAACAATTATAATGTGATAAGCAATATAATGGAGATGAAAGAAGTAGAAGGTGCCATGAAAATATATAGCAGGGCTATCTAAGACTTTGGAGACAGGGGGCGCTTTTGGAGGAGATCACATATAAGTTGAAAACTGATGGAAAAGTAAGAGTTGGTCAGATGAAAAAAGATTTAAGTTTGGAAAGATCATTTTGGCTTATGGTTCATGAAATAGTTCAGTTGGCTGCCATCAGGGCACAAACAAGAATCAACCAATGAATGCATAAATAAGTGGAACAACAAATTGATGTTTCTCTCTTCCTTTCTCTCTAAAATCAATCAATACATTAATAAAATTAAATGACATGATCAGAGGATCCTACATGGTGGCAGAATAGGTAGAAGTCACCCTCAACTCCACCCAAGACCAAACTGGAATTACAACAAAAATATAGAAAAATCAACTTAAGTAACCAGCTGAACAGAAGTCTTATATCCAAGGATTTACAGAAAAAGCATATTGAAATGGTGTATAGAGTTAGTAAGGGATGATATTCCCAAAGTATGAATAGGGTTTATAACCTGGTGGAGACAAATTGTGTTATAAATATAAATATTAATATTAATATTATTAGGGGGGAAATACTTAGAACAACTAAAGTTACTGTGAATTGTGCAATGAAAGGGAGTATCCAGGGAAGGATACAAGGGATTCCCCATGCTGGCTGGCTCAGAGTTTGGGAGTTGTTTGCTCTGACCAATAAGTAACATCTCTGATAATATCATCAAGTGCTCAGGTAAATTCTGTATAGTCACTAAGATTCTGTAAGTATGTCTTTGTAATTTGCAAATACAAAGGTAATAAAAATGTTTCAGTTCTCAATAATTCCAAATCAAAGGATGGAAAAAATTAATTGGGTGGGTTGTCACCAAATATTCAAGGAAATGAGAAACAGTCAGGATCCAGTTTATAGGTGAAAATAAAACGTTGGGGTCAATTAACTAGGTTCTGATATTCACAATTATGTATTATAGATTCTGTTGGAACATAATTTTTCTCCCCAAAATCACCCACATTTTTATCAAGGAACCACATTAAGACCAATTTAGTTACTGCATTTTATACAGTTTTAATTTGGCCTCAATTTGCATAAATACAATAAGAATAGCAATCAATCATACAGACTCTCTTAAATATGCCTTGGCTGGACTCTCATAAGGAATTTGCAGATTGAGCTTCAATTAGCCTCTCAGTTCAAGAAGCCAAGCCACATAGTTGTCATCAGACTTTACCTGTAATACCTATAGATTTGGGTGAATTCCTTAAGTTCTTGAGGTCCCCCAAAATGGCTTGAGTTTCTTAACTTGCCATCTCCCAGTAAAGCAAACTTCAGTCCTTAACAGAAAAAACAGCCATAAACCATGTAAATAAGCAAGGTACGAGGCTGTTTATTTAAGGGGCTTTATTGGCTTCCAAAGTTAATCTTTTTTAAAATGAAGGTTGTCTTTATAGTTGAAAGTATTAAAGATGTTCACCTTTCTTTTCTCATTATCTCCCTCTACCCCTCTCCTACCCCTTAGGCCTTCACCTCACTATTGTCTATGTCTCTGGGTTATGTATATATGCATATAAGTTCTTTGGTTAACCTACACCCCTTTCCCTCTGAGATTTGTCAATCTGTTCTATGCTTCCATGTCTCTGCATCTATTTTGTTTATCAGAGTATTTTATTTATTAGATTTTACATATAAGTGAGATCATGTGATACTCTCTCTGACTAGCTTATTTTGCTTAGCATATACTCTCCAGGTCTCTGAAAGGGTAAGAGGTCCTTTTTTTTTTCTTTTTTACAGCTGCATAATCTAGCCACTCAGTGTATATCCTATATAATGAAAGGCTAATATGCAAATTGGCCCCTCTACCAGGAGTTTGACCAGCAAACAGGCTGGCCAACCGCCCATGTCCCCTCCCCCTGGCCAGGTTGGCCAGACCCCACCCATGCATGAATTCATGCATCGGACATCTAATACACACACACACACACACACACACACACACTGAAACACTGCGTGGCCAGATTATTATGCATTCAGAGATCATAATAATCTGGCCACTCAGTGTGTGTGTGTGTGTGTGTGTGTGTGTGTGTGTGTGTGTGTATAATGGATGAAGAGACATAACTGATACTGCATAAATATAAATAACTAGAGGAGGCCCAGGGCACAAAATTTGTGCACGGGGGGAGGGGGGTGGTCCCTCAGCCCAGCCTGCACCCTCTCCAATCTGGGAACCCTTGAGGGATGTCCGACTGCCCTATTGGGCCTAAGCAGGCAGTTGGACATCCTCTCACAATCCAGGACTGCTGGCTCCCAACTACTCACCTGCCTGCCTTCCTGATTGCCCCTAACCACTTCTGCCTGCCAGCCTGATTACCCCTAACCACTCTCCTGCCAGCCTGATTTATGCCTAACTGCTCTCCTGCTAGCCTGTTTGCCCCTAACTGCTCTCCCCTGCAGGCCTGGGTCCCCCCCAACTGCCCTTCCCTGCAGGCCCAGCTCCCCTAAACTTCCCTCTTCTGCCAGCCTGGTGACCCCTAACTGCCCTCCCCTGCAGGCCTGGTCCCCCCATACTGCTCTCCACTGCAGGCCTGGGTCCCTCCATTTGCCCTTCCCTATTGGCCATCTTTTGGTGGCCATCTTGTGTCCACATGGGGGCAGTATCTTTGACCACATGGGGGCAGCCATCTTGTGTGTTGGAGTGATGGTCAATCTCCAGACTACTCTTTTATTAGATAAGATAGAGGCCTGGTGCATGGGTGGGGGCCAGCTGGTTTGCCCTGAAAGATGTCCTAGATCAGGTGGGAGTTCCCTTGGGGTGTGGGACAGCCTGGGTAAGGGGCCTGTGATGGTTTGCAGGCTGGCCACGCCCCCCTGTGACCCAAGTGGAGGCTCTGGTATCTGGGGTTTATTTTATCTTCTACAATTGAAACTTCATAGCCTGGAGTAGAGCCAAGCCTTCTGCTTGCTTTGTGGCAGCAGCCATTTCTGTTGGGATTTGTTTACCTTCTAAAATCAAAACTTTGTAGCCTTAAGTGAAGGCCTGGGCAGGCCAGGGTGTGTGGAAAACTTGGCTTCCTCCATTGCCTGGGAAACCCAAGCCTCCCTCCTGCTCTTGGTGGCTGTAACCATCTTGGTAGGGTTTATTTGCATATTCACTCCCGATTTGTTTGTTGGTGTGGCTTGTGGGCATGGCTTATGGGTGTAGCAGAGTGATGGTTAATTTGCATATTACTCTTTTATTAGATAGAATTATAGGTTACTATTATAAACAACTGTAATCAAACAAATTGAATACTCTAGATCACATATGTCAAACACAAGGCCCGCGAGCCAAATCCAGCCCGCCAGGCCTTGCAATGTGGCCCGCACCGCGCTGTCATCACTGCACTCCGCTGTCAGTTTATGACATTGTCAGTTTATGACTGTTCAGTAAACCATTCGGCCCACGATTTAGGCTGGATTTTAGATTTTGGCCCCTTCTCTGATTGAGTTCGACACCCCTACTCTAGATAAAAAGGAAAAATTCTTAGAATCATACAACCTACCAAGGATGAATCAGGAAAAGTTAGAAAATTTAAACAGACAAATTACTAGTAAGTTGCTTGAATTAGTAATTAAAAATATCCCGATAAAGAAAAGCCCAGTATCAGATGGCTTTCCTGGTAAATTTTACCAAACATTTAAAGAAAAAATAATGCCAATAGTAAAACTCTTTCAAAATATCAAAAAGGAGGAAGCACTCCCAAACTCATTTTATGAATCCAGTGTTACACAAACACCAAATTCAGAAATGGAAACTACAAGAAAAGAAAATCACAAATTAATATCCATAATGAATGTGGTGCAAAAATCTCATTGAAATACTAGCAAAACAATTTACTAGCACTTTAAAGAATCATTCATCATGATAAAGTAATATTATTCTTGGTATGTAAGGATGGTCCAACATATACAAATCAATAAGTGTGGCATACCACTTTAATATATTGACAGCTACAATCATATGATTTTTATATCAATAGATGCACAAAAAGAATTTGACAAAATTAAACCTCCATTTATGATAAAAACTCTCAAGACAGTTAATAAAAAGGAAATGTACCTTAGTATAATAATGGCCATATATGACAAGCTCTCAGCTAACATCATATTCAATGGTGAAAAGCTGAAAACTTTCCTCTAGGTCAAAACCAATTCAAGGATGGCTAATCCCACCATTTTTATTCAACACTGTATTGACAATACTAGCCAGAGCAATTAGGCAATAAAAAGAAGCAAAAGACATTTATATCAGAATTGAAGACACAAAACTATTTATTTGCAGATCATATGATATTATAGATAGAGTCTAAAGTTTCCTCTCCAAAACTGTTAGAACTAATGTGTAAATTTAGTGAAGTTGCATGATAAATATTTATATAAAGTTGCTTTTGTTTCTATCTATACTAATAGAAGGGTAATATGCTAATTAGACCAGGTCAATGGGAAATCTTCCAGACATCCAATTTCTTTTTGGACATAGCCACAGTGGCAGGGGCTGAGGCAGAGGTGGTTAGGGGTGATCATGCTGGCAGAGGAGCAAGTAGTTAGGGGTGATCAAGCTGGCGGGGGAGCAAACAGTTAGGGGGTGATCAGGCCAGCAGGGAAGGGCAGGTGGGGGCAATCAGGCTGGCAGGGGATCTGTTCAGGCCAGCAGGCATTGGGGTTAGGGGGTGATCAGGCAGGCAGGCAGAGGCAGTTAGGGGCAATCAGGCAGGCAGGAAAGGGAAGCTGGAGTCAATCAGGCCAGAAAGAGAGGGCAGTTGGGGATGATCAGGCCAGCAGGATCAGGCTGACAGGCAGAGGCAGTTAGGGGCAATCAGGCAGGCAGGGAGTCCGGCAGGCAAGTGGTTAGGAGCCAGTGGTCCTAGATTGTGAGAGGGATGTCTGACTGCTAGTTTAGGCCTGATCCTGCAGGGTTCCTGGATTGGAGAAGGTGCAGGTCGGGTTGAGCCCCTGCCCCATGCACAAATTTTGTGCACTGGGCCTCTAGTATAATAATAATGAAATATGAATTTAGAAAACCAATCCTATTTACACTTAAAAAATAAAGTGCCTAGGGTACATTTAAGTAAGGAGGAAAAAGAACTGTACTCTTAATATTATAATAAACTGATGAAAGAAATTTAGCAAGACAAAAAGAAATGGAGTGATATTCCATGGTCATCTTTTGGAATATTTTAAATATCCATACTACTTGTAGAAAAACAATCTAAAATTTCAATGCAATCCTTATTAAAATTCAAGTAGCCTTTTTGCAGAAATAGAACAAGCAATCCTAAACTTTGCATGGAACCTCAAAATACACTGAATAGCCACTACAATCTTGAGAAAGAAGAATATGGCAGGAGGCATTATTTCCATGATTTTAAACTGTTTTACAAAGCTATATCAATCAAAACAGTATTAGTAATGGCTTAAAACAGACACTAGTTCAGTGGAACAGAATAGAGAACCCAGATATAAACATGTAGAGTTTAACAGGTCAATTACTTTATGACAGAGTCAACTATATGTACCTAGTAGCCCTGTGCACAAATCCATGTGCCAGTAGCTCGTCATTAGCTCGCAGCTGCTCTCCAATAGCTCTCCACCAGCTGCCCCACCCTCCTATAGCTCCCCCCTGCCCCCCCTCCCCCTTCATAGCTTGCTGCCCTGCCCCCTCCTGAAGCTCTCTGCTGCCTATTTGTAGCTTGCTGCCCCACCCTTCTGCTGATCCGTGATCTGGTCATTAGTCATTTGGTTGTTATGCTTCACGGAGTAATGACCATTTGCATATTACATCTTTATTATATAGAATGGGAAAGAACAGAATCTTTAATACATGGCACTGGAAAAGCTGGACCACTGTCCAGATCATTCACAAAATAAAGTCAAAATGGATTAAATACTTGAACTCAAGACATGAATTCATAAAATTTCTAAAAGAAAATAGGTCATAAGCTCCTTGACTTCAGTTGGTAATAAGTTTTTCATTTTTAATCAAAAGCAAAGGCAACAAAATAAACAAATAAACAAGTGTAAAAAATACTAAAGGCTTGAGTATAGGAAACCATTAACAAAATGAAAAGGCAATCTAAAGAATGGGAGAAATATTTGCATATAATATATTTGATAAGTGGTTAATATATGAAATATATAAAATCTCATAAAACACAATATCAAAAAACACACAACTTGATTAAAAAATTGATAGATATGAGCAGACATTTTTTCCAGTGAAGCCATTCAGATAGTCAGCAAGTATATTAAAATGTGTTTAACATTGCTCATCATCAGGAAAATGCAAGTGAAAAATCACAATATTTCCTCACATCTGTGGGAATGTCTGTTATCAAAAAGACAAGATATAAGTGTTGGTAAGGATGTGGAGAAAAGGAAATTCATGTACACTGCTGGTGGAAATGCACACTGGTACAGTTTCTATGGGAAAAAAAACTCTATGGAAGTTCCTCAAATAATTGAAAAATTACCGTATGATCTAGTAATTTCACTTCTGAGTATTTATCTGAAAACAACAACAACATTGTTGATTTTTCACTTGCATTTTCCTGATGATGAGCAATGTTAAACACATTTTAATATACTTGTTGACTATCTGAATGGCTTCACTGGAAAAAATGTCTGCTCATATCTATCAATTTTTTAATCAAGTTGTGTGTTTTTTGATATTGTGTTTTATGAGATTTTATATATTTCATATATTAACCACTTATCAACTTGAAAAGTTGATAAGTGGTTAATATTTGTACTCTTAGGTTCACTAAGTTGTACTCTTAGGTTCACTGCAGTACAATTTACAATAGCCAACATATGTAAACAAGCTAAGTGTCCATTGATAGATGAATGCATAAGAAAAGGTGGGTTATTGCTCAGCCCTATAAAAGTAGGAAATCCTCATATTTGCACCAATATGGGTGGACCTTGAAGATAGTATGCTAAGTGATATGATAGACATAGAAAGAAAAATACAATATGATCTACATTATATGTGGAACCAAAAAACAAATGAATAAAAACAAACCAAACAAAATCCCAAATTATAAACACAAAGAAGAGATTGATGGGAAGTGGGTGAAATTATAAAATGAGATAAAATGACCAAAAATGTAAATATATAGTTATAAAATAAATAAATTCTGGGGATATAATGTTCAGCATGCTTATTAGAGTTAACAATAATACTATATTAATATTTTTACAAAAATAAATCTTAAAAGTTATCATAAGATATTGTACATAGAAAAGCCTAAAAACTCCATAAAAAAGCTAATAAGTTTGATAAATGAATTCAGCAACTTTGCAGGATACACAATTAAAACCTAGAAATCTATGGCATTTTCATACACCAATAATGAACTCTCAGAAAGAGAAACTAAAAAAACAATACCATTTACCATTGCAACAAAAAAGTTGTGATACTTAGGAATAAACTTAATCAAGGAGGTAAAAGACCTATACTAAAACATCTATAGGACATTGAAAAAGAGATACAGAAAGATTTAAACAAGTAGAAGAATATACCGTGTTCATGGACTGGTAGAATCAACACCATTAAAATGTCCATGCCACCCAAAGCAGTCTATAGATTCAATGCAATCCCTATTAAAATATCAATGGCATATTTCACAGACATAGAAAAAAGTACCCAAAAATTTATATGGAATCAAAAAAGAACCTGAATAGCCATAGCAATCTTGAGAAAGTTGGAAGAATCACAATACCAGATATCAAGTTATAGTACAAAGCATTCTACTCAAAATAGTCCAATACTGGCATAAGAAGAGGCATATAGACCAATGGAACAGAACAGAGAATACATAAACTGACCCAAGGCATTATGTTCAATTAATATTTGACAAAGGAGGCAAGAGCATAAAATGGAGTGAAGACAGTCTTTTCAATAATTGGTGTTTAGAAAATTGGACATATACATGGAAAATATGAAACTAGACCACCAACTAACACCATATGCCAAAATAAAATCAAAATGAATAAAATACTTAAATGTAAGACATGAAACCATAAAAATCTTAAAAGAAACTACAGGCAGCAAAATCTTATAGATGTCTCATAACAATATGGTTATTGATACATCTCCTAGGACAGTAGAAACTAAGCAGAAAGTAAACACATGAGAATAAAAATCTTCTACACAGCAAAAAAAAAAAAAACCATCAACAAAATAACAAGAGAGCCCAGTGCATGAGAGAACATATTTGTCAATGATATATCCAATAAGTGGTTAACTCCAAAATTTTTAGGGAACTCATACAACTTAACAAAAGAAAGATAAGCAATCAAACTTAAAATTGGGCAAAGGACCTATATAGACACTTCTTGAAAGAGCAGGTCAGGAAGCATATGAAAAAAAATGAGCAAAGACACTGATCATCCAATAGATTCAAATCAAAACAATAAAGGGGTACAACCTCACACCTATCAGAATGGCTATCATCAACAAATCAACAAATGACAAGTGTGGTGAGGATGCGGAAAAAAGGGAACCCTCTTACACTGCTAGTGGGGATGTAGACTGGTTCAGTCTCTGTGGAAAACAGTATGGAGTTTCCTCAAAAAATTATAAATGAAACTCCCATTTGATCCAGTTATCCCACTTCTAAGAATTTATCCCAAGAAATAATAAACACCAATCAGGAAGAATATATGCATCCCTATGTTCAAAACAGCACAATTTACTATAGCTAAGATTTGGAAACAGCCTAAATGCCCATCAGCAGATGAGTGGATTAAAAACATGTGGTACATCTACACAATGGAATATTGTGCTGCAGTAAAAAAGAAAGAACTCTTACCATTTGCAATAACATGGATCATTCTGGAAAGCATTATGCTAAGTGAAATAAGCCAATTAGGTAAAGATAAGTACAACATGATCTCACCCATATGTGGAATCTAATGAACAATATAAACTGGTGAACAAAAAATAGATCCAGAGACTTATAAGCACCGAACAGACTGTCAAACTTCAGAGGGAAGGTAGGTTGGGGTGGGCAGATGGGAAGACATTAACCAATGAAACTTGTATGCATATATGCATAACCCAGGAACACAGACAATATGGTGGTGAAGGCCTGAAGTGGGGGACGGAGCAGGATGGGAAAGGTCAATGGGGAAAAAAGGGACATGTGTAATATTTTCAACAATAAAGATTTTAAAATGTTATAATAATAAATTGTAACTGTGTATGGTGATGGGTGGTAATTAGATATATTGTGGCTATTATTTCAAAATATATTCATATTTCAAATTATTATGTCAAATACCTAAAACTAATATAATACAATGTTAATTATATCTCAATGAGAAAATTATACAAAAAAAACCATGTTAATGTTAGAGAAAAATGTGTAGGTGTATGAGTTGTGGCGGTGAAATGGGTATGTATTTCAGGTTGTCAGTCAAAGACCAGCCTTAATTTTTCCAAAGTGCTTTGGGTAAATCTGTAATAAACAAATATTTCTTCTTTCTTTTTTGTGAAAGCTGTTACAAAGCAAAGATTTATTATCCTGGATCTATGGTTGTTATAGAAGAATTTACTCGGCAGAGTTTAGTCTAGCATTCTATAATTTATATTGTCATGATTCTACTTGTGCTGTCACAGCTGTGTTGGAATAAACAGCACCTATTAAACCTAGATCATAACTGTGCAGTCACTTAACTCAGAGGAAGGACTTTCGCAAGGCAAATTCTTAAAAGGAATTGGTCCAGAACCAGTGTTTCTGCTGAGCTGATCCAACATAGTCACTCCCTTACAAGTAAAAAGAGGTCTTTATATTGAGTCTAGCTTTGAATTGAACCAAAGTAAATGTTTATTCTCGAAGCTTCTTGTAAAAGCTTGTTCTTCTAAATGTGAATGAGTGGGGAAACAAAGGTGAGGATTCAGAAAATTTGACTCCCATATTTGTAGTCAGTACATTAATGTATTTCTTACCATGTATTATTTCTCTTTGTGGAAAATATATTTTAGCATATGTAAAGGAGTTTTATAATGGAAAGATTTAGCTTTTGGGGGATTCTTGCCTAATGAGCAGTTTTGTGTATAAGGTGTGGCAAGTGACCAAAAGTCTTAGGGTAAAGAGCCAGTCACAAAGTATACTATAGGGCAAGACCCAGGGATAAATTATGGAGTGAGAATTCTTTGGAGCTGAATATCAAAGCTGCTGTCATATGCCATTAAGAACCTCTGAAATGAACATAAATCACTTTATTCAACCAATTGCCACCTTATGTTCCATTCTCCATCTCCTATTTTCTGTATCTCACATACTATATAATAAAGAGCTAATATGCAAATAGTCATTGCACCCTCGTGCCCTAAAGCCCTCGTGCCCTTGCACTGGGGCAGGGGGATCTGAGGCTGTGCCACCTGTCCCAGAGTTGGGGCTTGGGGACTTGAGGCCATGCTGGGGGACCTGAGTCTGGGCCACGGGACCTGAGGCTATGCTCCCTGTCCAGCGGGGCTTGATAGGGGACCTGAGGCTGTGCCTCCCACCTGGCTCTGGGCCCAGGGACCTGAGGCTGTGTCACCACCTCCCTTTGTGGAGCTTGATGGGGGTGGCACCAGCCAGGTCTGGGTCTCATGCAATTTCGAAGTGCACGCGGGTGGGCGGGGACTTGACTCCTGGTCCCACAGCACACCCCAGACTCTGACAGGAGGGAGATTTTCATATACATTTTACTAAGTTTCTTTCATCTCTGACACTTCTATTATAGAGTGACACTTCTAATATTTAATATAATATTCTATTACATTAAAATGGCAATATTAAAATATTTCCTCTAATTAATTCCCTCTTAATGTGCATGAATTTCATGCACTGGGCCACTAATATATTTATATTAGCTTAATAATACTTTCACTGCTTTGCACTAAGCTAAGCTTCCCTATTATCTCCATCTAATTTCTTGATCCACTTATATTCATTGGTATCCATAGAGATACTGCCTACTCTAGAAGAATACAAGAGGTTGGAAGACCTGGATAATAATACTAGTTTTGTCATTAGCTGTGTTGATATTGGGCAAGTGATAAAATTGCAGAATTGTATGTCTCAGTGGCTCCTAGAAGTGTGGAATGTGTATCATTCATAGGTTTGTATGAAATGTGTACCAATGCTAGGTTTGTGAGTTGATTAAAGTTGGTACATATATGAATATTTTTAATTTGAATATTAATTTGAGTATGTATTTAATTTAATTAATGTTATAAAAGCTATAATGCAACACTAAATTTGTGAATTCGCAGTTACTCTTACTCAAGACATAATATTTTTGAATTAAAAAAGAAATGCTTTGATTTAAAGAAAAAATGAAGTTAACAATCATGTAGATGCTATGCCAAGATGGCAGGATAGATGGAAGCTGAACTCAGCTTCTCCCATTACCACATGAAACTAAAATGTGTTTGTTTTTTTTACAGCAAAGGAAACCATGAACAAAACCAAAAGGCAACCAGAATAGAAGAACATAATTGCCAATAATACATCCTATAAGGGGTCAATATCAAGAATGTACAAATAACTTATAAAAAGCTCAATACCAAAAAAACCCACACAAACAAATAATGCAATATAAAAAAAGTGGGCAGAAGACCAAATTAGACACTTCTCCAAAGAGGACATACATATGGCCAATAGACATAGGTAGATAAAGAGGCTAAAAGTCACTAATGGTCAAAGAAATGCAAATGAGAACTAGAATGCTAATCGTCAATAAATGAACAAAGAACAAGTGCTAGTGAGGATGTGGAGAAAAGGGAACCCTCATATACTCTTTGTGGGAATGCAGATTGGTGCGGCCAATGTGGGAATCAGTATGGAGTTTCCTAAAAAATCTTTAAAACAGAACTGCATTATGGCCTAGTACTTCTACTTCTGGTAATATATCTGAAGAAACCCAAAAGACTAATTTTAAAAAATATATGCACCCCTAAGTTCATTGCAGTTTTATTCATGCTAGTCAAGTTCCCATCAGTAGATGAGTGGATAATAACGTTGTGGTGCATTTACACAATGGAATATACTACATAGCAATAAAAAAGAAGGAACTATTTTTCCTTTAGTAACAGTATGGATGGATGGACCTTGAGATCATTATGCTAAGTGAAATAAGCCATTCAGAGAAAGACAAATATCATATGATCTCACTTATATGCGGAATCTAATGAACAAAATAAATTGATGAACAAAATTGAAATAGAGGCATGGACACCTTGAACACTCTGACAGCTTGACGAAAGAAGGTTAAGGAATTAGCTAAAGACAATTAAGCAAAATCCATATAAATAGACAACAGTGTGATGATGGCCAGAGGGAAGGGGGCTCGGAGCTGGGTGGAGGTGGGGGTAATGAGGACATCTTTCACATTGTTAACAATAAAAATAAAGTTAAAAATAAGCTGGAGATTTTTCCATTATTTCTCACTTCTTTACTGGGTTTCTTGGAAGATTGATGCAGTTTAAATCTATAAAGCTGTCTACCTCTTTTGGTTTTCTGAGAGACTTCTTGTTTGAAAGGATACTTTAAAAGAGCCATAAGGTAATTGAGACAGATTTTGAAATGGTTTGAAAAGCTTCATAAATGCCAAGGCAGATGCCAAGCGGTGCTAACTTAGTGACTTTGGCCTGCTGCATTTTCATTTGCTTATTTCTGCACCTGGTCCAGAACAGGAAGCTCTGTTCTCTAGGTGGAGGGTAGTGGTTTTTGCCTATAGTAGGAAGAAGCTCTATTATTTCCCTAGTGTTCCCTGGATGCACGTGTGGTTCAGAAGAATGATTATTATCCATTGGGACCTGCCAGTTCTGATATGGAAATGTCAAAGCCTCAAACAGCCAGATTGAATTGGGGTGGTTTGGGAGTCTGGATAGTGCACAGAAATCAAGTGTAGAGAGCCAAAAGCAGTGTTGGGTGTAAACTCTATTTAGATCCCAGGAAAACCCAATGAGAAATGGCAAAGTTGTCCTCAGAGCTCCTTTGTTTAGAGCTTTTTGATGTAGTGCAAGTGCTGAAAACCTGGAGCTGGAATGAGGTATAACTGATTTGTGTTAGAAATTTTCAAACATGTAGCAATGTTCATGTCTTAAAGTCAAAATATGTTGTTTCTTTCAGTTATTCTTCATTCAGTATAGCCATCCACACCAATTGCTGAAAACAATTGCTGTTCTACATGGACAGATTGTTCATTGTAAACTCTCAGATGGTGATACATATACCAAATCATATACCTCAAGTAGCAATTGGGGCTCTAGGAACAACTAAAACCATTCTCTGACTTAACGAAAAGGGGCAAGTATATAAGAGTATATAAGGTGCAGATAGTGGAAGTGAATTAGTGATCAGATCAACGTTCCCTTCTGAAATTTGTGGAAATCCTACTTAGAAAACCTAGCTTCTGTGTTACAGGGTCTGAAATGAAGATTGATAGGACACCCTGAAATTTTGCATGCTTCTAAAGAATATGTAAAGTCTAGCTGTTTTCATTATTGTTTGTAATATGAATTATTTGTAGTACATGACTAAGCTCTAAGTTACAGTATTTAACACTATTCTGTTAGACATTTTATTTGAAATGAGTAATGATGTACTAATACTAGTCCTCCAAAGGCTGTCAAATTTTGTATGGTGCTGAGGTCTTTGTGTCAGTGGATTGAAACAAGTAAGAACAAGACAGCAAAATTAATGTTACTAAAAGGTAGGCATATAAAATATTTTCTCCATTTAATGGAACTTTTCTTTCAATTATTCTTGTGAGGAAAACACACACGTATATAAAAGACTATTTTCTATTTTACACGAATAATGTGAGTTGTATAAAATGTGCAGTTATTTTTACTTTTTAAGATATCCAGGAGTGTATTCTTGCTCTATAAAAATCATTGGGACATGCTTTATTTACAAATACTATGAGCTAGTATTTTAAAATGCTTAATTATAATTTTACAAGCAATATTAGCATTAAAAGGTATTTGCAGACAATTGGGTGGTAAGGACCTGAGGCAGAGTGGGAACTAGGTGGAGGAGGGCAATGGGGGATAAAGGAGAGGAAATCTGTAATACTTTTAGCAATAAAGATTACAAAACATAAAATAAAATGGGAAAATTTTTAGAGTTTTGGAGGTTTGATAAAACTTAAAAAAACACCTTTTCAAACATGTCTCATGCAAGAAAGGTGCTTTAAATGTCTAAGTTTCTGGCATTTTCTTTAACTCAATGTTTGCTTCCTTTTCTTGGCCTTCAGTTAAATTAGGATAGAATGAAAAAATGAGAACTATTTATTCTCCAGATAATGATTTGTAAAATGAATAAGAGGAGATAGAAGAGTTTAATACATATGGGCAGAAAAATGAAATAATGTAATACAGAAACAAATTGATCATAATAATTATATTTTTAGAGAGCCCTGTATTCAGAAATAAAATAAAAATAAATATAAGCTGCCCAGCCACGGTGGCTCAGTGGTTGAGCATTGACCTATGAACCAGGAGGTCAGGGTTTGACTCCTGGTCAGGCCACATGCCCAGATTATGGGCTCCATCCCCAGTGGGGGACATGCAGGAGGCAACTAATCAGTGATTCTCTCTCATCATTGATGTTTCTATCTCTCCTTATCCCTTTCTTCCTGAAATCAATGAAAATAATATTTTAAAAATAAATATAAGCCAACATTTTGTTTTGCATTCAGAATTCCAATTGGATATTGTATGTCAAATGTAGTCATTCAAATAAAACTTTGTGACAGAAAAAAGTATTTTAAAGTCTACTTGATGTTTTACAAAATAGAAATGATTAAGTTTAAAATGGTGAATTAAATAAATGTTCTGATTTTAAAAAATCAGTTAGTATATTATAGCACAGAGAAAATAAAATATACATAATCTCACTACTGTTAACATTTTGAATTACTTTAAAATTCTATTTTTATTTATTTTTTAATTAAATTTTTTGGGTAACATTGGTTAATAAAATTATATAGGTTTCAAGAGTACAATTCTATGATATATCATTTGTATATTGCTTTGTGTGTTTACCACCTCAAATATGATCATATTATACTGCTATTTTATAATTTGATTTTTAATCTAACAATATGTTATATATAAGTTTACTTGTCAATAAACAATTTTACATTATTCAACAGAAACAACAAAAAATTCCTTGATGATTTAATAGTTACAAGCTTCTTATTATGCCTTACTTAAGCATCTATCTTACTATCATGTAGCCTGAATAGCCAGGCTGAGCTCTTATATCTGCTAGTGTTTTATTCTGGAAATCTTTCCCCTATTCTTTGTCAATGATTGAGTTTTATGTTTTTGCATCCCCACTCGATGGCATGTAGTGACTATTAAATTCTTGTTAAATAAATAAGTGAATGAGTAATAGTTGAGCATAAGAATGAGGGTAATATTTGTAATCTCTGTGTAAATTGAAGATGAAAACAAGCAGGAAATTACAGATAAGGGAAGATATGGGACACTAAATGAGTATGTGGTTGGTCCAGAGTGCTAGGTGAACATAATTTCCTTATAGTTGCTATTCTTTTGAAGACTCTTACCAGTCTCTATAGTTCACTCCAAAGTGGTTTCAATGAATCCAAAATGGGACATTTATCCAAAGAAAAGATTTCATACAATGATTCCATCAGATAAATAATCAGAATATAATTCTCAATGTAAAATGAGCTAAATCTTTTTAAAATCATCTTGAGTTGTGAGTTGTCAGTCAGATGATATCTACCTTCTTTTTTATTTAATAAATCTTGATTGTTCAGATTATTACAATTATTTCTCCTTTCCCCCCATAGCTCGCCTCCACCCGGTTCCCACCCTACCCTCTGCCCTTACCTCCCCAACACTGTCCTCATCCATAGGTGTACGATTTTTGTCCAGTCTCTTTCAGTACCCCTCACACCTTTCCCCCCCTAAGAATTATCAGTCCACTCCCATTCTATGACCCTGATTCTATTGTATTCACCAGTTTATTCTATTCCTCAGATTTTTAATTCACTTAATTTTATACATTCACTTGTTGATAGATATGTATTTGTTGTTCATAATTTTTATCTTTACTTTTTTCTTCTTCATCCTCTTCTTAAAGAATACCTTTTAGCATTTTATGTAAACTGGTTTGGTGGTGATGAACTCCTTTAGCTTTCTCTTATCTATGAAGCTCTTTATCTGACCTTCAATTCTGAATGATAACTTTGCTGGGTAGAATAATCTTGGTTGTAGGTTCTTGCTATTCATCACTTTGAATATTTCTTGCCACTCCTATCTGGCCTGCATAGTTTCTGTTGGGAAATCAGCTGTTAATTGTATGGATGCTCCCTTGTAGGTAATTAATTGTTTTTCTCTTGCTGCTTTTAATATTCTCTCTTTGTCTCTTGTCCTTGGCATTTAAATTATGATGTGTCTTGGTGTGGTCCTCTTTGGATTCCTTTTGTTTAGGTTTCTGTGCGCTTCCTGTAAGTCTATTTCTTTAACCAGGTGGGGTAAGTTTTCTGTCATTATTTCTTCAAATAGGTTTTCACTATCTTGCTCTCTCTCTTCTCTGGCACCCCCATTATTCTTATGTTGGTACACTTGAAATTGTTCCAGAGGCTTCTTACACTATCTTCAACTTTTTGAATTTTTTTTCTTTTTTTTCTTTTTTTTTTTTTTTCCTGTTGAGTGTTTTTTGCTTTTTTGTATTTCAAATCTTTGACTTGATTCTTGTGTTCCTCTAGTCTGCTGTTGGGTCTCTGTATTTTCTATATGTATATATATATATATATATATATATATATATATATATATATATATATATATTTCAGTCAGTGTATAATTTCTAGTTGGTCCTTTTTCACATTCTTGAGGGTCTCGCTAAATTTATTGGCCTTTTCTAGGAAATTATTGAAAAATCTTATTACCGTGTTTTTGAACTCTATATCAGTAGTTTGTTTTCCTCCATTTCTTCCGTTTGTGATCTGTTTCTTTGTCTCCACATTTTCGCTGCTTCCCTGAGTTAGTAGGGTGGCTTTGTGTGCTAGGTGTCCTATACATATAGCCCTATACACAAAGGGTTGGCCTCCCAGTTACCCGAGGTGGACACTCTTGGTTCACCCCTTTGTAGACTGTGTGTACAGCCTTGTTGTAGTTAAGTCTTTATTGTTGTTTGTGTCATTGGAAGGAATTGACCTCCAGGCCAATTGGCTGTGAGGATCCATTGTGTCTATAATGGAAGAACTGTTGCTCTGTAGACATGCTTATGGGGCAGGACTTGTTTCAGTGGGGCTTTGGTTCTCACTGAATCTGCCTCTTGAATGTGTCACTTATTGATGTGACTAGTTGAAATCTGGTGTCATCTCACACTGACCACAAGATACAGTAGCTTCTGGATCTCCAATGGGGTGCAGGTCAGCTACTGTCTGAGGCCACCCAGCAGGAGCTACAGCAAGAAGCACAGTTTTTTGCTCTTTGTTGGGGTTTGGAGATTTTGGAGCTGTTTGAGCAGAGCTGCAGTTTGTTAGGTTAAACTGTGATAGTTAAGGCCATTTATATGCAAAAATCGCTGCATGGAGCTTGGGTGGGTTTGTAGATTGTCTGGAGCAGGGTCTTGAACAGTCATTAGGGCATGGCCAACAGTGATGGCTGCCATCAGCCATCTCTGTGTTTCCGCATTTCCAAGAACCAGCATCCCAAGCCCCAGCACAGTAAACAATGAATGCTGAGTACACCTCTGCAAGAAAGTCACCATCACTTTCCGACCCCATGACAGACAGTCCAGCTTCTCCCCATAGGAGTTTGGGTCCCCAGCGTCTCCCCAGAAACTGGAGTTCAGAGTAATCGGGAGCTTGTCTCCCTTCGGGTTGAAAAAGCAACACACTCAGTTGCCCGCCGCCATCCCGATTTATGTGCCTCCGTACTTCAGCTTTTCAGGGCTTGTACACGTCTCAATGCTCTTTTTTAAAAAAAAAATTAATTTAATTTTTAAAAATATATTTTATTGATTTTTTTGCCCCCCTCCCTCCCATACATATCCTCCCTCCCCAGAGTTTTATGTCCATTGGTTGTACTTATATGCATAGCAGCACAATCTACAATAGCCAGAATTTGGAAACAGCCTAGGTGCCCGTCAGCAGATGATTGGATCAAAAAACTATGGTACATCTACACAATGGAATACTATGCTGTCAATGCTCTTTTATCTTTCCTTCTAGTTGTAGAACTTCTTCTCAGCCAGCTTTCCTGTGGTGCTGGGTGATAGACGTTTTGTATTTTAGTTGTAGTTTTGAAATTGTTGTGCAAGGCAGCAGTTCAGATGTTTACCTATGCCTCCATCTTTGTTTCTTTCCCCTGGTATGTACTTTCTTACAATACATCTTATTCTAAAATATAGACCTAATTCGTAGTTTTCACAATACTATACTGTCAGACTTAAAGATATTGAAAGATGACCTTTTTGTCTGTTGACTTAATTTAATAGTTGTATCCTAACTAACCAATTAATCTTGTGCAGCATTTTATAGTTTCTTAATTCATTATGAAATTTAATATCCACAAATTTGTGAGAGGGGAAATTAATAATTTGAACAAATTTTATGACAAGAAATTGTGCTGAAAATGATACTTATAATTTATTGAGATATTAATATGGGCTAGGTCAATGGTTGGCAAACTCATTAGTTAACAGAGCCAAATATCAATAGTAAAACGATTGAAATTTCTTTTGAGAGCCAAATTTTTTAAACTTAAATTTCTTCTAATACCATTTATTCAAAATAGACTCACCCAGGCTGTGGTATTTTGTGGAAGAGCCACACTCAAGGGGCTCTCGAGCTGCAGTTTGCCAACCATGGGCTAGGTACATTAGTTATTTGATCCTGTTTTTTCATCTTGGCAACTGTAAAACAATTACTACTATTTCTCCCTCCCAATTTTTGAGATAAGTAGATTGAGAATTAGAAAATGAAAGTAAATTTCTGAAAATCATAATTAAGTGGCAAGGCAAAAGTAAACCTGTGGCTTCCAAGTCTAAGTCCCAGTATCTTTCCATTATAACAGGGTTTCTGCTACCTACCAATAGGATGGGGTAGAATTTGTAATAAGAAAAAAGTTTTGTTGGAACAAAATATATTCCTCCCCAGTTTTGTGCCATTCTTGAAACCTCCCAACCAACTTAATTTATTTGGGTTTGTAGGCAAGGATATCCTCTAGGTTATTTTAATCTATATTAGACTCTGAGGAGTTGGTTTATTTCTTAATAAAAGCAGTGCCCTGAATGGATAAAACACAAAAGATATATTTTATTTTCAGAAAATGGAGAGAAAGAAGGAACATGAAAGAAAAACAATGCTGTTTTGGGGGATACTAGAATATAGGAATCTGGGCTGAACAAAGGGGCACATGGGAAAGGGAATATTAAAAAGGTCTCTAGGAATCTACTCATTTAACAAATTGTAATTGAGAACATATTCTGTGCCAAGCATTGTTCTAATCCATTAAGTCAATAAAACAGACAAACTTTGTGTTCTGTCTTATGGAGCTCTTATTTTCATAGGGAAAGATAAATAATAAATGAATAATATAATAAACAGGTAAATCATGTGGTATATAGGAAGTGATAAATATTTCAGAGGTAAAAATTACACCTTAGTAAGAGAGGAATAAGGAGTGTTGGAAATAGGAGCTGCAATTGTAAATAGATTGTTCAGGATGGGCTTCATTTGAGAAGCTAATACCAGAGCAGATGTGAAGAGAATAGGGAGTTTACCATATGGATATCTATGTATAGAACATTCCAGGTGGTTCTAGGGCTAGATCATGTCTGAAGTTTTAATGAAATAGCAAAAAGGTCAGTGTGATTAAAATAAAAAAATGGGTTGAAAGCAAGAAAGAAAATCACAGACACTGAGTAAATTTCATAATATAGGGCTTTGTAGGCTTTTGTAAGGACTTTGAAATTATTGGAGAGTAAGTTCCAGGAAGGCAAGGGCCAAGTCAACTTTGTTCATAATGAATATCCAGTTGGCTATCCCCAGTGCCTGGTACAAAAAGACATTCATTATTATTCTATGAATGAATGACAGTTACCTACTCTCAAGGAACTCCTATTTTCCTGGTGAGAGGTAGATTAGTACAGGATACAACGCAATGAACTAGATGGCTGCTCCCATGTGTACACAAGATGGCCACCACAAGATGACTGCAGGGGAGGGCAGTTGAGAGGGACCAGGCCTGCAAGGGAGGGCAGTTGGAGGTGACCAGGCCAGCAGGGGAAGGCAGTTAGGGGTGACCAAGCCGGTAGGGGAGGGCAGCTAGGGGCAACCAGCCTGGTAGGGGAGAGCAGTTAGGGGCGACCAGGGTAGGGAGGGAAGTTAGGGGTGACTGGACCAGCAGGGGAGGGTAGTGGGAGTGACCAGGCCTGCAGGGAAGGACAGTTAGGGGTGACCAGGTCGGCAAGGGAGGGCAGTTAGAGGCAATTGGGCCAGCAGGGGAGCAGTTAGGTGTTTATCAGGCTGGCAGGGGAGTGGTTAGGGGGTGATTAGGCTGGCAGGCAGAAGCAGTTAAGGGAAATCAGGCAGGCAGGCAGGAGAGTGGTTGGGAGCCAGCAGTCCTGGATTGTGAGAGGGATGTCTATCTGCCCATTTAGGCCCACTGGGATTGGGCCTAAACAGGCAGTCAGACATCCCTCAAGGGGTTCCAGATTGAAGAGGGTGCAGGCTGGGCTGAGGGACAATACACACACACACACACACACACACACACACACACACACACACCATGTATGAATTTCATGCATCAGGCCTCTAGTATCATTATATCAACCCAACCAGCAAACTTTTTTGGGGGGCTCTTCTAAAGAATGATTTTGTTGTCTTCAATGCTTATTGAACTACCACTTGAGAAAGTTAAAACATGAATCCCCAAGCATGGATAATTGATAGATCATGATAGCAACTTAAATTATTCCTCTCAGACACAATCACCTCCTGAGGTGTTGAGTATCTTATTCTCCTTTGAATTTTGCAGTAAAAATTCCAGTGTACTATGGTTTAACTATTAGTGTCACAGTTCTCCCTATCACTTTCTTTTTCTAAGTAGCCCCAATCAAATCATCCCATAGAAAGGGCCTACAATGTCCGAATTTGGTTTGTCATTGTTCCTGGGATGGATATCTTGAATATATCCAGATATCAGATTCTCATTTAATGAATTAATGAAATTGATTTCATATAAACTTAAATGAGATGAAAAGATTAGGTGAACTTTAATGTTGATCTCTGTGACTATAAAATTATCATTTGAAATCAAGTAATACTGATTTCTTCTTTACAATTTGTTGTCAAATTCCACAGAGAATTTATAAATAAAATAGGAATGTAAATAGGGAAGGGGGAGGACAATTTCCAAAAGTCAGCAAAAATGGTCTCTTTTCCTATGGATAGCAATAAAATCTCCCGTCAGTTATTTTATTTGATGCACAAGCAGGTATTAAGTTTTAAAAGAATCACTCAAAATGTGATTCCATTGCACACTCAGCCAAAGCCACAGCTGACTATTGTGTTGCCATAGAAACACAGTATAATCATGTCTTTTTTTTTTTTTTTTTTAAAGGAAATAGCCAAGATTGATGGAACAACAGGTGGCTCTGAGTTTTAACTCTGTTAGTGTTCACAATGACTTCAAGGAATCATCTGGCCTTTAATTCTTTTCTGATACAATATCCCATGAGGAAAAAGAAGTGGTGGACTGGAAGGCTAAGATTAGATGTAAAATGCACAATGTACAACTTCCAAGAGGGAGAGCTGTGGAATAAATGGTGGCTCTAGGAACAAATCTAAATCTTGCTGGTCTGGTCAATGTTAGTTTGCCAGGGACTTCACACCTTCTCAGGCTTAACAGGTTTAAAACACCAAGCAGTAGCAGAGATTAGATAAACTTCTTGAGACAAACTTTAGCTTGTTGATTAGGGCTGGTTCCCTGCAAAATTTCAGATGTGACTTTATTTCCCCATGTTGTAGAATTTCTGTTCATTCTTTGGGAAATTTAAAGGAAGTCTGGACTTTAGAAAGGATTCTACAAGCTTTATTACTTTAATACCTCATTTAATCATTTTCTTCATATGTAATATGTATTCACACCTATAAAAGTAGTGTACATGAGGTTGTCTGGACTCTCCTGAAAAGAAAAGACATGATTCACACACACACACACACACACACACACACGGAAGGAACTCAAACCTGTTTCCTGTCACATTTCTGTGTTCAGAGGCCCTGGAGGAGAGGAAGCAAGAAGCAGATATTTTCCAGTTCTAAACCACTGACCTACTTAGCCATCTTATGAATGTAAATATAGTTGTGCAGCTTATGTCTGGATTTGAATCAAACAGAAATCTTTTCTGCTGTGCTTTCACAATCACACTCAAAAGGAGTTACAAGGATAGAGTAGGTCAAATATTTATGTGCAGCAATCAGAGATATAAACAGAAATGATTTACTCTAGGAGTACTGATTTTAAATAGGAAACAAAAATGTTCTCTTTTCCTGTGGGTAGCAATAAAATTTTCCCAGTCAAATATTTCATTTAATGCACAGGCAGGCATTAAGTTTTAAAAGAATCACTCAAAATGTGATTCCATTATTGCACATTTCCTCTACCCTGGCTTTCACCACTGGATATCATTCTTGGATTATGGTTTTGTAATAGTACTTAATTTTTATATTCTCAGAACACAAAGATGGTTTTGTAACAGTACTTAATGTTTAAATTCTCAGAAAACAAAGGTAAGGCCAATGGGTCTTAATTTCAGAAACAAATATTTAATCTTAATATTTAGTCAAGGAAACAAATAAATTAACAAAAATATTTCTAACAATTATAGTTATGGGAAATACTGAGTTGGCCATTCCCAAAGTTATTCAAAGTTTAGCAGTCAACTGTGGTATAGAGAACTTGTATACCTGATAGCAGTTCAGCCTCTTAGAACTCTTTCTGCATCCTCATAAAATGCATAATATATATGAATTTGACCTTTAAAACAGATTTATGTATATTTGAACAGACCTTACAGAGAAAAAAGTTCATCTGCATTAATTGTAATACTATTTTAGTCATCAACTCCTTGCTAACATTACTAAATTCTGTTAAGTTCAGAAAGTTTTTTAAAAAAAATTTATTTATTTTTTCTTTATTGATTAAAGTATTACATAGTACTTGCTTTATGCCAAGCCCAAGGAAGACAATACAGGAAAGATATACAGGTAAGGGATAGCTATCTCTACCCATCAAAAGCTCTCAACTAATAGGAAGTTTACAGGTTATTACAGGTTTAATGTGAATCATAGAGAATAAATATAGAAAAAGATATTCATCTAATTATGCCTGTGTCCATTGTCATTGCTCTTTTCCCCTGCTCACTCTTCTTTACCTGATCAAATAAAAACATCAAATCCCGCCTCTTCCATAAAGCTTTTAATAAGTATTTCAGCCTTCAGATATCATGTTTACTCCTAATTCCTAACTGTAATAAGTTGAATTGTGTTCCTCCAAATAGGTATGTTGAAATTTTAACTCCAGGAACTTTTTAATGTAACCTTATTTAGAAACAGGGTCTTTGTAGATATAATCAAAGTAAGATGAGGTCATACTGGAATAGGGTGTGCTCTAAACATAGAATGATTGGTGTCCTTATAATAAGAGGGAGATATGAGCACAAGAACAGAGATACACAGAAAGAATGCCATGCAAAGATGAAGAAAAATATTGAAGTAATGAGTCTACAAGCCAAGGATCACCAAGGATTTCCAGTAATCACCAGAATATAGAATTGAAACATAGAACAGATTCTCCCTGACTGCTCAGAAGGAATCAACCCTGCTAACACCTCGATTTCAGACTTATAGCCTCCAGAACTATTAGAGAATAGGTTTCTGTCTTAAGCCAACAAGTTTGTGAAACTTTATATTGCATCCCTGGAAGACTAATATATTAATATATGTATTGTTTGTATTACATAGTTTAGCACAAGTAAGTAGCTTGTATACAAGGAGCTTACCAGAAGAATATCAGTAATAGAAAAATAGATAACATTATTGAGCACTTACTCTGTTTCAGGTACTGTACTGATCATTTTCCATGATTACTTAATTTTATAACAACCTTATAATATGCATTATAATCTTATATAATCAAAAAATATTATCTATTTTTTATGAAATAAGAAAGCTGGGACTTCAGCTCACTTTAAATCATTATTCTAAAATTCTTTCAATAATGCCTTGAAAGCAGGGAATATCTATTTGTTTTTTTACTATTAGCTCCATATTTTTGCACTTTTCAGAAAATTGTAGGGGCCCAAAACATTTTTATAATAACAGTATTGAATAATTAGAAAATAAAGAATAATAAAATACCTCAAGTTCTATCACTGTTATAAAATTATTATTGGGGTAAGGGGCATTGCTTTCCAATAAAATATAATAAAATTGGTGTGATAAACCCTATGTTAGGACATTGTCAGTGAGAAAATATTGTCTGTTGGCAGGGAGTTGGGGGACTAAGGAGCAATGTTTTCAAGGGCATGGGATATATGGGGCAAAGCAGGGCCATATATATATATATATATATATATATATATATATATATATATATACTTTTAAAAATTTTTTTATTGATTAAGGTATTACATATGTGTCCTTATCCCCTCATTACCCCCCATTACCCCCCCCAATCATGCCCTTACCCCCCGCCCTTGCCTGTGTCCATTGGTTAGGCTTATATGCATGCATACAAGTCCTTTGGTTGATCTCTCCCCCTTCCCCCCAACTTCCCCTACCTTCCCTCTGAAGTTTGACAGTCTGATCAATGGTTCTCTGTCTCTGGATCTGTTTTTGTTCATCAGTTTATGTTGTTCATTATATTCCATAAATGAGTGAGATCATGTAATATTTATCTTTCTCTGACTGGCTTATTTCACTTAGCATAATGCTCTCCAGTTCCATCCATGCTGTTGCAAAATGGTAAGAATTCCTTTTTTACTGCAGCATAATATTCCATGGTGTAGATGTACCACATATTTTTAATCCACTCATCCGCTGATGAGCACCTAGGCCATTTCCAAATCTTAGCTATGGTGAATTGTGCTGCTATGCACATAGGGGTGCATACATCTTTTCTAATGATGTTTCTAGTTTCTTGGGATATATTCATAGAAGTGGAATCACTGGGTCAAATGGGAGTTCCATTTTTAGGAAACTCCATATTATTTTGAGGAAACTCCATACTATTTTACACAGTGGCTGCACTAGTCTGCATTCACACCAGCAGTGCACGAGGGTTCCCCTTTCTTTGCATCCTCACCAGCACTTGTTGTTTGTTGATTTGTTTATGATAGCCATTCTGATAAGTGTGAGATGGTATTGCATTGTCATTTTGATATGCATCTCTCTGATGATTAGTGACTTTGAGCATGTTTTCATGCGTCTCTTGTCCTTCCTCTGTCTTCTTTTGATAAGTATCTATTTAGGTCCGTTGCTCATTTTTTTATTGGGTTGTTTATCTTCCTTTTGTTAAGTTGTGTGAGATCCCTGTGAATATTGGAGATTAAACCCTTATTGGTGATAACATTGGCAAATATGTTTTCCCATGTAGTGGAATTTCTCGTTGTTTTGTGGATGGTTTCTTTTGCTGTGCAAAAGCTTTTGTTTTGATGTAGTTCCATTTGTTTATTTTTTCTTTAGTTTACATTGCCTTAGGAGCAGTATCAGTGAAGAAATTCCTTTGGCATATGTCTGAGATTTTGCTGCCTGTGGATTTCTCTAGTATTTTTATGGTTTCCTGTCTTATGTTTAAGTCCTTAATCCATTTTGAGTTTATTTTTGTGTATGGTTTAGTTTGTGGTCTAGTTTAATTCTTTTTGCATGAATCTTTTCAATTTTCCCAACACTATTTATTGAAGAGACTGTCTTGACTTGTATGTTCATGTCTCCTTTGTCAAATATTAATTGAGCACAGTGTTTTCCCCTTCAATAAGAAATCATACAATAAATCCTTCCTGTGCTTCACCCAGTTACCCCAAATGATAACATATTGCACAAATCCTATCTAATAAAAAAGTAATATGCAAATTGACTGTCACTCCAACACACAAGATGGCTGTTCCCATGTAGACACAAGATGGCCACCACAAGATGGCCAGCAGGGTAGAGAAGTTGGGAAGGACCAGGCCTTCAAGGGAAGGCATTTGGGGATGATCATGCCTACAAGGAAGGCAGTTAAGGATATCCATGCTGGCAGGGGAGGGAAGTTAGGGGCAATCGAACCACCAGGAGAGCAGTTGGGCACCAATCAGTCTGGCAGGGGAGTGGTTAGGAGGTGATCAGGTTGGCAGGCAGAAGTGGTAAGGGGAAATCAGTCAGGAAGGCAGGGGAGCAGTTTGGAGCCAGCAGTCCTGGGTTGTGAGACATCCCTCGAGGAGTCCCAGATTAAAGAGGGTGCAGGCTGGGCTGAGGGACACCCACCCCCCAGTGCATGAATTTTGTGCACTGGGACTCTAGTATAGTATAATATCAAAACCAAGAAATTAACATTGATAAAACCCACAAATCATTTTTAGAGATCACCAGTATTATTTGTACTCATTTGTGTATTTATATGTATGTATAGTGTAAGTAATCTCCAAGTTTATATCTGTGTGGGTTTCCTTACCAAATCAAAAATCAAAATACAGAACCATTCTATTTTGAATATCTATTAAGAATCTCTCATGCTACTTCTTATAACCACATCAGCTTGAATCCTTAACTCTGAACAATTGCTAATCTGTTCTTAATCTATGATTTTGTCATTTCAAAAAAATGATATATAACTAATCAAATATGTGACTTTTTGAGATTATTATTTTTTCATTCAGCATAATTCCATCAAGGCACATTTAAATTTTGAGATGTGTCAATAGTTTATTATTTGTTATTTCTGAGTACTATTTCAAGTTATGGAAATACCATATACCTAGAATCTACCTACATTTTTAACCATTCATTTGTTGAAGGACAACTGGATTATTTTCAGTTCATGAATATTATGACAAACCTGCTATGGACATTCTTTCACAAACTTTTTTTCTGCAAACAAATGTCTTGATTTCTCTAGCATAAATGCTCCAGAGTGAAATTGTTGAATAGTATAGTAATTACATGTCTACCTTGATTAGAAACTGCAAAAATTTTCCAGAGTGACTGTACAATTTTACATTTGCACCAGCAATTTATGGGTGATTCAGTTTCTCTGCATCTTTGCCAGCATTAAATGTTGTCACTATTTTTTTTAAAACTTTAGCCATTCTGATAGTTGTGTGGTAATATCTCATTGAGGTTTTCATTTTTATTTCCCTGATTCTTGATGATTTTTAACATATTTTAATGTTTTGCATATATTTTGAAGGATCCCAGAGGAATAAAGATGTCAGAGAAAATACGAATTTTGAACTAAGTGAATTTTGACTCAGAACCACAAAAATGTGCAAGATTTGGAACAATGGGATCAGAGGGTGGAGAGAATGTCAATACCCTGGCTGTAATTACAATATATAAGTAAACAAACAAACAAACAAACATTAAAAAATGGTAAGCCAAAATTTATAGGAGAAACTACACAACTATTTTGTGTAGGTCAATAAACAAACTAACTCATTTAATTTTCACAACCATCCTGCTAGCATGAACGAAAATATTATTGTACTGATTGTGAAAATATGTTCATTGTAGTGATATGTTTTGCAATTGTGCCAATTTACATTCATCAGTATAAAAGGATGCTCATTTCACCACACCCTTGCCAGCATTACATTATTATTTTTGGAATCTTTGATAGTTGGAAAAGAGAAAAAATGACAAATATATGAAAAGGCTTCAAATAATTCATAACCCATAACCTTTGACACAGGAATTTCCCTTCTAAGAAGTTGGTTAAAGAGAAAAGTCAGAATCACAACAACCATTACTTTGCAAAGCCACTCATTGAATAATTATTTATAATGGCAATTTTGAAAATCTCAAGGACCAAAAGTAGAACAAAGATCAAATTAATTATGATTTATTCCTTTAATATAATATTATGCATCCCCCAATCTTTTCTTCCAGATATATTACATTTAATGTCTATTTCTTTATTGTTAGTGGGACTGGAAATTTTCATACTTAGTTTTTAGTTCTTTAGATTTTTTTCCTCTGTAAGTTTCTTGAACTTTTTGCTCATTTTCATTTGAAGTTATGTGTGTTTTGTATTGTTTAAATTAAGGTAGGTTTAATTATTCCCATTTTGCAGATGAATAAACTGAGACCTAGAAAGATTTTATAACTTTCTCAAGGTTACATTTATAATAAAGGTCATTAAAAGTCTATTCTTCCTAACCTTAAAGGCCTGTTTTGTTTATTTTTCCAATTATGCCATGTCTCCTTTAAAGATAGTAGTTGTGTTTGTCAATAAGGTACAATTGAATTGTTCAACCTAGCTGGTTTACTCCTTAGTAGATATTTCTACAAATCATCATCTATATACATGTCCAAGCCACATAGTTATTCCTGTGAAGTTAACCAGGATGGTCCATATTATTCCTGGCATCATTGAAAGCCCAAACACTGAAAAGAATGGGACTTGAATCCAATGCTGGCCAGAATTAACTTTCTGGTTAGTCCTCCAGGGTTTTGCCTCAATAGTTTTCTTTCCATACATTATGTTCTTTTACTGACCAGAGTAATTGAGTTTAGTTATAAAACAACTCCAAATCCAGACAGACAGTTTGGAATGGTTTTTGTTCCATTTGATACCTAATCACTAGAATGGCTGATTTTTTTCATGTTACAATCTGTTTTATGGCATAGTGCTTAAGCAGCTGGAGTTAGAATTTGTGGTTGAGAATAATGAGCAAATTTGAATCTAAACAAAGGCTACAGGTTAAGTTAGTGGGTTAGATGGAGTAATGATATGCTCTAAAGAATGACAATTCTTTGGATCCAACAATGCTGTTGATGTATAGGAATTTTATTAGATAAAGGATAGACTCAAATCTGAAAATAAACAACTACTGTAAATTTAACTCCTCCCCTGAAACGTTTTTTAGTCTACTGCATATGAAACAAATATAAACACATGAAAACAGAATCAGCCACTGCATTGAAACAAATATTCTCTATCAAATTTCCTGCTAAGTGGGTACAATAAATACAGTACTTTATCATTCATTACCACATCAAAAGTCTACTGGCTAAATCTCAGTAACTGATATTTAATTAGTATTTAAGGAAACAAGAAATTCCTGTTTGAAAAAAAATCAAATAAAACGGAAAAAACAAATTTCAATTGGCATGCACATTTTTCCTGGCACTGTGACCTCTGAATAAATATGGTACTATGACCCAGACCTCTTTCCTCCTTGTGTGTGTCTATCTCTCTTTCCTTCCTTTCACTGAATATAGTTTAAATAAAGAAACATCTGCTAGAACCCTGAAATGGGGAGCCCTGTTTTCATTAGACAAAGGAGAAAAAAATCAAGTACTTATACAGATGTGTACAGTCCAGCATAGAGGGTCTTTGCCAAAAAGGGCCTATGAACTGTAAGTTGGCCATCCTTAGAAGGAAATTGCTTATTTTTACTTTTAAGAATAGAGAAAGTACTCTAAATTTATTTAGTCAGCATAGGATTGACCTGTAATATTGAGGGTAATAGGGTTATAGAAGAAAGATGCAAATAAATGAATAAGTAAATAAATAAATAACCATCTAGTGAGTACCTCATTTAATCCTCACAAAAATATAAAAGGGAGATATTAGTAGATTTATTTGAATTCTAAGAAATTGAGGCGAAAATAAATTATTTGGCCAATATCACCAGCATAAGAAAGAATAGGCTGGAAATCAAACTCAGGATTACAAAGCTCTGCTTATTCCACTGTACAATTTTATTTTAGAGATGGCTAATTTTACTTTCAATTTTATTTAAATAGAAAAATAAAATAAATACCATCATTAATTCTACCACTCATTATATACTACCTTTTCTTTCTTTTAGCATTTAAAATATTAAGACTAAATGCATGACCATGGACACAGAAAATAGTGTGGTGAAGGCGTGGGGGGGGGGTGTGCAGGTTGGAGGGGGTCTAAAAAAGAATAAATATGGACACTTCCTGTCAAGACAGGATGATATAGACCCATTTTCCCTTTTTTCCTCACTAAGAAAAATTATAAACCCTGGGAATGGTCCAAAAGACAACCACAGGAGAACTCTTAAATGTGTAATGAAGGAATTGAACTACATCTAGTGTCCACCATGAGAAATAAGATGGTGATCTAAACTATTGTTTCCCTTCCCATGAGATAGTGACAGAAGGCAGCACAGGTAGACTGATTCTATATCTGGATCAAACTGGAGTCAATATCAAACTGGAGTCAGGGAAGCCTGACTCTTTCAATAAGTGGTATCAAATGGGAGCCCAGTCAACAATAAGGAGACAGGGAGACACTCCTGCCAGGCCTGACCTCCCCAAAAGTTTAAGTGGTATAAAAGGGAAAGAAAAGATATATTGAGGCTAGTGAACAGAGATCACAGGAGAGACCCAGCAACAGCCAGAACCATGGTCTAAAAAGCCTGTTTGTTTGCCTAACTCTGGGACTCTCCTCCAAAGCCCAGACACCAGGACTGGCAGGCAAAACTGGTGGGAGGGATGTATCTATGATAAGCGGATGCTTGGAAAATATTATTGTCTTCATGGGCCAAGAGTCTTTTCCTTTAGTCCATATATATTGGGACATCTCAAGAGAGGTCAGCCTATAGACAGATCCCACCACACCCTACGTCCATGAAGAGACACTCTGCCTAGAGAATCAGACTGGGTAATCCCCATCCATCCTCTCAGGCAACATCAACAGAAACCATTGTGAGTCCCGGCAGCACCAACTAAACCAGGCAGATCAAAATAATGCAGCAAAGACTATGAGAATTAAACAGCCATAAAAATTATAGCCTGCAAAAATATATAAGGATCTGCATATAAAACCTACATGGTACATGGTATGAGGTTCAAATCATAATCTCACTTATATGTAAGTTGTGAAACCATAAAAAATGTAGAAGAAAACATAAGCAGCAAAATATCAGTAATCTCACCTAGCAGAACTTTTGTTGATACATCTCCTAGGACAATAGAAACAAATAAAAAAAAATAAACAAATGGGACTACATCAAAATAAAAAGCATCTGCCCAGCCGAAACTGGTTTGGCTCAGTGGATAGAGCGTCGGCCTACGGACTGAAAGGTCCTGGGTTCAATTCCGGTCAAGGGCATGTACCTTGGTTGTAGGCACATCCCTGGTGGGGGGTGTGCAGGAGGCAGCTGGTCGATGTTTCTAAGTTTCTATCCCTCTCTCTTCCTCTCTGTAAAAAAATCAATAAAATATATATTTTTTAAAAAAGCATCTGCCCAGCAAAGGAACCATCATCAAAATAAAAAGTGAACATACTATATGGGAGAACATATTTGCCAATGATACACATGATAAGGAGTTAATTTCCAAAATATATAAAGTACTCATTCAACATAACAAAAGGAAGACTAATAATCCAATTAAAAAATGGGCAGAAGACCTGAATAGACATTTTTCCAAAGAGGACATACAGATGGCCAGGAGGTATATAAAATGCTCTAAGTTACTAATCATAATAGAAACACAAATTAAAACCACAATGTGATATTACCTCACACCCTCTATCATAAAAAAGTCAACAGACAAAATTGCTGTCAAGGATGTGGAGAAAAGGGAATACTAGTTGACTGTTGGTGGGAATGCAGATTTGTGACTGGTGCAGCCATTATGGAAAACAGTATGAAGGTTACTCAAAAAATTAAAAAAAATGGAACTTCTGTTTGGCCCAGCAATCCCACTTCTGGGAATATATCCTAACAACATCAAAGCACCAATCAGAAAGAATATATACACCCCTATGTACATAGCAGCATTATTTACAATAGCTAATTTTTTTTTACAGTATTGTTTTTTAATTGCAGTTGACATAATTGTCATATTATTTTCAGGTATAATTCATAGTGATTATCTATATATATAAAAGCCTAAGCAACCAGACAACCAGATGACTGGCCAGTAGCTATGATGCACACTGACCATCAGAGGGCAGATGCTCAATGCAGGAGCTACCCCATGGTGGTCAGTGAACTTCCACAGTGGGGGCACAACTCAGTTGACAGATGGGTGCCAGATGTTGGGCTGATGGCTGGCAAGCATGGCTGCACAAGCCTCTACTGCAACACTCCCCTTGCACGCCTGAGTTGTGGCAACAGCAGGCACAGTGGGGCCAGGATGAGTGTGAGCAGCATGGAACCCACCCTGGACTTGGGCTACTTTCTGGGCCACCTGCCACTTTTTAAAATACTACTTTATGCAGTGCAGGATTAATGCAGACAGTGGGCTGGAGCCTGGCGAGCTGGTGGGTAAGGTCGTGCTACAGCAGCACGGAGGTCCACTGGTCCCTGCAGGCCAGGCTGAGGGACCCCATGAAGGTGAGCCTCTGATGGTTACTGAAAAGTCTTTGCTTTTCACAAATCCAGGCCTCTAGTACATTTATAAAACCTAAAAAGTGTTGCTCCAATAAGTCTAGTACCCACCTGACAGAACACATATTTTCTATTATATTATTGATTACTAGAGGCCCGGTGCATGAAATTTGTGTAAGGGTGTGTGTGTGTGTGTGTGTGTGTGTGTGTGTCACTCAGCCCAGCCTGCACCCTCTTCAATCTGTGACCCCTCAAGGGATGTCCAACTGATCATTTAGGGCCCGATTTTGGTGGGATCAGGCCTAAACGGGCAGTTGGACATCCCTTTCACAATCCAAGACTGTTGGCTCCCAACCTCTCACCTGCCTGCCTGCCTGATTGCCCTTAACTGCTTCTGCCTGCGAGCCTGATTACCCCCTAGCCACTCCCCTGCCAGCCTGGTTGACACCTAATGGCGCCCCTGCCAGCCTGATTGTCCCTAACTGCCCACCCCTGTATGCCTGGCTGCTCCCAACTGCCCTCTCCTGTTGGCCCAGTCACCCCCAACTGCCCTCCCTTGCCAGCCTGGTCACTCCCAACTGCCCTTCCCTGCAGGCCTGCTCACCAGTAACTGTCCTCTCCTTCAAGTCTAGTTGTCCCCAGCTGCCCTCCCCTGCATGCCTGGTCCCCCCCAACTACCCTTCTTAAGGCCTGGCTGCCCCCAACTGCCCTCCCCTGCAGGCCTTCCTCCCCCCCTCCCTCCCCCCTCCCCCCCCCCGCAACTGTCCTCTCCTGCAGGCTTGATCACCTCCAACTGCCCTCTTTTGCAAGCCTGGTCCCTATCAACTGCCTTCCCCTGCTGGCTATATTGTAGTGGCCATCTTGTGTCCACATGCGGGTAGCCATCTTTGACCACATGGGGGTGGCCATCTTGTGTGTTGGAATGATGATCAATTTGCATATTACCCTTTTATTAGATAGGATACTAGAAGCCTGTGAATGAAAATTCATGCACTGGAGGGGTGGTCCCTCAGACCGGCCTGCCCCCTCTCACAGTCTGGGAGCCCTCAGGGGTGGGAGGCGACCCAGCAATCAGGGGAAGGTGATGCCCCCATCACACATCTGCTGCTTCCACTGCTGGCAACACATGCCTTGGCCAGCCCTGGTTACTGCTTGCCTGCACCTAGGGTTGGCCCTGGGTGGCTAGGCAACGGACATCTGAGGCTTTCTTGTACCTTGGGCTAGCCCTGGGAAGCTGGATAGCCACCATCCAAGGCATGCCTGCACCTCGGGCCCACTCTGGGCAGTTTGGCAGCTGATATCTGAGGCTTGCCTGAACCTCGGGCTGGCCCTGGGTGGCTGGGGGGCTGAAGGGCTGAGGGGACTGGGGCACTCTGGAGGCAGGTGCACAGAGTGGCTGGACCCACCTGGGGGCAGGACTGGCTGTACCATGCACCTGCCACCTTGGCAGGGCTAAGGGGACTGGGCCCCGCCATCTTGTATCTGTGGGTGCTGCCATCTTTGAGGGCATGACAATCAATTAGCATATTCCCTTCTTATTGACTGTGGGTGTCACCATTTTGTGAGGGTGTGATGGTGAATTAACATATTCCCTATTTAGTAGATAAGATTCCCTATATTGTACTCTATATCCCCATGACTATTTTTTTTATTTTCACATGGTATTTTTGTCTCATTTGGTGTCAAAGTTATTGTGGCCTCATAAATGAGTTCAGAAGTGTTTACTTCTCTTCTGTGTTTTTGGAAGAATTTGAGAAGGGTGGGTATAAATGTGTCCGTAAGTGTATGATTCAATTTATCTCTGACACCATCTTGATCTTGGTTTTTATTTGGTGGGAGATTTTTGATTACTGATAAAATCTTTTTATTAATAATCAACTCAGATTTTGTATTTCTTTATGATTTAGGCTTGGTTGGTTTTACATCTCTAGAAATTTATTCATTTCAACTAGATGTCCAACATTTTGATCAGTAGTTTTTTTGTGATTCTTTGTATTTCTGTAGTATCCACTGTAATGTCTCTTCTTTCATTTATGGTTTATTTATTTGAGTTATCTCTCTGATTTTCTTGGTGACTCTAGCTAAAGGTTTGCCAATTCTGTTTATTTTAGTTAAAAAACAGCTTTTACTTTCATATTTTCTATTATGTCACTAGGAGCTCAGTGCACAAATTCATGTACCTTGAAAGGAACTGTGGGCCATGAAGCTGCAGTGGGCACAGGGATGGGTCTCAGCCCTACCACAGCCTCCCCACCCCCGCTTCTGCTGCTGCTGCTCCCACACACTGATGGCACTGGCCTCGCTTGCACCCATTGATGTTGCAAAGCAGATGCCAGCAGTGGGTGTGAGCAGAGCCAGCACCATCAGTAGTTGTAAGCAGTGGATGCTGCCCCAATTGCCTCTCAGGAGCAGGGGAAGGTAGAGAAGCCTTCAGGGGCAATGGGGCTGGCAGCTGCCACTGGAAGCAGGTGCAAGTGCCATCTCCAGTGCCGGCTGCAGGTGTGAGTGGGGCCAGTACCAGCAGTGGCTGTAAGTGGTGGCTCTGGTGCCAGAAGCAGGTGTGAGCAGGGCTATTGCTATCAGCAGTGTGAGTAGTAGCAGCAGCTGGCCTCGATCGCCATTCAGGATCAGGCGAAGGTGCAGAAGCCCTGAGGGGTGATGGGGGCTGGCAGCCGCCACTCACACCTGCTGACGGTGCTGAGTGATTGGGGCCAGCACTGGCCACAGACAGCAGGTGCAAGCAGCAGCTCTGGAGCCAGCAGCAGGTGCAATGGGGCCAGCACCAGCAGCAGGTGTGAGCACCAGGCAGGACTGTGGCTGGTGGGAGCAAAGAATTTTCAGAAACTTCCAGAGGCTCACCCCAATGACTGTGACCAGAGTGCTCTGCCTTGGTCTGGTGCCTCCATTCACTTGCTCTACCATGCCACCATGGCCAATACCCACAATGTTTTGCGTGTGCCCCCTGGTGGTCAGCACACATCATAGCGACCAGTTGTTCAGTTGTTCCACCCTTTGGTCTATTTGCATATTAGCCTTTTATTATATAGGACTATAGGTCCAGTGCATGAAAATTTGTGCAATGAGGGGAGGAGGATGTGTGTTCCTCAGCCCAGCCTGCCTCCTCTCATAGTCCGGGAACCCTCGGGGATGTCTTACTGACACGGGGAGCAAGCCCAAGCCACACTTTGGCCTCCCTCCACAGGAGGCAACTGGGCAATCATGGGAAGGCACTGCCCCCATCAGCCCATTGCTGCTGCCACTGCCAGCTGCCACAGCTGCTGGCTCTCAGCCCTTGCTTCTTAGCGCTGGCCCTGTCCCCTGCCCACTGGTGGGTGGGGGACAATCTGGGGCCAGGCGGCTGAGGGAGGGAATCTGGGAGGTTGAGGCATAACCCGTCCAGCCTCTGCAGAGGTGTGAAGTCAGGATTGGGCCCTTTCTGCTGTCTCTGTGACTGCCTCTTCGAAAGGGGCAGCACTGGGTATAGGACCACACAGCTCCCTGTCCTGGTGCCTCTTCAGAAGTGCCTACACTGAGGCCTCTCCTGGGGTGGCGCCACCTCTGCTCCTTCTCCCACTGCAGCATCACCTCCTCTGCTCCCACTCCCGCAACATTTCTAGGGTTTCTATTGTAGTGTCACCAACCAGGGACAGCTCACTGGGCAATGCACTCCTGTGGGGGTATTTAGTTGTGGTGGCATTGCATGTCTGGGGTCCCCAAGTGCCCCTGATCTATGGAGCTGGCCCTGGTGACTGGGAGTCCTGGGTGGGGAGAACCAGTCTGGGGGGAGACATGGTGTCGTGAAGGCTGGGGCATATCCGTGGTGATGGGCTGGAATGTGGAGGCTGGGACTGGGGTCTGGAGACTGGACAAGGGCCAGAGATCTTTCCTGGCTACTGAGGGATGTGGCCATCTGCTAACCAAAGAGGTGAGCCCTGTGGTTCTCTGAAAGCATGTGCTACTGGGGCTCATGGGGATTGTAAGATCCATGATGACAGGAGACAGGTCAAGAGATGTGAGAGCTTTAGAAATTTTATTTTTAATACACACCAGTATATCCATTTCAGCAAGCAAGAGTAGGAAGGGTGGAATATTTATGTCTCTGTGTGGGTTGGATGTTGGAGTAGGCGGTTGCAGGAAGCTGGGCCTAGCATTGCTTTTCTCAGCTGCTTAGCTTCTCTTGTGACACCTGAAATGAAAATAACAGGAAAACAGCAGAGAGTGCAAGAGTCTCAAGTGGGGACAACAGAAAAGTATTGAGTGCAGGGGAGAAACTGAGGACAGGTGAAAGGTACAGAATATGCCTAAAAGGGTTTGGCTGGCGTGGGACCTAATCTGCTGCTGGATCGGCTGCTGCTGCATGGCTGTAGGTAGTGTCAGCATCCCTGAGGCTGCTGGAACTGGGCGTGTCCTGCCAGGCCTGAAGTCATGCCAGCGCTGCCTTTCTGTTATTGTTGCTGCTGCTGCTGTTGTTTTGTGGCATCTCTCTGTACTGAGGTTCATACTTGCCAGGCTGGGGTTGCGCTGGGGTTCATGATGTTCAAGGCCTGGTCCTGGGGGTTCAGGCCTCCCATTGCTTCCTGCTGTAGAGGGACAGCAGGTTGTGACTCACTGGCTTGCATAGCATTCAGGTTCAGCAGGTTGGGAGGGAAGGCTGGCTGGCCAATTACTTGGCCGTGTGTTATTTGATGAGAGCTGCCATCAGCTGAAGGTTTGACTTGAGGATGTTGAGCACGTGATGTTGCTGGGGAGCTGGGAAACTTCAGGGTCTGCAGTAGGTCTTGCAGAGCATCTGGAGAGATGCTCTGAGGTGGCTGCACCTTGGGTCTGCATAGACATCATGGGTCTGGGTATGCCTCGCATTGACTGTTGCTGGGGGATGAGTGCCAGCTGCCACTGCCAGGGCTCAAGGGACAGAATAACAGTCCCAGTGACCACATTCAGGCCTGTGGGGGCCATCTGGATCTCAGGGGTCACTGTGCCTCAGGGGCATACCGTTGTTGGTGCTCACACAGTACAGGTGCTGCTGCTGTGCCTCATGTGCAATCTGCTGGGTGCCTCCACTGCTGCAGCTGGGACTGGGTTGGGGGGCTGGCACCTAGTTAGTGGGCTTCCCAGTGCAAACTATGGTAGGAGGCTGAGTTCTGACTACATTGGAGAATCCAGTTAGTGACATGCTTACAGGCAAGGGCAGAGGCAGTCAGGCTCTGTGGTTTCCAGGGTATTCTGGGATGCAGTGTGGAGGGTCAGGGTGGTGCTAAAGGAAGGTAAGGTTGACTGTGTTGAGGCATGGTGTGGGTATTGATGGTAGCATCTGCTAGCACATGAGCTATGTGTGCTGCCAGTGGTGCTGTATCTCCTGCTGGCGGAACTTCTGCTTGATGGAAAGGCAGTAGGGAATGGGGCATGTGTTTCTTGGTAGTGTTTGGCATGGTAGCAGCAAAGGGTGATGAACTGCTTGCACACTCTGCAACCTCCATTGGTCTTGCACTGGCAGCCCTTGTTATACTGGACAACCCTCTTCATCTTCTGGCAGGACAGCTGCGGGCAGTTGGCATCATGGCACTGGTGGGCATGCCTCAGGGACTGGATGCAGCATTGGATGGCCTGGTGCCACCACTCCCGGAGGCTCCTGAACTGCGGCTCACGCTGGCTGCCACCCTCATGAGCCTCTTCATCCAGGCCCAGCTTCACCGTCTTGTGGGTTTGGCTCTTTGTGCTGTAGCAGTTGATGCAAAGGTCATAGTCCTTGCACCCACCCGCTGCTGCTCCCACGGCAGAGGCACTGCCTCCACTCTGGCTCCTGTGGTGGTGGTACTTTCTCTTCCACTCCTACTCCTGTAGTGGTGAGCCACTCCACCATGGGCCCTAGGCCCTTGTAGCCACTGTGACTTTGTCCAGATGGATGTCCAGATGGTTTGTGCATCAGTGGGGTCCCTTGGCCTGTGGCCTTTCACAATCCAGGACCCCTTGGGGGATATCAGACTGCTGATTTTGGCCTGATTCCTGCAGGCAAGGCTGAGGGAACCCACTGGTGCACAAATCCATGCACCGGGCCTCTAATATTCATATAACATATTTGGTTAATCTCCTCCCACTCTCCCCCCTTCCCTCTGAGATTCATCAGTCTGTTCCATGTTTCCATACCTGTGCGTTTAGCATCTTCCCCCTGGTGGTCAGTGCACATCATAGCTGCTGGACGAATGGTCGAACAGCCGAATGGTCGAATGGTCCAATGGTCACTTAGACTTTTATATATATAGACTAGAGGCCTGGTGCACAAAATTCATGCATGGGGTTGGGGGTGTCTCTAAGCCCAGCCTTTACCATCTCCAATCTGGGAACCGTTAAGGGAAGTCCGACTGCAGTAAGACATCCTTCTCACAATCCAGGACTGCTGGCTCCCAACTGGTCGCCTGCCTGCCTTCCTGATCGCCCCTAACTGCTTCTGCCTGCCAGCCTGATCACCCCCTAACCACTCCCCTGCCAGCCTGATTGCTGTCTAACTGCTCCCCTCCCAGCCTGTTTGCCTCCTACTTCCCTCCCTTGCCGGCCTGGCCACCCTTAACTGCCCTCCCCTGCAGGGTTGATCACCTCCAACAGCCTTCCCTTGCAGACCTGGTCCCTCTGAACTGCCCTTCCTGCTGGCTATCTTGTGTTGGCCATCTTGTGTCCACATGGGGGCAGGATCTTTGACTACATGGGGGCAGCCAGCTTGTGTGTTGGAGTGATGGTCAATCTACATATTACTCTTATTAGATAGGATAGAGGCCTGGTGCATGGGTGGGGGCCAGCTGGTTTTCCCTGAAGGGTGTCCCGGATCAGGGTGGGGGTTCCTTTGGGGTGTGGGGAGGCCTGGGTGAGGGGCCTGTGGTGGTTTGCAGGCCAGCCATGCCCCCCTGTGACTCAAGTGGAGGCCCTGGTATCTGGGATTTTATTTACCCTCTACAATTGAAACTTTGTAGCCTGGAGTAGAGCCAAGCCCCCTGCTCACTGGTGACTGCCACAATTTCTGTTTGGTTTTACGTATCTTCTATAATTGAAAATTTGTAGCCTGGAGTGGAGGCCTAGGCCAGCCAGGGCAGGTGGAAAGCTTTGCTTCCTCCATGGCCAGGGGCAACCCTAGCCAGTTCTCTCCAGCTCCATGGCTGCCACCATTTTTCTTGGGATTTATCTTCTATAATTGAAACTTTGTATCCTTCAGTGGAGGCCTAGGCCAGCCAGGGTGTGTGGAAAGCTTGACTTCCATTGCCCAGGAAACTCAAGCCTCTCAACTGCTCTCTGTGGCTGCAGCCATCTTGGTTGGAGTTAATTTGCATACTTGCTCTGATTGGCTGGTGGGAATGGCTTGAGTGGAGTGATGGTTAATTTGCATATTACTCTTTTATTAGGTAGGATTTTATTTATTTCTTTTTTTATTTCTATTTATTTATTTATTTATTTATTTTTAAATATATTTTATTGATTTTTTTTTTGCCCCCCTCCCTCCCTCTCACACATCCCCTCCCTCCCCAGAGTTTTGTGTCCATTGGTTGTACTTATATGCATGTATAAAAGTCCTTCGGTTGATCTATTATCTCCCCCAGATCTTCCTCCCCTCCCCGCTGTAATTCGACAGTCTACTTGTTGATATACTGTCTCTATATCTATCTTTTGGTTCAGCAGTTTATAATTTTCTTTATTATCCACAAATGAGTGAGGTCATGTGGTGTTTCTCTTTCATTGATTGGCTTATTTCACTCAGCATGATGTTCTCCAATTCCATCCAGGTTGCTGCAAATGATGAGAATTCCTTCTTTTTTATGGCAGCATAGTATTCCATTGTGTAGATGTACCATAGTTTTTGGATCCAATCATCTGCTGATGGACACCTAGGCTGTTTCCAAATTCTGGCTATTGTAGATTGTGCTGCTATGAACATAGGGATGCATATATCCTTTCTGATTGGTGTTTCTAGTTTCTTGGGATATATTCCTAATCTTTATTTCATTTTTTCTACTAAGTTTGAATTTTGATTTTTTTTTTCAGTTCCCTAAGGAGTAAAATTAGGTTATTTATTTCAGATTTTTCTTGTTCCTTTATGTACCGTATTTTCCGGCGTATAAGACGACTTTTGAAACGAAAGAAAGCCTGCTCAGATTGGCCAGAGTCAGAGAAGCGGTCTATTAAGAAAAGAACTTGTGTTGCCTTGGAAGTGGAGGGCAGTCTAATACAGCGAATATAGGCCTAAACCTATGTTTTAACTGTAAAATTAGGGGGGTCGTCTTATACGCCGAAAAATACGGTAGGTATTTATTAGTACAAACTTTATTATATAAATGTATTTTATTGAATATAAAAAGTTTTGGTATGTTGTATTTCTATTTTCATTTGTCTCAAGATTTAATTTTTATTTATTTTTTGAGTTTTGATTTGCTCAATAGTATGTTGTTTAACCTCCACATATTTGGAAATCATCCAGGTTTCTTCTTGTAAATTATGGCTAACTTTGTAACACTGTGGTAATGAAAGTGATTAATATGACTTCAGTATTCTTAAATTTTAAAATACCTGTGTCATGGCTTAATATGATTTGTTCTGAAGAAAGTTCCATGTGCACTTTAGAAGAATGTATATTCTGTTTCTTCTGAGTGGAATGCTCTTTAATGACTTTTTTTTTTCTTTTGAGATTTCTTTTATTGGTTTCAGAGAGGAAGGGAGAGGGAGAGAGAGATAGAAACATCAATGATGAGAATCAATTATTGATTGGCTGTCTCCTCCACACCTCCTACTGGAGACTGAACTCGAGCATGTTCCCTTGATCAGAATCAAACCTGGGACCCTTCAGTCCACAGGCCAATGCTCTATCCACTGAGCCAAATCAGCTAGGGCACTCTTTAATGACTTTTAAATCAATTTATTCTGTGTCATTTATGGTCAATATTTTCTTATTGATTTTCTGCCTGGATGATATTTCCATTAATGAAAGTGGGGGATTTACCCCTACTTATGGCTGCATTGCTATTTATGTCTCTCTTTGCACCTATGATAATTTGCTTTATCCATTTAGGTGTTTCTATATTAGGTGGATATATATTTACAAACATTATAACCTCTTCTTGGAATGACCATTTTATTACTATGTAATGACTTTCCTTGTCTCCTTACATTATTTTTTTTTAAAGTATAGTTTGTCTGACATCAGTATAGCTGCCCCAGTTTTAGTTGAGTTACATTTGCATGCAGCCACAGGAAGGTGACGTGAGAGACCTTTTCCTCTCCCCCTGAAATTTCAACAAGGTAACCAACTATAATTCAACAAAGCAATCCCTGCTCAACACAGATGCATGTCTGAGAGACCTGAACACTGAAACATCTAATGGTAGGCAACGGGAAATAAACAGGGAGACAAGAAAGGAGAAAAGCACAGGCAATGCACAGATGCAGCCCTGCAGATGGGAGTTTATGGCTTGGCTAACTGAAATGCAGCAGTAGTAGGCACTTCTTTAGGCCAAGGGAAACAGAGAGCTGGGTGGGGGAGACAACCCAGCAGGGCCAGTGACAGGGAAGTGAACAGTGTTTGAGTCCACAGATGCCAGACAGAGCAGGGAATTCTACTCTGAGGCTTTCCGCTGTCTGGCAAGTGGTGGTGGTTCAGACAAATAAATGGAACCTGTTTCATTCAAAGAAATGGAACCTCAGAGCCTTGCTGCCACTTGCACTACCAAAAGTCACCTCCAATTGCCTGTGGCATTGGGCCAGGGGCATATTAGATGCAAACCAAGAGCTGTTGCTATAGAATTGCAGTTTCCCTCTGTGAGTGATCCCTAGGAAGGGTGCTTTGGGTGGCAACTCATGGAGGTCAGGGGTTACCATTATGGTGAGGGCAAAACAAAACCCACCCCAAAGAGTTTAGCTGTACTCTTAAAGAGCAGCTGAGGTTCAAGACTGGGAGATCACAGAGGTAACAAAATATTGCGATTCAGCACCATCTACTGGAAAATAGTAGATCTCTTCAGAGATAAATGTATAAGAAAGGAGGATAGCAAATAGTGCGAACAACTACAGTAACAAGGAGGACTAGAAAGACATTAAAAAAAAATCCCCAGAAAGCAACCTGGAACACATGGAAATATTTTATATAGATGACAGATATTTCAAAATGGCAGTTCTGAAATACTCAGAGAGATGTGAGAAAATACTGACAGGTAATTCAGTGCACTCAGAAAACAAACCAGTGAACAAAGCAAGTATTTTACCAAAGAGATCAAAATTTTATGAAAGAACCAATCAGAATTACTGGAAATGAAGCATGCAGTTAAAGAGAATAAAGGTGAACTATTGAGCATAGAAAACAGAACCAACCACATGAAGGAAAGAATTAGTGAAATCAAAGATAGAAATAAATAAATGATGCAAAGGAAAGAAGAGAGACGACTGAATATAAAGAAAAATGAAAGACCTCTACAGGACCTATCTGACTCCATCAGAAAAGGCAATATAAAATTTTTAAAAAAAGTTTTTTAAAGCATTATTAAAACAAATAATGTCATATAAAGCTTTTATTATGTTGATGTATGATCCCTCTAGTTCCATTTTGCTGAGGGTTTTTATCAAGAAAAGGTGTTGGATTTTGTCAAATGCTTTTTCTGCATCAATTGATATAACAATGTGATTTTTCCCCCCTCAATTTGTCTATGTGATGTATCATGTTTATTGATTTGGGGATATTGTACCATCCTGTATCCCCGGTCATAGTGTGTGATCTTTCTAATGTAATGCTGCATCTGATTTACTAGAATTTTGCTTTAGATTTTGACATCTATTTTCATAAGGGATATTGGCCTGTAATTCTCTTTCTTTGTAGTGTCTTTATCTGGTTTTAGGATTAGGGTAATGATGCCTTCATAGATGGAGCTTGGAAGTGTTCCTTCCTCTTGAGTTTTTGGAATAGTCAGCACAATAGGTTTTAGTTCTTTGAATGTTTGGTAAAATTCCATGTGAAGTCCTCTGGCCCAGGGCTTTTATTTGCTAGAAGTTTTATTATTATTATTATTATTATTATTATTATTATTATTATTACTAACATTTCTCTATAGTTATCATCCTATTAAGATTTTTAAATGGTTGTCTAGTTTGTTGGAATAGAGAAGTTCATAGTATTTTTTACATTCTTTTGCATTGTTGTAAGGTCTATTGTTATTTCATCTCTTTCATTTCTGATTTTGTTTATTTGGGTCCTCTCTCTTTGCTTCTTGGTGAGCTTTTCTAGAGGTTCATCAATCTTGTTTATCCTTTCAAAGAACCAACTCTTGGTTTCATTTATCTTTTGTAATTTTTTTTGTATACTATGTAATTTATTTCTGCTCTGATCTTTAATGTATCATTCCTTCTGCTGACTCTGAGCTTTTCTTGTTGCTTTCTTTCTAATTCTTTAAGTTGTAGAGTTAGGTAATTTATTACCAATTTTTCTTGTGTGTGTTTTTTTAGAGGCAATATTTTATTTTTTTCCATTTTTTATTCAGGTCTTATATGTGTACATATCTTACCATTACCTCCCCACCCCACTCCCATACGTGCCCTCATCCCCCAGAGTTTTGCATCCATTGGTTATGCTTATATGCATGCATACAAGTCCTTCGGTTGATCTCTTATCTCCCCCACCTCTCCCTAACATTCTCGCTGTAATTTGACATTCTGTTTGATGCTTTACTGTCTCTGTATCTATCTTTTTGTTCAACAGTTTATAATTTACTTTATTATCCATAAATGAGTGAGATCATATGGTATTTTTCTTTCATTGACTGGTTTATTTCACTTAGCATGATGTTCTCCATTTACATCCAGGTTGCAACAAATGGTAAGAATTCCTTATTTTTTATGGCAGCATAGTATTCCATTAAGTAGATGTACCATAGTTTTCTGATCCAATCATCTGCTGAAGGATACCTTGGCTGTTTCCAAATATGAGCTATTGTAAATTGTGCTGCTATGAACATAGGGGTGCATGTATCCTTTCTGATTGGTGTTTCCAGTTTCTTAGGATATATTGCTAGGAGTGGGATTCCTGAGTCAAATGGGAGTTCCATTTTTAGTTTTTTGAGGAAACTCCATACTGTTCTCCACAGTGGCTGCACCAGTCTGCATTCCCACCAGCAGTGCACGAATGTTCCTTTTCTTCCACATTCTCGCCAACACTTGTCATTTGTTCATTTGTTGATGATAGCTATTCTGACAGGTGTGAGATGGTACTGCATTGTCATTTTGATTTGCATCTCTCAGATAATTAGTGACCTTGAGCATGTTTTCATGTGTCTCTTAGCTTTCCTTCTGTCATCTATTGAAAAGATTCTATTTAAGTCCGTTGCCCATTTTTTTTTTTATTGGATCATTTGTCTTCCTTTTATTAAATTGTATAAGCTGCCTGTATATGTTGAAGATTAAAACTTTATCAGTGATAACATTTGCAAATATGTTCTCCCATACAGTGGGGTTTCTTGTTGTTTTGTTGATGGTTTCTTTTGCTGTGAAAAAGCTTTTTATTTTGATGTAGTTCCATTTGTTTATTTTCTCTTTAGCTTCTATTGCCTTAGGGGCAGTATCAGTGAAGAAGTTCTTTCAGCATATGTCTGAGATTTTGCTGCCTGTGGATTGCTCTAGTATTTTTATGGTTTCCTGTCTTATGTTCAAGTCCTGTATCTATTTTGAGTTTATTTTTGTGTATGGTGTAAGTTGGTGGTCTAGTTTCATTTTTTTTTTTTTTTTGCATGTATCTGTCCAATTTTCCCAACACCATTTGTTGAACAGAATGTCTTGAATCCATTGTATGTTGATGCCTCCTTTGTCAAATATTAATTGAGCATAGTGGTTTGGGTTGATATCTGGATTCTCTATTCTATTCCTTGGTCTATATGTCTGTTCTTGTGCCAATAGCAGACTGTTTTGAGAACAGTGGATTTTTAATACAGCTTGAAATCTGGTATTGAGATCCCTCCTACTTTGTTCTTCTTTCTTAGGATTGCTGTGGCTATTTAGCGTCTTTTTTATTCCAGATGAATTTTTGGAGAGCTCTTTTTAGGTCTGTGAAATATGCCAATGGTATTTTAATGGGGATTGCATTGAATCTATAGATTGCTTTGGATAGTAGGGACATTTTAATGATGTTGGTTCTACCAATCCATGAACATGGTATGTTCTTCTATCTGTTTATGTCTTCTTCTATCTTTTTTTTCTTTCTTTTAGTATCTGGTAGTTTTTCACATATAGGTCTTTTACCTCCTTGGATAAGTTTATTCCTCGGTATCTTAATTTTTTTTGTTGCAATGGTAAATGGGATTGCTTTTTTAGTCTCTCTGTAAGTTCACAATTGGTGTATAAAAAGGCCATAGGTTTCTTGGTGTTAATTTTATATCCTACTATATTGCTGAATTCATTTATTAAGTCTAGTAGTTTTTTTGGGGGGAGTCTTTTGGTTTTTTTTATGTACAATATCATGTCATTGCAAATAAGGACAGTTTTATTTCTTCTTTTCCAATTTGGATGACTTTTATTTCTTCTTCTTGTCTGATTGCTATGGCTAGTACTTTCAGCACTATGTTGAACAGGAGTGGTGAGAGTGGGCATCCCCATTATAGGTAATGGATATAACCCCAATCTGGAAAAATTATAATGACATTGTAGAATATCATGTAAGGATATTCTTTGCTCTAGGCCATGGAAATTCCATTTAAAACTGTTTGTCAATTTCTTTTTGTATAGGCAAGGTCTTTGTTACATTTTCTGCACCTCTCCCAGGAGGAAGTAGCCCTTCCTTTGGTGTCCACACAAGCCAGAAACCTCTCTTTAATTTTACACACAAAGTAGCAGTGATTTGATTTTGTGTTATACAGAAGGGAAGCTGGGTGGTGACCCCTGTGTAATTTTACTTCCTTGCCCCACTCATGGTCCTCCTGGATGACCAAGGTATTTTGTATCATTGTTGACTTCATTAGGCAGGGGGACCAGCCCACATAAGGGCTCCCATCCATGAAGGATCAGGAACATAAGTCCAGAAATACTTTCCCAATAGCCCCAGGTTATATTACTGTACCGATGACGACTGCTAGTTCTCAGGTGTTCCTTGGGTTCCAGTTACCTCACACTTACTATTATTATTATTATTATTATTATTATTATTATTATTATTTTACATATGTGTTCTTATCCCCCCAAATAAACAAAATCAAAAAATAAAAGAGGTGAAATAACAACAGACCCCACAGAAATACAAAGGATTGTTAAAAAATACTACGAACAACTATTCTAACAAACTAGACAACATGGAGGAAAAGGACTCATTCTTAGAAAAACATAACCTTCCAAAACTTACTCAGGAAGAGTCTAAAAATCTCAATAGGCTGATAACTGTGGAAGAAATTGAAGCAGTCATCAAAAAGCTTCCAGAAAACAAAAGCCCAGGGCCAGATGGCTTCACAGGGGAGTTTTACCAAACATTCAAAGAAGAACTAAAACCTATCCTCCTCAGACTATTCCAGTAAATTCAAGATGGAAAACTTCCAAGCTCCTTCTATGAAGCCAGCATCACCCTAATACCAAAACCAGATAAAGACAACACAATGAAAGGGAATTACAATATCCCTCATGAACATAGATGCCAAAATCCGCTCCTAAATTCTAGCAAATTGGATCCAGCAGTACATCAGAATGATCCTATACCATGACCAAGTAGGATTTATCCTGGGGATGCGAGGATGGTAAAATATTCGCAAATCAATAAACATGATACATCACATAAACAAATTGAGAGATAAAAATCATATAGTTATATCAATTGATGCAGAAAAAGCATTTGACAAAATAGAACACCCTTTCTTGATAAAAACTCTCAGCATGGTGGGGAATAGAAAGATCATACCTCAACATAATAAAATCCATATATGACAAACCCACAGCCAACATCATACTCAATAGAAAAAAAACTAAAACCATTTCCTCTAAGAATAGGAACAAGACAGAGATGCCTACTCTCACCACTCCTGTTCAACATAGTTCTGAAAGTACTAGCTATGGCGATCAGACAAGAAAAAGAAATAAATGGCATCAAAATAAGAAAAAAAGAAGTAAAACTGTTCTTATTCACAGATGACATGATATTGTACATAGAAAACCCTAAAGACTCCATAAAAAATTATTAGACTTAATAAGTGAATTTGGCAAGGTAGTAGGATACAAAATTAACACCAAGAAATCTATGGCATTTCTGTACACCAATATTAACTTACAGAAAGAGAGGCTTAAAAAAGCAATCCCATTTACCATTGCATCAAAAAAAAAATTAAGATACCTAGGAGTAAACTTAATAAGGAGGTAAAAGACCTATACATGGAAAACTACACAACACTGAAAAAGAGATAGAGGAAGACATAAACAAATGGAAGAGCATACCATGTTCATGGATTGGTAGAATCAACATCATTAAAATGTCCATACTACCCAAAGCAATCTATAGATTCAATGCAATCCCATTTAAAATACCAATGGCATATTTCACAGACTTAGAGAGAACTCTCCAAAAATTCATCTGAAATAAAAAAAAGACCCTGAAGAGCCTCAGCAGTCAAAGTTTGCCTGTATGTTATACTAGTACTATGTTTCAGCAACACTTTGGAGATCAGTTACCTTTTAGTACAATTGAACTGTGTTTATTAAGTGTTTTTTGCACTTGTTCTTAAAATTATTGAATTGTCCAACAATATAAGACCTAGAACAGACTAATATACCTCAATGTGGGGGTGTGGGGTTAAGGAGATAAAAACCAAAGAACTTATATACTTATATGCATACCCCATGGAAATGGACAATAAGGTGGTGAAGACCTGGGTGCAGGGTTGCTAGAGGCTTGGCAAAGGGGTAGAAATGTGAGACATCTGTAATACTGTCTACAATAAAATATATATATATTCTAGAGGCTCAGTGCATGAATTCATGCGCAAGTGGGGTCCAGTGTCCTGCCCCAATGGGAGTTGATTGGGGCCAGGCCAGGGAGGGGCCACGAGAGGTTGGCCAGTCGCCCAGTGTCTGAGCCCCCAATTAGGCTGGTTGGCTGGCCACAGTGCACGTCACAGTGACTGGTCATTCTGGTCATTCTGGTCATTCCATTCCTATCACTTGGAATATATATATATGATTGAAATTAATTTCTGATTTGAGTCTATGACTGAATACTAATACTATTTTGGGTTTCCTTTTTCTTTCATTATTGTTTTTTATTGATCATTTGTGTTAGTTTGGGTCATCTGTAACCAATCACTGTGTGCTAGAGAGATCCTGCTACCATCACAGATAAACATTTCAGAGAGGTACTAATCACTCTTTCCCCATATCTTTAACTGTCTTCTTCCTCATTACTTTTCTGGTGTTGTCAAAGGTCTTTCCATTTACCAAAACTCAAAATCTTGGGATGATTCTCTGATTTTCTTTATCTTGGATCCCACATACATCTAGTTAAACAATAAATAAACACTTAAATATTTATTGAGCTTTTTGTATGTTACAGGCACTGTTTTAGGCACTGGAGATATAACATATAACTGTTAACAGAATACTTGCCTTACTAAATCTTAAAATACCTTTTATTTTTGCCTATCAGTAGATGAGTGTATAAAAAAGCTGTGGCATATTTACTCCATGGAATACTATTCAGCTGTAAAAAAAAAAGGGGGGGGTAGTAGAAGAATATCATATAAAGAAAAATATCCTATAAGTAAATTACATCTAGAAAATTTATACTTTAAAAAATTAATTATAATGCTAACAGCAAGACACCCATGAAAAACACACATTATGTAAAAACAAGCTAGAGGAAAATAATTTGGGCAAAAATGAAAAAGGATACAAAGTCAAATTTATAGAAAATATTCCTTTATTAACTATTTGTAGAGAATATGTTTGTATATTTTTATAAAACAACTCCGAGACCATGTGGATTCTGGTAACAGAGAGGAATTGACAGGACTACTCCAGCCACAAAGACAAAAGAGAAGCAGTCCAGAGATTGAAGACTCTGACATTGCCTTCCCATACTAGCAGTCAGCAGCTGTGCGTCACTGAAGGTTGCCCAGAACCAAACCAGAGAGGATAGGACCTGCATTACCACAATTTATCCACCATCCAGAACTGAAATATCATTGCTGACATGTACACATAAGGAACTGTTTGACATTAAAATTGGGTCTCAAAAGAACTGTTGACACAGAAAGAAACTCACTACAGACTGATTCATTTGCCTTTCAGCATAACCATTATTGCTTGTCTCATTTTCAGTTCTTATAAGTGTATTTCTAGTAGGACATGATTTCACTCATCTAGGGGAAATGATGAACAACATAGACTGATGAACAAGAACAGACACAGAGACAAGGAGCCTTGGATCAGACTGTCAGACCTCAGAGGGAGTGTAGGGAGAGGGTGGGGATAAAAGGGAGAGATCAACCAAAGGACTTGTGTGCATACATATGAGCCTAAGTAGTGGTCAAGAACAATAGTGGGGAAAGGTATGTGAGGGGAGGGGTGGGAGAAGAGAATGGGGGGATGAGGACAAATATGTGATACCTTAATCAATAAAGAAATTAAAAAAAAATGTACCACCAAAAATGTAAAAAAGAATGATATTTTACCCTTTGAGACAGCATGGAGGGACTTGGAGAGTATCATGCTAAGTGAAATAAGCCAGTTAGAGAAAGATAAGTATCACATGATCTCACTCATATGTGGAATCTATTGAACAAAATGGACTGATAAACAAAATAGATCCTGAGAGATAGAAGCATGCAACAGACTGACAAATCTTAGAGGGAAGGTAGGGTTGCGTGGGTGGAATGGTAGATATTAACCAAAGAAGTTATATAAATATATTCATAGCCCATTGACACAGATAATAAATAGTGTGGTGAATGCCTGGGAGGGGTGATTGTGGTATTGGGGTCAATGGAAAAAGGGGGACATCTCTGATATTTTCAACAATAAAGATAAATTTTAAAAATACATTTTAAATCCCTTGACTAACTTCTTATTAACACCCTTTTCCAAGATTCTATGATTTCAAGGCTGAATGTATTTTATAGCTTCAAAGATGATGGCAACTGCTGCTACAATTTATGTAGGTTCAAGTGAGCAGAAGGAAAGTCATTAGGCATAAGACACAGGGAAGGCAGGCTATTTTGCCAAGTAATGTAGATTTATTTTTTCAACATATATCTATTCCAACAGAATAATTTTGAATAAGATAGTATGCTGTCATTGTAAGTGTGTAAGTATTCATTCATTTACTCATTCATGTAACAGATATGTATTGTGTGTATAAATTTCAAGCTCTGTGTTAGACTGTGGTTATACATACATAAAAAGATAGAAAATACCCTTATGTTCATAGAGCTTATTTTATAGTAGAGGTTACTCTGTTTTGATCAGAGAGGTGGTAAATAGCACTTGTTGGGAGGTTGAATTAGATAATCCAGATCTCCTGTTTAACTCTAAGAATTTATAATTCTGAAGTTTCCCTGCCTCTGACCACTTCATTCAATACATCCCCTACATTTACATCAGACATATCTTTCTTAAATAGAGACTTGATATTGTTATTTCCTGGAAAAACTGACTAAAAATATATTAAACTTTGGCAAAGCCATCAAGGCCCTCAGTGATCTCATCCTATAATATTAGAAAATGACATTAATTATTACTAGACCTAATACAATTATCTCTCAGCTTTAACAAGGTGGCCTATTTTGCCTGTCAAACACACTTTGGCAGGGCCACAGACAGATCTAGGTCCATTCCTCTTTAATGCTTTCAATTAATCCGCTCATTTAACAAATATAATTCAGCACTTATCATGTGCCAAGTACTGTTTTAGGTTCTTAAACAGTGAACAAAATTGACAAAAATTATGTCCCTTAAATAACTGATATTATTGTAGTGACATGCACATTACATGGCTTCCTGCACCCACCTTCTATTTCATGTGAAGGTCATCTCTTTGCTATAGAGCTGTCAACCTGCTACAGGAAAATTTGATAGTATTGACAACTAAGCAGAGATACACCAAAATGAAGCAGAAATGGCTTAAAATGGGAAGTAACTGTGAACACAAATGCATTTCTTCTATTATCTGAACCTGTCTTAATATATAGGGGATAAAAAAGGTATATAAGCTGTCTTAAGTGGTTCATGATCATCAGTCTTACTGAAAAAAGGCTAGGAGAAGGTTATTTTTAATATATTCACATGGCTTTCATTCTTCTTTGATGATACCTGAGATAGATAATATATGTTTTGTTTGGGTTTTCTTAGCTGCCTACATCATGATAGAACAATGATGTTGGTGGCCTGGGAAATTCCTGAGGAAAGTTGTAACAATGGTTATATTCTGTTTTCAGCTACCCTTACTTCCTTCTTTCTTTTCTGGTTTACTCGCCTTTGCTTCTAAAAATGACCTTAGACTTGAAGTTAGTCTGAATCTCTTGACCCCAAGTCTTACATGACTCATTTTACATGAATTATAAGACAATGAAATACAAACTTCCTCAGGATCCTTGAGGCAGCTGCCTACCCCAGGTTTCTCACTGGCCTCTGTAATGCCTTTTTCTCCTACCGGGCATTGTTAATGTATGTTTCTAAATCACCCTCTGTTCTCTGAAAATAAAGGATCATTGTACTGAAATGCAGTGTAGTGTGTACACTAAACTATGAGCTAAGATATTTGCCTCTTTTCCAAGTGCTGCCACTAACTAGATATATAAATTGGACAAGCTATTTCCTTTCCTTAGGCCTCAGTTATTCATCTGGAAAGTGAGGAGCTTGGGCTAGATAATCATTCAAACTCTGTTCCAAATTTGCATTCCAGGATCTCAGTGGAATGGATCAATAATTGAGTCCTCGTTGGTTTAGTCTCACTGTGTATTAATTATGCATGGTGACAATAACCCTTCAAACTATAGGAATAATCTGTTGCAATTTTTTAAGAATTTCTTTTTGAAGATCTGCTTGTTCTTTTGGGTTAGATCTCCATACTTAATGAGGCTAAGGACTTAAGTGCTATTTACCCTATAGGCCAATTAGTTTTGTTTGTTTCCTGGCTAGAGCCTATACCTTAAATCCTTTCCCCTCTTGCTTCCAGCTCTTTAACCAATATAAGTTTCAAGGAAAGACTCAGCATGAATTTCTATGGTTTAGTACTGCTTATCTTCAAGACTTGGAAACAAGCTCAAGTGACATTTAGGCAACAGTATCTTTGCACAGATGAAAAGAACATAATCAATAGAGGTCACCATGATATCTGGAGGTGACTCTGTCTTATATCAATCAGATCAAACACATGGCAAAAACAGTCAGCTAAAGATTAGTCAAATTTTATCCAAATACCTCTGCTTTGTCAATTTGAGGTAGTACCTCTGACAAATGTGAGCCAAATTATGTCCTTGAATATTGCAGATGAAAGAACTGTTTGTAGTGAAAGACATATGGGCTTTGTTTTTGGGTCTGAACTCAAAACTTAACATTTCCAGGCATTTGAGATGGATCTGCCAGATGTTTGAAACTTTTTAGATTTTCATGTAAAATAGTGAATGGGGGTAAGGAATGGGATCTTCATTATTCTGTGCTGTAATATATTTAGTTAACTATAAGGGGGACTAGAGCATTATGGATATTGCATAGTAAACAGTAAGAATGGAGTACATACCAATGATTTTCATATGTGACAAGTGTGGCTGTATGAGGTAATCAAAGAGCCTCATTGTGGCCATGGTTTATTTCTTAACCTTAAAAAGTGCTGTCACTGGCATACTCTATATAGCTAAAGCTTAAGCATGAGTGGTGATAGGTCAAGCAGTTGAGCCTTCCAGTAAAGGCTTATCCAAAGCATGGTCAGAGAAAATGAAGAGTGAGAAAAGCAAACAAAGGGGAATAAAGACACCATCAAAAGGAGTAGGTACCTCCAAGGAGTTTTCAAACCAAGCTGGGTATATCAGAGAGTAAGTGTCTATTTAATGTAAAATATTATGATAGATCACCCATAAATCCAAGAAATAAAGAGATTAGATGTTAAACAGATCTGGTTTTGAATATTGCTCCTCACATTGGCTGTGTAACTTTGGGAAAATAACTTAATCACACTGAGGCTCTGTGTTCTCATCTACAAAATGGGAATAATAACAATATTTGTTTCACAAATGTTAACCAGTTTAAGATTTTATGCAGTTATTGTTCCAAACCTGTTCCCTCTGTCTCCAGGTAGATCACACTCTACATATATTATGCATAAACATTTAATACTACTGGCCCAATGCACAAAATTTGTGCATGGAGGAGGGTGTCCCTCGGCCTGGCCTGCACCCTCTCCAATCTGGGACTCCTTGGGGGATGTCCGACTACATGAACTATTTGGATTTTGTATTCCATATGATCCACGTACCATATTTGATTTTACAATTTGAAAAAGTTGAGGACACTGGTCTTCATCCAGAATTTATGCCTTACCTATACAATGTCATCTTATGTTCATAATTTGGACTCACTACCTAATATCAATAATATGTGAACACGAGGTAGTTCGCATTTCTGGAATTCAATGACATGAATTTAAGCTATTACTTTGACAAATAAATGGAATTTACATATATCATTTAAAAGAACATTCAGCTTAATATTAAAAACTCTGGCTACCAATTCAGGTCTGTTTTCAACTTTTTTCCAGCATTGTAAATTGTTTGTAATATCTGCCCATTTGGGGTTGTATGTCATGGTTATGAATAAATCTGGGTTGCCATACTTTGTTACAATTGCCCTAGCATCCTGATATCGCTGCTGCATATTTCTGGGACTACCCTCAAAAGATGATGGAAGTGTTATCTTTTCACCAATGGCACATTGTCATTTTCAGATCTAGCTATGAGATAATCCATCAAACCACTATACTTTTCAACTCAACTTAGATTGGTTTGCTTTAATGAAATTTATCCAATTGGCCTCCATTTTAAAATATGAGTCCATAATAAACTATTGAGTTAATTTCCCTGCATTTTAAAATAGGATTGAACGTGTCCCACAGAGAGAGATGAGATCCATGATACTGCATTTGTGTGACTCGTGTCCTTACATTTTGTCTAGTATTATTGTTGAGTACACTGTTGTCTCTGAGTCTCAATGCAATATCCGTTCCCCAGCCTTTTTCACCATGTGGAAAAAGAATAGGATATGTCATTGCATCTAATGTAGGTAACAGGATACTGATTTGTTTCATTTTAGTGGCATTCGGATTATTGGGATCTGGCTTACAATGAGTGAGCAAGTCCCTTTCAAAAGGAGGTTCTCTATCTTCATTACTGAATATGACAGCAACCTCGGTTAAACGAGGAGAATTATATCTACCTGGATCACTGTTATGATCTTATTTAATCATCATTGTTACTTCCATGGGAGCAATACCTTGTGCTGCTGCTTCATATTGGGCTTCCTTTTCTACATAATGTAGCATCTTGTACAATTTTGTTAATTAGTTTATTTCATGCATGATGTTGGTGATGTTGATCATGACGTCTGGTCACCTTAGTATAGTGCTGAAGGCTTGGGGGGAAGAAGGGTGGGAAAGGGCAATGGAGGAAGAAAAGGGACATATTTAATACTTTAACAATATTCATTCTATCTAATATAAAAGAGTAATATGCAAATTTACCATTATTCAACACACAAGATGGCTGCCCCCATGTGGTCAAAGATGGCTTCCCCCATGTAGACACAAGATGGCCACCACAAGATAGCTTGCAGGGGAAGGTAGATGTGGGTGATCAGGCCAGCAGGGCAGGGCAGTTAGAGGTGACAGGGCTGCCAGAGGAGGGCAGTTAGGGGAGACCAGGCCATCAAGGGAGGACAGTTAGGAATGACCAGGCTGGCAAGGGAGGGCAGTTAGCGGTTACTGGGCCAGCAGGGAAGCAGTTAGGCATTGATCAGGTTGATAGGGGAGTGGTTAGGGGATGATCAGGCTGGCAGGCAGAAGCAGCTAGGGGCAATCAGGCAGGCAGGCAGGCAAGCGATTGAGAGCCAGCAGTCTTTGATTGTGAGAGGGATGTCTGACCCCATTTAGGCCCAATACCAGTAGGTTTGGGCCTAAACAGACAGTCAGACAGCCCTTGAGGGGTCCAAGATTGGAGAGGGCGCAGGCTGGGCTGAGCAACACTCCCCACTTCCACAAATTTTGTGCACTGGGCCTCTAGTTAAAAATAATAATAATTTTTCCTTCTCAAAGATACTAGTTTTTTTAAAATCAGTGTCCTGAAACCAAAACAATAATGAATTTACAGAATTTTATGAAAATACCTAGGGGCCCAGGGTGCTAAATTGCACAAGACCCAGGGCCCAGAGTCCCACGGCTCAGCAGGACCCAGAAAGAGTCCCATGGCCACTGCTGCCACTGCCACTGCCATTGCCACAGGTGGCGGGACCCAGAAAGGGTCCCATGGCCTCTGCTGCTGCCACTGTGGGAGGCAGGACCCAGAGAGAGTCCCACCACCCTGGCAGGACCCAGAAACCCACCCGCACGTCTGTTCAAGTCCCTGCTCATGCGCACCTTGCTGCACAAGCAGCTTGGCCCTCCTCTCGCATGTAGCCTTCGCATGTAGCTGATCGGTTGTTATGGCATGATGGTGTAATGACCATAGGCTCTTTATATAATAGACTAAAGGCCTGGTGTACAAAATTTGTGCATGGGGGTGTGTCTCTCAGCCCAGCTTGCACCTTCTCCAATCTGGGACCCCTTGAAGGATGTCCAATGCACAGTGGGATCGAACTTTAAAGGGCAGTGGGACATCCCTCTCACAATTCAGGACTGCTGGCTCCCAACCATTCACCTGCCTGCCTACCTGATTGCCCCTAACTGCTTCTGCCTGGCAGCCTGGTCACCCCCTAACTACTCCCCTGCCAGTCTGATTGCCCCTAACTTCTCTCCCCTGAAGGCTTGTCCTCCTCTGCAGGCCTGGTCACCCCTAACTTCCCTCCCTTGCCAGCTTGGTCACCCCTAATTTCCCTTCCCTGCTGTCTTGGTCACCCCTAACTGCCCTCCCTTGCCAGCCTGGTCACCCCCAACTGCCCTCCCCTGATGGCCATCTTGTGGTGGCCATCATGTGTCCACATAGGGGTGGCCATCTTTGACCACGTGAGAGTGACTATCTATTATGTTGAAGTGATTGTCAATTTGTATATTACCTCTTTATTATATAGGATAAGAATTTTTATCAGTTGGGGCCCAGGACAGGTGGGTCAGTTCATTGGAGCATCATCCCACATACCAAAGTGTTGCAGATTTGATTCCCAGTCATGGCACATACTTAGATTGTGGGTTTGATCCCTGTTTGGGGCACATATGGGAGACAACAGATTGGTGTTTCTCGTTTCTTGATCTCTCTCCCTCCTCCTACTTCTCTCCCTAAAATCAATTAAATGTTAAAAAATAAAAAAATAATTTATATCAGTTGGGTAAAAATCACATCATGCCTTACTTATCACCCATAGCCTGTTTCTTTGCTTATAATATATCTTGTTTGACATCAGCAATTAGAACTTACAGTGATAGATTCTAAAGTTTTTCAACAAGGGCTGCTTGTTTTAAAGAAAATTGGAATCAATTTCCCATTATTGTGGTTTCATTAAACACAAATCATTGCTCATGCCTCTCCATGGTTGTCAGTCTTACAGTGAGGGGCCCAAGATTGAAAATATTTTATCTATGGAAAGTTTGTTAGAAGCAATCTCTCCAGAGAATATCATAAGTCTGAGTTTGTTTGAGAAAAAAATTATAAAAACTGTCTTCCATGAATTTGTTTACTCAACAAAAAAAAATTACTTTTAAAAATCTCACTGACTCAGGCTGATGTTAGGAGCATTCCAGAACTTCCTTCCTGTGCTTCTTTATTCTCCCACTGCAGCCATAATTGTAACTGTACTCTCTAGCAGTAGGGATAAATAGTGGTGGCTGGCAGTTCTGGTTTTGCCCTAAACTAGTGCTCATATTTACATAGAATAAAATGGTAAAGGCTATTTCTGGATTAACCTGTGCAATATAAGGCAATTCCCTAGACTATAAAGAGCTGGGATTCACAAAAATGGCAAACTGGCTATTTGTTTTTATGTCCTTTCCCCCAGAAATCTTAATGCTTCCAGTGGCTTAACACTATTTATTACTCTAAATGCACTCAGTGTCTTCATGATAAATCGTAATGTCCCCAGGTCCTACATGCAAGTTCCTAATATTATAATTCAGGTAACCAACCCAAAACAGCTCTCTCACATATGCTCTAACTTGTTCTCTGTCCCCAAAGCAATATTCCCATTTATGTCAAGATGAAAAACTCCAATTAATGTCAAAGGGCAGTGATGACTATATTTTGATGTGTTAGACACTGAAATGCATTGAAATATTTATAAGATAAAGAACTTGACTTTGAGGAGCTGGTATTTATTTATTATGAGATAATTGTCAATAAGTGCCTACGTAAGTCTTTAACGATGCAAACTATATACTCAACTGTACTTAGAGTTTTTCAAGTGTCCCAGGCTTGACAGTTTTTGTGTCCCAGGCTCTATGGTAGGTGCTCACAAATATGAATTAATGAATATTTCACAGATGCTTCCCTTAGAATCCTAAGTCAGAAACAAACCAAGCATAACAGTGATAGGCAAATGTGCTGTACACACAAAAAGGGAGACAATGAGAGCAACAATGTGTTACAGAATATGTAGGACTTAGTATGGTTCTTTAAGGGGGGAGATCAAAATAGGTTGAGTGGAAGACAGTGGACACTCTGGGTTGGAAAAACAATGTAACCAAAGAAAATAGGGGTGAAATGTATCAACAGCAGTGAGATGAGGCTGAGTATAAGAAATAGCAGTATAACTGCATAGCATTAGAGAAATGGAATTTGTTGGATAGGTAAGGAAGTCTTGGAAAGGCAGGCAAAGGAATTGGGACTTGATATAAATGATAAGAAGTCATTATAGGCATCCGGATAAAAGATTGACCTAGTGAAAGCTATATTTACTCCCCCCCCCCCAAATTAAACACTGATTTATGTTTAGAAGAATAGTAGAGGCCAGCACCTGAGGTCAGGGAGGACAGCAAAAGGCTACTACAAACATTTAAGGTATGGTATTACAAAGGATAAAAGGAAACTAAAGAGGCAGTAAGAAAGGAGAGAAAGAAGCAAACCCAAAAGGTATTTCACATTAACAGATAAGAAAATATGGGTTCTGGTATGTTGGTGATAGAGGATGGAAGAGAAAACAAGAATAAAAATTGAGTCAGAATATTTTAAACTAGAAGAAGGGTTATATGTATGTGGACAGAACTGAATATATATGACTATATATTCTTTGCAGCTGGGAAAATTAATACTGATTTATATTGAAATTGTTAGTTGGGCTCCTAAATAGAGATTGCTTGCATGCATTTTAAGACACATGATTTGTACAATGGCCCAAATTGGAGAGAGAGGAGATAAAAGAGATAAATAAAAAATAAAGAGAGAAAGAAGAGTGATGTAACAATTATGATGGCATAAGACATTATTAATAAGTTATCTCTTATTCAACAACAAAAATTCAGTATCCATCACAAATAGAAATACCTCTGTGGGAGGGTGGAAACACTAAGGGACCTGAAGAAGCCTTGCCAGCTGGTGCATTGGGTAATAGGTAAACAGACTATGTATTGGTTGTGGAACATACAAGCGATTATGAAGTTGTTGTGGCTTCTCAAGGCCACAGTCTTGGAGTGCCTGCTGAATAATGACTTAGGTAGTCATCAACAGATGAGAGGGCCTTTATGGATGCCCATGTTTCCAGAGAAAAATTTCTATCACTCCGTTGGAGCAATACAAATTAGACTGCATGCATTAGAATGGGCAATAGTTTGCCTTTGCCAGCATCACCCCTCCGCAAAGGTTATGGAGCTTAGGACTAAACTAGACAGACTGCAATTTCACCAGCAGGAAAAAGATAGAGAGTCAGTAAGTGAATGTACAGCTTCACCAGTTGTGTGGGACACCAAGAAGAGACTAATTTTGCTCTTTCAGCATTAAGCACATTGAAGTGAAAGCTTCATGAATGGGAGAAGGAGCAAATCAGGAGAGTAGTATAAAAGATTCCCAGAGGGCATTAAAGGGACGTGGTTTCTGCTGACTGCATTCTGGACTCCATCAGGAAACTTGCCCATGAGCCCCTCATTGGCAAACCTTACCAATGGACTCCCCCACAAAATAAACACACACACACACACACACACACACACACACACACACACACACAACATGCAGGCAAGAGTAATGTTACATGTGCCAAACTTACATATCCCTCCATTCCCCAGCTGACTTCTTTGTACACACTCCTGATTTACTGCAATAAGAGGAGGTCTACCAGATAAAAGTCATGAACAGAGAGCAGGTATGAGAGAAACCACAAACTTGAACTACAGTGCCACCTTCAGGAAAACAAAAGAGAAGATATCAGCAGATGGCCTGGTTCATTGTAGGATCAAGGTAAGACAAACAAGCTGAAGGATTCTGCCATAAGAGGGAGCAAGAGATGTGGAACAAGTGTATACATATAAGGCCAGAGAAAGTCTCAGATTCAATTGCAAGATTAATGAAAGCTATCTTTACACTGCAGGTAGTAAATATTCGGGAGAAAACTGCTAATTCTAATGTAAAAAGAACAATGCAAAACTCTAATAAATTTGAAAATGCAAAGAAACATGACATCAAAATAAGATCACAATAATCTTTAGTAATCAAGCCAGTAGATCTATGATTTTCTCAAAAGAATACAAAATACATGTTTTACAAGGACTCAATGAGCTACAGGAAAATAGAAAGACAATTCAATGGAATGAGATATTTAACAAAAAATATAAATCATAAAAATGAATTAAATAGAAATTCTGGAACAGAAATATTCAATGGATGAAATGAAAAATGCAACAGAGAACATTAATAGAAAAATAGACCAATTAGAAAAAATAATCAGTGAGATAGAGGAGAGGAACTTTGAAATAGTTTGTGGAGAAAAAAAGAAAGATGAATAAAGTGAAGTGAAAAAGGCTTATGTGATTTATGAGAAACCATAAAAAAACAACAACACCAGTTTGTTGGAGTAGAGTATGTTTTTACCATTCTTATAGTATGTTTTTACCATTCTTCGTATTTCTGTGGGGTCTGTTATTTCACTCCTTTCATTACTGATTTTGTTTATTTGGGTCCTCTCTCTTTGTTTCTTGGTGAGCCTGGCTAGAGGTTCATCAATCTTGCTTATCCTTTCAAAGAACCAGCTTTTGGTTTCATTAATCTTTTGTTTTGTTATTTTGGTCTCCATGACATTTATTTCTGCTCTGATCTTAAGTATCTCCTTCCTTTTGCTCACTCTTGGCTTTTCTTGTTGCCCTCTTTCTAACTCTCCAAGTTGTAGAGTTAGATGGTTTATTATCAGTTTTTCTTGTGTGTGTGTTTTTTTTTTTTTTGAGGTAGACTTGTAATACCTATGAAATTCCCTCTCATATTGCTTTCATTGTGTCCCAAATATTTTGGATTGTTGTGTTTTCATTGTTGTTTGCTTCCAGGATGTGTTTTATTTCTTCTTTGATCTCTTTGGTAACCCATTCATTGTTTTATAGTATGCTATTCAGCCTCCTAGTGTTTGAATTTTTGTGATAGTTTTTACTGTAGTTGGTTTCTAATTTTATGCCATTGTGATCTGAGAAGATGCTTGTTATAATTTCAATCCTCTTGAATTTGGAGAGACATTGCCTGTGTCCCAATATGTGGTCTATCATTGAAAATGTCCCATGTGCTTGAGTGGAATGTATATACTGTAGATTTGGAATGAAATGTTCTAAAAATGTCAATTAAGTCCATCTGATCTAATGAGTTGTTTATGATTGAAGTTTCTTTGCTAATTTTTGTCTAGAGCATTTATCCAGTGATATTAATGGGGTATAAAAGTCTCCTACTATGATGATATTGCTGTCAATCTCAACCCTGATATCTTCCAGAAGCTTCTGACTTCTTGAGATATATTTTTAGAAGTGGGATTACTGGGTCAAATGAGAGCTCCATTTTTAACTTTTTGAGGAAACACCATACTGTTTTCCACAGTGATTGCACCAGTCTGCATTCTGACCAGCAGTGCAGGAGGGTTCCTTTTTCTCCACATCCTCACCAGCACTTGTTTGTAGATTTGCTGATGATAGCCATTCTGACTGACAGGTGTGAGATGGTATCTCATTGTCATTTTGATTTGCATCTCTTGAATGAATAGAGACTTTGAGCATATTTTCATGTCTTGTGGCCTTTTGTATGTCCACTTTCGAAAAGTGTCTAAGTCCTTTGCCCATTTTTTTTATTAGATTGATTATTTTCCTTTTGTTAAGAACTATGAGTTCCCTATAGATTTTGGAGATTGGGCCCTTATCAGATATAACATTGGCAAATATGTTCTCTCATGCTGTGGGCTTTCTTGTTGTTTTGTTGATGGTTTTTTTCGCTGCACAGAAACTTTTTATTTTGACATAGTCCCATATGTTTATTTTCTCCTTAGTTTCTATTGCCCTCGAAGCTGTATCAGTAAAGATAATGATACGGCATATCTCTGATATTTTGCTGCCTATGGATTCTTCTAAGAGTTTCATAGTTTCCTGTCTTAAGTCCTTTATCCATTTTGAGTTTATTTTTATGTATGGTGTAAGTTGGTGGTCTAGTTTCATTTTTTTTTGCATGTATCTGTCCAATTTTCCCAATATTTATTAAAGAGACTGTCTTGACTCCATTGTACGCTCTTGCCTCCTTTGTCAAATATTAATTGAGAATAATGGCTTGGGTTGATTTCTGGGTTCTCTGCCCTGTTCCATTGGTTTATATGTCTGTTTTGTGTCAGCACCAGGCAGTTTTGAGAGCAGTGATAGCTTGATATCTGGTATTGTAGTTCCCTCCAAATTTGTGCTAAAATCATTAACAAAATTCTAGCAAACAGGATCCAGTATTACATTAGAAAGATAATACACCATGAACAAGTGGGATTTATTCCAGGGATACAAGGATGGTATAATATCCTCAATTCGTAAATGTGAAACATCATATAAATAGAGAAACAAAAATCACATAATCATATCAATTAATGCAGAAAAGGCATTTGACGAACTCCAACACCCTTTCTTGATAAATTCCCAGCAAAGTGGGATTAGAGGTATCATACCTCAACATAATAAAAGCCTTATATGTCAAACCTACAGCCAACATCATACTCAATGGGCAAAAACTAAATCCATTTCCCCTAAGAACAGGAACAAGACAGGGATGCCCACTCTCACCACTCCTGTTCAACATAGTACAGGAAGTACTAGCCATGGCTTCCGACAAGAAGAAATAAAAGGCATCCAAATTTAAAAAGAAGTAAAGCTGTCACTATTTGCAGATGACATGATAATGTGCATAGAAAACCCTAAAGACTCCATAAAAAACCTACTAGATTTAATGAATAAATTCAACAATGTATCAGGATGCAAAATTAGTACTTAGAAATCTATAGTTTTTTTGTACACCAATAATGAACTCACAGCCAAATAACAAAAACAATCCCATTTACCACACACACACACACACACACACACACACACACACACACACAAACACAAATAATAATAAATAAACATAGGTCCCAATTTCAATTGGGACTCAAAAGAACTGTTGGCCCAGAAAGGAACTCACTGCAGACTGATTCATTTGCCTCTCAGCATTACCATTATGGCTTGTCGCAGTTTCAGTTCTTACAAGGGTATTTCTTGGATCATATGATCTCACACATCTAGAGGAAATAATGAACAACATAAACAGACCCAGAGAAAGAGAAGCAGCGATCAGACTCTCAAACCTCAGAGGGAAAGTAGGGGAGGTTGGGGGTAAAGGGGAGAGATCAACCAAAGAACTTATGTGCACGCATATGGGCCTAGCCAGTGGCCATGGACAACAGGGGGGTGGGGGCATATGTGGGGAGGGGTTTGGGATGGGAATGGGGGGATGAGGATAATTATGTGATACCATAGTCAATAAAATTAAAAATAAATAAATGTAGGAATAAACTTAACTATGGAGGTAAAAGACCTATATTCAGAAAACAAAGATACATTGAAAAAAGAGACAGAGGAAGACATAAACAAATGGAAGAATATACCGTGTTCATGGATTGGTAGAATCAACATCATTAAAACGTCCATACTATCCAAAGCAGTCTATAGATTTAATGTAATCCCCATTAAAATAACAATGGCATATTTCTCAGACCTAGATCTAACTCTCCAAAAAATCATATGTAATTTAAAAAAAAAGACCCCTAATAGCCTATGACTTCTTTTCTTGCAAGCCTACTAATTCCTTACTTTTCCAATTTTTTTCTCAGTCAAACAAAAAGAGTTTTTTGTTTATTAATTTATTCACATACACACTGAGTGGGATATTATATTGTTGGGGCAAGAGGCTATTCCTATTACTTCTAGAAACAGACAAATTCTAGATTTCTGTTCGAACTTCACATTATCACCTTAAAGATTTCACAGTTTAGGAAGCAACATACATGTGAACTATAATACAAAGCATGGTTGGAGAAGCCCACAATGGATTTATTAACCAGGTTCCTCTGGGTTTGTTAATTCTTCTGAAAGATTTAGGAAAGCTTCTCAGAATAAATAGCATTTGTTCTAGATCTTTAAATATGAGATTCAGATAAACTCAGAGAGTAAAAGTGAAAAATAGGATCAGGAAGATTCAAATTGGAGGGACAAACATAAGCCCAACATTTAAAATGTCATTCTCCTAAACATCTTTTCTATACCACAGTAATTATTTTCAGGAAATTTGTATTTATGACTTGTAAATATATATCTCTGTTGTTCAGACTACCTGCTTTTTGTCTTAATTAAATATGGAGCTCTTACTATGTGGCCTTTGAACCAAGGACCAGAGACATGTTTGCCAACTGAGTTCATTTGTGTCAGAGGGAAAGGTAGGCTAAGATGAAACTGGAAAATTAGGACCAGCCAGAATATTGAGAAAATTGAAGATTAACTTAAAGAAATTGGATCTGAGTTAGCAGCAAGTGACAAGCCACTGAAAAGTTTTTAAGCATGAAAATAACTTGATTAGGCTTATAGTAGAGGAAGATGCATCTGGTAGCATCGGGGAGGGGGATGAGAAAAAATTTCTAGAGCTTTTGCAATAGAAATAAAGGATGAGAATATGAACCTAGGTTATGTCAGTGGAAATAGAGAAGAGATGAACCTGAGAGATATTTTGAAGATTAGGTCAACAAGATTTAAAGTTGCTTTGTTATAGTGAATAGGGAAGGTAAAAACATTAAAGACAACATTATGATTTCTAATATATGTGTCTGGATGATCATAATGATAATTATATATTGAGAAGCTATTATATACCAGATATATGTATTTTAAATTTATTTTTTATAAGCTTTAAAGTAGATATTTATTTTTATTTATGTTACAAATGAATAAAATTACTTTAAAAGAGGTTAAGTGATTTGCCCAAGTCATGTAGCCAATAAAATTTGCTTATTTGTGCTCTATATTTTTATTTTTAGTAATACATTTATTTTGCAAAATAAATATTTATAAATCTCCTGGTAAATTTACATGTTTAAAGAGAAAAGGAAAATAAAAATCTACACACAACTGATTTTTAGGAGGAATTGGTTCCATATTTTTGAAGACTGATGAAAATTCAATATTTTTTCCTATCTGGATGACTACTTAAATGGTTCTTTGAATGATGAAAACCCCGCTTCTGATCCAAAGATATCTTTAGATATTTATAGCCTAATTTGACAAAAATTAGAGCATCTTCTCTGAAAGAATTTGGGGTATAAGAAACTAGAAAAAACATAGGATACCCTGAGAAGAGATGCACTACCCTATTCTAAGGCAGAAAGGAATGCAGACACAAACAATTCAGAAAAAAATGCACAAAAGTTCTCTGGCTGGAATCAAGGGGAAGGAAGAGGCAGTTTGAATTTATCTGCAGTAAAGTTGCCAGTTTATCACCCAAAATTAACAGTTACTTTTGAGCTCACAGTTTCTATGAAATGCATTTTTATCAGTTTTCCACACTTAAACTGTTATACCCACAACCAAAGCATACTAAATCAAGTATAAAGGTAGGGAGAGGATATACATTGTTTTCCTGAGATAATTATTTTTCTCAGGAAGTGAATGAAAGCATTAATTGTGCCTTGAACTGAAAATCCAATAATTTTATATTAAGTACAGACCCCATAAATTGAAGTTAATTTATTCATTAATTCAATAACTATTTATCAAGTATCTGTTGTGTATCAGACTAGGTGCTAGAGATATCAAAGATGATATGATACCTCTTGTTAGGAAACTACACATCATAGTTGGAAACACATAAAAATAAACAGATATTTGCAAAGTAGTAGTAAAAGTGTTATGCTATGGAAGATTCAAGATTCCAGAGGGTCATAGAGATACTAGTAGATGTAACCAAGCTTAAAAACTGGAAAAAGGTCTCTATTATAGCTGGAGATGAGAATATGAGATGGAATTCATAAGAGATAAAACTGAACATGGAGTATTGGTCTATGTCATGCAGAAACTTACAAACTATGCTAGGAAGTGTGTGCTTATCCTAAAAGCAACTGGGAACCATTGAAAGGTCATAAGCAGGGAAGACAGTGAAGGAATCAGTCTTTTCTGTTGGAATCTCTTGGGAGGCAGTTACCATTGGGTAAATGAAATTTACCTGAAGTAGAGTGGTGTTGGTGGGAATGAAGAAAAGTGAATGAAAGATGAATTTAAGAGACATTTTGGAAGCCTAATTAAAAAATTGATGATTAACTGGGGATAATAAATGAATGGAGGATAATTTCAGATTTCTGACAGGAGCAACCACAATGTATAAAAGTGCCATTGATCACAGGAAGAAAGAGTTTTGGGAGAAGATAGTAAATTCAAGTTTCAACATATTGAATTTGACTTTATGTGAGATACCCAAGCAGAATTTTTTAGCTGTTACTAGTTAAATATGAATTTGAAATTTAAAAAGGAGCTCTTGAATATACAGGTTTGAGAATCCTTAGTCTATAATAAACCTTTCATATAGTAAAACATATATATTAGTGTTTTAAGCATCTCTCTGTTTCTGATTATATTTGACTCTATAGACTAGTCTGTATAGTCAGAGTGCAATGTGGAAGGTTGGAAGAAAAGAGATCCAGGTCTTACATGAATTCACATAAACAAATTACAACTCTCTAGATACCTTTTTCTTCATCAGTCAAACAGGACAAACTAAAAGAAAAAGGGCAGATATTTATAATTGTGTTTTCCATATTATTAGGTAATGCTATGCTTAATATATTAATAGATGAAAGGGTCTTCAAATAGTTGGTACTATGTCAATAGTTCTGTTGAATTAGAGTTCCATGAATATGCCTGCTACCCTAATTTAAGATAGCAGCAGTTGTGCCAGAATTGTTTTACAACAGAGAACTATCTTGTTGAGTATCTTTTCATTCCTATATTCATAAACAATTAAGTGAGTATTTGCTAAAAGTGGAATTATTTGGTCAATAGGTGTATGCATTGAACATATTTTTTAGATGTTGCAATATTGCCCTTCAAAACATTGTCTGAGTATAGCTTGTTTTCCACATCTTCACCCACACTGGGTATTATCAATATGGTCATCAGTGATCTGATGTTTTGCCCACGTATTAAAATTTCCATGAAATTCGCTAAATTTTCTGGGAATGAAGGTAAAATTTTGTTGAAGTAATGATTGCTTATTAAGAATGTGATGGTATAAAGCTTAAATCCTGAAAGCTGAATAGACTAAACATTTGAAATGACTGTTTTGGGATATATTGAGTATTTTAGAGTTAGGAAAATTCTCTTTTGAATAACATTTCAGTACCGTGAAATACCATCTACATACAACTAATATGAAGTAGGCTCCTTGTCCTTTCTGTGACTTTCAAGGATTTTGAATACATATGAAAATCTCCATATTTTATTCACCAAACCTAATTCACATAAGGGTGATGAGATAAATGATTAAATTACTGGAAAACTATTTTTAAGCTGCCAGATTCTATGGTAAATTCTTGAATCAGTAAGCATTTTTCTCCCCATGAGAATCGGGTATAAGTTACCGCACAGCTGTAAGAGATCTGATCAAGGAAAAGAACCAAAGATGATCTCAGCATAAGTATTACTGGCTTCCTGTTTCTGTATACTCCAAAATGTCATTAGGCTGAAATGCAAAGAGCTAGAGAAAACACTTGGAATAAAACTGGATTCAGATTTACAAGCCAGACTGACTTTTGGCAGTTTAACTACTTTGTAACTTAATTGTTTATTCTTATTTATTATTTGGTTGCTAAGATGACTTGAACAGATCAATCGTTCTGGGATATATATTCTTCAACCAAAGAAGATAAATAACAACCTTATGTGACTTAATCTAAGTATGATGTTTAATAGGTTATAATGACCTAATGTTTTTATGGAAGATTAGCAATAGCTGACTTCAGTGTCTTGTTTTGCTCTCTTTCAAAGCCATTACTTCACATGTATTCATGCCCTTTATTCTTGCAACAATATTCTGAGGCAAGGGTTATTATCTGCATTTTATAGAGCAGAACTGGAGCCAAACTCATTTATCTTTTGTCCTTTCCCCTAGACAGATAGAAGAAACCTTTTGTAAATAAAGGCATGGCAGTTGCTTTGTAAATGTAAAAAATAGGCTTAATGTAACTAAAAATAAGAAATTAACATAGTATAATTACAAAACACTTAGGAACTTAGAAAATTTACCTTTTGAATTCAGTGGATACAAAAAGTGTCCTCTAAGTTTGGATTAATAATACAATAAAATAGTGAACATTTACTTTTACAAGTAAAAGTACTCTTAGGCTAAGAATCCAGATATTTTATATTTAGCTATTCTTTCCTAAAAATAGAAGGTTCCCAGGGCCATACATATATGGATCTTGACTTAATGGCTATCAGATTCAATTCAATCCAATAAAATTAATGAGCACATTTCATATATGTGACAATAACTTAAAATCTAGTGGTGCACAATAGATAAGTAAAGTACACATAGAACTAAAATGTCAAACAGAATATAAATGCTTTTTTTAAAAAAATGCTTAATATGGTTGTAGTTCAGAGAATGTAAGGTAGAGCAACGGAGTTTGGGTAGAGCTTTGTCCTGAAAATAGAAAGGACAAGGAGACTCCATAAAGATACATTGACTTATACAAAGTCTGAAAATAATGTCTAATGTGTTTGGGGAAAATTGAGAATTCAGTTTGCTTGAGACACAGTGTAGCTTTTGGAGCATGGGAAGAAAGATAGAAAAGTAAAGACATATTGAGAAGGTTTGGGGATCCAAGTAGAGGATTTAACATGGAGTTGGAAGATAGTGAAAAATCATTGATGGATTCTGAAGAAAAGGGGCATGATTAAAGATGAACCTGAATTAAATTAAGCTGACTGCTCTGTCTAGTAGATGTGGAAGAACACTGTGTGAATAAATGGGAGACAGTTACGTACAATAATTGATCTGAGAGACAAAAAAGGACATGAGTTGAGGTAGTGGCACAGAGCAGACATAGAACACTTAAAAGAAGGAAGCTAAAGAACTTTACATCTGATTAGATGGAAGTGGCAGAGTTTGGGATTTTAAGAAGGGTAAATATGCAAAAATGATGCTAATATTTCCAATCTCAAAGAGTGTGAAACCAGTAACAAAAATAGAGAGCTTGATAAAAGATCTGGTATTGAGAGAAAGGTGATGGGTTTGGAGGGAACTTTGGAAGCCTTATACTTGTCTAGACTTGAGAGAAAAGTACTCCAAAAATGGACAAATGTCATTCCAACAGAGAAATAAGCACTGTAATAGTGGTGAAAATAGTGGTGCTAACCAAAAGGTTAAAGTTCTTGGTTTAGTAACTTATGACTGCTATGAAGATAAGGCTTCTGTTTCAGAACACAAACCTAAGGCAATAGAGACAAAGTAAAAATAGCAGATTAAAACATCAGAGGCTAGAAGAATCTAGAAAAGACAAAATGGGTGCAGGAAAAAACATTTTCAAATAGGAGAATAGAGATGCATTCTGAGAACTGAGTATCCACTTCATTTGGATCAGTTTAAGTATTGCATAGTGTTTAATACAAATTCAACAATATGAGTAAGAACCAAGAGGAAATGAAGAAGAACCAAGAAGAAATGAAAAAATGGCATAACTGCTGTAAAGAACTCAATAGAAAGCATCAAAAGTAGACTAGAAGAAGCAGAGAACCACATCAGTGAGCTAGAAGACAAGATGGGGAAAAATACCCAACTAGAGCAGCTTCTAGAAAAACAAAACAAAAAACAACAATTAAAAAGCAGGAGGAGAGCCTTAGGGAACTTTGGGACAACACAAAACAAAACAACATCCGCATAATAGGGGTCCAGAAGAAAAAGAAACTGAGCAAGGGATAGAAAACTTGTTTGAAGTAATAATGACAGAAAACTTTCCTTGCCGAAACCGGTTTGGCTCAGTGGATAGAGAGTCAGCCTGCAGACTGAAGGGTCCCGGGTTCGATTCTGGTTAAGGGCATGTACCTGGGTTGTGGGCACATCCCCGGTGGGAGGTGTGCAGGAGGCGGCTGATCAATGATTCTCTCTCATCAATGTTTCTGGCTCTCTATCTCTCTGTAAAAAAATCAATAAAATACATTTTTTTTAAAAGAAAGAAAACTTTCCTGATATGGGGAAGAAAAAACCAACACAAATCCAAGAAGCTCACAGAGTCCCAAGCAGAATGAACCCCAAAAGACCAACACCAAGGTACATTATAATTAAAATGGCAAACACCAACGACAAAGTAAGAATCTTAAAAGCAGCCAGAGAGAGACAGAAAGTTACATACAAAGGAACCCCCATCAGACTAGCAACTGATTTCTCAACAGAAACTCATCAGGCCAGAAGGGAATGAAATGATATATACAAAGTCAGGCAAAGGAAGGGTCTGAATCCAAGAATACTGTACCCAGCAAGGCTATCAATCAAAATTGAAGATGAAATCAGGAGCTTCACAGACAAAAAAAGGACTAAGGGAATTTATCACCACCAAACTAGCAATGCAGGAAATGCTAAAGAGTCTGCTATAAAAAAAAAAAAAAAAAAAAAGGAATAAGAAGTAAAGAAGAAACACAGGAATATAAAATAAATATGGTGACAAATAAATACCTATCAATTGTAACTTTAAATGTAAATGGATTAAATGCCCCAATCAAAAGACGTAGGGTAACGGATTGGATAAGAAAACAAGACCCATAAATCTGCTGTCTACAAGAAACCCACCTCAGAAAAAAATACACACACAGACTGAGAGTGAAGGGATGGAAAAAGGTTTTCCAGGAGAATGGAAATGAAAAAAAGCTGGGGTAGCAATACTTATATCTGACAAATTAGATGTCAAAGTGAAGGACATAACAAGAGATAAGGAAGGCCACTTCATAATACTAAAGGGAGCAATCCAACAAGAAGAAATAACTCTGGTAAACATACACACCCAATACAGGAGCACCAAAATACATAAAAAACAATAAAAAACAAACAAACAAACAAACAAACAAACAAACAAAAACTCCTGGAGGATATCAAGGGAGAGATTGATAGCACTACAATCAAGGTAGGAATTTTTAAAAAAATATATTTTATTTATTTTTTACAGTGAGGAAGGGAGAGAGATAGAGAGCTAGAAACGTCGATGAGAGAGAAACATCGACCAGCTGCCTCTTGCACACCCCCTACTGGGGATGTGCCTGCAACCAACGTACATGCCCCTGACCGGAATCGAACCTGGGACCTTTCAGTCCGCAGACCGATGCTCTACCACTGAGCCAAACTGGTTTCGGCAAGGTAGAAATTTTTAATACCCCAATATCACCATTGGACAAATCCTCTAAACAAAAAAATAAGCAGAGAAACATCAATACTAAATGACTCACTAGACCAGATGGAATTAATTGACAGCTTCAGAACATTTCACCCCAAAGTCACAGAATATATATTCTTCTCAAGTGCACATGGGTCACTTTCAAAGATAGACCATATGTTGGGACATAGACAAAGTGTCTCCAAATTCAAGAAGGTATAAATTTGTCAGATGGCTACTATCAACAAATCAACAAAAGACAAGTGCTGGCGAGGATGTGAAAAAAGGGAACCCTAGTGGGAATTCAGACTTGTGCAACCATTATGGAAAATAGTATGGAGTTTCTTAAAAAAATTAAAAATTGAACTGCTCTTTGACCTAGTGATTCCACTTCCAGGAGTATATCCTAAGAATCCCAAAACACCAACCAGAAAGAATATATGCACCCCTATGTTCATAGCAACACAATTTACAGTAGCTAAAATCTGGAAACAGCCCAACTGCCTATCATTAGATGAGTGTATTAAAAATGCTGTGGTAAATTTACACAATGGAATACTATGCAACTGTAGGATCTCTTACCCTTTGAGACAGGATGGAGGGACCTGGATAGTATTATGACAAGGGAAATTAATCATTTAGAGAAAGAAAAGTGTCACATAATGCCACAAATATGTGGAATCTAAGAACAAAATAAGCTGAAAAACAAATAAAGATCCAGACATAGAAGCATGGAACTGACTGATGAATCTCAGAGGGAAGGAATCAGCAGGTGGGTGAGAAGGTGGGGAGATGTTAACCAAAATAACTTATATGCATATTATAGGCCCAGTGCATGAAATTCGTGCAGGGGCAGGCACCTAAGCCCAGCCTACACCCTTTCCAATCTGGGACCTTTAGAGGGATGTCAATTGCCTGTTTAGGCCCGATCCTGGTGGGCCTAAATGGGCAGTCGGACATCCCTCTCACAATCCAGGACTGCTGACTCCCAACTGCTCCCCTGCCTGCGTTCCTGATGGTCCCTATCTGCTTCTGCCTGTCAGCCTTATCACCCCCTAACCACTCTCCTGCCAGCCTGATCAATGCCTAACTGCTCCTCTGCCAGCCTGATCACCCCCAACTGCTCTCCCCTGCAGGCCTAGTCACCTCTAACTGCCCTCCTCTGACAACCTGGTCACCCCTAACTGCCCTCCCCTGCAGTCCTGATAGCCCCCAACTGCCCTCTCTTGCATTCCTGGTCCCTCCCAACTGCTCTCCACTGCTGGCTTGATCACCCCCAACTGCCCCCCCCTGCCGGCCATCTTGTGGCAGCCATCTTGTGTCCACATGGGGGTGGCCAACTTTGACCACATGAGGGCATCCATCTTGTGTGTTGAAGTGATGGTTAATTTTCATATTACTTCTTTATTATATAGGATACTAGGGACCCAGTGCACAAATTTGTGCACCTTGAAAGAAACTGTGGACTGCAAGGTTGCAGTAGGCACAGTGGCAGTTCTCAGCCCATCTGTGCCTCCACCTGGCCCCTCCCACTGTGGCCCCCAGTTCCCTGTCTGTCAGCAGCCACCCTCCAGCTGCCGCACCCATGCCCTGCAGGTGCTGGCCCTACTCGCACCTGATGCTGGCACCATGGAGCAATTGGGGCTGGCACTAGGAGTGGTTGTGAGTAGGGAGAGTGCTGTTAGGGAGTACGAGCAGTGGCTGCTACTCTGATCATCCCTCAGGAACAGGGAGAGGTGGAGAAACCAACAGGGACAATCAGGGCTTGCAGCCACCACTTGCACCTGCTGATGGTGCCATGATCGGGATCAGCGCCAGGCACCGGCAGTGGGTGTGAGCAGTGGCTCCTGCACCAGCTACAGTACAAGCTGGACCATCACTGGCAGCAGGTGAGAGCACCGTACAGGACTGCACTGTAACATGTGGGAGCAAATAATTTTCAGTAACCACCAGAGGTTTGCCCCTATGACAGCAATCGGTGCCCTGCCTTGGTCTGGAGCCCCTGTTCACCTGCTCTACCATCTTGCCATGACCAATGCCCACATGTTCTGTACACGCACTCTGGTGGTCAGCACATGTCATAGTGACTGGTTGTTTGGTTGTTCGGTTGTTTGGTTGTTCCTATTGTTCCACAGTTTGGTCTATTTACATGTTAGCCTTTTATTATATAGGATTCATTTATCTTCAATTTAACTATATACTTACCATCACCAATGTGTTTTATATTTTCATGTTTCTAATAAGCATTCTTTCATTTAAGTCTAAAGACCTCCTTTAACCATTTCTTTTAAGTTGTGTCTTTTGGTGATGAACTCTCTCAACAGTTTTTGTGGGGAAGGAAGTCTAAGAAAGTTTTTCTCCTTCATTTCTTTTTTTTCCTTTTAAAGTAATAAATTAATATGCCAATTTTATTTTTTTAAACAGCACTCATAAAATAATGAATGCTTAGCTGATTTAATGACTATGTTCTTATATATGAAATTAAATGGGTCTCTAAAAAATAATCTGAGAGTCAGTATATCCTCTGTAAGTAGCTTAATTTACTTTCAATGTTTCAATTTCATCCCATATTGCAACTTTAATTTTTAAAGTATCATATTCAAACTCAAGCCAAGTCTAACTCTACTTCTGAGCATCTTTCATTTGGTCTTCAGTTAAATAAAGATAAAATTTGATTCCTTTAATATTGAATTTTGGACACTCCCAGAGTTTGGACCTAGTTTTAGCTTGGGCTTCATTTTTACTTTCCAGCTGATTAACATGAACTTATGTGCTATATTGTTGTACTATTGGCTTCATATTAATATCAAAAGTGATGTGTTCATGAATGGCATCTTGTAAGTATAGTAAGTCATATTCCAGCCATTTCTGTAATTTTACCACTTGAATTTCCTGGATTTTAGGATTATAAAGTTCAAAGCAAATCTCAACACTTTGTCCTTTAGTAATATTTCTAAGAATAAAAATAGCTCCAAGTTTTGTTCCTGATCTCTGGATGTTAATCCCTAGAAACTGATCTGTTTTTTCATTGGCTTATCAGTGAACTGTAGTAACACAAAGAATGCTTCCAACATAGAATTCTAAAATGTGGAGTTCTTTTCTTCTTTCTAACACATTTTTTTTTTTTAATATTGAAAATATCAGAGAGTTTGTTCTTCCTCTGGGAGGAATTAATTCAAGACTCAAGAACCTGGTTTCCTGGTGCAGAGGTGGAGGGTGGAGGTGGCACTTGTCTATGATGACTGGTTTTGGAGGCAGCTGAAATGTGCTGGGCTGGGAAGGTCCAGTGCTCTGTTGTTGGCCTGGCCATGTGTAGGCCTTCAAGTGACAGAGGCCAATGCAGGGAGAAGAACGCTAGTCATGACAAGCTCTAGATCAGGCCCATTGCTGCTGCACAGCCCCCTGAATGGAGGCCACCTTGATTGCTCCTCTCCATTTCTGATAGTCAAATCGCTGGGTAAAATATTCCTGTTTGGCACTTTGTGTTTTATTTTTTGTTTAATTGTTTGTTTGTTTTTTTGTTTGTGTTTTCAGGCTTTTGAATACATTGTTCTACTCTCTCCTGGGTTGTATTAACCTGTAAACTTCTTATTAGTTGAGAGCTATTGATGGGTAGAGATAGCTATTCCTTATCTGTATATCTTCCCTGTATTGTCTTCCTTGTGCTTGGCATAAAGCAAGTACTATGTAATATAGGGGTGTCGAACTCAATCAGAGAAGGGGCCAAAATCTAAAATCCAGCCTAAATCGCGGGCCGAATGGTTTACTGAACAGTCATAAACTGACAATGTCATAAACTGACAGCGGAGTGCAGTGATGACAGTGCGGTACAGGCCACATTGCAAGGCCTGGCGGGCTGGATTTGGCCCGCGGGCCTTGTGTTTGACACATGTGATGTAATACTTTAATCAATAACGAAAAGCATAAATAAAAATTTAAAAAATCTTTGTATATTTACTTTTTAGTGTCATTATAATGTCATTATAATGAGTCTTGAGAATATATATTTTTAAGTCTAATATTTATTCCGGAATGTAAAGCTCTTTTTAAAAAAATATATTTCAGAGAGAGGAAGAGAGAGGGAGAGAGAGATAGAATCATTAATCGGCTGCCTCCTACATGCCCCCCACTGGGGACCAAGCCTGGGCATGTGCCCTGACCAGAATCTAATCGTAACCTCCTGTTTCATAGGTCAATACTCAAACATTAAGCCAAACCTTCTGGGCATAAAGATTTTTTTAAAGTATAGTGACATACAGTATTGGTTTGGGTGTATAATGTAGTGAGATTTCACATTTATATCACCACAAAAAGTTCACTATCTATCTGTCACCATACAAAATTATTGTGATATTACTGACTGTATTCCCTGGACTGTATTTTATATCCCCATGACAATTTATGTAATAAGTTTGTACTTTTTAATCCCATTCACCTTTTTCTCATGCCCCCACCACTCAATCCTCTGACAACTATCAGTTTTTCTGTGCCTTTTCATTAATTTGTTTAATGTTTTAGTTTTCACACATAAGTGAAATGATAGAAGTATTTGTCTTTCTCTAACTTATTTCACTTAGCATAATATTCTCTAGGTCTATACATGTTGTCACAAATGGCAATATTTTATTCTTTTGCATGATTGAGCATATATCTATATCTATATCTATATCTATATCTATATCTATATCTATATCTATCTATATCTATATCTATATCTATATCTATATCATCTATCTATATCTATCTATCTATATCTCCAATTCTTTATTTATTAATCTATTGATGAACACTCAGGTTGCTTCCATATCTTTGCTAATGTAGATAATGCTGCAGTAAACAAAAGGATGCATATACCTTTTTGAATTAGTGTTTCATTTTCTTTATCTAAATGCTCAGAACTGGAATTGCATATCTTATACCTTATTTAATAAAAGTTTGTAGATTTTTCTGGTGACCTTTATTCTAATCCCCCTATTGTTTTTGTTTTTGTTGTTGTTCTACAGACTTTTATTATAAATGAGGTATAAGATATGTATTTCTTATAAGGTATAAGGTATAAGATATGCATTTCTTATACCTTATTTAATAAAAATTAAAACAACCAAGGGATTAGAAAAAAAGGACACCAGACAGTCTTTCAGTTGTATTTCCTTATTGTCACAAAGGAGCCCTATTTATGTGCTTATAATGTGTGGGGAAGGAGAATAATTTTTTAGTACTATGATTAGGTTTTAGTATTGTAGTGAGCCTCTGTATCTGTACTGTGGATTTTGCAAGTGCTTCTTAGGTTTGATAGAATGCTAGGAGTTCTAGAATTGGATAATTCCATTCCCCAAGATTGCTTAAGTTCTGGAAGAGCCCCAGTTGTTCAGACTCTGGTACAATAGTCTCTCTTGAATGCAGGCCTTGTTGAAAATAACAAAATGATCTGGGAATATTTCCAAATAGCTACCTCTCCCTTCCATCTGCCAAAAGTATGAGAGAATTTTTATTGGAACCTTACAATGAGAACCTGATAGAGCTCCTGATTGTAAATTATATGAAGGTATGAAGAGCTTCTCTAACATTAGTGCCCAACCCCAGGGTTCTTTAACCTCTCAAGTTTTTTCATACTTAGTATTCAGCCACTTGTAAATTATAGTTTAAAATTTCTTACCCTGGTACTGCCTTCAGTGGTGGTTTCTGCTCTCTGGTGTCTGTTCTGTTAATCTGTGATTCTGTGTAGCCATCTTCTGTTTATCCAATATTAAAGGTATCCATTTTCCCCATGACCTCAATTCTCATTAATCTAAGAAGAGTTGTTCATTTTTTCAGTGCTTTCAGCCTTTTTTTTTTCTTTTTGTGAGGATGTGAGTGATAACTTCTAAGTTGTTTGTTGGACCAGAGAGCCAAAGTTCTCCCATCATATTTTTTCACAATTTATAGTAAAATATCTGCTAGAATAAAGGTTGATTTTTAGTCTACTATGATATGAGGAAAATTCAGTATCCAAGGAAGAAGAAAGTGAAATGGATAATTTAAAGGAAGAAAATGAGATCAAGAGGGAGGGAAAGACAAGCCAACCATATAAAGTGATGCTTTTATTTTCTGGCACTCAGTTTGCAAGTCACAACCTTTGTCTTTGAACAATATTCTCTTTCCAGCTGCTCCAACTTTGTTCCACCCAGTTCAACTCTTGTACTTTTTTATTTTATTTTATTGATTTTTTACAGAGAGGAAGGGAGAGAGATAAGGAGTTAGAAACATCGATGAGAAAGCATCATCTATCAGCTGCCTCCTGCACACCCTCTACTGGGGATGTGCCCGCAACTAAGGTACGTGCCCCTGACCGGAATCTAACCCGGGACCCTTCAGTCAGCAGGCTGATGCTCTATCCACTGAGCCAAATCGGTTTTGGCAACTCTTGTACTTTTGATGATGACTTATCTTCCTGCCAGAAAATGTTTGAGGTGTAAATGATATTGAGCTTGTAACAAATGGGAACAAAATATCACTGCTTTTTCTTCCTTTACAGACACATGCTCTATCCCTGCCCTGTTGACAGATATATGTTTCCTCCCAAATCATTTCACTTAACTTTGATCTACAGCTTTAAACTGATGTGAATAGATGTGCTGGTGGCACAGGATGGATCCCCTTGGAATGTAGCGTGAAGGGATGGAGGCTCTTAGGAACAATCACCCTGGTCAGGTTCCTCCCTCTTTATATATCTTGCCTTCTATATTTAATCAGTGCATACATCTCTCACTACCATTCCCTCTTTTCCAGCCCTACTATTATTCTCTTAATTCAGATGTTTATTAGATGACTGATATAATTTTGTTCAAACAGACATGTATATCTGATTTCTGCCATCTGACTCTTCTTAACACTTTCCTCAGATTATTCCTCCTATTTTCCTCATGTCAGCTTATCATAATAATCAACTTAAAACACTGCTTCTGTTATGTCACTTACATGTTTTAACTATTTCAAAGGCTTCTAATATCTACTCCGTAAATTTCTCTACCTAGACGAGAGTGTTTAAGACTCAGGGGAAAAGACTCTCATTTACTAAAAGTGGGATTTGAGGAAAAGTCACATTAACTCTCCTGAGTTGCAATAGGGATAATAACATACCTCATACATTTTATTTATTTATTTATTTATTTATTTATTTATTTAAAAATATTTTAAATTGATTTCTTACAGAGAGGAAGAGAGAGGGACAGAGAGTCAGAAACATCAATGAGAGAAAATCATTGATCAGCCGCCTCCTGCACACCCCTACCGGGGACGTGCCGCAACCAAGGTACATGCCCTTGACTGGAATCGAACCTGGGACCTTTCAGTCCACAGACCGATGCTCTATCCACTGAGCCAAACAAGTTTTGGCAATACCTCATACATTTTAAAGAAATTTGCATGCCAGTCTCTTCAAGGATGACCAGTATAGAATTTGGCAAATGAGAATATTCTTCCACCTTTCTTCTACTCAACTTTATAGTCAAATTTTCTCCAATAAATTATTTACATATTCTATAGTATTTAAGTGTTATATTAAGTATAACAATCAATTTTTTTGATATCTACAATAGAATGCAAAACCTTCTTTAAAATTTATTGTATTTTAATTAAAAATTTAGTGAAATAAAGCATCATTATGAAGATTTGGTGCTTGTGCAGGGTAGTATATAACAGTCTGGTTATCGTACATTTGTAATTTCTACTTCTGGAGCAACAAGAGCTTACTGTAAAAAGTAGTCATGAGGGGGGTTGGTTGAGGTTCAACTTCAGATGGAATGAATTAAATGTGTCAGTAATAAAAGAAATATAAAGATATTGGATTTATGAGAAAATTTTAATACTCTTCTTTGGTTTGTTTACAGTAAAAAACGATAGCTTTTAGCCACATCTTTCTTCAGAAAACCATATATAATGCACACATGCTATACCAATTTTAGGGGATTGCGAATTCCAATCCCCTGAGATGCTACTTCTTAAAAAACATAGTTGAAAATATATATATTTTTTTTTACAAATGAGGCTTGTAGCCATAGATTTTTTTATAGTATTCAAGAAAGAGAACAGGCTCTGGGATCAGAGAATCGAGGGTTATTAAAATTATGGCCCAGTTACTTAATAGCTACTTGAGCTGTCATAACCTCAATGAGCTTCTGGTATGAAATATGTATCTTTTGAAATTGTTGCAAACCGAACTTATTCAGCAAGTATTATGTGATGTCTACTATGTGCCAGGTACTGTGCAAGACACTCAGGTTATAATGCCTTTCCACACTTTAAAGTCAAGAATATAGACAGAACAAGTCAGAAAACAAAAGTACATACAAAGTGTGGTGTTATGAAATAAGCCAACATGTTGCTATAGATATTGGGAATAAGATAAATAAGGGACATTTGGTCAATGTAGCCATTATTATCGCATGTACTTGGGTTTAGGCAGCCAGTGCAGTGAAGAACAGATCTTGGATTAGAGATGAAGAAACCTGGGATCAAATCCTAACAATGCTGATTATTTGTTAAGTAATAAAAATTATTTATTTTTCTCTTTAAAAAAATAAAAATGAGGCCTCAAAGACAAGTTCACTGGCACTTATATTTTGACATCCCTTAAGATTTTGTCTTCTTGGTTCTTCAATGCCCCTTACTGAATCACTAGATCAGATGGAATTAATTGGACATTTTCAGAACATTTCACACCAAAGCTATGGAGTATACATTCTTCTCAAATGCACATGGGACATTTTCTTTTCTTTTTAAAAAAATATATTTTATTGATTTTTTTTACAGAGAGGAAGGAGAGGAATAGGAAGTCAGAAACATCGATGAGAGAGAAACATCCATCAGCCTCCTCTTGCACACCCCCTTCCGGGGATGTGCCTACAACCAAGGTACATGCCTTTGACCAGAATCGAACCCAGGACCTTTGAGTCCGCAGACTGACACTCTATCCACTGAGCCAAACTGGTTTTGATCACATGGGACATTTTCAAAGATAGACCACATATTGGGACACAGGTAAAATCTCTTCAAATTCATGAAGATTGCAATCATATCAAGCATCTTCTCAGACCATAATGGCATAATATTAGAAATAAACTACTATAAAAGCAATCAGCCCTGGCCGGTTTGGCTCAGTGGATAGAGAGAGAATCGGCCTGCAAACCGAAGAGACCCAACTTTGATCCTGATCAAGGACACATACCCAGGTTTTGGGCTCGATCCCCAGTAGGGAACTTGCAGGAGGCAGCTGATCCTTGATTCTCTCTCATCATGGATGTTTCTATTTCTCTCTCCCTCTTCCTTCTCTGAAAGCAATAAAAACATATTAAAAATAATAAAAATGTCAAACACTTGGAGGCTAAATAGTATGCTATTAAATAATGATTGGGTTACCAAAGAGATAAAAGAAGAACGATGTATTTATCACTCAAGGCAGAGGAACATGGAAAAGAATAATACTTCTCTCTATGCTTACCATAAAATTGTTTTATAAAGATTGAAAATTATCTTTATAAATGTGTGCCTGTCATAAGAATTTACCACAAACTGGCTCTAAAGAAGATAAATTTATTTTCTCATATTTATAAAGAAAAGAAGTCTGAAATCATTATCATTCGGCTGAAACAATGGTTACTATAGGCCATGCATCATCTGGGGGCTCTAGGAGAAAAATCTGTTCCTTGCCTTTTCCAGCTTCTGCTGGCTGCTGGCTTGTTGACATGTTATTCAAATACTTATTATATTTTATTTTTTAAGTATGGTTTTTAATGTTATATAGAATTATTATCTGAGTTAAGTGTCTACAGTTGAGGTAGTCACATCTCCTCTACCCCATCCAGATAAAAGGACCTTGTGGTTTTGGTAGTTCAGCAAAGAAACTGTCACTTTGCGTTATAAACAGATAAGACAGTAGCAGCCTTTGGAAGTACTGTAAAATGTAAGTGGCTGCCCAACACCCTCTCCCAATTTTTTATTTAATCATTAATTAAAATTTACATAGAATATTATTTGGTATTTGTTTCAGGTTAGATAATCATATACCTTACAAAGTTGCTTACGTTCATCTGATCTAGTGAGTCATTTAGTATTGCTGTTTCTTTGTTGATTTTTGTCTACAGGACTTATTCAGTGATGTCAATGTGGTATTGAAGTCCCCTACTATGATTGTATTGCTGTCAATCTCACCCTTGATATCTTCCAGGTTGTTTTTTTTTAAAAATGTATTTGGGTGTTATTGCATTGGGTGCATATATGTTTACCAGAGTTATATCCTCTTGTTCTATTGATTCCTTCAGTATTATGAAGTGGCCTTTCTTATATCTTGTTTATAGCCTTCACTTTGAGGTCTATTTTGTCAGATATATGTATTTCTACACAGCTTTTTTTTTCCAGATAGAAGTATTGCTACCACAGCTTTTTTTTTTCTTTTGCCTGAGAAATATTTTTTCCATCTCTTCACTTTCAGTCTGTGTAAGTCCCTTGTTCTGAAGTGGGTCTCATGCAGATAACATATATGGGTCATGTTTTCTTTTCTTTTTAAAAAAATATATTTTATTGATTTTGTACAGAGAGGAAGGGAGAGAGATAGAATTAGAAACATCAATGAGAGAGAGTCATCGATCAGCTGCCTCTTGCACACTCTCTACTGGGAATATGCCCGCAACCAAGGTACATGCCCTTGACCGGAATCGAACTCGGGAGCCTTCAGTCCCCAAGCCGACGCTCTATCCATTGAGCCAAACCGGTCTCGGCAGGTCATGTTTTCTTATCCATTCAGCCACCCTATGTCTTTTGATTGGAGCATTTAATTCATTTACATTTAAGGCTATTATTGATAGGTACTTGTTTGTAGCAATTTCTATTCTTTATACTTGTGTTCCTTCTTCCCTTTCTATTTCTTCTTTTTACAACAGTCCCTTGAGCATTTCTCTGATTGCTGATTTGGTAGTAATAAACTCCCTTAGGCCCCCCCCCCCCTTTTTTTTTTAACTATGAAGCTCCTGATTTCCCCTTTAATTTTGAATGATAGCCTTGCTGGATAGAGTAGTCTTGGATTCAGTCCCTTGTTTCACATCACTTTGTATACTTCATTCCACTCCTTTCTGTCCTGATGTGTTTTTGTTGAGAAATAATTTGATGATATAATGTGAAATCCCATGTAGGTAACTCTCTGTCTCTCCCTTGCAGCCTTTAAAAGTCTCCCTTAGTTGTTAATGTTTGCCATTGTAATTATGAGGTGTGGATCTTTTTGGGTTCATATTGTTTGGGCCTCTGTGTGCTTGTGTGATGTTTTCTTCCCCAAATCAGGGAAGTTTTTTTTTTGTCATCCAGCCGGTTTAGAAACTGTACGACTCTTACTCTGAATTCTTTTTCTGACATATATCATGCTTCTCTTACATTTACTTTCTTTTCTGTCTATTCCTCCTTTTCTTTTCTTTTTCTTTGGGAGTTATTTTTTTGTCTCCTCATTTTCGCTCTCCCCAAATGGTTTACACACTGAGTCACATGGGGACTGTGGCTGAAGGGGCAGGCTTGGCATGAGGATCACATACACTGAGACTTTACAGAGTGCCCAGGCTCTGGGTTATGCAGGGCCTTTTGTTGAAGTGGAGAGTTTGGTGAGAGGGGCACACACCAAGACTTACCACAGGACCCAGGGTCTGAGTCACAGGAGTTCTGTGACTGAAGTGGCAGGTTGGCAGGAGGGGAGTACACTCTGAGACTCATGGAAGCCTGAGACTGGTGAGGCTGGATGTCTTTGGCCATAGTGGCTGTAGGGTCCAGAATGGTGTCTGAGGCCAGTCTGGGTGGTGGTTAAGGCTGTACTCCTAGTCACAGCAGCTTTCTCCATCAAGATGGCATGGTTTCTATGCCATAGCCAGTGGCTCCAGGATTGCTTGCAGCACTAACAGGGGCTCCCCATCTAGGAGAGCTGAGTTTGCTATCCCCCAAGACTCCTGCAGGACCTAAGTGTCACACACACACACACACACACACACACACACACCAGACACATCCACACATTCCCCTTTTGCTTCCTCACGCATTCAAATTCTGTCCTCACTGCCATTCTGCTGGTCACTATCTTGACTCCTCCCAGCATTTTTTCATATGTCTATTGGTTATTTCTATGCTCTCTTTAATAATAGTCTATTCAGGTCTTCTGCCCATTTTTAATTGGATTGTTTGTATTTTTGGTGTTGAGTGTTATTAATACTTTACATTGGGTATTATCTATTATCAGATTCTAGTATATCATTGGTGAATACGTTCTTTCATTAAGTAGGTTTTCTGTTCTTTTTGTTGATGGTTTCCTTTGCTGGGAACAGACTTTTTGTTTGATGATCACTTATTCATTTTTCTTTTGCTTCCCTTGCCTTAGAAGATATATCAGAAAATATATTGCTAAGAGCAATGTCAGAGAGTTTATTGTCTATGTTTTCTTCTATCAGTTTATTTTTGTTCATACCTTACATTTAATTCTTTAATTCATTTTTAGTTTATTCTTAAATACTAGAGGTCTGGTGCACAAATTTGTGCATGGGTAGGTTCCCTTGAAGTTACCTGTGGAGATTGGGCCCCAGCTCACAACTCCAGCCTTGCAGCCACACAGCCCTGCATGTAACCCCATCTTGGCCTGACACCTCCCTCTCACCTGTTCTACCATCCCGCCTGTGGGGCAATCGATTGGGGCCAAGCCCCCCACTCAGCTCCCTCAGTGCCTGGGAGTCAGGAAGCAGCTTTGCCCTCCACCACCACTGTTGATCACCACCTGCAGGGACATTTGTGAGGTCATTGGGCCCCTGCTCACACCCACTTTAACCTGGTGCTGCCCCCTCACCTGCTTCACCATCCCACCACAGTCTTGCTCTCATTGGGGCCCATCAGGGCTGGAAGCACCTCCACTGCCTCCCGCTGCAAGAGCCACATCACTGACACTTGCCATATTCCGTGCTGCCCCTTAGAGTCAGTGCAAGTCATAACGAGTGGTTGAACAGTTGAACTCTCAGTTGAACTCCCAGTGGAACAACTGCCTGAGGTTACAATTTGCATATTAGGCTTTTAATATATAGGATAGTGTAAGAAGGTTGTCTAGTTGCATTTTTGCATGTATCTGTCCAATTTTCCCAGCACCATTTATTGAACAGACTGTTTTTATTCCATTGAATATTCTTGCCTCCTTTGTCATATATTAATTGACCATTAAGATCTGGTTTTGTTTCCAGGTTCTCTATTTTTCCCCCCATTGATCTGTATGTCTGTATCTATGCCAGTACCCAGCTCTTTGATTACTATATCAACTTCATTATAGTTAGATATCAAGTGGTGTGATACCTTCGATATAGTTCTTTTTTCTCAAGATTACAAGGCCTTTTGTGGTTCCATGTAAATTTTTGTATTATTTGTTCTAGTTTTTTGAAAAATGCCATTGGTATTTAGGTAGGAATAGCATTAAATCTATTGATTGCTTTGGATAGCATGAACATGTTAATTATGTTAATTACTTCTATCCATGAGTATGGTATATGCTTTCAATGTTCTCCAGTTTCTTTCTTCAGTGTCATATTATTCTGAGTATAGATCTTTTGCAACCTTGAATTAAATTTATTCCTAGGATCATATTTATCAATTATAGTTGTGATGCCCAATATTATATTAGTTTCAGGTGTACAACCCAGTGATTAGATATTTATATAACTTGCTAAGTGATCATCCTGATAAATCTAGTATCCATCTGATACCATGCATTATTATCACAATATTATTGTCTATATTTCCTATACTGTAGTTTACATCTCCATGACTGTGCTGAACTACCAATTTGCACTTCTTAATGCTTTCACCTTTTTCATCCATCCACTAACATCTCTTTTATCTGGAAATCATTAAAGTGTTCTCTGTATCTACAAGTCTGTTTCTATTGTGCCTTTTTTTAAAAAAAAAAAATCTTTATTGTTCATATTATTACAAATGTTCCTCTTTTCCCCCACCCCTCCATTGCTCTCCTCCACCAGGTTCCCACCCCACCCTCTGTCTTTTCCCCACCCCCCATTGTCCTCATCCACAGGTGCACAGTTTATGTTCAGTCTCTTCCCACATCCCCCTCTCCCCTTTTCCCCAAGAATCGTCAGTTCAAGCCCCTTCCAGACCTCTGATTCTATTATATTCAACAGTTAATATTGTTCATCAGTTTTTTTTTTAAATTTCCTTGGTTTTTAGATTCACTTATTGATAGTTACGTATTTGTTGTTCATAATTTTTATCTTTATTTACTTTCTCTTCTGAAAAAAAAACCCCTTCAGCAGTTCATATAATTCTGGTTTGGTGGTGATGAACTCCTTTAGCTTTTTTTTTTTTTATTAGTGAAGCTCTTTATCTGGCCTTCGATTCTGAGTGATAGCTTTGCTGGATAGATTATTTTTGGCTGTAGGTTCTTACTATTCATCACCTTGAATATTTCTTGCCATTCCCGTCTGGCCTGCATGGTTTCTGTTGAGAAATCAGCTGACAATCGTATAGGTGCTCCTTTATAGGTAACTACCTGCTTTGCTCTTGCTGCTTTTAATATTCTCTCTTTGTCTTTTGCTCTTGGAATTTTAATTATGATTTGTCTTGGTGTGGTCCTCTTTGGATTCCTTTTGTTTGGAGTTATGTGTGCTTCCTGGACTTGTAAGTCTAATTCTTTCACCAGGTGGGGGAAGTTTTCTGTCACTATTTCTTTCAGTATGTTTTCGATATCTTGCTCTCTCTCACCTTCTGGGACCCCCATAATTCTGATGTTGGTTGGCTTGAAGTTGTCCCAGAGGTTTCTTACATTATCTTCAATTTTCTGGATTCTCTTGCCTTCTTGCTTCTGCGGAGGAGTGTCTTCTGGCTCTTTATGTTCCAAACCTTTGACTTGATTCTTGCGATCTTCCATTCTGTTTTTAGGACTCTGTATAATATTTTTTATTTCAGACAATGTATTCTTTGTTTCTTGTTGATTCCTTATTATTTCTTGTTGATCCCTTATTATTTCTAGTTGATCCCTTTTCATATCCTCATAGGTCTCGTTTATTTTATCGGCCTTTTCTAGGAGATTCTTGAACAACCTTATAAGTGTGGTTTTGAACTCTATATCCAGACGCTTTTTGTCCTCCATTTCTTTCGTTTGTGATCTATTTCATTGTTTCAGCATTTTCGCAGCTTCCCTGATGCGGCGGGGTTTCAGGGTGGAGCCTACAGGCTTGGCTTCTGTCAGCCCTGCCCTAAGCAGCTCCTGAGTCTCAGTGTTCCTCAGGGTCCTTTGGTACTCGCAGCTGCAAACACCTCTGAGAGAAAGGTGCCCTCGATTTTCTCCTGCTACCAAACAGTCTAGGCTCTCCCCCGATGAGCCCGAAACTGGGGTTCAGTTCAGTTGGAAGTGGGGTTGGAGGTGGCGTTCAGAGCAGTCTGGAGCCCCTGTCTCCTTCCTGCCAGGGCAATCCTGCGGCACAGCCAACCGTCCCTTCTCCGGGACCTCCTTTCGCAGCTCCACTGGGGTTCCGCCTTGCAGCCCAGTTCCCTCTGTTTGAGCCTGGGTCCCCGGGGTCTGGCCTAGAACTGGGGTTCAGAGAAGTCAGAACTGGGGCTCAGCACAGTCCAGAGCTTTTGTCTCCTTCCCGCTAGGGCAATCTAGCAGCAGAGTCAACAGTCTGTCCTCTACAAACAATGTGCGCGTCTCCAGGGGCTCTGCCTTTCGCCGTTCCCCGGGTTTCCGCCTTACAGCTCAGCTCCCTCTGTTTGAGCCTGGATCCCCAGGGTCTTGCCCAGAACTGGGGTTCAGCACTGTCGGGTCTAGGGTTCAGCACAGTCTGGAGCTTTTATCTCCTTCCCGCTAGGGAACACCAGCCAGGCACTCAGCCTCCCTCCTCTCCGGCTCTGTCCTCTCTGCGCGCTGCGTGTCTCCGTACCTTAGGCTTTTCCAGCTCCTCCGAGCTTCCTTCTGGTTTTCTCCTTGCTTCTCGTTGTAGAATTTCCAGTCAGTCGACTTTCCTGTAGTTCTGGGTAATGTCCATTTTATATTTTAGTTGTATTTTATTGAAATTGTTGTGTGTGGCTGCAGCTAGGTGTTTACCTGTGCAGCCATCTTGGATCCCTTTTTGTTTTTTGTTGTTTTTAGACTCCACATATAATTGAACTCATATGGATTTTGTCTTTTTCTGTCTGACTTATTTCACTCAACACAATACCTACCAAGTACATCCATGTTGTTCCAGATGACAAGATTTCATTCATTTTTATGGCTGAGCAGTATTTCATTGTATATATGCATCCCTTGTGCTTTTTGTTCTTTGTTATTGAATTTATTGAGATGACATTGGTTAATAAAATGACATATTCATTTATTGGTGAGCACAGTTTGTTCCCATATCTTAGCTAGTGTAAATAATGCTTTTAAGATTCTCTCTTTGTCTTTACTGTGCGTCACTTTAATTACAGCGCGTCTTGGTGTGGGCATCTCTGGGTTCATCTTGTTTGGGACTTTGTGCCTTGTTTACTTGTATGCCTATTTTCTTTGCCAGGTAGGGAGATTTTCCATCATTATTGTTTCAAAGAGGTTTTAAATAAATTTCTTACTCTATCTCTTCTCCTTCTGGCACCCTCATGATGTGAATGTTGGCATGGTTGATTTCTCCCAGAGGTCCTCTAAACTATCTTCATTCTTTAAATTATTATTATTATTATTTTTGCTGTCCTGATTTTTTTTCTGCTTCCTTATATTCCCAATCTTTGATTTGATTCTCTGCTTCACCTGCTTCACTGTTGACTCCTTATAATGCATTCTTAATTTCAGTTAAGTTAGTCTTTATTTCTGACTGCTTCTTTGTTATGGTTTCTAGTTCTGTTTTTTTGTTTCCCATCTATTTGTTGAAGAATGTTCTCATTAAATATATCCATTCATCCCCTAATTTCATTGGTCATCCTCATAACCAGTATTTTGAACTCTGCATCTAGTCGATTGCTTGTCTCCATTTTATTTAGATTTTCTTTTTCTGGAGTTCTGTTCTTTCATTTGGGACATGTTTCTTATTACCCTCATTTTGACTGCCTCTCTGGGTTTGTTCTATGTATTAGGTAGAGATGGTACATCTCAAAGTCTTAGTAGAATGGCCTTATGTAGCAGGTGTCCTTTGTGGCCCAGTGGCACTACCTCCCCAGTCACTAAAGTTGGGCACTCTAGGTGCAACACCTGTGTAGGCTTTGTGCACCCTCATGTTGTAATTGAGCTTTAATCAATGTTGGCACATCAATGGGAAAGAAATATCCCCAGGCTGGTTTAATGCAAGGACTGGTTGTGACTACAATTAAGGAGTTGTGGTGCAAAGGCAGTGTGTAACTCATGGTGGTGGTTGGCTGATACTCTGTCATGGCCTGAAACTGGTTACTGGGTGCAATGACTTGGGGGTCTCCAGGGATATGCCAGCCAAGATGAATTGCCACCTGTGCCATTCATAGAGCCACCAGGCATGAGCTATAAAGCAATCTGCAAATGGTTGCTACTTGCACTGAGCTTGGATGTGCCTGGGAAAGGCCAAGCTGTGAACCATGGTCAGCTTCCACTATCTCCAGCCCAGGACCACATGGCAAGTGGCACAGGATGCACTGAGGCCAGACACTGTTTGTTTTGTGTTTGTGAAACTTTTAGGGACCATCCGTCAACATAATAAAGGTCATATATAATAAACCCACAGCTAACAATGTATTCAATGAGAAAAAACTAAAAGCATTTCCTTTTAGTTTGTCCACTTGCACTACAGTTATTTAACATAGTACTGAAAGTCCAAACCACAGCACTCAGACAGGAAGAAGAAATAAAAGACACCCAAACTGGAAAGGAACTATTAAAAGTGTTATTATTTGGAGGTGACATCAAACCCTAAATATTCTGCAAAACAAGAAAACAAAAAACAAAAAACAAAACAACTAGAAGTGATAAATCCAATAATGTATGCGATTCCAATATAAACACACATAAATCAATGGCATTTTTATACACTAATTATGATATAACAGACAGGGAAACTAAGAAAACAATCCCACTTATAATTACATCAAAATACCTAGGAATAAATTTAACCAAGGTGATAAAAGACCTATACTTAGAAAATTATAAGATACCAAATAAATAATTTGAAGAAAGTACAAATAAATAGAAGCATATACTGTGCTTATGGATAAGAAGGATTAACATTGTTAAAATATTCATACTATTCAAAGCAATCTATAGATTTATCACCATTCCTATAAAAATACCAATGATGTATTCATAGAATTAGATCAAATTATTCATACCTTTATAAGGAATCATGAAAGACACCAACTAGCCAGAGCAATCTTGAAAAAGAAGAACTAAGTTGGAAGTGTCACACTACCTGATATCAAACTATTCTATTGATACAAGACCATAGTAATCAAAACAGCATTGTGCTGGCATTAAAACAAATATATAGTTCAAAGGAACATAATTGAGAGCTCAGGAATGAACCCACAACTACATAGTTAATTAATATTTGATCATGAAGGCAAGAACATACAATGGACCAAAGACACTCTCCTCAATAAATGGTGCTGGGAAAATGAGACACATACATGCAAAAAGTGAACTAGACTACATTCTTACATCATATACAAAAAAACTAAAATGGATTAAATACTTAAGTGAAAAAGTCAAAACCATAAAATTTCTAGATGGAAACTTATGCAATAAAATGTCTGACATTTCCATTAGAAGTGTCTGTTATAATCCCTCTAACTTTGTTCTTCTTTCTGAATATTGTGGCAGCTATTTGGGGGGTCTATCTTCATTCCATATAAATTTTTGGAGTGAATGTTCTAGGTTTGTGAAATATGCCTTTGGTATTTTAATGATTATTTCATTGAATCTATATATTGCTTTGGGTATGGACATTTTAATGATATCGATTCTACCAATCCATGAACATGGTATATTCTCTCATTTGTTTATGTCTTCCTTTAACTCTTTTTTCAATGTCATATAGTTTTTCCAAATACAAGTCTTTTACCTCCTTAGTTAAGTTTATTCTTGGGTATCTTAATTTTTTCCCAATGCAATGATAAATAGCATTGATTTTTATTTGTTTGTTTCTGTGAGCTCATTTTTAGTGTACAAACAAATCAATAAATTTTTAGGTGTTAATTCTGTATTCTGCTACATCGCCAAATTTATTAAGTCTAATAGTTTTTAAATGGAATCTTTAGGGTTTTCTATGAACTATATGATGTCATCTGCAAATAATGACAGCTTTATTTCTTCTTTTCCAATTTGGATACCTTTTATTTCTTCTTCTTTTCTGATTGCTATGACTAGCACTTCTAGTTCTATGTTGAATAGGAATGGTGAGAGTGGGCATCCCTGTCTTATTCCTGTTCTTAGAGGAAATGATTTTAGTTTTTTCCCATTGAGTATGATATTGGCTGTAGCTTTGTCATATAAGGATTTTATTGTGTTAATGTATGATCCCTCTATTCCTACTTTGTTGAGAATTTTTATCAAGAAAGGGTGTTGGATTTTTGTCAAATGCCTTTTCTCCATCAATTGATAAGACTATGTGATTTTAGTCTCTCAATTTGTTTATGTGGTGTATCATGTTTATTGATTTGTGGATATTGCACCATCCTTGCATCCCCAGAACAAATCCCACTTGGTCATGGTATATGATCTTTCTAATGAAATGCTGGATCTGGTTTGCTAGAATTTTGTTAAGGATTTTAGCATCTATGTTCATTAGGGATATTGGCCTGTAATTCTCTTTTGTTGTGTTGTCTTTATCTGGGTTTGGGATTAGGGTAATACTGGCTTTTTAGAAAGAGCCTGGAATTGTGCCTTCCTCTTGAATTTTTTGTAATAGTCTGAGAAGGATTGGTTTTAGTTCTTTGAATGTTTGGTAAAACTCCCTTGTGAAGCCATCTGGTCCAGGGCTTTTGTTTGCTAGAAGCTTTTTGATTACTATTTCAATTTCATCAGTAGTTATTGGCGTATTCTATATTTTTGATTCTTCCTGATTGAGTTTTGGAAGCTTGTATTTTTCTAGGAATGTGTCCATTTCATAGATGTTGTCCAGTTTGTTGGAGTAGAGTTGTTCATAGTATTTTTTTTTTTTACAATCCTTTGTATTTCTGTGAGTTCTCTTGCTATTTTGCCTCTTTCATTACTGATTTTGTTTATTTGTGTCCTCTCTCTTTGCTTCTTGGTGAGCCTATCTAGAGTTTCATCAGTCTTGTTCATCCTTTCAAAGAATGAGCTCTTGGGTTCATTGATCGTTTGTATTGTGTGTGTGTGTGTGTGTGTGTGTGTGTGTGTGTGTGTGGTCTCTATTCATTAATTTGTGCTCTGATCTTTATTATTTCCTTCCTTCTGCTTTTCTTATTGCTCTCTTTCGAATTCTTTAAGTTGTAGAGTTATATAATTTATTACCAGTTTTTCTTATTTTTTTATGTAGGCCTGTACTACTATGAACTTAACTCTCAGGACTGATTTCACTATGTCCCATAGATTTTGGATTGTTGTCTTTTTATTGTCATTTGTTTCCAGGATCATTTTTATTTCTTCTTTGACATCTTTCAGCACCAAATTATTATTGATATTTAATAACATGCCATTTATCCTCTGTTTGATTTTTTTCATTGTTTTATTATAATTTAATTCTAATATTATGCCATTGTGATCTGAGAAGATGCTTGATATGATTTCAATATTCTTGAATTTGAAGAGACTTTGACTGGGTCCTGCTATATGATCTATCTTTGAAAATGTTTCATGTGTACTTGAGAAGAATGTATATTTTTTAGCTTTGGGGTGAAATATTCTGAATATGTTGATTATGTCCATCTGATCTAGTGAGTCGTTAAGTATTGCTGTTTCTTTGCTCATTTTTTGTCTAAAGGATTTATCTAATGATGTCAATGGGGTACTAAACTCCCTATTATGATTGCATTTCTGTTGATCTCTCCCTTGATATCTTCCAGAAGTTTTTTGTTTTTTGTCTCTCATGTATTTGGGTGTTCCTATACTGGGTGCATATATGTTTACAAGAGTTATATCCTCTGGTTGTATCAACACCTTTAGTGTTATAAAATGACCTTTCAACCTTTCTTATCTCTTCTTTATAGCCTCCACTTTGAGGTCTATTTTGTCAGATATATGTATTTCTACACAGCTTTTTTTTTTTTTTCCATTTCCATTTGCCTGAAAAATAGTTTTCATCCCTTCACTTTTAGTTCACTTGAGTATCTTGTTCTGAGGTTGGTCTCTTGTAGACATCATATATATATATATATATATATATGTCATGTTTCTTATCCATTCAGCCCCTCTATGTCTTTTGATTGGAGAATTTAATCCATTTACATTTAAGGTTATTATTGATAGGTACTTGTTTGTCGCCATTTCTCTTCTTTATGCCTGTGTTCCTTCTTCCTTTCTTATTTTTTTTTTTACAATAGTTTCTGTAGCATTTTTTTTTTTTTTTTTGCATTGCTGGCTTGATAGTGATAAACTCTCTTAGTCTTTTTATTTTTTGTCTGTGAATCTCCTGATTTCCCCTTCAATTAATTTATTTTTCTTTCTACACTATCATGTGTAAACTCTTTATTGTTTTTCAAATAACTTTTAGTTTCATGCCCACTCTCTTCTGACTGTATGTAAATGCATTTAAATTTTTAGTTATCAGATAAAAATCGCTTGTGATATACAAAGTTTCATGGTTCAGCTATGTTGAAATGTGCTTGTGTTGCGTGCCAGTGAATCAGTTCTGATTCTTGGTAACTCTATGAATGATGACCACACATCCTGTCCTTTAATAGCTGTGCTCAGCTCCTGCAGACTCATGCCTGCAGTTTCTTTGTTGGAATCAACCCCCCTCATCTCTGGTCTTCTTTCTTCCTTTGGCCTTCTATTTTTCTCAGCATTATGGTCTTTTCCAGGAACCCTGTCTTCTCATGATGTGCCTGAGATAGGATACCTTCAATATTGTCATTTTTGCCTCCAGCAATGTTTCAGGATTAATTTGTTTTTAGACCCACTTGTTCATTTTTCTGGTGGCCCAGGGTATCAGTAGAGCTCTCCTCCAACACCATGTTGGCATGTCTCACTGCTAAAAATAGCCATGGTTCATGGTCTATTGGTTCAGAATTTCACTTTCTTCTAAAGTACTAAGGGGTATATTTGTCTCCTTACTGTGATCAAAGTTAATTGAGTCCCCACCAGAGTTTTTGAGTCAACATTCAATCACAGTGTGGACTTGTGGTTGAGCTCCCCTCTTATGATGTAAATGTGTGGTCAGACATAACTCAGTCTGGGTGGTGATAGGTGAGAAAGGGAAGCCTGGAACCTCAAGGTGCTGGGATTCTCAGCTCCCTGGAATTGTTCAACTCCTGCCTTTTGTTTCTCATAGGCAAAGTATTGTACTTTTTTTGGTTTGTTTTTAAATCTCAAAATTTACTCCCCAGGAAGCCTTTTATCATCCCCTCCAATTTTGAATGATGGCCTTGATGGATAGTGTTCTTGGATTTAGTCCCTTGTTTTGCATCATTTTGTATACTTCCATTACCTTCTGGGCTGATATGTTTCTGTTGAGAAATCATTTAATAATCTAAAGGGAGATCCTTTATAGGTAACTCTCTTTCTCTCTCTAGCAGTGTTTTAGATTCTCTCTTTGTTGTTAACATTTGCCATTATAATGATGATGTGTCTTGATGTGAGACTTTTTGGGTTCATCTTGTGTGGACCTCTCTATGTTAGTGTGGCATTTTTCTTCCCCAAATCAGGGAATTTTTTTGTAATTATTTCTTCAGGTATGTGTTCTAATCCTTGCTCCTCTTCTTGTCTTTCTGGTACCCCTACTATACATATGTTACTTCATTTCATGTTATCACAAATCTCACTTAAACTCCTGCTTTCCAACTTTTTTCTCCAATTGCTTTTCTGATTGAGTGTGTTTCTGTGTCCTATCTTCTAACTCACTAATCCTGACCTCCACTTCTCCTAATCTAGTTTTGAAATTTTACATTGCATTTTTATTGTAGCTATATCATTTTTTATTTCCTCTTGATTCTTACATAAGTTGTTGTTTTTCTTATCCATCTGATTTATGAACTGCCTGATTCTTACTCTGAATTTTTTCTGATATATTGTATGACTACATTTCATGAAGTTCCTTTTCTGGAGAGTTATTTTATTTTCTTGGAGCACTGTTTCTTTTTCTCCCTATTTTTGCTGTCTCTTTTTGGCCCTGGACACCCTGCTTGGGTTTTTAGAGGTTGAAGACCCTATCAGGGCAATGTTCCAGAAATTGTTAGCCCAGAGGCTGGGTCTGCCTTGAGTCTAATGCCTTTATTGTCTGCTCTGATTTGTATCCCCTTCTCCCACAGATCTGGTCCCTCAGTTGTCTGTTTCAGATGCTTGGGCTGGTGGGAGAACATGTATAGTTCCTCCAATGTGTGACTCCCTGTGAGGACTCAGTGCCCTCTAACATGCAATGTGCTGTGCAGCCCCAGCACCCTTAGCAGGGTGGAACATAAAGTGCCTCTGGTAGAGCACTGTGGCAAGGTCCTGTGGCCCTTGGTTTGAGACACCAGCTTGCTCCAGGTCACTCCAGCAGTGTTTTCCTATGAATGGGACTGAGGCATGTGCTGTGTTGTTCTGGGTATCAACTGAAGGACTGTCCCAGGGGCCGGGGAGAACCAGTTACAAGTTTCTCTGGGTAGAACAGACAGAGCTCCCCTGTGGTCTGAATAAGGTGCATTCTGGGTTTCTCCAGGTTGCCTTTCAGTTTGGAGCAGGGGTGGTTTGCCATGGGTCACTCAGTCCACATTCCTCTGTCACCTGGGTTGAGGTGTCCATTGAATTGTTCTGGATGGCCCCAGAAGGACTGTCCTGGTAGCCATGGTGGAGCAAGCATGATTGCTCTCGGTTGCACAGTCAGAGCTACCCTATGGCCTATACTGGGGCATGCTCTGTGTTGCTCCCAGTTTCCCTAACACCAGGTCCTGGGGCTTGGGTTGGAGTGGGAGCTAGGTGGCTTTGGGTCAGGCTGGCAGCATGTTTCGGGGTCAGAGGAAGGGGTGGAGAACAAAGTTCCCCCTGGCTTGCACTCACTGTGAGGTCGTGGATCCAGATCCTAGGATCCTGGGTCCCAGCAGGCTGGTGAGCAGCAATATTATTTTTCTGAATATAAAAATATAAATATAAATATAAATATAAATATAAATATAAATATAAATATAAATATAAACATAAATATAAACATAAACATAAACATAAACATAAACATAAACATAAACATAAACATAAATATAAATATATATCCAGACAAGGCAATCAAAAGTACAAAATAAACATATGGGGCTACATTGAACCAAACATTTTGTACAGCAAAGGAAACCATAAATAAAATGAAAATATAATCTCCTAAAATTGGGGAACATATTCACCAATGATACATCTGTTAAGGGGTGAATATCCAAATTTTATAAAGAACACATTACATTATAACAAAAATAAAACCACCATGAAGATAACCTAATTAAAAAATATCACAGGCCCTGAATAGACATTTCTCCAAATAGGATATTCAGATGACCAATAGACATAAGACAACATATTCAGCATCCATAATTGTCAAAGAAATGCAAATTAAAAGATGAATGAAATATCAACTCAAACCTGTTAGAATGGCTACCATAAATGGTTATCACAAATGGCAAGTGTTGATGAGGATGTAAGGAAAAGGTCCTTGGGTACTGTTGGTGGGAATGCAAATTGGTGCAGCTACTGTGGAAAATTTTATGAAGGGTCCCCAAGTAATTAAAAATGGAAGTGCATTATGACCCAGAGATTCCACTTCTGGGTATATATATATGAAATAACTTAAACCACTAATTTGAAAGAATATATGCACCTCTATTTTTGTTGCAGCATTATTTACAATAGCCTTGTTATGGAAGAAACCCAAGTGTTCATCAATAGATGAATGGATAAAAAGCAGTGGTACATATATACAATGGAATATTACAAGGCCATAAAAAACAATAAACATTTTCCATTTGCAACAACATTGATGGGCCTACAGGGTATTATGCTAAGTGAAATATGTCAGTGAGAGACAGACAAATACCATATATTTTCACTTATATGTGGAATTTAAAGGACATTATAAAGGTATAAACAAAATAGAAGCAGGCGCATATAGGCAGAGAACAGACTAATGATTGCCAGAGGGGAGGAAAGATGTGGAACTGGTTGAAAAATATTGAATAGACTGAGAAGTACAGATTGGTAGTTACAAAATACTCATGGGGTTATAAAGTGCAGCACAGTTAATAAAATCAATTATATTTTAATACCTATGATTGGTGTACAGTATAGTGCTTAAATAATTCACATACTTTACAAAGTGTTCTGTCTAATATTTCCAGACAGAACACTTTGTAAAGTATGTGAATTATTTAAGCACTATGCTGTACACCTAAATATAATCCTACCTGATAAAAGAGTAATATGCAAATTAACCATCACTCTGCTACACCCACCAGCCATGCCCACCAGCCACACCCACCAGCCAATCAGAGTGAGTATGCAAATAAACCCAATCAAGATGGCTACAGCCACAGAGAATAGAAGGGAAGCTTGGGTTTCCCAGGCAATGGAGGAAGCCAAGCTTTCTGCCTGCCCTTGCCAGCCTAAGCCTCCACTCAAGGCTACAGAGTTTCAATTATAGAAGGTAAACAAATCCAAACAGAAATGGCGGTAGTTGTGTAGCTGGAAAGAGCGGGAGGCTAAGGTTGCCCCCAGCAATGGAAGAAGCAAAGCTTTCCACACACCCTGGCCAGCCCAGGCCTACACTTAAGACTACAGTTTTAATTATAGAAGATATACAAACTCCAAAAGAAATGGCTGCCAGCCATGAAAAGCAAGAGGCTTGGCTCCCCTCTAGGCTACAAAGTTTCAATTGTGGAAGGTAAATAAATTCCAGATACCAGGACCTCCACTTGGGTCACCAGGGCGTGTGGCTGGCCTGCAAATTACCATGCCCCATGCCCAAAGGGAACCACCATCCTTCAGGGCAAACCAGCTGGCCCCCACCCATGCACCAGGCCTCTATCCTATTTAATAAAAGAGTAATATGCAGACTGACCCTCACTCCAACATACAATATGGCTGCCCCATGTGGTCAAAGAGCCTGCCCCCAGGTGGAAACAAGATGGACACCACAAGATGGCCAGCAGGGGAGGGCAGTTGAGAGGGACAAGGCCTGCATGGGAGGGTAGTTAGGGGTGATCAAGCCTGCAAGGGAGGGCAGTTAGGGGTGACCAGGCCAGCAGAGGAGGGAAGTTGAGGGAAAGCAGGCTGACAGGGGAGCAGTTAGACATCAATCAGGCTGGCAGGGGAATGGTTAGAGGGTGATCAGGCTGGCAGGCAGAAGAAGTTAAGGGCCATCAGGAAGGCAGGCAGGTGAGCAGTTGGGAGCCAGCAGTCAGACAGGCAGGGATGTCCAACTGCCCAGTGGGATTGGGCCTAAACAGGCAGTCGGACATTCCTGGAGGAGTCTCAGATTGGAGAAGGTGCAGGCTGGGCTGAGGGACACCCCCCGGCCCTGTGCACAAATTTCGTGCACCAGGCCTCTAGTACCAAATAATATTTAATGTAAAAATAAAACCACAAATATGTTTATTCAGATTTTGGTATTTGGTAGACATTTATTGAAAATGAGTGAAGTGTACCTGTCACTTTAAGAAAAACAACTGACAAGTATTTGTCACCAATGTTAAAATTTGGGTTTTCAAGTTAAAATTAGAACTTTGGACAACTTTCACACATCACCATGTGCTTGACAGCTTCCTATATTTTGTGGACTTCTCTACTGAAACCAGTGGTTATAATAACAAATGTGATGCATTTTTGATTCTGTGTAGTAAATTGTATCAACAGGTGCACAAACTCAAACAATATTTTCCAAAAGTCTAACAAATGTTGTTACAAATAATGCATGGTTAAAAGATACACTTAAAGTACATGACAAATCAATTAATTTTAGTGAAAAAGAATATGAAATGTTTCTTGATATGCTTTCAGAATCCATATTGTACTTATCCTTTAAATAAAAAAAACACTACTATTTCTCTAGTTTTAGTGTTGTATCAAAGAAAAATATGCACACTTACACAAAATATTATTAAAATGCTCTTTCCTTTTTCTTTTTAAAATTTCTTTATTGATTAAGGTATTACATATGTGTTCTTATCTTCCCTCTTTCATCTATATATCTATGTGACCCAGATATTTTTCTCCTACATTACAACTAAAGCAATATATCACAACAGATTGAATGAAAAAAACATATAGAAGCATCCAAATATCATCCAGCAAGAAGAACATTTAAGAGGTATGCAAAATTATAAAACAATGGCCAGTGTGACTCGGTGGTTGAGCACAGATCCATGAAATAGGAGGTCACTATTTGATTCCCCATCAGGGCACATGCCCAGGTTGCATGCTTAATCCCAAGTAGGAGACAGCTGAGCAATGATTCTCTGTCACCCTTTCTCTCTCTCTCTCTCTCTCTCTCTCTCTCTCTCTCTCTCTCTCTCTCTCTCTCTCTCTTTCCTTCCTTTCTGAAATCAATAAAAAATATATTTTTTTAAAAAGTAAAATAGTGACACTTTTCTCAGTATTTTATAAGTTAAGTAGAGCTCGGTGCATGAAAATTCATGCACTGGATGGGAGTTTCTCAGCCTGGCCTGTCCCATCTCACAGTCCAGGAGCCATTAGGGGTGGGAAGCAACCCAGTGATCAGGGGAAGGTGACACCCCCATCACACCTGTGCTGCTGCCACTGATGTTAGCGCCCTGATTACCTGAGCCTCAGGCGGCCCTAAGTGTCTGGGCAGCTACCATCCCAAGCTTGTTTGTGCCTTGGGCTGGCCCTTGGCAGTTAGGAAGTCAATATCCGAGGCTTGCCTGTGACTTGGGTGTTGAGTGGGCAGCCGCCATCAGAGGCTTGCCTGCACCTCATGCCAGCCCTGGGTGGCTGGGTAGCTGAGGGGACTGGGGGACTCTGGAGGCAGGCATGCAGCCTTGCTGCACACCTGCCACTCCAGCAGAGCTGAGGTGATTGGGCACTACTATATTTGACGGTGGGGCAGTCAGTTAGCATACTCCCTCCTTATAGGCTTTAGGTGCCATCATCTTTGAGGGCAGGGCAGTCAGTTAGCATATTTTCTCCTTATTGGCTATGGATGCTGCCACCTTTGTGATGGCATGAGGGTCAATTAGCATATTACCTCTTTATTAGACAGGATTATATCTATTATTTTTATTAACATATAATGGATTCATTATCATTTTAACTTAATGAATTAATAAATTAACATTTTAACATCAATTTTTAATGTCTAATGTGGTAAATATTGATGGATACAACTCATAAATGGAAGCCCTGGGGATTCTAAATAATTTTTAAGAGTGTAAAGGAATCTGATACCAAAAATCTTGCTAACTGTTGATTTGAGGAATGGGATTAATAGCTAATTTGTGGAATGTTGATTTAAGAATATCTTGCTGGTTATTACAGACATTTAGAATCTATATTCTTGTTTTTGCAGTGCTCAGTTCCTAAAAATTCTTCCTGTTTTAGTTAAGAATTTACCCAGAACACATTCTTTTGTGACAACAGAAACCCAGAAGGTCTGGGAAAGCACCATATCCCTTAGAGAAAAAGCTGAACCAAAAAAGCCAGCAAAGGAAAGTGGGGCATAAATATAGTCTTCTCCTATTATTCCATTTTCCCTATTAATCTTAGTGACATGTATGAAGTTGGTAAAACTCATAGTAAGGAGTTTAATAAACTAAGACAAGATATACCTTTTCCTCATCCCTTTCCTCTTGCTCAAACATAGGATGATGTGACAAGATTTATTGGAGCAAAACAAAGGACTACCACTAGATGCCTGATGTCTTAATAGTCCAGTCTTTTGGGCTAAAGACTTGCACCCACATCCATAAGGCCCAAGAGGGCCAAGACCCAGAGATGCAGATTTCTCTGTGTCTCATTTCCCTATCTGGATATTCAATGTCAAGGCTTTAAGGCTCCTGAGCTACAAGGGGTTGCTGTGCTTGGGTCTCTTCTTGACTCTGTGCTTGAGTCCCACTTTGGCCCACACAGCTGCCAGGCTCACATGGCTGCTTGGGGGAGAGAATGTGTAAAGGAACGAATCCCAGGCCTTTGTTAGGTTTTGATTAATCTTTTTTGGTTTGGCTTTCTTTCAAACTAACCAATCTTTCCATTTCTTTGTGGGCTTTTTACTGGTGCCTGCCCCTATCTAATCCCTTTCCTGCATCTTCTGTGGTTTCATATACTTATCCTATTTGGTCTTTTCCCTAGATTTTCCTAGGCTAGACTCCTCACCTTCATGGTTGGTTGCCATTTTGGCTCCTACTCCATATATGCTTCAGTAGAAGAACCTCCTCTCCTTGCTCCATCTTGACTTACTGCACATGTGCCCAGCAAAGAAATTTCCCCCTTACTGTATTATCCCACCCCTGGCAATTAATTGGAAGAAGCCAGTTGTGTCCTGGGGAGATTGAAAAGCCGGTCTTCCTTCCCTACATGGTGGGAGGGTAGGAGTGGGGGGAGGCAGGGTGTGGAGGAACATTACTAGTATCTGGAAGTTGCCCTTTCCTAGTTAATCAGGCTTAATGTCTGATTCCATTTGCTCCTTTCTTTTGTTAACTAACTACATACTTACTGTGATATAATCAAATAAATCACCAAGCATTGGGGGGGATTCCATCATCCAAGTTAATTCACTGCATGTATATACAAATACCCAGTTGTTTGTATGGAAATTATCTGTAATACATTTATGTAGAAATTCACATCCTGTGAGAGAAAACCGTAAACCATTTCCCTTTTTAGGACTTCAGGTTCCTCACAGAGTGGCTTAAAATTTTGTCCTGTGTCTTCAAAACAAACCTCTGGGGTTCACAAAAATGAACCCTTCTTCTAGCTGTAAGGTATTTTTTCATTGAAGGAAGATACTTCAGTGTATGACTCAAAAAAAGTTTTAATGAAAAAATATGCAAACATTAAATCTCTTAAAGACTGATTTGTTCCTATGACTGAAGATTCATTTCCTCCTTCATTTTAGTTATTACATTTTAAGTGCTCTTTTGAGAAAAAAAATTAAATAGAAATTACCTTTTATCTTCATTTGTACAGTCACTACCCTAATCCATGCTCTTATCACCTTAAATGTAAATTATTGATGTATTCTCCAATAGGGCCCTCCACCTCATGTTTTGCCCCTATTCAATTTATTTTGTGCACCTATGTCTCAGCAATTTTTCTGACACTGTTAGAAAGAACACCAGGCTATGGGACAGAGTTAGTATGAATCTTGCTTTTCTTACTCTTGTATGATCTTACAGAGGGTAATTAACCTCTCTGTGCTTTGTTTAACTCATGGTTAAAATATGATATAATATTAACCTCTACTCCATAGGATAGTTCTAAGAGTTAAATGGAATGATGTCTATAAATTTCCTAGAATAATGACCAGGAAATAGAAAGTACTATGATATTTTTTTTTATCTCCCTTCCTTAAGTATGTTTAAAACCCTTTAAAAGTTTTCTGTATCCTATCGGTTCTGTAAGCTAAGATCTTCTTTGTATGATTCCATCGTCCAAGCTTTTTTGTTATTACTTAGCATGCTTTGTGCTTTCGTAAAAAAGTTTTCCCTCACTATCACACAAATAGTATATGTTATTCTTCATTCATATCCTTGGGAATATTCCTTCTCTCTTCTGAAAAGCATGCTTTCTCTCCTTTCTTTAACTGGTATATATCAAATTTCAGATATTCAGATGTTTCATAGTTTTTGCTGTCTATACCTTTATTTGTTTGTGTTTGTTAAATCACACTTTTTGCATCTTAACTACCTGCTTTAGCCTTATACTAAGTAATAATTTCCATGAAATAAAAAATATGAGTGCTAATTGTGCTATACATTAAAATCTTAAACAAATATATAACTTCAAAATATTTAAAAAGTTTTTCCTTGTACTATTAAAAATAACATTGCATGTCTCCGGTGAGACATATTTACCCCATTGGGGGCACTGCTTAAACAAAACTTGTAGATTGAGCAAAGACCACCCAACCTTTTCCAAACAGGTCCAGCCCACAGGTCCAGTGAACTCTTACCTTTATCATAATTTAATAATAAATCATTTACTCTACCATATTTTCTAATTATTTTATGAGTGGTCAACTTGTCACTTAAAGTATAATCTTGGAGGATAGGGGATATACTTTATGCTTCTGAATCCCACCCTTTCCACTCATCATCCAACAAAATTGTTTATTGTTATAGCTCTTTAAGTGCTTGTTGAATGATTTCCAAAACGTACAGAAATAATATGTGGATATAAAAGCAGATATAGAAAACTCTTGAAGACAGTTTATCTAAAATAATTAGTATTCACTATACTGAGTGGCAGATTGTTATGATCTTTGAATGCATAATAATCTGGCCACTCAATGTATATCCTATATAATAAAAGGCTAATATGCAAATTGTCCTCTCCACAAGGATTTCAACCAGCAGACAGGCGGGCCAACCACCCATGTCCCTTCTCCCTGGCCAGGATGGCTGGACCCCACCCGTGCATGAATTCATGTACCGGGCCTATATATATATATACACTGAGTGGCCAGATTATTATACGTTCAGAGATAATAATAATAATCTGGCCACTCATTGTATTTCTAATGCAAAAGAAATTGAGGTTTCCTTTTTAAAAAATATTATTTGTCTCACTCTTGTTCCAGAAAAGATCAAAGGTGGTTTGGTAGGATTCATACTATAATAAGATAATACAAATAAATAGTAAGATGAAAAATTAATAAAGAAAAGATGTATAAGAACATGAGAAAATATTCTCATGACCCATACATTTTGCTGCAAATGACAATATTTTCATCTTTTCTTATGATTGAGTAGTATTATATTGCATATACTTGTATGTCCTACATTCTAAGCAAAATAAGTCAGTCAGAAAAGGTCAAGAACCATACAATGTCATTCATATGTGAAAGCAACAAACAAACAAGTAAACAAATAAGAACTCATAGACTCAGACAACAGTATGGTGGTTGCCAAAAAGTAGAGGGGTGGGGAGGAGGTAGAAGATTGTAAAAGGAGTCAAATATATGGTGATGGGAAGAGACTTGACTAGGTGGTGAAGACACAAACAATATATAGATGATGTATTATAGAATTGTACACTTGAAACCTATATAATTTTATTAACCAATGTTATCCCAATAAGTTTAATAAAAATGTTTTTAAAAAAACACATTATAAAAAGATATCCAAAGTTGATACCAGTAGACAACAAATTAGTTCCAGTTTATTCATCAGAACATGTAAAAAGAGACATTTAACACAATTATTACTATCATAAGAACCAATTCAAACAAATTATTTAGGAAAAATGTAGTTCTTCCTAATATTATGATCAGGTATTACCCTTGGGTTCTCCAAAAACAAACAAACAAACAAAAAACCCAAAACAACAACAGTGTTTTTTAATGAATAATGTCCTCAATAATAGCTATCTACTGTTACAGTTAGAGAAGACCGAAAAGCCACTGAAGTACCAATTTTTAAACTTTACTCAGCCTAGGAAATATATGATGCACCAGTTAAAGTATACTTTGAGGGAATACACAGAGAAAGTAAAGAGTTCAGAACTATGGATAAATTATTTCAGTTGTACTGTTTTTTAGACTCATTACAAGTGGATATTTTTTTAATTGGGTTGAGATGATAATGATTCCTAGGCTGTCAGTCATATTCAGTAACTAGTAGACTCTCTCCTAAAAGCTAATTAGAGATTATTGTTAAATTATCAGCTTTTGGTTTTAATTAACACTCAGAACTTTACCTGAGTTGAAATTCCTTATGCCTAAATTGGTTCACTGACTTTTGAGATAATTTTGCTTCCCTTTTTAGGGCCAATGAAAGGAGAGGATACTTGCATGCAAGAGAGAAATGAGGTAAGCAGGCAGGCTTTCTTTTCAGCAATGATAAGGTGTCTGTGAAATGAAGGTAGGAGGTTGTGTTAATAGCTAATTGTCAGAAAAGCATTCCTTTTCTCTTTCTCTCCCAGGGTTTGGCTTTAAAGCTAAAAAGTTCTGGAATTTTCTTTGTCCAGAGTAAAATCATACCCTAGGAAAATTGGCTTATGCTGTCCAAACTCACAAAGGATGAATTTGTACCAGAAATCCAGTTTAATAATTTATAGTAAGAAACAGAACTGCCAAATAGACTGAAATGTGTGTTGGCCTGTCAGTATATTTTCTTTTCAGTAGGATGCCAAGTCAGAATATTAAATTAATAACAGATTAGGGCTGGATAAATATATGAAATCAGAACTAAGAAGGGGGTTGCAGGATAAAACATGTTCCATTTGATATTCCTCAGCCAGGAGGGGTATTTTCTCCCTTTGCCAGTCATGGCTTTTTCATCAATCAGTTCAAACTCTTAGTTTCTAGTGCTGAAACTATCTGTTTACCATTCCTTGTACCCTTAAATTTTGTATTAGACATTTCTGAGTATTAGGCATGTCTCCATCTAGTTCTTGAAGGGTGCTGGTTTTATAAGGGGATGTTGCAGGTCCAGTTTGCCCTTTTACAAAAAATTATTGTCATCCACTTCCTTCTTTATTTAATCTTATCCAAAAATCCAAATGCTACTGTTTAACCTAACACACAGTACTTCTTTTGTTTGTTTGCTATGGTTATTACCCAGAAGGCTCTTTGCAGTTTCAGGCTATGGTTCCTTTTTTAAAAATTCTTTATTGTTGAAAGTATTACATATGAATCCTTTCCCCCCCATTGGCCGTGGTACATGCTCACAGAGGTTCATGCTGCTTTGCAAGGCTCACACTACAGTCCCTAAGTATATGACTTTTCTTTATTTGCATACTTATAAAATCCCCAGAGATATTATACATAAAAACCAAAATCTTAGTAATCTGTAGAAAGACTCTGTTATCAACATTGTTCATTTTTTTAATTCATGCATTATTTGAACATTCATTTTTTTTATTCAGCCCTTTAATTTGTCATTCAACAAACATTCATGAAAGTGCCTTTTGCTGGACTGGTTGGGACAGAGATAAGTCAGCCATGATATTTGCCCTCAAGCAGTTTACAGTATACTAAGAAAGTAAAAAATGTACAAAAATAACCAAATTACACATTAAATTTTAAGCCTTGAGATAAACTGAGAGAAGCACACTCCAGATAAAAGGAACAATTTAAGCAAAGCTAGTCCTACTGCTCTTAGTTCTGGCTTGTATTCTTGAGATTTCTTCATGCTTGAAGGAATTGCAGCTTTCTTGTTCTTAGGTAAACTCCCTGTAGATTTGCCTCAAAATCCCATCTTGCCATGGAGCCTACTGGAATCTAGTAAAAAAAAAAAAAGGCATATGGGTTGTTGTAGAAAGATATAATGTGAGGAACAGTGAGTAAGGCTGATACACATATCATTTTTAAAATTTTATTTTTCAGTCTTTTGTTCCAAGCACTTTGAATTTCTTTGCACCAATGAAGTAGAAATAAAACAAACCTTTAGTAGCGTCATCTGCTCAAGGGACTTACCTTTGGTTTGTGCAAATAAGGTTTCTGTGGTGAGATGCAAACTTCACTCAACTTCCTCTTTCAACAACAAATTTGTCAGCTATCAGCAAGATCCGTGTTACCCAGTTATATTTTTCATCCCCAGCTTCCTGCAAAGAAACTAGAGTGCTAAACCCTGCAAGTCTCCAGGGTAAGTTACAGTGTAGTATCTGGGAATTGGTGGTTTTGTGTGGGAAGATAGGTGGGGGCATGAAGATGCAGGACAGGGGCAAATGTGGGACCATTGTTTAAATTTAAAATGGTCCCTGGTTTATTTATTTCAGATTTTTTGCAGCAAGAGTGATGTTTTCTCTTGAGTAAGACTAGAGTACAGAGTTAGTTAATGCCACCAGTACCGACGATAACACAGTAGCATGAAGCCTGTGATTCAGCTCACTCTTTCCTGAGGGCTCTCTGTTTCTTCATCGACCTAGGATGTTGGCACAAGTGGTAAGAAAATAATGTGTTCGGTGAGATTGTTGTAACAACTTTACATATTCATCCAGATAAAGAGGATTTAAATTCTTGTTCTGTATTATTTACCTAGCTGCATAATGAAGTTTTTATGTATAATCTCATTGCTTTGGTAAGTTTAGCTCTCATAGGTACAGCAAAAGAGAAGAAAAGAACTTGAGATCATAGATTCGGTGGCTGAAAGAGCTCTTAGAGATCCAAATTCTTCACAATACAGATGGAAAAATGAGAGCCAGTGAAGACACTTAGGAAGACACTCAGGCTAATTCATCTAGTTAGTGATAGAGCTGGAACTAGAACCTGTGTCTTCTGAGAACAGCCTGAATCTCTAAGAGAATACTGTGGATGTATTTATAACTATGTTGGATTTTATGTTAGCAAAGGAGGTAATATCTCAGGTGATAAGCTCTGGTATAATGATCTCAGTCTGGTCAGAATCATTTTTTTTTGAAAGGTGACTTTTGACTCAAGTTCAGCCCTACTGGACAACAGAGACCCAAGTAGAGACACCTATCTCTCAGTGATTCTTGTTCTCATTACTCTGAATGCTTGCAACCTCTTTGGTTTTGAGCCAAGATGACTGAGTAAAAAGAAATATCTTTCAGTTGTGGAGTCCTTATAGGTAGACTGTGTCACAGCAGTTGGTATCAGGATCATTTCATGCTGAATAGAATAACAAGTTCTGTTGTGCTTTATTTGGAGTGGGGGGTAGTCTCAGTACCAATGATCCTGCAAGTGGGACATTTTTATTTTGGTTGTTAAAATAGATGGGGTGGCCCTAGCCGGTTTGGCCCAGTGGATGGAGCATCAGCCTGTGGACTGGAGGGTCCTGTGCTCCATTCCTGTCAAGGGCACATGTCTGGGTTGCAAGCTCAATCCCCAGTAGGGGGCATGTAGGAGGCAGCCAATCAATGATTCCCTCTCATCATTGATGTTTTTTTCTCTCTTTCCCTCTCCCTGCCTCTCTGAAATTAATAATAAAAAAAAAAATGGATGGGGTGTCATGACCATTCCTATTAATTGAGTTTATCCCTTAGCAATTGTGACACAGTAAAATTATTCACTGCTAAAAACGTGATATCCTGCTATACTGAGGCAGGAAATAGCCTACAGCATATACATAATCAGGTCATGCATTCACGGTAATTGTCTTTGTAATGGTTTCTGTTGAACACAGGTCCTTTTTTGGTCAAAAGTAGTTCCATTTTTGGGCTCTTTTGGGCAAGTTGTTGAGTTCAAGTTATATAGTCTGCTCAAATTCTGGCAGTGATGGAGCATGTGATGTCACAAAAGTGAGCATACTTCTAGATGGTTTTAGGGGGGCCTTCATACATCTGTATCAGAGTTAAGTCCATTGGTTTATTATTTATTTTGTTTTATTTATTTTTAACTGAATTTATTGGGGTGCCACTGGTTAACAAAATTGTACAGATTTTAGGTGTACATTATGCAACACATCATCTGTACACTATATTTTGTGTTTACCATCCAAGCCAAGTCTCTGTCCATCACCATTTATACCCTCCTCCATGTTCCCCTAATCCTCCTCCCACAGCAATCACCACACTGTTGTCTGTGTCCATGAGTTGTTTTTTTATCATTTCTTTTTCATCTTCTTTGCTCAATCTCCTCACCCCCTCCAAGCTACCCCACCACAATAGCTGTCAGCCTGCTCTCTATCTATGAGTCTGCCTTTATTTTACTTCTTAGTTCATTTTGTTTATTAGATTACACATATGAGTGAAATCAGATTTGTCTTTCTCTTACTGGCTTATTTCACTTAGCATAATACTCTCAAGGTCCATCTATCCTATTGTAAAATGTAAAATGTCCTTTTTTAAAGAGCTGAATAGTATTTCATTGGATAAATAGAACACAGTTTTTTTAATCCACTCATCTATTGATGGACACTTGGGCTGCTTCCAAATCTTGGCTACTGTAAATAATGCTGCAATGAACATAGGGGTACATATATTTTTTAAATTAGTGTTTTGGGTTTCTTTGGATAAATTCCCAGAAGTGGAAACACTGGGTCATAAGGCAATTCCATTTAATTTTTTGAGAAAAACTCAACACCATAGTGTTTTCCACAGTGGCTATACCCATATGCATTTCCACCAACAGTACATGAGGGTTCCCTTTTCTCCACATCCTTGCCAGCACTTGTTGTTTGTTGATTTGTTAATGATAGCCATTCTGACAGGTGTAAGGTGATATTTCATTGTGGTTTTAGTTGGCATTTCTTTGATGAATTGTGATGTTGAACATATTTTAATATGTTTATTGGACATTTATATGCCTTCTTTGAAGAACTGTATTCAGGTTCTTTGCCTGTTTTTTTTTTTTTTTTTTTTTTTTTTTTGTGTGTGTGTGTGTGTGTGTGTAATTGTTTTTATTATTAAAATTCTTTATTGTTTAAAGTATTTCATGAGTCTCCTTTCCCCCATTGTATATGTGTGTATAGTTTTAAATATTAAGTTTGTCACCCATTCTAGAACTATTTTTTATTTTTAAAATTTGTATTGATTCTCAGAGAGGAAGTGAGAGGGACAGAGAGACAGAAACATCGATGAGAGAGAAACATCATTAATCGGCTGCCTCTTGACCACTCCATATTGGGATCAAGCCCACAACCCAAGCATGTGCCCTGATCCCAGTCTACCCAGGACTGAACCAATGTCCTGGGTAGACACTCAACCACTGAACCACACTAGCCAGGCTGGTGTTTAGTTTCACAAATTCTTTGTAAATTTTGAATATTAATCCCTTATATGATGTATCATTGCTGAATATGTTCTCCTATTCAATAGGTTGTCATTTCATTTTGTTGCTGGTTTCCTTCATTGTGCAAAAACTTTTTAGTTTGATGTAGCTCCATATGTTTATTTTTTCCCTTGTCTGAGGAAATATTAGAAAAATATTGCTATGAGAAATGTTTGAAATTTTACTGCCTATGTTTTCTTCTGAGATTTTTATGGTTTGGGGTATAACAGGTTAGTCTTTAAACTATTTTGAATTTATTCTTGTGTATGGTATGGGAAGGTGGTACAATATTCACAAATCAATAAATGTGATGCAGCACATAAACAAAATGCAGGATAAAAATCACATGATTATACCAACAGAGGCAGTAAAAACATAAGACCATATCCAATACCCATTTATGATAAAAACTCTCAGCAAATTTGGAATAGAGAGAATATACCTTAATGTAATAAAGGCCATATATAACATACCCACAGCCAACATCATACTCAATGGGCAAAATCCACAAGCAATTTCTTTCAGATCAAGAACAAGACAGGTTTATCAGCTTTCAGCACTCATTCAGCTGGTATCTTAAGAGGCAGGGAAATCTAGTCTTCTGTCACAGCTCTAACAAAGAAAACAAATTTGCCTGTTGCGAAACCACCCTTTCTAAGAATTCTAATAATCAGGGCAATTACTGGAAGTTAACCTATACTTTATTTTAAAAATATTTGGTCAAAAGTCTAATTACAATCTAAATTAGGGGTGTCGAACTCAATCAGAGAAGGGGCCAAAATCTAAAATCCAGCCTAAATCGCGGGCCGAATGGTTTACTGAACAGTAATAAACTGACAATGTCATAAACTGACAGCGAAGTGCAGTGATGACAGCGCGGTGCGGGCCACATTACAAGGCCTGGCGGGCTGGATTTGGCCCGCGGGCCTTGTGTTTGACACATGTGATCTAAATCATGGATTTTGCAAGACATTTCATCTAGTTTGGTTTACATGTATCAGTGCTGAGTGATGAAGTAGATGGGTCAATATACAGAGAGCCAAGAAGTATTGATTCTAGCTCAAGTCCTCCTACTGACTCACTGTGTGGCCTTGAGCAAATTCCTTTATTTCTCTGGATTTCAATATTATAATCTATAAGATGAAAAGCTTGAAATAAAAAATCTTTAATTTCCTTCCTAGCAATACAATGATTTGACTCCACACACTTAGGCACCTTAGAAGAGCTATATATCATAAAGTGATAAATAACAAAACCATATTATAGAAATTAGCTAGAGAGAATATTTTGGAAATATAGCCTGTATCATTAACTTTTGCCAAGGACCCTTATACTCTTTTCAGAATAATTTTACTATGAGATCCTCAACTTTTAGCCCATTGGCAAGTGTTTTGCAAGTAAATTCTTTTTTTTTTTCAAATGATAAAATCAAACAACAAATAAGGGGAATGATTCTGAAATCTGATTTCCACAATGACAATGTCATCCAAACAGTATTTCTTAATCTTTTAAAACCAAACTTTCCTTTGAAAAACATAAAAATATTTCACAAGAACTTCTAGAAAAACCTACTCCATCAAATTGAAGTCTTCCAAGTGCAGCCAAAAATATTTTGTAGACCTTTATTTTAATCAGTTTGTATTTTAGGAAAAGTATTTTGATTTCTAGATATATTTTCTATAATAAGAAATATTATTTTTTTAAAGTAACACATGCTTTCAACCCTTAAACTTTAAGAATTATTGCTTTAGTACTGCTAGCCATCTCTCATAACTCTACTTTTTGAGGCATTTGCTAAACCTAGAAAAGTATAGAATTCACCAAAGGCCCATGGATATTACTTTTTACAAGTAAAGGTGAAATGAACTAACATTTATTTAATGTCTACTGTGTACCAGACATGAAAATTGTTACTTTTTTTATAAATGAGGAAACTGAAGCCCAGAGATATGATGTGAGTTGTTTCAAGCTAGAGAGCTGATAACTGCATCAAGATATGGCCCCATATTTTCCCAAATGTCATAATTCTTTCTATTCTCAAAATGCTGCCCCAACTGCCAAAATGATACCTAATTAGGCCTTTCAAAATTTTTTATAAATCTGATAAAGTTACATGCAAGCAAGTGTAATTCAAACTTCGAGGTGTTAGTTTCTAAATAGTCTAATTTATCTTAATTCATTTCAAGGATAAAAATAATTTTAATTTCTTTGAATTTATAGAAGGATGTATGTAGGCTACATAATATATTCAAATGTTCATAGGTTATTTAGAGTTGATTTTAATTAATTCAGGAAACAGTAGATTTCCAAATTTCAGTTGCTCTTTTTTATTTACATTTGTGAGTGATTGAATGAAGGACACCATGTTCATGGGCGTCAGACTGCCTTGAGGAATTCATGTGAGATTTTTTTGTTTTGTTCAAAGAAGAAGAAAAAAATTTTAAAGCAATTTAGTTTACAAAATTGTAAAAATTTGTCTCCTAGGGAGTGAGAAGAGCCCCCATCAACAATATTTCCCTATTTAATTTTCCTTTTCCCCCCAAACTGATAAGTCCACATATTGGTACTATCATCAAAGAAAATAAGATAAGCAAATTTGACAAACATCTGTATTTGGTAGTATTAGTGACATAATAAGGAATGAAAAGAGGGGGAACTGTTGGGTAAAGCTTTGCAAAGTTGTACTAGAAAAAGACCATTCACCCTGATGCCAGAGATCTAGGTTTTACCCTATTTATTCTGTCATTTGATAACCTTATGTCTACAGGTAATTAAGTCACTTTTTGAGCCTCTTTAAATGGGGATGTCTTCTGACCATATTATTTATAATTCTAGAGGCCTGGTGCATGAAATTCATGAACATGGTGGGGATAGGTGTCCCTCAGCCAGCCTGCACCCTCTTCAATCTGGGACATCCCTATCACAATTCAGAATGGCTGGCTCCCAACTTCTTGCCTGCCTGCCTTCCTGATTGCCCTTAACCACTTCTGCCTGCCAGCCTGATCACCCCCTAACCACGTCCCTGCCAGCCTGATTGATATCTAACTGCTCCCCTGCCAGCCTGTTTCCGCCCAACTTCCCTTTTCTATCTGCCTGGTCACCCCTAATTGCCCTCCCCTGCAGGCTTGATTGCCTCCAACTACCCTCCTTTGCAGGCCTGGGTCCCTCCCAACTGCCCTCCTTTGCAGGCCTGGTGCCTCTCAACTGCCCTCCCCTGCTTGCCTGATCGCCCACAACTGCCCTCCCTTGCAGGCCTGGTAACTCCCAACTGCCCTCCTTTGCTGACCATCTTGTGGTGGCCATCTTGTGTCCACATGGGGGCAGGATCTTTGATCATATGGGGGCAGCCATATTGTGTGTTGGAGTGATGGTCAATCTGCATATTACTCTTTTATTAGACAGGATAGAGGCCTGGTGCATGGATGGGGGCCAGCAGGTTTGCTCCAAAGGGTGTTCTGATTCAAGGAGTGGGTTCCCTTGGGGTGTGGGGTGGCCTGGGCGAGAGGCCTATAGTGGTTTTCAGACCAGCCACGCCCCCCAGTGACCCAAGTGGAGGCCCTGGTATCTGGAATTTATTTATCTTCTACAATTGAAATCTTGTAGCCTGAAGTGGAGCCAAGCCTCCTGCTTGCTCCCTGGTGGCAGCCATTTCTGTTGGAACTTATGTATCTTCTATAATTGAAACTTTGTAGCCTGAAGTGAAGGCCTGAGCCTGCCAGGGCTGCAGAAGCTTGGCTTTCTCGGTCACTGGGGGCAACCCTAGCCTCCTGCTCTTCCAGGTCCGTGGCTGCCTCCATTTCTGTTGGAATTTATTTACCTTCTGTAATTGAAACTTTGTACCCTTGAGTGGAGGACTGGGCCCACCAGGGTGTGTGGAAAGCTTGGCTTCTTCTATTGCCAGGGAAACCCAAGCCTCCCTCCTGCTCTCTGTGCCCATAGCCATCTTGGTTGAGGTTAATTTGCATACTCACTCTGATTGGCTGGCAGGTGTGGCTTGTGTGCATAGCGGAGTGATGGTTAATTTGCACATTACTTTTTTATTACATAGGATATACTTTAATAATAATTAAGAGAAGTTATAGATCCTACTATACAATAAAAGTGTAATATGCAAACTGACCAAACATTGGGATTACTGGTTGCTATGATGCTCACTGACCACCAGGGGGCAGACACTCAACACAGGAGCTTCCCCCTGGTGGTCAGTGAGCTCCCATAAGGGGAGCACCAATCATCCAGAAGCCGGGCTCAGTACTGGAAAGCCCAGTGGCAGGGAGCCTCTCCTGCCTCTGCTGCAGGCAGGCAGGTAAGGAGCAAGGGGTACCGGATTGCAAGAGCTCTGGACTGAGAGAAGGATGTCTGACTGCCAGGGATCAGGCCTAAACTGGCAGGCAGACATCCCCAATCCTGGACGGTGACAGAGTACAGGCAGGACTGAAGGACCCCCCACCCTCCAGTGGACAAATCTCATGCACTGGGTTTCTAGTATAATAATAATAATAATAATAATAATAATAATAATAATAACAACAACTTTGTGAAGAGTGAATTGTCAGCTTGCTATATCAATGATGGCTATGTGCTGGTGGTATTAATGTCAGGGGTTGAGAGGAGCCATGTGCACAAAGTCTTGGCAAGTTAGAGTTAGATGGACTTTAAAGATCATCTAGTTAAAAAATAAATGAACAAACAAAATTAAAGTAGACTCATAGACACAGACAGCAGACTGGTGGTTGCCAGAGAGAAGAGGGGTTGGAGGACTGGTGAAAAAGGTGAAAAGATGGAGGGATTGATAAGTAAAATTGGTAGTTATAAAATTGTCAGGGATTTGCAAATTAAAGCATAGGAAATGTAGTGGACAATATTGTGATAACTAAGTATGGTGCCAGTTGGGTACTGGAAATATTGATGGGACACTTTGTACTAGTAATGTATATGATTGTCTAACTTCTCTAATCTACACCTAAAACCCTGTTCTAATGTTAGGGAGAAGGAGAATGATAAATAAATTTAGGGCATGGCCCCTGACTTCACAAGCTCACAGTCCACTATGGAGAGATCCATATAGTTAGCAATATAGGAGTTATCATAAGACAGACTATTTATTAGGTTAAGGATATCTACTGAATGACTATGTGCCACTCATCCTGCTAGGTTCTACAGTCTTAAAAATGAGTAAGACATGGTTTTTGCCTTCAAAATTATCATAGATGAGTCAGAAATACAGAGATACAAATGGGAAAATACAATATAATGCAGTGAGTATACTGTTAAAAGAAATTTCTGTGGTGGGCATGGTAGGCCAGATTTGCACTTTTGATACATGATTTTGGTAGCAGACTAGTGACAGATTTTAGGAGGGAAATACTTGAGTCAGATAGATCAGTTAATTAGTATTTTAATCTAAAGAGAGAGGAGAGAGAAAGGTGAGAGAGAGGAGAGATACAGGTTTACAAGTGTTTTAATAATTCAGAGAGATGGAGAATTCAGAGGAAGAGGAAGAAAGAAAAAACATGGTTGATTGAATGAAAGAGAAGAGGAGGCCTGGAATTATTCTAAGGATTTTGGGTCTTGTAACTGGATAGATGGTGGTGGATATATTAAAAATCAAGGAGTATGATGAGTTTTATTTTGGACATATTCATTTAGAGATTCCTGGGAGATACTCAAATAGGAAGTCTCAGTTGGAATTTGGGAATATAGGTTTAATATAATGGGCATAGAGACGTGAGAGACATCAAGATATGGCTTGAAATTGAAGCCATAAAAGTGGATGATGTTGCTCAGTATAAGAGTGTTGAATAAAAAGAGGTGATGAAAACCTAGGGATGACAAACATTTAAAGGACATACAGATATAAAAGAAAGCATGAGATAAAAAAGTAAACAATCAGTGTAAATAACTCGAGTTTATTTAGGAAGAAAAAGTGTCAAAAAGCTGGAATAAGATGCCCAGACCAGATGAAAAGATATGACTGAGAGTAGAGGAGAGCATGAAGATCTATGAGTAAAATTAAATAATTAATTTTAAATAAAATGGATTAAAAGCATGGGAATTTATCTTTAGCAACAGGAAAAGCAGCTGTATTGGGAAGTAAGAAGAATGTAGCTGTAGATTATGTTTTGGCAGAGGACAATAAATAAAATTGAGTTGTTTCTCACTCAACAACCTCAATTTTCTCTGATTTAATAAGTACCCTCTGCAAAGTTGGGTGATGGGAAAATAGGAGAGAAGATGAAGCTTTAGTAAATTGTGAAGGTGCTGAATGGCTGCTATGAGAACAGGCAAAGATACTAATCAGAAGTGTGTAAAAAAAAAGGCTGGAACAAAAAAAAAATAAAACCAACACAAATCTTAGACTGGAAATAATAAATTTCTAATTTGAGCATTCCAAATAGAGCCTGATATTTTTAATGGGTATTTAGCAATTTAGATAGTAAAAAAGTGGATTATGAACATGATCTTGGACTAAGGCCTTGCCAAGCTGGTGCAGCAGAAGAATTGTGAACAAGGAAGTTAAGGGTTCTTGTGTGAGAGTATTTAAATTGACCACTAAATCTAGGCTGGGCAGAGCAGGAAGTAAAAAATGGGAGGGTGCTAGGTCAGACTTGCAAAAATGGAGAGATTTAAAAATTTAAGGTCTCTGAGAGTGTATGGTACAAATTAGTATGCTGAAATTTGCTGTGCAACTCAGTGATTATGTTAGAGAAAGAAAATGATTTGAAAAGTAAGAAATTCATAAAGTTTGGCAGTGAGAACACATTTATAAAGTTTAGAAGAAGGAAGGGGCTAATTGGATCAGATTGTCAGGGTGGTTGAATGTTATAAGCTACAGATCTGAAAGGGATTTGGAAAAATGCAAAATGTGGTGCTTATTAAATTTGTGTTAAGAGATGGCTTCCAAGGCAGCCAGAGTCCTTAAAAAGCAATGGGAGAAAGTAAGTAGGGAAACTTATTTTTCCTCTGTATGTACTTTTCATCCACTGAGAGCTTTAGGGACTACAGATGCAGCCATCTCACTCTCATTCCAGGTCCCATCATAGGTAAGTAGGAAGTCATTTGCTGATGAGATGAGAAAGGTATTCTCTTTATAGAATAACAACTAAATAAATAAATAAACAAATAAGGGGTTGAAATGGTTTTGGAAGGAGATTAGAAGTACTACCCTCTCCTCGAGTTTCATATAAAAGTGTTAATGGTTCTGTGAGACATTGGGTTGTGCTAATTTCTAATCATAAGATATGTCTGACACTTGTGATTCTTAAATTGAGTATTTTTTTTTATTTCTCTCGGGGTTCTACAGGCATGGCTTTTTATTTTTATGAATTTTTATTAGAGTATTAAGACATTGAACAAAGTAGATCCAGAGACATAGAAGCGTGGAACAGATTGTCAAATTTCAGAGGGAAGGCGGAGGTGGGTGGGTGGGAAAAGATCAATCAAAGAATTTGTATGCATATATGCATAACCCATGGATACAGACAATAGGGTGGTGAAGGCCTGGGGTGGGGGTAAGGGGGGTGGACAAGAAGGAGTCAATGGGGGGGGAGGGGGGAAGGAGGGCATAATGTAATACTTTCAACAATAAAGATAAAAAGACATTGAAAGTAATACACATTCACAAAAAAAACAACATTATTTCCTTTTCTTTTAAAAAATATATTTTATTGATTTTTCACAGAGAGGAAGAGAGAGGGATAGAGAGTTAGAAACATTGATGAGATAGAATCATTGATCAGCTGCCTCTTGCACACCCCCTACTGGGGATATGCCCACAACCAAGGTACCTGCTCTTGACCAGAATCGAACCTGGGACCTTTCAGTCCGCAGGCTGACGCTCTATCCACTTAGCCAAACCGGTTTCAACCATTATTCCATTTTCTTGATGTGTACATGATATTGTGGATAAAATGGGCATATCTCATAAATGGATTCAGAGCAATATGTCAAACTCTGTTTATGAATACCATACTGTATTTTGCATGTATTTACTTAATTTAATTTAGTTTTAAATGCTTTAATTGATTTTTAGAGAGAGAGGAGGGGAGAAGGATAGAGAGATAGAAACATCAGTGTGAGAAATATCATTGATTGGCTGCCTTTTGTACACCTCCCTCTTGGGATCGATACCCAGGCATATGCCCTGACCTGGAATTGAACTGCGATCTCTTGGTTCCTGAGTCAAAGCTCAACCACTGAGCAACACCAGCCAAGCGGATTTTAAAATTTTATTTTAACATTTCCAAAGTTAATGTTAAATGCCTGGTGCATATACTGTTATCAAGCAGTTACTCTCATTTCCTTCTCAGATATGCAAACCTTTTTCTAAATATAGATCTACAAGTATTGTGGCTGCATGTATTTCAGAAGTGGTCAGAAAGAAACTCACTACTGCCGAGACCGGTTTGGCTCAATGGATAGAGCGTCGGCTTGGGGACTGAAGGGTCCCGGGTTCGATTCCGGTCAAGGGCATGTACCTTGGTTGCTGGCATATCCCCAGTTGGGGGTGTGCAAGAGGCAGCTGATCGATGACTCTCTCTCATCGATGTTTCTAACTCTCTATCTCTCTCCCTTCCTCTCTGTACAAAATCAATAAAATATATTTAAAAAAAAAAAAGAAAAAAAGAAAGAAACTCACTACAGACTGATTCATATACCTTTCAGCATAACGATTATTGTTTATCTCATTTTTGATTCTTTTAAGTATATTTCCAGTAGGACATGATCTCACTCATCTAGGGGAAATGGTGAACAACATAGAATGATGAACAAGAACAGACCCAGAGATAAGGAGCCATGGGTCAGACTGCTGGACCTCAAAGGGAGGGTGGGGATAAAGGGAGAGATCAACCAAAGAACTCATGTGCACACATATGAGCCTAACCAGTGGTCAAGGTCAATAGTGGGGTGGGGACATGAGAGGTGGGGGTGGGGGATTGGAATGGAGGGTTGAGGACAAATATGTGATACCTTAATCAATAAAGAAATTAATAAAAATAAAAAAGAAAATAAATAAAAAGCTAAATAGAAAAAAAAAGAAGTGGTCAGAACAGAGGAGGATATTGGAAAGTTTATTTAATTTTTGATCTCATATGCATACTAGGGCCCAGTGCACAAACTTGTGCACTTTGAAAGGAACCCTGAGCTGTGAGGCTGCGGTGGGCACAAGGGCAGGTCTGGACCCATCCTCTGCACTCCCAGACAGCTCCTCTTGCTGCAGCCCCCAGTCCCCTCTCTGCCTGCAGCCCCATTCCTGCTGTTGCTCCCACACACGGACAGTGCTAGCCCTGCTCAACTGCTGATGGTGCCGTGCTGAGTGATTAGGGCTGGTGCCAGCAGCAGTGTGAGCAGGCCAGCGTCGTCAACTGGGTATGAGCAGCAGCTGCTGCCCTGATCACCCCTCAGGAGCACAGGGAGGTGGAGAAGCCTTTAGGGGCATTGGAACTAGCGCCAGGCACCAGCGGCAGGTGTGAATGGCAGCTCTGGTGCTGGCTGTGGGTGCGAGCAGGGTTGTCACCCGCAATGGGTGCGAGCGACAACTGCTGGCCCCATCACCTCTCAGAAGCAGGGGGAGGTGGACGACCCTGAAGGGCAATTGGGGTTGGCAGCTGCCACTCACACCTGCTGACGTTGCTGAGTGATTGGGGGGCCAGCTCTGGGCACCGGCAGTGGGTAAGAGCACCCAGTGCAACCAAGTCGTGCAGATGCAAAGAATTTTCAGTATCCACCAGAGGCTTGCCCCAATGACAGCGACCAGCATCCCACCTTTGTCTGGCACCCCCACTCATCTGCTCCACCATCCCACCACTGCTGATGCCTGCCATATTCCACACTCTGCCACCTGCTGCCGACACCCACCATGTTCCCTTGGTGGTCAGTGCACATGATAGCAACCGGTTGTTCCAGTGTTCTGCCATTCAATCTAGTTGCATATTAGGGTTTTATGTGTATAGATATGCATAACCCTTGGACATAGACAATAGCCTGGGAGGAATGGTGGGGGCAGGGTGTAAGGGGGTCAATGGGGAAAGAAATGGAACATCTGTAATATTTTCAACAACAAAGACAAATTAAAAAAATAAAAAACAAATGATTTTTATCTTTTTTCTCTAATTTCAAAGCAGTGGCCCCATTCCTTCAGGGTGATGTGCTTATCCTTGCTGTGATCACACTTATCAAATAAGTAAGTTATTCAGTGTTCCATGGACACCAGAGATGCTCACAAAGGAACTACTTGAAATGTGTCAAGACTCTGCCCATAGGATGTTGGTCAAGTTTAATAAATTGCCAGTGAACAGGATACATATACATGTTGTAGTTTTTTTTTTCTAGTCCCTTAAGAGAAGGTAGATGAAATGATCCACAGCTAAGAATCTCTTTTCATCAAGGTATATTTTCTTGAGTTTATTTCTCTGCTTCTTATTTAAATATCCAGCATATTTAGGATTAGGCTCATACAGTTGCATGAGGATATTCTTAGAGGAAACTGAGTCACTGCAAAATCCGTACAAGCAGAAATAGATTTTTAGGCTCCAAAATAATCCAGCTGTAGTTGGTGCCCCCGCCCCCCCCTTTTTTTTTATCTCCTCCAGTCTGTACCTATTAACAAACAGATGACAGGAGCTAGCATAGGTCAGTGTCACAAACTTGGTTAAGGAGTTTTGTAGGCAATCAAATCATTGCATCTTAGCAAACACAGTGGAATTTCCCTGTTGGTCAGCATTACATATGTGTCCTCTTTAACACTGGAAGTTCACACAATATTATACATTGTACACCTCATAGAGCCTTTACTTAAACTTTCATCTTCATTCAGTAAGCTCTCTGCTAATGTTCTATTTTTATTTGCTTGTCATATTTTATGTGATAGTAATTGGAATGAACTCTTTTAACCTCTTGGAAGACCTCCCTTGGCATGAAGTAGTTGTCACTTGCACTATGTTTGGGGCCATCATCACCATCTACAAGGAAAGCCTCAGAAATTTTCTCTCCGTCTCCTCAAGGTTGCTGATGATCTCAAGGGTAGGTTCTCCCTCTCTGCTCTGCCATTCAGTATCTTGATTGTGCTTATTGATTTTTGATGCAGTTTCTTCTTCTATTTCTTCATTGGAGTTATCACCTTCTTGTTCCCAAATCCATCTTTTTAAAAATTTTTTCTTACTTGAGTTGATTGGTTGCACTATTCCAAAATATCATCATATTTAATACAGTCTTCTCCCTGTTAGAATGCTCCTTGTGAAATTCTCTCTCATTTTCTTGATGATTAATGTGGGTACCAACTTCACCTTAATCTTTCCTCCCATCCTCTTCTCCATTGGAAATGTTTGGATCATGCTTTTGGTTTTCTTGATCACTCAGGTCTTTGCCAAATTTTCTGCTCCTGTTAAACTGAAGATGTGTATCATTTACGGGCTGTTTTTGGTTTCCCTCTGTCTTTATGATACTTTCTTGTTGATCAGAATCTACAATGGAACTAAAATCAGGAACAAGAGAATCAATGTTCTTTAGGAGTTTTTTTCTTTTTTCTTTTGAGGCTCACTCATATCTTGGTCTAATGTACCCACAATTGGTCTATAATCCATATTCTCACTTAAGCCCCTTTTACTTTCCTCTTGATCCTGTAATCCCAGTTATTGGTTGTAACTCTGGTCCTGGTCATGGTTTTCTCTTTTGACTGTCATACCAAAGTTTTTCATTCTTATTTTAAAATGGTCTCATATAGATACTATAATTTACTTTTAATTTTCTGCATCTTAAAACTTTAAAATGGGCACCATAATGTTGTCAGGCATTACTAACACTTCAGCCTCTTGGGTAGAACTTAAGTAGTCAGCATTTGGCTGGGAATGATCAGATAGGAAACTTGCATTTTTCCTGTGCTCCACTGGAGAGAGGGTGGAGTGGAACAGTGTCCTGTGAAGAGAGACTGGGGTTTGTGGCTCAGGAGAGAGAGCTGAAATGACAGCCACCATGGTCCCTATATGCTTAGTCTCTCTCCCACACTGCAGACTCTGTTTTTCTTGGGTAGAACACTCAGGCATGACTTTTACAAGTTGTAAAGTATGTGTAATGATAATAACCCATTAGAAAATAAATTTTTTGAAAAGAAAAAGGCAGAAAAAATGTATTTGTTGACATATTAGGGTATGTGTGTATGTATGTATGTGTATGTGTATATATATATTGCCTAATGCTTCCAAATAGGGACTTTAAGCTATCCTGTATGTAATTCAATTCAATTATACTAATTTTCTTTGAGTGCTTACTAAGTAGCAGGCTATGTCTTGCCTATATGATGATGAACTGAACAGATCTTGTTATGGCACTAATGGAACTAAGAGCACAGTTGGAGAAATAGCTAATAACCATGTAAAAAATCTAAATTATAATTGGTGCTATGAAGAGTAAGAATATATATAATTATGTGTAGAACTACCTAGATAGAACTGACAGTGAAAGTCTCTCTGACTGGAAAACTGAGATTAAAAGGAGTCAAACATCTGAAGATCTACAGGAAGATAATTCCTGATAGAAGGAGTATCATGTGCAGAGGACTTAGTCAGGAACAAAAACTTGAATTGTTCTAAAAAGTTAAAGTTAAAACATAGAGGATGAGAAAGAGAATGGCATGAGGTGATGTCAAAGGGAAAAAGAGCCATATTGGTATGGCATTAAGGCCAAAGTGAGAAGTTTGCCTTTAATGAAACAGAGAATCAGTGAAGGATTTAGGCAGGAGAATGATAAAACATTTCAAAGAAAAATCACCTGGGGCACAATGTGGAAAGGATAAGAATAGGCCAAGCAATGACATAGTCCTATCATCAAGAAGTGCAAAATTTAATTAAACACCTCTTAACAGAACCTCAATTAGTGTGGTAATTACCATGATAAAGGTAAGAGAGTATGAAAAGGGTTCCAATTTCAATACACCATCACTATAATATTCTCTCTCTCTCTCTCTCTCTCTCTCTCTCTCTCTCTCTCTCTCTCTCTCTCTCTTTTTACTTTAGTGCAACTTATTTAACCTCCCTTAGTCTCAGTTTTCTCATTTGTAATATGGAAATAAAAATAAGGCTTCTATGAAGATTGATTATATGATATGTGAAAAGTGCTTAGGCTATAAATAAATGGCAGTCCTCAATAAATAGTAGTCATAATTAATGTTAGTGTTAGATATCGTATGGGGAATGAATTACACAGGTCAAAATTGGGATACATGGGGTTTACTAAGGCATCTGTCACAATAGACAAGAGGAATGATGACTGTGGCCTGGATTAGGATGGCTATAAAGTACACATGGAATTGATATGAATTTAAGGGTTTTTAAGGAGAGAGAATCACTTGGTTTCTGATTGGGTGTGGGTAAAATGTAGTGATAGGGATTGTTTAAATTCTCAGTTTCCAGCTTGATTGTCTGAGAGGAGAGTAATGCACATATGGAAAAAGGGAACTCAGACTTAAGAGTGAGTCACCAATATCACACTTCATTCTAAAACAGGAAACAAAAAAAATATATCTAGATTGAAGAGGAGATAGACTGGCAACACAATGGGCAAAGTCAAACCAGAAATAGTCAACAATAGAACCAGCACCAAAGATAGAAAAAGGCAGAGGCAGAGACATAGAGAAGGCACATACTCCAACTTTAGCCATTCAGCATTTTCCTGTTAAAGGCTTAGTTTATTCTTCTCTCTTAAATTTTAGAAATTTCACAGATTGTCCACAGCAAGCTAAATCTTTCTTCTCTAAGAGTTTATGTGTCTGCCTTACCACAAACAAATTTCACCAGCATATCCATACTATGGGGATTTTACATATAATTGTCACCAAAAATGTTTGGGGGGGGAAACCTTCCTACTTCCCTTTCAGTCTGAAGAAGAGAAGAGATTTTACAAAGCAGGCCATGCAAATCTCTAAACTCACAATAAAATATTAACTGCAGAGGTATAAGAACCTACAAAAAAAGTAATGTGTAAACTTGACCTCTAGCTTGCTGTTTTGGCCTGATAGAGCTCCATTATTTAATACAAAAGTATCATAGAATATGTCTCTTTAGTAAGTGAAACTAGTATACCAGTGAAGCAGAAACAAATACCCATATCTGTAAAAGCAGAAGTAGAGGTGTGATTTGGGTGTGTGCAAGCTGTTCTTATTTTCTTTTTAATTGAAATGCATTTGATGCATCTTCTGTTGCTCTCTCACAGCCTCTGCATAGATGATAGATGAGAGAAGAAACAGTGCAAATACTTAAGTCAAAGTGGGTCGTGAGGAGGGATTGGCTTAATGGGTGGGGACAGGGTTTAGTTATTTCTTGATAGCATAACTAGAGTAATGGCAGCCAAATGGATGAATGAACAGGTTACATGGGGCGACCAGGCCAGCAAGGGGGTTAGTGAGGGGTGACCAAATGACTGAACAGCAGGCTGGGTGGGGTGACCAGGCCAGCAGGGGGGTCAGTGAGGGACAATCAAACGATGGAGCAACAAGCTGCATGGGATGAGCAGGCAGTCAGGGGGGGTCAGTGAAGAGCGACTAAATGATCGAACAACAGTCTGCGTGGGGCGACCAGGCCCATGGGGGGGGCAGTTGGGGGCGACCAGGCTGACAGGAAGGACAGTAAGGGGTGACCAGGCTGGCGGGGGCAGTTGGGGGAGACTAGGCTGGCAGAGGGGCAGTTAGGGGCAATCAGGCAGGCAGCCAGGTGAGTAGTTAGGAGCCAGTGGTCCTGGATTGTGAGAGGGATGTCTCACTGCCAGTTTAGGCTCGATCCTGAAGATTGGGCCTAAACCAGCAGTCAGACATCCCCTGAGGAGTCCCAAATTGGAGAGTGTGCAGGCTGGGCTGAGGGGAAGCCCACTCTCACCCCCCATGCACAAATTTTGTGCACTGGGCCTCTAGTAAGATAATAAGGTTCTCTGTTATTAAAAGAGTTCTGAATCAGTCTGTAGTGAGTGGGGAGGGGGATGGGGGGCATATCTAGGGAGGGATTTGGGATGGGAATGGGGGAATAAAGACAATTATGTGGGACCATAATCAATAATAAAAAAAAAATCTTAGCCAGTATACAAAAAAAATAAAAGAGTTCTGACATAATGTACCCTTCAAGTGTTATGATGAACCCCATATCTATTACCTGAGGAAAAAGAGGCAAGTGGTGTAGTGGAAATAGCATACTGTAGACTTTAGATCAAGTCAGGTGTGATAGTAAATTTCATTTTTATCATTTTGTTACCTCAGGAAATTTACTGAACCTCTCTGAACTTTAATTTCCTCATCTACATGATGACAATAGTAATAGTACCCACCTCTGAGGAGAGCTGTGAGAATTTAATTAGATAATACATATACAAAATGTTATTGCAGATTCTGTGGTATATCACCAATAGTCAAACTATGGTAATTACTGGTATTTTCTGTCTTTTACCTGTGATTATTCCTTAACCCTCTTTTCTAAGTCATGCATTCATAAGCAAGAAGACTGCATGATTTTGTAGAACATAGCAAAGATAGTCCAAATAGAAAGAATGGAATACTAGTACAAGGGACAGAAAAATGAAAAGCACTATTTAGAGTAATGGTAGCTAATAATGTGGGCCCTCTTTTATCTGTTAATTAATCACTTGGGATCCTGTTCTTTTAGCCAATTTCCTGGAGCAGGACTTAAAAAATATAAAAGGCAATCTGCTACTTACAAGGAGAATCTAAAAGCAGGCCTGTCCTGTCTTGTTAATGACATTTTAATTTTATTTTTTAATTATAATTAATATTAATATTGTTTTATATAATTTTTAGTTTTATAGCATAGTGGTTAGACATTTAAAAATTTATAAAGGGATCCCAATAAGTCTAGTACACTCTTAACATCATACATAGTTATAACAATACTAGAGGCCTGGTGCACAGATTCGTGCACATTGAAAAAAAATTAATTAGAAGGTGGCCATCAAGGTCCCTCCGTAGATGGGGTCCTTCAGCCTGGCCTGTGGAGATCAGGCAGAAACCAGCAATCCAACATCCTCTGAGGGTTCCTAGAGTACGAGAGGGCACTCTGCAAAGTTGCTGTCATTCGGCAGCTCCTGCATTGAGCATCTGTCCCTTGGTGGTCAGTGCGCATTGTGTCTACCGGCTAGTTGGCCATTGGGTTGGTTGTATAGCGTTTTATATAGAGAGACTATTGATTATAGTCCATATGCTGTATTTTACACCCCATGATTATTTATAACTTACCCTAAAGATTTCATCAAAACACTATAGAACTGATAAATGAACTCAGTAAAGTAGCAGGATAGTTGCATTTTATACTCTAATAATAAACCATTAAAAAGAGAGATTAGGACAGCAATCTCACTTACAATCTCACTTAAAATTGTGTAAAAATTAAAATAAATATCTGCCCAGCCAGTGTGATCCAGTGGTTGAGCATCGACCCATGAACCAGGAAGTCACGGTTTTTAATTCCAAGTCAAGGCACATGCCTGGGTTTTGGGCTTAGTCCTCAGTAGGGGGACATGCAGGAGGCAGTCACTCAATGATCCTCTCTCATCATTGATATTTACATATCTCTCTCCCTGAAATCAATAAAAGCAGATTAAAAAATAAAATACTTAATAAATTTAACCAAGGAAGTAAAAGTCATATACTCAGAAAATTATAAGACAATAAATAAAAACATACAAATAAATGGAAGCTTATAATGTGCTGATGGATAGAAAAAATTAACAGTTAAAATGGTCATACTTCCCAGAGCAATCTATAGATTTAAAGCAATCTCTATAAAAATAAAAATGGAATTTTTCACAGAAATACAACCATTAATTATAAATGTATATGCAACCACAAAAGATGCTGAATAGCCACAACAATCTTGAGAAAGAAGAACAAAGTTGGAGTTATCATGCTACCTGATATAAACCTATGTTACAAGGCTATAGTAATACAAACGGCATGGTACTGGGATCAAAACAAGAATATAGAACAATGAAATAGAATAGACAGCCTAGAAGTAAACTTACATATATATGGTCAATTAATATATGAAAAAGGAGGCAAGAATATACAATGGGATTAAGACAGGAATAACTATGTATTGTATCTGATTTATTGTGATGATCACTTAGTGAGTTATATAATGTCTAATCTCTGGAGATTATATCTGAAATTAATATGATATTGTATATCAACTATAATTGAAAAATAAAAATGATTTAAATAAACAAAAAAAGGAAAAGAAAAATGGTGTTAGGAAAACTGAACAGATAGGTAAAAAAAAAAAATAAAATAAAACTAAACCACCTGCTTATACCATATACAAGAATAAATTCAAATGAAATAAAACCTTACATGTTAGACCCCAAACAATATACTCCTAGATAAAAAACATAGGCAGTAAACTTTCTGACATTGCTCTTAGTAATATTCTTTCTGATATATAACCTTTTGGCAAGAGAAACAAAAGAGAAAAAAATAAACAATTGTGACTACAGCAAACTAAAAAATTTTGCACAGTAAAAGATACCATTAACAAAAACTAAATTTCAACCTATTGAATGTGGGAATATATTAACCAATTATACTTCCAATAATGGGTTAATATAAAAAGTTGATAAAAAGACTCATGCAACTCAACACCTAAAAATCAAACAATCCAATTAGAAAATGTCCAGAGGACTTTATTAGACATCTTTCCAAAGAGGACATAGAGATGACCAATAGACATATGAAAAGTTGCTCAATATAACTAATTAGCAAAGAAAAGCAAATTAAAGCCACAATGAGACATCACCTCACACCTATACAAATGTCTGTAATCAATAAATCAACAAACAAGTGTTGTGAAAGAGTGGAGAAAGGGAATCCTCATGGACTGTTGGTGGGTATGTAGATGGGTGCAGTCATTATGGAAAATAGTATGGAGAATCCTCAAAAAAATAAAAATGGAACTGTCTTATGACCCAGCAATTTCACTTCTGGGTATACACTGAGTGGCCAGATTATTATGATCTCTGAACACATAATAGTCTGGCCACTCAGTGTGTGTATATATATTAGAGGCCCGGTGCATGAATTCATACATGGGTGGGGTCCAGCCAGCCTGGCCAGGGTTGGGGGACATGGGCAGTTGGCCGGCCTGCCTGCTGGTCAAACTCCTGGTGGATGGGACAATTTGCATATTAGTCTTTTGTTATATAGGATATACACTGAGTGGCCAGATTATTATGCCTTCAGAGATCATAATAATCTGGGCACTCAGTGTATATCCAAAGAAACCCAAAATACTAATTCAAAATAACAGACTGACAGTTGTTAGAGGGGAAGAGGTTTAGGGGACTGGGTCAAATAGGTGAAGGGATTAAGAAGTACAATTGTTAGTCACAAATAGTCATAGGAAAAAAAAAGCAAGCAAAAAACAAAATAGTCATGGGGTTATAAAGTACAGTATAGAGAATATGTCAATAATATCGCAGTAACTATGTTGGTGGCAGAATTAGCAGGGTCAAACCAGAAAGGTTTTGTACAGCAAAGAAACCATCAATAAAATGAAAAGACAACCTACCAACTGGGAGAAGATATTTGCCAATGATAAATCTGATAAGGGGTTAATATCTAAAATTTATAAAAACTCATACAACTCAAAACCAAAACAAACAAACAATCCATTTAAAAAGGTCCTGGCTGGTTTGGGGGATATAGTGTTGGCCTACAGACTGAAGGGTCCATGGTTCCATTCCAGTCAAAGGCAAGTACGTTGATTGCAGGATCCTTCCTGGCTCGGGCCTTGCTCAAGGCTCATGCAGGAAGCAGCCAATTGATATCTTTCTCTCACATTGATGTTTTTCTCTGTTTTTCCCTCTCTCTTCCATTCTCTCTAAAAATCAATGGAAAAATATCCTTAGGCGAGAATTTAAATAAATAAATAAATAAATAAATAAATAAATAAATAAATAAATAAAATGGGCAGAGGGCCTGAATAGACATTTGTCCACTCCCTTTTTATAAACTTAAAGTAATCAAAACAACATAAAAACAATAACAACAATAAACCTTACTTCACCTGAAGAATAACCTCACTGCATTATTTCTTCCACTTCTAGCTCTAACTGTAATAAACATTCTTGCAAATTGGAAAGAAGCTATGTTTGTGAAATTTTTCTTTGAAAGAAAAAGGAATGATGAAGAAAAGAATGTGTATAAACTTTGGGCATATTTTCCTCTTATTAGAATTCCCAGATCTCTGTTCATTGGCTTTGTGGCTTTAATGACCTGGGCCTTGCTTCTTCTACTGGTATTATGTGCAGATTGAATTAAATGATTTTCAAAGTTCCTCTCCAGTCTAAAATTTTATAAGACAGGTAAAGTAAAATATTAAGTTTGCTGTTTTTTAGCCATTCTTATTTGCAGACAGCCTGCATAAACCCAATAAATCCACAGCCAGACTTTGAGAAGTCCTAAATAGTCTATATTTCCCAGGCCCTATACATGATACAGAATAGAAACCATACTAAATCATAAAAAAGATTAAAGAAGTCCAAAGGTCTTTTACTCCTTATGATGATTACTTCAATGAAAAAAAAAAACCAACATTAACTTTTAAATTGTTTCCAAGAAATGATTTTGGTGGCCTGTTTTGCTGGTGCCTTAATCAATGTTTACTCTGACTGTTAGATAATCTGTCATGTTCATGATGTTACACCAATACAGAATTCCATTACACAAAGAATTACTCTCTTCTCTTCCAGACCACATAAGGGGAAATATCCCAGTTCAGCTCCTAAATTCATATACTATTACTAAATTTTAAGTGTAAATTTCAAATTGGACCTAAGCCTAGAGAAAGACAAAGTGCATGAGAACCATAAGCTATTGTGATAGAATAAGCTAATGAGGAGATAACATTCTTAACCATTGAAAATCAGCCGGGATACTAGAAATACAGGCTAAGAAAAGCAGGGCCATTTTCCAAGTATTATGGTGTCAAGATAGAAAGTCAATGTCCAATGGGCAAGGTAGCAGACAAAGGAGAGGCAAAGGGACATAAAGGTGAGGCTAGATTTCTATCATTACAAATGAGAATGACTGAGCAGTATTCACTTTAACCAAGGCTTTTGCAAGATAAATTTGGACACAAAAGAAACAAACTCAAATGTCACACCTGTTTTGCTGTGGTGAGAACAATAGACTGACTATTTCAGGACATCCTTGCCTGCAAAAGACAACTTTCAATATTTGGGAAAGCAGTCTGGGGGCAATTCCACTGATTCATTGGGTGATGTTAGATCAATAGTATATTTTCCTTGAGTATTTGTTTATTCATCTGCAAACAAGCTTCTTCTAATTATAATATTCTATGTCTTTTTAAATGTGAAAATAAATCTTGAGTGAAAGAACTGGATAACCATTAAACTTTTTTTTCCTTTGGTTTGGGCAGGGATTATAACTCTACGACTTACCTTAATGAATATACTGAAATATTCAAGATGTATAACAACAGTGCTATCGATGCTGAGCCTAAGTGCAGTGCCAATGTGACATTTCAGTCCACTCTCTATGCAACCACCTACATCCTCATATTCATCCCTGGTCTTCTGGCTAACAGTGCGGCCTTGTGGGTTCTGTGCCGCTTCATCAGCAAGAAAAATAAAGCCATCATTTTCATGATCAACCTCTCTGTGGCTGACCTAGCTCATGTGCTCTCCTTACCCCTCCGGATTTACTACTACATCAGCCACCAGTGGCCTTTCCAGAGGACCCTTTGCCTGCTGTGCTTCTACCTGAAATATCTCAACATGTACGCCAGCATTTGCTTCCTGACCTGCATCAGCCTTCAGAGGTGCTTCTTTCTCCTCAAGCCATTCAGGGCCAGAGTCTGGAAGCGTAGGTATGATGTGGGCATCAGTGCTGTCATCTGGGTCATTGTGGGCACTGCCTGTTTGCCATTTCCCATCTACAGAAGCGCAAACTTAGCCAACAATACTGAATCCTGCTTTGCTGATCTTGGATACAATAAAATGAATATAGTGTCTTTTGTTGGGATGATCACAGTTGCTGAGCTGGCAGGATTTGTGATTCCAGTCATCATCATCACATGGTGTACCTGGAAAACCACCATATCCTTGAGACAGCCAATGGCTTTCCAGGGAATCAGTGAGAGGCAGAAAGCATTGCGTATGGTTTTCATGTGTGCTGCAGTCTTCTTCATATGCTTCACTCCCTATCATATTAACTTTATTTTTTACGCCATGGCAAAAGAAAATATTATTAGCAGTTGTTCCATTGTCAAAAGCACGCTGTATTTTCACCCGTTTTGTCTATGCCTTGCAAGTATTTGCTGCCTTTTGGATCCAATTCTCTATTATTTCATGGCCTCAGAGTTTCGTGACCAACTCTCCCGCCATAGCAGTTCTGTGACCCGTTCCCGCCTCATGAGCAGGGAGAGCGGTTCATCAATGATTGGCTAAAAATAAAATAACTTCAATTATGACTTTGTTTAACTATGTTTTCTGTTTTATTATGTGAAATGACCACCAGGGGGCAGACGCTCAATGTAGGAGCTGCTAAGTGACTTGGAAGTGGCAGTTTCTCTGGTGACACACCCCAGAACCAGAGAGGACAGAGCCCAATTCCTTGCTGGGCTGTGCGATTCCACCTTGGGCCATGGGTTAGTTGCTGCTGGGGCACTGTTGGCCCCGAATTTGGTTTACTGCACACTTGTGTTTGTGTTCATGTATGACAGCAACTTTGCAAAGTGCACTCTCGTACTCTGGGACCCCTATCTATCTATCTATCTATCTATCTATCTATCTATCTATCTATCTATCATCTATCTATCATCTATCTATCTATCTATCTATCTATCTATCTATCTATCTATCATCTATCTATCTATCATCTATCTATCTATCTATCTACCTGTCATCTATCTATCCATCTACCTACCTATCATCTATCTATCTATCATTTATCATCTATCATCTATCTATCATCTATCTATCTATCTATCTATCTGTCTATCTATCTATCTATCTATCTACCATATATATATATATATATATATATATATATATATATATATATATATATATATATAACTAAGTGACCAGCTGTATGTCCGACACGCACTGGCTATTTAAAAATATTTCTTCTAATTAATTTCCTTTCATTGTGCATGAATCCATGCACAGGGCCACTAGTTTAAAATAAAAGGCAGGTAAATGGGAGGTAAATGGGAGGCAGAGCCTATATGTCCTTGTTTAAAATGTATTCTGTGTTATTTCTAAATTTTGAGCCATTATTATCCAAGTAATTTTGCTCCTTGTCTTAAGTTTTGTTTTTATGCATCCAGTATAACATTTATATGCCAGGAACAAAAGCTACAATATTAAACCAGTAACATTGATTAGGAACAGAAAAAAATGTCTAACACTAAACAAGGAAGGGTCCAAAGCAAACAAGCATCCCAGCCAACTGAAAAACCCCTTACATGAATTATTATTTTTATTAAGCTAGTTATATGTTTTTTTCCTTCATCCACTGTAACTTGTACTTTATGATATGTTTGGTTAGATGAGTTAAAACTTTCTACTATTTTATCATCTAGAAACTCTAATTTTACTTCTGGGCAGTTAGTTTCATCCATTCCTATATTTAGACATTACTCATCTAAAATACTCATTTAGAGTAGATCCATATATAATTCTTCTAGAGGAATTATTAGGGAGGTGTTCTTGAAGGTGTTTGTCTAAGATGGGTCCTTTATAATAAATATAGCCAGAAAAAAATGTAATGTACCAGAGCTTATATTGATAATAGAAGTCCAGTGTATGCCCAACAAAGCATTCATTCATTATCATAGCTGATAATCAGAATATTAGTTTAGTAGGTGGGAAAGATTTACAGGTACCTAAGTTAAAATTTTTCATGTCTAATAAGGGAAGGGGTCTGGAGAGACAGATATTTTTCCACTAGGAAACCATAAGAAAAATAATAAAAATCACTTTATATACATCCAATCAATAACAATTAGGTGATATAAGAACAAAGTTTGAGCATCATTAATTTGTGAGCATACAGGCCTTGTTGAAGTCTTGGAATAGCTACCTGCCTTCTTCAAGGCTGGTAGCTTCTCATCCTTGAGATGAAGGCCAGTGTCAGAGACAGGGGCAAATGTCTATCTGTGGTTAGGCACCTGATAAGGTAAAGTCTCTTTAACACTGTTGTAGAGAGTCTTTCATTAATGTCTTTCCCAATGGACAAAAACCTCCCACTTGTAAATTGTGGTCTTTGAATCTTTGTCTTTTGGGAATACTGTGAGATGAAATGTTGCTAATTTATCAGTTCCTTTAATGCAGAATATCTACTTTTTAGTTCCTTATATTGGGAGAAACAAAACATTGAAAAATCATCAATATTTAAAACAGAGTCATAAGAATAATAATTCATTTAGTCCCATAACTATTTTTGTTTATCCTGGTTATTTGCCAGTATTTTTAAAAATGAATTTAGTTATTCTTTAGAGTTCTATAAATCTCCATCCTGGTAAAATATATGACCTGCTTAAGAGCCTGTAACTTGAGGTCAGGGTCCTTTTCATGGATTTTTCTAAAGACATAACATATGCATCAGAGTAAAACAATTTCTTTCTATGAGTGACAAAACTTAAAGTGGCATGGTTATAGATTTTATTGTAATATAATTGATAAAAAAAACTTTGCTTTTCTATACGATATAACATTCCAAGACAATAATTTCTTGGTAAATAATTACTGTGAAATGGCATGAAAATAATATAAGGTCTATATATATTTAGTTACAATACGTAATGTCAGCATATAGAAAACAAATAACATGTAAACATTTAAAACGTTACATATGCCTTTTTGGAAGTATTCATTGAGCATTGGAAATAATTCATAAACTCCCAATATGGAGCACAAATATCCGGAGTATCACTGCTGGACTCCCTCCACAGGAAATCATCACTTTTGGCTTCCCTGGTGTTGCTGACTGAATACCTGCTACCACTGAATTTCCTGTTTGAACTTGGCTCTAAATCCTTGCAAGTTCCTTTCTGAAGATCAAAATTTCTATAACATCCATTTTAACAAAATATATGTATTTTGGAGTTATTATTAATTTTTATTTGGCAAACTTCCCATGTAATTGCAAATATATTAAATAGGCCCAATTTAGTTTAAAAATATTTTTTAAGATGAGAGAATAAACCCTTGAGGCATTCCAGGGCCCATTGGAATGACTAAAAGTCATCCTCTCAGTTAAAAGTCTCTTAAAATTCAAACTTTGGGGAGGTTTCAGATATACTTAACCAAAAGATTGTATCATAAACTCTTTGTAAATCTAAGTAAAAACATATTTTAAGGTAATAACTCTAAAAGACTAAAAATAAAAATATATTTTTTTATTATTCAAATTTAAACCACTTTTAATATTAAATATTTTGTCCAGACCACAGAATTCTGCTTAATTTATAGCATTTAATCATTTTTAAATTATGACAATAGAATAATATATCCAAGTAATGCCATCTGGAGGCTAAAAAATTACCACACATAATACACAGACAAATAATATCACACAAAGAACATATATACGAACACCATACACACAAATCAAATTACTATTTTTTCCCAGAGAAAATGCAAGATTTAAAAAATATATTTTTTTATTGATTTCAGAGATGGTGAGGGAGAGAAAGATAGGAACATCAATGAGAGAGAATCATTGATTGACTGCCTCTGACACGCCCCCTGCTGGGGATCAAGCCCACAACCCAGGCATGTGCCCTTGACCTGAATCTCTCCTTATCAGGTGAATTGGGCCTGATTTGACCAGTAAAATATGTATTGCCCCATAAAATGCCCTAGTTGAAAGAGAACAGGTTCTGATTTTAAAAGAGCCATTGGTTGCTTAGATTTGCACAGAAGCCTTACATTGAGGGAGAAGGAAAGTTAGTTGGGTAGCGTTAAGAACAGATAAAATAGCCCCAGTATCTACAAGGGCTTTAGTAATTTCCCTTTTATGATAATTTCAATTTATCCTAAAGTATTAATAAGGAGAAAGGGAAACACCTTCTCACAGTCCTCAGAACATCCATATTTTCACTAGAGTTCATTTACTCTTTGTAAATCCAATTTTAGTTTTCTGCAATCTTTCTTATGGTGACCTGGCTTTCGACAACAAAAACAGAATCATCTGCAGTTACACAGCAGACTTTATTTAGTAATTCTTTTGCCTTGCTCTCAGAAAGCAGGAGGTGAAATAATTGGAACAGATCAGAATAGCCAATTTCCAAATCAAGATATGCTTTGTATATATTCATTCACTTAAATTTAAGAGTTAGCCTTTTTCTAATTTTTGCATGCAAAATATTAATTTCGGTACCCAAAGACAACTGCATTTTGACCATTTTTAAAGTTAATATTTTGTAGTTAAATCTTCTCATTTCTGTAAAGCACTTGCAAGTAACAGCTTCCTATTAGGAGAATCAAATGAGGGCTGGGGTTTGGAAGTTTTGGGCCATGTTAATTTTAAAAATTTTATTTTTTGGATATCTGCAGTCTGATTTGTCATTGCCACAGGCTTGGATTAAAAGCTAAGGCAAAATAGGTGAAGGGAGTTGAAAAGTATAAATTTTTAGTTATAAAATAAATAATTAGAGAAGTGAATAGGGCAGCTAGCAGGATGAAGGTGAAGGAGAGGGTGTGAGTGAGGGGGTGAAAGGAGAGTGGTGTGTGTGTGTGTGTGTGTGTGTGTGTGTGTGTGTATGAGTGAGGGACAGTTAAATACGGCAGGAGTAGCAGGGGTTGACAGACCAGGCTCTCTGGGACAGGGAGCACCAACCACTTCTATAGGCACTCCGCAGCTTCAGGGCTCAGGCACAATGCCCACACCATCTTGAAGGGCAGAGGGGCCTCTTCTAGGAACTCATCAGCACCACCACTCAGACAGGCCTTGGACACTACCTTCAACCCTGAAGCCACTCCAGCCAAAATCCTGCTGCCCCACCTACAGACCCGCAGATGCTAGGATGTCCACCTCCAAAGGTGCATAGCTCCTGAAGCAGTAAGTGCGACTTCCCCCTCCCCAGCTATTTAACTTCTGGTCACCTCAGTCGCACCTTTCCAGCATGCAGGCTTCCTGAGCCCACCGCCCCACAGGCCACTCTTGGGTACCGCTGTGAGCCCCTGCTAGGCGTACTCATATCCAAACAAGGGCACACAGAAATTCTGAATCCCCCCTTCCTAGCTGCCTGCCCACCAACACCACGGTCACGTAGCTTCAGCGCAAGGGCCCCTCTTAGTGCGTGAGTGTGCCACCCTGACAAAGGACCCATGGTGCCTCTGTGAGCTGCCATTGGATGCACATGAATCCAACCAAGGGTTCAAGGCCGCAGGCAGCAAAAACAGTCTTCTCACTCCACAACTGCCAACATCCTGACACCACAGTTGCACTTTTCCAATGTGCAGGGTTTCTGAGCCCTCCGCCCCACAAGCTGCTCTTGGGTGTGTGCCTCTGTGAGTCCCCGCTGGGTGTGCTCATATCGAAACAAGGGTGCACAGCCCCAGGAGTAGAAATTCTGACTTCCTCCCCTCCCAGCTGCCTACCCACAGACACAATGGTCATGTGGCTTCAGCAGCACTCTCAGTGTGTGAGTGCACCACTCTGGCAAAGGGCCCCAGTGCCTCTGTGAGCCGCCACTGGGGAAGCATAAATCCAACCAAGGGCGCAAGGCCCCGGCAGCAAAAACTGAGTCTTCCCACTCCACAAATGCTGACCATTGGCCACCACAGTTGCACTTTTCTAGTCCACAGGATTCTTGAACCCTAGCACCTGGCAGGTGGCTCCTGTAAGCTTCTGTGAAGCCCCACTCAGCACGCTCATATCCAAACAAGGGTGCACAGCCCCAGCAGTAGAAATTTGGACTTCTTCCTCTCCTGGCTGCCTGCCCACAGACACTGCATCACGTGGCTTCAGTGCAGGGGCACCTCTAGTGCACTACCCTGACAAACGGCCCCAGGTGCCTCTGTGAGCTGCCACTGGGCGCACATGAATCCAACCAAGGGCACAAGGCCCCAGCAGCAACAACTGAGTCTTTCCACTCCACAGCTGCCAACCTCTGGACACCACATTTGCACCTTTCTATTGTGCAGGCCTCCTGAGCCCCACCACCCCAAAGGCAGCTCTTGGGTGCTTCTGTGAGCCCCTGCTGGGTACGCTTATATCCAAACAAGGGTGCACAGTGCCAGCAACAGTAACTTGGTCTTTCACCTTCCCACCTGCTTATACAGAGACACCACTGTCACGTGGCTTCAGTGGGAGGGCCCCTCTGAGTACGCTGCCCTGGCAAACGGCTCCCAGGTGCCACTGGGAGCTGCCGCTGAATGCAATAGAAAAATCCAACAAAGGGTACAAGGCCGCAGCAGCAAAAACTGAGTCTTCCTCCTCCATAGCTACCCGCTGCCAGACACCACAGTTGTGCCTTTTCAGTGAGCAGGACTCCTGAACCCTACAACACTGACAGGCATCTCCTGGGTGACTCTGTAAGCCCCCACGGGGCACATGTGAATTCAACCAAGAGAGCAAGGCAGCAAAAATTGGGACTTCCCCTCCCTGGTTGCTTGCCCCAAGACACTGCAGTTGCTCCTTTCCAGCACACAGGCATACTGAGCCTCCTGCCTCTATAGGCGGCTCCTGGGTGCCTCCTTGAGCCCCTGCTGGGTGTGCTCATATCCAAACAAAGGCACACAGCCCCTGCAGTAGAAATGCAATCTTCTCCTTTACTGGCTGCCTAACCATAAACACTGCAGTTGTGTGGTTTCAGCATGTAGACCCACTGAGGCTGCTGCCCCAGCAGGTGACTCTCAGGTGCCTCTGTGAGCCACCATTAGGTGCACTTGTATCCAACCAAGGGAACAAGGCCTTGGCAGCAAAAACTCAGACTTCCCCCTCCTTGGCTGCCGGCCTCCAATCTGATCCAGCATGCAAGACCCCTGAGCCCATTCCCCTGCTAGGCGGCCCCTGTGTGCTTCTCTGAGCCACTGCAAGGCACAACCCCAGCTGCTGGCATCCAGTCTCCAACATACAGCTCATTGGCGCCTCTGTAAGCAGCCACTGGGTGCGTGTATCCAACCAAGAGTGCACATCCCCTGAAGCAGAAACTGGGACTTCTCCCTCCACAGGTCCAGTGGCACACCACAATTGCTCTGATCTAGCGTGTGGGCTCCATGAGCACACACCCCTTGAATACTGCTCCAGGGACTCTCTGTGAGCTGCCACTGGGTATGTGTATCTCCAACCAAAGGTACACAGCTCCCTCAGCAGGATCCAAGACATTCCCCTCCCAGCTACCTACTTCTGGACAGCTTGATGAGTTACTGAGGGCTTGCTTCCCTGGACAAGGTTGCATTGTTTCAGCCATAGTCGCCGAGATTCCCACATCCCCAGCTGCTGGATCCTGAACCTGCCTCAATCACAGAGTACAAGACACCCACCCCCACTGTCATTGGCTCTGGGACCCTTGTAGTGAGATTCAAAGTGATGCTAATCCAGCAAGAGTCACAGCACACCAGCCAACGTCACAGTACCTGAGCCACAAGCACCAAGACTCCTTCCTCTCAGGTCGTGGACTCTGTGAACCCACAGTGAGCACATACCAGTGAGACCTCAGACAACCTTTTCCACAAGAACTGGAACCATGATCACATCAAAATCAGCTTACACAATGAAGCCAGGGGTCATCACATTGCCAATCCGTGACAAGACTTCATCCACGAATAAGAAACTAACATTCAAGATCCAAATACATTAAGGGAATCCAAATAGCTCAAGTAGGGAGCTCAGCTAGATCACCAAGCTCAGGAGACCTGAGAGACTGCACCTCTAGCACCCCGCCCAAAGTACCTAGGTAGCAAAGCAGTTAGATCTAGGATGCAGAAACAATTAAAACTTTACAGCAAAGCATGGGGAGGGGAAACAAAAAACAAAAAAATAAATAAACAAATAAAAATAATCCCCAAAGGAAAGAAACAGAGGAATCACCAGAAAGGGAATTAAATGAAATCAAAGCAAATAACATGTCAGAGAAATAATTGAGATTAATGGTTATAAGGATGCTCAAACGGCTGGATAAGAAATATACACAACTCAATGAGAATTATAAGAAACTGAATGAGAATGTTGTCAACATAAAGAAGAACTGAGGAAATGAATAATGACATAGCTGCAATAAAGAACACAATGGAAGGCTTAAACAATAGAATAGAAGAAGCTGACGACTGTATCAACAAATTAGAAGACAAGGTAGGAAAAATCACACAAACACAGCAGCAACTGGAAAGAAAATTTGAAAAGCAGGAGGAGAACCTAAGGGAGCTTTAGGACAACATGAAATGAAACAATATCTGCATAATAGGGGTATCAGAAGGAGAGGAAGTGGAGCAAAGAATAAAAAACCTGTTAGAAAAATAATGACAGGAAACTTCCTTGATGTTTGGTGAGAAAAAATTCACACAAGTCCACGAAGCACATAGAATCCCAAACAATGCCAGAACCAGTTTGGCTCAGTGAATAGAGTGTCAGCCTATGGACTGGAAGGTCCCAGGCTCGATTCTGATCAAGAGCATGTACCTTGGTTGCTGGCACATCCCCGGTGGAGTCTGTGCAGGAGGCAGCTGGTCGATGTGACTCTCTCATCAATGTTTCTAGCTCTCTATCCCTCTCCCTTCCTCTATGTAAAGAATCAATAAAATATATTTTAAAAAAAGATGAACCCCAAAAGACCAATACCAAGACACCTCATAATTCAATTGGCAAACATTAACGACAAAGTTAGAACCTTAAAGGCTGCAGAGAGAGACAGAAAGTTACCTACAAGGGATATCCCATTAGAATATCAACTGATTTCTCAACAGAAACACACCAGGCCAGAAGTGAATGAAATAAAATATATGAAGTGATGCAAAGCAAGGGACTGAATCCCAGAATAATCTACTCAGCAAGGTTATCATTCAAAATTAAAGGTGGAATCAGGAGCTTCACCGACAAAAAAAGACTAAGAGAGTTTATTACCATCTAGCCAGCAATGCAAGAAATGCTAAAGGGACTGGTACAAAAAAAAAAAAAGAAACAGAAAGACAATAAGACACACAAACATAAAGAATAAAAATGTCTACAAACAAGTACTTATCAATAAGAACATTAGATGTAAATGCATTAAATGCTGCAATCAAAAGACACAGGGTAGCTGAATGGACAAGAAAATATGACCCATATATTTGCTGTCTGCAAGGCACCCACCTAAGAACAAAATATTCACACAGACTGACAGTGAAGGAATGGATTTTTTTTTCCAGGCAAATGGAAATGAGAAAAAAGCTTGGGTTGCAATACTTATATCTGACAAAATAGAACTCAAATTAAAGGCAATAACAAGAGATAAGGAGGTCAACTTCATAATACTAAAGGGATCAATTCAACAAAAGGATATAACTCTGGTAAACATGTATGCACCCAATACAGGAGCACCCAAATACATAAAACAACTTCTGGAAGATATCAAGAGAGAGATCAACAGCAATACAATCATAGTGGGGGACTTTAATACCCCATTGACACAACTGGATAAATCCTCTAAACAAAAAGTCAGCAAAGAAACAGAAAGCCTAAATGACTCAGCAGATCAGATGGACTTAATTAACATCTTCAGAACATTTCATCCCAAAGCTATAGAATATACATTTTCCCCCCAAGTGAATCCTGGGCATTTTCAAAGATAGACCACATATTAGGACACAGGCAAAATCTCTTCAAATTCATGAAGTTATAAATTATTACAAGCATCTTCTCATATCACAATGGCCAAAAAAATAAAAAAATAAACTACAATAAAAACAATGAAAAAATCAAACACTTGGGTCTAAATAGCATGCTATTAAACAATGATTGGGTTAGAAAAGATATCAAAGAAGAAATAAAAAGCACCCTGGAAACAAATGAGAATGAAAGCACAACAATCAAAAATCTATGGGACACAATAAAAGCATTCCTAAGAGGGAAGTTTATAGCTCTACAGGCCTACCTCAAAAAAGAAGAAAAGATGGTAATGACTTATCTAACCTTGCAGCTTAAAGATTTAGAACAAGAGAGCAACAAGAAAAGCCCACAGAAGCCAGAAGGAAGGGAATAACAAATATAAGAGCAGAAATAAATGACATAGAGACCAAAAAAGACAAAGAAACAAACAAAAAACAATTGAAAAGATCAATGAAACCAAGAGCTGGTTTTTTGAAAGGATAAATGAAGTTGATGAACCTCTAGCCAAGCTCACCAAGAATCAAAGAGAGAGACCCAAAAATGAAAAATCTGAAATTAAAGGACAACTGACCCCATAAATATACAAAGGATTGTAAAAAAAAAATACTAAGAATAATTCTATACCAACAAACTGCACAACCTCTATGAAATGGATATATTCCTAGAAAAATACAACCTTCCAAAACTCAATCAGGAAGAATTAAAAAACCTGAATAGGCCAATAACTACTGAACAAATTGAAACAGTAATCAAAAAGCTTCCAGCAAACAAAAGTCCTAGATGGGATGGATTCACAGGGGAGTTTTCCTAAACATTCAAAGAAAAACTAAAATCAATCCGTCTCTATTTGAAAAAATTCAAAAGGAACGCACACTTCCAGGTTCTTTCTATGAAGTTAGCATTGCCCTAATCCTAAATCCAGATAAAGAAACTACAAAGAAAGAGAATTACAGGCTAATATCCCTGATGAATATAGATGCTAAAATCCTCAACAAAATTCTAGCAAACTGGATCCAGCATTACATTAGAAAGATCATACACTGTGAAAAGTGGATTTTATTTTAGGGATGCAAGGACAGTACAATAACTAGAAATCAATAAATGTGATACATAATATAAACAAATTGAGAGACAAAAATCACATAATCATATCAATTGATGCAGAAAAGACATTTGACAAAGTCCAACACCCTTTTCTGATAAAAACATTCACCAAAGTGGGAATAGAGGGATCATACTTCAACATATTAAAAGCCTTATATGACAAACCTACAGTCAACATTATACTTAATGTGCAAAAACTAAAACCACTTCCCCTAAGAACAGGAACAAGACAGGTTCCTGTCACCACTCCTGTTCGACATAATACTGGAAGTGCTAGCCACAGCAATCAGACAAGAAGAGGAGATAAAAGGCATCCAAATTGGAAAAGAAGAAGTAAAAGTGTCCTTATTTGCAGATGACATGATACTAGTATATACAGAAAACCTTAAAGATTCCATCAAAAAATTATTAGACTTAATAAATGAATTTGGCAATGTAGCAGGATACAAAATTAATGCCAAGAAATCTATGACATTTTTATACACCAATAGTGAACTTACAGAAAGATAGATTAGGAGCTCCAGTGGCGCAATCGGTTAGCACGCGGTACTTATACAGAAAGATAGATTAAAAAACCAATCCCTTTACCATTGCACAAAACAAAAATTAAGATACCTAGGAATAAACTTAACTAAGGAGGTAAAAAATCTCTAATCAGAAAACTGCAGGACACTGAAAAAAGAGATAGAGGAAGATATAAACAGATGATAGAACATACTGTGTTAATGGATTGGTAGAATCCATACTACCCAAATATCCATACTACCCAAAACAATTTATAGATTCAATGCACTCCTCATTAAAATACTAATGGCATATTTCAAAGACCTAGAACGAACGCTCTAAAAATTTATCTGGAATAAAAAAAGGCCCCAGATAGCTGCAGCAATCCTGAGAAAGAAGAACAATGTAGGAGGGATATTAGTACCAAGCTGTATTACAAAGCCACTGTCCTCAAAACTGCCTGGTACTGGCACAAGAAACACATAGAGACCAATAGGATAGAATAGAGAAGCCAGAAATCGACCTTAACCATTATGTTCAATTAATATTTGGCAAAGGAAACAAGAGCATACAATGGAGTGAAGACAGTCTCGTCAGTAAATGGTGTTGGAAAAATTGGAGAGATATATGCAAAAAAATGAAACCAGACCACCAACTTACACCATACACAAAAAATAAACTCAGAATGGATAAAGGTAAGACCGGGAAATCATAAAAATCTTATAGGAATCCACAGGCAGCAAAACCTCAGATATATGCCAAAGCAATATCTTCGCCAATACAGCTCTTAGAGCCGAGATTGGCAAACTGAGGCTCACGAGCCACATGCAGCTCTTTGGCGCCTTAAGTGTGGCTCTTCCACAAAATGCCACAGCCTGGGTGAGTCTATTTTGAAGAAGTTTAAGTTTTAAAAATTTGGCTCTCAAAAGGAATTTCAATCATTGTACTGTTGATATTTGGCTCTGTTGACTAATCAGTTTGCAGACCACTGTCCTAGGGCACTACAGAGAAATAAACAAGTGGGACTACATCAAAATAAAAAGCCTCTGCAAAGCAAAAGAAACCATCAACAAAACAACAAGAAATCCCACTGCATGGGAAAATATATTTGCCAATGTTATTCTCGATAATGGTTTAATCTCCATTTACAGGGAACTCATACAACTTAACAAAAGGAAGATAAATAACTTTATCAAAAAAATGGGCAATGGACCTAAATAGATACTTTGTGAAAGAGGGCATAAGGAAGGCCAAGAGACATATGAAAACATGCTCAAAGTCACTAATCATCTGAAAGATGCAAATCAAAACAACAATGAGGTACCATGGCACACCTGTCAGTGGCAATCATCAACAAATCAACAAAGGACAAGTGCTGGCCAGGATGCAGAGAAAAAGGAACTCTTTTGCACTGCTTGTGGGAATGCAGACTGGTGCATCTACTGTGGAGAATAGTATGGAGTTTCCTGAAAAAACTAAAAATGGAACTCCCATTTGACCCAGTGTTCCCACTTCTAGGAATATATCTCGCCTCAGTCCCCCAGTCCCCTTAGAAATCGACCCTAACCACTATGCTCAATTAATATTTGGCAAAGGAAACAAGAGCATACAATGGAGTGAAGACAGTCAGTAAATGGTGTTGGAAAAATTGGAGAGATATATAAAAAAATGAAACACCATTCAGAAAGGATATATTCACCCCTATGTTCATAGCAGCACAATTTACCATAGCTAAGCTTTGGAAACAGCCTAAGTGCACATTAGCAGATGAGTGTTTTAAAAAACTGTGGTACATCTACACAATGGAATTCTATGCTGCTGTAAAAAAGAAGGATCTCCTACCATTTGCAACAGTGTGGATGGACCTGGAGAACATTATGCTAAGTGAAATGAGCCATTCAGAGAGAGATAAATATCACATGATCTCACTCATTTGTGGACTATAATGAACAACATAAAATGATGAACAAAAACAGGTCCAGAGGCAGAGAAGCATCTATCAGATGCTCAAACCTCAGAAAGAAGGTAGGGGAGGGTGGGAGTAAGGGTGAGAGATGAACCAAAGGACTTGAATGAATGCATATAAACCTAACTAATGGACACAGACACCAGGGGTGAGGGCATGAGCGGGGGTGTGCAATGGGGGGGATAATGACCAATATGTAATACCTTAAGCAATTAAAACAATATGAAAAAAAGTGCTGAAAGTCAGCACCCTTGTCTTGTTCCTTATCTAAGAGGAAATATTTCCAGCCTATCACTATCAAGTATAATGTTTACCTGTGGGCCATTATTAAATTGAGGTATGTTCCTTCTATTTCCATCTTGTTGATATTTTTTATCAGAAATGAATGTTGAAATTAACATATCTATTGAAGTAATCATAGAGTTTTTGTCTTTCATTCTATTAATGTTATACTAGAGGCCTGGTGCATGAAATTTGTGCATGAGGAGGGGGTGTGCCTCAGCCCAGCCTGAACCCTTTCCAACCTGGGATCCCTCAGGGGATGTCCAACTGCAGAATCGGGCCTAAACTGGTTGTCAGACATACCTCTCACAATCTGGGTCTGCTGTCTCCTAACCACTCATCTGCCTGACTGCCTGATTGCCCCTAACAACTCTGCCTGCCAACCTGATAGCCTCTAACCACTCCCCTGCCTGCCTGATTGATGCCTAACTGCTCCCCTGCTGGCCTGATCATTCCCAACTGCTCTCTCTTGCTGTCTCAATTACCCCCAACTGCCTTCCCCTGCTGGGCTGAGGGACTGGGAAACTGAGGCTGAATGAGGCTAGATGCTACAGGGACTGGGTGAGATGTGGCTGAGGGGACTGGGAGACTCTGGCTGGATGAGGTGGGGCTGAGGGGACTGGGAGACTGAGGCAGGATGAATTGGGATTGAGAGGACTGGGGAACTCTGGCTAGATGAGGAGGTTGGGAGGTGGGGGGAACCATGTTGTGCTGGTGTGCAGGTAGCAAGGGAAGGAGGAGGTGGGGATTGCCAGCCAGGTCTAGGGACCCTACCTGTGCACTAATTTCATGCACCAAGCCTCTAGTATATATATATAAAAGCCTAAGTGACCATCTGACCAGTCAACTGTCCGTCCAATAGCTATGACATGCAATGACCACCAGGGAGCAGATGCTCAATACAGGAGCTGTCCAGCAACAGCAACTTTGCAGAGTGTCCTTTTGCACTCCAAGACCCCTCGGGGGATGTCAGATTGCCAGTTTTGGCCCAATCCCCACAGGCCAGGTAGAGGGACCCCACCTGCCAGAGGGACACTGCTCAGTCCACAAACACCCTTGGTGCCCTGGAGCCACCTCACGTGCAAGGGACCGCAGAAGGTTGGCTCCAGGGCATGTCTGGCCCGACTTGCCCAGCCTTGCCCTACTAGCCATCTTCTAATTAATTTCCTTTCAATGTGCATGAATCCATGCATTGGACCTCTAGTATAATAACAATTGAGTACTTTTCTTGTAATCCAGATCTACTAATGAGAATAATGCATCTGTGTTAGTTGGAGGGTATTTAGTTTAACTGTGGCTGAATGTTAGTGTTCCCAATCATCAAAACCAATTTCAAGTGTTTATCTATTAATGTTCATCTGTAAATATCAAAATCGTGCCAATTGCAAAAAAGGATATTGAGAGATATTTACAAAAAGTTCTGACATATATTTAGATAATAAATGTGTGAAAACAGATATATTCAGTTACATACTATCATAAGAATCATAAATTATCACTTCCCTTCTGAATTTCATACTGGAGGAAATAATGATATTTTTTCTGAAAGACCCTTATGGAGCCCTTCTAATTGTGGTCACAAGTTTATAAGCAATATATGAAATTGAAGAAACTTATTTTCTTTCTCTTATTTATTTTTATTTTTTGTATACTCAGCGACCCCTTTAGATTCTTAGAACAAGAGCCAGGTAAAATGTAGGCATGAAAATGATGAATTTGATGTTTTCTAATATGTTTTATTGTGGTCCATTTGAGGCCTTTCAGTATACTTCTGAAGGAAACACACACACACACACACACACACACACACACACACACACCTCCTTTGGGCACCCCAAGGTTACTGGGATACTGAGCATGTACTCTGAATAGGCCACATAGGAAAGTTTTGGAGTCACAGATGGTTAGTGGAGCTTAAAGAAGTTTTACAATATTTTAACAAACCAAAATTAAACTCGTCAAAATGCAAAGGAGATTATTTTTATTTCAACTTCCTCTTCCTCTGAATTGATCACTAACTTTACTCTCAGGGTGTGTATATGCTAATTTTCTTCTCATTCAAAACTTAAATTCTATTTATGTTGATACATGAAGGATTTTGTTCATTTATTCCTCATTTATAAATGCTTACTTTATACAAGGCACTGCGTACCTCCTAGGAATGAATTAGATAGGATTCTTACCCTCAAGGAACTCACAAATCACAACTTAAAATGTTACCCAAGTTAGGTGGTCTTTAATTGAAATTAAAGTTTTCATTTGGAGAGCTGGACTGCCAACTCTTGGCATTTTGGGAACTAAGGAGAAACATTTTAATGACACAAAAATCACTGCTGCATGACTTAACTGCTCTTAAAAAGAGGTCCATATCCTGCTAATACTCCAGACCAGGGAAATCACATAATTATTTATAAAATAGACTGATAATTTTTAAGCTTTACCAAGTACAATTGATATAAAAGGGAAGTATCCTTAATCTGATTAAATTGCATATCCTTTGAAGTAAAAAACTGTATTTTTATACACCATTGAATAGCCAGCACATACCAAAGTGCTTAGGCTTAGAAAATTTTGACTCTAGAAGTGACTTAATAAGAGAGGGCAAAATAACTCTATAGGTCAGTTCATGTCCTGGGTGTCCCTCACACAAAAGTGCTTGAAAGTGCTCATGGGACACCTAGAGAGCCATCTGATAGGATCTTCCCTCTCTTCTTTTTAAAATAGATTAAAGGAGCCTTTCACAAAGAAATTAAAAGAGGCTTATGCAGCTGGCATGTAACCAAAAATGGCTGTCTTTGGTTCACATACCAGTGTGAGCTTTCCTATGTAGCTTATTAATAAATTAGCCAGCATATGATTGATTACTCTATGCAAAATTGTATGTTTAATATTATATAAAGCATGGAAAAACCAAAGTATTCTCATGCAAGAAGCAGTATAATTTAGTGGAAAGAACAGAAGTTTTAGAAGGAAATGATTTGAAATCTTGGCTAAGCTACCAGAGTTGTATAACCTTGAAAAAAGTATTTCAGGAAGTTTTTTAAGCCTCATATTCTTCATCAGTAAAATGGGGATACTAATATTCATATGAGGTTGCTCTAAGATTACATGAGATAGTGTATGCGCTTTGATTTTTCAATGTAGAACTAGATTTTTAGTTATTTCAAGGACCCTGTGATTTACATCTCCATATTAATCCACCACCCAAAATTTATTGTATATTGTAGGTATTCAATAAATATTTATAAAATTATTTAACAAATTAAATATATTTGTACAGAAACAGATTTATCTTAGCTAGTTTTCCAAGAAACAACAGTAAAGCAAATTAACAACTTTTGCATTTTAAGAGGACCTACCACCCAGGTAATAATTAAATAAATCCTCATTCTAAAATAAATTATTTAAAACCTAGATTAATATTTTGTACACATATATGAAAGCTTTAGCATTCCATGAAAAACTATAGCTTAGTTTTTAAAAATAATTTTAAAGTTATTTAAAAAGAAAAGAAAAACTTGTGTCGGAGACAATGCAATAAGTTTGAAAAACAACTACACGTGTCTTGAAAGCTCATCAAAAACTGAAGACTGAAAACAGGATGCTCACAGTTCAGTTTCACAGAAATATGTTAGAGAGATTAGAATAGATTAGCTTGTTCTGGTCTAGTTAAAACACCATGAAAGATAGCTCAACTGCTTCTAATCAAACATTTCAATGAGTATAATACGTTTTTCAATGTAACAAATTTATCCGCACAGTAATTTTCATTATTTAATGGTGCCAAGAACAAGTAAATGTTTTTTAAAGGAGGCTACAAGTCTATCTCTCTCACCGCCGCTTCTCAATAGGTGAACAATACTGGAACTTGTTTGCCTGTTTTACAGAAATAAGTTGTTTTTCATTCACAAAATTGTGAAAGAAAGAAGCAGGGTGGGTTCAGATAAAGATATATTAAAGGGAAGAATCATTCAAATTGGAGAAAAGATGACCATTTTACAATGTCAATTTATATATCCCCAATGCATTTATATGGACAAATTAACTTTTGATTATTAGGTAAACTGTCTTTTAGTTTTTCCACTTCTTCCTTCCATGTCCAAAAGTCTAAAAAGTTGTGGAGGAACAAAAATCCCAATATGTTAAAAAAAATTGTTGAGAACAAGGGTCATGACTTATTCATCACTGTACCACTGAGCACAGTGCATTGTAAGTACTAGTTGCTTAATAAATACATGTTGAATAGATGAACATTGCTCTATTTCTTTTTATGATAACATCATTGACAGAGGCTCAACTTATAACCATTGATCTCCCCATCTCTTTCAGTTCCCCAATCAGTTGGACACAAAATACAGTTGTTTCTTCTTTTGTAACATTTCTCAAGTCCATTCCTTCCTATAGTAACCTCCAATCTGATCTGCCACAGTTTACAGGGACACAGTGAAGTAGTCTTCCATCTTATTCCTTTGTGGTATTTTAACACACACCTTACCAAATCTTGTTTACTCACACCAAGCAGGTTATAGGAGTTCAGGACATTTTTCTTCTCAGAACACTGGTAACAATTATCCTGTGTAACTGATATGGAATTACTGCTCTATCATGTGCTATGAGGCTTTTTAAAAAACATGTAATTCTCATCACTCATTTCCCTTCCAGTTTAAACTAAATTTCTGGGTACTAAATCTGTGTCTAGTTTAACTGTTATTTCAATTTATTTGACTCTTGGAATGATGAATCCCAATCAGTTTACTTATGTCTATGTATATATCATATATCATCTATTCATCTGTCTCTTACACATTTCCCCAAAATAAACTTGAAGGCAGTTTAATAGAAATATTCTAAGTGTGACAGTTAAAATAAACATTAAATTAACGATAAAAACTCATTAATAGTTTTACCACAATTTTTAAAATATTTATTATTTAAAGTATTACGAATAGTAGTACATATATATTTTAAGAGTTTTATGAGTCTATTGAAATCCATCTTTTGAATCAAGATTAAGATCTCCTGATTTACATGAAAAAAAAAAAGAAAATTGTAATTGATGAAGGGGACAAGAAATTTAAAACACTAAATTCAGTTCTAAATGCCCTAGAAATTAAGGTGGGAGCAAGGTAAACCTAGTTGGCTATTTAGTCACATTGTCAGAAGATACTACAAAAGGATTATCACATCTGCTCTTTATATTAAAGTAGCTGATCTCCTGAATACATCGTTTTGATGGAACAAGTCAGCCTTTTCCTTTCCAATAACATAACTCAATTCTTTGTACTGAGTTTTTATTCTCAATTACAATTTTTAATTGCTCATGGCCTGTTCAGGACACTTCTCAACTTTAAATCTTTATCAACTCATGCTTGGATTATTAAAATTATCCTGACTGGTTTCCTTTTATTAAAATTATTTTAATGAAATCATTAAAATCCCCTATTTCTATATTAGTTTCAGAAGATTATTAGAAAGAATTTGAATAGGGCCATCTTTATCCCATCTGGTTCTTCTAAAAATTAGGAAAAAAGTATCTCTTTCAGTCTAATATAGTTCTATGGTTGAAAGGCTTGCTCTGTGAATTAGAAAACTATACATCATCCTCCAGGTAAAGCATGACTGCTCTTAGGAGCACTACTTGGCTTAGATTTCAGCTTCCATGCACAACATGGATAGTAACTCTTTTGTACTGTATGACAATATGCAGCAGCCCTGGGTTTGTTTCATTACTCTTCTATGCTAAATTTTATTGATCTTTCATGGCTTGTAACCATATTATGATAATTTGGTTTTTATTGCATATAAACAGGTCCAAATAATGCAGAAAAGAAAATTTGCAAAGCAAAAGATGGTTCCGGAGAACCACTTAAAAATTTTCACCCTAAAAGTATAGCTACATCAATAGCAAAACTAACATTTTGGTGGGAAATTTATCAGACCTGTTCCAAAAATATTTCATCCAGTGATTTTTAAAGCTTTGTCATGCATTTAATCATGTCCTCAGACAAAAGTTTGTTGAATGGCTATTAGTGAATCTGTCTAATTGGGACCAATTAATATTAAGGTCATGAAATCCTGAAAGGTTTTTTTTGGAATCCTTACCATTTCTTTCTGAGTAATTTTCCATTTTTAAAAATTTTATCTCCCTTACAACCTTTTCCAATATTACTCAAACAACACAGTCCCAATATTGTGTTAATAATTAAATATAATAAAATTAGCACTTTCAAAGACAAGTATATGGAGGGAGCAAACTTAACCCAACATAATGTTTCAAAATTTTTTTAGCCATCTTTATAGGAGACATTATAAAGCATAGTCTTTCTGGTAACTTTAAATTATTCCATTTTGGTGATTCCATAGGTTTTCACTGATTTTTCAAGACAAATCCTATTATTACCACCCTATAACACTTGAAACGCACAATAATATAAAGCATATCAATATGGTCTATACACTTCAATATGTCTTGGAAACATTTATTTCATACTAGAGGCCTGGTGCACGAAATTCACCCATGGGGGAGGGGAGGTGTCCCTTAGCCCAGCCTGCACCCTCTTCAATCTGGGACATCCCTCTCACAATCCAGGACTTCTGATTCCTAACTGCTCACCTGCCTGCTAGCCTGATTACCCCTAACCACTTCCCTGTCAGCCTGATTGATGCCTAACTGCTCCCCTGTCAGCCTATTTGCCCCTAACTGCCATCCCAGGCAGGCCTGGTCACCCCTAACTGTCCTCCACTGCAGGCCCAGTCACGCCCAACTTCCCTCCTCTGCAGGCCTGGACCCTCCCAACTGCCCTTCCCTGCTGGCCATCTTGTGGAGGCCATCTTGTGTCCACATGGGGGCAGCCATCTTGTGTGTTGGAGTGACAGTTAATTTGCATATTCCTCTTTTATTAGATAGGATAGCCAGCTTAAGTATTATATTTTACTCACATGCATGCATACATACATATACACAAAAATAAAAGAAATAAGAAGAAAGATGATGATAGAGTAAGGTAGCTATGGATATAGTAGGAATATCAGTGCATTTTTTCAATCACTATATTTTATTGTTTGAATAAATCTTTATTGTTCAGATTATTACAGGTGTTCCTCTTTTTTATTCCCCCCATAGCTCCCCTCCACCTGATTCCCCACCCCACCCCATGCCCTTACCCCTGCCATTGTCTTCATCTATAGGTGCAAGATTTTTGTCCAATCTCTTCCCGCACCCCTCAGACCCCATTCCTCCTGAGAATTGTCAGTCCACTCCCTTTCTATGTCCCTGATTCTATTATATTCATCAGTCCATCTGTTCATGAGATTTTTTATTCACTTTATTTTTAGATTCACTTGTTGGTAGGTATGTATTTGTTGTCATTATGTTGTTCATATTTTTTATCTTTACCTTTTTCTTCTTCCTCTTCTTAAAGAACACCCTTCAGAATTTCATATAATCCTGGTTTGGTGGTGATTAATCCAGAAAGCTTTTTCTTGTCTTTGAAGCTCTTTATTTGACCTTCAATTCTGAATGATATCTTTGCTGGGTAGAGTAATCTTGGTTGTAAGTTTTTGCTGTTCATCACTTTGAATATTTCTTGCCATTCCCTTCTGATATGCATAGTTTCTGTTGAAAAATCAGCTGACAGTCGTATGGGTACTCCCTTATAGGTAACTAACTGCTTTTCTCTTGCTGCTTTCAATATTCTCTCTGTCTTTTGCCCTTGGCATTTTAATTATGATGTGTCTTGGTGTGGTCCTCTTTGGATTCCTCTTGTTTGGGTTTCTGTGCACTTCCTGGACTTGTAAGTCTATTTCTTTCACCAGGTGGGGTAAGTTTTCTGTCATTATTTCTTCTAATAGGTTTTCAATATTTTGCTCTCTCTTTTCTTCTGGAACCCCAATAATTCTGATGTTGGTATGCTTAAAGTTATCCTAGAGGCTCAAAATATCTTCATATTTTTTGATTCTTTTTGTTTTACTGGTTGGGTGTTTTTTGTTTTCTCATATTTCAGATCTTTGGCTTGACTCTTGGGGTCCTTTGATTTACAGTTGAATTTCTGTATATTCTTTATTTTAGACAGTGTATGTTTAATTTCTGACTAGTCCTTTTCCATTTTTTTTTTTTTTTTTTGCATTCTCATTAAGGTCATTGAAGGTCTCACTAAGCTCCTTGGAGGTCTAATCAAGTTTCTCAATGGTTTTTAGAAGATTCTTGAGTAACCTTATAAATGTGGTTTTGAACTCTCTATCGCACAGTAGTTTGCTTTCCTTTATTTCTTTCATTCGTGACATATTTGTCTCTGCATTTTGTTGCTTCCCTGTGTTGATGGAGTGTTTTTCTGTGGTAGGTGACCTATAGAACCCAGTTGTTCAGCCTCTTCTATTACCTAAGATGAACACTCTTGGTGTGCCCCTTTGTGGACTGAGTGAAAAGTCTTGGTGTAGTTAAGCCTTGATTGCTGTTGGAATTGACCTCCAGGCCAATTGGCTGTGAGGACCCGTGGGGTCTATAATGGAAGAACTGCTGTGCTGGAGACACACTTATGGGGCAGGACTGTTTCAATGGGGCTTTGGTGCTCACTGAGTTTGCCTCTTGAATGTGTCAGTTATGGATGTGAGGAGTTGAAATCTGGTGTCATTTCACACTGACCACTAGGTACACTGGTTCCCGGATCTCAAATGGGGTGCAGGTCATTTACTGTCTGAGGCCACCCAGTAGGAACTACAGTGAAAACTATGGTTTTCTCTTTTTTTCTTGGGGTTGGGAAGTTTTGGGGCTATATGACCAGAGCTGCAGTTTGTTGGGTTAAGCTGAGATAGTGCAGGCCATTTATATGCAAAAGCCTCTGTGAGGTGCTTGGGTGGGTTTGTGGATAGTGCGGGGTGGAGTCTCAGGGAGTCACTAGGCTAGGGCATGGCAAACAGCTATGGCTGCCCGTCAGCCCTCTTTGAATCTCTGCATTTCCAAGTCCCCGAGTCCCACGCCTCAGTGCAGTAAACAATGATTGCTGTGTGCACCTCTTCAAGAAAGCCATTCTCACTTTCCGACCCGATGGCAGACAGTCCAGCTTCTCCCCATAGGAGTTTGGGTCCCCAGTGTCTCCCCAGAAACTGTAGTTCAGAGTACTTGGGAGCTTTTCTCCCTTCAGGTTGAAAAAAGCAGTCCACCCAGTCACCAGCCACCAGTCTAATCCACGCGCCTCAGTACCTCAGCTTTTCAGGGCTTGTACATGGCTCAATGCTCTTTTCTTTTTCCTTCTAGTTGTAGAACTTCCACTAAGCCAGCTTTTCTGTGGTTCTGGGTGATAGACATTTTGTCTTTATGTTGTAGTTTTGAAATTGTTGTGTGAGGCAGCAGTTTAGATGTTTACCTATGCTACCATCTTGTTTTCCTCAATCACTATATTTTAAAGAATCAAAGTAAAGACACATGACATTCCATTTAATTAGGTAGAAATAACAGCCATTGCATCCATGGGGTCTATTGGTGAAGTAGAGCATCTTCTGTAACTTTAACATGCTATACAATAACCTCCTGATACACTTCAGATTAATATAAATGAATTCCCTCAGAAAGTAAAGCTCTGATTTACTTGCAGATGAGATGATGCTGTACATAGTGAACTGTAAACATGTGATCAAGAAACTAGTAGAACTGATAAATGAATTCAGTAAAATAACAGGAAAGAAAATAAATATCCAGAAATCAGTTGCATTTTTATAAACCATTAATGAACTATCAGAAAGGGAAACTCAGACGACAATCCCACATACAATTGCATCAAAATAAAACAAAAACATAGGAATACATTTAAGTAAGGATGTAAAACACTTGCACTAGGAAAATGATAAGACTGAAGAAAAAAATCTGAAAGACATACAAATAAATTGAAGCATATATTGTAATCATTAATTGAAATGATTAAGGTCAATAGCATGTGCACACTACCAAAAACAATCTACAGATTAAATGTGATTCCCACCAAGATATCAATGGCGTATTTCAAACAACTAGAACAAATATTCCAAGAATGTATTTAGAATCACAGAAGACTTTGAATAGCCACAGAAATATTGAGAAAAAAGAACAGAAGGTTGGAGGTATCACACTACCTGATAACAAATTATACTATAAGGCCATTGTAATAAAAACAGGCTAGTACTGGCAAAAGAACAGGCATATAGGTAAATGGAATGAAACAGAGAGCTTAAAAATAAACCTATGCCTTTATATTCAATTAATAATATTATACAAAGGAGTAGCAAACATACAATGTAATAAAAACAGTCTATTCAATAAATGGTGTTGGGAAATTGGGCATATATGTGCAAAAAATAAAACTAGACAACTTTCTGATACCACACACAAGAAAACACTAAAAAAATGGGTTAAAGACTTAAATGTAAGACTCAAAATCATAAAATTCTAGATGAAAGCATAAGCAGTAAAATCTCAGACATTTCTCATAGTGATACTTTTTCTGATGTATCTCCTCGGACAAGGGAAACAAAAGAAACAATAAACAAGTATTCTGTAGCAAATAAAACAATTATCAAAAATAATAATAACTCACTGAATGGGATAACATATTCTCTAAGAAGACATGTGTTAAGGAGATAATTTCTAAAATTTATAAATAACTTACACAACTGAACACTAAGATAAGCAACCCTATTTTAAAATGAGAAAAGACACAGAATAAACACTTCTCCAAAGAGGACATACAGATGGCCAATAGACATATGAAAATATGTACAAAGTCAGTAATCATCAGAGAAATGAAAATTAAAACCACAAAGAGACATCACCTAATGCCTGTCAGAATGATTGTATCAACAAAACAAAGAAGTGCTGGCAAAGATGTGGAGAAAAGGGACTCCTCCTGCACTGTTGGTAGGAATGCAGATCAGTTTAGTCACTATGAAAAACCGTATAGAGTTTCCTCAAAAAATTAAAAATGGAACTGCCTATAACCCAGCAATTTTACTTCTAGGAAGATATGCAAAGGAACACAAAACACTGATTCAAAACAATACATGCACCCTTATGTTCATTGCAGCATTTTACAATAGCCAAAATTTGGAAGCAGGTCATGTGCCCATCAATCTATTAGTGGATTAAAAAGACTATGTTCTATTCCACAATGGGATACTATTTGGCTGTAAAAAAGAATGAAATCTTACCTTTTGAGACAGCATGAATGGACCTGTAAAGTATTATTACAATAAGTCAAAGTTTGAAATTTCTTTTGAGAGCCAAATTTTTTAAACTTAAACTTTTTCTAACACCACTTCTTCAAAATAAACTCGCCCAGGTCACAGTATTTTGTGGAAGAGCCACACTCAAGGGGCCAAAGAGCCACATATGGCTCACAAGTCGCAGTTTGCCGACCACGGTACTAAGTGAAATAAGCCAATCAGAGAAAGAGGAATGCCATATAATTTTACTTATATATGGAATTTAATGGCCAAAATGAACAAAGTAGAAACTGACTCATAGCTACAGAGAACGTACTTACTGCTGCCAGAGGAGAGGGGTGTTGGGGGTTTGACTGAAAGAGTTGAAAGGATTAAGAAAACAACAACAAAATCTCATAGACACAGATAAAATTATGGCAATTACCAGAGGGAAAGTGGGATGGGAAAAGATAGAAGAGCATAAAGAGGAAATAATGGGTAAAGGAAATGTTAGCACTGAAATTACACCAGGTGATGGACCAGTGGAGTCAGATCAGATCTTGGTTTAGAAACCTTTGTACTTGAATTTTGGCTAAGAAAGGGTTCAGAGGCAAGCCTCAAAGTAAAAGAGAATGTTAATATAGGATGTCACAGGGGTAGAATAAGTGAGCTGGAGTTTTAAAAGAAAGAGGCAAGGAAAATGCACCTGGTGGAAGGAAGTGAGAAAAGGCATGGGCATGCTCCACAGAGAGAACTACATTATGTCCTCTGTCTTGAGGGTATTTATCTGGAGGTCAGAGGATCCCAGTAGAATATTTATCAGATTTCGAGTTGTTTCCTTTCAGAGTCATGGTCTCTGCTGATTGGTCGGTTTCAGGGAAGGGGGTCATTTGCCAATGCAGTTGATCCTGATGTCAGCCGTAGCTTTGCTCATCTGGTTTTGCTGCTTTCCTGGAACTGGAGCTGAAACACAACTGAAGCCTAGATGTTATCCCTAGGGATTAATGCTTCAGGGAATGATCATGCAAGGACTCACATGGAAGTTGCAGGAGGCCACTGTTTGACACCATGTTCCTCCTCCAAGGGAGTCTATTGAAGGACTAGTAACATGTCAGAGGAGGAAAGATCAGCATCTTGGCAATGGAAATTATGTTCTTTCACAGGACCTCAAAGAGAACATTCTAGGAGCCCACATATGGGAGATTGTGTCATAGTAAGATTTATTTGTTGTGTCAGATGCAAAATCAAAGGAGTGCCTCTGGGTTCCCAATATCTTATCTCCATCCATCCTACCACGGAAAAAGTCTAACCTTGCCTTCATTAGATCCATAAATAGGACCAATGTCCACAGACTCTGTGCCATATTAAAGCTTAGTTCTTTGGACCCACATGGTCTGCCACAGGCTTCAGGTGGCTGCTAGGCCCACATGGCTGCTACAAAATGTATAGGTGTACAAAGTGAGTGTGTGTTACTGATATCATTATTATAATCTGGAATGATTCCATTATAATAACCTGGTTATTATTTAATAGGAAAGGAGTAAATGGAAGACTAAATAATATAGGCATACCATTTAGATAGCTTTGCTAGAAAGCTGTAATTTTACACTCTTTGAGTCAGTTCCCTGTCAATTGATGGATAAAAGGACTTGTAAAAGGCAAGTTAGTGTGTGCCTAGTAATGTGTAAGTGATATGGTAAGGTGCTTATCTAACAGTTACACCTGAGAACTAGTCAGGGCCAGAATAGGCATGACCACTGCAAGGGCATGAAACCTGAATATTTAAACTCCTGGACAAAGGAGTGCTGTCTCTTGGGTCTTGGCCCTCTAGCTCTCTTGGGACTACTGTTGCAGAGGGTGCACTCCCTGATTTTGCCCACATGGTATATGGCTATGTGGACTCCACACAATGGAATAATGGGCTTTAAGTAGCCTGATATTGAACTGGACACAGCTACAACATGGAATGGAAGATCTCAACACTGTCTTTGCTTTTGGCTGTACTGAAATACCAGCTGCACCTCTTTCAGGACTGGTGTAAGGGACATGGGACTTTGCATCCTGAGCAATATAACTCCACACAAATAAAATATTTAACCATATTTTATTCTCCTGTGGGGGCTTTTGAAAAGGCTTATTTCAGCTATACCCCAAGAACCTACTTAACAAGCAATGGGGAAATCTGGCTCACTAATTATTTCGGCAACATTACCAGGCAAGAGAGAGAGAGAGAAAGAGAGAGGGCGGGAGACTTCTTTGTTAAAATGGGATTATACTATCTCAGGTTTGGGAAGGATTAGGCCATTTTTCAAAATAACCAATCAACTTCTCAAGCTTTTCCAGGCTTCTGAGACATCTAATTCCTAGCTAATCTATTTCCTACATCTTACGATTTGTGTCTCTTATCCAATCTGATCCTATCTCCAGGATAGATTGAAAGGCCTCTATGGTCACCATCTTGGCTACTACAGGGAGTTACCTTCTCCTTTAGTGTTTTATCCCTTCCCCCAGTTATCTGTGTAGAAAAGACCAGCGGTCCCCTGGGGAGTGTGTGAAGCTATACCTACCTGGTTAAGCAAGCAGGCTTGTGCTCCCTAGTTTATTATGCTTAATAATATCTGATTCCCTTTCCCCCCTTCCTTTATTAATAACTAGCTACCCACACTAACAAGAGGAGGGTCCAATCCTCATGACCAGTGATATGCTAGGGAAGGAAAAGTTTCCCTGGGAGCACGGTCTTTGTTTTGACAGTTGGTAGGCACAAGTGGATTTCCGTCCTGGTGACCTTCTGTACCTGGCCTCTGGTCATTTCTATATAACTGCCTACCACAGAAAGAACTTGACTTTATGTGGTGAGCACACAATAGAATATATAGATGATGTATTATAGAATTGTATACTTGAAACCTATATAATTTTATTAACCAATATCACCCCAATAAACTCAATTAAAATTTAAAAAAGTGAATTTTTTACAAGATTGTGAAGCAGGAAGAGGTCGTGGTAAGGAACAAAACACTTGGATAGACAATGGGGAATAATTGTACAGAGTAATGTTTAATGTTCTCTTTTTAAACTGATCAGCATTTTAAAGATATTAAATTTTAACAATATAAAGCATTTTTTATTCTTTAAAATATATTTTTATTGATTGTGGAGAGAAAGAAAGAGATAGAAGCATCAATGATGAGAGAGAATCATTGATTGTTTGCCTCCTACATGTCCCACACTGGGGATTGAACCTCAAACCCAGGCCTGCACCCTGACCAGGAATCAAACCATGACCTCCTGGTTCATAGGTCGATGCTCAACCACTGAGCCATGCCGGCCAGGTTATAAAGCATTTTAAAGAAATTACATTTAACAAATATTATAGCTCATTATATTTTTGAAAAAAAAAGTAAAATTCTAACAGTTAAACTGTCTTTTTGTACTTTAAACTTTCAGACTAAACTGAAAAAATATGGTAATACATGCCAAATTAAAGTCAGATACTCTGTTCCTGATTGAAGTGTACAACTCATGGAAACTCTTGATGACAGATAAAAAGGCACCGCATGCTAACCCAACTAACTCAGGGAAGGCCTGGGTCACAGCCTTGCAAACTCAGAGACCTAAAGTAACCACAAAGGATGGTCTGAAATTAAAGCTTTTTAACACTAAAAAGCAGGTTATGGTGGGTAGATTTTTAAATGTCCTAGGCCAGTATCTTCCCTAACAAAAGTCAATCTTTATCTTAACTGAGCCTGTCCATTGTCTTTTTCATCTATGACAACATATCATTGGAATCTTGAAGTAATTTTCTTTTGTCCAGTCCCTTCAAAGCACAGGCAGTGCAGTGACTACAAATCCCCCATTGTTATTAAGTTAATTTTAAAAGTTTAATATATATATGCATAATATATAATTCTTGGTAGGATTACAGATGTCTCCCATTCCCTGTCTCCTTCACCCCCTCCTCCCAGCTCCTACCCACCACCCATAGGTATTCACCACCCTATTGCCCATGACCATGGGCTATGCATGTAAGTATATAAGTACTTGGTTTATCTCCTATTGTCCCTCCACACCCACATCAAAGTATGTCAGTCTGTTCCATGCCTCCATGCTTATGATCTTATTTTGTTGGTCAATTAATTTTGTTCACTAGATTCCATAATAAATGAGATCATGTGATTTTTGTCTTTCTCAGATTGATGTATTTTACTTAGTTTAGTAGTCTCCAGGTCTATCTATGTTGTCCCAAAGGGTAAGAGATCCCTCTTTTTTACAGTTGCATAATACTCCATTGAGTAAATGTCCCTAAGCTTTTTATCCACTCATCTACTGATGAGCATTTGGGTTGTTTTAAAATCTTAGTTATTATAAATAATGGTGCTATGAACAAAAGGGTTCATATATTCATTTTGATTGGTCTTTTGTGGTTTTATGGATATATTCCCAGAAGTGGGATCATTGGTACATCTCCTATGGCAGTGATCAGAAAACTCATTAGACAACAGAGCCAAATATCAACAGTATAACGATTGAAATTTCTTTTGAGAGCCAAATTTTTTTAAACTTAAACTTCTTCAAAATAGACTCACCCAGGCTGTGGTATTTTGTGGAAGAACCTCACTCAAGGGGCCAAAGAACTGCTTGTGGCTTGCAAACCGCAGTTTGCTGACGGTCCTAGGGCAAGAGAAACAAAGAAAAAGATAAACAGATGGGACCACATCAAAATAAAAAGCTTCTGCACAGCAAAATAAACCATTATCAAAATGAAAGGGAACCCACTGTATGGGGGAACATATTTGTCAATGATTCATCTGATAAGGGGTCAATATCCAAAATATATAATGTAGTTATCAAAATCAACAAAAGAAACACAAACAATCCAATTTAAAAATGGGAAGGGGACCTGAATGGACATTTCTTTAAAGAGGGTATATAAATGGCCAAGAGACATATGAAAAAATGCTCAAAGTCACTAATCATCAGAGAAGTGCAAATTAAAAACACAATGAGATATGACCTCACACCTGTCATACACAAGCTATCATGAAAAAAAAAATCAGCAAACAAGTGCTGGCGAGGATGCAGAGAAAAGGGAACACTAGTTCACTGCTGGTGAGAATGTAGATTGGTGAAGCCACTATGGACAATAGCATGGAGTTTTCTTAAATAATAAAAAATGGAACTCCCATTTGACCCAGTGATCCTGAAATATGGTAGCAACCATACTTGGGTAAAAATTGCTGTTTAGCGGAGACTGGTTTGGCTCAATGGATAGAGCGTCGGCTTGGGGACTTAAGGGACCCGGGTTCGATTCCGGTCAAGGGCATGTACCTTGGTTGCGGGCATATCCCCAGTAGGGGGTGTGCAAGAGGCAGCTGATCGATGACTCTCTCTCATCGATGTTTCTAACTCTCTATCATCTCTCTCCCTTCCTCTCTGTACAAAATCAATAAAATATATTTTTTTTAAAAATTGCTGTTTAATATTTTACCCTTGCTATTTTGGGTTCTGTACTCATTTAAAAGTTATTTTTATTTTCTGAACTTATGTATGCTATCCCAATACTCCATTGATGGTGATTTGAATACCCCATTGATTGTGATCTTACTGGTCATCAAAGCATATTCTTCTGGGAGCCAGGACAGATAACTGAGTTTTGGTTGACACAGTGGTCCTGGAATCAGAAGAGCACAAATTATCTTAAACTAGAAGCCCGGTGCACAAAATCCATGCCAGGGGAAAGGGGTATGGGTGGCAGGGAGGGTGTCCCTCAGTCTGGCCTGCACCCTCTCCAATCTGGGACCCCTCGTGGGATAACCGGAAGTTGGACAACCCTCTCTCACAATCTAGAACTGCTGGGCTCCTATCTGCTCCCCTGCCTGCTTGATTGTCCCTAACTGCTTCTGCCTGCCAGCCTAATGGTCTCTAACTGCTCCCCTGCTGACTTGATTGCCCCTAACCACCTCTGCCTCGGCCCTGCACCCAGGACCCAGGATTCTCTCCTCCACACAACCACAGGCACCTCCCTCTGGTCAACCATAGGTGGCCAAGCTGGCTGCAGACAGGGGATGGTGGGCAGGTGGCTTTGCCTGTGCTGCAGCCGCAAGTGCTGGCACCTAGGACTGCAGGGTGGGTGGCCTCTCCATCTCCCAGGCCACAGCCAGCCACAGGTGCTGGTGCCTGGACCGCAGGTGAGCAGCTTCTCCATCTTCCCTCAGATGCAGTGGGGGCAACTTCTCCAGCTGGCTGTGGCCTGGGATCACAGGGCAGATGGCTTCTTCATCTTCCGGGCTGCAGCCAGCCTCAGGCACTGGGCCCCGGTTTCTCTGTCTCGCCCAGGATGTGGAGCAGGCGGACATGGGGCAGGTGGGTATGGGGTGGGCGGCTGGTTGTAGCCTGGGATCACGGGGCAGGTGGCTTCTTGGTCTCCTCAGGCACTGGCGGCGCCTGACTTCCCCCACTCCCATAGGCCCAGAGTGGCTGGGGGTGGGGCTGCTGCCATGTTGTTGCATACTCATTCTGATTGGCTGTTGGGCATAGTGGAGTGATGTGATTTACATGTTTCTCTTTTATTAGTGTAGATTGCCTCAATAGCTACAGATAGTGCATTTCTGTTGACTCAGTAGTCCCAGAACCTGGACAGCACAATTATTCCAAGTTGCCCAGGTGGTCCCAGATAATGTTTCTATTGATTCAGTGATTCATAGATACTTTAGATAACTATCATGCTAAGTTTCACTTCTGTAAAAATGCTTTTTGAGAAACAGGTTCCATCCAAAGATGTAATCAATACTTTTGTGATATTCTTCTAATATAAGCCAGATGTGGCAAGCTGTTCGGGGCTGTGAGATTTGGAGCTTTAGCCCCTCGTATGCCGCCGGCCTTTAATAAATGACTCCATTATTTGACTTTTTGAGGCGTCCTTTGTAAGACGGGAGTTACACTACAACAATCCAACTTCTGGGACTATATTCTTGAGTTCATTATTGACTGTTAGCTATCCTGCACCCACCTAAGTAAAAGAAGTATGTCTATCATTTTATTCTTTAACCAATCCCAGAGGTTTCCCTGCTTTGATTTCTCCCACCTTTCTAATCTATCACCAAAGATCTCCTCTTTTGATTGTGAAAGATGAGACAGAGGGCCGGAGACCAGGACACAGGCTTTATTAGAGGAGAAGGACCCCTGCCAGGCTGCCTTGCAAAGGAAGAGAGCACATGTGCTGGGGTGAACACACCTTTTGAGGGGAGGAAAGGGAAGGGATGGGGCTTAGGGTACTTGGCACACATTGATTGGTGGTTTCATATAAGGCACATGATTAGGCACTTACGAACTTAGGAATTGGGGCGCGGGGCCTTCAGGTATTTGGGAGGTGCTAATTGGTGGTTCAATGTACAGTCCATATAAGGTGCTTGGTTAGGTGTTCAGGAATGTCCGTGCTGCAGATGGAGTTTACATCTTTCTCCGTCCATCAGTTGGGGGAAGGGAGGATCTATCATATTGTAATATATAAAACAAGGTGCAAAACTGCCATTCTCGGGAGCATTAACTCAACCCATTGAGATTCTGGTTCTCGGCATTTGTCAACAGTTTGGCTCAAATAAATTCAAAAATTTTTTTCACAGGTTTCAACATTTCTTACGTTAATACAATGAATTTCTCAAACTTTTAATTTTCTTTGCCCACAATATCCTCTAAAGAGAATGCTTTCTTAAACAATGAGTGATGTTGACGAACAGTTCTACCTCTCATTAGAGGTAAATGATTTTGCCTTTTTTTTTTTTCTTCCTGTTTTGCTGAATAAACTATGTTATTTCCTCTTGTAGCTAGTTGTACAAGCCTGCAGTTCTCTACAGGATATCTGGGTAGACAGTGTAAGATTCTTGGCTTTCTCTTCATACATTAAAAAATAGAACTTAAGCCGAAACCGATTTGACTCAATGGATAGAGCATCGGCTTGGGGACTGAAAGGTCCCGGGTTCGATTCCAGTCAAGAGCATATACCTTGGCTGCGGGCATATCCCCAGTGGGGGGTGTGCAAGAGGCAGCTGATCGATGACTCTCTCTCATCGATGTTTCTAACTCTCTATCTCCCTTCCTTTCTGTACAAAATCAATAAAATATATTAAAAAAATAGAACTTAAAACTCTCTCTTAATTGAAAGTGACAATGTGAGTTTCAACTGCCTTCACCGAAAATGAAATCCTGAATCTGCTAATATTTTACTTTTTAATGGATATGTTATTGTGAAGAATGTGAGATAATATCTATTTATATGTTTAAATGATTAAACTGTTCACCTTAACTGCTGCATGCAATGTATAAGGAAATGTGGCTGTCTAGATGGAAAGCTCCTTTCTCCACAACTTAATATCCAATTGAAATAAACCAGGAACCTGACTTAAATTAAACATTGTTCCTAATTAATTGAGGTTAAATTTAGAATAGTGGTTGATCAAACACATTTCTGTTAGTGTGAGCAGTGGTGAGGGAAAAAAAATTAAATTCAGGGTTTTGTCAACCAAATTAAGCAGCATACAAATGGTAAATACATTTAAATGCCTAAATCTTTTCATAAGATGAGACTTGATATGTTTCCTTTGATTGGGACATTTCCCATGCATATGTTCTGTGGTGCGACATGAGAGCTTCAAATAGCACAAAAGGATTTTTATCAAGCTCAAGAACCTAGCACAGCTGTCAAATCTCAGAGGGGCAGATTCTCAATTTATGATAAACATTTTCTTGGACATATTTTTAATTTCAGAACATGGGAAATATTTTAAGAAGAGGATCCAAGTGTTGCGCTGTCTTTGTTAGAAGGAATTTCTTCCATTTTCCTTACTTAAAATAATAAAAAGTTGTTGCCTTTTATATAGCTCTGCTAATTCTACATTTGGGGTTTGATTCGTAAGAATGTAAGATTATTCAGAATATGTATAGAAGTTAGTGCAATCATCTAAGATATCAGTGAGATCTATTCATATTGGTAACTTCAGTATATTTTATATATATTAAATTTCCCAGATTTAACAGTTGAAGATATTAAGTTCCCTTTTAGTAAAGGATGGCTCAGTAAAGATTTTTACAGTGAAATATCAGGATAAAGACTTTATTGTATGTACTACTAGATTTATTTTCCAGGAACAAAATGTAACTGACAGCTGCAGACTACATGAACACGACTCACAGGATGGCACTAACTCCATATTATGATTGCCAAATGGCACCATAATATTGGATATTGAAAGCAGCTCTGTCTAATCTTTTTGACCACACGTATAGGTGGGGCTTTTCCTCCATCAAAGCATTTCCAAAGCGGCTGAAACTGGGAAAGTGTATGAAACCCAGGCAGGCAATGCAGCTGCAGAGCTTTGGGAATTTCCAGAAGAGCTGAGATCAGCAGTGTTCCTTGGACTGATCTTCCCCAGAAATTGTGTTTTGTCAGGCATATGAGGAAAAGACCTCCTAAGCAGACTTGGAAGCTCTCGATTGATTTTTTTTCTTCCCAATCTGCTCCCCTTCCCTCACCCTCCTAGCAAGTTAAATGAGGAGGAAGCTAATTATTTAACCAGCTTCTCAGGCTTGGTAGGAGGAGGGAGGAAATTAATCCTCTTTGTACCCCTAATAGCAAAGATTAGCCTAAAGCTGCTTCTTAGTAAGGACTAGGAATTTACTGAACTGTAGAGTCCTAGGATGAGGGAGGGTTTTCTGTTGGCTGAATTTACTGAGGTCTTGCTTTCAGCAGCTGTGAATGTGACTGTTCTGGAAGAGTGAAGAATTACTCACTAGAGCTTGAGACAGTTTTCCACTTGGTCAAAGTTTTTGGTTAAGATTGGGAAATAATACTTGCATATAATTTCTGGGGGTATTAAAGGATAACATACTACTAGGATTAGATTTACAAACTGGCTACTGCTTGCAGGGGTCCTCAAACTTTTTAAAGTGGGGGCCAGATCACGGTCCCTCAGAGAGCTGGAGGGCCGGACTATATGAATTACTAATTCCTACTGTAACACCTTGGCTGCGCTCACTGCCCAAAAAACCTGGCGGGCCGGATCAGACTCCTCTGCGGGCCGCATGTGGCCCGCGGGCCGTAGTTTGAAGACCCCTGGGCCTTAAGCCTTTTATTTCAGGACTAGGAGAAGGCACCCCAACCTGTAGTGTCTCCTAACTTTAATGTGTGTCTGCCTCCAACCAGAAATAAAATTACTAGTAATTTATTTCCAGAAGTTACTTACTGTCTCACCAAATTCTTAGTTTTTGAACTATAAATGCTCCTGAGAGTGGTAAAGGCTAAGGTAAATACAATATAGCGAATGAGTTCATGATCTTGATTTATCAGCCAGCTGCTAGATTTTTTTCTAACAAGGAAGACTGGCATTTCAGAAAATACTAGTTTATTGAAAAGAGGACAATGGGAGGAAAAGGGAAGACAATACAGGGTAATGGAAAGGGAAGTTTGCTGATTTCGTACACTATGCCTATTTATTAACCTGAAGAGTATAATATACATGTTCCATACCTAGCCAATAAGCTATGAACATAACTATGAAGAGCCTACAGTATGAGCAGTGCCAATCATGGGGTTAACATTTCTTTTCTGGCTTTAGACTAGAGCAATGTGTTGTAGTGTAACCCCATCTCACAAAGGACACCTAAAAAAAACCAAAAAACTCGAATTATGGAGTCATTTATTAAAAACCGGCAGCATACAAGGGGCTAAAGCTCCAAATTCCGAAGCCCCAAACAGCTTGCCACATCTGGCTTATATTGGCAGAATATCACAAAGGTGTCGATTACATCTTTGGGTCTGGAATGAGGAACCTGTTTGCACAAAGCAATTACAGAGATTTTGGGTCTACAAATCACTGAATCAACAGAAACACATTATCTGGGACCACTTGGGCAATTTAGAATAATTGTGCTGTCCAGATTCTGGGATCACTGAGTCAACAGGAATACACTATCTGTAGCTACTGAGACAAGTTAGGATCATTGATCTGTCCTGGGTCCCAGAATAATATGCTTCAATGACCAGAGAGATCACAATCAACGGGACATTCAAACTACAATATCATCAATGGGTATTGGGATAGCATACAGAAGTAAAGAAAATCAAAATAACTTTTTATTGTTTTATCAAACAAATAAGTACAGAATCCAAACAGCAGTTTCTACTACCATACTTCAAATGTTTCTAAATTTTTGTGGGCTATGAAATTGGTTTGCATTTCCCATCAAATTTCCTGAATGTCTTGCCTGAGAGCTGGCTCTGAGAGGAGATTCAGTTCAATGGCTGCAGAATAAGCACATTTTCTTTTTTCCCATGAGAGGCTGCTGAAGAATTTGTAATTATATTTGCCAAAGTCAGAGAGCAATTTGTTTGTCAAACCTATTTCTTAATTGTGGATCAACATTCATAAGAATGAATGGTATGGGAAGTCAGGGTTTGGTAGACCATAAGATAACTTTCTCCAAAGTGTGTTATACATAGGGGGGAAAAAAAAGAAAAAAAGAAAGAAAGAAGTTCTTTTTGATTGGTTTCCTCATGGGGCCAAGCAATTGTGCTTTAGCACATCTCAGAAAAAAGTGTTTTTCTTACCTTTTGTTTTGAAATATTTTTATACTTACAAGAAATTATAAAAATACCATAGAGAACCCTGTGTACTTTTGATGAAGCTTTTCTCAAAGATAATATCTTACAAAACTATAACACATTGTATGAAACTGACATTACTATAATACTATTAACTAAACTACAGACCTCATTTAGATTATATTTTTAAAATATACTTTTAATTGTTGATAGTATTACAGGTGTCTTTCCTTAAGAGAGAAACCAAACACCTCATTTAGATTCTACCTATTTTTACATGGACGTGTGTGAGTATTTATCTATCTATCTATCTATCTATCTATCTATCATCTATCATCTATCTATATATATTTCTATGAAATTATATAGCATGTTTATATCTGTGTAACCTCCACCAAAATCAAGATTCAGAATTGTTCCTTGACCCACCATTAAAAACAAACAAAAACATCTTTATGCTACATCTTTACCTTACAATTCCTCTTATCCCTAACACTCAGGCAATTGCTAATATATTGTTCCCCATCTCTATAATTATGTCATTTTGAGAATGTATCTATATAATAGAGGGATATGCAAATTAGCTGGGATGCTGTAACGCCATGACCGAACAGCAGGGACTTGGGCTGCATGATGCCTGGCTGGGATGAGGGGCATCAGGCCGTGCCCCCAGCCCTGGCACCAGACCAGGGGACCTGAGGCTGCACACCTCCACAACCCAGCGGGGCTTGACAAGGCACCTGAGATTCCACCCTCCACCCAATGCTGGGCAAGGGGACCTAAGGTTGTGTCCCCAACCTGGAGGGGCTTGACGGTTTGGGTCTCTTGCATTTTTAAAGCATGTGTGGGTGGTGGGCGGGGACTGGACCTTAGGTCCTGTGGCGCGGCCAGACTCTGACAGGAGGGAGATTTTCATATACATTTTACTAATTTTCTTTCATTTCTGACACTTCCATTATAGAGAAAGGACAAATAGCAATATTAAAGTATTTCCTCTAATGAATTCCCTTTTAACGTGCATGAGTTTCATGCACCAGTCCACTAGTATATATATATATATATATATATATATATATATATATATATATATATAGAGAGAGAGAGAGAGAGAGAGAGAGAGAGAGAGAGAGAGAGTCTAATATGCAAAGTAGAGTTCGACCTACCAGGAGTTTAATTGGTCTCTATGACATGTGCTGACCACCAGGGTGTTGCACAGAACAAAGGAAGGCCTCAGTGGGCATCTGGCAGGCAGGGATGGGAGGCCCCAGCCAGCAGCAGGCAGTCGCTAGGGAACCTACCCATGCACGAATTTTGTGCACTGAGCCTCTAGTATTATATAAAGGTAAACTTTTCAGATTGGATTTTTTCAATTAGCATAATGTCTTTTTAAATTTTTTCTTTATTGATTAAGGTCTTATATATGTGTCTTTATCCTCCCATTGTCCCCCATCCCCTCCACTCATGCCTTCATCCCCCTGGTGTCTGTGTCCATTAGTTAGGCTTATACGCATACATACAAGTCCTTTGGTTGATCTCTCCCCCTTACTCCCACCCTCCCCTACCTTCCCTCTGAAGTTTGATGGTCTGATCAATGCTTCTCTGTCTCTGGATCTGTTTTTGTTCATCAGTTTATGTTGTTCATTACATTCCACTTAGTGAGATAATGTGATATTTATCTTTCTCTGACTGGCTTATTTTGCTTACCATAATATTCTCCAGTTCCATCCAAGCTGTTGCAAATGGTAAGAATTCCTTTTTTTTTTTTTTTTTTTTTTTTTTTTTTTTTTTTTACCACAGCATAGTATTCCATTGTGTAGATGACTTCAGTTTTTTAATCCACTCATATGCTGATGGGCACTTGTTTCATGGATTGGTAGAATCAGAATCATTAAAATGTCCATACTACCCAAAGCAATCTATAGATTCAATGCACTCCCCATTAAAATACAATAGCAAACTTCAAAGATCAAGAACAAACTCTCCAAAAATTCATCTGGAATAATAAAAGACCCCGAATAGCCACAGCAATCCTAAGAAAGAAGAACAAAATATGAGGGAATGCATTACCAGATATCAAGCTGTATTACAAAGCCACTGTTCTCAAAACTGCCTGGTACTGGCACAAGAACAGACATATAGATCAATGGAATAGAATAGAGAACCCAGAAATCAACCCAAAGTACTATGCCCCATTAATATTTGACAAAGAAGGCAAGAGTATACAATGGAGTCAAGACATTCTCTTCAATAAATGGTGTTGGGAAAATTGGACAGATACATGCAATAAAATGAAACTAGACCACCAATTTACACCATACACAAAAATAAACTCAAACTGGATAAAGGATATAAACATAACTCAGGAAACAATAAAAATTCTAGAGGAATCCACAGAAAGCAAAATCTCAGATACATGCCAAAGCAGTAGCTTCACAGACACAGCTCCTAGGACAATGGAAACTGAAGAGAAAATAAACAAATGGGACTACATCAAAATAAAAAGCTTCTACACAGCAAAAGGAACCATCAACATAACAGCAAGAAAACCCACTAAATGGGAGAACATATTTGCGAACGATATATCTGATAAGTGTTTAATATCCACCATTTACAGGGAACTCATACAACTTGACAAAAAGAAGATAAACAAACCAATCAAAAAATGGGCAACAGACCTAAATAGATACTTTTCAAAAGAAGACAGAAGGAAGGCCAAAAGACATATGAAGACATGCTCAAAGTTACTAATCATCCCAGTGATGCAAATCAAAACAACAATGTGGTACCATCTCACACCTGTCAGAATGGCTATCATCAACAAATCAACAAAGGACAATTGCCGATGAAGATGCATACAAAAAGGAACCCTCGTGCACTGCTGGTGGGAATGCAGACTGGTGCAGCCACTGTGGAGAACAGTATGGAGTTTCCTCAAAAAACTAAAAATGGAACTCCCATTTGACCCAGTGATCCCACTTTTAGGAATGTTCCAAGAAATTAGAAACACCAATTAGAAAGGATAGATGCACCTCCATGTTCATAGCAGCACGATTCAGCATAGCTAAGATTTGGAAACAGCAGAATGTCTTTGTGCCAATAGTTGGTTCATTTTGATTGCTGAGTATTATTCCATTTTACAGATATACCACAGGTTTTTTTTTATTTTATTTTATTCATTTACCCACTGAAAGGCATTTGGGTTCTTTTCATTTGGGGATATTACAAATAAAGTTGCTATAAAAATTGATGTACACGTTTTTTTATAAATAGACACATTTTTATTTCCCTTCAGTATTGGCCTAGGTACCAGAGTGGAATATCTAGGTTATACAGTAAGTGAATATTAAGTTTTATAAAAACTGCAAAAGTGTTTTTTAGAATACATGTATAATTTATCATTCCTAACAGTAACCATAATAGATCCAGTTCTTAATCCTACTCAGTACTTGTTGTTGTTGGCCCTTTTTTTTTCTGTTATAGTACATTCTAAAAGATTATAGGCCCAGTGGACAAAATTCATGCAGGGATGGGGGGTGTCCATCAATCTAGCCTGCACCTTCTCCAATCTGGGACCCCTCAAGGATATCTGATTGCCCGTTTAGGCCCACTCCTGGTGCGATTGGGCCTAAACGGGCAGTAGGACATCCCTCTCACAATCCAGGACTGCTGGCTCCCAACTGCTCGCCTGCCTGCCTTCCTGATTGCCCCTAACCACTTCTGCCTGCCAGCCTGATCACCCCCTAACCATTAAACTGCCAGCCTGATTGATACCTAACTGCTCGCCTGCCAGCCTGTTTGCCCCTAACTGCCCTCCCCTTCAGACCTGTTCACCCCTCACTGCCTTCCCCTGCAGGCCTGGTCCCCCGCAACTGCTCTCCCCTGCAGGCCTGGGTCCTGCCCAACTGCCCTTCCCTGCAGGCCCAGTCACCCCCAAATTTCCTCTTCTGCCAGCTTGGTCACCCCTAACTGCCCTCCCTTGCAGGCCTAGTCCCTCCCAACTGCCCTCCCCTGCTGGCCATCTTGTGATGGCCATCTTGTGTCCACATGGGGGCAGGATCTTTGACCACATGGGGTCAGCCATCTTGTGTCTTGGAGTGATGGTCAATCTGCATATTACTCTTTTATTAGATAGGATAGAGGCCTAGTGCATGGGTGGGGGCCGGCTGGTTTGCCCTGAAGAGTGTCCCAAATCAGGGTGGGGGTTCCCTTGGAGTGTGGGATGGCCTGGGAAAGGGGCCTGTGGTGGTTTGCAGGCAGGCCACGCCCCCTGGTGACCCAAACAGAGGCCCTGGTATCTGGGACTTATTTATCTTCTACAATTAAAACTTTGTAGCCTGGAGCAGAGCCAAGCCTCCTGCTTGTTCTGCGGCTACAGCCATTTCTGTTGGAATTTGTTTATCTTCTATAATTGAAACTTTTAGTATTGAGCGGAGGCTTAGGCCAGCAAGGGCAGGCGGAAAGCTTGGCTTCTTCCATTATGTGGGATACCCAAGCCTCCCTCTTGCTCTCTGTGGCTGTAGCCATCTTGGTTGGGTTTATTTGCATACTCACTCTGATTGGCTGGTGGGCGTGACTTGTGGGTGTAGCGGAAATATGGTCAATTTGCATATTACTTTTTTACTACATTCGATAAGTTGTGGTGTCTCATTGTAGTTCCAAATCACATTTTTTTTTTTTAAGGCTTTTGCTCTTGAATACTTTTTAATATGCTCTTCAGTGAATTCTCTTTTTATGTCCTTTGCCAATTTTTTGAATTGTTTTATTATTGTTAATATTTGGTAGCTATTTACATAAATTAAAGTCATTTTTTGTGTGTATAGGTAAAATTGTTTTCTTAATTGAATTTAGTAGGGTGATATTGGTTCACAAAACCATACAAGTTTTAAGAGTACAACTAAATAAAAAATCATCTACACTTTGGATCTTGCACCAATCACCCTAAGGAAATTCTCTTCCCAAACCCATTTTCCTCTTTTGCCTACCTCTACCTGCCTCCACCTCCACTCCTTTTTCCCTCTGGCCATCATATATATATATATATATATATATATATATATATATATATATATATATATATATATAATTTTTTTGCTTAATCCCTTCACCTTCTTTCATCTAGTCCCCCAACACCCTACCCATCTGACTCCTGTAAATCTGTTTCATGCATACATGTCTCTGTTTCTATTTTGTTTGCCAGTTTATTTTGTCCATTAGATTCTACATATAAGTGAAATCATACGATATTTGTCTTTGACTGGCTTATTTCATTTAGAGTAATAATCTCCAGCTTCATCCAAGCTCTCAGTAATATTTCCTTTTATTTGTTTTATATCCAAGTAGTATTCCATTCTGTAAATGTACCACAGTTTGTTTTTGTTTTTTATACACCCATCTACTGAAGGGCACTTGGGCTGTTTCTAGATATTGGCTATTGTAAGTAATGCTGCAATAAATAGGGATGCATACATTATTTCTGACTGGTGTTTCAGGATTCTTAAGATATATTCCTAGAAGTGGGATCACTGGGTAAAAGGGCAGTTTAATTTTTAATTTTTTGATGAAACTCCATACTCTTTTTCCACAGCAACTCTACCAGTCTGCATTCCCATCAGCTGTGTACTAGGGTTCCCTTTTCTTCACATACTTGCCAGCACTTCTTCTTTGTTGGTTTATTGATGATAGCCATTCTGACAGGTGTGAGGTGATATTTCATTGTAGTTTCATTTTGCATATATGATGATTAGTAACATTGAGCTTTTTTTTTCATATGTCTATTGGCCATCAGTATGACCTCTTTGGAAAAGTGTCTATTCTATTACTTTGCCCATTTTTAAATTGTGATGTTTTTTGTTTGTTTGTTTGTTTTGTTTTTGGCATTGTTTTGTTTTGTCTTCCTGGTATTGAGTTATATATGTTTTTTTTTTAATATTTTTCGGGAATTAAAACCTTAACAGATGTATCATTGGCAAATACGTTCTCCCATTCAGGGGGTTTCCCTTTTTATTTAGTTGATGGTTTCTTTTGCTGTGTAGAAGCTTTTAAGTTTGATGTAATCATATTTGTTTATGTATTTTTGTTGTCCCCTTGTCTGAGGAGATATGTAGGCAAAAAAATATTGCTATGAGAAATGTCTGAGATTTTATTCTCTATGTTTCTTCTAAAAGATTTATGTTTTCAAAACTTCCATTTAAGTCTTTTATCCATTTTGAGTTTATTTTTGTGGGTGGTATAAGTTGATCGTCTAGTTTCATTTATTTGCATTTACCCGTCCAATTTTCCCATCACCATTTGCTGAAGAGACTGTCTTTATTCCACTGTATGTGCTTGCCTCTTTTGTCAAATACTAAATGACCATAAGGATGTGAGTTTCTTTCTAGTTCTTTGTTTTGTTCCCTTGATCTATAATATATACCTATTCCTATGCCAGTACCAGGATATTTTCATTACAATGGCCTCATAGGATAGTTTGATATCAGGTATTCTTATACATCCAACTTTGTTCTTTCTCAATATTGTTGAGGCTATTCAGGATCATTTTTGGTTCAATATAAATTTTGGAATATTTTTCTAGATTTGTAATATATGCCATTGGTATTTTAATGGGCATTGTGTTGAATCTGATTTGGGTAATATGGACATTTTTGTGATGTTGATTCTCCCAATCCATGAACACGGTATATACTTCTACTTGTTTGTATCTTCCTTTGCTTTGTTCCTCAGTGTCTTATAATTTTCCAAGTACAAGTATACATCCTTGGTTAAATATGGACATTTTTATGATGTTGATTCTCCTAATCCATGAACACGGTATATACTTCTACTTGTTTATATCTTCCTCTGTTTTGTTCCTCAGTGTATTATAATTTTCCAAGTACAAGTATACATCCTTGGTTAAATTTATTCCTAGGGAACTTATTTTTTATTGTAATAGTAAATGGGATTATTTCCTCAATGTATATTTCTTACCGTTCATTATTGGTGTATAAGAATGCCACCTATTTCTAAATATTAATTTTGTATCCTGCTAATTTACTGGATTCATTTGTTAGGTCTAGTAGTTTTTTGGTGAAATCTTTAGGGTTTTCTAAGTATAATATTATGCCATCTGTGAATAATGAAAGTTTTATTTCCTCCTTTCAAATTTAGATTTCTTTTATTCATTTTTCTGATTTCTGTGGCTAAGACTTCTAGAACTATGTTGAATAGGAGTGGTGAAAGTGAACATCCAAGTCTGTTCTTGATATTAACATAAACATTTTTAGCCTTTGTGCATGGAATATAAAGTTGGATGTGGGTTTGTCATATATGGCCTTCATTGTGTTGAGGTTTGATTCCTCGATTCCCAGTTTACTGAGAGTTTTATCATAAACAGGTGCTGGATTTTATCAAATGTTTTTTATGCATCTATTGATATGATAATGTGATTTTATTACTTTTTAAAATTTTATTTTTATTGTTGAGAGAATTTCAAATGTACTCCATTTCCCCCCTTTAACCTGTCTCCACTAATCACCTGCCCCAAACTAGGCTTCACCACACTATTGTGTTTGCCTATGGAATATGCATGTATACATATAAATTCTTTGGTAATCTCTTCCCTCTAAGATTTGCCAGTGCATTTTATGTTTCCATGTCTCTGGGTCTATTTTGTTCATCAGTTTATTTGTTTTTATTATATTTCAAAAATTTTAATGTGATGCATCACATTTATTAATTTGCAAATATTGTACCATCCTTGCATTCCTGGAATAAAACCCACTTAATCATAGTGTATGATCTTTTTTAATGTATAGCTGGATCTAGTTTGCTAATATTTTGTCGAGGATTTTAGCATGTATGTTAATTGAAGATACTGGCCTATAATTTTCTTTCTTTGTAGTGTCTTTATCTGATTTTGGAAATAGGATAATGATGGCCTCGTAACAAGAACTTAGAAGTCTTCTCTCCTGTAGAATTTTTTGAAGTAGTTTGAGAAAGATAAAAATTAGTTCTTTTTTGAATGGTTAATAAAATTTCCCTGTGAAGCCATCAGACCCAGGACTTTAATTTGCTAGAAGTGTTTTGTTACTGCTTCAATTTCATTAATTGTGCACAATGATCTATTCAGATTTTCTAATTCTTTCTCATTCAGTTTTGGAAACTTTTATGTTTGTCGAAATTTATTCATTTCACTCAGGTTGTCCAATTTGTAGGCATATAATTGTCCATAGTATTCTCTTACAATCCTTGTTATATCTGTGGTATCAATTGTTACTTCTCTTTCATTTCCGACTTTATTTATTTGAGTCTTCTCCCTTTTTCTCTTGGTGAGTCTGGCTAAATATCTATCAATCTTGTTTATATTATATTTTCAAAGAACCAGCTCTTAGTTTCATTGATCTTTTTTATTGTGTGTATGTGTGTGTGTGTGTGTGTGTGTGTGTGTGTGTGTGTTTTATTTTAGTCTATGTCATTTATTTATACTCTAGTCTTTATTTCTTTCATTCTACTCTCTCTGTCATTGTTTTTTTTTTTCTAGTTCTTTTAGGTATGGGGTTAGATTGCTCATAATAACTTTTTCTTGTTTCTTAGGTAAGCCTGTAGTACTATGAAATTAATTCTCAGGATTGCTTTCCCTGTGTCCCATAAATTTGGGGTTTTTGTGTGTTCATTTTCATTTTTTCCTAGGTAACTTTTGAGTTCTTCATTGATCTCATCGTTAACCCATTCACTATTTAATAACATGTTATTTAGTTTCCATGTTGTTATTTGTTTTTTATTATAATTGATATCTAGTATGATACCAGTGTGGTTAGAATTAATTCAACTTTCTTGATATTATTTCAACCTTCTTGAATTTGTTAAGACTTATTTTTTATGTCCTCACTATCTTTGAGAATATTCTATGTGCACTTGAGAGAAATGTATATTCTGCTTCTTTGGGTTAAAATGTTCTGTAAATCTCAATTAAATCCAGTAGCGGTGGTGACAACACTCAGGATGTCCTACTGCTGGCTTAGGCTCACTCTCCCTCACCCCCCTCCCATGGGAAGCAGGCCTAAGCTGTCAGTCGGACATCCCCCAAGGGCTCCTGGACTGCCAAAGGCACAGGCCGGGCTGAGGGACACACTCCTCACTCCCCACCTGAGTGTACTAATGCCGTGCACCAGGCTTCTAGTAGGTCTATAGGTTTAAACAAAAGTAGAATGCTATACACAAAAATGCTATCAATTGGTGATAGATATGTATATATTTTGGTTTGTTTGTGCTTATATCTATTTTCTAATGTGAAATGCTATTCCTCATGTGAAGGAATAATGAAAACTTAAAAACAACCTAATCTAAGAGTTTTAAGCAGAGTTTTACATAATCGTGTCATTAGAGACTATGAATACTCATTCTGTTTTTAAAAACACTACATTTGTCCTGGAATATTTGGAAAGAACTAATCCCTCTTGTAACAGTTCACTGTCAAGGTTAGTATTCTAAAATCTGGCATAGGTTTATTTCTGAAAGTTTATATTATCATTATATAATTACAAAAATATGTTTTTCATATTACGCTATTTTTTTTTTTAAACCTAAACATTGCTCTGTAGAGGGAGGCAAGAGATTAATTGTTCAACCTTTGGCAGTAATTCTCTGTGTGAATTTGGAAATTTTAACTTCTTTGTTATTTTTGGCCTTTATTTCATCAGCTACAAAAAGTAGCAAGATCAGGAGATCTTGATGAACTTTAGCAGCTCTAATACTCTAATAATCTATAATAGATTTATAAATCAACCTCAAAGAACTATATGAGAAAGTATGAAGGCTGAAAAACTCCAAACTCTTTAAAGTATGCTTTAAAGGATTCTTCTGCAGTTACACAGGAGGTTGTTGATATTTCTCTCCTTTAGTATGGTTACTCCCTTAAATGAATTTTAAAACAAATTATGTGTTAAATATTAAGATATTTGAACTTTGGTATACTTATGACACCTGGTGGTCAAAGCAAACATCACAGTTAAATTCTAATTTCCCAGACACTCATTCTCCTCAAAGGAACTTTTCCACCTTGATTTATCCATTCATCAAGCATCCAGTCATTCATTCAACAAACACTTACTGGATACTAATTATGTCAAGACACTTTTTATGGAGTAAAGGAAGACATAATAATGAGTTTTGTTATATGTATGAGATTGCAATCTATTTAGGGCAACAGAATAGACTCTATGAAAAAGTGAATAACCACAACATGCTAGGTATATTAAGTACACTAAAGAAGATCAGAAATATGAATACTATGAGTCCATATGATTGACCTATGGTTTGGAGAGTTCAAAGAAGGCTTCTTGGAATAAGTGAGCCTTGCCTTTCTTGGGGCTTCAGTTTCCACATCTGTAAAATGGTGGTAATACTTTACTATTGCATAGGATTTTTGTGAGAGATTTACTGACAGAGTGCATATAAAGTACTTAGTATAGCCCCTTGCATAAGGAGTCATTCGGTGATTTATTGTTATTATAACAAAACCAAAGATAATCAGGGAAGACTTCATGTATATTAACTATTCCCTAAATTTTATTTCAAAAATAATTATGGTTCAAGCTTATATATGTTTTCTTTAGACTAAATATATAGAACATGAGATCAATTATTTTAGTTAATTAACTGGATAAACACTACACAAAAAAAGACAGTGTCAGCTAGAGAAACTGGTCAATTCAGCAAAAATAACCAACTCAGTCACAATGACATTCAAAGTAGTTGTTTATTTAAATGAGTTGATTGTTTTACTGAAATAAATATAGTAAATATAGTCTCTGAAAGTATCGTGTAGTCAGTGCAAAAGCATCAAATAAGCTGTCTGGTATTGTGTGAGCTGAGTGTGGGTTAACTTTTTTGGGGGGGAGGAGGGGTTAACTGAATCTTAAAACATTTTAATTGGCTGTGTTGGGAGGTGAATAGGCACTTTTCCAGACTCCATGTTGCTTTCAGTAGTTAAAGTTGAGTCTGTCTCAATTTCCCATTAATTACATAAAATGTGTAGCAAACTGCTTTTGCATACAATTAAAAATACAAGGCAACATTAAAATGTCATTTTTTTCTAAATAAGATACATATGTCATTTCCTAAAAAATATCAAACATTTAGGTTGTTAAACAGCCACTTTCAAGGCTAAATAAGCAATAGTATAATGTGGTTTTTTTGTTTGTTTTTTTTTTTGCCAAAAGCAATAATGTTCTGATCCAGAAAAGAAGAAAGACAATGCCATTTTGGAAATGAATGTCTAATCAGAATTAAGGGAAGATTTGAGAGGAGACAGGATTGTTGTCTTTCATATTTCAGATGTTTTCAGCTTAGCCTGCCCCTTCTCACAGTCTGGGAGCCCTTAGGGATGTCCTACTATCAGCTTAGACCCGCTCCCCATGGGAGGCAACCAGGATGATCAGGGGAAGGCAACGACGCCCCCACCAGCCTGCTGCTGCTGCCACTGCCAGCTGCTGCAGCTGCCAAGGTGTTTTCATCAACATGGAGTCCAGTCCCTTCACCACAATAAATAAATAAATAAATAAATAAATAAATAAAATGACAAATTTTCTTTAGGCATTTTCAAGATGTCTCTCTCATAGAAGATATTTCTTCCCTTCTTTCTTCTTTCTTCTTTCTCTTTTCTTTCTTTCTTTCTTTCTTTCTTCCTTTCTTTCTTTCTTTCTTTCTTTCTTTTTCTTTCATTGTTTTTATTTCTTTCTTTCCTCACCTGAGGATATTTTTCCATTGATTTTTAGAAAGCGTGGAAGAGAGAGGGAAAGACAGAGAGAAGCATCAGTGTGAGAGGGGCACTTTGATTGGTAGACTCCTGCATGAGCCCTGACTTGGGCCCTGGTCAGGAAGGATCCTGAAACCTAGGTACATTCCCTTGACCGGAATCAAACCCAGACTCTGTGGTCTGCAGGCCAAGGCTCTATCCACTGAGCCAAACAGGTTAGAGCAGAATATAACACTTCTTAGCCCCTCCAACATCAGACATTCATTTTTTCCTTCAAGAGTGAGGTGGGAAAACCCTAGAACACCTATTGGATTCTTATTACCCAAGTTACCAAGAACACTGTGAGTGATGTACCGAGAGCTTAGCCATTGAGTGGTCAGAAAAGGTGTTTTCTCTGCAGCTAACATGCAGAAGTGGGACAGCCAGCATGCCATGGCTGGCAGGCCCTCTTCTCTCCAGGCCTGCTCTATCCATGGTTTGCCTCACTGCACACGCAGTCCCATCCTGCCCACCTGCATGTGCAACCTCCACCTGAGCAGTCATAATATTATGGCATCCCGGACAATTTGCATAATATATATATATATATATATATATATATATATATATATTCAGTATCATAAATCATAATGAAAATGAAAACCACAGTGAAATATCATTTCACACCTGTCAAAATAGCTAATAATAAAAAAGTCAACAAAAGACAAGCGTTGGTGAGAAATGTGAAAACTACTGTACTGTTGGTTGGATTTTAAGTTGGGGCAGCCACTATGGGTAAAAGTATACAGGTTCCTAAAAATACTAAAAATAGAACTACCATAATACCCAGCAATTTTATTTCTGGGTATTTATTTAAAAATGAAAAAAAAAGACATATGCACTTCAATGTTCATTTTGTCATTATTTACAAAAGACAAGATATGAAAGCAGCCTTAGTATCCATTGATCAGTGAATGAATAAGTTATTTATGAAATATTACTCAGCCATAAAAACATAAAAAGAGTGAAATCTTACTATTTGTAACAACATGGATGGACCTAGAAGGTGTTTTGCTAAGTGAAATAAGTTAGAGAAATACAAATGCTGTATGATTTCACTTATATATGGAATCTAATAAACAAAATATAAACAAATTCACAAATACAGAAAACAAACTGAGGGTCACCGAATGAGAGGGGAGTTGGGAGGGATGGATGGAAAGGTGAAAGGATAAATAAGTACATATTGGTAGTTACAGAATAGTCATAGGGATGTAAAGTATAGCATAGGGAATATAGTCAATAATATTGTAATAACTATGTATGATGCCAGATGGGTATGACATTTTTCAGAGTGCATAAATGTCTAATCTCTTTGTTGTACACCTGAAACTAATATAATATTGTATGCCAACTACACTTTAAAATATTTTAAAATTTAATCATCCATATTGATATCTTTTTACTGTGCTTGCCCTCTGGGTTGAAGTAGAAAATAGCCCCTTTTATTACATCTACCACCAGATACCCTCTAGTTCTTCAGTAGTCTGGTAGTGTCTTGAAATGGTTGCAAGAATAGTCTCAATATATGTGAATGTCTGAAGCTACTATAATTCTGTAAGTAAACACAGATCTTTAAAATTACAGAAGCTTCCAGAATGTGTCATGATTAGTAAGCAGAACTAATTTTACCTTCAACCAAATTCTGAAAGAGGCAAAAGTAATCTGAATTGCAACATCTTTTCCAAGCCCCTATCATCCCCAACCTGGCAGCCATTCTCTAGGCTTTTAAAAAATATATTTCTTTATTGATTTTAGAGAGGAAGGGAGGAGAGAGAGAGATAAAAACAACAGTGATGAAATAGAATCATTGATTGGTTGGCTACCTCCAGCTCACCCCCCCCCCCCCCCCCCCCGGGATCAAGCACACAACCCAGGCATGTGCCCTTGGTTGAAATGGAACCTGGGACCCTTCAGTCTGAAGGTTGATGCTCCATCCACTGGCTAGGGCCATTCCCTAGGCTTTTATCCTATGTTTCATTTCCAAAGTTGCATAAATTCACCTCAGCAATTACCTAATCCTCAATAAAATTGCAGTTAAAACTGATTAATTTCTTCCAGAGTTGATGATAGGGAAATAAGCTAGATTCCCAATTTAAATACAAATGGAGACAACTGTAAAGCTGAAATGTGGAACCCCACCGACAGTTGGAATGCACATTTGGGAGATATTTCTTGATGTCTTGTTTATTGGTAATTTCTACAAATTTGGTTATTCCCTTTGATTACAAAGGGAAAAATATGACTGAATTTATTTCTAAAATAATGATCCTTTTGATTACTGTAACTATATTCCAAAATACTTATCCATTTATAGAGTGGCATGCTATTTTTAGTTTATGTAGAAAAGATCTAAATTTATGAAAGTTGACACTTGAATACTTCTTTAGTAGGAAACAAATATATTTGTATACCCAAATATAAACTGACATGCCTTTGATGCTATTTTTACTCTATTTTGGGCAGAAATCATCTGATGCTTTTCTTAAGGAAGGAACATAAATCCTTAAGATGGTAGGTAACAGCACAAACAGTACAAGAGCAAAGTGCACTGACATTCAAATGCCATTTCAAGATACCCTGTATGCAACCACCTACATCTTCATATTCATCCCTGGTCTTCTGGCTAACAGTGCAGCCTTGTGGGTTCTGTGCCGCTTCATCAGCAAGAAAAATAAAGCCATCATTTTCATGATCAACCTCTCTGTGGCTGACCTAGCTCATGTGCTCTCCTTACCCCTCCGGATTTACTACTACATCAGCCACCAGTGGCCTTTCCAGAGGACCCTTTGCCTGCTGTGCTTCTACCTGAAATATCTCAACATGTACGCCAGCATTTGCTTCCTGACCTGCATCAGCCTTCAGAGGTGCTTCTTTCTCCTCAAGCCATTCAGGGCCAGAGTCTGGAAGCGTAGGTATGATGTGGGCATCAGTGCTGTCATCTGGGCCATCGTAGGCACTGCCTGTTTGCCACTTCCAATTCTGAGAGGTACTGGCTTAGCCAACAATACTGAATCCTGCTTTGCTGGTTTAAGGCTTCAACCCATTAGCATGGCTTCTTCCATTGGCATGGTAACTGTAGCTGAACTTGGAGGATTTATATTACCTGTTATCATTATTACTTATTGTACATGGAAAACCAGAAAATCTTTACGGGAATTCCAAGTTCCTCCTCAGAATACCAAAGAGAGAAAAAAAGCTTTGCGGATGGTCCTGATGTGTGCAGTGGTGTTCATTGTGTGCTTTGCCCCTTACCACCTCAACTTCCCACTTTTTATGATGGTGAAGCAACATGTATTTTCAAACTGCTCCTTTATCAAGAGTATTCTATGTTTCCATATAATTTTCTTGTGTCTTGCAAATCTGAATTGCTGTCTTGATCCAATTGTATATTATTTTATGACTTCAGAATTTCGTGATAGGTTTTCAGAACATGATGGCCTGTTTTTAAGTCATGTGTGAGATGCAATGACAGTGTTTTGGAGATTCATCACAAGAAGAAAGATCTTCAAATTATCTCCCTCTAATTTTTGCATGATTCCAAGACAACATAATCAAACAATTAGCAAGAATGATCTATATGATCTGTCAGCTTAGCTATGTCACCTTGAATATTTTTTTCTAAAATGATGTTGACTGCCTTAACAAAACATGCACCCCTTTATTCTCAAAATTACTCTTTTGAAGGAACTACTCATGTCTATATATTCTGTCCAAACAGAAACAAATTTTTCTTTTTTTTTTTTGAAAACATTTTTCTTTACAGAAAGTAATAAGCAACTGAATGAATTGTCCAACTGTTCCTCAGCAATGGGTATAGTCTTTTCACCTTCTCCTACCAAAATCAAACAAGAAAAAAAAAATAATACACACACACAGCAACAAAATGTAAATTGGAAATAGGTAGATATAGGTGAATTTTGAAATGTTTTAAAATGTACATGAAAACAATATGATCCTAGCTTTATTTAGAAAATAACATAACTCTTAAGCAATGTAGGCTAAAAAGGACAGGTTTATACTAATAGAAGTTATGAGAATTGATACTTTTATAATTTAAAATGTCTATGAGACTTACTTTTTCCTCTTGGAGAAAGAAACAATTCAGATAAATCCCAAATATCTCAAAAATATCAAGACATTCACACAAAACACATACACGTTAAACACAAAATAAACTTGTGTTCTAACATATTATACAAAGTTCAGAGTTTCAGGGTTTGCAAAGAGAGTTCTTTGCTTGAGTATGTGTGATGTGATGCATGCTTTTTTATATTGACACTCATTCAGAAAACATTTTGTTTAATTTGTTCATTAAAATCAATTGTGCCATGGTCTGCCTGGATTAATTCACTTAAGTACCACCTTGGTCAAAATATTGCTTGATAGATTTAAACAATGAAGACACACACATGCGTAGAGTTTTTCAGATGGACCTCTTTTCTTACAGGTATGTGTAAAGAAAATAATGGTGAATTGAGTCTTACTATAAATGGAAAATTACCATTTTAATAATTACTGTGGTGAAATTATTTTGTAATACAAATCACTCCCATTGGAAATTTTGAAACTTAAAATTTTATACATCAGTTTTTATTAAAATAGTATTTTAAAAAGCAGTGATTACTTTTATAAAATTATATTCATGCAATGAGTAACAATGTTTCAGTCAACGATTAAGCACATATGATGTTGGTCCCATAGATTATAATGAGGTTGAAAAATTCTTATTGCCTAGTAATATCGTAGCTATCATAATGTCATAGTGCAATGCATTAATCATATGTTTGTTGTAATGATGTTGTAAACAACCCTATGTGCTACCAGTTATATAAAAGCATGGAACATACATTTCTGTATAGTGCATAATACTTGATAATGATAATAAATGACTGTTACTAGTTTAAGTATTCACCATACCATTTTTTAATATTAATTTTTCATTTCTTATTGGTTCTTCTTAATTTCCTCTTCGTTCTTACACATATTGTCGAATTTGTCTGCCATTCTTTACAGCCACCTTATGATCATTTCTATGAATTCTTTCTCTGATAGGCTGATTTCCTCCATTTCTTTTACTTCCTTTTCTAGTGACACTTGTTTTTTTTTGTGTGTGTTTTTTTGTTTTGTTTTGTTTTTCATATGTGGGTTGTTTCTTTGTGTCCCCATGGTATCTCTGCTCCAGATATCTGGTTATGTAGTTCTCTCTCTCCTGCATTTATTTAAAGGCACAGAATATAACACAACCAAGTACAACACACAAGACACTTAAAAGAAATGTATTCACAATATTAATAACCTCCAGTAATGGTGACCACCAGAGAAAGGCAAATTAGGGGATAAGATAAAAAGAAGAAGAGTAAAAAGAAAGGAAAATAGGAGTGTCAAAATGAAATTGGGAAAATGGAGAAAAGTAAGAGATAAGAATAAGACTAAGAGAGAAAAGGGGAACGAACTATATATATGGGAAGAAAACTCCAATAGAACAACCACTAATTCTAGAAAATGCCAGCAACAAATACCTGGGGATTAATAAAAACTACAACACCAACTAATATCAAGTGAGGCAAGAGAAGACAGAAGTAAAAAACAAACAAAAGCAAAGCAAACAAAAACAAAACAAAACAAAAAAAGAATAAACAAAACAGTATCACAAAAAAAGCATAAAAATTCAATATAATCAACATTCAAGCAGAAAACAAAAAAAGGACAGAGGGAAAAATAATTTTTTGGATAGTTAAGATAGCAAAGAGAGAGGTGTGTATGGACTTGTAGGAGGAAATTGGAAATTCCCTATATAATTAGGGTGAACTTTTAGCAGGGGGTAAACAGAAAAAATAGGGAAAATCTAAAGCAGGAAAGGGTTAAGATAAACAGGACAACAAGAGGGGAAAGGTTAGGAAGAGAGAGATGGCATAAAGGTAGAGTGGAGATAAGGTAAAATGATGCTAAAGGAAAGATGAAAATAGAATGTAGAACACTAATCAGAAAATAAAATGACACTTTAAAGAAAAAAAAGGTAAAATAGTAGTAGTAATGATACTGATTGAAAATAAAAATGTAATAATTAAAAAGATAAAATCAAGTGAGGAAAAAAAGAAAAAATAATTTCTTAAGTAAAAGATGCAAAAAATGAAAATAAAAATAGAAAAATAAAAAATAAAATGTGTAGTAGTGAAGGGCATTCACTACTTCTATTGTTCTGTTTGACAAGCCTGTTTCCAAGTCCAGACAGTATTGCAGTTCCCAGCATTCCACTGCTCCTCAGTGTTGTAAGCCAGTCGTGATTTTTAAGCAGGTGTTGTCTTAATTTCTCGTATTCCTTTATTTTTGATTACACAAGAATCAATTTGTGATTCAGACCCTGGGTGGCAATGTTTGTGGATTGACTTGCAGGTCTCTATGGCCTCTATAGCCTTCTTTCCCTGTGGCACTCAATACCAGTTTGTATAGATGGGCTGCCTCAGAGCTGGCTCTCTGATGGTCTCTCTCCTCTCCAATTCCCAGGTTCCAGAAAAACAATTCCCCCCTGCAGTTTCCCAGGGTGTCCCCAACTGGGTGGTCCTATATATTGGGCTTAGTAATCAGAAGTAAGGAAATGAAGAGGGAAAAGCCCAAGTGTACAAACAATGGGTCTGCACGCAAGTCTACACAGCCTGCACAACTTTGAAATTCATAGGCTGTCCTTTTCCATCAGATCGAAATGTGTTGCTTTTAAGAGATCCCTTCTGTTAGCAGCTCTGAGGACCCCCTTCCACATTCACGGATCATGCCAGCCCCAACAGCCTCAGACTTTTCTAGTCACAGACTTCCCTTGTCCTCCAGGTCCCACAAAGTGCGCATTTCTCTCTCCCGCCTGGACCAGAGACTTCACCTTATCCCAGGTGAAATCTGACCTTTCTGTGGTGGAATGAAGAGCTCCTTTGAATCCGAGTGTTTGCGCCAATTGGGAACAGTTGTTCTGGGGCTCCCAGCTGTTCAGTGGTTGCTGCAGTTGTGAATTTTCCAGCTTCTGATAAGATCCACTTTCCCTTTTAAGATGGCACAGTTTTCGCATCAGAGCCCATAGCTCTGGGAGGGGACCCAGCCACAGTGTGGGCTGCCAGGTCAGGAGAACCCCATGTAGCTGTCTCCCACCTTCTCCTGGAGTTTAGCTGTCCCTTAACTTGCTATCAAACACTCCCCATGCGACCCTCAGCTATTCTTTCTTTTTCCTCCAGGTCATAAGGGTGTCGAACTCAATCAGAGAAGGGGCCAAAATCTAAAATCCAGCCTAAATCGCGTGCCGAATGGTTTACTGAACAGTCATAAACTGACAATGTCATAAACTGACAGCGGAGTGCAGTGATGACAGTGCGGTGCGGGCCACATTGCAAGGCCTGGCGGGCTGGATTTGGCCCGCGGGCCTTGTGTTTGACACATGTGCTCCAGGACAAGGCTCAGAACACATCTGTCTATTGTTCTGCCATTTTCTCCAACACTCTATTTTTATTTTATTATTTAAATGATAATATATATTATAATTTAAATATATATTATAATTTAAATATATATTATAAATTAAATTTATCATTAAATATATATATATATATATATATATATATATATATATATATATATATATATCTCCTTTGGTTGATTTCTTCCCACCCACCCTTGCCTTCCCTCTGATATTTGACAGTCTGCTCCAAGTTTCTGTGTCTCTGAATCTATTTTATTCATCAGTTTATTTTGTTCATTAGATTCCATATAAGAGTAAGATCATGTGATACCATTCTCTGACTGGCTTATTTCATTTAGCATAACACTCTCCATGTCCCTCCATGCTGTCTTAAAAGGTAAGAGATCCTTCTCTTTTCATCTTCAGAGTATTCCATTATGTAAATGTACCACAGTTTTTTTATCCACTGATCTACTGGTAAACACTTGGGCTGTTTCCAGGTCTTAGCTATTATAATTTTTACTTCCATGAACATAGGGGTGCATATGTTCTTTCTGATTAGTGTTTCAAGTTTCTTAGGCTATATTACTAGAAGTGGGATGTTGTTATTTAAATTGTTAAATTTTTGTTTTCCAATTATTCAACTTCTATTAATTAAAAAAAAATAAGAAAGCAGCAAGAAAAGTGTTGTTCAGTGGTTAAGTATTGACCAATGAGCCAGGAGGTCATGGTTTTATTCCAGGTCAAGGCACATGCCCAGGATGTGGCTTGATCCCCAGTGTGAGGTATGCAGGAAACAGCCAACCACTGATTCTCTCTCATCATTAATTTTGTATCGCTTTCCCCATCCTTTAGTATCTCTGAAATAAATAAAAACATATTTTTTAAAATAACAAAGCACCAGGAGGCTAAATAGAGTTTTATTCTATATATCTATACCAGCATTGTGAAACAAAAATTGTCAAAGATTGTCACTTACTAGCTTTGAAACCTTTGAAATGTCACTGTTCCTCTATAGGCTTTGGTTTCTTTATTTTTAAAATAAGGGGGTGTAGTACAGCCATTCTGAGCTCCCTTTCAACTCTAACATTCTAATAAATCTAATTTTTCAGTTAAAATTTTTTAATCCCATTCACATAAGAATATTACCAAGACAGGACATGATTCTTATCTTAACTACATGCAAAACACAAAGTTCCTGTTAGATCAGCTTTAGCTGATCAAATATAAGAGTGATGAATTAAACCTAATTTTTCCAAACAGGTTAATTTCTCTTTACAATTTTTGTTTACTAAGAGAGAATAATTATTTATTTCTACTTTTCCTTGGGCATTAAATTTGGTCAACCCTAGGCTTAAATGTCAGCTTCACCATTAACTATTTGACTTTAGGTGAGTTGCTTTATCTTTCTGTGATTTGGTTTCCTCATTGGGAATTGAAGCAAAAAAAGAAAAAAAAAATCCATACCTTCCAGTATTGTCATGAAGATAAAATGAAAATATACATGAAAATCCTTAGTGCAATGTATGATACCTGGTAGGTGTGCAAAATATGGTATTGATGGCAATCTATGTCATGTGTAGTTGGTACTACTAAAAAGTTGACTTTTTATTGCATCTTTCTTATGCCATTTTAATACTGCATTTCATCAATCTTCAGTTAAGCATGCAGATTGGAACCTGAAACGAACTCTTCCACTGACATCTCCTTTAGCATATACCCTATTGGCTTAAGATCTACATGATTTAGAGGAGAATAAATGAAAAATGTTAAACCTCAGAGAAGGTGTGGGTCGGGGGAGGAAGGGGAAGAAGACAACCAAGGGACTTTTGTGCATGCATATGAGCGTAATCAATAGACACAGACAACAGGGTGGTGGGGCATTAGAGGGGGGTTGGGGGTAATGGGGGAATAAGGACACATATGTAAAAAAATAAAAATAAATGTTAGGTCATGGCTGGTTTGGCTCAGTGGATAGAACGTCAGCCTGCGGACGGACTGAAGTGTCCCAGGTTCAATTCCGATCAAGGGCATGTACCTTGGTTGTGGGCACATCCCCAGTGGGGGGTTTGCAGGAGGCAGCTGATCCATGTTTCTATCTCTCTATCCCTCTCCCTTCCTCTCTGTAAAAAATCAATTAAAAATACATAGTCAAAAATAAAAATAAAATTTAAAAAATAAATGTTAGATGACAGGAGGAGTGTTTAGAAATGGCTCAAATTAAATAAAAATTATATGAGAAAATTGTAAACAGTCAAAAGAATTTGTATGAGCTGACTCCCAATACATGCGAATGATCTACTTCTGTGCATAAAAGTAGAACACTGAATATCTAATAGCAAATGCTGACTCATGAACACATCTAAGTTTGGTCTTATTTAAATAAGCTCTGGGTGATATTACTATTTCCATGGAAATTGGAACTTTCATTTAAATATCTGTATTCTACTACCAGTAATTATGTCTTGGTTTGACTCATTTTTATGTTTAACACTCAAAATTTGACTCAAGTGGCCATAGAGAAAACTGCAATGAGTCAAGTTTAAAAACAAGGAGACAGAGAAAACCAATTCACCAGATCTTCCTACACCCTCAACTTGAACCCAGACTAAAGTTAGCAAAATGGTAATAACTTACCCCAATGAGAATGTTGTTTATAGACCTTTAAACTTTGGGATCTAACTTTTTTTCTGTTTCTTCCCTGGTCCTGATTCTATTATTTATAAATACAGATACTTTATTTTTTATATAATCAGAAATAATGAGAAAAAATTAAGGAAGAAATGCTTTCCAAACTCTGTGATTTATTATACACAGTACTGAGCTTATATTACAGCTGACAATTTTACATTGTACCAAGCATTCTTGAAATTTATTTTGAGAAGCTGCACAACTTCAAACTCTGTTTCCCAGAGGTTCAAGCCTGTATTAGAGAACTCTGAGCAGTCAACCAATTGAGCTCTCACAGAGAAAATATAAGACTTCAGGCCAAAATATGAAATCCACTTAGTGCCTTATACTATCAACTTTAATATTGAAATTTCAGTTTCAAGTACAGTAACTGAAAGAGAAATTTTATGTCTGGGTAAACAAGAGAAACCAAGTAAATTCCATAATGAATTTTCTGTAAATTTCTGCAAATCAAATTTAAGAAATCCAAGAAAAATTGCCCTAACAAAGTCACTCTGGCAAGAATTTTATTTCTTCATTGAACCATCATGAGACAGGAAGGGATTTTTAGAAAATAAAGTCAGGGTATTTTATCTGAGTTCCACCTTCCCTTCAAAAATTAAAAAAAAGAAAGAAAAAAAAAACAACTACCCAGAAAATAAGTATTTACATTAACTTTACTTTACTCTGAGTGAAAAAGCCTGGCATTTGAGGCATGTCACTTTCCCAGTCACTACAAACCTGATTTCAGAAGGCTACACTTGTATCTTTGCTTTGGTCAGTGCTCCAGGAAACCATGTAAAACTATGGTTTCTCTTCCCCCAATTTTCAGAGTTTATCCCTTTTTCCCTGTTCCCATTAAACTACTATTGTCCTCCTGTTCTTACTTGTGCTCCACACTCTTCCCTAAGATGCTAATCACAAAGAACAACTTACTTATCAAAGGGGATTGTCATTTCAACACAGACACACACATTCTATTTAACATATATTGTATGCAAGGTCTCTTGCTTAGTTTGTACTGAGATGAAGGTTTTAAATAAAGGCATGGGGTGAGGGTGGAGGGATTTAGAAAAATAAAATAAAAAAGGAGAGAGAAAAGGAGAAAAAAACTCATGGAAAAGAGGGAGGTGGAGAAGGGATAGGGGAAATGGAGAAATAAATGGTGATGGACAGAGACTTGACTTGAGGTGGGCAACACAGTATAGTATACAGATGATGTGTTATAGAATCGTACATCTGAAACCTATATAATTTTATTAACAAACAAGAGGCCTGGTGCATGAAATTCGTGCATGGAGGGGGAGTCCCTCAACTCAGCCTGTACCCTCTCTAATCTGGGGCCTCTTGAGGGATGTCCAATTGCCCATTTAGGCCCGGACATCCCTCTCACAATACAGGACTGCTGGCTCCCAACTGCTCTGCCTGCCTGCCTTCAAGATCAGATGCACATTGGTCTTCAGACATTTTCTGTTGATAACACTGGCTTCTTTTGGCTGCAGAGCTACCTTGTATCAATAGTAGATGTTTAGACATAGCCCCATCTCCCTGCTGTCAGGTGAATGAGAGTCCTGGCTATCAGGTGGCAAAGAGCTGTCTGACCAACTGCTGATTCTCTAGGAGTGGGACTTCCTCCTCCCTGCTGTCAGATGGCTGTCAGGCCACTGAAAGCTGTCTGACTAATGGCTGATTCTTGCTGATTGTGTAGGGATGGGACTTCCTCCTCCCTGCTGTCAGAGTCTGGGCTAGCACAAACTGGGACACAGAATCAAGTCCCCCTGCACCAGAAGACTCAGAGTCAACTCCCCATCCACTTATGTGTTCCCCCTGGATGCAGCATCCACTAATGGAGTGGGCAGATCCTGTGCAACCCCTGGCCAGGCCCACAGGCCCAAACACTCCAGCCTCACTGCTCAGCCCCAGGCACTCAAGAGGTGGTAGAGTGGCGAGGGGTGATCTGCTACCAGAGTGGGTGAATCCCACCTCTCTGCTTGGTCTCTGGGACCCCTTGCTGGGTCGACAGGCCCAAACACTCCAGTGGTGGGGCTGAGGGGACTGGCACCACCATTTTGTTGCAGAGTGATGGTTAATTTGCATATTACTCTTTTATTAGATAGGATGTCACCCAAATAAACTCAATAAAAAGGGGGATAAACCCCCAAAAGCACAGTTGTGTGTGTTTGTATGTGTATGCAGGTACATGTACCACACAGTCTTACTTGGGGATATTTCAAGTAGTTAAAGCAAGTAGAATAGATACTTGCTGTGGTACCTTTTTGGTGAATATGGCCACATACCTTGGTTTTTCTACAATAAGGCTACATTGGAAAGATTGAAACCTTTTGTGTTTCTGAGAATTAAGGTTTTCTCTCATCATTCTCTCTCATGAGTATGTGTTGTGATAACAAATACCTAAGCCCTTTGTTTGTATTAATAAATTTGATGTCTTCTCCAATTAAAAGGTTTCCTCTCTTCATCATCCCAATTACTAATGATTTAAGATGGCCAGAGTTATCTGTGGTATCCTACATATACAGGATTTGTCAAGAAAATCTCTTTAAAATATTTTAACAACAATAGTGACAATCCATTTTACCACCATTTACAGTAATGTTGAGAGAATTTATTATACACTAGAGGCCCACTGCATGGATTCGTGCACTGATGGGGTCCCTCAGCCTGGCCTGCAGGGATCAGTGGACCTCTGTGCAGCTGCAGCCCAGCCTTACCTGCCAGCTCTTCAATCCCACACAGCATGAAGTAGTGTGCAAAGCGACAGGTGGCCAAGGAGGAGCCTGCACCCAGGTTGGGCACCGCTCCACTCCAGCTCATCCTGGCCCCTATGCGCCTGCCACTGCCACTGCTGGGGCATGCAGGGGGAGTGTCCATGGGAGAGGTTCGTGCTTTTGCAACTGTGCTAGCCAGCCATCAGTCCGGAGTCTGGCACCCATCTTTCAGCTGAGTGGCACTCTTACTATTGGAGAGCACTGACCACCAAGGGGCAACTCCTGCATTGAGCATCTTTTCCCTGTTGGTCAATGCTCATCATAGCTACTGGCCAATCATCTAGTAATCTGGTCATTCTGTCCCTTAAGCTTTTATATATACAGATAGGGTACAGTACTGAATATTTTTAAATTTGCATTCACATCATTAGGTAAGGTGAGGACACATAACTACGGATTGAGAGTGGAACAGGTGTTATTATCTCTATTTGACAAATGAGAAAAATGTGTTTTTTTTCCTCCAGAAAAACCTTACTTATATTTTCAATTCCAGAAATTAAATGTGTTATGTCTGAGACTATTATGCATAGTTCAGTAGCTTAGCCCTTTACATAGGAACTTAAATACTTGTATTAGAATTAACTATATATATTGTATAAACTATAGAGTTTCTGCAGTTACTCAATAAGCAAGACCCTAAATTCAGATGTTTTGTTTTAAAGGAATGTGCTACACAGTGGAAGGAAGAAGGTGGTTCTGATCTAGAAGTATATGTGAGGTTTTCAGATTCTAAAAAAGGGTAAAACCTGAAGTGGAAAGGAAGGCCCTATACTCGAGTACTTGCAAGAATGGAAAAAGAAAGCAACTCACAGCTGTGGGAGTAATGTAGGGTTATGCATCAAGCTTGGAATTTCACAGTTCTGGGGCCAAATTTGCAGAGACTGTGGCTTGAACTGATTGATGGTAGTGGAGCGTGGTAAATGTATGCCTTGGGCTCTATGTACTGCTGGAAAAATTTGCTCTTAGTGGAAGCCCTTCCAAACCAAACCCACCCAGAGAACACAGATGAAAAAAGCCTCAAAGATTTAGTACATTTCAGAAAGTTGTGGAGTTGAAAGTGGCCTCAGAAAAAATCATGTAATCTAACACCTTCTTTTTATAGATGCATAAACAGCCCCCATACAGGAGGTAGGGGACAAGTAGGTTATACACTTAGTGGGAGAGCTAGGGAAAGAGCCCAGCATAGCACTCCTTGCTTGTAGTTCTTTCTATTCACCCTACTTCAAAGACAGCTATAGCCTGGTAGCAAGAAAACAGCAGTCTGATCTGAGGCACTCTGCAGGTAAAGGGAGCCTCCGTTAGAAGAGAGTACTGTCTGATTTCAGCTTTATGGATTATCTACAAAATATGTTTTCCTACTTTTCAGTTGCCCGGGGAAACAAAAAAGTAATGATCTAGTTGTGCTTGGGTACAGAGAGAAGAGTACAGATATCTAGAAGCCGAGAACTTTCCATAGCTAGGGAAACAGCAGTATAAGGCTGTGGGGTAACAGAAGAGTTACAAATCATGCTTGGAATTTCACAGTATTGGGTCCAAATTTGCAAGAGCTGTATCTTATGGTAGGAACAGTGAGCAGAACACAAGAAATATGTACACTATGTGTACCTGGAGCACCAAGGAGGAGAGGGCTATGAAATTGTTGTGGGGAACATCTTCCAAAAGTTCTTTTCAATGTTTGATATTTTACCAGTCTCAAATAATTAAAATTTGCATTTTCTTGTAAATTGACTGAAGGCAGGAAGCATTATGTTGAAAATATAAAAATCAACAATCAAGAGTAATTTAAACCGCATAAAGGAAACCTGGGTGCAGGTTTCCTCATCCACATCCTTTTAGCATTTCAGTGAATCTTCTCTTACATCACTCTACTCACAGTCTATATCCTCATTTTGTCTTTTCACTAGTCAAATTTTCCTTCTGCCTTCCATCCATTCATCCCTTTTCTAAAATCTCTAGAATTCCTAGGTACTTCTCAGATCCTAGCTCCCAGCTCCCAAATCAGAATTCCCATATTCTTGGAAGCAGCTGATTATAATATAATAATTAATAACAAGATTTGGATCATTGTTCAAGCAAACTATACCCCCACATCCCTCACTGGCTTACATCTTAAGTTGTTTATCAACTCAAAGGAATGTCTCTTTAATTGAGGAATTGGCAAACTTTTTTTTCTAGAAAGGGCCAGATAGTAAATACTTAAGACTGTCCATGTAAGAAACATGCAAACCTGTAAGAATTTTTATGAGTTTATTTGAGCCAAACTAGGAACAACTGCCTGGAAGCAAAATCTGAACAGATTGATAAAATGCTCCAGAGAATGGCAGTTTTGCACTTTATTTTACAGTATACATTACAAATAAAGGAGGAGGTGTAAGGTGGTTACATAAAATTAATTGGTGTTAGATTAAAAAGGTGAGAAAAAGCAAAGCTGGAACATCTCTGGGATTAGATAAAAAGTAAAACAAATAGACACATACTTCTTTACACAGATGGTTACAGAATAGTAAAAAGTCAACAATTAACATGATAACAATAACATGAGAGAATTTGTGATCTCCTACTCTAGTGTAGGATTGTGCCTTGAAGGGTCTGGAAAAAGGAACTTATTATGACATCCAAAGATATGTTATTATACATGCAAAATGACAATAGACAAATTCAGTTAAGATAAATATTGACCATGGTCAAGGAAGATACAAGTTCAGGATATGACTACCTGCCAAGACCTGCTTTTAGTAAGAAAGTTTTAATTTCAGACTTTCCTATGTGAAATCAACAACAATAAGACACTCCAAATTATTCAAACACATGAAGCAAAATTGCATGATATTAAACAATAAATGAGTTACCAACATGATCAAGAAGGAAATCAAAATTTTCCTGGAAATCAATGAAAATAAACACACAATACCCCAAATCTCTGGGACACAGCAAAAACAGTCCTGAGAGGGAAATTCATAGCACTATAGGCATACTTCAAATATCAAGAAAAAATAGCAATAAACAATTTAGCACTACAACTTAAAGAACTAGAAAAAGAATAAGAAAATCACAGACTAAGTAAAAGGAGTGAAATAATAAAGATTAGAGCAGAAATAAAGAACATATAAACTAAAAAAAAAATTACAGGAAACCAAGAGCTGGTTCTTAGAAAGGATAAACAAAATTGATAAACTGTTAGGCAGACTCATCGAGAAAAAGAGAGGACACAAATAAATAAAATTAGAATCAAAAGTGGATAAGTAACCACTGACACCACAGAAATAGAAAGGATTGTAAGAAAATACCATGAATAACCATATGCCAACAAACTGGACAATGTGGATGAAATAGACAAATTCCTAGAAAAAATACACTCTCCAAAAACTGAATCAGAAAACCTGAATGATAAAATAACAACTGATAAAATAGAAAGAATAATAAAAATAATTTTAAAAAATTCCCACCAAACAAAAGCCCAGGTCCAGACCGCTTCAAGGGGAGTTTTACCAAACATTCAAATAAGAACTGACACATACACTCCTCAAACTATTACATAAAATCCAAGAAGAAGGCACACTTCCAAACTCTTTTTAAGGGACCAGCATTATCGTAATTCCAAAACCAGATAAATACACTACAAAGAAAAAGAATCACAGAGTAATATCCCTGATGAACATAGATGCTAAAATCCTCAACAAAAGAAACCATCAACACAACAACAAGAAAGCCTACTGCATGGAATAACATATTTGCCAATATTATATCTAATAAGGGCCTAATCTTCAAAATGTATAGAGAACTTATACTTCTTAATAAAAGAAAGATGAACACTCCCATAAAAAATGGACAGAGGACTTAGACTGTTTTCAAAGTGGACATACAGAATACTAAGGGACATATAAAAACATGATCAAAGTCACTAATAATCTGAGAGATGCAAATAAAAACTACAATGAGATACAATCTCATATCTCTTAAAATGGATATCATAAAAAATTCATTTCACTTCTAGGAATATATCCTAAGAAATAAACATCCATCAGAAAGGACCCTTATATCCATAGCCACACAATATACAATAGATACAATAGCTAAGATTAGGAAACAGTCTAAGTGTCCCTCAGTAGATGAGTGTATTAAAGTACAGTGGCACATCTACACAATGGAGTACTAAGCCATGGTAAAAAAGAAAGAACTCTTACCATTCATGACAGCATGGATGGACATGGAGAACATTATGCTAAATGAAATAAGCCAGTCAGAGAAAGATAAATATCACATGACCTCACTCCTTTGTGGAATATAATGAACAATATAAACTGATGAACAAAAACAGATCCAGAGATAGAGAAGCATGGAATAGACTGTCATACTTCAGTGAGAAGGCAGGAGAGGGTTGGGGGGGGGGCGGGGAGGAAGGCAGTAAGAGATCAACCAAAGGACTTATATGCATGCATATAAGCATAAGTAATGGACACAGACACTGGGGGATGGGGTGGGGACATGTGCTGGGGTGTAGGGGTTGCTGGTGAGAGGTCAATGGAGGAAAAAGGAGACATGTGTAATACTATGTGAAAAAGAATAAGAAAATCACAGACTAAATAGAATTTATTTCTTAATACTTTAAGAAATAAATAATTTACAAAAACAAAACCTACTAGACTTAATAAATGAATTTGGCAATGTAGCAGGATACAAAATCAACACCCATAAATCTATGGCTTTTTTTATACATTAATGTTGAACTCACAGAAAGAGAAACAAAAAATACAATTTACCATTGCAACAAAAAATTAAGATACCTAGGAATAAACTTAACTAAGGAAGTTAAAGACCTGTACTCAGAAAACTATTCGATACTATATGTTGAAAAGAAGAGAGAGAGGAAGACATAAACAAATGGAAGAATATACCATGTTCATGGATTGTTAAAATCAACATCATTAAAATGTCCATACTACCCAAAGCAATCTACAGATTCAATGCAATCCCCATTAAAATACCAATGACATACTTCAAAGATCTAGAACAAACTCTCCAAAAATTCATCTGGAATAATAAAATAAAATAAAACCCAAAAAGCTGCAGCAATCCTGAGAAAGAAGTACAAAGTAGGAAAGATCTCAATACCAGATATCAAGCTGTATTACAAAGCCACTGTTCTCAAAATTGCCTAGTACTGGCACAAGAACAGACATGTAGACCAATGGAATAGAATAGAGAACCCATAAATGGACCTAAACCACTATGCTCAATTTATATTTGACAAAGGATGCAAGAGCATACAATGGAGTCAAAAGAGTAGCTTCAGTAAATTGTGTTGGGAAAGTTGGTCAGATAAATGCAAAAAAATGAAACTAGACCACCAACTTACACCATACACAAAAATAAACTCAAAATGGATAAAGGGCTTAAGCAAAATACAGGAAACCATAAAAATCTTAGAAGAATCCATAGACAACAAAATATCAGACATATGTGATAGCAATATCTTTACTAATGCAGCTTCTAGGACAATCAGTACTAAGGAGAAAATAAACAAATGGAACTACATCAAAATAAAGAGCTTCTGCACAGCAAAAGAAACCATCGACAAAACAACAAGAAAGCCCACAGTGCATAGGGGAATATATTTTCCAATGTTATATCTGATAAGGGTTTAATCTCCAAAATTTACAGGGAAATCATACAATTTAATAAAAGAAAGATAAATAATCCAATAAAATATGGGCAAAGGACCTGAATAGACAATTTTTGAAAGAGGACGTACAGAAAGCCAAGAGACATATGAAATCATGCTATAAGTCACTAATCATCTGAAAGATGCAAATAAAAACAACAATGAGTACCATCTCACACCTGTCAGAATGGCTATCATCAACAAATCAACAAAGGACAAGTGCTGGCAAGGATGTGGGGAAAAAGAACCCTTGTGCACTGCTGGTGGGAATGCAGACTGGTGCAGCCACTGTGGAGAACAGTATGGAGCTTCCTCAAAAAACTGAAAATGGAAGTGCCATTTGACCCAGTGATCCCACTCCTAGGAATATATCCCAAGAAATCAGAAACAACAATCAGAAAGGATACATGCACCCCTATGCAGCATACTTTACAATAGGTAAGATTTGGAAACACCCTAAGTGCTCATCATCAGATGAGTGGATTAAAAAACAATGTTATATCTACACAATGGAATACTATGCTGCTGTAAAAAAGAAGAGCTGTACTTACCATTTGGAACAGCATGGATGGACCTGGAGAACATTATGCTAAGTGAAATAAGCCAGTCGGAGAAAGATACATATCACATAACCTCATTCCTTTGTGGAATATAATTAACAACATAAACTGATGAATTAAAATAGAATCAGAGAAAATAACATTTTAGAATATAATAGAAGTAATCCTGTTATTTGCAGATTTTTAATACTCCTTACAACTTTTGTAATATTATACTGCATTAGTATACTTTTGGTAATATTATTATATTTAGATTTTTATTGAAATATTAATGTTTATTACATGTAATAATATATTTAAAATCATTTTCTTGAAATATTAATTTTTATTGCATATAAATGGCTAATTATTTTGTAAAAAAAGAAAAGAAAAAATATTGCTTTGATAAATGTCAAAAAATAAAAATAAATAAAATTAGTGTAAAATAAGCTATAATGAGATACCACCTCACATCTGTCAGAATGTCTACTAACAACAAGACAGGTAATAACAAATGTTGGATAGGTTGTAGAGAAAAAGGAACCCACATTCACTGTTGGTAAGAGTATATGCTGGCATAGTCACTATAGAACACAGTATGGAGTTTTCTCAAAATATTAAGAATAGAGTTACCATATGACCCAGAAACCCCTCTTCTGGGCATCTACCCAAAATATTTGAAAATAGTTTTTCATGAAGATATATGCACAATTATATTCATTGTAGCATATTTCATGGTGGTCCAGACATGGAAACAACTCAAGTGCTTTTTGCTAGATGTTTGGATTAAGAAGCCCAAAAAAGCTTTGGGGTTTGCTTGGTTATTTTGGGGAATGTTCCCTGTTAAAACCACGGGGAGCAAAGATCACTTTCTCTCTCTCTCTCTCTCTCTCTCTCTCTCTCTCTCTCTCTCTCTCTCTCTCTCCCTCTCCCCCTCTCCCTCTCCCTCTCCCTCCCCCTCCCCCTCTCCCACTCCCTCTCCCTCTCCCTCTCTCTCTCTCTCTCTCTCTCTCTCTCTCTCTCTCTCTCTCTCTCTCTCTCACCTGCACTGGCCCATTTGTTCGAGTATTGTCTCCCCATAACCATATGGCCGTATTAGCTGCATGCCTGATGACTTAGCAGACTCCAAACTCAGGTTTCACGTGGGAGTCTGGGTACAGCAGCATATCGAAGAACAACACTAAGCTACCTGGATGGGAGCTTAGTGGCCACCTGACAAAAGAAACTTTTCCAGGTAAAATGTATATACAGAATCTCTCTCTCTCTCTCTCTCTCTCTCTCTCTCTCTCTCTCTCTCTCTCTCTCTCTCTCTCTCTCTCTCTCTCTCTCCACACACACACCTAAAAAATTCATACATTTTCAGATATTCTCTAAGCTGAAGAAACTGTGTTTTAAAATTTCATTAAATGTCATGGCAAAAGCTTGTTATTCAACATTTGTGTACTCTAACCATCTCTCCTCTTTTTGTATTTTGCAAATACAAGTAATGGTATCTTGGCTGCATCCAAAACTCTGAGTACTCTCTTTTCGACCCATAGTGAATCATCAAGGAAAATAGAGACAGAATAAGAGAGCTAATCTCTCCTTAGATTAAAAATTTCTACTGACTTTATTCAGATTATTCTATATTATATAAGATTTGATACTCTCTGGGCTTCAATTTTCTCACCTATAAAATGAGAAAGTTGGACAGATCAGTGGTTTGTAGACATTTGGGTAATCACTATCTGAAAACCTTCAGTTGCTGTACCCTTCCTGTTTGACTGCACTTCCTGCTAGCAGACAGTCTAAAGTAGCAGTGCTCATCAGTCCAGTGATTCTTAACATTTTTTTTGTACCAGTCCCTTTTGGTAATCAAATTAAAATGTAGACTTACTCCCCACTAAGGTGCATATACTAGTGCACACAGAAAATATAAATGCTTCAGAGATTCCAGGACCTTCTGAAGTCCATGCATAGCTCACCATTAAAAACTGATATGTAGAAAGATGTCTAAGAGTCCTTTTACTTAAAAACTCTGTGAGTCTATTGTTTTCAGCACATTTGGCCAAAGGCAAAGTTGTGTGGTAAATAATTCTCCACAACTCTTCCCATCTCTCTTAATCATTTTTTTACTGATGTCTGGAACATTCCAGGGTCTCTACTGAGAGGAGAATTACCTGATAATCTTTAAGTAAGGAATGTGAAGCTATATATGGTACCCTTCTCAATAGAGTTTGCTTTTACAAAACAAAGAAATAAACAAAAAAAAACAAAGCAAAAGGCACAGAAGGGGAAGAATCAAAAAGAAACACCTGAAATACTATTATAACTTTTCAGACCTAATGTCAGGTATATGAGTGGGCATTTGTGGGGTAAAATACGTGTATTGAGTATTATATTGCATGGGATAAGTGACCCTCTAGTTTGTGTTTGGAAAAATATATTTCTTCCTCTGTAGGGCTTTGTCCACATGTGTATATTTGAATACGACTCTATCAAGGTATTTTTATGGACTCCAGCTGAATCCTCTATCACCAAGAATCTAATAAAGTATATAACTTAACTAAATTTTTATTGCTAATTATGACTTAAATCAGAAACAAGAAAGCCATTCCAGCCTTGTATTCTGATCTGATCCAAGTAGCACCCCTTTTCTCTATGCCCCTGAGTCCTAACTTTTATTGGGAAATTCAATGCAAATTTACACTTACACTGTGCTTTTATATAATACTAGAGGCCCAGTGCATGAAATTTGTGCATGGGGGGGATCCTCTCAGCCCAGGCTGCGCCCTCTCCAATTTGGGACCCCTTGGGGGATCCTGGGAATTGGGCCTAAATGGCAGTTGGACATCCCTCTCACAATCCTGGACCACTGGCTCCTAATTGCTCACCTGCTTGCCTGTCTGGTTGCCACTAGCTGCCCACCCCCCCAGCCTGGATGCCCCCACTGTCCCCAGCTGGCTAGTCACTCTACACTGCCCCTCTGCCAGCCTGGTCATCCCTCACTAACCCCCTTCTGGCCTGGTCGCCCCATGCAGCCTGCTTGTTCAGTCGTTTGGTCGTCCTTCACTAACACCCCTGCTGGTCTGGTCTTAGGCAGCCATATTGTGAGGGAGTGAGGGTCAATTTGCATATTACCCCTTTATTATATAGGATTCTTTATACATTTTCAAAATAACAAATTAGCAAATTAGGCTCCTTTAGGGACCCAAATTTGTTCTAATACATAATAACACAATTATTTCTTATTTTGGACACTGTGTTCTGGGCCATTTAATATTTCCTTTATTTTCTAGCTAAAGAATAAACTTAATGAACAAATTAAATTTTACTACATTGGTTTTGCAAATGAATATGGTCTTGAGTAAACTGGATTTTTGTATTTGGACCCTGGGTTATTTGTCTATAATAGAAAAACAACTTTCTGCCAGTTTCCTTCTACTTTCATTCTGGATTCAGTAAATTTCTGTAAAGGGGATTCTGTCATTCCACTTTCTTTCATGATCAAATCAGAGGCTTATCCCCCCAAAAAGAAAAAGATAAATATATCAGATATAACAAAACTTTGTCAAAGAAAGGAGTGGATTTGGTTATCTATTCTGGAACTGCTTGAAATTGTGGTATTGGGAGTTATTTTATAGTCTACTTATGACTATGTGGGAGTCCCCTAAATAGAGAATCCTTCTTATGTCATACTTCCATAATCCCAAGGTTATGGGAATTTTTCTCTTGGCCTGGTGAATCTCTTAAATCTACATTTACAAATTCTTATTTTATTGTCTGCATATTTTTTAAAGATTAATATAATTAGGTTTCAATATTATCATTTACCAATAGGTACCACTAGGGCCTGAGAATCAACAATGATATTCTCTGTCTTGAAATTTTAATTTCAAAACTCCAAGTCAATTCTCAGCATTTCCTGACTGTCAAAGCTGTATAACTTGGGGAAAGTTACTTAACAATGCTGAGCCTTTTTTTTCAACTATAGAAAGAAACAAATAGTACTTAAAACACAGGGTTGTTCAGATGAATAGGATAAAGTCTGTAAAACTAGTAGTATAATGCCTAGCATATTGCCAAATCACGAACTATAAAATCCCCTTCTCTTCCATAAAAAATAACTTACTTAAAGGATTGGTATATTATTGCTTTACCTAGTTACTGTATTTCCCGGCGTATAAGACGACCCCTTAATTTTACAGTTAAAACATAGGTTTAGGCCTATATTCGCTGTATAAGACTACCCCCCACTTCCGAGGCAAAACCAGTTCTTTTTTTAATAGACCGCCTCTCTGACTCTGGCCAATCTGAGCAGGTTTTTTACTAGAACACAGTGTAGCTTCGGGTACAGAACATGTATAATTTGCATGCATAAAAAGCCTGCTTGGATTGGCCAGAGTTAGAGAGGCGGTCCGAGCAGCCTTGCAGTGATTGGTACAGGATCGAGTTGGAAAATTCGTTTAGCGGCATATCCAGACGATTTTCAGGATATACTCGGCGTATAAGATGACCCCCGATTTTCGGTTGACTTTTTTTCGTTTCAAAAGTCATCTTATATGCCGGAAAATACAGTACTCTTCAAAGAAAACAATTTAGGTAACAATTTTTAAAAAAATGTTTTAATCTGTTAAATGTAGCACTCTGATGTTCTATTGATGACAAAGTATTAATTCTGTATAATCACTTAACAAGGCATAAAGCAGTTTGCAGATTATAGGGTGCTAAACAAATGCTAAACGTGATTAAATCACAATCAATAAAAGTTAAAACTATAAAAACTTATTGGATTATTGGAAAGGGAAACCCATGGTATTTATTTATTTGGTTTCTTTTTTATAATTTTTAATGTTTACTTAAGTCTCATATCTGTGAAAATGTCACAAAGTATTTATATTAGTGTAAGATTTCAGATTCACACATACTTAATACACTAATTTTATAAGTACTTATAACTTTGCCGAAAATGTAATTTTAAGTGGTTTTCCTCAATACCAGAACAGCCTAACTTAGAAAGACACAATTGAATATTGTTCAACAGAAATATTATATATATTTTCCATCATTACCTTAAACTGTCTTTTCATATTTTACAGTTTTTATGTATCTTATCTTACTTGGGTGAATAAACTGTTTCTTTGAAGGTTAGTAACTCATGAATTCTGTGGGGATAAATTGCAGTTCTGATGTTGTGGATATATTTACAAAAACTATATTAATGATAATCTGTATTGCCCCATGTAATATTTGATGTACAACACAACAAAGAAGCTAGTTGAAAAAGTAATTTTGGAATTATAAGGTAAATATTAAGTGATAATGAAACATTAATTTAAAAAAATTCTCTCCTCAAACCAATAATAAAAGTTCAAAACTTTTCTTTATTTCTACTTTAATATTTTTTTACATTTCACAATTAAACCACTGAGAAAGATAAAGAAATCACTTTGATCTATATCTTTAACTTAAGTGGGCTGGACTTCTGTCTTTCAGGAGTCTGATCCTGCCCGCCAGGTTTTTTGGGCAGTGAGCGCAGCCAAGGTGTTACAGTAGGGATTAGTAGTTCATATAGTCCGGCCCTCCAGCTCTCTGAGGGACCGTGATCTGGCCCCCACTTTAAAAAGTTTGAGGACCCCTGAAAATCTAAATAGATCTAAGTAAGACAAAATGTCTTTTATGTGTAAAGACAATCATAGAACTTATTGTAGCTTTCAAGTCTATTTGTATTTGACTTTTCCTCTGTAACAAGACAATGTCTTTCATGGATGATATAACTATAATTAAATCACCCATTTCACAGGTGTACTGAGACTGGCCAGATGGAAATAACTTTGGTGATGATATTATCTTAAAAGTAAAGAAACTTGAGTTTAGATCCCCACTTTATCATTAATTTACTATGATACACGAACCTTATTACTTCTTTTTAAAAAATCTTCTTTATCTTTAAAATGAGAGCTTAGACTTTATCATCACTCTTATTCCCTTTCAGCTCTAATATACTATTATTATTTAGCCAATTTGTAGTGGAATTTAACAATGTTGCTATAGGGGTATTCCTTTCATTTTAATCAGGCTAAAGTTCTTTGTCCTAAAAATGAAAAACACGTGCAGTCTAGCTCAGGAAATTTCACCACCAGGTGTTATGTTTCAAAATGTGTGATGATTGTCTCCTAAAGCTATTTGGTTGAATTAGACAGGAAGTAAATGAAAATACTGAAAGGTGAGCTTGTACAAAACAGAGACATTTATGGGTTTTTAGAAATCTGAATATCTTTCTGTTCTGTTCTTTATTTACTGAAATTGTTATTCTTTTTGTTTTTCTTTTTATTGAATTTATTGAGGTGTCACTAGTTAATAAAATTATAAAGATTTCATTGCAGCATTATTTACAATAACCAAGATAAAAAGCTGTGGTACATTTACATAATTGAATACTACTTAGCCTTAAAAAAAATAAGGAAATTTTACCCTGTGTGACAGCATAGATGGACCTAGAAAACATTACCTAAGTGAAATAATCCTGCCAGAGACAAAGGCAAAAATCATATGATTGCATTCATATGTGAAATATCGTGAACAAAATAAACTAAAAAAGAAGAGACAGACTCATAGTGAAAAATCCTGCTATTCTTTTAAAAATATATATCTTTATTATTTCAGAGAGGAAGGTAGAGGGGGAGAGAGATAGAAACATCAATGCGCCACACTGGGGATCCAGCTGTCAACCAGGCATACACCCTGATTGGGGTTTGAACTGTAACCTCCTGGTTCATAGGTCAATGCTCAACCACTGAGCAAAGCAGGACTGGCAAAATCCTGCTATTCTTTTAATTTAATTTAATTTTTTATACTCCTTTTATTTATTTTCCTTCTTTTTCTTTTTAAAATTTTATTTTATAGTAGTACATATATGTCCTTCCCTCCCCCCATTGACCTTCCCCCAGCCTTCCCTACTCCCTGCCGCATGCCCTCATCCCACCCTCCACCTCCAACCCCCCAGTATCTACTCTTAATAGATCCAGCACAAACTCTCCTTCTCCTGGAAGACTTGCCTGACTTCGATCCTGAAATTTCACTCATTATCTCAGTCCTCCAGGAACTCTGACTTCCTCTGTGAAATGTTGCAGCACTAGCTATGATATTATTAGGCCCTTATTACATACACGTTGCCTTATATTTGCGACAATTGCATAATGTCTTATCTAGATTGTAAAAAGCTCCTAGGAGGTGACACCCTTTCTTTTACCAGCAGCTCACTATCACAGTTTTCCCCACATTCTCCCCTTCCCCACTATATTTGATCCACGGGTGTGCTTTTAACAGTTTTCAATAAATATTTGCTGAATGATGCTAAGGTTGTGTGAGGAGAGAGAACATCACAATAAACTCTAGACACACCAAAATCAAGTAGAAAAATTATTTAGTAAACACAACACCACCTGCATATTATGCTAGAACTCAGAGTAGAGAATAAGAAGACAAAACAAGGGCAATATATTTTATTTTATTGTAAACATATCTGACCTAATGCAGATTTTGATTAATTTACATTCCCCCCCTTATATTTTACCCCACTTGCATAGGACTGTTCTCATCATAACTAGCCTAGTACAAAATTATTAAAGATTGCTTTGGCAGTTCAGTTTTCCTATCCTGGGATCTTTTTAGTTTTTCTTTATATCTTGCTCTCACCATGTACACCCATCTTCCCAATTCTAATAAATTCATTCACACCAATGAATGAATATATAAATATATATCTAGGAGCATCAGGATTTGAAAATCTAGACTTCAGGAAGAAGGGAACACTTACCTGCAAATGACTGATGTTTCATGTATTAGTCAAGGAAGTATTTTGAGGCAGAAAGACTTACAGATTATCTCTATGATACACCCCATAGATATGCCCTGGCATGAGTCTGGACCTGCACTAACATACTTCTTTCTCGCATGGTCTATTTGAACAATTATCTTGCTCTGATCTATAAATATTACTCAAATCTTGAAGATTGCTTCAGCTTTCTTCTGTTCATCTTCTAGCAGTGCTGCTGGTGGTAGTGGTGGTGGGTTGTTAGATGCCTAATACAGTTTGGCAGTTGGTTCTGAGACTCTGAGGCTCCTTGAGACACCATCTTCAAGAGGCTGTATCTATGGGTCTAGTTTACAGGAAACCATATTCTTTTCACTCAATCCACCCTGACCACTAAGAGGAAATGGGAGCTTACCTACACTTCCTTTTTACAGGGCCTCAGGGGAGTGCAGAGTGAGTGAATAGGAAGTGGGAGGCCAGTTTAGTCTCTCCAAATTCCTCTTTAAAAGCAGGGTATTTATTTCAATGTCAGGAGTTCGGAGTTTTGTACATAGAAGAATACTCCAGGTAAAAGTCTACCACATCTTGACTTCTTTATTGGGATCTATCTAAGGGATATCCTTAAATAAGGAATATCCACTTTGGTACCTAAACACACCAACTTAGGAGCTGTGAGAAAAGGTCACAGTTTAGATTGCAATGGTCCACTAACTATGGCAGGGTCCAGAGGTCACCTAGCTTAAGCAGAGGGCTCCATAAATAAATAGGTTGTATATTATTGTTTTTACAAAATACTCAATATTTAGTGCAGTCACAGGATTGGAAGATAATGCACTTAGCCCTATAAATAGAAATGAGAGTGTGAAGCTTTTCAAACTAAATGTACAGCCCATACTGTAGCCCTGCACCCTGCATCATTAATGAGAGAGAGTGAGGTGCTGCCCCCTGGAAAACGGAAATGTGCAGTGTGCACAGAGTAATTTGCATATTTCACTCTGACTTTTCACTAGCATGCTTTCCAAGATGATAGTGGTTAGGTAATGCTGAGAATTTAATTTTTTCCCCTTTTCCTCTCTTAATTTTTCTTTTGGCTTTGTTGTTGTTGTTTCATTTTGTTGTCTTTTTCTCTTTCCTCTTTCTTTCATCATTCCTTTCATTTCCTTCTTTTGTTTTCTTTTCTCTTTTTTTCTAGTAATGAAGCAGGATTGGATTTGTTGTTCTTAGAACAGAGAGCTGGAATTGATATACACATCAGTAGCATCCTTGTTGCAGTGGCTGTGGTATGAATTCTTTAGAGATCTATGAAGAAAACAAAGAAACTGAAATGGTAGGTCCCAGTTTTTTAATGCATAATTAGCACTTATTTGTGCCTTTCACATTGATATACAGTATTGTTCTCTTTATATCAGGTTCTGTTATATCTAAGGGTGATGTGAATATAATAAAGCTGGACTATCCCCATATATAATTTCCTTGGTATTTGTACAAACAAAAATAATTATATTGTTGGCTGCCTGAGATGGGTGAGGGGAGTAACTGTAAACTTATAGAAATGTAAGTTTGATATGGAGAGGTCTTTTATGACGTTTTGCTCAATTGATATTATATAAAAGAGCCCTGTGAACATTTGTAATTTAACCAACTCTATTAAATAGAGTTACTTGCACAAATATGCAGGGTGCTTTTAATGTACTCTTTTCTATAATTCTTTAAAGATAATATTTTTATTTGCTGGGTGATTAAAATGGTTAAATTTATGTTTTGTTATTTTCAAAATAAGCTCTGATTAAAAATAAGAGACCTGTAATACCTCAGGACCTTTACCAACATGAATACATATTCCTGTCAGCTTGTATAAGTTACATATTTTATGGTAAAAGTGAATTGTAATCAATGTTAGCTGTATAGATTCTGCCTTCAAAGAAAACAATCTAGAAGAATAAAGTATTTATAATTTGAGAGATGGGAAATAAGAAAAACAGTAGGCACAGTTGTTTTATTTATCATAGATAAGCTATATCAGAATAGTCAGTACACTAAAAACAGCAACATGTAAACTGATATTGGATTAAATTTACATTTTAGAAACTTATAATAGACTTAGCTTATTTTTTAAAAATGTAAGTGAAATTGTTTCCTGACTTGCATGTTGTTTCTCTTTTGCGCTCAAAGAGAAAATATTAAGGAAGGTGCCTTCTAATTTTAAACCAAAGATGAGGCTATCAATGGCATGTAACTTCTAAGAACTGCATTCAGAGTTTATAAGAAAGGAAAAGATGGATTTCCATGGCACAACATGATCAAGCATTAAGTCTCAAATGACTTTCCTGGCTCTTTTTCTGCTGTCAACAGTATTGTGCAAAAACTTTATTTCTTACTGCTCTAATATTTCCAGGTGGTAAAATGTTATAATTTTATTCAATTAGCAGAGCTATTATTTGTTAAAGAGTTTTGGGTCATTCAGCAAGGAGCATTTCTTTTCTGAAAGTACTGTAAATCTCAAGTATGGTGGCAAAGGCATCAATCTTATAGATAGGATTTAAGTTTTGAAGCCCAGGGAAAGATTCCACAGCCACACTAGCAAATGTTATTTAGATTATATAAAAGAAGTTTGTGTCAGAGGGGGTATTTTTCTAAATCATAGAACATGTTCTCTGCACTTATGAACACACGCACTGCTCTATTTTGCTAAATATATGCAGTAATATTTCTGTGAGACAGGAATCATGTCATGTATTTATTTTGCTGGGGCCAGTGCAATATGGTTCTGATTATTGTATAAGTGAATAAACACAAAGTAGGACATTGACCTCTCCGAAAACCACCCTGAATTTCCACTTAGAGACCATTAGAATGAACTCAATTGCCTTCCTTTGTACTAGGTAACTGAAATGCTTTTTGCCTTACTGTCATAGACACTTTTGGCACCAACCAGATGCACTGAACCAGAAAGGGAATTTGACTTCTTCTTCTGACCACTACCTTTTCCTGTGAGGAGATACCACAGATAGTCCTGTTTCCCTTACCCACTAAAGTGGTTTTTCAAAAATGTTTCTGTGTGCCATAGGTGTCAAGAGTCAGTCTCCATCTCGCCATTAAAGTTTGTTTCACTATTGTAAAAAAAAAAAAAAAAAAGAGTCAGTCTCCAGACCTCAAGCTAGAGAATGGAAAATGATCAGAAAAAGATTCAAATCCTATCATTCACAGAAGTGATGGCAAAAAAGAGTGCTTTGGGAAGTAACATAGATTGACAGCTTTCGTTTTAGTTGGGAAACCTAAGGCTCAGAGAGTTATAGTGACAGGGACAAGTACTTCTTTGAATCTGTGCCAGGGAAAAGGCTAGAGTCTAGGTCTCTTGATGTCTCATCCAGTAATTTTTTCACTCTTATTGCCTAACAATGTTTGAGGATTAAGAGAGAAATGCATTATTCATTGGGAAATGTTAAAAGATGTAATATTGAAATCACTCAAGAGCCTTTCAATGACAGTGACACACTTAAGGCTGTTCCCAAGAGCCCTGATAATGTAGCAAAGCTTGATTTGGGTTTTTTACCACTGTTTCATTGCAAGAATAGGAGATAATTTTCCCTACTGTGCCCACATAAAAAAATCCCCAAATGCAAATTGATAAACACTAAGTGTTGTAATACGACAGTAATATAGACCTGGCCATATACTGAATCCTTAGGTGCTATATTGAGTGGCAGGGCAACAGTTTGATCAAGCTATAAGACAAGAGATCGTATTCAGGAAGTCCTGAGGTGTAGGAGATTTCAGACTTCAGAAGGCAGTCAAGATTACAGGGTATGTGCCTAACAAAAGCATGGATATGGGACTTAAGATAGTGTGTGGAAGCATAATATTATACTAGTTGGTGCTATGTGAATCCTGAAGAGGAAGCCACAGTTGGTGGCTTGACTATAGTCACTGTTTATATGACAGGGTGGTATATGCAATTAGAAAATTAAAGTGAGTTCTCTTGGTATAATCACTGGAAGGCAATTAGGAGTCAGGGATGTGCTTCACAGATGTCACTTTCATTTTAAGCAATAACTGCATTAGCATTAGTAATATATCAACATGCAGACAGAGTTCCTGACAAATAATCAAAAGTGCAGGATATTAACCAAAATAAAGTCTGTATAGACTCTGGAGATTTGGGTATGGGCCAGAAACTTCACTGACTCTTAATAATCTAGTGAGGAAATCAAAGTTTACACTATTGGCCATAATTAGTATCACATAGAAGCCTGAGTTGTGCCCAGAGCATGAGCTAACGCTGCCCATTCAAGTTCAGTTGTATTTCCAACAGCCTAATTACTATCTCCCTAAGCATTGAAGATATATGCAAATGTCTGCTGCCAAGTATAAAGCCCCTCAACTCCTTCCTTACTTCTTGATAATATATTTTTTCTTCCAAAACACTTTTAGTCAATCTCACACTATTTATGGAAGACAATGGCAAAGTTTTCTACACATTCTCAGCAACAGAAAAAAGGCTTTAATATTGTTTTAATTACAATTACTTAGCTAAAATTCTTTTCTGCTTTACTTGGTAGATCAGATCTGGCTATTTCTCGTAAATTAATAAACATGTTACCAGATATTTTTTTACATGCTGATGATTTAATTTTATATGATAAAACAATTTTTTACAAGTTATTTATAGGGTAACTGTAATGATGCTTATTTAATGTTTGGAGTATTTAATGTTTTAAAATATATATTTTTTTATTGACTTCAGAGAGGAAGAAAGCGGGAGAGGGAGAGATAGAAACATCAATGACGAGAGAAAATCATTGATGTGCTGCCTCCTGCACACCTCCTACAGGGATTGAGCCCACAACCCAGGCATGTTCCTTGACTGGGAATCAAAACATGCTTCCTGATTCATAGATTGATGCTCCACCACTAAGCCACATCAGCCAGGCTTAATATTTTTTAAATGACACAAATTAATCTATGAATTGCTTCTTTAAAACTAAAAATGTGTTATCCTGTGTGGCTACCCTTTTTTGATTTTACATTTTTAAGACAAATTTATTTTTTACATTCAATATTATTTTGAACTAGTTTCAGGTGTACAGAATAGTGGTTAGACAATTATCTACTTTACAAAGTGCTCCCCAACCCAGATATTTCCAGTGGCTACTTTATGTTGCAGTGCCAGACCAAAAGGTGTGCTGAAAATCAATGACATGTAGAAGATTTATTATTTATCAGATGTGTTTTTTTAAACCCATTTAATTCTAAAAATGCAAAAGGAAATGTTTTCTTGTGTTTTATTATTAATGTCACATCAACAGATATAACAAAGCTGCTCTGATTAGAGGCAAGTAGTAAGACAGTGGCTTTAAATTACAGAAACAATGTGTATCCTAAATTAACTATAAAAAGTTAAGATCTCTTTCTCTGTTCTTCAAGGAAAAGTGAAGTTTTTTTTAAACTAATGAACATTTACCAACTTGATATATATTGTACATATGTAAGAATCAAGGATGTGTACTAGACATACTTGTAGAGTCTAAAACTAAACACTGGTGTTATCTTTAAGCAAATTGATTCAACAAAGCTGAATATATTTTATAAATAATTCTATTAGAAATGCTCTAAGATATGAAATTATGTTCACACATGCCTCTCACAGAGATAAGTTAATGATTTTCCAAGTAATTCAGTTAATGCAGTTAGAAGAAGAGTATAATCCATGTCCAATAAACAAACTTTTTTCAGTAGACAGAGAACTATTCTGTTACTGTTTTACTGAACTTACCTGAATAGTTTAAATTTGTAGGTTTAGAAATAATATTTTTGGCTTGGGTGATAGGAACTTGCAAAGGTGTTTTTTAAATCTATATTTTCTTGGGCACTATCAATTTTTATAACAAATATTTCCGTTATTTAATATTCTAAAATTAAATAAGATTCTTTGGCTCTTTCCACATTTTAACAATAATAATAATAGCTTCCTTTTATCTATTATATTTCAGTCCATTTTCATCAGTATCTGATTATTTTGTTGTTTTATTGTTTTAAATTATTGTTTAAAATTGTTTCCCTTTCATCTTAATATCTTTTAATTATGAAATTACTAACAGGCTTGTCTTTTTTTTTTTAAGAATGTGAGAGTCAAAACTAAGAGTTATTGATTTCTAATTCTTCATAAAACTAATTTGATATAAAAATTCCAGTCACTTGAACTAGCATTAGTCTCTCTGAAGAACAACTAACAATGGAAATATTTTTTTATCAAGAGCAGGCACAGTCCATATCAAAGCATCTGGGAAAATAATGCCTTTCCCTTTGAAATTCTATAACCTCCAAAAGCTTATCATAACTTAGAAGAAAATTGTTTAATTTCTTATCAGTGGATATAATAAAGATACCTCACTGAAGCACAGTTTGAATATGACAAGCTGTGAAGTGACTAGTGTTAATAACCAATCCAGATGAAACAGGGAAAGATCCTGAGTGGGGAACATCCATTAGATTTTGGGCTACTCAGCTCTGCTCTGGCCACTTGACGAAAGATCCTTTTGGTCACAGAGGATACAGTGAACTTCCCTCAGTTTTGGACCATGAAATTTGATTAAGCAAAGCACCAAGACATTTTGCAATATGCAAAGATAACAGTGCTATTTCTCAGAATTCAAAGACTATGTCATGGGTCATATTTGACATAGAAGTACTTGTTAATAACCATTTTGGTTCTCAGTTAAAGTTGTACTAATTAAACATTGAGAAAATGTCATCTGTGTGTCTAATTCCTTCCTGGGGAATTACTCATGAAATTTAAAGCTGCATAATCTCTTGGAATCAGTACATTTGAAAAATTTTTTGACATGTTCCAATAGGGAAAATATATTACTTTTTATTACCCTGGGTTGTAAGTTACTCTCTTACTGGAACTTGAGCCAAACATATATAATCAGAGTAAAAACCTCGGTTAAACCAAGAATATGGGCATGATGGTTAATCATGCTGACTCCTCCCCAGATGCTGTGGGATCTCCAATATGTGTGTTACTTTAATAAAGTGGATAGAGAGGTAATATTTTCCCCATCTTTTTATTGTGGCATTACATTTGAGAAATTGTTAGAAATATTTTAAATACATATCTAATACTGGCTATAACTTTGATTTTGAGTTTCCTTATATTGAAAGATAATAATGATTCCTATTTATTGTGCACTGATGAAATACTATGCATTCAGCAAGATCTCTTATATTTTGATAATAATTATATTTAATTTCCCCTGTTTTATAGAGGATAGATGAAGAGACCATTGTTAAGGAACTTAACTTTCACAAAGTTGTATAACTAACTGCCTTAGTTGACTTTCAAACTCAGTTCTGTTTGTTGCCAAAGATCTTTCCATGATGCCATGCTGTCTCTATATGATAAAGCCATATTTCACTACTTTTCCCTTTTCCATTTGAGAACCAGGAGAATTTATAACAGAGAGAATCAGTATACAATTATTTAAAAATAGGTTTTATTTTTACTTGATTTAGGGTGGGTGACTTAGAAAAGAAAATGGTGATAAAACACATAAAATACGGAATAAAGTGGATAAAAAGGGGAATCATAGAAAGAATAAATTAAACATTTTAATTCTCTTTAACCAGTATTTATAGTATGTTTACTATTTTTTTCAGCGCAGAATAGATAATAATATGAGTTATATAAGGTATAGCTCTATCCCACATGGAGCTTATTACTTGGAGAGGATAAAGTAGAACATATTAAATCTGACTATAAAGTAGGGATTTAGAAATATGTGTTGATAACTTAACATATTTTGCCTTAAACAGAGAGTTGCCATGACCACACTAAATTGATGTGTTGCAAAAGGAATATCACATTAGACATTTGGAAAAAGAAAGGTTTTTATACCTAACATAATCTATGTTATGCTAAGATTAGAGTAAAGGTTCTGAATTCCACATGTAAGGCTTTATCACAGGCTAGAACAGAATGTGTGATTTAGATGTAAGTTAAAATCAACACAAGGCAAGTATACAAAGAAATTCCCCTACATAGGTCTGGGGAAATAAATTGATGTATATGTCAATTTATATAAATACTTGTCAACTGGCCTCCTACTGTACTCTATATTGCCTATATAGTGTCAGAATTGGAGGGAGAATTATTATATTTTTCACATACACAATGTTACACACCAAACATAAGCGTGTAGAGCTATATTTATATTTATGAGTAATTTTTCCTTAAGACCAAGAACTTGAGATATGGAATTCCCATCCCAGGTTCAGAGTGAAATCCATGACTACATTGCAAAGATAATTAACTGCAATTTAACTCTCATACTTAAGTTTAGCTAACCCCATGGTTGGCAAACAGTGGCTCGAACCACATGTGGCTTTTTGGCCCCTTGAGTGTGGCTCTTCCACAAAATACCATGGCCTGGGCGAATGTATTTTGAAGAAGTGGCATTAGAAGAAGTTTAAGTTTTTAAAAAATTGGCTCTCAAAATAAATTTTAATCATTGTACTGTTGATATCTGGCTCTGTTGTTAATGAGTTTGCCAACCACTGAGTTAACCCAAACAGCTATAGAAATAGGGGTTAAAAATGAAAGCAAACACAGGAACAAAGTTTTAGCATAATTTATCTCCTGGTAATGCTGGTTACTCTCACATCCTCCTGCTCTCTGCAATCTTCCCACCCCATGTCTATGCTTTCTTGTCTGAGAGAAAATAGATGAAGGGCCTTGTGACATCCATTTCTTAATTCTTTTTGAAGTCATACTTTTAATAGGCACGGTCACAGGCTTGAGCTTCAAATTATGCTTCTCTAATACTGGCTAGGGGTATTAACCTGAACAAGGCAGTAAGCCTCCTCATTGTTCAGTTTCTCTAGTCATATGATTGAGGGTATCTCTCCTTCAAGGGAATGGATAACCATACTAATGCCTCATAGGTACTTTACATTCTTTTGGACAGAGCTCCTCTGTACAATTTGCAAAATACTATCTGTAATTGGACTGAAATCACACTTGGAAAATTAAGTTGCATCTACCAGATTTCCTTCAGTACTAGTATATGGAGGCATTATTCTTGATCAAGCTTGCAGCTTAAATGCATAAGGCTTTCAGCTGAATACATGAGAAATGGAAGAATGAATTTTATGAACTAAAAAAAATCACTATCTTTAGAAATGCCATATGAAATGTTCCAACCTCATTAAGGTTTGTATCCTAAATATATGGCAGCTTTCTTTTTTTAAAAATATATTTTATTGATTTTTTACAGAGAGGAAGAGAGAGAGATATAGAGTTAGGAACATCGATGAGAGAGAATCATCAATCAGCTGCCTCTTGCACATCCCACACTGGGGATGTGCCCACAACCAAGGCACATGCCCTTGACCGGAATCGAACCTGGGACCTTTCAGTCCGCAGGCCGATGCTCTATCCACTCAGCCAAACCTGTTTTGGCTATTTGGCAGCTTTCTATGGAGCTTAGCATTTGACTTTATTCAATTTAGCAATTGATTTTACTCATTTCTCTCTTGCTTTGTGTGTTGTGTCCCTGATGTTAGTCTACAGGTTTTTAGGAGACAGAGCATGCTGTTTGTTTGTCTGATTGTTTTAATCTCCAGCAACATCCAACATAGTGACTTGGTTTACAACAAGACATTGCTCATCTCATAACTTCATTTATTTTTCCTATATTGATTATTTAGAAAATTGTAGCAGCAGGAAAGGGGTTGCAAAGAGAAAAATAACATTTGTCCTATTTTAGTTATTTTCTCTTAGTCCTTCATGCCAGTGGAAATTGATATCCATGTGCCTCTGTTTCTGTATGTAAGGAGAGATAAGGAAGAGGCATATATAGGTGCTGATTTTTTTCTGCACATAGAAAAACCATTGGCTTCCATACACTTAGTAACATAAGTAAGGCTTAATTCAAATGGTGTAACTATAGGTGGGAAAGAGAAATATCCACACACATATTATAAAGTGTGGAGTTGGGAGGAAGTGTGATGTGGATAAGGGAACACAAGCTTTTGAATTAAAAATTAGACTCTAATACACTCTGCCATTAACTAGCTATGTAACTCAGGATGAATTCCTTACTTTCTCTAGTCCTTAGTTAATTTGTTTGCAAAGACCTAAACATTAAAAGAGATTGAAACATTATAAAACGTCCCATAGAATAATTATCTATGTCAACTTTGTGCTCGTCAATGAAAACAGCGTTTTGCTCTAGGAACTCAATAAGTATGCTCTGACTGAACTTGTCCATGTGTAGGCTGATGAGCAGGGTTCAGTGTATGATATGAGGAATCCAACCTATTTAAAGCATCTCCCCTAATTTCCTCCTTTCTGCTTGGGTCTGCAATTGGTTTCCATTAATTTTTAAGATAAGGCTCCTGAGAAAAGGCCTACACACTCTCTTTGAAGATCCTGGATAAAATCTTCCACTTCTCTGTCACTAATGCATTAGCTTAAATCTATTTATTAAATAGCAGTGGTTTTGAACTTGAAAGTAGATACATTGGCCCTAAGGAATGTTTTGATGGGAACATGACAGGAACAAATCTGTACCTACCAGGAAGGGGCATCTGAGACTGGGGGTCTTAAACTGGATATAGAAACTAGGCAGTTATTTTTGTGGTGTGAGAACTCTTTATAAGACCTGAGTTGATAAATAATTGGAAATGAAAGGTAGTATTTCTTCATATCTTTTCCACATTTTATATAGCAGTGGGCTTATCTACCAGTTCAAACTTTCTACTACTTAGACTATTAGAACTCAAAGGAATCTGAGGTATAAATTGGTACAACTTCATTTTTTCAGATGAAAGACTGAAGCTTAGTGCTATAACAGACATGCCCAAGATAACACCATTAATTAGTGATAAAGTCAAGACTAGAAGCTTATGTCTCTGACTAGTACTCTTTCCCCGTATACCCACTTTCTATCAGCTTTCTACCATGTGGCCTGTCTTGGGAGATGAAACAAAATGCAAGTAAAACAGAATCACTTTAGTATATATGGCTATTCTAGAAGAAATTGATGAAATGACTCCTAAACCAAAACCTAATTTTTGATATCTTGCCTAACTCTTGTCCATAAAATATAATAAATGAAATGATGTAGAGATTGTTGAAAGGACTAGCTTGAAGCAAATTTGCTTAGACTGTTAAGTTGATTGCCTGCCTTCTATTTAATTGTCATCTCTTCCCTTTTATATAATTCCCTGTAAACTGTTATGATAAACTCTGGCTTTTCAGATAATTTTACTATGTTTCACCAACTCAGATTGCCCCCCTCAAGGTTCCTATATTTCCCCACTTTTACCAAGTAAAATGTATCTCATTTTGTATTTCCTCCCACCCACTTTCTATGGTGAAAAATAGCTTATATAATTTATTGCAGTTGATGGATTAATATAAAAATCCTTCTTGTAGAATTTTCATTTTATTAGAATTTTGTGCACCCTCTCCAATCTGGGACCCCTTCAGGGATGACCTATTGCCCATTTAGGCTCCATCCCAGTAGGATTGGGCCTAAACAGACAGTCAGACATCCCTATCACAATCTAGGACTGCTGGGTCCCAACTGCTCACCTGTCTGCCTTCCTGATTGCCCCTAACTGCTTCTGCCTGCCAGGCTGATCACCTCCTAACCACTCCCCTGCCAGCCTGATTGATGCCTAACTGCTCCCCTGCCAGCCTGTTTGCCCCTAACTGCCCTCCCCTGCAGGCCTGGTCACCCCTAACTGCCTTGCCCTGTAGTCCTGGTCCCCTCCAACTGCCCTCCCCTGCTGGCCATCTTGTGGTGGCCATCTTGTGTTCACATGGGGATCAGCCATCTTTGACCACATGAGGGCAGCCATCTTGTGTTTTGGAGTGATGGTCAATTTTCATATTTCTCTTTTATTAGATAGGATTATTAGAGATAAGGCCAAGCCTTGATAAGAGATAATTTGATAAAGTGGAGCAGAGAGAAGTGGGGTATGATTTTTGATGCCCCTAAATAACCCCACATAGGAAGCCATCTACAAACATTGCAAAGGTACCTACCTATAAAGCAGTTTTGTGTAGAAGATAATTTACCTCTTAGCACTAGCTTTGCTGACATCCAGTAGTCAACTGGATCTCCCTTCATGTACATTCACAAACCAATGAAAGAGTTGCAGTTGTGAGACCTCAGAAAGGCTCCCCAACTGAGAAAAAAAAGTCTATTGACTGCCCTTCAACTGTACTGTGAGTTTGACTAGAAGCTGCAGGGTTTTTCTAAGATAAGTCATCATACTTAAGAGCTCCTTTTGAGCAGTCAGTGGCTTGTGAACCTTGCCACTGACATTACTACCTTCTCTCACCCTTTTCAAGGCTGCAAATTAAAAGAGATATGGCAAATGGTAAAGGAATTCCCACTCACTCTACTTTGCTACTACTAAGGGCTAAGTAATTCTCTTCATACTCTCTTTTGCCAATGGTAATACATTTTGAGGGTCTCAGCTTCCACCCGTTGCAATTTCAAAGCCCTCTGTGAAAATCTTTAATCTGCAATTGTACACAGTTCTTCTATGTTCTTTCAGTCATGAATAAATTAATCCAGCCAGATTCGCCATGGCTTCTTCAGGAGACCCTATTGCTTGGACTAAGGAGTTCCACCAGCACTGGAGAAAACAGTAGGTACTCAAATATGATCTTGACTTCTGTTTTCATATCATCTGTGAAAGAGTAGTCTTTCATTCTGTGGGCGCTGGGCAAGGACAGAGACCTCACTAGTTACCTGTCACAAATTTGTTTGTCCACTGGAAAGATTACCGGTTAATGGGCAGGTGTTCAAAGTACATTAATATAATCCTATAGAACATGGAAGCTTGTGGTTTCTGGAGTATTTAGTAAAATACAATATTTTAAAAATAGTGTCCTACAAGTTATATTGAAACCTGAGGGAAAAGTAAAAAATGTCATATTGGTTTTGTCTGTATTTATTACTTTAATATTATGACTATCATGGATTTGCATTAATTATGATTAAAAAAACATTGCACTAAAATATTTGTATCTTTATTACTGAGTGTTTTAGCAACTCCTTAAATTTTGTGTCACTCACCTTATCCAATCCTCTATCCCCATTTTGAAACTAAGTCTATGTACATATTACACAAATGATTTCAATGTTAATCTTTTAACATATATAAATCTCAGCACATATTGGCCACTCTCATCATACAGTAGAGAATAATGTGTGTGTTTGTGTGTGTGTGTGTGTGTGTGTGTGTGTGTGTGTGTGTGTTTTGAGGAAGTAGATGGCATTGCTGAGAAGGAAGGCTATAGTAGTTATAGTTGAATCACATGGATTTTAGGCAATTGTCTATTCATGGATTAGTAATCTAAAAATTCAATGAGTCTTAAGACACCATCTAAGGACAAATTTGAAGATGTAGATTTTTAGAAAAGGAATTATTTGTTAAGTTTGTTTTTGGCTCCTTTTCATGGGTGCTTATTCTTAGGAGAACTGTATTACTGTAACACCATTTCAGATATCTAAATATTGAAAGGGGATTTGTCTAATATTTAAGCTCAGTTTAAAAAATCATGAGCAAAATAACTGCATATATCACTTAAATATGAAGAAAATAGTCACATTCAGTTATATCCCTAATGAAGAAGTCAGGATTTTAATAATATAATTCCTTATAGTACAGTACTCTGTGTATGTTAATACAGAGTGTGCATGCTTAACTTAAATATATAAAATCCCAGCGACCAAAAGGCAGAATGACCAGTTGACTAGTTGCTATGATGTGCACTGACCACCAGAGATTAGACTCTCAATACAGGAGCTTCCCCTTGGTGGTCAGGGTGGGTCCACAGCAGCTTGATCAACTGGGATGAGCCGTGCTCCCACAGGGGGCCAATCCCAGCAGGACACACCCCCACCAGTGCACGAATCTGTGTACTGGGTCTCTAGTTTTATATAAGAGTTTATGTATATCTGGAAGACAAATTGAAGCTACTCCATCTTTTCTTTCTACTTGAATTCTTCCATAAAAAGGAAAAGAGCTTCTGTTCAAGATCACTTGAAATATTTATTCCAAGATGTAATCAAGATAAGTATATTAGGAGAGCTCAGTGAAAAAAGGAGAAAAAAATCAGGCACCTATCTGAAGCATACCATGCTTATAACACTCCTAAATTAATGTTTAATACTCGGTGGAGTAGCCTACAGAACTAATAGCATACTTCTATTGTCAAAAGTAATTATGGGTTGGCTCAAGTAAAGAACTATACCTCTAAGGTATTAACGAATTAAAGTGCTGATTGAGCCTGAATCCCTCTTGTGATACAAAATTCAAATTAACTAGAGTAAATTCAAATGCATTTTAATTTGTTATTAATTGTAAAGTTTCTAATCATTATACAAACTCAGGCTTAAGAGAATGAGAAATACACAACCACTACTACTAACAAACAAACAAAAAGACAAAACAAATAATAACAATAAATATATTTCATTAATAAGGATAAAAATATACCTATGTAATTTGAATTGTGTCCTCCTGGAAATATTGATTGCAATCATTTTCTGGGGACCAGAATTTATGTATGCATATAATTATTTTACACTATTTAAAATGATAAGAATTTATTCATTTTAATTAGTACAATTATATAACACTAGCAAAACTTAGAAATGTTAACTTATTAAATACTCATAGAGGTAGACACTGTTATCTCATTTTGCAAATGAGTTTGTTTAGTTAGAGAATCTTTTTATTTAATTTCAATTAAAGTTGACACTCAATATTATTTTATATTAGTTCCAGGTATACAGCATAGTGCTTAAAGAGTTATATAATTTACAAAGTAAGACCCCCCAATAATCTAAGTACCCACTTGGCAAAATACATAGTTATTATAATATCATTGACTATATTTCCTAAGCTAAACTTCATATCTCCATGACTGTTTTTTTAAATATGTTTTTATTGATTTTTTTTTTTTTTTTTTTTTTAGAGAGAGAAAGGGTGATGGAGAGAGAAATAGAAACATTAATGAGAGAGAATCATTGATTGGCTGCCTCTTGAATGCCCCCTACTGAGGATGGAGCCTGCAACCTGGGTATGTGCACTGACCAGGAATGGAACCTGCTACTTCTCAGTGCATGATATGACACTCAAGCACACTGGCTGTGCCCCATGACTATTTTGTAACTACCAATTTGTACCAAGTAGCTTGCTCAAGTCACACCAGCAGTCAGTGGCAAAGACTGGCTGCAGAGGCCATACTTTTGCCAAATACAAATGAGGCCTAATTATTTATACAATATTTTCATAGAATTGCATAATTATATATGCATGTAAATGGGAACATGTATATATCATTAAATACTAGGGCTATTTAAAAATTAGAGTAAAATGACAAAATATTAAAGCTAAAAGAGTCCTTAAAGGTTAGTTGGTTTAACCTACATATTTAAAAGGAGAAATGAGTGCCTAGAGAAATTGACTTGCACAACATCACAAGACAGTCAATGAGAGAGTTGGAAGATCTCGATTTCTTACTCTCAATCTCGTAGTTTCGTTACACTAAATTGCCTTTGCTAAGACTAATTTAAATAAATACACCAATATTTATATTTTCTAGTAAATTTTACCTCCAATGATCACTTTCCAAATATATTTGCTTACCCTAGTGATGCTGTATTTCACCAAATGTTCTCATAACTTTTTCTTTGGAGTTATCTTTGATATGGGCTTGAGCTTATTATGAAAAATGAGTCTTTTTTAAAAAGAAAAATGAGTCAATACAGTATGGTCTTACCTTAACATACCTTGCTTTTGAACACAAATTATATTTTTATTTTCTTATTGAATTTATTGGGGTGAAAATGTCTAATGAAATTATGCAGGTTTCAGGTGTACAATTCTACAATACATTTTCTGGATATTGTGTGTTTACCACCCCAAGTCAAGTCCCCTTCCACCACCATTTATCCATTTACCGTTTTCTTCATCCTTAACTTCATTGTTCAGTCTTGGTTCTAAACGACATTTGATTATATCCCAAAATTTAACTACCCTTAAAATAAAAAAGATTTGGCCCTGGCTACTGTGACTCAGCTGTTAGAGCACTGGCCTGTGCACTGAACAGTTGAGGGTTCCATTGCCAGTCAAGAGCACATACCTAGGTTGCAGAGCTTTGCGGGAGGCAACTCTCTCTCTCTCTCTCTCTCTCTTTTTCTCTCTCTCTCTCTCAAAAATGTATGGAAAAAATATCTTCAGATGAGGATTAACAATAACAACAAAAATAAACCACACAAAGATTTCTCACCATGGAGACTATTGTGGAGTATATGATGCAGGCTATAAAGTAGAATTTTAAAAGAGAATTCCAAAATTTTTCTGAATAGTAGGAATATAATTGAAATAAGCTTGTAGCCTTTCAAAGTGACAGCTTTGCCCTAGCCAGTTTTGCTCAGTGGATAGATCATCAGAGTGGATTGAAGGGTCCCAGATTTTATTCCAGGGCACATACCTCAGTTTCAGGCTCCTCCCTGGCCCAGGCTCTGGTCGGGGCTCATGCAGGAGTCAATCAACTGATATGTTTCTTTCAGATCGATATTTCACTCTTCCACTCTCTCTTAAAAATATCAATGGGAAAATATCCCTGGGTGAGGATTTAAAGAAAATTAATAAAATTTAAAAAAATTTAAAAAACGCATCAAAGTGACAGCTTAGAGAAGGCAAACTCAGTTGGATGCTTTCTTTCTAATAAGTTTATTTTTTTTAAAAATATTATCACGATGGGGAATCCCGTGTTCTAAACTTTCAACCCACTGATGGAGTTCAGGAAGATGATATGTACTAGTGTGTGTGTGTGTGTGTGTGTGTGTGTGCGTGTGTGTGTGAGATGTTGTGTTTCTTGGATGACTTTTCCAAGATATAAAGGTTCCAAATAAAGAATACCATTCATTCTCCCAAGCAAAGGAGATTCTTTGGGGTAATGAATAACTTGGTGTGGTATGTAGGATATGTTGATGGCATAGTCTGTTGGAGAGGTTGTGAGAGTAATTAAGAAAATCAGAGCTAGGACTAAACAAAAAATAATGTAGATCAGAACAATGTTACAATGAAGGTTATATGAAACAAGTAGTAGTCTAAATTGGAGGCAGAGAAGATAATCAGGGGCAGGGGAGACTTTGGGGCAACAAGAGCACAATGAAGTGAACAAATGAAGTTTTATTGAATTGTACATTTGAAACCTGTATGGTTGGTGAAGCAATAAAAATAAAACTTTTTTATTTTTATAAAAAATATATAATAAAACTCAATTAAAAATAAAACTTTAAGTTATTAGTGATATATATATATATATATATATATATATATATATATATATATATATATGTTAGTCTTAATATCGGGAAAGAAGGGAAAGAAAAGTTTCTCAGTTTTAGATAAATTTGCCCTTAAGAATACTAGCCTTTTGTTTTAACCTTCTTAAAATGTCATCTGTGAAGCCTTGTCTAAATAAATGATAGATTACATATATATTTTTGCAACTATATTTACTGAAATATTGGCCTATAGTTTTATTCATTTTTAAAATATGATTTTATTGATTTTAGAGAGAAAAAAGAGAGTGAGAAATAGAAAGATCAATGATGAGAGAGAATCATCGATGGGCTGGCTCATGCACATCTCCCACTGGGGACTGAGCCCTCAACCTGGGAATCAAACCATTACCTCCTCATTCCTAGGTTGATGCTCAAACACCGAGCCACACTAGCTTGGATTATTTATTTATTTATTTATTTGTGTTCAGTCTTTGTCTGGCATGGATATCAGAATAACACTGGCTTGCTAATATGAGTTGAGCAGTGTTCTCTCATCTATTTTCTGACAGGTTGTAAGGAATTGATATTAATTCTTTAAAAGTTTGATAAAATATTTTATTAGTAATATGGTTCTTAAAATGATTTATCTTATATTGGGTTAGTGGTGGTAGTTTATGCTTTTAATGATATGGGTCCACTTCTTCTAAGATATTAAATTTATGTATAGTGATATTTCTAATGTTTTCTTATTATTCTTTATAGTTATAATCTTTTTTGTGATATACTTTGTTTCATTTCAGACATTGCTGATTTTTATTTCTTTTTTCTTTCTTTGTCTGCCATGCTTGAGATTTGCCAATTGTATTAAACTTTGAAAAAGAACAACAAACCAAATTTTGCTTTATTGATTTGCTCAATTGTTTTTCTCTTTTCAATTTATTTTGTTTTTATCTATATTATTTACTACTTTCCATTTGCTTAAGTTTAATTCACTCTTCTTCTCATATTTTGAAGTGGGGGTGTAGATATTTGGTTTTAAACTTTTCTACTATAAAGATGTAATGCTATATATATATTTAGAAACACCATTTTCTTTAGCCTTTAAAACAATGCATTTAAGGGAAAGTAATTATCTATAATAATAAAAGCTTAGGTAGTCTTCATGCCCTTGTGCGACACCTTCACATTATCACAAGATAGCTGCCACAAGATGGCCACCCTCATGTTGTCACAGATGGTCGCCACAAGATGGCCACCATAAGATGGTCATCACAAGAAGGCTGCCAAAAGATAGCCAGCAGGGGAGAACAGTTGGGGGCAATCAGGCCAGCAGGGGAGCAGTTAGGGGGTATTCAGGCTGGTAGGCAGACGGGGTTAGGGGCAATCAAGAAGGCAGGCAGGCGAGCAGTTAGGAGCCAGCAGTCCTGGATTGTGAGAGGGGTGTCCAATTGTCCGTTTAGGCCCCATGCAGGATCAGGCCTAAACAGGCAGTTGAACATCCCCCTAAGGGTCTGAGATTGGAGAGGGTACAGGCCAGGCTAAGGGACTCCCCCGCCCCCATGCATGAATTTAATGCACCAGGCCTCTAGTAAAGAAATAAATAACAAACTTATGCTTAAATTATGTCTAAGCTCACCCTGAGCCAAATTAATTTCCAAGGCTTAAAGACGTCCAAAAGTCCAGCTCTGCTCTCTGAGTAGATAATGACATAGTGAGGTAAGCTCTTGGCTTATGTCAGAAATAAAAGTGAGCAAAGCAGGTAAATTTAATAAAAAAATATATATATTTTTACAACTGCACATTTGGGAGACCAGTGCCTGTTCAATATACTTTCAGGTACTTGCTGTGTTCTCTGGTTATGTAGGGGAAGGACTTGTCATTTCCTGCCATAAAAGGCAGCAGGCTGTGGTAGAGAAAGTAAAAATAGCACCACATTGCCACAAAGAAGTGTGTTGTGTTCCATTTGTGTGTGTGTGTGTGTGTGTGTGTGTGTGTGTGTGTGTGTGGTGGGGAGTTGAAACCTTTTTAAAACTGATTTTTATTTATACTTCTTTTTATCATACCATGTGGGTTCTTAAATGTATATTCTCAAGAGTTCAGTTTTTTTAAAAGGCAACAAGTGTGTTTTGAGTCTTGCTCTATGCCTTAGAGATCATAGATTGCAGATAAATATGGTTAATTTATAGTTGGGCAATTTTTAAAATGTCAAATGGACATTACGCATGTGGGAACCCACTGTTGCAGTGAAGATGTGTTTTCTCTTTGTTTCTTCAATTTTATTCCCAAACACTTAAGTTGATATATGGTGATTATTTGGGGGTAACCGTTGAGGAAATTCTAATTAGTTCAATGAATGGCATTCAGAGCACTTATTTTATTCATTGGCAGGTTATCAATAAGGAAGAGCAAATTTTCCTATTGAGAAAATAGATAATTTTATAAAGAAAAATAGTTACAATTCTCAGTATATAAAAATGGGAAGTTATTTAAAAAGTAGCCTCTGCAATCTCCAAATGCTTTTCAGTGACCAATATAAATAATTAAAACAATAGTAGAAATTACTAAATATGTGTTTAGATTTATAACTTAAGGAGTATTTAAATGACAAACTGCAAAAATTACACAGAACTGGAAAATTTTAAGAATGGTTCTGAAGACATGCTGGGAGATTTGTACTAACTATTTAACAGATATTTCCTAAATGTCTGCTAATAGATAGCTATTTAATATAGGTCTGTTCTAAGTTTTGTGAGAGATACATATTATAGATGATTAAGACAAAGTCCCTACTCTCAAGGAGCTTATACTAGTAATCTAATGGATATATAGATGACTAACTATGCCATCAGACAGGATGAAACACATTAGGCTACAGGAGAGATATAAGCAATATGCTGTGGGAAGTCTAATGAAAGAGAGGTAATTTCAAATTGAGTGACTCAAGGAAGACTTGGAGGAAGGTATGAGATCCTTAAAAATCTATTTTTTCAAGAATTTTCCTATCAAAGTGGCAAGGTAGGAATGAGGGACCAGGACACAAAAACATGCAGGTTAAAACAAACAAACAAACAAACAAACAAACAAACAACAACAACAACAAAGAGAGATTGCCCAGTCAGCATGACTCAGTGATTGAGAGTCAACCAATGAACCAGGAGGTCAAGATTCAATTCCCATATACAAGGCACATACTCTGGTGGTTTCAGGCTCTATCCCCAATGTGAGGTATGTATGAGACAGCTGATCAAAGATTCTCTCTTATTATTGGTTTCTCTCCCTCTCCCTCTCCTTTCCTCTCTGAAATCAATAAAAATATATTAAAAAAAAACACTCAGAGACATCAAGGTAAATGATATATTCAAGGATAGCCTGGCAGTGTGGAAGCCTAGAGCATTTTGAAAAGTATAATTTGAGATCTGGCTAGAAAGAAAAAATGGAGATTTGAATGTTAGTTTTCAGGTCATCATAATGTGGACACTTGGAGGATTTTTCACAAGTGCCTGATATGTTTTAAACTATATCTGATAAAGATATCTGCAGAAATATGGTAGTGTAAAATAAAAAAAAAAGTTATGCTATTTAACACAAAAAAGGAAGTAGGGCTATTACTCATGTCAAAATGTTGCAAATAGAGATAAATATGAATTTTGTTCCTCCGGAAATATTACTGGGTATTACTGAAACTGTGCTAGAAAGGCATGAAAAATTTGCATTTGCCAGATGAGATTTTTTGTTTGCTTCTCTATTTATTTTAACTATAAGTTGCCACTCTATCCTTTGAGTCAACCCAAAGTAGAAGCTCTTAGTATTTCTCTAAAATAATTTGCAAAAGATTTTGGGCAAAAACGGATGTTTTGACCCTTATACATACTTTTCAACTCACACTATACATTGCAAAAAAGGAAAGAAAAAAAAACCATATATATTTTTTCTGCTTTTTATTTTATTTTATAATATTATTGAAAGTATTACATATGCCCCCAATGACCTCTACCAGCTTGCCCCTGGCCCACAGCCCAGGTCTTCACCCTTCTATTTTCCGTGTCCATTGGTTATGCTTATATGTATGCAAATGTTCTTTGGTTGATCTCTACTCACCTACCTGCCCACCTACCCCACCAAACCTCCCTTGCCTTCCCTCTGAGGTTTAACAGTCTGTTCAATGCTTCTATATCTCTGGATCTATTTTGATCATCAGTTTATTTGGTTCATTAGATTCAGGATATGAGTGAGATCATGTGATATTTATCTTTCTCTGATTGGCTTATTTTGCTCAGCATACTACTCTCCAGGTCTATTCATGCTGTTGCAAATTATAAGAGCTCTTTCTTTTTTATTGCCACATACTATTCCATTATGTAAATATACCATAGTTTGTTTTTGTTTTTGACTTTTTATCTATTCATCTGCTGATGGGCACTTAGGCTGTTTCCAAATCTTAGCTATTATAAATTGTGTGGCTATGAACATAGGGGTACATACATTATTTCTGATTGGTGTTTCTGATTTCTTGGGATCTATTCCTAGAAGTGGGATCACAGAGTCAAATGGAAGTTCCATTATTAATTTTTTGAGAAAACTTCATACTGTTTTCCACAGTGGCTGTACCACTCTTAATTCCCATCAGCAGTGAACTGTATTTCCTTTTCTCTACAACCTGGCCCACACTTGTCATTGGTTGATTTGTTGTTGATAGCCATTCTGATAGGTGTGAGGTGATATCTCATTGTAGCTTTGATTTGCATCTCTTAGATGATTAGTGAAGTGACTTTGAGCATTTTTTTTTATATGCCTCTTGGCTTTCTATATATTCACTTTGGAAAAGTGTGTATTTATGTCCTTTGCCCATTTTTAAATTGGATTGTTTGTCTTATGTTAAGTTGTATAATCTCCTTATATATTTTTGAGATTATCCCCTTATCAGATGTATCATTGGCAAATATGTTATACCATGTGGTGAGCTCTCTTGTTATTTTGATGATGGTTTATTTTTCAGTGCAGAAGCTTTTTATTTTGATGTAGTTCTACTTGTTTATTTTCTCCTTAGTTTCCATTGTCCTAGGAGATGTATTGGTAAACATATTGCCAATATATTTGAGATTTTGGTACTTATGGTTTCCTCTAGTACTTCTATGATTTCACTTCTTACATTTAAATCTTTTATCCATTCTGAGTTTATTCTTGTGTGTGCTGTAAATTTGTGGTAATTTTCATTATTTTGCATGTCTAATTTTCAGAACACCACTTATTGAAGAGACTGACTTTACCACAATATATAACTCTGCCTCCTTTGTCAAATATTTATTGAGTGTAGTGGCTTGGGTCAATTTCTGGGTTCTCTATTCTGTTTCATTGCTCTATATGCATGTTCATGTGCCATTACCAGGTTGTTTTGAGTACAGTGGCTTTGTAATATAACTTGATATCTGGTATTGTGATTTATCCAACTTTGTTCTTCCTTTTCAAGATTACTGCAACTATTTGGGTTCTTTTTTTAGTCCCGTATAAATTTTTGGAGTGTTTATTCTAGGTCTGTGAAATATGCCACTGGTATTTTAATGGGGAGTGTATTGAATCTATAGGTTGTGTTGGGTAGCATGGACATATTAATGATTTTACCAATATGTGAACATGGTATATTCTTCCACCTTTTAATACCTTCCTCTATCTCTTTTTTACAATGTCCTGTTGTTTTCTGAGTACAGGTCTTTTTACCTCCTTGGTCAAGTTTATTCCTAAGTATCATAGTTTTTTGTTGTTGCAAAGGTGAATGGGATTTTTTTTTTTAGTTTCTCTTTCTGAGAGCTCACTATTGGTGTATTGTGGGGCATGGCTACAGTGTTTTGGACAGGTTCAAGCCTTGGACTGATGAGAGGGCACAACCCTCTGCGGCCATGTGCAAGTCCCAGCTTGGAGGGCAGAGCCCTCCCAGCACAATTATAGCCAACAGCTATAGTTGTAAGCTTGAATCTATGGTCCAAACACATGGCCCTATGTGCCTAAGTGATATAGGCTGCAAGTAAACAAAGGTAGGTCAGGTGCATGTAATTGAGTAGGATAGAAACTCAGGAGAATATTGTAAACATCTTGACCATATCCTTACTTTGCCTCGTGGAATCTAGCTATAAAATAAAGAGTAGTCCATTAGTGCTGCTGGGTCCCCATCAAGGAAGCAGTGTTCCACCGAGTCCCAGCTTCCCTTCTCTTGTCTGTCTTTTCCAATCCTTTCATCACCCCCACTTGGTTTCACCCTTGGCTGTGCTGGCGTGGCACAGTGTATAAAAATGCTATGGATTTCTAGGTGTTAATTTTGTATCCTACTATGTTTCTGCATTCATTTATTAAATCTAGTAGTATTTTTTTTTTGGTAGAGTCTTTAGGGTTTTCTATGTACTGTATCATGTAATCTGCCAACAATGAGAGTTTTACTTTTCCTTTCCAAATTGGATGCCTTTTATTTCTTTTTTATCTGTTCACTGTGACCAGGACTTCCAGAACCATGTTGACAATACTAGTAGTGGTGAAAGAGGGCATCCCTGTCTTGTTCCTGTTCTTAGGGTAAATGCTTTTAGTTTTTGCCCATTGAGTATGATGTTGTCCATAGGTTTGTCATATATGGGTTTTAGTATATTGAAGTCTGTTCCCGCTCTTCCCACTTTGCTGAGAGTTTATCAAAAAGGTATGTTGGATTTTGTACAATGCTTTCTCTGCATTGGTTGATATGATCATGTGATTTTTTTGTCTTGCATAATGTTTATGTGCTGTATCACATTTATTGATTTATAAATATTATACCAGCCTTCATCTAAGAATAAATTCTACTTTGTCCTGATGCATGATCTTTTTAATGTATGGCTGGATCCTGTTAGCTAAAATTTTGTTGAGATTATAGCGTCTATGTTTACCATGGATATTGGTGTGTAGTTCTCTTTCCTTGTCATGTCCTTATCTGGTTTTATAATTAGAATGATGCTGGTCTCATAGAGTTTGAAAGTGTTCTTTTCTCTTGAATTTTTGGGGATAGTTTGAGAAGTAGAGGTAGTTCTTCTTTGAATATTTGATAAAACTGCCCTGTGAATTTGTCTAGACTGGGGCTTTTGTTTTCTGGGAGTTTTATTATTATTATTATTATTATTATTATTATTAATATTATTAGTGCTTCAATTTCATCTGCAGTTGTCAGCCTAATCAGTTTTGTTTTGTTTTTTCTGATTCTTCCTGATTGAGTTTTGGAAAGTTGTATTTTTGTGGGAATATGCCCATTTTGACTAGGTTGGCAAGTTTGTTGGAATAGAGTCATTCATAATATTTTATTACAATCCTTTGTAATTCTGTGGGGTCAGTTGTAACTTCACCTTTTTTTTATTCTGATTTTGTTTATTTTTTTCCCCATGAGCCTGGCTAGAGGACCATCAATCTTGTTTATCCTTTCAAAGAATCAGATCTTGGTTTTGTTGATCTTTTGTATTTTTTTAATCTCTATGTAACTTATAATATTTCCACTCAGATTTTTATTATTTTATATCTTCTACTTGTTCTGGGCCTTTCTAATTCTTTAAGTTGTAGTATTGGATAGTTATTGCCAGTTTTTCATGTTTTTTTTGAGGTAGGGCGGTAGTGCTATGAACTTGCTTCTCAGGATTGTTTTCACTATGTCTCAAAGGTTTTGTTTGTTGTGTGTTAATTTTAATTTTTTTCCAGACTGCTTTTTATTTCTTCTTTGACCTCCTTGGTAAGATATATATATATATATATATATATATATATATATATATATATATGCCTATAAAATATAAAGTTGGGCTTCTATTTTTTTGAGGGAGCTGGCACTACTATAACGCAGCTTCCTCCTCTACCTCTGGTCTGTGGACTCTCTCAAACCCATATCCCCATTGTTCCTACCAGTCTCCAGTTGTTTTCTACCCTACCTTTTTATAGATTGTCTCCTCAGATGTTCTTAATTTGTTAATTCCAGTTGGATGTTCTCCGATTTAGTTGTATAATAATTCTAGTCTATCCCTGGTATGGACAAGGTGAAAGATATGTCTGCCTATTCAGTCACCATTTTTTCTCTCTATATATATTATTCTCAAACCCAAAGAACAAGTTCACACAAGATTGGTGTGTCCAGTCCTCCTTTTTTATATCCTAATATAGAATTGTATTACTATTCACTTTAGTGAAATAAAGTCATCAAAAATGAACTAAATATTGCAAATGTCACTCACTAAAAAATTACTTTATTTAGTAACAGAACCCTATTCAGTGAACACAAGTATGCAAAATTCCAGTCAAATATTGCATCAAACTCCAAAGACATGATGCCAGGTTTGCATCAAGTTCTAGAGACTTACATGATATCAGGTTTGACTTGAGATTATGTCTATGTTCCTTCAGTGTATTTCAACTCTGTTAAAGGAGAGTAAACTTTCCAGGTATTTGAGAATCTAGTACCTAAAATATTGGGGTGGGAAGAAGAAAGAATTTCTTATGAAAGAGTTTCATCAGACTCAATTTTCACCACCTTTTTCAATCAGTATATTTGATGTCATCTTATAGAAATGTGACCACAGTTCTGATGAAAACCTACAATATAATTTGATGTTTCATATCTAGGGCATCTTTATTCCAGATTTTGGCCTGCGTTCTGGCATGAGTACAGTAGATTTGGCACTAGAGTCTTTGAGGGTAGTCTAGGACTCTCCCCGTGTTTCATCCCTGTAATCCTCCTTTTGGAGACAGACGCAAAGAAAAAAATACCTATCCCTCTAACACTTTACAATTATAATTATTTTCTAAAATATGGTGGCTTACAAAAGAAGGGGAGTGTATTTAAAATTATGTGCCACATTATCTGCTTCCATCTAAGCCAGGAGGATGTACCTGTCATAGAGTTTCCATCAGTAGTGGAATATTAGTCAATAAATCTGTCAGTCAACTTCATTTTTTTTTTAGACCGAGAAACACTGATGTGAGAAACATTGATCAGTAGCTTCTCATACATGCCCCAACCATGCATAGAACCTACAACCTAGGGATGTGCCCTAACTGGAAATCAAATAAACAATATTTTGTGCATGGAACAATGCTCCAACCAATTGAGCCACACATCCAGGGCAGTCATGTTTATTTTTGGATGAGACTTCAGTGTCAATAACCAGAAAGATACCCCTCATAGTCAAGAGTTTTCAGAAGACTCAATTTGCTTCTACTAGTCAGGAGGGTTGAAATGCTGGAATTAGAAGTATAGGACCACAGTAATGGTTCCTGATATGTGGTCACTCCTTGAACAGTGACTCAAGGACTTGGGAGGCTTATATTTTTAAGTGAGAGACAAAGTAAACTCTGGCTAATTTATCAGATCACCTTCCCAAGCACAGAAAAAATGGTAGAAGATTGAGAAGTAACCAACCAGAATCCTGTTTGGTTGGAGTAACAGATAAGCCATGCAGCAAAGAACCAGAAAACAAGACAGGTACAGTAAAAACAAAACTGTGATTAAGGGTGATTCTATTCAATCACCTGGCATAGCAGTGTTCAGTGTCTAATACCCCACTCCCATGCCTATATCAAATCCTGATCTAAAGACAGAATCTGTTATGTGTTAATTAAAATCTAAGAATGATATCCCCAATATTAGACTAATTGCTTTGCTCTTAGAATATAAAATATTCTATGGGCATTTTTGGAGTAATTATTGAAGGTTCCATGAGTAGTTTTATGGTAATCATTAGGTGCTAAACAATTCCTTTTTACAACTTGCATTTTAATGTTTAAAATCTTAAATTTTCAATCATTTTTGATTCTACTGAGAGGTATCTGCATTACCTTTTTGTTCTTTAAAACAAAATGCTATAGATTTTGGGTAATATAGTGTGGAGAAAATTGCCCTAAAATATAAGTAAAACACAAGTAACTAGAGCAGGTAGAATATTTCTTTCTCTTAAAGGAGAGCTTTTTGACAACCTTTGAAATATATACCACATTAAGTAGCTACCTACACCAAAAATCAAGAACACTGAGGTGAGACCCCAGAGGTTGGTTTAATTTTCCAATCCACTCTTGCTGTTTTTATAAGAGTCTATAAGGTTGGTTTAGATTTCCACTTTTTCAGCTTATTAATCTTATGAAACAGTAGATAAGACATACTCTCAAAGAAAAATGAATGCAAGGACTTGAAAACTGTGAAAAGGGCCATTATGATCCGCTTATCTTAGGCTTAGTTTATTTTATGTAACCTTAGAAGTTTATAACATCCCTAAAAACCTTTTTTATTTTCCAAATGCTCTTGTCTGTTATAAGACACAAGGTGAACATTCAGAAGAATTGAGGAAAATTCTCACAGCTATGTCATCACTGAGAACAGGAAATATTATGTGCAGTTTTTTTTTTTTATTGTGACATAATTTATGGTATTCTCATCACATCTACAAAGTGAAAGTACTTAAAATTTAATGTATAAAATGGATCTTTCTAATAAGGTGACTTGTGTTTTAGATGAAAAGTTCAGATACACATACCCAGAGTGATAAACAATGGAGTCACTGACAGCCAAATATTTGGCTACATATAATTTTAAATTGTGTGCTATCAAAAGTGATCTGCTACTTTCTCTAACATTTTAACTATCTACACTAATAAAAAGGAAACATGCAAATTGACCATCACTCTGCTACACCCACCAGCTAATCAGGAGTGATTATGCAAATTAACCCAACAAAGATGGCAGTGGCCACAGAGCTGAAGGAGCAAGAGGCTTGGGTTGCCCCCAGCAATGGAGGAAACCAAGCTTCCTGCATGACCTGGCCAGCCCTGGCCTCCACTACAGGCTACAAAGTTTCAATTACAGAAGATAAATAAATCCCAGATACCTGCTTCTGGCCGCCCTGGCCTCTGCTCAAGGAGGCACTGAAAAAAAAAAAAAAAAAAAAAAAAAAAAAAGGAAAGAAAAAAAAGGAAGTGCTGGGAGCCTGGATAATCGAGGGGTGTGGCCAGCCTGAAAACAGCCCTCAGCTCATCACCCAGGCTGGCCACACTCTCATAGTGTGAGGGTCCCCACTGGGAGGCTTGGCCAGCCTGAAAACAGTCCTCAGCCCCTCACCCAGGCTGGCCAGGCAACACTCCATGGGGGTGTGTCCAGCCTGCAAACCACCAAGGCTGCTAGAGACCCAGCTGGTCCTCTTAAAAGGCCGGCACCATGACCTGAACTTATAAGGTCCCATTTCTTTTGAGCTCCAGCACGAGGGCAAGGCTCTGGAGAACACAGACACATACTAAGAGGAACTGAATTGTCTGGCATGGGGCAGGAACTCAGGGGCAGCTTTCTCCCAGGCAGAGATGCTCACAGGGATCATTGTTCCTGGTGAAAGAAATAGATTTACAAGTCCAGGATGCATGAGAGCTCCAAACAAGAGAAATCCAAAAAGGACCACAGCAAGACACACCATAATTAAAATGCCAAGACACATCATAATTAAAATGCCCTATGCTGGGACCTCAGGGATGACTGGTAGGCCTTTCTGTTTGCTCCACCCTCAGGGATGACTGGTAGGCCTTTCTGTTTGCTCCACCCTGGTGATTCCCTAAGACCCCACATCATCAAATTTATAACTTCTCTCAAGCTGTGTGCAGTGGATTCCCATTGAATGCTGGATGGACCAAGTCCTCAAAAAGGTGGTAAAGGCATATCTACTATAAGCAGGCCTATTGCCAGCTTTTAGTTTGGTTAATATAGCTACAATTGGAAATATGATTTATTGAATTTATGTAAAGAAGCATATTGTTACTTATTAATAATGGCTAAATTTTGGAAAAACAGATAGGGAGATAAATATATAATTTATAAAATTGCTTTTAAAATGCTTCCTTGTATCTGAAAAACTAAAAGTTTAAGAATTAGTAATACTTTTAATAAAATTTGCAAAAATTATATAATTATTCATTTAGTTCTATAATGAAATTATTTCTTTTGATTTTTCCTGCTGGTATTTCTATAAACTCAGATACTTTATAGAGTAATGCAAATGATATGGAATCTTGTCCTTTTTGTAAAACACAATATTCCATAATATTATAACTTATAATAATTAGTTATAAATGAAAACATATCAGAATCTATTTAATATGTGTATATATATAATATAATTATCATTTTCTTATTTGACAGAGCTTCCCATATACCTTAAGTATAAAATTTCCTTCATAAGGAGTGAAAGCAAATTTTAACATTTAAACCCTGGGAAGGTAGTCAAATATATTATACTAGAGGCCCATCATGAAGATTCCTGCAATAGGCCTTTCTTCCCCTGGCTGCCAGAACCTGTTCTCCTATGGCACCTGGAACCCAGGCCTTCGCTCCAGCCAGAGCCTTCAATCTTTGCTCCATTGGGAGTGCTGCTCCCGTTAGCTCCCTCAGCCCCCCTGCCCACCACCTCATAGCAGGTGTCCTGCCCCACCTGGCCACTCCATGCCTACATGCTTGCAGCCCAGAGACCCAGAGCAGCTTGAGCATGGGGCCACCTTCATCTTTGCCAGGTCAATTTGCATACTCTCTCCTGATTGGCTTGTGTGTGTTGTGAAGTAACAGTCAATTTGCATATTTATATTTTATTAGTGTATATTATTATAGATTAGTAGTACTAAACAGTATTAAGTAATTTATTTATTTAAATTAAGTTTCTGATTAATATAACATAATTATTTTAATACATATATATGTATGTATGGAATCTTTGCTTCTTAGGCAAATACAGGAAAAACTTTGTTCCCCTTTACTTTTAGAAATAAGCTTATTTTTCTAATGGTAATTATTCTTACATTCTTAAGAAGTATAACAGAGATAACATGACCTTGAAAACTCTTAGGAGGCTGGAGAAAGGGTGGGTGTGTATGTGGGGAGATATCAGGTCCTGGGGTTTGTTCCCAGGACTGCAGCAACTCTCAGGCCTCTAATGGCTTTAGTGTAAAAGTACTAATTTTTTTTTTCTTTATAAAAAGAGTGCTCCTCCCCCGCAACACACTGCTGCTGCTTATGCAGACTATTCCAGGGCACTTCTGTATGTCCAGCCCTATAGGATAAATACTTGGGGGGTTTAAATAATTGTTTCCCATATTTTCTCTTTTTGAGAAGACTAATGATATGAAATCTTGTATGTAAGAAGAGATCTTAAAAATAGAAGAAGAAAAAACCACAGTAAATAAATGAGTACTTACAAAACAATGGACTGCAACATTAGCCTTAGATCTTATTTCACACTAACCCAGTACAGTAAATGGGTTCTGAGTGGCATAAAGTCTAAATAGTAGAGACAGAGGAATCCCTATATTTATAAAACTGTGAAGTGCAAACTGAGTCCCCTAAAAATAAGAGAACAAGTAAATGATATTAATCAGTAACCTAATTACCTTACATACAGATAAGAACTTCTACTAGCTAAGAGTTTCTAGGGGCTGATGTCTTGAGAGGGAGAGCAGGAAGGACCCCAAGATTAAGAGTTCTTGGCAGCTCCTGGGAAGTTCCTGTAATCCTTGCTATGTGTCCAGCCTGTTACAAGTAGCTGGGGTCTCTAATAAAGTGAAATATGCCCTATTTTTTTAACAAATTAAATCAAACAACAAAGACACACACACACACACAAAAAAAGCCCACAATTAACAGAGACACTCTACATACAGTATTTATAGGTGTTCACAATCTACAGACAAGATTTAATAAATCAGAGTCCTTTCTATAGATCTTTCAGAAGATGTATTATAGTGCCCAGGACTTAAAGCTAGAATGTGGCCCAGAGGGCTCCTGGGTGTGGTGTCCAGTGAACACCCATTTACAGCCTATTGTTCACAGATTTTATCATATTCTGCTCTTCATAATAGATATTGACTGGAATCCAGAGTTGTTTTGGCCAAAATCTGCCAGTCCCAAGGAGTCATGTGATAATTTTCAGACAAGGCATTAAGGAGTCCTTTTGTAAATTGACTGTTAGCTCTATTTTTTTTTTAACACTTTTCCTTATTTCTATAAAGGTATTAAAGAAGAGTGGTTCATAAACTCTATTACCTTGTTGATCTTGCATAACGGGCAAGCTAAAAGCTCTGCTTCTAACATGGTTTGCCTGACACAGGACCCCATAACTGAGGATGTAGTTGATGAGCCTTGCCACACTAGAGGCAGAAGATCAGGAAATATTTCCTCCAGTGGCAGGGCTTTGGGTGTTACAGGCTCTACAGACTCTGCTTCAGGAGGAGGGGGTGGTAGTAAATCCTCCAGTTGCTCTGAAGGCTTTTGATCTTCAATATGAAGTGGGCATAGTGCAGCTCAAACAAGAGCCTACATACTTAATGATGATTAGGGCACTCATTTTCCCTGGGCCTGATTTCTCTTTAAATTCCTGCCCACTTGTTCCCAGAGATTAAGGTCTAACATTCCAGCATCAGGGAACCAAAGATTATAAATTATAACAATTTTAATAAGCTTTTTAGTTCTTCTATAACAGAGGCACCACCTGCTTTTAATAACTGTTTCAACACTGTGATATATTGCTGCTGTTCCGTGGACAACTGTTGTCCCATTATGAAACCTTAACTGAGAAAGAACTCCCTCGAACTTGGGAATTCCAAGCAGGCTCCAATGATTTACTATGCAGTTACTTTCATAAATATTTCCTGATCCGTTTTCTTCCTCTTCATTTTTGAGAGTTCCAACACATTTCATTGCATTCCTGGCTTTCTCACACAGGACACCAGCTATCAGGACTCACCAGCAGATCCTGAGCAACAGATAAATTGATTACTCTGATACGTGTTTCTGTGAAAGGGAGGGCTAAGAGGCTGTTTTGCTTTAGGAGCAAAAAACCCTGTTTGCCTGCCTTCTTAGGCTTTTATTCTCACAACAGTTTGAACTAAAATTAACCTCTAAATACAATCAGCAGGGTAAGTATAATTGAGAAAGCATATGCTTCTATAAGGTCGGGTCTAAAGGACCAAACATTGCCCTAACCGGTTTGACTCAGTGGATAGAACATCGACCTGCGGACTGAAGTGTTCCAGGTTCAATTCCGGTCAAGGGCATGTACCTTGGTTGTGGGCACATTCCCAGTAGGGAGGTGTGCAGGAGGCAGCTGATTGATGTTTCTCTCTCATCAATGTTTCTAACTCTCTATCCATCTCCCTTTCTCTCTATAAAAAAAAAAATCAATAAAATGTATTTTAAAACTAAATAAATAAAAGACCAAACAGAATTTCTAGCAAAACACCTGGGGAATCAGACTTGTTTGGAAAAGTCAAGGTAAAGGCTGCTGCCTTTGACAAGGTCCCACTAAGGGCCCCTGACCTTTTGGAGAATCCTCCTTACAGACATTTCAACCAGGTCCTGTGCTTCCCCACATATATGTATACTAGAAGCCCGGGGCACAAAATCCTATGCGGGTTCAGTCCCTAAGCCTAGCCTGTGATCAGGGCAATCTTCCCCAGCTGCTGGTAGCTGTCCTGCCCATCACTGCCACCCACCTGAGTTCCCAGTTTGCCACTGGGCAATGGGATCCTGCAGGCCGATGGGGAGGGACTGAGAAGTTGGCCAGTCCCACCCACTTGTGGCCCTGCCCAAGCCCCCACCGCAGGTCATCCTCTGTGTGTGGGATAACTGGCAGGGCAGGATCCTTGGCCTGTTGCCACCTGCATCCCCTGCCACCCACCCCGGTTCCCCATTCACCATCAGGTGATGGGAGCCTGCTGGCCGGGGGGGGGGGGGGGGGGGGGGAGGAGCTGAGAGATCCGCCATTCTAATACTAAATACTATCGGGTCTAGTAATGATTAATGTCGTTTTTTAACATTCGTTTAAAATCTTGCTTGGTGTTGACTTGTATTGACATAACCTTCAAACACGTGGTATCTACAGAACGTGTGAAGTGCAATTAACAAGTTTTGCTTGAAAAAGTTTGTGTTTGGTTTGGTTTTTGTTGCAAAACTAGGGCTAAGAAGATGGCGGATGAAGAGCATATTCGGCACTGCATGCTTTACAAGTTCCAATTAGGAAGAAAAGCAAGTGAGGCTGCAAAAAACATCTGTAGTGCTCTTGGTCAAGATGCAGTTAGCGCCAGAAAATGCCAGCGTTGGTTTGAGAAATTTCGCGAGGGAAATTTTTCGTTAGATGACAAGAGTGGTCGAGGCCGTATGTCCAATTTTGATCAAGAAGCTCTTCAAGCTCTTTTGGTGCAAAATCCTCAAATTACCCAACAAGAGCTTGCGACAACTTTAAATTGTTCACAAAAAACAATTTCCAATCAATTGCGTGCACTTGGCAAAGTCCAAAAGTTTGGAAAATGGGTTCCTCATGAGTTGACCGACAACAACCGTAATCAAAGAGTCACAATTTGCAGTTCGCTCCTCTCTCGTCAAAACCATTTGCCGTTTTTAGAGCAAATTGTTACCGGAGATGAAGAATGGGTGCTGTATGTTAATTTGAAAAGGCGGCCTCAATGGTTGGACAAAAATGAGGCTCCGCAGCCCACGCCAAAACCTGACTTGCATGCGAAAAGAGTGATGTTGTGTGTTTGGTGGAATTTTAAAGGAATTCTTCATTATGAACTTTTACCATCTAACCAAACCATTACAAGTGCAGTGTATAGTGCCCAATTGGAAAGGTTAGCCCAAGCTTTAAGAGAAAAAGAACCCGCGCTGATTAATCGGAAGGGCGTAATTCTTCACCGCGATAACGCACGACCGCATACTGCAAGAATCACTGCTGAAAAACTGCGCCAGTTGGAATGGGAAGTTCTCCCTCAACCTGCATATTCTCCTGATATTGCCCCTTCCGATTACCATTTGTTTCGTTCTTTGCAAAACTTTCTTCTTGGAAAAAAATTTAATAATGAAGAATGCCTCAAAAATGCATTGACTGAATTTTTTGCATCAAAATCACAAGAATTTTACAACAGAGGGATTAAAATGCTTCCTGAGCATTGGGCACAAGTAGTAGAAAACAACGGCAACTATATTGTTGATTAAATTTTGTTGTATTGTTTAAATAAATTCGATTTAAAAAAAGTATTAGAAAAGGACATTAATTATTACTAGACCTAATACTAAATACTACTAAAAGGTTATGAAGAATGCTGGAAGAGAGCTACAGTTTTTTAAGTAGGAAGATCAAGGAAAACCTCAATGAAAGGCATAATTTGGGTAAAGATCTAAAGGAAGTGAGGGAGTAAAACGAAAATAATTTGGCTAAAGTATTTTAGGCACTGAGAACTGCCAATGCAAAATGTTCTTTTTAAATATATATATATATATTAGTTTTTGTGGGTTTTTTATTTCTTTATTGATTAAGGTATCACATATTTGTCCTCAACCACCCATTCCAGTCCCCCACCTCTCCCCTCTCATGGCCCCACGCCCCCTGTTGTCCTTGACCACTGGTTAGGCTCATATTTGTGCACACAAGTCCTTTGGTTGATCTCTCCCTTTTATCCCCACCCTCCCTTTGAGGTCCAACAGTCTGACCCATGGCTCCTTATCTCTGGGCCTGTTCTTGTTCATCAGTCTATGTTGTTCACCATTTCCCCTATGGTGAATGAGATCATGCCCCACTGGAAATATACTTATAAGAATAAAAAATGAGACAAGCAATAATTGTTATGCTGAAAGGCATATGAATCAGTCTGTAGTGAGTTTCTTTCTGGGCCAACAGTTCTTTTGAGACCTAATTTCAATGTCAAACAGTTCCTTATGTGTATATGTCAGCAATGATATTTCAATTCTGGATGGTGGACAAATATTGGTAATGCAGGTACGACCCTCTCTGGTTTGGTCCTGGGCAACTTGCAGTGATACACAGCTGCTGACTGCTAGCATGGCAAGGCATCATCAGTGTCTTCCATCTCTGGACTGCCTAATTTCAGATAGGAAGGGAGAGGAGGAAAGAGATAGGGACATCAATGATGAGAGAGAATCATTGATTGGCTGCCTCTTGCATGCCCTCCTGGCCAGGAATCAAACTGTGACCTCCTTGTTCATAAGTTGCTCAATCATGTAACCACACTGGTAAGGCAATTCAAAGGCTTTGATGCAAGAGTGTGCCTGGTCCATTCACCTAACAGCAAGAATAACAAAGTACAAGAATGACTGGAACAGAGTAAAAGGGGGAGAATCTTCAGAGGTGAGGTTGGAGGAGTAACAGGGGCTAGATTATGTAGGGCAATGTAGGCCATTGTAAGGACTTTAATATGTCTTCTTGGTGTGCTAAAAAGTCATTAGGAGATTTTAATTAAAAAGTTAACATAGTTTGACAAGAGATGGCATTTTAAATGAATGTAAAAGGTAACTTCACTTTAATAGTTATAGTAAATTTGAGATGATGATGACATATCCAAGAGAAGAGGTCTTATATATAATTGGAAATAGAGTCTGATGATTGGTGAGGTTTGTGAAGCAAAAGTCTAAATTAAAGCCTCTCAAATGCTTTAAAGAATAACCTGTAGTTATTGTTAAACTGTAGATCATGAGTCAACAGGCATGGGGGTATGGGCAGGATATTCTTTTATGTTTCTAACAAGCTCTCAAGAAATGCTGGTTCAAGATCACATTTTGAATAGCAAAGGGCTAGATTATCTCTCAGAATCCTTCTAGTTATGCTTTGATGTGCTTATTGAAGCAGTGGCATATCACCCTTGCTCACATCAGAACTTCCTATTCAAACGGATAGATTTTTCTATACATGGGCTTTTCCCCCTCTTTCTTTCTCCTTTTCTTTCTTTCTCCTTTTCTCTCTCTCTCTCTCTCTCTTTCTTTCTTTCTCTCTCTCTCTCTCTTTCTTTCTTTCTCTCTCTCTCTCTCTCTCTCTCTCTCTCTCTCTCTCTCTCTCTCTCTCTCTCTCTCCCTTCCTTCCTTCCTTCCTTCCTTCCTTCCTTCCTTCCTTCCTTCCTTCCTTCCTTCCTTCCTTCCTTCCTTCCTTCTTTCTGCAAAAAGTACAAGACAATAATATTTTTCTCTTCTCTTGCAGTTCTGCCTTATCCACATTGATCATCTCTGAAGAGTTGCAGACCCACTGAGTACTAAAGCAAACCTTTCTCCTATGGGAGCCATAAAAAGAAAACCTTCCAAACACCTGTAAAGTGACGGCTATCATCATATGGGAATTAGAAAAACTGCTACATGGAATATTAATGATTGAAATGGGAGATAATCAACTGTTGTAATGTCCCAGAAGGCCTTATATGGAGTAAACAAAAGGGGAAAATTATAACAGCTTGTTGTCTATACTTGCACACTAGACTTCCATGTAGTTACTATAGACAAATCCAAAGGAAATATGCAGATAGTTCTTTGAAAATCATGTGTAGAGGCTCAGACCTTTACAATAAGAAGGAGGTTATTTTATTGTCAGTCTCTTTAACCCATTGATGATTAATCTTTAAGAGCAGTGGTTGATTGTAAATTTAGGTTTTGAACTATCATTTGGCAAAGACATTTTCTCTGAGAAGAAAAATGCCTGCTAATAACATATGTGATGGGCCAGAAGGAGACAATAGAGATTTTCGATACTTTATCTATGCAGTGACATACACTGTCATTCTTGTGCCAGGTCTCATAGGAAACATATTAGCCTTGTGGATATTTTATGGCTATATGAAAGAAACCAAACGAGCAGTGATATTCATGATAAACTTGGCCATTGCTGACTTACTACAAGTTCTCTCCCTGCCACTGAGAATCTTTTATTACTTGAATCATGACTGGCCATTTGGGCCTGGTCTCTGCATGTTCTGTTTCTACCTGAAGTATGTCAACATGTATGCAAGCATCTATTTTTTGGTCTGCATCAGTGTGCGACGATTTTGGTTTCTCATGTACCCTTTTCGCTTCCATAACTCCAAACAGAAATATGACCTATATATAAGCATTGCTGGATGGCTGACCATCTGCCTTGCCTGTCTGCTCTTTCCTCTCCTGAGAATCAATGATGACACCCCAGGCAACAGAACCAAATGCTTTGTAGATCTTCCTATCAGGAACATCAGTCTGGCCCAGTCTATTGCCATGATGACCATTGGCGAGTTGATTGGGTTTGTCACTCCTCTTCTGATTGTCCTTTATTGTACCTGGAAGGCTGTTTTATCATTGCAAGATAAATATCCTGTGGCTCAAGACCTTGGAGAAAAAAAGAAAGCCTTGAAGATGATTCTAACCTGCGCAGCAGTGTTTTTAATTTGCTTTGCACCTTATCACTTCAGTTTTCCTTTAGATTTCTTGGTCAAGTCCAACGAAATTGAAAGCTGCTTAGCCAGAAGAGTGATTCTGATATTTCATTCTGTTGCCCTGTGTCTTGCTAGTCTAAATTCTTGCCTTGACCCAGTCATATATTTCTTCACCACTAATGAGTTCAGAAGACGGCTTTCAAGACAAGATTTGCAAGATAGCATCCAACTTCATGTGAAATCCTCTGTGAGCAAACATACTACTTCTACTATGACAACTGAATTATGCTAACTGAATGTGGCCTGAAATGAAATACATATATATATATATATATATATATATATATATATATATATATATATATATATGATCACATTGTTAATACTCCTGGGAAGTAATTACAGGAGGCACTAAGAACTTTTTAGTTATACTCTGTCTTACCTATATGAGAAATTTACATCTTTATAACAGAGCCTATTTAGAGCATTATACTCTACCATCATTAATGTTGACATGTCCATGTAGTAATTTGTCACCAAATCTTTGACTTGAACTATAAAATTTCAGTGAAAACCTATACACATATGCTATCAACTAGAGTCAGCAGTTTATCTGTGAACCTCAAACACAAAGCAGTGATTACCTTGGTGTCATCAAAAGCACTTAGTTTTGTTATAATGGACACTGAGTACTTATAGTCAGTGTAGTTATCTACAGGGTGTCCCAAAAATGTATATATACTTTAACAGCTGATAGCTCCATCTTTAAAATGAAATGCATTTTAACAAACACTGCCTTTATAATTATTCACAGTGTATATATACATTTATGGGACATCCTATATTTATACTGGTAATTTCAGTTTATATTCCAATATTGTATTTTGGTTATGTATTAAGTGGGATGGACCATATATTATTCTGTGAAAATAAAGTGCTATAAGCATGGGACCATTTCTATCTCCTGTGTATGGTTACACTCTAGCATTTGAAGACTCAAATAGCTATTTCCTTCATTTTGGTGTCAATATGAAACATCATCTGTCACACCTGTTCATAGAATGAAAATCTGAACTTGTGTCTTTGGTATGTTAAAAGTAAGGACAAGAAATATTAAAATAAAATAACTTTCTATTACTGTATAAGCTGCCATATTGAATATACTCAGGGAAGATAGCTTGCAAAAGTCCATATAGTGTGACTCAAGTTGCCTCTATATGTCCAGGAGACAGCAGATAGATGGCAATTACAGATACTTTTATAACTATTTACAAAGAACCTCTAGAGATTAAAAAAACCCTGCCTAGTAAGAGAGTTTCCACCATGCTTCCAGAGTGATTTGAGTTAACTCTAATAGAGTACTATATTTTCTGAGCCTATGAAAGAAGTAGTGCACTAGGTAATCACTAAGATTAGGCCAGAGCAAGAAGATGAAGTTGATTTGGGCACACCTCTTAACACTTCACCACATTGTATTTCTTACATTAATTTAGTTGGCAACTGTTAAGCCACATTCACATGCCAGAGTAAGGTTTGGAATCACCCAGGCATGTGGATTCTAGTCTTCAGTAATTTTTATGATCCAGCTTTGCCTCATACATACCATTCTGAGGTCTATTCAGGTTATCTCCCTTTCTGCTGGAGAAGTCAACTCTTTCACCTTTTAAAAAAAGTGCATAAGATTGATTTTAGCACTATTGGACACCCATTACAATGCCTTGCCTGCTACTTGTTTGGTACAGTATTCAGGAAATAAATGCAGGATATGAATAGTAATTAAACATGAGGTCTAAATATTACAATACTTGCAAAGATTTCTAACTGAAAAATGTTTAAATCAAAATATGTATTATGATACTAGTATGTTTGGCTGGGGAACTGGTGGAATCAAAATTGATTCTAATATCTGAGATGAATAGAAATTATCTAATGTTTTCTCTGGACAAGTGTTAATTTTGTTTGAACTTTGTTATTAAAATAATACCCTATTAGAAGACTGACTTTGTGCTGCTAGCTGTGGTATATTTATTTTTCTCCTAATTATTAATTGTATTGTATATTTTTATGTGTTAAATAAGTGTTAAATTGTCTTTTTAAAAAGGGTAACTATAACTACGTCTGGTTTGTCTACCTTACAGTCATTCATTTTTGTATATAATTCAGTGTTGTAATGGGATTACAAGTAAGAATTTGTGGGTACTTATAAAGGAAGAATGTTTTCTATACAAAATGTGTTTATTTTCTACATAAGCATGGATTATACTTCTTATTGTTATTTGGTGAGACAACTGATCTAATTTTATTAACATATGAATCTCACTTTGAACATTTCTCTTTTTTTAAGGGAACAAAGTGCTCACCAAGAGATGCCCATGATTACTCTTAGGTAGCTGAACCTCAAACTGTGTGCGTCAATCTGGAGATTTTATAATTGATCAAGAGCAAAACAAAAAGCCTAAATTGTTTTCTATATGGACTTCAAAAATTGTTTTCACATAGCCTTCTAAAAAAAATTTTAAATAATTATTTATCATTGAAAATATTACATATGTCCTTTTTCCTCCATTGATCCCTCCAGTTTTCCCCCTGCCTGCCCTCCTGCTCCAGCCTTCAACACCCTGTTGTCTGTGTCCAGGGGTTATGCATATATGCATACAAAGTATTTGGTTGATTATCTCCCCACCCCCCCAACTTCCCTCTGAGATTCCACACTCTGTTCCATGTCTCCATGTCTCTGGATACACTCCATTCATTAATTTATTTTGTTACTTAGATTCCACATATGAGTGCAATCATATGATACTTGTCTTTATCTGACTAACTTATTTCACTTAGCATGATACCCTCCAGGTCCAACCATGCTGTTTCAAAGGGTAAAAGATTCTTCTTTTGTACTGCTCCATAGTATTCCTGGTATAAATGTACCACAGCTTTTTATCCACTCGTCTACTGATGGGCACTTGAGCTGTTTCCAGATCTTAGCTATTGTAAATTATGCTGCTATGAACATAGGGATGAATACATTCTTTCTGATTGGTGCTTTGGGTTTCTTAGGACATATTCCTAGAAGTGGGATCACTATCAAATGGCAATTCCATATTTAATTTTTTGAGGAAACTCCATACTGTTTTTCATAATAGAAGTATTAATACCAGTCTGAATTCACACCAGCAGTGTACTAAGGTTCTCTTTTCTGCACAGGCTCTTCAGCACTTATCTTTTGTCTGTTCCTTCCAGTGTGTTCTTTATTTGTTATGTCATCCTTTATTTTTGACTGTACTTTTCTTATAGTTACTATATCTATTTTCATGCTGTTGAGCAACTTTACCATCATTACTCTGAACTCTTTTTCAAATAAATTTCTTATCTATGCTTCATTTATATCTTCTTCTGGGAATTCTCTAGTTCTTTCATTTGGGGGTTGCTGCCTCTGACTACAAACTGATAGGATTTCAATTTTAATGGCTCCAGACAATAGTCCTGAGGTATGTGGAGCGTTGTGTTTGTGTTTTTTTTTTTTTTTTTTAACAGTGGGGCAATTGTTCTGCCAAGAGGCTAATTGTGATTATTATTATCTTAAGTGGCTTCAGGGCAAGGTGTTTTCTGATAGGGTGGGCAAACTGTCTTCCTCCTTCCAGGAAAGGTCACTGGTATACCAAACATCTGTGTGAGAGAGATATTCTCCACTGCATGAGGGAATGACTCAGCACAGGAAACTGGGGGTGTCTGCCTTTCATGTTCTAATTCCTGAGTCCCCAATTCTGGCTTCTGCTCACACAGCTCCAGTCCACTCTGCCCTCCCCCTGCTAAAGCACAAAGTGGGTGGTTCTACACAGAATTTTGTGCCTTGGCCCTTTAAGAGGGTGCCTGAATTTTCAGTTGTCACTCCCTGGCAGACAGCAACCCCTGTTGCTTTTCACAGCCATATATTATGTAGGTACCCTTCTAAGTTTGGGTGTTCTCTGCTGCAGGGTCCAGCTTGGTGATTATATCCCAGAGTTCTCAGTGGCAATCACCCACAGCTAAGATAACTCACTGGAACTTCAGTTGCTGTCTGTGGGCACCCAGCCAGCCCTGTATGCTTCTGCCCCTCCTACCAGTATTTGTGTGGTCTCCACATCAGTCCTCAAGAATCAGGTACTCTCCTGTGAGTTTTCCTTTGATTATTCAGGCTTTTTTTGTGTTTTTTTTTTTTGTATTTTAGTTGTGATTCCAGTTTGTCCCTGGGATCATGAATGTGCAGAACCCACTTACTCTGCCACCATTTTTTAGAACATATATTTTCTAAACGGAAGAGAGAATATTTTCAGAAGATTACTAAACTTTTTAGAGAAATGGTTCCAGCTAGAGTCCACTTATTAGGCAGCCAAGAAGCCTTGACAGATCATTTTTATCATTCAAAGCTAGCAAAAATCCTCATATTCTTATGTTGCTTAACTAGGACTGCCCCTACTTCCCGGGCCTATCCATCTAAGTTTTTATTCAATACTGTGATTTTCTTCACCTACCCCTCCTCTCTATCAATATGTTTTGTCTTCTGTCTCATTCCTTTGTTATTAAAATCAGTAAGCTGATCAATTTATTCACACTAAGGTACTAATGATTCATGTTAGCTTAATTTAATTTCCCTAGAGATATCTAAATTTTAGGCTTTAAGAATAAACCTTAACTCAAATAATTAATCCCTAACTTTTAATTAAAGAAATAGATACTGAAGCAGACTGGAGGTTAAAATATTTTGAAGAAGTGGGTTTTACAACCATGTTTTTCAGTTGGGGGATCAGACATGCTGGGGAGGGCAGTTAGGGGTGACCAGACCTGCACGGGAGGACAGTTAGGGGCAAAGAGGCTGGCAGGAGAGCAGTTAGACATCAATCAGGCTGGCATGGGAGTGGTTAGCGGGTTATTAGACTGGCAGGCAGAAGCAGTTAGGGGCAATCAGGATGACAGGCAGGCAAGCAGTTGGCAGCCATCAGTACTAGATTGTGAGAGGGATGTCTGACTGCCCATTTAGGCCCAATCCTACTGGGATTGGACCTAAACTAGCAGTTGGACATCCTCAAGGGGTCCCAGATTGGAGAGGGTGCAGGCTGGGCTGAGGGACACCCCCCAATGCACGAATTTCATACACCGGGCCTCTAGTTTAATTACAATGTGCCTGCCTTGGTATTGGTCTTTTGGGGTTAATCTTGGGAGTCTGTGAGCTTCCTGAATTTGTGTGAGTTCTTTCTTCTCTTCATCAGGGAAGTTTTCTGTCATTATTTCTTCAAACAGGTTTTATATTCCTTGCTCAGTTTCCTCTTTTTCTGGAAGCCCTATTATGCAGATGTTGTTTTGTTTTGTGTTGTCCCAAAGTTCTCTTAGGCTCTCTTCCTGCTTTTTTATTTTTTTTTTTCTAGACGCTGCTCTACTTGGATATTTTTTTCCCACCTTGTCTTCTAGCTCATTGATGTGGCCCTTTGCTTCTTCTAGTCTACGCTTGATGCTTTCTATTGAGTTCTTTACAGAAGCAATGTCATTTTTTTATTTCTTCTTGTTTCTTCTTAATTTCCTCTTGGTTCTTATTCATATTGTCGAATTTGTCTTCCATTCTTTTCAGCCACCTTATGACCATTTCTCTGAATTCTTTCTCTGACAGGTTGCTTACCTCCATTTTGTTTACTTCCTTTTCTTGTGATGCCTACTTTTCTTTCATATGTGGGCTGTTTCTTTGTCTCCCCATGATCTCTTTTCTCCAGATGTCTGGTTATGTAGTTCTCTCTCTCCTTATCCCAGGTGATATCTGACCTTTACATGGTGAAGTGTAGAACTCCTCTGAATCTGCGTGTTTGCGCCAATTGGGGACCAGTGTTCTGGGGTTTGTAGCTGTTTGGTAGGTGCCACAGTTTTAGATTTTCAGGCTTCCGATAACATCCAATTTCCCCTTCAAGATGGCATGGTCTTTGTGTCTGAGCCGGTCCTACCCTATATCTTTTGATTGGAGCATTTCAGCCATTTTTAGTTAAGGTTATTATTGATAGGTATTTGTTTGTTGCAATTTTTATTCTTTATGCTATGTTACTCCCTCTCTTTCTATATATTTTTCTTACACTAGTCCATTTATCCCTCTTGCATTGCTACTTTGGTGGTAATAAACTCCTTTATCCTTTTTTGTCTGAGTAGCTCATAATTTCACCTTCAATTTTGAATAATAACCTTTCTGGATAGAGTATTCTTGGATTCAGCCCTTTGATTTTCATTACTTTGTATACTTTTCATTGTATACTTCATGCCACCTCCTTCTGGCCTGAAGTGTTTCTATGAAAAAAACAATAAGCTGATAATTTAATGGGAGATCCCTCAGGTAACTTTCTGTCTGTCTCTTGCAGTCTTTATGATTATTTCTTTGTCTTTAACCTTTGATATTTTAATTATGATGTGTCTTAGTGTGAGTCTTTTAGGGTTCATCTTGATTGGGACTCCCTGTGTTTCCTAAACTTGTGTTACCTTTTTCTTCACCAAGTCAGGGACATTTTTTTGTCATTATTTCTTCAAACGTATTTTATATTCCTTGAACAGCTTCTTCTTCTGGCACCACTATTATGCAGATATTGTTTCATTTCATGTCCCAAGGCTTTCTTTTTTTTTTTAATATATTTTATTGATTTTTCACAGAGAGGAAGAGAGAGATAGAGAGTTAGAAACATCGATGAGAGAGAATCATCGATCAGCTGCCTCTTGCACACCCCCTACTGGGGATGTGCCCACAGCCAAGGTACATGCCCCTGCCCGGAATCGAACCCGGGACCTTTCAGTCCGCAGGCCGAAGCTCTATCCACTGAGCAAAACCGGACCCGGCCCAAGGCTTTCTTAAACTCTTCTTTTTTAATTCTTTTTTCCAATTGCTACTTTGATTGTGTATTTTTTTTCCCTACCTTTTCTTCTAACTTGCTGATTCAGTCCTCACCTTCTTCTAGTTTACTGTTGAATCATCCTAGGGTCAGCAAACTGTCGCTTGCGAGCCACCTGTGACTCTTTGGTCCCTTGAGTGTGGTTCTTCTAAAAATACCGTGGCCTGGGTGAGTTTATTTTGAAGAAGTGGCATTAGAAGAAGTTTAAGTTAAAAAAATTTAGCTCTTAAAAAAATTTCAGTCATTGTACTATTGATATTTGGCTCTGTTGACTAAAGAGTTTGCCGACCACTGTTTTAGGTTGTTCTTTGTTACATCTATATCATTCTTCATTTCATCCTTATTCTTAATTATGTTGGTTACTCCTCATTCAGCTATTTATAATTCTCATTAATTTGCTTGTAATCTCACTAAGATGTTTTAGCATCCTTACAACCATTTCTTTAAAATCTTTATCTCACAAATTGCTTGCCTCTATTTTATTTCGTTTCTTTTCTGGTGATTTCTCCTTTTCTTTTGATGGTTGTTTCTTTGTCTTCCCATTTTAGCAGTCTAGTAGTCTGTGGACCTAGATGAAACAGGTGAATTCCCATTGGTAGTTCAGTGTCTTCAGAGGTGACTGGTCACATTGGGTCATAGCCGTGTGTCTGAACTTCTGGTCCTGTTGTAGGTCCAGTCTTCTGGAGTATGGACAGTGTCAGGCAGTGAAGCTGTTTGCCTAGGGGCATTGGGTAAGATACAGTGGGTCATAATGTGAGGTCTGTGCATCTAGGGGTGTTGGCTTATGGTGCCACGGCTATGTGCACCATGTCAAGGAGGTATGGCCAATCTTCCAGGGGCCCTGGGAGTGTTGTGCTAGTTTCAGGCAGCAGGTCCTTGTGACCAGGCTGGACCAGTGTCTGGGTGATGGGATGGGCCAGCACTCCACTGTTGAGGGAAGAAGGTCAGGCCAAGTGCTACTCTGCTGCTGCAGGGGGAAAGTTGACTTACCCATTTATCTCTATGGCAGGATGGGCATGTCATTCTCCTCAGAGAGGAGCTAGTGAAGGCTTGGGATTCTACTTGCTGAGGAGGAGGGTTGGCCTGTGTCTATGCTCACAAAGGGGTTATGTCAGGCTGAGCACTCTGCTGTGGAGGAGGTAGGAAGGTCTGTCTCTCCCCTGTGTAGGAGGTGGGGCCTACAAGTTGCTGAGTACTCACTGGTGTTGGAGTACTCACTGGGTGCTCCACTGCCAAAGAGGAGTGAGGATGGGTGCCTTCTTAGCCAAAATGGCAGGGAAGCCTGTCTCTTCTTAGAGGCAGGGCCAGCCAGTTGGTAGATTTGTTTAAGTGTTCCACTGCACCAAAGGGGAACTGCTGGGTACTGAGTTCACCCATATGGTGGGGCAGGTCCCTTGCACTGCTGGTTACATAAGCCAACTGGTCCTCCAAGGTGCACAGTTCAGGCTAAATAAGCCAGTATGACTGGCCTGTGTTAGCCGGGACTTCAGGTCTCAGCAGTGGGGCTTAGAGCATCTGTCAGTGGACTAGGGGAGCTGGGACAGGGTTGCTCCCCACAGCCTCATCCCACTGGGGACCCTGAAGCTCCCTCAAAATGGCATGCTCTCCCCTGAAGTGGAGAGAAATGCCAGGCTGAGCAGCACCTCATAGTGGCAGTTCCTCCATCTAGATCACCCCAGTAACGCCCCCCCCCCAAGCTTGTGCTCTCACAAACAGATGCCCTTCCATACTCACATCCACACACACTCTCCCTCTCAAACACACACTCACCCACTCACTCTCATCCACACCTACCTGCTGCCATGTCTACTCATCCAATTGATTCTTATTCATAGTTTCTATATCTATTTCATGCTGATATAGTTTGCACTAAATTTCTCAAAGTTCTCATTAAGTTGTTTGAGCATCCTTGTAACCATTACTTTGAACTCTATATTTGATAAATTACTTGCCTCCATTTCATTTAACTCTCTTTTTTTGGAGATTATGGCTGTTCTTTCATTTGGTAACTGTTTCTTTGTTTCCCCATTTTCTGCTTCTTTGTGTTTTTGTTGTTTTGTTTTGTTTTGTTTTGTTTTTTCCTGTGTGTAGGAGAAGACTGTTATGCCTCCCAGTCTTGGAGGGGTGGCTTTCTTGTGGATCCCAGTGGTGTAGTCTCCTTGATCTTCTGAGCTGGGTTCTCTAGGAATGACCCTTGTCTGAGTTATGTGTGTTCTCCCTTTGAATGTGTGTCTTGATTGCTGTTGTTCCATTTGTGGATGAGCTCAGCCTTCAGAGTTGTTGACTGTGATTTGCAACCCTGACTACATCATGCAAACTCTTATGCTGGTACTTTGGGTCTGCTATATGTGGACCTCGATACATTTTTCTTCCATTCAGGCAAAAGAAAAGGAGGTAAAATGAATTAAATATAAGAATTAACAGAAATTCAAGAGAATGAAAAAGAAAAAAAAATAGACCAAAATAAAAGATAGCAATTAGAAAATGTGGGGGAAAAGAAAGAAAAGTGAGAAAGAATTCCAAAACAAACAAAAACAAACAAACAAAAAAGAGAAAATAAACAAAAACATACGGACACACAGAAAAAATACACACAAAACAGCCTGGCCAGCATGACTGTGAACCAGGAGGTCATGGTTCAATTCCAGTCAAGGCACATACCCTGGTTGCAGGCTCAATCCCCAGTGTAAGGTGTGCAGGAGGTAACTGATCAATGGTTTTCCCTCATCATTGATGTTTCTAGCTTTCTCTCCTTTACCGTTCTTCCCTGAAATAAAATATGTATTTTTTTTTAGAAAACTTTGTGTTTGCTGTTTGTTGAGCTCACAGGATTTTGCTTTGATGCTGTTGTAAGTGCCTGTTGATGTGTTGGTCCCAGGCCTCCTGGACAATTCTGTGGTGCAGACCAATCTGAGTTGCTGTCTTTGTCTGGCCCTTGGCATCCTGGCTGAAGCCCTGTAGGGAAAATCCCCAAGTATTCCGGTGTGTGGGGCTTACCCCTTGAATATACTTGTTCTGGTCTGTTATCCCTTCCTCCATGGAGCTGGGCTCTACAGGGTATCTGGTCCCAGTCAGGGTGATTTTAACAGATTTGTAGTGTTGTCCATAGCTTGTAGGAAGGGTTGGCAGGTGCTTCCACTGCTTCCAATGCCTCAGCTCTGCCTAGGTTGCTGGCATTCTCTTATCATTACCTCTACACTACATTTTTTTTTTCTGTCCTCTCACAGTATTTCCTATCATCATTTTTCAAGTCGTATTTCAAGTCGAATGATCTGCAGATTAGCCACGAGTGTGGTTTGGTGTTGGGAGCAAGTGGAGAGATGCTTCATAAACTGCAGCAATTTTTTTTCTTACCTTTAAGATGATAGGATCCTGTAAGTAGAAAGTCCCAAGGCTCCTGGATCTGGCAGGATTCCATTGAGAAAGCTAACCCTTATTTTGTAAAACTGCTGTTTAGAATTCTCTGCTATTTTTTAGACGGCCTCTTATTCTAAAAAAAAAATAATAATAAATAATAATAATAATAATAATAATAATAACTTTGCTTTCTAGCCTGCTTGAATAATGAGAAGATAAACTTAACTGTTTGACCTTGCAGGCCAGAGACTACAGTAGATATGCCCATACTCTCAATGTCATTCCAGGTGTATATTTTTATTTGGATAGAACTGTGTTGTTTTCAAGGCCAGCAGTGAGATAACCACTAAGCACACATAGGGATGGCTCTTTAATAAAAAGGGAAGTTCTGCTTGTAGCTTTTTTTTAGAATTTGAATTCATCTTCTCTAAGACCATTGCAGTGAATAAAGTATGACTCTGAAGTCACACTTTTTGAGCATTGTTTGACTTATAACTCTCTGAGCATTACTTGATTTATTCCAGTTCTATGTAACATTATTGGTTCCCTGAGAGTCCAGGAAAACCAACCCATGCTTGGCTTTTTAGCCTCTGGTGAGTGGACCGGGTTTGGGGTCCACGGGTGCTGGACAGGCTTCCGGGAGGCGCGTACTCTGCTGGTCTTCACAGAATTAAACTGGGGGACTCTCAGCACTCCCAGACTTCAGCCCAGGACCCAGCTGGCATCTGGAGAGAGTGGATGGACACTTCTGGACCTGTCGATAGAATTAGTAATGTAGGGGCCCCAGTCAGTTAGGCCCACTCTAAGTGAGTGGAAGGGGGAGCTTAATCACCTCCCTGAAAGCCATAGGGCTTCCTTAGGCAATTAGTCAGAAATTGGGTGGATTGTTTAAACTCTGAGTGAATGATGGGTGAATGTGTGTGAGTATGGAAGGAAAGGGCCTGTCCTCTCCTTTCCTTTGTGTGGCTTCACAACTTTGGTTATGGAGTCTGAGTGGGCCCCAACCTGCGGTTCTGCAATTTATCATATGGCATAAGGGTGACTCACCCCCACGTGGAGGTGACCAGGCCCCGGGTTTATATGGGTGCACCTTAGCTAAAATAAATCTAAGCTCCCAAGGGATGAGGTCAGGCGAGCATCTGAGTGAGGATCTATGAAAACAGGTCATCCCTTCCCTTGTTTGTCTCTTGCCACCGAGCATGATGGGGTGGGGATAGAATAAACCCACTGTTCTCAATTGCATGTTGAAAAATTTTTAAAAGGGATTCAATGGGGATTATAGAATTAAAATGAATTCTGAAACACTGAGGAAATTCTGTGAACTAGAATGGCCAGCCTTCAGGGTCAGCTGGCCCTTGGAAGGCTCTTTAGATGAAGGACTGGTCAGGGTGGTCTGGAATGTAGTCACAGGAGACCCTGGACACCCAGATCAGTTTTCCTACATAGACAGCTGGTTAGAAATTGCTCAAACCTTGCCACCTTGTGTCCGGTTCTGCATGTGTAAGAAGGGATAGAGTAAGGTTTTAGTAGCAGGAACGAAAAGGCAGGCAGGGCAGTAGCAGGCTGAGGAGAGGCATGCAGGGCAGGAGCAAGCTAAAGAGAAGCAGGCAGAAGAAAAGAATCAGGTCCCTCAGAAGGAAGTTCAACCCCCTATTCTACAAGACATCCCCCCCCCCCCCCGAGGAAGTCACATCAGTTTTACCACCTCCATGTGAGCCACAGGAAACTCCAAGTGGTCTTCCTGCTAGCCTTAAAGGTCTTGAAAGTCTGGAAACACCACCCTACTACATCTCCCCTCAATTGGGCTCTCCAGAGCTGGTTGGGCGGCACCTGCATTCAGCTGATCAAAGGTCCAAATAACAACCGGCACCACCAGATGCCTCTCGGGGAGATTCAGGCTGCGCAAGTGCTTGGCAAAAATGGTACCTTACAGGAAGGAAGGCCAGTCTATTATTATCAGCCCTTTACCACAAGTGACATTCTGAATTGGAAGCAACACACCCCAGCTTATTCTGAAAAACCTCAGGCCATGGTAGATCTCCTAGAAATGATCTTCCAGACCCAGAAGCCCACCTGGGTGGACTGCAAACAGCTCCTTTTTGCATTCTTTAACACTGAGGAGCACATAAGAGTAATGACAGAGGCTCGGAAGTGGCTCCAGACCAGGCCCCGGCAATAACATTAGATACAGACAGATAAGCAAAGGAGGCCCTCAAAGATGAGGAACCTGATTGGTCCCTGAACTCAGAAGACAGAAGGACCAGGCTAGAAAAATATCAGCTGGCTTTCCTCCACGGGTCAGGCCTGGAGCCAAGAAAACCCACCAATATGGCTAAAATCTCTGAGGTCTTCCAGAAGCCTGATGAAAGTCCAGCAGCTTTCTATGAGAGACTGTATGAGGCATACTGGATCTACACCCCCTTTAACCCTGAGGCCCTGGACACTCAAACCATGGTAAATGTTGCTTTTGTAGGCCAAGCCCAGCCTGATACCGGAGAAAATTACAGAAGCTGGTAGGGTTTGAAGGAAAAAAATGCTAGTGAACTTCTAGAGATAGCAAACAAGGTTTTCACCAACCATGACAGGGAAGAAAGAAAGAGGAAGAAAAGAGAATGCAAAGAAGTGCCAATGTAATAGCAGAGGCTTTCAGAGATTCGGGCCCCCAGACAGCCCAAAAAGAGAAGCAAGAAGACAGATTAGGACGGAAAGAAAGAGCAAGCCTGAGAAGGGACCAGTGTGCTTATTGTAAGGAAACAGGACACTGGAAGAATGAATGTCCCAAATGGCAGAGCAAAAAAACTGGCCCCCCCTTTCCACCCAGTTGCTATCAACCAGAACCACCTGAGGCAGACCTTATTGGGCTGGCAGCAGCCAACTCTGACTAGGACAGACCTGGCTCTTTTCAGCTGGGCCCCCACGAGCCCATGGTCAGAATGAAAATTGGGGGCCAGACTGTGGACTTTATGGTTGATATGGGAGAAGAGCACTCAGCAGTCACACAGAAAGTAGCACCTCTCTCAGGAAAGGAAGTCACAATTATTGGAGCTACTGGGGACCAGACCTATAGACCATTCTGCTGGCCTCGCCGACGCCAACTTGGCAGTCACTGAGTAATTCATGAATTCTTGTTTTGCCAGATTGTCCAGTACCTCTGATGGGTAGAGACCTTTTAGCCAAAATGGGGACAGAGATCACCTTTGCCCCAGATGGCTCTGTACAGCTGCACCTAGGTGAGGAGACTTCTCCAATGATCCTGTCCATAGCAGTACCCGGGAGGAAGAATGAAGACTTTATGCCTCTCAGTCAAAAATCTCACCTTTAGAGCCTGAATTAGAGGAAGAATCCCCACTGGTCTGGGCAGAAGAAAATCCCCCTGGCCTGCCCAAAGACCCTGCCCTAATACCAATTGACTTAAAGCTCGGGGCACAGCCTGTCAAAATCCGCCAATATTCAATTCCAAGAGAGGCATACCTAGGAATTCAGGTCCACTTAGACCGGCTATTTCAGTGGGGACTCCTTAAAAGATGCCAGTCACCATGGACTACTCCTCTCTTGCATGTCAAAAAGCCTGGGACTAGTGACTACCACCTAGTACAGGATTTGTGTGCTGTTAATGAGGCTGTTGTAACCTTGCATTCGGCGTTGCCAAACCCCTACATGCTTCTAGAACTCATCCCATCAGAATCGGAATGGTTTACATGCCTAGATCTGAAAGATGCCTTTTTCTGCCTCCGATTAGCTCCCTTCAGCCAGCCCCTTTTTGCTTTTGAGTGGGAAAACCCAACTATGGGGGCCAAGGAGCAGTTCACCTGGACCAGACTTCCACAAGGATTCAAAAACTCCCCTACTCTTTTTAGTGGAGCACTAGCATCTGGTTTGTCTAAATTCCCAGGACAGGATTTGGTGTGCATTCTACTTCAATATGTAGACGACCTCCTACTAGCCAGCTCCACATGAGCTCAGTGCTTGGAAGAGACATGAGTCCTCCTGAGACTGTTAACTGAAACAGGTTACAGAGTGTCCAAGAAAAAGGAGGCTTCTGAATCACCCAAGAAAAATGAAGACTAGGAACTGAAAGGAAGCAGGCAGTATGTGCCATCCAGGCAGCAGATTCAAGAATTCCTGGGAACAGCAGGGTTCTATTGAATCTGGATCCCAGGGTTTTCAGTTCTGTCCAAGCCCCTCTATGAAGCTTTAAAAGAGGAAGAGAAGTCACCCATTTAATGGGTCCCTGAGCAGGAGAAAGCCTTCATCAGCATAAAGGTCACCAGAAAGTGAAAGACTCAGTGTCAGAAGGAAATCAGCATGCTGACCCTGCAGCAAAGCAGGCTGCCAAAGAACAAGCAGCACCGACACAAATCATGTTGGTCCCTGAATTGCCTTAACCTCCAAAGTACACTCCTCAGGAGGAGAAATGGGCCCAGCAAGAAGGGGGCAAAAGAACAAAAGAAGGTTGGTGGATGCTCCCATATCATAGGTTCTATGTCCCAGAACAGTTAGCCCATTAGGTAGTCTTCCAGCAGCATGAACTTACTCATTTAGGAAAGATTGCTCTAGAAGAGTTGTTAGGCAGATACTACCTAATTGCCTATCCTCCATCCTTGTGTGCCTCAGTTTCTCAGATTTGCCTCTTCTGTGCTCAGAACAATGCCAAACAGGGTCCTGTGGGACGGATAGGAGTTCAGCGCTGTGGGCAAACTCCTTTTGAGGACTTAGAAGTCAATTTTACATAAATAGGCCCTAGCAGAGGAAATAAATACCTACTAGTCTTTTCACCTTTTCAGGCTGGGTTGAGGCATATCCCACTCACACTGAAAAGGTGAAAGAAGTCACTAAGGCATTGCTGAAGGATACAATCCATGGTATGGAATGCCTCTGACCATAGGGTCTGATAATGGCCCAGCCTTTGTAGCAGAAATAGTACAACAGGTAGCCAAGGCTTTAGGAATTAGATGGAACCTACATACAGTTTACAGGCCTCAGAGTTCAGGGAAAGTAGAGCACATGAACCAGATTCTAAAGTAGGCTGTGGCTAAGCTATGCCAAGAGACAACCCTACCCTGAACAGATATCTTGCCTCTTGTACTCCAGCAGATATGCTGTGCCCCTAAGGCCAGGGTGGATTTCTCTCCCTTTGAAATTCTATATGGTAGACCCCCTCCCTTAATTCGGCCAAAGGGAGATTTGGGGGAATAGGAAACTTATAAATCCAGAAACAACTACAAGGACTTGGAAAAACTGTCTTTGAGGTTCATAGATGGGTTATTTAACAACTACCCACCTCTCTAGGAACAGCTGTACATCCTTAAAAACCTGGAGACCAGGTTTGGGAAAAGACTGTAAAAAAGAGCCCCTTAAGCCCATTTGGAAGGGACCCTATCCAGTCATACTAATCACCCCCACAGATCTCAAAGTTATAGAACTGAACACCTGGATACACCACTCCTGGGTGAAGGCAGCCCACCAGCCAAGTGCTTCCCAGCCTGAGTAGAAGGTGACCTCTGACCAGAAACACCCCCTGTGGATCACCCGCAAGAAGACAGAAGACCTGGCCGAGCAACCTGCTCCTAAGAATTCAGAAATGCCCTGCTGAATTCTTCTTTACACTAATCTTTCTTTCTTATATTCTCTTAAAGGCAAGATGCTCTGGTATTTCTGGATAATAATTGTTTTTATCTTTCTAGTAATTCTCATTTTGTCTTTTTATGAGTTCCGCCAAAACCTGAGGCTAGTCCCAGGAGGAGAACTCTTCTGCCCTTGCTGGAACACAGAAGCACCATAAAATTACTGCTTCCTAACGACAAAGGAACAAGATGAAGCTAAGGATAATTCTTTGACTGTTACTAAACTCTCTAAATCTGGACCACTCTCAGGTCTATACTCTGCCTCTTAGACCCTCCTGAGTCCTCACAATCTCTACCAAATGTTGAATCTCACCCTCTCCATCTTAAAAGAGCAGTACAAAGACTTTGCTGACAGTTTAGAAGAAATAGCTCCAAGTATTGTTGTAGTACAGGATCAGATTGACTCACTGGCAGCTGTTACTTTCCAGAATTGAAGAGGACTAGACTTTCTTACAGCAGAGGAAGGGTGTGTGTGTGTGTGTGTGCCTGTTCCTTGAGGAATAGTGTTGTTTTTATACTAGCCAGTCTGGTATTGTAAGGGATGGGGCCAAGAAACTAGCTGGTTGAGCTTCAAAAATAAGACAGGAGTTATCTGAGACCTGAGATGCATGGGGGGAAGGGGTCTGAAAATGGCTCCTTCCATTGACAGGAACACTGTTAATGCTACTCATAGTCATATCCCTAGGACCATGCCTTCTAAATCTGTTAACTCGCTTTATCTCATCCCATCTAGATGCCTTTAAACTTCAAATGGTCTTACAAGCCAGAAAAATTCTCTACAAACCTCTCCAAGAAGAAGAAATGGGAAGTTAATACCTTGAACGTTGGTCCTTTTCAGCTGGAAGCAGTAAAAGAGCGATCAGCACTCCTGTTCACCATAACATTCCATAGTTATTGTACCTCAAAGCTGAAAAGCTTGTGGGACAAGGTGGGGATATGAGAAGGCTAACCCCTGTTTTGTAAAACTACTTTTTGGAATTTTCTTCTATTTTTTAGATGGCCTCTTATTCTTAAAATAATAATAATAATAAAATAACTTTGCTTTCTAGCCTGCTTTAGCTTGCTTGAATAATGAGGAAGATAAACTTATCTGTCTGACCTTGTAGGTCAGAGACTAGATATGCCCATACTCTCAATGCCAAGCCAGGTGTATTTTTTTAATTGGATAGAACTGTTTTCAAAGCCAGCAGTGAGATAACCACTAAGTGCACATAGGGCTAGCTCTTTAGTAAAAAGGGAAGTTCTGCTTATAGCTTTGCTTAGAATTTGAATTCATTTCTCTGAGCCCACTGCAGTGAATAAAGTGTGACTCCAAACTCTCTGAGCATTGCTTAATTTATTCCAGTTCTGTGTAACATCATCAGCAGACTTGCCTCCACTCTAATGTTCATGGCTAGCCCCCTTAAGATCAGGAACAAGGCATAGATGTCCTCTCCCAGCTCTGCCATTTCAACATCTTGAAGTTCGCAATAACTTTAATGTTGAGAGCTACTGATATGGAGAGCAGATATAGAGGGATGTTATTGTTTGGAAGGGAAGTTTTCCTTCCATAAAAATGTCAAGTAGCTGCTCTTCTGGGGTTCTTTCACTCTTTTGTCTCTTTGCTCCCTCCTTGTTGATTTTTGCCTGTTAATTCTTCTTTGGATATTTGGTAAAAGTCCCCTGTGAAACCATCCAGTCCAGGGCTTCTCTTTGCTGGGGAATTTTTTTTTATTACTGCTTTGATTTCAACAGTAGTTATCAGTCTATTCATATTTTCTGATTCTTGCTGTTTGAGTTTTAGGAGATTATATTTTTTTAAGAATATGTCCATTTAGTCAAGGTTGTCCAGTTTATTGGATGAGAGTTGTTTATAGTATTTTCATTATCCTTTGTATCGCTGTGGGGTCGTTATGCTCATTTAACATTTGACAAAGGAGGCAAGAGCATAAAATGGTGTCAAGAAAGTCTCTTCAAAAATTATGTTTGGAAAATTGGATAGATACATGCAAAAAAATGAAATTAGATCACTAACTTAGACCATACACAAAATAAACTCAAAATAGATAAAAGACTTAAATGTAAGACATGAAACCATAAAAATCCTAGAAGACATAATTGGCAGCAAAGTCTCAGACATCTCTCATAGCAACATGTTTATGGATACATTTACTAGGATAATAGAAATCAAGCAGAAAATAAACAAATGGGACTACATCAAAATGAAGGTCTTCTGAGATCAAAGGAAACCATCAATAAAATAACAAGGGTGTCCACTCCATTTGAGAACACATTGGCCAATGATACATCTGATAAGGGGTTAACCTCCAAAATTTACAAGGAACTCAAAACTTAATAAAAGGAAGATAAAAAAAAAATCCAATTGAAAAATGGCTAAAGGACCTCAATAGAAACTTTCCCAAAATAGACATACAGAAGACTAAAAGGCATATGAAAAAGTGCTCAAAGTCACTGATCACCAGAGAGATGCAAATCAAAATGATAATACCTGTAAGAATGGCTATCATCAATAAATCAACAAAAACAAGTGTTGGTGAGGATGTGGGGAAAAGGGAGCTCTCGTGCACTGCTGGTGGGAATGCAGACTGGTGCAGCCACTGTGGAAAACAATATGGAGTTTCCTCAAAAAATTTAAAATGGAACTCCCGTTTGACCCAGTGATCCTACTTCCAGGAATATATCCCAAGAACTCAGAAACACCCATCAGAAAGAATATACACATCCCTATGTTCATAGTAGCACAATTTACAATAGCTAGGATTTGGAAACAGCCTAAGTGTCCATCAGCAGATAAGTGGATTGAAAATCTATGATGCATATTTACAATAGAATACTACGCAGCTGTTTAAAAAAGAATGAACTCTTAACCATTTGCAACAGCATGGATGGACCTAGAGAGCATTATGCTAAATGAAATAAGCCAGTCAGGGAAATATTAATATCACAGGATCTCACTCATATGTGGAATCTAGTGACCAATATAAATTGATGAACAAAAATAGACCCAGAGACATAGAAACATGGAACAGACTGTCAAACCTCAGAGGGAAGGCAGGAGAGGTTGGAAGGGTGGGGGAAGAGATCAACCAATGTACTCATATGCATATATGCATAACCCATAAACACAGACAATAAGGTGGTGAAGGCTTGGGGGTGGGGTGGGAGAGGGTAATGGGGGAAAAAAAAACAAATGTAATACTTCCAACAATATTTATTTAAAAATATGTTGACAGAGATGTGGATAAATGGGAACTTTCAGACACTGATTATGAGAACATAAATTAATAAAACTATTATGCATTTAATGCAAAAGCAGTTCTGAAGGAAAATTTATGGTGATAAATACATAAATATTTTAAAAAATTAGGAAAATTATAAATAAATAACCAAACTGTAAACCTCAAAAATCTAGAAAGAGAAGATCAAGTTGAGCCCAAAGTTAGACAAAGGAAAGAAATATTAATGAGCATAAGTGAAATAAATAAAGTTAGGGCCAGCTAAAAAAAGAAAAGAACCAATGAGTGTCATTGGTTTTTCTAAAAGATAAACAAAGTTGACAAATCTTTAGCCAGACTCAAGAGAAAGAAAGAGAGAGAGAGAGAGAGAGAGAGAGAGAGAGAGAGAGAGAGAGAGAGAGACTCAAAAAAATCAAATTAGAATTGAAGGAGAAAAGCAATAACTGTTATTGTACATATGTACATATATATGTATGTACATATATATGTATACACACACACACACACACACACACACACACATATTGGATTTTAGAAGACTGCTTGAACAATTATATGACAAAATATTATATAATCTAGAAAAGCTGGGTAATTTCCTAGAATTATACAGCCTACCAAAACTGAACCAAGAGGAAATAGCAAGTATGAAGAGGCAACTATCAAGTGAAGAATTGAATTAGTAATCAAATAAGCACAGAGTTTCTACATTAAAAAAAAAATCTTAACACAAAAAAGCGCAGAACCAGATGGCTTAATGGGTGATTTCTACCAATCATTTTGGGATGAGTTAATGCCAATTCTTTTCAAATAATCACAAAAAATTGAAGAGGAGAGAACACATCCATAACTCATTCTATAAAATCAGCAACACCCTAATACCAAAGCCAGATAATGACACTACAAGAAATGAAAACTATAAGGTAATATCTGCAATGAACATAGGTGCAATTATTTTCAACAAAATATTAGCAAAAAATTTAAGAACTCATTAATAGAATTATACACCATGACCAAGAAATAATCTTTGGATGCTAGGATGTTGCAACATACTCAATTTAGTATTTGTAATACAATACACTTAGAGAATGAAAGATAAAATTTATCAATAGGTGCAAAAATTCTTTTAAGAAAATATAATATCTATTAATGGTTAAAATTCTTAACAGACTGGGGATAGAAAGAACATACCTCAACATAATAAAGGTCATATGTGACAAACCCACAGCTAACATTTTACTCAATGGAAAAAATTGAAATTTTTTCCTCTAAAATCAAGAACAAGAAAAGTGTGCCCACTCTCTCTATTCATATTTAATATCCTACTTGAAGTACTATCTAGAAGCAATTAGGGAAAATAAGTAAATAAAAGGTATTCAAATTGGAAAGAAGAGTAAAATTACCATTATTCACTGATAATATGAGATATTGAAAATCCCTAAGACTCAACTAAAGAACTGACCTTGGATCTGATTAATGGATTCCATAAAGTTTCAGGATATAAAATCAATACACAGAAATCAGGTACTTTCCTATTCACTAACAATAACACATCTGAAAAAAATAATGAGAAATACCCCATTAATAATAACATAAAAAGCAATAAAATATCTGGCAATAAACATACCCAAGAAGATGAAAAATCTGTATAATAAAAAGTATAAGACTGCTGAAAAAGTAAAAGAAGACACAAACAATTGAAAGAACACCCTGTTTCCATGGATTAGAAGAGTTGATATTGAGAAAATATCCATGTTACTCAAAATTCATCTATAGATTCAGTGCAATTCCTATCAAAATTCCAGTAGCATTTTTCACAGAAATAGAAAAAAAAATAATCAAACCTAAAGTTTGCATGGAATTCCTTAGTGATTCCCCAGATAATACAGGCTTAGCTAATCAAAGGACGTGAAGAATAAACCATCCAATATTTTTGATAATATGTTATGCCAAGAATAAAGAGATATGTTATCCAGGCGCTGTGTGCTCTAGGACAACTGACCTGATACTCTTGAAAGTATCACTATTTCTGGAATCTAGTGGTGAATAAGTATACAAGAATCATGAAAGAAATGCCAGTGAAGGGGGCAACTAGGATTACTTTACTCTGAAACAGCTGGGAAATAGTGCCTATCTTAATTTTAGAATCAACTTTACCCTAGAAAAGGGGCCTCAACTGAGGCATGTAGTCACTTGCTAGTTATATATTGGATAATTATCAATAATCAATTATTATCACCCTTCAATTCATGTGGCACTTCAGAACCTGGCACATTTGCTTAAAATTAGTAAATATTGGGATTTGTCTCAATAGTCCCAGGTCATTATTGTCAATTTATAGATGAGTCCTCTAAGGAGAAACAAGGCTATTTGGTTTTTCCTGTGCAGTGATATAGACATGATGGTGATGGTGATGATGGTGACATATAACATTTGTTGAAATTCTGACTATCTGTACTCAGACCAGATATGTTTATTATTTTATTAAATTATCATGTGGCATGTTTAAAAAAGGAATGAACTCTTAACCATTCTTTTTCTGTGAGGTGAGATATGGGACATTACTATAACCATTTCATAGATGAGAAAATTGTGGTAAAAAAAAAATAGGTTAAGTAGTTTTCCCATGTTGCATAACTACAAAATTGCAGAATTTAAATTAATATACCAGGCAGTCTGGCTCCTAAAAGCTATGGAGCCTCCTTGGTTATGGCTATTAATTGGGTGGACCAGGACTTGAGAACTATAATGTTAATATTCTTTCCATCCTCTCTTATTACCCACTACAGAAGGCTCCTCGAGCTACCAAAGAAGCTGGGTGGCCACACTTACAAAAGATGATAGTCAAAAGGATTGTCTTTGTGGAAATAGGTAGCTAGAGATTGCAGCCAGAAAAATTGGCTTATAGCATAAGTACTCGGAACCACCTTTTTAATCCAAGAGAAAGGCTGTAGCCTAGCACCTGAGTCTGTTTGAAGGGTAATTTGAAAACGGTCCTCCTAGCCCCAGTTGCAGTAGTACAAAGAGTTATTACTTGTAACTGCTGGAGGATGCTGGTGCTAGCACACTCCCTTCACAAGTCAGTTTCTTTATGTCTCATCTCATATAAACTTAGGCGGCTGTTTCCATAGACACCCACACTTCAGTTTCCCAGCTTAACCGCATTCACACAAGAATGCAGACCTTGGTTACAGCAGCTGTGAACTGTTTTACCATTTGTTCAACAGGCACCACTTATCTACTTTCCTCTGTATGTACAACAGGATGGTGGTTAGTTAAAAAAAAAAAAAATACACAGTAATAAAACATTACCTGAAAAACCTTTGGGAGTTTCAAAGCTAAATAAATATATTTTTATCTATGAAAGAAGGCAAAATCAGAAAATAAAGAAGGAACAACTTTTTTTCTGCTCTTGGCTTTTGGGGGACAAGGGTGGGGCAATAGTGACTTGTGCTGGGCTGTTTCACAAGTGCGAGATAAATGTACACCCCCTTCTTTCTATTAAACAGAGATGCGAGTCTCTGGGGACCCATAGGGGATGGGAGTGGGGTGTGGAAGTCTGTGTGGACACTGAAGAAAAACTAAAAATAAGCTAATAATACTTACATGTCACTAGGCTATGCTTACTTTTGAACATGTACCAACAATAAGCAAAGAAAGTAATTGAATTAAATTATGTTTAAAAGCATGTTCCTGCTGAGAATCTGTAAAAAGAACATTGCAGTAGAAGATTCCATAGAGAGAGAAAAGATATGAATCATCTTAAATATTAACTCTTGTGAAAAATAGTAAACTTTATCAATTGGCCTAAAACCATAGTCGTCAAACTGCAGCTCGAGAGCCACGTGTGGCTCTTTGGCCCCTTGAGTGTGGATCTTCCACAAAATACCACGGCCTGGGTGAGTCTATTTTGAAGAAGTGGCATTAGAAAAAGTTAAGGTTAAAAATTTTGGGTCTCAAAAGAAATTTCAGTCATTGTACTGTTGATATTTGGCTCTGTTGACTAATGAATTTGCCAACCACTGGCCTAGAACATCAGGTATAGACATGCTAAGGGAGTGCACATTCATATATGCAAACAAACACACATGGATTGGTTCCTGTATGAAGCCTTCGTATACACCCAGTACACAAAATGTTCTGCTTTAGCATATCCCAGTTGAACACAACATATGCAAACATGCCTCACATCAAGGAGTGCTTTGAATTTCACTGTAATCAATCAGACAAATAAATATTCTGGGCTTAGATGAAACACTATTTCACCTCTCTTAATCATCACAACAACTCTATGATATATGTTTTATTATTGCATTATACAAATGAGGAAACTAAGGCAAAAAAGCATTAGAAGACTTTTTAAACGTCAGATTGCTATTAAGAGCTTGAGCCAGGATTTAACCTTAGGCAGTCTGTAACAAAGTCTGTGCTCTTCACCATTGTAGTTAGCAAGTGGAAAGAAGTGCTGTTAATCCAGTAGGAAAAAGTAGGTGCTGAACCACCCCCACTGTTTTCCTCTTGTAAGCAATTAGGTATTTTTTGTGAGTTACTGCTCTAAATTAGTGGGCGGGTGGTGGGAATTGAAATGGTAGAGATATTTTAGATTGGAAAGGATGTGTGATTTGAAAAGTAATTACTATTCGTTGAGAAAATGAACTCTTTGTAAGGAACTCAGCAGAGACTCTTCCTCCGGTAGCCTCTTACTAGTAAAACTGTGCATGGTCTATATCTTGCTTTAGATTGCTTTTCCTTAAAAAGAGAAAATACATGTGCAGGATAATTCTGGGACAAGAATATTTCAAGCAAATATTGAAGGCTTCCCTCCACTCACTAAACTATTATTTCCTGGTTCGTAACAAGAACTTGGTCGTCTAGCACCTTTTGTTATAATTTGCTGAAACTGGGATTTTTCTGTAATATTTTTATATCCATGATTAAAATGGTTGGTGCATTACCATTCATGTAGACAAATTAAGCAGTGTTTTAGCCAGTGTGTTACTTATTCTTCTGTGCTCAAAGAAGCTTTTTTCAGCTAGTTGAATATTTACAAATGGTCATCTTTTCACTTGTAAGTAAGACTTTCGACAAAAAAAAGTTTTTTACCTTTCTTTAAACTCCTTTTCCAGAGAGATTTGATTTCACTATGGAGACTATAGACATTTTGAAATGTGTGAAATAGGCATACAAATCTTTTTTTCTTTAAATGCCCATCTACATAAATACAGTAAAATAATGGATTAGACAAAAAATACATCACTCCAAAAATAGGCAATTCTGGTAGTGTTCTTGCACAAAGTAGTTAGATTAAGTTGGTTTTGTCTAAGGGCCAAATTTTTTAAATTATTATTATTATTATTATTATTATTATTATTAATTCTTTGTTCATACGGTATGTTTATATTCTTTGTTTCATTTTATTGCAAGAAATTGAGATAATTAAGAAACTATTGAGACATTGCTTTGTTTATTTTATATTCATGGGATTTTAATTGGGACCTTACAGAGGAAAAAAGAGGAAGGATTTTAAAGGTATTATGATCTAACTGTTGATTAAACAGAAGAGCTCAATAACAGGTATATATAAGTCAATAGAATTGAGCCATGGCTTCAGTACAAGGGGCAAAGGAAGATTTCTGATACTAAGGCAAAATCCTTCCATCATTTTTTTCTGAGTGCAACCCTGGACCTGCTTATAGGTGCTGAGAATTAGTAGGTGAGATAGAATCCGCGTTTTGCAGGTTAAAGAGCCTTGTAGTTACCAAAGAGATTTGCCTTCAGAATCACTAATACATGAAAGTGGATACAAGGGTCTTTATTGAACAATTTAAATTTCTAATATTAAGTGTTTAGAATATTTCCTGTGCATTAAATCATTATATGGTAAAGTAATGTAATAAGGTTGGAGTTAACTAAGCAACAATAAAAAAAGTTAAGTCAAATATTACCATTTTAAAATACCTAGACATGAAGCAGAATAATTGCAAATATTAAAATGTAGGACCAGTGATTTATAGATGAATGGAAGTTTGAAAGTTAAGTGAAATTATTGAGATGCTTGAGTAGCAAATGAATTTCAACAAACAAGTACTAATAAATAGCATTTGAGAATTACTAATAATGTCAAACACATATAATTTTCTAATGAAAAGAAGCCATTAAATCCATGGAGGATCCACTTATAAAATTCAAGCTAAGATGAAGGTATCCTCTTTATGAGTGAATCACATTCTTGAATGCTACCCACTGCTGCTGATGAAGTATAACCTGATCAACTGCTCAGGCCTTGTACACATTTCACCCTAGGAAATGATGGAAGGATTTTGCCTTAGTACCTAGGTTGGGGAATTCTGTATATTGATATTGCAGCCACACTTAGGAAAGGAATGGGAACTGGCAGACATTGAAAGACTATGATTCAACTAGGTGATTAAACCTGAAAAAGAAGACTGGAAAATTACAAGGAAGAGAAAGGGGAAGGTATGAGGTGGGAAGGGAACTTGAGACCTTGCCAACAGTGTTATTTAGACTTTCCCCGGGTCCTCATGATGAATAGCTTGCTATTTTGAGATTCTCTGCCACGGAGTACTACAGAGAGAAGCTTCTATGAAAATATTCTAAACAATAAAGCATACACTGTATATGTATATACATACATGCAAAGGCATGGATTTCTAAAGCAACTGAGGATATTTGGTCTCAGTTGGACATGACTATTAGAGTCTCTGAACTATTCATTAGTCACATCAGCACTTACTATTTCTTTCCCTGAACCGCTTGTTTTCATTGAAACTTGTAAACAGAGATAAAAACGGAAAAAAGGGGTCTTTAAGGGGTGACATATATGTCTAGAACATTCACAACAGTTTTTTAAATGGTATCATTTGAACTATTAAAATCTTTTCATAGAGTCACAAAACATTGTGGGTGGCAAACGAGGGAGGAAATACTGGGATATATAGTTGCATGCCGCCCTAAGGTGCCAATGAGCTCACTTCTCTATTCCCCTATGTTATAACCAAATGCAAAATACATGCTTAGGTGTTTTTGTTTACTGACTTAAATTTACTAACTTAAAGATAGACAAATGTAAGCTATATGAACATTGTTGTTTCATCTGACTACCATTCTGTTTTGATTTTTAAGGTAAGAAGTCTTTATTAAACAGCATAATTCTTTTCACCAATTTAAAATTCTATTTTTATACTTTTCCACAGTCAAAATTTTACTACAAATGAGCTTTACATGCTATATCCATATCTTTATTTCCCAGTCTCTCTCAAAACCCAGATTCCCTATTTTCTAATGAATATATTATCTTGAATGTCATTAATGACCTGATCAATACATGAAATAATTTCTCAAGTCCTCATTGTCCTTTACATTTTAAAGTGTTTGACACACATCACCACCACTTTTTGAAATTTTGTTTCCTTAGTTTTCTTAAGCCAATAGCTATCCTGATTTTCTTCCTACCTTTACATCTATTTCCTTTTTAAAAATAACACTTTTATTGATTTCATAGAAGAAGGGAGAGGGAGAGAGAGAAACATCAATAATGACAATCATTGGTACGATGCCTCCTGCACACCCTCTATTGGGGATTAAGCTTGCAACCCAGGCATTTGGACTGACTGGGAATTGAACCATGGCCTCATGGTTCATTGGTCTATGCTTGACCACTGAGCCACACCAGCAAGGCATGTCTATTTCCTTTTGTTACAACTTTCCCCTTGCTCAGCGATGAAATATTGTTCTTCCCCATGTTACATCCAAGACTCATTTTTCTTCTCCTCATGCTGTCCATTCATGCTAGACAAGCACATCTACTTTTTAAAATTTATCTTTATTATTATAAGTAATATAGGTTCCCTCTACTCTTATTGTTTCAATTGCTACCTCAACACTGATTATTCTTAAATCTATATTTTTGGCCTCATCTTCTCTCCACTTTGTTTCTAGTGATATTCTGAAATCTGTTGTTATCAGAGACAGAAGAATTGCTACATATATACATAAAGCTCTGTTGCCTTTATCAATGTTTAGAGAAAATTTATTATCATGTTAAATGTTATTTTAATGAGGAAACCAGAAGTTTTATCACTTGAAGACAAAAGAAAAAAAATCAATTTAATTAGAATAAACTAGGCAGGTAAAAAGTTATGCTTATATAAACATACCTCAGAATGCTTCCTTCTACCAGTTTACATGAGGGCACTAGAGCATATTCTTTCAGAGATGCTTAGCTCTTGGGAGAATTTAAGAGTATGGGTCCATGCCAGCTTTATAAGATGTTTCTGGACATTGAAGGGGGAGCTTAGGACCCCCACCCTTACCTTTGCCTCATCATTTAAAATGCTATATCACTGCTACCCCCAGTGACAACCTAGTCTAGATAGAGGCCAAAATGCCTTGGATATATGATTATGCTATCTACTCTAATGTACAATGTAGATCATATACGGTAGATCAGAAGTGCCTCTGCTAGTAGTTCTCAAAGATCTCTCCTCTAAAGCGGGGTGATGCCAGCTCTACATACTTTCTTAGGTTGTTTGAAACTCAAGAAGTTAATAAAAGTATAGGTGCTACTTACATAAAAAAGAACTTTATTAATCACTATAGTATATGTGTATACGATTCTGCTTTGTTGCTTACTTTGAAGAAAATTTGAAATTGCTTTTGTATGGTGACCATAATAGAGCTTTTGTTCTTTTGGTTTTACTCTGAGTTGCAAATGCTCAAATAGTTCATTGCCATTCATGATGCCCATATCCCACAATAATAGAGGACCTATACTTCAGCTTGTAAAACACAATGCAGTCCAAAAGTCTAGTCTCTTGTTTGAGGCTTTTGTTCTGACCATAAGCTACATATGGCATTTTTTATGAATGTTTATGGTGAAATAATAATCTAGGGCTTGCCCAGCTGGTATTGCTCAGTGGTTGAGTGCTGACCTATGAACCAGGAGGTCATGGTTCAATTCCTGGTCAGGGCACATGACTGGGTTGTGGGCTCGATACTTAGTGTGGGGTGTGCGGAAGGCAGCCAATCAATGATCCTCTCTCATCATTGATGTTTCTCTCTCTCTCTTCCTCTCAGAAACCAATAAAAATATATTCTAAAAAAAGAACCTATGGCTTATCTCTCACTGTTTGACATCCTTTTTAAAAAGTGTATGTGTTTATAGACTTAAAGTAATATCTGAGAAGAACAATGTCAAGATATGGTAAGACAACCTTTCATCTAGTAGGCAAGCTGCTCTTGGTGAAAATGAACAAGGCAATGCTGATGCTTTTGAAACAAACGAGCATTCAGCAGACACTAAATTACTAAAACAGTTGGCACTGATTGGAAAGAGGAGAATAAAGAGAGATAGAGAGAAAATAATTTCATAATTTAATTATTCTTTTAGTTAACATTGATGAAATCATAGAATCTAAGGGCTGACAGAAATGTTGAGGTTATCTGATCCTGTGCTTCCCAAATTTCAATCATTCTTTTACCTACCATATGATTTTTCCATACCTGCTTTTCCCCATTTAATATATAAAATAGTATTATATGTACAATTCTTTAATATATTTAAATTTAACTTTATGTACAGTTATTTAACTGCCTTCATTTCTTATTTAAGAAGAAATGTTACATTACAATATGATTGGAAAGCAAGTCATATCTGACATAAAAATATGGTAATTGCAAAAATAAATGGTAATCTATTATAAATATTAATTAAGTACTATAAAAATATTTGTCCATAAATCTCCAGAAAATTATTTGTATGTTACTTGTGACAAATGGGTTCACTTCTACACCTGCTTTTTAGCCATAGAGTACGTAGAAAAGAACTTCCCTTACCCAGAAAGGCAAAAGGCTGGATTCTCTTTGAAGTTATAGAACAAAGATGTGGCAAAAATGAGACTGATCTGGTTACAATAATAGTTCACTATCTGAAAGGTAAATTATTTTCTGTATATTTCATGGAGATGAGTTCCACATTAAACTGTCCTTTGAAAGAAGAGCTATTACTTGAAGATGAATAGATTATCACATAAATTTTTCTTCTTAAACTTACTGGCATACTTCTATTTTCATTCCCAATTATGAGAGTTTAACAAAGGAATTAAAATATGGGAAAGAACATCCCCACAAGAAAAAAATATTGATATGGGTGGATTCAGATGGGCAAAGCGTCAATCTCCACAGACAGAAGGGAAAATTAAACACTGATCATATCTCCTAACAGCTGCATAACTTCCAGAGGCTCATGAAAAAGACAGCACAATAGCCAACTAGGGCAGGCACACCAGGTTTAACTGGAAATCTTAGTGACCAAGGAGTTTGAAGTATATATGCAAAAAAAAAAAAAAAAATCCTAGTGGTCAAACGTTTTATTTTCAAATCAGCCACTTCCAGTGAAGCATCCATCTTATATAAAAACTGCTGTTTGAAATTTTAACCCTGCTATTTGGCTTCTGTAAATGATTGCTTGCTTAAATAATAAGGAAAATAAGACCACTACCACTTCAGAGAGGCTATTAAACCTTCCCCGGACAAAATTATCAGTGCTGGCATCAGGCCAAGCCTTTGATTGAGGTCTCAAAGCCCCAGCACATAGGGGCTCCTTAAGAACTTGCAAAGGGTGCCGGAAACACCCCATATTTTGGAGACAAAGATGTTAAAAACATGTAAGTAGAGAAAATTTCTCCATGTTGGGGCCCAGAATTTGAGAGACATTTTCATCTGGACCCGAGTGTAAAAAATATAACTCCATCTCTCTAAGTATTGCTTGGTTCTTCTCTGGTTTTCTGTAGCACCAGGGTGTGTTTTACTCGATTTAGTAAACAATAACCCAATTCCCTATACTTACTCCTTTTCTATCTCTAAATATGGGCAGTGAGAATCAGTTCTCAGCAAAATGCTTCCACCCAAGCATTACCCTTTTTTTAGTATCAACATGATTAGAATGGTAGCAAGAGTCTCCAACTAAAATTAAAATTAATGTATTAGCATATTTGGCTTTATTAGTTGCATTAGCTATAAATGAAAATTAGTCAAACCTAGCAATTATACAGTGAATAATTGAATCTGAATGACTTTAACTAGAAATGCAGAATTTCAAAGGACTTGGAAGGCCATTTATTATAACCATCTTAAATAATAAGATGAAGAAACTAAAGTCCAGAGAGGGATAAAACTTGCCAACAATAGCAAGTTAATATTGCAAATGCAGTTCAACAGGTAGCAGGATACAAAATTAACAATTAGAAATCTATGGCATTTTGAAACACCAATAATGAACTCTTAGAAATGGAAACTAAAACAAACAAACAAAATAAAACACATGCACAAAAAAAAAATCCCATTTATCATTGCAACAAAAAAATTAAGATGCTTAGGAATAAAGTTGACCAAAGAAGTAAAAGACCTGTACTCAGAAAACTATAGGACATTGAAAAAAGAGATAGAGGAAGATATAAACATAAGTGGAAGAATATACCGTGTTCATGGATTGATAGAATCAACATCATTAAAATGCCCATACTGCCCAAAGTAATCTATAGAGTCAATGCACTCCCCATTAAAATATCAATGGTATATTTCACAGACCTAGAACAAACTCTCCAAAATTTTATATGGAATCTAAAGAGACCCTGAATAGCTGCAGAAATCTTGATAAAGAGGAACAAAGTTGGAAGAAGCACAATACCAGATATCCAGTTATACTGCAAAGCTGCTGTACTCAAAACAGCCTGATACTGGCACAAGAACAGGTATATCAATCAATGGAACAGAACAGAGGACCCAGAAATTGATCCATGCCATTATGCTCAATTAGTATTTGACAAAGAAGGCTAGAGAATACATTGGAGCAGTGACAGTATCTTCAATAAATGGTGTTGGGAAAATTGGACAGATACATACAAAAAAAGTAAAATAAAACTAAACCTTCAACTTACACCATACATAAGAATAAGCTCAAAATGGGTAAAAGACTTCAATGTAAGACATGAAACCATAAAATTCTTAGAAGAAACCATAGGCAGCAAAATCTCAGACATCTCTCATAGAAATATGTTTACCAAAACATCTCCTAGGACAATGGAACTTAAGGAGGAAATAAACAAATGGGACTACATCAGAATAAAAATCTTCTGCACAGCAAAAGAAACCATCAACAAAACAACAGGAAAGCCCACTGTATGGGAGAACATATTTGCCAATGATAAGAGGTTAATCTCCAAAATACTTAGGGAGCTCATAAAATTTAACAAAAGGAAGATAAACAATCCAATTAAACAATGGGCAAAGCACCTAAATAGACACTTCTCCAAAGTGGACATACAGAAGGCTAAGAGGCATATGAAAACATGCTCAAAGTGACTCATCATCCAAGAGATGCAAATCAAAACAACAATGAGGTATTACCTCATACCTGTCAGAATGGCTGTCAACAAATCATCAAACAAGTGTTAGTGAGGATGTGAAGAAAATAAATCCCTCAGACACTTCTGGTGGGAATGCAGACTTGTTCAGCCTCTGTGGAGAACAATATGGAGTTTCCTCAAAAAATAAAAAATGGGCCAAAACCAGTTTGGCTCAGTGGCTAGAATGTCGGTCTACAGACTGAAAGGTCCCAGGTTCGATTCCGGTCAAGGGCATGTACATTGGTTGTGGGCACATCCTTGGTGGGGGGTGTGCAGGAGGTGGCTGATCGATGTTTCTCTCTCATCGATGTTTCTGGCCCTCTATCCCTCTACCTTCCTCTCTGTAAAAAAAAATCAGTAAAATATATTAAAAATAATTAATTAATTAATTAATAATAAAAAATTGAACTCCCATTTGATCCAGTGATCCCACTTCTAGAAATATATCCCTAGAAACTAGAAACACCAATCAGAAAGTATATATGTACCCCTATGTTCAAAGCAGCACAATTTACAATAGCTAAGATATGGAAACAGCCCAAGTGCCCATCAGCAGATGAGTGGATAAAAAAGCTGTGGTACATTTACACAATGCAATAATATGCTGTTGTTAAAAAAGAACTCTTACCATTTACAACAGCATGGATGGAGCTGGAGAGTATCATGCTAAGTGAAGTAATCCAGTCAGGGAAAGGTAAGTACCATAGGATTTTATTCATATTGGAATTTCATAAACAAAATAAACTGATGAAAAAAATAGATTCAGAGACACAGAAGCATGGAATAGACTCATAACCTCAGAGAGTGTGTGGATGGGAAGAGTTCAACCAAAGAATTTGTATACATATATACATAACCCATGGAAACAGACAATAAGGTGGTGACATATGTAATACTTTCAACAATAAAGATTAAAAAACACTTTAAAAACTGGAAAGGGCATCTTTGAATGGCAGGTATGTCTATTGATATTTTACTATATAGGGAATGAAAACTTAAAACCATTAAAATATTTAGTTAAGAAAAAATAAATTATGAACATAGTTAAAATAAAAGTGTCCTGAATGTGAGTATAATCCTATTCTTAAACATCATATTCTGTTTGGACATCAGTTTTTTTCTCTCTTTCTCCCACTTCCCAGTTTCACATTTGTTTTAGAAAGCATTTATTCTTGCAAATGCATAGCATTTTTAAGTGAAAAGCCTTTCTTTTAAAATTGAAATTGCAGTTTTACATTTAAAACATTAAAGTGAGTTCCTAAGTTCATCAAACTCATTTAGCTTTTTCCCAGCCAAGACTTCGTATTTTGGCTTTATGCCCTCATACCAACTCAAATCTAAACTAGACTCCTTAGTTGGTAACTCAACTCTAACTCAGATCTGACATCAGTCTTTCTTTCATGCACCTGGCTTCATTTATCTTTGTACATTTCAACATGTTTACACTGCCTGCAGAAGCTAGGTTTTCTAAATCCCTGTGCTCCTCGTGACCTTTACTTTCCCATATCTAGACATTTTTCTTAAAATGTTTTTAAAATGTCAATTGTTTTTCCAGAAACTTCTTTCAAGGGCAGAGCGTAAGCCTTTATAAAAACAGCTAATTTTTTTTTTTTTTTTTGCAAATACTCAGTGCTAAGTTGGTTTCTTTCTTGGCAAATTGCCCTGTATTCTTCAAGAAACAGAAATAAAAATTTACAATGTATGAATGTTGAAACAAAAACTCAAGGTGAAGAAATGGAAATCCAGATATATATGAAAATAAAAAATAGTGTCAATAGGTTTGAATGTTAATATGCTTAGGCCAAATTATCTATTTATATATAAGGTGAGAAGTATATTGCATTTCGTGAAGTGTAAGCCCATCTTAGTCACTCTCCTATCCACTTGTCTTATGTACCAGAAAAAATCACAGAAAAATTGTTCCAAAAATGATTTGGAAAGTATGATTCTCTCTCACTTCTATATTCCATCTTTTTAATGTTTTTTGCTTGTTAGCATATTTAATTTACCAAATAACTAGGGGAGTTGCTTATTTATTAGTTTGTGTTTATTTGTTTATGCTTTTTTCTTAAGGGGCTTCTGTTCATTACATATGGTGTTTCTTTGCAGATATTAAATAGTGTATAGTATCATAGATAGGCACACTCTTTTTTGTGTAAAGAAATCTTTTATAGGAAGCTTTTGATTATGTTCATGACCATGAATCATTAAAATCTATAGATTATTCACAATGGTTTAATTTTCTGTTACATAGCCTTTCCCCAACACATTATTTTAAAATATTCTTTATTATAGAAATCATATGGAATTTTTGGACTGGAACCTGGATTCTTTGTCCACCGGAATCGAAGAATGAATCCACGGACAGAAAGTGATATAGTAAGGGTAGAAATTTATTGAAGAACAAGTACAGACACTCCCACATGGGGAGACAGAAAGAGTCCCACAGAATGAACTCCCACAAAGGGATGGGAAAAAGGGTCCCAGTGAGTTCCTTTTTCTATGGCTTATAAAGGCTGCAGATCCTGGTGCCTTGATATCCCCTCTGATTGGTCACTATTCCCTTAGACTGGTTACTATAGTAACTCCTGGGCTCAAAGGTTGAACCTCACATGTGAGGTTCTCCACCACCCCCACCCTCACCCTGCCTCTCCCCCTCTTTCCTTATTGTTTTTCTATTCTCTTTGGACTTTCTTCTTCTGCCTCTGAATGAAGGGCTTCCTTCTCTTTATTCTGTAAATATAGTCCTTTTGCTGTTCCCAGCTTCCTCATTCTATGGAAATGTACCTGTTGCAGCTTTCCAGCTCCCCCATTCTGTGGAAATATACCTTCTGCTGCTCTGCAGCCCTGTGCTTCCTTCATGGTCCCCATAATTTCCAAAATTTCTAATATTTCCTAAACCTGTCCTATCTTACCCCTAAAATTCCTATTTCAAAAGCAAACATTGAAGAGTATAGGAGAGGAGTGATTCATTTCTTGAAAGGGATTTGTATTTGCTGAAAGAGCCACCTTCTGGTTGAATTTTGCACTGGAGCCAACAGAATTTTTCACCAGTTTGTTTGGCAAGATTAAATGGAATTGTCAGGATAGCTTCAAAAGGAGAATGCAAAGTAGAAAATTGAAAATTAATGCTAAATTGTTATTTTACAATTAATTTAAATGCAGTATGAAACTGAGTAGGTCCCTGCCATGCATCTGCCATATTTGTGGCAATTTTATCTTTGGTATCCATGCTCTGATCTTGACCTTGTTATGCCCAGATTTCAAGATCCCAAAGACTACCAGGGAGCCAAGTCCAATGCAAAAGCAAAGAGCCTTTATTCAATCTTGAGCCCGGTCTCCCCGCCTCTACCAACGTAGCGGCAGGATGCAAAGAGCCCCGAGTTCTGAAAGTACAGCCTTTTTATAGGGCTTAGGGTTGGGTGGTGGGGTGATACTCGGACCACTGAGTTGGCTGGTTCCGATTGGTGGGGTGAGGGCCAGGGTCCAGTTATGCCTTTCTGCATTTCTATTAAATGATTTAAGGGTGGGTTGGGTAACTAACACATTCTGTAGTTTTTCTCCGAAAGGGGTCATGTCGGGGACATATTATAGTTACACAAGTTGGAGGACACAGTACAAAATGGAGTCAGTCCTACTCTGCCCTTTCAACCTTTGCTATTAAAATAGTATGAACGGTGTTCAGAGACAATGAACTTTTGTACAAATTAAAGACTGACAACAGGTGGAATATTTTGCTATTTGAGAAGGGATACATCTGAGAAAATTTTATTGTAAATTGATCACTGATGCCTTGTATTTGTACGATTGGCATTTATATGTTAAAGAATCAGGCCCAGGTGATCTATTTTTAAAGTATCTTATTCCCTGCCTTGAATAGTTATTTTGTCTAGCCTGAGCCTGTGGAAATATTGCCTCAGTCCCTCACCTCCTCTCTGCTCTGTGACATGTTTGCCTTACAACCATCAATACTGATGTCCTGTTCCTTGTTTCTAAATGATCTGAATTATTTCCTTTATGTTCTCTTTAGCAACTCTCTTCATTACTTCATGTCAAGTGGTCTTTCAAAGTTTAGTGATCAAGCCTCATGCCCAGCTCATCCTGATATTCTTTCCTAAGATTTCTCAATTGTAGCGGGGAAAAAATGAAAAAGAATCCAAGAAACTAGAAATTACCAATTTACTAACTTGTGGGGGATGACATTTCCTTAGATATAAAAAAAAAAAAAAAAAAAAAAAAATCTAGCCCAGCTGGTGTGGCTCAGTGGTTGAACATTGACCTATGAAAGAGGAGATCACTGGTTCAATTCCCAGTCAAGGCACATGCGCAGGTTGCGGGCTTCATCTCCAGTGGGGTGTGGGGGGGGGGGCGTGTAGGAGGGGGCGTGTCGATTTTTCTCATCATTGATATTTCTGTCTCCCTCTCCCTTCCTCTCTGAAATCAATCTATATATATACCCTGTTTCCCCGAAAATAAGACAGTGTCATATTAATTTTTGCTCCCAAAGATGAGCTAGGTCTTATTCTCAGGGAATGTCTTATTTTTCCATGAAGAAAAATACGGTACACATTTATTGTTAAATGAAAATAAAGGAAATTTATTACCTGTATACGGTACGGTAGTACAGAAGTTGTCAACACAAACCAGACAAACTGTGAATCCTACAGTATCAAGAATTTACTCATTTATTCAATGACAATCATGTCATCATCTTCTGGAACATCATCATAACAATCCAATTCCTGAATTTCCTGGTGAATTTCTTGTGACTCCATTTCTTTCAGGATCCGTGGACCAAATCTCTCATGTTTAGCAATAGCAGTCTTTAAATGAGTACTTCTTGTCAAGGTAGCCTGCTCGCAGTGCATTTGCAATGCAACTGTCAGTGATTTTCACCCAAGTCACAACTTCTTGCAGTTTAGGTTTCACAAAGTTTCCACGCTGATTTCTCTCCATTCTATTTCCAATGTAGTCATTAATTTCCATGCGCAAATTGTCTTTGAATGGCTTGTTTATTGCAATATCAAGAGTGTGGAGATAGGCTGTCATTCCTGCAGGAATCATTATCTGATCTATTTTTCTTTTGTGAAGAAATGTCTTCATGTCTTTAGCGCAGTGAGTGCTGGCTACATCCCAGACTAGCAGACCTCTTTGGCTCCCTCACATAACAAGTGGCAGCATTAAATCAACCCACTTCCTTATAATTGCTTGTGTGGCCCAGGCTTTTTCAGTTTCAAGAATAAAAACGCCCAAAACACATTCAATCTTTTCTTTCTTGCCCTTAGAAATGATTAAAGGTGGGATTTTAGTGCCATCCAGACGAATTGCCAAAATACAGGAAACGTGCACTTTCGTAAGCAGTGGAGGGAATGTACACTAAGGAGGCACCCCGCTGTTCAATTGTTGTTTGAGATGATTGGCTCATAAACACTGCAGTTTCATCCATAGCAATCATGTTGGAAAGATTATATTTAGAGAAGTCAGCATCATCAATAAAGGACTTGAATGCAAGTGCTCACTTAATAACTTGAGTATCTTCCAACCTAAAGAATGTTGTAGATCTTCTTAAAGACAGTTCACTTCGCTGAAGGAAATTATCCAGCCAGCATTGTGATGCTTTGAAGTCTTCGGGGGCTATGTCAAACTGTAGTGCCATTGCAAGGGCAAATTCTTGAATCTGAGCCCTATTCACAACCAAAGCCTTTGCTCTCCTGTCAACAACCCATTTCACAGATCAGGTCTTCCAGCTCGGAAAATAATGGTTGCCGACCTGATCCATACTTGTGCTTTTTAGCATTTCCCTTGTCCACTTGTTCAATGAGGTTACCATACTCTGCTCGCCATTTTTGGACCAATCGGATACTCAACATCTTCTCTTTGCAGAAAGCAGTAAGATTTTGGCCCCAAGAGTCTTCCATGATTCCTTTCTTATACTCCACAGAGTAGCTTTTTCTTTTTGCGCTCATTTCTAGGGGTAAAAAAAAGGAATTGGGGTATCAAGGTGGGGGGAAGGGGATCACTTAAAAAGACACAGGGGATCAGAGGGGGAATCAAAATGGCACAGGAGAATAAGAGGGGGGATTACCATTTTAGTAACCCCTTTTGATCCTACTGTGTCATTTTGATTGCCCCCTCTGATCCTTCTGTGTCATTTTAAGTGATCCCCCTCCCCCAACCCCTGTGCCACTGAACACCTTCACCAGACATCCCCCCTACCCCTTTATCAGACATTTACCCCCTGGGGCCTGCCTGGAGACTGTCACTGGGCTTGCTGGGGCCTGGATCTGGGCTGAAGCAGGGTCTGAGAACCTTCAGTCATCATGAGGGCGGCCATGAGCATCAGATAGTGTCATCAGAGACAGACCAGCACTCACCACCTTCGCTGTGTCCTGCCCGCTGTAATCCTCTTGTTCTTCTACTCGCATATGCGATAGTCTCCTCCTCTCTCCCACCCCGCACTCACGGCTCACTCCGACCTCCTCTCCGCCTCCACACAGCAGTGACGTCAGGATTCCGTGTAACATCACTGGTTGCTAGACGCAGTCGGGGTGGCCCTAGAGACCAGTTTACGGTAAATTAATTTTCATTCTGAGACAGAGCCTGGGGGGGGGGGGCCTTATTTTTGATGGGATGCCTTATATTTCACTCAGAAGGAAACCTGTAAGTAGGTCTTATTTTCGGAGGATGTTTTATTTTCGGGGAAACACGGTAGAACCCTAATATGCAAATAGACCGAATGGGGAAACAAGAAAACAACTGGTCACTATGATGTGTGCTGACCACCAGTGAGCACATGCTAGCATGGCAGGCATCTGTAGCAGGCAGCAGAGAGTGGAACATGGCAGGCATCAGCCATGGTGAAATGATAGAGCAGGTGAGTGTGGACACCAGACCAAGGTGGGGCGCCAGTCACTGTCATTGGGCGAACCTCTGGTAGTTACTGAAAATTCTTTGCTGCCATGCTCCACTGTCTCACTTGCACCTCGCACCTGATGCTAGCACTGGAGCTGCCATTTGAACCCGCTGCTGGTGCCCAGTGCTGGCCCCAATTGCTTGGCACCATCAGCAGGTGTCAGCAGTGGCTGCTGGCCCTGATTGCCCCTCAGAGCTTCTCCACCTCCCCCTGCTCCTGAAGGGCTATTAGGACAACAGTCTCTGTTCACACCTGCAGGCCCAATTACTCTGCACCATTATTGAGTGCTAGCTACTTAAGACCAGACATCTGAGGTCAGACTTCTGAGAATAGTCACATAAAAAAAAAAAAAAGAATAGTCAAATAAATGCATCTAACTTATCTGATGGATTTTGAAAAGTTTGGCCATCTCCTATTTACTTATTCCATGTCCCTTTTTAGGAATATCACTAAGTGCCTTTGCTGCGGTTGGACACATGTGATGCAGGACATAAGTTAGCAGTTACAGTTGGTACCCTCTCGATATAAATAAGTAATACTGTGTTAGAATCATAGAGTAGCAACAACACCCATTGTTAGTGTCCATTTTGGTAAGGGAAAATAATTCCTGAATGTTTTTTGAATTTCAAAATATTATGTGCTACTTACTCATTTGGCTGAAACCAGTAGTGAACATATTTCCATCTACTAAGAAATCGTTCTCATTGGCTAAGCTCTTTCTTCTATTCTCTCTTTCCCAGCAACAACTTGTTTCTTAGAATCCATTTCTCTCACTTTCTTGTATTTTCAAACTATGGGGGATCTGGCCACTATGCCGATTTCATCTCACATTATTAATCATGTCTAAATGCTCACCATTCAAGTTTATAAATGATGTCCCTATTCTCACATGCCAGATGATGATTAAATTATCACAATTTGGGCTAAATGAAACATGGCATGTAATTAGATGCCAAGTACTGATGTAAACTCTCTTTGGATTATCTGAAATTACCAAAAAGTTAATTATATAAATGAGGCTACTGGTGGTATCCATTCATTAAATAATTTATTTATTCATAAAATATTTACTGAAGATTTACTGCCTTGTGCTATGATTAGCTATGGGAATACAGTGGTGAGCAAAGCAGACACAACTTTGCCCTTGTATGCTACATACTTGGCAATGACATATTTGGTTGGTTTTTGTAGAGGGAGTGCTAATCTTGTGCTGTGGAGTGGGATATAGCAATTTTACAAAGCAATAGTGTAGTTTCCACCACAGCCAATGATACTATGAATGTTTAAATTCCTAGCTAAAACTACAATGGATTCAGATCCAGAATTCTATCAATATCTATATCCTATATAATAAAGAGCTAATATGTAAATGGTCCCCTAGCCCTTGCTCTGGGTCTGGGGGACCTGAGGCTGTGCCCCAGCCCCGGTGCCAGACCGGGGGACCTGAGGCCATGCCCTCCATCCTGGCGCTGAGCAACAGGACCTGAGGCTGCATCCCTTCACCCAGCAGGGCTTAATGGGGGACCTGAGGCTGCACCCCCCCACACACCCTGTGATACTTGATGGGGATGGTGCCTGTTGGGTCTGGGTCTCACATGATTCTGAAGTGCATATGGGTGGACAGGACTTGCCTCTGGGTTCTGCAGAGTGCCTCGGACTCTGACAGGAGGGAGATTTTCACATACATTTTACTAGTTTTCTTTCATCTCGAAACTTTTATTATAGAGAAAGGACAAACAACAATATTAAAATATTTCCTCTAATTAATTCCCTTTTAATGTGCACTAATTTCGTGTACCAGGTGACTAGTCTGTATATATAAAAGGCTAATTGACTGACTTTAGGTTGACCCGACCATGTGACTGATTGGCTGGCCGGTACATATGATGAGCACTGGCAATTTAAAAATAAGTATTTGCTTTTGCATGTGCAATACATATAAAGCTCTCACTGGAATCAATTGCATGCATGTATTTTGATCTGTCATTATTGATTGATCATGAATTTGATTGTTTTTCTTGACATTCTGAATATACTTGATGGAGATTTTCATACCTATTTGAGTGATTATTCCATGGATTCAATGGATGATGCTGAAAAGGAAAATTTTCCCATCGAATTTCTTAATAGTATTGCTTTTTCAGGAATGCTGTGTCAAAATTAAAATTGAAAGCAGGTGCAATCATCATGCTACTGAGAAATCTTAATAGTAAACGGGGTCTTTGTAATGGTACTAGACTTATTATCAAAAGATTTTGACCTAACATAATCAAAGCTGAAGTATTCACAGGATCTGCAAAAGGAACAGTTGTTCTGATTCAAAATTGATTTGTCCCATCTGACACTGGCCTCCTATTTAAATTAATTCGACAACAGTTTCCCATGATGCCAGCATTTGCGATGACTATTAATAAATCATGAAGACAAACTCTAAACAGAGTAGGAATATTCCTACGTGAACCCGTTTTCAAACATGGTCAGTTATATGTTGTTTTATCTCAAGTTAGAAGAGTGTGCGATGTTGAAGTTAAAGTTGTAAATACTTCATCACAAGGAAAATTAGTCAAGCATTCTGAAACTATTTTTACCCCTCGCTCCTTACTGCCTGCCTGCTTGCTGCTTCCTACCACTTGGCTTGCTGCTCCTTAGTGTTGGCTGAGACTCCTGCACAACCGCTGCACAGGCCAGCTGTGAGCTCTGCTTCTGAGTGGCCTTCCCCCTGTGGGAGTGCACTGACCATCAAGGGGCATTGAGTGTCTGCCTCCTGGTGGTCAGTTCATAGCGACTAGTCATTCCACCATTTGATTGATTTGGATATTTGGATATTGGTTTTATTATATAGGATAGGATATTGAATGTGAACTGTAAGTGAAAAATAAAATTTTAAAAGAACCAAATAAAATTTTAGATCTGAAAAAAAATTTAATGTGTATATTTAAGTCTCACCTGAGAATGTTTTTAAAATTGATTTTTAGAGAGAGAAACATCCATGTCACACAAAAATACCAGTAGGCTGCCTCTGAACCTGCTGACCCACTAGGATCTAAACCTAAACCTAAATATGTGCACTAACCTAGAATCCAACAGGAAATCCTTTGGTGTACAGATTGAGATTCCAACCAATTGAGCCACCTGACCAGGGCAGATCTGAAAAAAAAAAAAAAATTAAGTGTACCTCTAGGCCCTGGTTGGTGTGGATCAGTAGTTAAGAGTGTCCTCCCATGCACTAAAGGGTCATGGGTTCAATTCCAGGTGAGGGCACATACACAGGTTGTGAGTTCCATCCCTGTTGGATTGCTTGGGCAATTGATCAATGTTTCTCTTTCTCTTTCCCTCTTCCTTACTCTCTCTCTAGAATGAATGGGGGGGGGGGGGGAATCCTTAGAGGAGGACTTAAAAAGAAAAAAAAAATGCTGGTTTGGTTCAGTGAATAGTGCTTCTGCAGGTGGACTGAAGGGTACCAGGTTGGATTCTGATCAAGGTCACGTGCCTGGGTTATAGACTCAATCCGGAGCCCTGGTCGGGAATTCAGCTAGAGGCAACCAATTGATGTCTCTCACATTAGTTTCTGTTTTTCTCCCTCCCTTCCACTCTCTCTCTAAAAAAAAAAAAAAAAAAAAAAAATCTATGCAAAAATGTCCTCAGGTGAGGATTAACCAAAACAAACAAACAAACAAACACACCCCCCCCCCCAGTGTGATTATTGAAGTATTTGTTGAATGAACCTTCACTTTCTGTTTTAGCAACTCTGCAAGCCAGAGGATTTTTTTAAATTTTAATTTTCATTGATTGATTATTTTAGAGAGGAAGGAAGCAAGAGAAACACCAGTGTGTTGTTCCACTTATTATGCACTCTTTGGTTGCTTCTTATCTGGGCCCTGACCAGGGATCCATCCCGCAACCTTGCTGTATCAGGAGGAGGTTTTAACCCACTACGCTGCAGGCTGCCTGTCAGGGACCCTCAACAAAACCCTTCTGGCGTGCCCTGGCCCCTGCTATAGGTTGGAGCTCCTCTATCACACCAAAGGTTTGCGTCCATTCTGTCAGGGAACCTACTTAGGTTTCAGGTTTGATCCCTAGTCGGGGCTGACTGCTGCTCAGGCAGTGCCCAAGACTATTGAGGTCCTTGTGCTCTAGTCATTCAGTGGAGAATTGCAATTCCATTGCTGACATGGCCAACTCCGATCCATGCTACCCCCGCTCCTCCATTGAGGACGACTTCAACTATGGCAGCTGTGTGGCCTCCGCTAGTGTACACAACCACATGAGTAGGTCGACCTTTCCATGGCTTGCCTGGGCCCGCCTCTGCACAGTCGCTCTGGGAGGTGGATTTCCGGATTCCCAGGGAAAGCGTCCTCTGTGCTCAACTCCCAGGGAAAGAGGGGGTCTGGGAGGGAAAGCACTTTGCTCCGCCTCCCCTCGGAGCTCTGGGGCAGAGTGCCTGTCCTGTGCAGGGCTCAGAGGGGAGAGCCGCCCCAGGGAGGCCTCCTAGCTGGGTGCTGAGAAAACGAAACTGGAGCCCTTCCTCCTTGAACCATGTTGTCTTCAGTGTAGAAAGGGACAGCTGAAAGCCTCAGCAGCCTTACTGAGGCATGCTGCGCAGGCAGCCTGCTGAGCGGTCGTGACTTTCCAGCATCCTGGACATTTTGCATATTCCACTATTATTAGTATAGATAGTATTTCTAAAGAGCAGGGCCCGAGTCTCATGCTTTATAACTCTACAATGTCCAGCACGAGTATAAACAAATACCTAGTTGATGTTCAACTACACTCATTGATTATATTAGTTGTTGACAACTGCTTCTTTTTGGGAAGAAAGAGGGAGCAATAGGTAGAAAATTAAGGGGGTATTATACTGCCTTTACAGTATCATGCCTTCAATCTACTGATTAGCAATTCTTCAGTAATCTTTTTTAGTGTGCCCAACTATGTGGTATTTATAAAATACAGAAATATAAAAATGCTATCTTCTCTAAAGTTATTTAAAGTCTTCTGCAATAGAAATTTAATCCATTTCATCAATATATAATGACATCAGTTTTACATACCTTACTTCATTTACCTACCTTACTTACATCAAAAGATCCTACCAAACTTTTATATTCATCATGGCAGAGCTTATTAACTTCCAACCATTTTATTTATAACCAATAAACTTTTGAGAATGCGAGTGATTTTGATCTGACAAATGGATTTACTGATGCACCACTCCTCCTGAATTTACTTGAATCCCTGGCAGGTCTATATCATAGGGGAAACTTTCCCCAGACCAGAATGCAATCAACCTACAGCTCTGAGATCCAAGAAGGAAGAAATACACTCCTGGATTCATCAGTAAAAGTCAAACTTCCAGCTATCATGGTAAGGAGGAAATAAGAGTAGATGTGGGCAAAAGGCAGGAAGTTCTTTTCTAGGCAATTCTGTCTCCACATGGAAGCAGTAGCACTGGGAAATAAATGTTCATCACCTAACACCAACCTCATTGTTACTGGAAACTTTTATCCGTGAAGGTATAATTGACATATAACATTATATTAGTTTCAGGAGTACAACATAATGATTAGATATTTGTATATGTTGCAAAATGATCACCATAAATCTAGTTAACATCTGTCACCATACATAGTAACAGATTTAGTTCTTATCATGAGAATCTTTAAGATTTACTTTACATTTTTCAAATAATGATACAGTATTATTAACTAAGGTTGCCCTGCACACAAATCCATGCACCAGTAGCTTTCTGTGGAGCCTGGTCATCCCATACCCATTGCCCTGAGGTTCTTCGTGGCCCAGAGGCCCTCTGTGGCTGGAATGGAATGCTTGCCTCGTTGCCATGGCTACAAAGCAAGCATTCCTCCAGGCCGCTCATGCTCTTTGATCTCAGTGGCTGCCCCCCCCCTCTACCCCCAGGATTGGGGGACTCCAGTGGGGCTGAGATGACAAGGCACCACCATCTTGTGGCTATGGGTACTGCCATCTTTGTGATACAGTGACTGCTAATTTGCATATTTCCCTTTTATTAGACAGAATACTAGTGGCCCAGTGCATGGATTCATGCACATTGAAAGGAAATTAACTAGAAGAAATATTTTAATATTGCTATTCACCATTTCTCTATAATAGAAGTCTCAGAGATGAAAGAAATAGTAAAGTGTATATGAAAATAATATATAAATTGATTAATAAATAATTAATAACAACATGATATAAGAACATTTAAAATAGGATTGAACGTGTCCCAGATGAAGAGATGAAATGTATAATACTGTGCATTTTGTCTACTATTATTGTCCATTACACTGTTGTCTCTGAGTCTTAATGCAGTATCTGTTCCCCAGACTTTTTCACCATGCGGAAAAGAATAGAATATGTCATTGCATGTAATATAAGAAACAGGATACTGATTTGTTTAATTTTACTGGCATTCAGATTATTTGGAACTGATTTACAATGAACAATGCCAGCTTCTTTTAGCTTCAGAGGTACTTTTTGCCAATAGTTGGTCTTCAGACATATTCTGTCAACAATGCCACTTTCAGCTTCAGAAAGTCACCAAAACAACCAAATTCACTATCAACAATGACAGATCAAAACACACATGTGCAATTGGTGCTATCGAGAGCTTTATATGTATCGTGCATGCACAAGTCAACATTTATTTTTAAATTACCAGTGTGCATCATATATACTGGATGGTCAGTCAGTCAGATGTATATACAGTTGGTCACTTAGCTATATATATATATATATATATATATATATATATATATATATATATATATATATATTTGTGTGTGTGTGTGTGTGTGTGTGTGTGTGTATAGGAAGTCCCCTTGGTATAGATTACATTTCCACAGCATTTATTTTATAACTAAAAGTTTGTACCTTTTGAACCCCTTCACCTATTTCTGCCACTCCCTACACCTCACCTCTGGAAACTGCCAATCTGTCCTCCTATTTATGAGGTGGTTGTTGTTGATTTTTGTGTATGTGTATATTTGTGTTTTAGATTCCACCTGCAAGTAAGATCACATGGCATTTTTCTTATTTCACTTAGAATAATGCCCTCAAAGTTCATCCATACTGTTGCAAATTGCAATATTTCCTTCTTTTTTATGGCTGGGTATTATTCCATTATATAAATACTAGAGGACTGGTACATGAAATTCTTGCACTGGAGGGGTGTCCCTCAGCCCAGCCTGCACCTTCTCCAATCTGGGACCCCTCAGGGGATGTCCAACTGCCTGTGGGATTGGGCCTAAACCAGCAGTCAGACATCACTCTAACAATCTGGGACTGCTGTATCCCAACTGTTCACCTACCTGCCAGCGTGATCACCCCCTAACCACTTCCCTACCAGCTTGATTGATGCCTAACTGCTCCCCTGCCAGCCAGATCGCCCCCAACTACCCTCCTCTGCTGGCCTGGTCACCTCTAACTGCCCTGTCCTGCTGCCTGATTGCCCACAACTTTCCTCCCCTGCCCACCATCTTGTGATGGCCAATTTGTGATGATATGGGCATGGCCATCTTGTGTCCACATGGGGGTGGCCATCTTGTGCTCTTGTGCGAGGGCATAATGGTCAATTTGCATATCATCTCTTTATTATATAGGATAGAAATAGATATAAAGATGGGTTAGATATAGATGATATATAGATGTTATAGATAAATATAGATATATAGATATATAGATATATAGATAAATGAATGTTTATATATATAATTACATTTTCTTTTTTTAAATTTCTTTATTGATTATGGTATCACATAATTGTCCTTGTCCCCCCATTCTCATCCCAAACCTCTCTCCATGTATGCCCCCACCCCCCTGTTGTCTGTGACCACTGGTTAGGTTTATATGCATGCACACAAGTCCTTTGGTTGATCTTTTCCTCTTTCTGCCACCCTCCCCTACCTTCCCTCTGTGGTTTGATAGTCTGATAGATGCTTCCTGTCATTGGGTCTGTTTTTGTTCTTCAGTTTATGTTGTTCATTATTTCCCCTAGATTCATAAGATCATGTGATACAAGAGCTATACTTATAAGAACCGAAAATAAAGCAAGCAATAATGGTTATACTGGGAGGCAAATGAATCAGTCTGTATTGAGTTTCTTTCTGGGCCAACAGTTCTCTTGAGTCCCAATTTCAATGTCAAACAGTTCCTTATGTGTCCATGTCAGCAATGATATTTCAGTTCTGGATGGTGGACAAATGGTGGTAATGCAGGTCCGACCCTCTCTGGTTTGGTCCTGGGCATCCTTCAGTGATGTACAGCTGCTGTCTGCTAGTATGGCAAGGCGTTATCAGCTTCTTCCGTCTCTAGACTATTTCTCTTCTGTCTTCATGGCTGGAGCACTCCTGTCAAGTCCTCTCTGTTGCAGGAATCCACATGGTCTTGGAGTTGTTTTCTGAAAATATACAAACATATTCTCAACCAAAATTTAATAAAGGAACAAATCATATCTTGGAAAAAGGATGCAATCAGTGCTCCTTATTTCTGTCCAATCCTTGAGCATTGTAGAGTAAAAGCTATAAGCACAAACTGAAATCTTTCACAGAGGTTTCTCAGCAGACTATTCCTGATGTCTCATTTGGCCAGACTTCATCTGCTCATTCCTAAATCAATTATTGACAAGGAGAATGAATGGAATTTCCATGATTGGCTTAGGCTATTCAAAACTTACTCTGGTCTGAGAGGAAACCAGGCTTTGTAGGATAAACAAAATTGGGTTTCCTGTAACTATGAAGAAGGGGAATATATACAAAATAAGTAACCAATAATATTTACATAGTTCTTTCCAGAAAGAAATGTCTAAACACTATTATCAGTGCAATTCTTTGCAGTTTTGTCAGTACATTATTGCAACTTCAGGGCTTTTCAAAGCAGATAAACTATTTGGAAATCCTTCTTTTAGACATCAGCTTTAGATCTTTCCTTTTTTGGACATAAACCACTTTCATTGTAATAATCCCAATTTTAATTGACCTAAAATGCTTGGTTCTTCAATTCATTGGTCTTTGGAATTTTCTGCCTACAAATACAGCTACAAAAAAAAAAAAAAAAATACAGGCTCAGGTGCAAGATTGAGGAAATACAGTTGTATTGGGCTTTTTAAAAATCTCCAAATAAACCCTAGCTGGATGGTTCAGTTGATTGGAGGGCTGCCCCATACACAAAAAAGTTGCAGGTTCAATCCCTGTTTGAAGCATGTATAGGAGGCAACTGATCATTGTTTCTCTCTCACATTGATGTCTCTCTCTCTTTCTCTCTCCCCCTCTCTCTCTGTCTCTCTCCCTCTCTCTAAAACATATCATTGGCCCTAGCTTGTTTTGCTCAGTGTTTAGAACATTGGCATGAGAACTGAGGCGTCCCTGGTTCGATTCTGGTCTAGGTCACATGCCTGGGTTGCAGGCTCAATTCCCAGTGGGATGCATGCAGGAGGCAGCCAAACAATGATTCTCTCTCATCCTTTATGTTTCTATCTCCCTCTCCCTCTTTCTTTCTCTCTTAAATCAATAAAAATACATTAACAAAATAAAACATATTCTTGGGTGAGAATTTTTTTTTAAATATCCAAATAATTTTGTTTTGGATTTGCAGAACTTTAGCCAAATGAAATCTCAACTTTGGATTCATCAGCAGTCATTTTTAAGACATTGTTTCTTAAAGTATTTTATAAAAACCTTTAACAATGTGAAATTTCCACAAAGTTTTCTTTGGTTTTGTTTTGTTTTGTTTTGTTTTGTTTTTTCCTTGAATGGAGAGTCAGTGTATTATTAACAACTACAAATAAAAACACAAAATGCTCTATTTGGCTTTAAATTCAAGAGGTATCAATTTCATTTCTAAGAGTGTCACCACTTCAACTACCTATAGGTAGCATTGATAAGAGATTCTATTTGTTTAATTTCATAATCCAGAAAACATAAGTTTTCTAACTGGCTCAAATTATATAACTTAATGTGAAATTTCCACCTTTGAGAGGAGTAAAATAACAAAACAAGTTAATTGACAAGGAATCTAATGGGGACCAAATCCCCCTAGTATTCACAATGCTTCATAATATCATTTCTACCAAAATTGGGTGGTGTCAAGACTAGGACAGTCTTTGTGAGTGAATATTTAACTACATTAATATTAAAATAAGACATTTGTACAAGCTGATAAATTTAAATTTGGAAGTGAATAGCTTAAATATGCTAGCAAGAGCCCAGGTAATACTGAGAGCCCAGATTTTAGGGTTTCTAACAAAAGCAGGTACTATCCTTTTATTATGACTTTTATGAGTTTGCACAGGCCACTGTTCAACTAGTAACAAGATTATGGATGAATGATAGGTTATTCTTGTGATACCTTACTTATTAATTGGAGGAAAAGTACCTTATAGTATTTCAGAATCTTATTTTGGATGGACAAACTTGCTAAAGCAGAACAGTAGATTTAGGAAGATTCCAACGTAGACAATGGAAGTTAGAACATGTAAGAAAAATGTCAGAGGACTGAAATAGGAAAAAGAGGTCAGCATCATAGAAGCTTGGGAACAATCCAAGAGGACTAGCTATTTGTGTAAGTTATATTTTTTCAATCTGCATATCAATTGGAGTATTGAATAACACATCTTGGCCTCTGAGATTTATATGTTGCACTTTCCATGTCTGAAGTCAGTGCCCCCAAATATGAAAAACAAACAAACAAACAAAAAAACAACAGAGTATTTACTGGGATAGGGGAATGAGATAAGGGCCCAAATTACGGGATGTAAGGGATATAAGAACTGAAGAACAAGATCTCAGCAGGGTTACCAATAAACCTGCCTTGATGCTGTGAGATCCTCCCTCCCCCCAACTGGTGGGCGGAGTTATGACCTTATCAGCTTCTGCTGCCTAGACATTCCCAAGACATTGAACCACCAATCAGTGTGTGCTGAGTGCCCTGGGGCCCACCCCTTCCAGTTCCTCCCTTTAAAAGGACTCTCCAGCAGAAACCGGTTTGGCTCAGTGGTAGAGCATCGGTCTGCGGACTGAAAGGTCCCAGGTTTGATTCCGGTTAAGGGCATGTACCTTGGTTGCCGGCACATCCCCAGTAGGGGGTGTGCAGGAGGCAGCTGACCTATGTCTCTCTCTCATCGACGTTTCTAACTCTCTATTCCTCTCCCTTCCTCTCTGTAAAAATCAATAAAATATTTAAAAAATAAAAGGACTTTACATTCATGCACGTGTTATTGTCTCTTCTGCAGGAGGCATGTATTACTGTCCCTTCTGCAGGTGGCAGTCCGCCTCTGGTCTTCCTTCCTCTCCTCCCCTCCTCTAATCCTGATTTCTCTACATCCGTAATGAATCTCGCTCGTTACTGCAGAATAAACCTCCCTTTTAATATGTCTTGGTGGTCTCCGACTCCCATTTCCTTACAGATGCTATTACACTAGATTCTAGTCATTAAATTTATCTTTTAAAAAAATGTAAAGAATTAACTGACACCTCCTGATAGACTATTAGTCATTTAAAAGAAGGCTAAGGAACTAAGAAACTTTTCACTTCTTTAAGTTTTCTCTTATTAAACCATAACACCCTTGTTTTCCTTTTGACCTTGAAGCCTCCATGCCTAATGTAAAAATGAAACTGCTTTCTTTGTAACTCATTTAGGAAATAATACTTTTACTAGAAAGTTAGTGGCTTTTCTCCTCTATATACAGAGTGGGGGAAAAGTAGATTTATACTTGAACATATGAAAAATAATAAAATAATTAATAAATAATAATACCAAAATAAACTTATTTTTGTCCCGCCCTTGATATCTACCATTAGACACACTTTCCTATCCTTCCCCAACACCCAGGCTAGCAAATCTTGATTATTTACTGACATTCATTAGAAAATTAGTCATGTCTCTGGGTGAAAAACTGTTGGCCTTAAGTCATAATGAAATCCAAGTTTCCCTCTTTTTCTTTCTTCTTTCTATAAACATACTTTAAGGAGGAACCATCTTGTGCCCCCCTTTTCTTTCCAAGCTTGTTTCTCTTTGCTTCCCTCCCACACACACTGCCTGTCTGGGGAGTGCATAAAGTAGGCTTTCTTCTTGTGTACATAAGCCTCATTTAAGCCTCATTTAAATCACTGAGGGCTATAGCAGGATTCCAGGCCTCAATCCCAGCCTCCATTTGCATTTTAAGCAGCTTTGGCAATCATGATGAGGAGCTCTCTTTTAGAACTACAAGGCCTCTGCATTTGCTTGGGTGACGTGCTTGATGGATGTTCTCTCTGAATATAGACTGTGATGTTGAGTGGCAAACATGGGCCCTATATTCCTTTTTATATATGCTGCTCTTTCCTTTATGGCAATAGTCAGCAGAGTTAAACCTCCATTGTATGGCCCTAAATGTAAAGAGTATGTTTGTTTAGCAATGAGGAATTTTCAGTTTTCCTATTGTGTACTTTCTGGTGTTTTTTTTAAATATATTTTTATTGATTTCAGAGAGAAATGGAGAGGGAGAGATAGAAACATCAATTATAAGGTAATCATTGATGAGCTGCCTCTTGCATGCCTCACACTGGAGATCTAGCCTGAAACCTGGGCATGTGCCCTGACTGGGAATTGGATTGTGACTTCCTGGTTCATAGGTTGATGCTTAACACTGAGCCCTACTGTCCTGGAACCAGTGTGTAGTTTCTTTTAGAAAAGCTGAAAGCAGATGCTTTGGCTTCTCTACCATCTCCTGCTCCTTGTTGACTGCCTGATAGTCGTCAATGTTATCTTCTTTAAAGGGGGTTATTTTGGGTATAGAAGAAAGAGATTTGCACTAAAAAGTCCAAGTTAGGAGTTCTTATCAGTTCCCAATTACATGAAAGAAAAATCCAAACCCCAAATTAAAGTTCCTGACATGTCTACATATCTTTTTAAATGACAAGATTATTGTTACAAATATATTTGTCTCTTCCTATTGGGCCCCTAAAGAACATTATCAAAATAGGTTTGTTTGAAGGATTTGTTCTTTTGAAAATGATCAGAAAAAGAATGGGACCTCATGGAATCTTAAAATGTCAGATATGGAAGGAATTTCAATAGTTTGATTCAACTCCCTCTCTGGCTGCACAGTAAAGTGCCTTACTTAACGTTCAGTCAGTTATAAGGAGAGGGAGACTGGAATCCCATGTTTGCTCAGCTCTTTCTACCACAATCTGCCACCTTCTGGGTTTAGTGTCTCCTCATACCCCACTGTTGCTGATGATTAAACTTCTATTTTTCCTCCAAAAACCCTTACCACAGAAAAAATAATAAATACCTTTGCAAATTCTACCGTGTTTTCTCTTTTCACAACCAGTTTTTCTTTCCAGGAACATTTTATCTTTATACAGGCTTTGATGTTAGTTAGTTATTCCATCAGAATTTCAGACCACTGACGTTTATAATCTGTGTGAAAGGTTTTTTTCTGTTTTATTTTTATTAAAATTTAGTTCATCATGATTGATACACATAGTGTGGCAAACACACACACACACACACACACACACACACACACGCACACACAGTTACCAAGAGTCTGACTGGTGACAAGAAATGAACAGGTGTGAGGGATGGTCATTAGAATCTGCAAGGCTGATCTTCAGGCAGATCCAATATCACATTGTGATGATTTACTCTGGGTAACAGCACAGGTGCTGCATCATCCAGTGTCCTTTTAATATGAATCTATCTTCAGTTCTCAATGGAAAACATGTTTTGCCCCCTCACATCCTGATGAATGCCCTCTATTCACTCTTCAACACCTGTTTGCTCCCTTTACGACCACAGAGCCTGCTGCCTTCTTTTCTAGGTTAGGGCATCCTGCATACATGGTGACCATGTGGAAGTAGCTGTGATCATCTTAAGGTCAGCCTGAGGGTGTGTTCCAAGACTTAATTTCTATGACAGTAATTGATTGATCTTATAAATTAGACATTAATTCAAAGCTGTTCTTTGAATGTTCACTCACTGATTGTGCACCTATTTATTACTGAATTGTAACAGAAAATTTCATAGAAGTAAATGTGTTTGGTTTATATGTTTTTGGGGTTTGTGCCTGTTCTATGAAAGAGGTTTCATAAATCATCATATCACCTCTTTAAATGCTATATGGTCATATTTTTTAAAAAAGACACTGTGACAAGAAGCCCCAGCACATTGAATAGAAATACTATAGAAACTTCAGAACACAACATAAAACTGACATATTATGAGGTAATGTTTCTAGTCAAAACCAGGACCTCATTCATTATTTTTAAAAATAGTATTTGGCTAAGTTTCATTCTGTATGCTAAAAAACTGTACCTTTCTAGTCACAATGCAGATTGTCACTCCTATTTAGAGCTGGGCAACCTATAAATTTTAGAGGAAAATACTGTTTAAAAATGAATTTTCCAAACAATGAATATTAAGGACAAACTCAGGCAATTATGACTCCTCTCAGAGCCTTAGTTTTATCCTGTACAAAATGAGGATATGGGCCTATAAATCTACACTTCTGTGCCATACTTTATTTTTTTCATTTTTTCTGGAAGCAAAAGTCTCTGTAGCTGCAATGATATTTTGATTGAAATGGTGACTGGTTTTGCAATACCTTATTGGGTCTCTAATAATCTCTGAAGGTATTGTGAAATGCTTGGGAGGAAAACATACAAAACCAACTTAAAATCTTTTAAGCTGAAAATAGGAGCCAACAGCATTCAACACTTGTGTGCTAGCAAATTGAACAATGCTTTCCCTCTTCCTCACCCTGTATGGGATCAGTCACCATATTCTGCCAAGCCTTCTAGGACAATATATCTTGCATCTGTTATTTTCCATTTTCAGCACTGCCATCCTCATGGAATATTCTCACCAGCTCGCCCTTAGTTTATTTCTAAGGTCTCTTGAGCATTTTCACCCTCTGTTCCTGTTAATCTTTGGCTCTGCCCTAATTTAATCTCAGAAATGCAGCTTGTAGTAAAGAAAAAAAATAAAGGATGAGGGAGAGAGGAGAAGAAGGAGAGAGAGAGAGAGAGAGAGAGAGAGAGAGAGAGAGAGAGAGAGAGAGAGAGAATATAAAATAAGGATGGAAACATTTCAGTGGTTCTCCATTGCTTCTCAGAATTTTTGTATTAAAATTAAAATTCCCTTACACTTTGGCCCAGCTTTCCTCTCCAGCCTTACCATCCTCACACGGTACCACTAGCTTGTTTTTAAATCATTTATAATGCCTAATTCCCTTCACCTCTGCAACCTCCAGCAGTGTCTCCAACTCCCAGTCAAATTTTATTTTTTCCTTAATATCATCCCAAGCCACTTACCCTTAAGTAACTTGTACATGTAGCATAAGCACACAGTAAGAGTTATATATAAGGATCTCAATCTGATTCAATTCTCAAAATGTTTCCAAAAGTAAAACATTTAGTTAGTACATCACATCTTCAAGAGGTAGTTTTCATACAATTTAGAATTTTCATAGGAGATGTTCATCAAATAACCTTATCAACAGTGATATTTGGACACTCCATTAAAAATATAGAATGTTAAAGCTGGAAGATAACTTTGTCCAACCTCTTCATATGCACATTTGAAAGTTTAGGTCCAATAATGAAAATAATTAGAAAAAAATAGTTGCCCAGAGACTCTTGCTCTACATAACACAAAATATCTCTCACCTTTAAAACCAAAATGTGTACAATATAGTCAACTAGAGACCCAGTGCATGAAATTTGTGCACTTTGTGTATGGGGGTTATTCCTCACCCCAGCCTGCATCCTCTCCAATCTGGGACTCCTCGAGGGTTGTCCAAAATGACCAAATAATTTTCATCCTGATTTCTAAAGTAGGGGTAAAGTTGATTATAAAACTGAACCAGTTTCCATTGGCATTCTTTAAAATGAGTTGAGCAACCAAAGCAGTAATGATAGAATCTTGAGTCTATTTGCTCTAAGAAAATCTCCTGGTCCTAATTAAAAGTGAAAGGTTTGAGTGGAGAAACTCTTTTTGATGATTCTATTTTAATAGAATGAATGAATTCTTAAGTAGCTCTCATAATATAATTTTTATTTCTGTTGTTCTTGTTCAAGTCTATATCATTTTGCCTGTGGATTATAACACTAGCCTCCAATTCTCTCCTACGGTTTACTTTATAAAACACTAGAGGCCTGGTGCATGAAATTCATGCTCCTCAGTCAAGCCTGCACCCTCTCCAATCTGGGACCCCTCAAGAAATGTCCTACTGCCCGTTTAGGCCCGATCCTACCATTTAGTCAGTTGGGATTGATCAAGCCTGCAGGGGAGGGCAGTTATGGGTGACCAGGCTGGCAGAGGAGGGAAGTTGGGGCAAACAGGCTGGCAGGGGAGCAGTTAGATATCAATCAGGCTGGCATGGATGTGGTTAGGGGGTGATCAGGCTGCAGGTAAAAGCATTTAGGAACAATCAGGAAGGCAGGCAGTTGAGCAGTTGGGAGCCAGCAGTCCTGGATTGTGAGAGGGATGTCTGACTGCAGTTGGGCATCCCTCAAGGGCTCCCAGATTGGAGAGGGTGCAGGCTGGGCTGAAGGACACTCCCCTTCCCCCTCCCCCATGCACAAATTTTGTGCACCAGGCCTCTAGTCTATCTAATATGCTCTTTAATCTCTCCACTCTAACCTCCTCTGAAATCCAATAGGATTTTTTTTTTAATTTTTATTTATTTATTTATTTAACAAATATTTATTGTTCAGATTATTACAAATGTGTTCCTCTCTCCCCCCCTCAATTGCTCCCCTCCACCAGGTTCCCACCCCACCCTCTGTCCTTTCCCCACCCCCCATTGTCCTCATCCATAGGTGCACAGTTTTTGTTCAGGCTCTTCCCACTTCCCCCACTCCCCTTTTCCCCGAGAATCGTCAGTCCATTCCCCTTCCATACCTCTGATTCTATTATATTCACCAGTTAATATTGTTCATCAGATTTTTTACTTACCTTGGTTTTTAGATTCACTTGTTGATAGTTACGTATTTGTTGTTCATAATTTTTATCTTTATCTTCTTCCTCTTCCTAAATAACCCCCTTTAGCAATTCATGTAATTCCGGTGATGAACTCCTTTAGCTTTTTTTTTATTTGTGAAGCTCTTTATCTGGCCTTTGATTCTGAGTGATAGCTTTGCTGGGTAGAGTATTTTTGGCTGAAGGTTCTTGCTATTCATCACCTTGAATATTTCTTGCCATTCCCATCTGGCCTGCATGGTTTCTGTTGAGAAATCAGCTGACAATCATATGGGTGCTCCATTATAGGTAACTACATGCTTTTCTATTGCTGCTTTTAATATTCTCTCTTTGTCTTTTGCCCTTGGCATTTTAATTATGATGTGTCTTGGTGTGGTCCTCCTTGGATTCCTTTAGTTTGGAGTTCTGCGGGCTTCCTGGACTTGTAAGTCTATTTCTTTCCCCAGGTGGGGGAAGTTTTCTGTCACTATTTCTTCCAGTATTCTTTCAGTATCTTGCTCTCTGTCTTCTTCTGGGACTCCCATAATTCTGATGTTGGTTTGCTTGAAATTGTCCCAGAGGTTTCTTACACCATCTTCAACTTTTTGGATTTTCTTATCTTCTTGCTTATGTGGAGGAGTGTCCTCTGGCTCTTTGTGTTCTAAATCTTTGTCTTGATTCTTGCGATATTCCAGTCTGTTTTTAGGTCTCTGTCTAATGTTTGTTTGTTTTTTTTATTTCAGACAATGTTTCTTCATTTCTAGTTGATCCCTTATTATTTCTAGTTGCTCCCTTTTCATATCCTCATAGGTCTCATTTATTTTATCGGCCTTTTTTAGGATATTCTTGAATAACCTTATAACTGTAGTTTTGAACTCAATGTCCAATCTCTTCTTTTCCTCCATCCCCTTCCTTTGTGTCCTTCTTCTTGTCTGCATTTTAGTTGTTTCCCTGATTTGATGGACTTGTTTTGTGTGCTAGGTGTTCTGGTGGAGCCCAGTAGCACAGCCTTCCGAGTTACCTGCGGTGGGCAGTCTTGGTGTAGCCCTTTGTGGGCTGTGTGTGCAGTCTCATTGTTAAGCCTTGCTTATTGTTGGTATCACTGGGAAGCGTTGATCTCCAAGCCAATTGGCTGTGAGGATCAGCAGTGTTTCAGCTAGGAGGGCTTCTGTACTCCGCTTGGATGGGGCGGGGTCTCAGGGTGGCGCAGACAACCTTTGGTTCCCTGTCAGTCTCGCTTTAGAAAAGTCCTGTTCCTGGTGAGTTTCGGAAGATTGGTTGCAGGTGCGCGCACCTCTCAGACAAGCTTTGGATTCCGGCCAGTCCCTTTTTAGAGAAAGCCAGCCTCTGGGAGAGCTTCTGTGCTCAGCTTGAATGGGGCAGAGTCTTGGGGTGGTGCAGACAAGCTTTGTTTTCCCTTCGACTCCTCCCCAAGTCCCACAGTAATGGCCTCTGGCTTCACACACCTCTGAGAGATCTCTGCCCGCTGCCTGACAGTCTGGCCTCTCCCTGTCTGGGGCCCTCTATCAGAGCAATAGGGTGATTCTGTTTTCCTCTCAAACAAAAAAGCCAGCCACGTGTTAGCTGTTCGCCCTCTTCCTGCGCCAGGAGTAAGCCAGCAGCGAACTCAGCCAGGCCCGCCCTCTTGGCGCACCGGGAGTACGCCAGCAGCAATCTCTGTCCAGCCCTTCCTCTCCACGTGCCAGGAGTAAACCAGTGCCTTTTCGTGCACACAGTTCTCCGTACCTTCACAGTTCCTGAGGTTCAGCGTGCCTTCTCTCTCCTTCCCAGATGGCAGAGCCTCCTCTCAGATAGCCATCCGGTGCTTCAGGGCAATGCCTCCCCTGTTTTCCAGTTCTAAATTCAAATTTGTTGTGGTAGGCTGCATTCGGGTGTCTACCCTATCCCGCCATCTTGGTTTCTCTCTTCCAATAGGATTTACTATCTCATCTGCACATTTGTGTAATATGATTTTTTTGTGCAATGACATTTTAAAAATATATATATATTAGAGATTTTTTACAGAGAGGAAGAGAGAGGGATGGAGAGTTAGATATATCAGTGAGAATCATCAATTAGCTGCCTCTCGGACACCCCCTACTGGGGTTGTGCCCACAACCAAGGTACATGCCCTTGACCAGAATCCAACCTGGGACCTTTCAGTCCACAGGCCGACACTCTATCCACTGAACCAAACCGGTTTCGGCTGACTTAGCATTTCTTGGCTCTGTGTTTGTTCTCTCCCAATTAGGCAAAAGCTTCTTCCACACGGAGTTTGTAGCTTATTTATTTGTATTTATTTTCCAAAGCACATAGTAGATATTGTATAAATATTTGTTGAATGGAAGCTGTAGAGAGCCGCCTGAGAAGGCACATGGACATTCTTTTAATTCTTATCAGCTGAGCCCAAGGGGACTGGCAGAGTCCTGTTACAATCTGTACTGATTTCTTATCTTTATCCATGTGCTTGGAATGAGGAACAAATAGGACCTTGACTTACCCAGGTCTTGACGTGAACAATCTCATCCTTGTACCAAAAACTGAGGAACTTACCCAGGTCTTGATGAATAGGACCTGGGAACACCTGAAACTCCTTTTGACCTTAAACTTCCCCTTTGGAAATCAATAAATGTACTGTGTTGTCTGTGGTGGGTGTGACTGCCTCTCCATCAGAGAGGTGGCACCCATCTAGCATCCAGCTTGATGAATCTATTTCTGCCTCTTGTCTCTTTCTCTAATTTCTTAATCCCCAGCTCCTCCACTCAGGAAGCTGTCGTTTTCCGTGCGGGACACAGAAAACAGAGAAAATGCCCGCCGCAGAAAGCATTAGTAAACTCAATAAAAAGATGGCATTTGAGCATAGGAGACTTAATATTTCCAAAGTTTCTAACCTATAATATAATGAAATAGTCCAACTCACTAAATTAGAACATAGTGCACACAGTAATGCACACTATAAATTGGAGTGTGTGGTCCTGGAAAGTAAACATTTGCTCAGGCTTTCTATGCACATAGCTTTGGGAACCCACTTTATATGTTTTAATGTTTCTAATTTTAATTTAAGTTATAAAAGTGACACAAGATGAGGGATAGCATGTCAGTTTTTAATTGCTTCATCCTCTTATATCCTTCATTTCAATGCGATATAGGCTTGAAATATTTATTTAATTTGTCATATCCCCTACGGCAGTGTTTTTCAACCTTTTTTGGGCAAAGGCACACTTGTTTCATGAAAAAAATCACGAGGCACACCACCATTAGAAAATGTTAAAAAATTTAACACTGTGCCTATATTGACTATATATAAAGTAATTCTCTTGAATAGGAATCAAATAAACACAAAGAAAGTATTTTATAATTACTTTATTATGAAATATTAAGTAAACAAAATAGTGAAAAATTATAAAATTCTTGTCTTGTCTGCACCTACGGCACACCAGGCAACATCTCGCGGCACACTAGTGTGCCGCGGAACAGCGGTTGAAAAACGCTGCCCTACGGGATCCCCAAAACTTTGGCTCCTGTTCTTATAACCATTACACCCACCCACTGCCACCTCCCCCACAAAAAAAATGCTGCAGATTTCCATAGTGGGCTGGTTGGAATATGTGTATTACATATTCAATTTTTTGCCAACTTTACCTAAAGTTTAAATTATTTGCTTGAATTTTCATTTGTGTAATATATAAAAAAGAATATATAACACTTGGAAAATACCTGCTTTTACTATTAAAGTTTTCAAAATATTTTTCATTTCAAATTTCTGTTTTGGTTGGTCATCCCTTTTTTCTTCCCCACTTTTTAATTAATATTCTCTTTGAGGAATTGTGGAAAATAGTTTAGAGCAGTGGTCAGCAAACTCATTAGTCAACAGAGCCAAATATCAACAGTACAACGATTGAAATTTCTTTTGAGAGCCAAATTTTTTAAACTTAAACTTCTTCTTACACCACTTCTTCAAAATAGACTTGCCCAGGCCGTGGTATTTTGTGGAAGAGCCACACTCAAGGGGCCAAAGAGCTGCATGTGGCTCATGAGCCGCAGTTTGCTAACCACAGGTTTAGAGTATTAAAGGTAATGCCCGTGAATTTATGAAAAAGTATGATTTGTATATATTTGTTGCATAAAATTGCTCATATTTCCATAGACAGTCAAGTTTTGGATTATTATTTATGTGTACATGCATGTGTGTGTGAGAGAGAAAATAATAACCAGTGGAGAACAGATGTTCACTATTAATATAACAATTGAAGGCTAGTTATTTTAAGTAAAGACATTTAAAATATGTGTAATAAAGAAAAATAAACTGCACTGCATTAGTGAAAGAAACCTCTCAAAGGTTTTCAGTTTCTTTAAGACAACCAATTTCTTTTTTTTTTTTTAATATATTTTATTGATTCTGTACAGAGAGGAAGGGAGAGAGATAGAGAGTTAGAAACATCGATGAGATAGTCCTCGATCAGCTGCCTCTTGCACACCCCCTACTGGGGATATGCCCGCAACCAAGGTACATGCCCTTGACCGGAATCGAACCCGGGATCTTTCAGTCCCCAAGTCGATGCTCTATCCATTGAGCCAAACCGGTTTCGGCAAGACAACCAATTTCACAAAAGGTGTTCCTGTCCACCCTGAAATATCTGCTTGTTAAAGTGACACAAGAATATTTTTTTGTTAACATTTTTCCTCATCTAATAAATTAAGAGGGCTAAACTGTTTCAAAAAAATAATAAAACCATTTTCTCAGCTCCAAATTCAGAAAAGAATATGGGAACACTGAATATTAAGCCAACATTAATGTTCAGTTAAACTGTGTTTTACAAAATGAACACACTCATGGGAATAAACAAACAAACAAATAATTCACCCTTTCAAAAAGAATAAAAACAACTGCAATTCTAAAATCAAATACCTTTAACAAATTTATTTTTTATTTGATCTTCACATGCCCCCTAGTGGTAAACCATAGGAGAAACTCAAAATACTTAACTGAAATGGTTTACTTTTTTAAAAAAATACATATATTTTATTTTTTAATTATTCGAAGTATTACAATAGTAGTGGATATGTCTCCTTTTTTTTTTTTTTACCCATTAACCTTCTGCCGGCTTCCCCTACCACTCCACCCCCCCCCCCACCATGTCTTGCATCCTTTGGTTATGCTTATCTGCATGTATACAAGTTATTCAGTTGATCTCTTACCCCTTGCCCCAATACTTCCCAGCCTTCCCGCTATAATTTGAGAGTCTGTTCCTAGGTATCTTAATTTTTTTTTTTTGCTGCAATGGTAAATTGGATTGTTTTTTAATTTATCTTTCTGTAAGTTCATTATTGGTGTATAAAAAGGCTACAGATTTTTGATTGAAGGTAAGGCTAGGCTTCTGATCACAGCCACTCTCCCCTTCAAGATGGTGCCGTCTCTGTGGCAGAGCCTGTCACTACAGGAGAAATTTCAGCAGCTGTGTAAGCTGCCTGGTCAGGGGAGCTCAGTCCTGCAGTCCCCAACAGTCCCTTGGAATATGGCTGTCCCTCACTCACAAATAGACACTCCCTGTATGTTCACATACTCTCCTTTTGTTCTCTCACTCTCACAGTATCTTGCAGCCTGCCTTCCCATCGGCAGCCATCTTCTATCTGAAATGGTTTACTTTTTAGTACAACATTTATATCTAAACAATATTTTCAAAATGTCCTTAGGTATTTTTGAAAATAGATAATCATATCATACAAATTGATACCATAAGAAATATTTGGTTGTTCATATGGTAATAAATTTTACTTTTTCATTTTTTAAAGAATAAATATATTTGTTTATTTTGCCTTTGTGTTTCTTGCCCTAGTCAATGTGTCAGTGAAAATTCTGCTTCATGATATGTTTGATATTTTGCTGCCTATGGCTTCTTCTAGGATTTTTATGGTTTCACGTCTTATGTTTAAGTCCTTTATCCATTTTCAGTTTATTCTTGTGTATGGTGTAGGTTGGTAGTCTAGTTTCATTTATTTTCATGTATCTGTCCAATTTTCCCAAACACCATTTATTTGAAAAGACTGTATTGACTCTATTGTATGCTCTCCCCTCCTTAGTCAAATATTAATTGAGCAAATGGTTTGGGTCAATTTCTGAAGTTTCTACACAGCAAAAGCAACCAGCATCAAAATGTAAAGGGAACCCTCTGTGTATGAGAACATACCTTCCAATGATAAGGGGTTAATTTCCAACGCATATAAAGTACTCATACAACTCAACAAATGGAAGACAAACAATCCAATTAAAAATGGGCAGAGGATCTGAATAGACATTTCTTTAAAGAGGACATACAGCCGAAACCGGTTTGGCTCAGTGGTAGAGCGTCGGTCTGCGGACTGAAGGGCCCCAGGTTCGTTTCCAGTCAAGGGCATGTACCTTGGTTGCGGGCACATCCCCGGTAGGGGGTGTACAAGAGGCAGCTGGTTGATGTTTCTCTCTCATCGACGTTTCTAGCTCTCTATCACTCTCTCCTACTCTCTGTAAAAAATCAATAAAATATATTTTTTTTAAAAAGAGGACATACAAATGGCAATGAGACACATGAAAAAGGATGCATACGTGGATTAGGAAATTGTGGAGAGACACAAAATGGTGGTGGAATAGGTAGACGTGTCCTGAGCCTTGCCCCAAAGCAGATAGAAGGAGCAACTAATCAAATAACATCCACTCTGAATTGGCAAAGTAAACACAGCTGGTGAGACAATTCACAGCCAGAAAGGGAAGAGACCACCTGGAGAATGGTAAAATCGGGGATCTTGGCTGGAGAGAATTATTAGAACTCCAAGCCCAGAGATTCAGAAGGAAGCTGAATAGCACCAAAGCCATGCATGTCCCCTGGGAAAGGTGTAACATCTGACTGTGGAAATGAGGTCTGCAGGACTGCTGGCAGCAGGGGATTGGAGATCTAAGCCCACTGTCACCAGGGTTTGGGCCTCCTCATATTTATCCAATTTCTTAATCTTACTTTCTGTATAATATATAAGCTTGGCTTATACAGATTCTAAGCCAAACTTCTAAGTCCACAGCTATGCACCATGCCAGGGGGAGAGGTGTTTGCAGTGGCACAGCTCTTTCCCCTCTTTGATCTTTGCTTTAATCCACTAAACGCAGATCATAGGACCTTTCAAACACAAACACACACCTGTGGCTGAGGTGTAGGTGGAGGTGTGGACTTGTGGAGTCTGAGGAGAGGCTGGGGAGAGGAGAGGGTCTGAAAGAGGCGGCTGGTGGTCTGGCACTGAGACATAACCTGACACCCGGGACCTAAGCAGCCATTTTTCTCCTAAAGAGATAGCCCCTCCCTGCAGTCTCCAGGCAACCAATACAGCCACACCCAGACTACACCTGAGTGTTACAAAATATACAAAACAAAACAAAAAACAAAAAAAGTTGACTAGTTACTGAGAGCCCTCAGGATTGGCCTGAAGAGATGCCATTGAGATCCGTAAAGCTGTACTGCAACCTCCCCAACTATAGTCCTGTCAGAAACAGTTGCTTGAGAGGTTAAGATTGAAAGCAGCAGTCAGGTTAAATGGGAAGGCTGGTCCCACCTACTGGCAGACAAGGCTGTGGAGACAGACACAAACAGAGGAGCAGTGGACAGTATGCTATTAAACAACGATTGGGTTACCAAAAAAGATCAAAGAAGAAATTAAAAACATCCTAGAAAAGAATGACAATAAAAACGCAACAATCCCACCAAATCTATGGGGCACAGTGAAAGCAGTCCAGAGAGGGAAGAGTATAGCTCAGCAAGCCTAACTAAAAAAAAAAAAAAAAAAAAAAAAAAAAAAAGTAATAAATTATCTAACTCTAGAACAGTTAGAAAGAGAGCAATAAGAAAAGCCCAGAGTGAGCAGAATAAAGGAGATATTAAAAATCAGATCAGAAAATAATGACATAGGAACAAAAACAAAACAAAATAAAATGAAAATACAAAAGATCAATGCAACCAAGAGCTGGTTCTTTGAAATGATACACAAGATTGATGAACCTCTAGCCAGGCTCACCAAGAAGCAAAGAGAGAGAAACCAAATAAAGAAAATCATAAATGAAAAAGGCAAAATAACAACAGACCACTCCCCCCCCCTCCAAATACAAAGGATTATAAAAAATACCATGAACAACTCTAATCCAACAATCTAGAAAAACTAGAAGGAGTGGACATATTCCTAGAAAAAGACAACCTTCCAAAACTCAATCAGGAAGAATCTAAAATTCTTAGTAACTTTGGAGAAATTGAAACCATCCTCAAAAAGCTTCCAGCAAACAAAAGTCTGTGCCAGATGTTTCACAGGGGAGTTTTAACAAACTTTCAAAGAACTAAAACCTATCCTCCTCAGACTATTCCCCCAAAAAAATGAAAGAGGAAAGAACACAACCAAGCTCATTCTATGAAGCCATCATTACCCTAATACCAAAACCAGATAAAGACACTGCAAAGAAAGAGAATTACAGGCCAGTATCCCTGATGAACATAGATGCCAAAATCCTAAACAAAATTTTAGCATATCTGATCCAGCAGTACATCAGAAAGATCATACACCATGACCAAGTAGGAAGTATCTTGGGGATGCAAGGCCGGTACAATATCTGCAAAACAATAAATATAATATGTCACATAAACAAATTGAGTGATAAAAATCACATAGTCATATTAATTGATGTAGAAAAAGCATTTGATAAAATCCAATAACTTTTCTTGATAAAAACCCTCAACACCTGAAACCTGTTTGGCTCAGTGGATAGAGCATCGGCCTGTGGACTGAAAGGTCCCAGGTTCGATTCAGGTCAAGCGCATGTACTTTGGTTACAGGCACATCCCCAGTGGGGGGTGTGCAAGAAGCAGCTGATCGATGATTCCCTTTCATTGATGTTTCTAACTCTCTATCCCTCTCTCTTCCTCTATGTAGAAAATCAATAAAATATATATTTAAAAAAAAAAACCCTCAACAAAGTAGGAATAGAGGGATCATACCTCAACATAATAAAAAGCCTTATGTGACAAACCTATATCCAACATCATACTTGATAGGCAAAAGCTAAAACTATTTCCCCTAAGAACAGGAAAAAGACAGGGATGCCCCATTCCTGTACAACATAATACTGGAAGTGCTAGCCATAGCAATTAGACAAGAAGAAGAAATAAAAAGTATCCATATTGGAAAAGAAGAGGTAAAATTGTCATTATTCACAGATGACATGATACTGTATATAGAAAACCCTAAAGACTTCATCAAAAAAGTATTAGACTTACTAAATGAATTTGGCAATGTAGCAGGATACAAAAGTAATGCCCAGAAATCTATGGCATTTTATACACCAATAGTGAACTTACAGCAAGAGAGATTTTAAAAAAAATTCCATTTACCATTGCACCAAATAAATTAAGATACCTAGGAATAACCTTAACTAAGGAGGTAAAAGACCTATACTCAGAAAAGTACAGGATACTGACAAAAGAGATAGAGGAAGACAAACAGATGGAAGAACATACTGTGTTCATGGATTGGCAGAATCAACATCATTAAATGTCCATACTACCCAAAGCAATATATAGATTCAATGCACTCCCCATTAAAATACCAATGGCATATTTCACAGACCTAGAATGAACTCTTTAAAAATTCATCTGGAATAAAAAGACATGAATAGTTGCAGCAATCCTGAGAAAGAAGAACAAATTAGGAGGGATCTCAATACCAGATAACAAGTTATACTACAAAGCCATTTGTTCTCAAAACTGCCTGGTACTGGCACAAGAACAGATATAGAGACAAATGGAATAGAACAGAGAACCCAGAAATCAACCTAAACCACTATGCTCAATTAATATTTGACAAATTAGAAAGTATATATGCACCCTTATGTTCATAGCAGCGCAATTCACAATAGCTAAGATTTGGAAACAGTGTAAGTGCCCATTAGCAGATGAGTGGATTTAAAAACTGGTACATCTACATTATGGAATACTATGCTGCAATCAAAAGGAAGGAACTCCTACCATTTGCAGCAGCATGGTTGAACCTTGAGAGCATTATGCTAAGTGAAATAAGTCAGTTGTAGAAAGATAAATATCACATGATCTCACTCATTTGTGGAATATAATGAACAACATAAAGTGATGAACAACAACAACAAAAACAGATCCAGAGACAATAGCATTGATCAGACTGTCAAACCTCAGAGGGAAGGAAGGGGAGAGTGGGATAAGGGGGAGAGATCAACCAAAGTACTTGTATGCATACATATAAGCCTAACCAATGGACACAGACAACAGGGAGGTGAAGGCATAAGTGGAGTGTAACAATGGGGGATAAGGATACACATGTAATACCTTAATCAATAAAGAAAATTATGAAAAAGAAAACTGGTACATCTATACCATGGACTACTATGCAGATGCAAGAAAAGAAGGATTTCTTACCCTTTGAGAAAGCATGGAAAGACCTTGAGAGTATTATGCTAAGTGAACTAAGCCAGTCAGAGAATGACAAAATTCACATGAATTCACATGACCTCACTTATTTGTGGAATCTAATGAACACAAATAAATTGATGAATAAAATAGAAACAGAGCCATAGAAACATGGAACAGACTGATGAAGCTCAAATGGAAGTGGGGTAGGGGTGGTAATTTATGAAATTTAACTGATATGCATATATTCTTTGTCCATGAACACATACAGTAGGGTGGTGAAGGCCTGTGTCTGGGTAGAAATGGGGTAGTGGAGAGCAAGGGGGAGGGAGAGAAAAAGAAAGAGAAAGATAAATTGGTGCCTCCCACATGAGGATTCCAGTGATTGAACCTGAAACATAGTTATGTGCCCTGACTGGGAATCCAATCTGAGACCTTTCAAATAATGCTCCAACCAACTGAGCCACACAGTCCATGGCCTCCTTAGCATCCTTTATGGCCTTCTTATGCTCTAGAATAGCGTACTACCCTGCTGTAAAAAGGAAGGGGGAGAGATCAACCAAAGGAGTTGTAAATTGTGCTGCTATGAACATAATATCATCCAATCCTGCCAATGATTTTAAAAGTTCACTTTATATTGATCACACTGAGCCTTCCTTCTCTGGCCAAACCCCTCAGCTCCAGGTCTCCTTTCATTAGTCAGAGCTCTTTAGTTCTTTAATTTCACATTCGCAAATCAGATTAACTAATTTTCACTTAAGAATTATTGTATGATTAATGATTTAAAGGGTTATACTTCTCAGTTTGCATTTGCATTAATTCTTGTCAAGGTAAGAGATTAATACGCCAAGGAGAATGAGTTTGAGTGGTGGGCATAATTACCCAAGAGGTTGTTCAGAGTGACTTTCAATCATATCACTAATGTGCCATGATTAGTCAGCATACTTAAAGATTAAAGCAGTTCTGATTAAATTAGTTCAGATTTGGATTTAAATAAAAGATAACTCAAATCCTTTTTACTTGAGTACTTAGAAAAATGCATGAACATATTTCTTAGTTTATTCAAGATAGCCTGGTGACCATGTTAAAATTTTTGCTGAATATTCAGGACTTTGGATTCATCCTTCTGAGCATCAGTTTCCAGTCAGAACTGCAGATGGCAATGAAGGTGGAAACAAGTAAGCCAGTTCTGTTGTGTACTTAGTCCCGGATATTCAATTGATCTTTGAACAACATGAGTTTTGGATTGTGTGATTCCACTCACACACAATTATTTTCAATAAATACTATCAACGTATTTTCTCTTCCTAATGATTTTTAATAACATTTTCTTTCTTTCTAAGTTATTTCACTGTAAGAATACAGTATATAATAAAGTACATGTAAAACGTGTGTTAATAGGCTATTTATGTTATTTGTAAGGCTTCTGGTCAACAGTAGTCTGTTAGTAAAGTTTTGAGGAAGTCCAAAGTTATACACAGATTTTGCTACTGTGTTGGGGTTAGGGCAGTGGCACCCTTAACCCCCACCTTGTTCAAGGGACAACTGTAATCCAAAAAACAGTCATTTTTTTCCTTTTGTTATTACTAAATCATTGATGTCAGATATGTTGTTTTCAAGTTTTCCTTAATTACAATTTTACTACGCCTGCAATTTTCTATTTTTTGTATTATGATAACTTGATATTTCATATATGGTATTATGACAGTTTATCATAATACTGATTTCACTCTACACATATCTAATTTATAAGTTTTACACTTCTTAAATGTCTCCTGAAAATGCCAATAATAAAATGTAGTTATCACTGTTACATCCCAGGAGGAATAAGGAAACTGGGACAGGAAAGTTAAAACAAGGCCAAACAGTGTGGGCAATTTGCAGCCAACTTGCAACTAACAAGCCAGTATCTTCCCCAGCCAAGGACAAGAGAGAAAATGTTAAAAAAAAAAAAAAAAAAAAAAAAATCTCTAATGAGAGGATTCAGAAAGGGAGGGGGGGAAAGTAAAGGGGAAAATAAGGCCATTTTACTCCCTAAGCAGAGAAGCCAGCAGTCTCAAGGCTTGGCCAGATAAAGTTGCCAAGTGCTTTTCATGATTTCCGGGAAGGCCACAACAGAGAAAAAAAAAATAAGAAAGAAAGAAAGAAAGGGGGGGGGGGGACCTTGAAAATTAATCTGTACCAAATAGTCAGCAGAGGATTTTTGAAACCTATAGACAGACAGGGGGTATTATAATGCCTCAGACCCCCACTCAACTTTATCTCAGATTAGCTGAGAGCACGCTTGTGCTTTATAAGCTAAATGTATAGGTTTGCTTTTGCTTTTTTTTTTTTTTAAAAAAAAGATGCATGCTTTAATTGATGTAATAACTTGGCTTTTCACAATGCAATCAAAGTGTCTTGTATAAATCATTTATAAGAGAAGACAAGGATCAAGGTTGGAGACAGCCTTCTCCCACTGACTCAGGAGACTGTCCTGAACACCTCTCTGGTGTTGGTGAGAGGGGTCTATAACATCACCTTGGAAATTGCTTAGAGTAGGGGTGTCGAACTCAATCAGAGAAGGGGCCAAAATCTAAAATCCAGCCTAAATCGCGGGCCGAATGGTTTACTAAACAGTCATAAACTGACAATGTCATAAACTGACAGCGGAGTGCAGTGATGACAGCGCGGTGCGGGCCACATTGCAAGGCCTGGCGGGCTGGATTTGGCCCGCGGGCCTTGTGTTTGACACATGTGGCTTAGAGAAAGACACTTTGGAGTTTGCCACCCAGGATCCTCTTCATGTATAACTAATAGTTTTATGGCACATGATAGCTGCTCAATGACTGTGATTGAAAACTTGAATGAATTAGCAACCAGGTTCACTTCAAATTTGCACCTTAGTGTTTCCCTCTGGAAATCTATCAAATCGCTATGTTTATTTGCAAAACAACCAGAATAACTGAGTAGAGGTTGCTAGAGAGGCTATTTGAACAGCACTGCACTGCTGCCTCCTCATTTGATTGCGACTTCCAGACAGGATAAAAAAGAAAATATTCCTCCAAAAGAAGTGCACATTTATCAAATGAAATGATGTGGAAAGCCAGAAGTCTTCTTTTCTCCTCTGAGTAATTATGAAATGTGTTTGGAAAAATGACTATAAATTTAGCTGAAAGGTCCAGCCAGAATCAGTTGATCAAAAGAGAAGGGAATAGCTTTTAAAACATAGTGCTACATTAATGTGGTCTGCACAATTATATTTCACCTGGGGACAATTTATTCAGAAACAAACAAACAAGCAAACAAAAAAAACCCGCTTGCATTACTAAAACTATTGTCTCTACTTATGCTTCACCCAGACAGTATACATAACTTATTAGTTATTGCAGATTTCCTCCTTCTGGAACTAAACACAGAGATGCTATATGCTAGTTCTTCTTTGTGGTTTCTGGAAACATATTGAAGAGAAAATTTTACAAGTCTTAGAAGCAGCAAAAGTTTAGCTTACTTAGCATGTGAAGAAACATGACAACTTTTGGGGTTTGGAGCCTTAACAATTTGAAACGGATGAAAATGTTAAAATGTTGTTTTTTTTACCCCTGACCCCTCTTTTTGGGTCTCTAGCCAGCTGCATTTTTTAGTCACTAATTCATGCAGTATGGTTTGGAAGAAACTTTAAAGCAATATTTTCCCTGCTGCTTTCCTTACATTTTCATTTGTGGCCTAAATGGTTTATGTAGGAAATATTTACTTTGAGGCTTTGCTTTGGCTCAGAAAATGCCAAGTGACCAAACCCAAGCAATGAATCAATTGATCTCAGCAATGGAACCTTTGAGTGTAGAATAATGTACAAAAAGATTCCAAATTATATTTGCAAATTTAATAATGCTAATGCTTCCATGCCTAAATGACAGAAAGTTTAGTTCTTTTTTGAAAATATTTATTTATTTATTTATTTATTCATTCATTCATTCATTCATTCATTCATTTATTTATTTATTTTTGTCATCAGCATCTTCTGAAATGCCCATTAAATAATGTCTGATTTCTCCCTGTCTCTCAGAGAGACACATGACTCCATAATCACCTTGAGAACTTATATCCTTAATTTTATTTTTAGTTACTTTGCCTAGTTCTAGCTATATGGGCATTGGTATTTGCTGATCTTCAATCTACAAGAAACCCTGAAGTAAATATTATGTTATTAGATGTTTTTATCAGTCCAAGAAACAGAAGAGTTTTATGTTAATTATAATGCAGCATACAATGATATATTGGATATGTGAAGTCTCTGTACTTACCAAAATTATGGAATGTGTTTTATACCTTTACTAGAGGCCCAGTGCACTGGGGGTTGCGGGGGTCCCTCAGCCTGGCCTGCACCCTCTCTCAGTCTGGACCCTCGCTCCTTACTGCCCGCCTGATCACTGATTCTTACCTCTCGGCTGGCTTGCTGCTCCTTAGGACTGCCATGTACGTGGGAGAGGCTCCCACCACAGCCTCCTGAGCTCTCCAGCCATGAGCCCAGCTTCTGGCTGAGCTGCACTCCCCCACTGACCTCCAAGAGAGCAGCTCCTGCGTTGAGCATTTGCCCCCTAGTGGTCAGTGTGCATCATAGTGACCAATGATTCCATTGATCATTCTGCTATTTGGATGATTTGCATATTAGGCTTTTATTATATAAGATGACTACTAGTTCTCTGACATTGTGACTATGCTAGTTTCTTAACTTTATGCAAACAGTTCTAGTTGGAAAATAACTTTATTTTTAGAACTTAAGTTTCAGACATTATAGGAATACATTAGAAACTAATCACCAGAAAATGTTTATTTCTCTTTCAGTTTCCTTGCTTGAAGTTCCTACATGTTTTTCAAAAACTATATGAAGGAATAGGATTTTTCCAATTGATCCCTAACATGTTTCTACAATTCCATCAACCTCCAATGACATGTACCTATTTTACATAAATTCAGTAAACCTATGGCTTTCAGGGTTAGATAATAGAAATATTTTTTGCACTCCGTATGGCTGGAGTGTTTATGCACCATTATACCTTTTGGATTTCATTATGCCTGGGCAATTTTTCAACAATTTAAGAACATGATGTTTCAGAATTTTTCTGGATTGAAGCATGATAATATATATGGGCAAAAAGTCTACTCATGATAGCACTGTCCAGATGTCCCTGGACTATCTCCAATAGTTACAACTTTTTGCCAAAAAAATTAAAAATACAAATTTTCCAAGTGCCTGTTGCATGTAACATTCTCACAAGGGATTGTGATGGATCTGTGGAAATTCAGATGAGTACTGATTAAAACTCATATATTTTTAAAATCAATAATCTTTCACATCAAATGCATAATTGTATGAAGTTTATACTCCCTTTTTTTGCTCTGACTTTTAAACCAATGTTCTGGAAAAATACTAGCACATTAGTGATTCCTGAGTCTCTGAAAGTTTCAAGGAATTAAAACACAATTTTATTTCTACTTACATACTGGTATATTCTTACACTTAGAAAAGGAGCTCTTACATTATTATTCAAGCATTTTATTTTCTTCCTTTTAAAAAAAGCAACAAAAAAACAAACAAACAAACAAATGCCTGTGGGTTCCCAATCCTTACACCTATATACCTATACCTATATCTACATCTAATATATATATATATAATCATCTAATATATGTCCATTTTGTGTTTTTGACACATTTGCCAAAATAATTTGACTGTAAATATGTGAATTTATTTCTGGATTTCATATTCTATTTGAGTATATCTGTCTTTTGGCAGCACCTTGATTTGATTAGTAGCTTTGTAATATATTTTAAAATCAGAAAATATGATATCTCCAGCTTTTGTTCCCTACAACAAGTTCACTTTGGCAATACAGGGATCTTTGTGGTTCCATATTAACTTTAAAATTGCTGTGGCTTTTTTTCTAATTTTGTGGGGAATGCCATAGCAATTTTGATAAAGATTACATTAAACCTCTACATCACGTTGAATACTATGAACATTTTAATGATGTTAAGTCTTACAATCCTTGTATCTGGGATACATTTCCGTTTAATTGCTTGTTTATTTCTTTTCTTTTTCTAAATTATTGGGGTGACATTGGTTAATAAGATCATATAGGTTTCAAATGTACATCTCTGTGCTTAATGATCTGTATATTGCATTGTGTGCCCACCACTCAAAGTCACATCATCTTCTGTCACCATATATATGGCGCCCTTTAATACCCCTACACTCCCATTCCCTCTGGTAATGAACATATTGTTACTGTATTTATTCATTTCAGTTTTATATCCCACATGAGAGTATCTAACTGACTTTCCATTCATGTTGTCACAAATGGCAAGTATTTCATCTTTAATTATGGATGAGTAGTATTCCATAGTTTATATGTAGGATATCTTCTTTATCCAATATTCTGTGGGAGGACACTTTGTCTTCATGTCTGGGACACAGTAAATAATGCTGCAATGAACATAGGGGTACATATATTGTATTTTGTAAATAAATGTTTTTGCGATTTTGGGTAGATACAAGAAGAAGGATTCTTGTACCATATTGTATCTTCATTTTTTAGATAATGCCATACTGTTTTTCATAATGGTTGTACTAGTATACATTCCCATCAGCAGAAATTGAGAGTTCCCTTTTCTCCACAAATTCCCCAACACTTGTTATTACATGTCTTATTGATAATCACCATTTTAACAGGTGTTAGGTAGTATTTTGTTAAAGTTTTGATTTGCATTTTTCTAATAGCTACTGAAGGCTAGCAAATATATATATTTGTATGGTCCCTAGGGAGAAGCGCCTGTTCAGGTCTTCTGTCCATTTATAAAATTTGATTGTTTGGTGTTGAGTTGTATGAGATTTTTATATTTGGATATCAACACTCTTTTGGAGCTGTTGTTTGTAAATATCATCTGCCATTCATTTGGATGCCTTTTTTGTTTTACTGGTCACTTATTTTGCTGTCCTGATGTTTTTTAATTTTGTTACAGTCCCATTCATCAATTTTTTTTCTTTGCTTACCTTGCCTTTGGAATCAAATTCATAAAATGTTCTTTACAATCAAGATCCATAAGTTTAGTATCTATGTTTCCTTCTATTTAGTTTATTGTGGAAAATCTTATAATTAGGTCTTTTATTCATTTTTAATTATTTTTTGTACATGGAATAAAGTATAATCTAGTTTTATTCCTTTGTATGGAGTTTTCTTATTTTCCCAAGGCATTTATTGAAGAGGTTATCTTTTCTCCATTTTGTATTTTTAGCTCCTTTGTCAAAAAAACTTTCCCCCATATATATATATGGTTTTATTTCTGGGATCTCAATTCTGTGTAATTGGGTTTGTGTGTATGTTTACCCAGCAATACCATGCTATTTTGAATATTTTAGCTCTGCACTATAATTTTTAAGTCTGCTTTTGGTTTAATCCTTTTTCTTCATAATTGCTTTGACTATTAGGGTCTTGTGTGATTCCTTACAAGTATAATGCTTTTTTTTTCTATTTCTTTTTTTAAAAAAAATAATGTTGGCATTTTGATTGGGATTGCATTAATCTACATATTACTTTGGGTAATGTGACCATTTTAGCTATGTTGATTCTTCCAATGCCTGAACGTGGAATATCTTTCTATTTCATTATATCACTTTTAAAATATGTTTTTATTAATTTCAGAGAATGGAATGGAAAGGGAGAGTTAGAAATATCAATGATGAGAGAAAAACATCTATCTGCTGCCTCCCACATGCCCCTTTCTGGGGATTGAGTCTGCAACCAGGGCATGTGTCCTGACCTGGAATCCAATAGTGACCTCCTTGTTCATGTGTTGACTTTCAACCACTGAGCCATACCATCTGGACTATGTCATATTTAGTCTCTTTTAATAATGCTTTATAGTTTTCAGTATATAGATCCTTCAAATTCTTTGTTAAGCTTATTCCCAGGAATCTTATTATTTCTTTTTTTTGCAATTATAAAAGGATTTTTTTCATTTCTTTTCCTGAAATTTCATTGTTAGTATACAGAAAAGTGGAGTTTTTAGGGTTTTCAAAATATAGAATCATGTCATGCAAAAAGTGAAACATTTTCTACATCATTTCCAATTTGGATGAAAGTTATTACTTTCTCTGCCTAATTATTGTGGCTGGGACTTCCAGAGCTATCGGGTCTAGTAATAATTAATGTCGTTTTTCAACATTCGTTTAAAATCTTGCTTGGCTTTGACTTGTATTGACATAACCTTCAAACACGTGGTATCTACAGAACGTGTGAAGTGCAATTAACAAGTTTTGCTTGAAAAAGTTTGTGTTTGGTTTGGTTTTTGTTGCAAAACTAGGGCTAAGAAGATGGCGGATGAAGAGCATATTCGGCACTGCATGCTTTACGAGTTCCAATTAGGAAGAAAAGCAAGTGAGGCTGCAAAAAACATCTGTAGTGCTCTTGGTCAAGATGCAGTTAGCGCCAGAAAATGCCAGCGTTGGTTTGAGAAATTTCGTGAGGGAAATTTTTCGTTAGATGACAAGAGTGGTCGAGGCCGTGTGTCCAATTTTGATCAAGAAGCTCTTCAAGCTCTTTTGGTGCAAAATCCTCAAATTACCCAACAAGAGCTTGCGACAACTTTAAATTGTTCACAAAAAACAATTTCCAGTCAATTGCGTGCACTTGGCAAAGTCCAAAAGTTTGGAAAATGGGTTCCTCATGAGTTGACCGACAACAACCGTAATCAAAGAGTCACAATTTGCAGTTCGCTCCTCTCTCGTCAAAACCGTTTGCCGTTTTTAGAGCAAATTGTTACCGGAGATGAAAAATGGGTGATGTATGTTAATTTGAAAAGGCGGCCTCAATGGTTGGACAAAAATGAGGCTCCGCAGCCCAAGCCAAAACCTGACTTGCATGCAAAAAAAGTGATGTTGTGTGTTTGGTGGAATTTTAAAGGAATTCTTCATTATGAACTTTTACCATCTAACCAAACCATTACAAGTGCAGTGTATAGTGCCCAATTGGAAAGGTTAGCCCAAGCTTTAAGAGAAAAAGAACCCACGCTGATTAATCGGAAGGGCGTAATTCTTCACCACGATAACGCACGACCGCATACTGCAAGAATCACTGCTGAAAAACTGCGCCAGTTTGAATGGGAAGTTCTCCCTCAACCTGCATATTCTCCTGATATTGCCCCTTCCGATTACCATTTGTTTCGTTCTTTGCAAAACTTTCTTCTTGGAAAAAAATTTAATAATGAAGAATGCCTCAAAAATGCATTGACCGAATTTTTTGCATCAAAATCACAAGAATTTTACAACAGAGGGATTAAAATGCTTCCTGAGCATTGGGCACAAGTAGTAGAAAACAACGGCAACTATATTGTTGATTAAATTTTGTTGTATTGTTTAAATAAATTCGATTTTAAAAAGTATTAGAAAACGACATTAATTATTACTAGACCTAATATGTTGAATAAAAGTGGTGAGAGTTGGCATCTTTGTCTTTTTCCTGATTTTATGTGAAAAGATTTAAAATTTTCACCAATGAGTATTATTTTGGCTGATGTTTTGTCATATATGGCCTTTATTATGTTGAGGTACTTTCCTTCGATAGCTACTTTATAGAGTGTTTTAATCATAAACAAATGTTGTATCTTATCAAATGCTTTTTTGCCTCTATTGATAGGATCATATGATTTATTCTTTATTTTGTTAAGGTGATATATTACATTAATCAATTTGTATATATTGAACCATCCTTGTGCCCCTGGAATGAGCCCCACTTGTTTGTGATGTATTATTATATCCGATTTGCTAGTATTTGGTTCATGATCCAATTGAAGGGGTCAATGTGGGGAAAAGAGAGTGATACATGTAATAATTCAACAGTAAATATAAATTGAAAAATGTTAGAACTAATAAATCAATTCACTAAATTTACAGAATACAAAGTTAATATACGTAAGTCAGTTGTATTTCTACACACTAAAACAAATACTCCAAGGAATAAATGAAGAAACTATCTTATTTACAACACCATCAAAAAGAATAAAATGCACATGTATGAGTTAACCAAGGAAGTGAAAGGTCTCCACATGGAAAATTACAAAACATTGATAAAATAAATTAAATAAAACAAGACTAGATATGATTGCCTCCAGAGAGAGTGCAGATCCAGAGGACTAGATGCATCCCAACCAACATATCAATATTTTGAGGTGGCAATGAGGAGAATGGATATCTAGAAAAGAATACTAAGGAGAAAATATTGAGGTGGTGAGTCATTTGTGGATCTGAAATTAATTTGTTGTTTCCATATAATGCTTTAATATAAAAAGGTAAGTGATAGTTTAAATTGCTTACTTCACATGATTACTTATAAGTGATGTCAGAGGAATGGCAGCATGAGAAATACCCTTGGTCTCTTTCTTTGAAGTTTCAAGAATTTGAACAGTTATAATAAAAAAAGAGATTTTCTGCTCAACTCACAAACACATCTGAGAGATCCTCACATTGAAATATCTATCAGTGGGCAAATGGGAGGAAACTGGATTGGTGAGGAGAGAGAAATGTTGAGATGATCCATATACCAAGGCCTAGACCCTTGAAAGGGAAGGAATCAGGTTGTGCCTCACAATGCATTCACCCAGGAGGAGCACAGATTCAGTGAACATTCAAGCAGGAATGGGAAGGATGAGCTGCAACTGAGCCCAGTGACCAGAGTAGGGATGCAGACAGATTGTCTGGTGGTTGTCATTCCAGACAGAAAAACAGAGCCACAGATTCTGTCTGCTTCTTAAATTCCCATCGATCACTTCTGTTCAACCGTAGTGTCAGGTTGTGCAGCATCTTTTATCTGAAAACCTGAGAACTGACCCAACAAGACACTTTTCCCCCACGCCAAGGGTGCACTCTCTGACTGGTCCCATGGTTGGGACACAGGGAGAACCTCTCAGAGATCTGAGGTCACCATTACCAGGTGGGAAAAACAACTTAGGAGGTTGCCGGGTTCCCCCAGTCAAACCCACCCCACACATCTCTGCTAAACTAACAACAACATGTGTCTTCAGAATAATCACTCGGATTTCACAAATATGGAGACACTCATGCCCCCTGCCCAGGCCTTCACAGCATTATTTTTGTGTCCATGGGTTATGCATATATGCATATAAGTTGTTTGGTTAATCTCTTCCCACCTCCCCTTTCTCTATGAACTGTTAGTCTGTTGCATGTTTTAAAGTCTCTAGTTCTATTTTTTTCATCAATTTTATTTTGTTTGTTAGATTCCACATGTAAGTGAGATCATGTGATACTTGTTTTCTCTCTGGCTTATTTCACTTAGAATAATATTCTCTAGGTCCCTCCATGTTGTCTCAAAAGATAAGAGATCCTTCTTTTTTACAGCTGCATAGCATTCCATTGTGTAAATGTACCAGAGATTTCATAGCCATTCATCTACTGATGTGCACTTGGGCTGGTTCCAGGTCTTAAATATTATTAATTGTGCTACTATGAACTTAGGGGTGCATATATTTTTTTATTGGTGTTTCAGGCTTCTTAGGATATATATTCCTAGAAGTGATCTTACCAGGTCAATAGCAGTTCCGTTTTTAATTTTTTGAAGAAATTCCACACTATTTTCTATAGGATGTCTACCAGTCTGCATTCCCAGCAATAGTACTAGGCTTCCTTTTTATTCACAACCTTGTTTGCTGATTTATTGATAGTAGCCTATCTGGCAGATGTGAGGTGATACCTCATTTTCTTTTTAATTTTCATCTCTGATATTAGTGATGTTGAGCATTTTTTCATATGTCCCTTGGCCATTTGTATATCCTCGTTGGAGAAGTATCTATTTAGGTCTTCTGCGCATTTTTAAAATTGGGTTGATTTTCTTCCTTTTGTTGACTTTTATTAATACTTTATATATTTTGAAAACTTACCGCTTATCAGATGGATCATTGGCAATATGTTCTTCCATACTATGGGTTCCCTTTTTATGGTTTCACAACTTACATTGAATTATTTTGTCAATTTTGAGTTTGTTGTTGTGTATCATGTAAGCTGGCAATATGTTCTAACATTTTTTGTGGATCCTTTAGAATTTTCTATATATAAGATTATATTGTAGTGATATCAGAGAAATGGTGGCATAGGGGTGAATCTTTTCCTTTCCCTCTGACATTTCAACAAGTTAACCACGTATAATTCAACATATGTATTCCTACTCAACACAGAAGCATGCCTGAGAGACCTGTGCACAGAAACATCTTAAGGTAGGCAATGGGAAATAAATGGGGAGACAAGAAGGAAAAAAAGTGCAGATGGCCCACAGACACAGCCCCACAGCTGGGAGCTCATAACTTGGACAAGAGAAAGGAGAAATCCTGCAGTAGCAAGCACGTACTTCTGTTAGGAGAAACAGAGTTTTGGGGAGACAGCCCTGCAGGGCGAGTGTCAAGCAGGGAGAGAGTAAACAGTGTCTGAGTCCGAAGGCTCCTGACAGAGTACAGGATTCTGTCTTGTGGTTCCCCAATGTCAGGTAGGGTAGTGGTATTTCAGAAAAAGAAACAGGGCTACAGAGCTTGCTTGGATTCCCAAAATTTGTCTCCTGTTTCCCTTGGAGTGGGTTTCAGGAACATATTACCTATAAACCAAGAGCTGATGCAGTAGAATCAGTTTCCCTCTGTGACTTATACCCAGGAGGAGTATTTGGGGAGGGATCCCATGGAAGTCAAGAGTTGCTGTTAGGGTAAGGGCAAAACAAACTTCACACCCAAGCAGTGTGGCTGTACTGCCTTATGTAAGCTAAAAAGGTTCATGACTAGTGGATCACAGATGTAAATATCTAGTGATTTAGTGCCATCTATTGGAAAATAGTAGAAAGACCTCTTCAGTAATGTGAAAGCAAAAGAGGACTGCAAATACCATGAAGAACCAAAGTAATGACAATGACCAGAAATACAATGAAAAAAATCCCCAGAAAGTAGGCAGGAACACATGGAAATATATGATATAAATGAGAGTGATTTCAAGATGGCATTTCTGAAAATATTCAATAAGATATGAGAAAATACTAACAGGCAACTAAGTGAATCCAGAAAACAAATCAATGAACAAAATGAGTACTTTAGCAGGTAGATTAAAACTTTACAAAAGAACTAATCAAAAAATTCTGGAAATGAACAAAGCAATTAAGGAGATTAAGAGTGAAATACTGAGCATAGAAAACAGAACCAATGAGATAGAGGAAAGAACTAATATAACAGAAGCTAGTAAACAAGAAATAAAACAAAGTAAAGAAGAGATCTGAGAATAAAAAAATGAAAGAGCTCAATGAGAACTATCTGACTTCATCAGAAAAAGCAATATTAGAATTATAGGCATTGCAGAGGAGAAAGAGAGGGAGCATAGAATAGAGAGTCTATTAAGACAAATAGAAAACTCTTTAAATCTATGGCAAGAGCTAGATTCTTGAATCCAAGAAGAAAAAAGACCACCTAGTTACCTCAGTCCCAAGAGGTTCTCTCCACTGCACTCAGTATTGAAAGTGACAAAAATTAGTGACAAAGAAAAAATTCTCAAAGCAGAAGAGAAAAGAAGGAAATAACCTACAAAAAAAAAATCAGAATTTTATCTGACTTCTCAGCAGAAACTCTACAAGCCAGAAGAGAGCGGAACCAAATACTTTTAAAAAGTCTGAAAAGATAAATTATCAGCCACAAATAATATATCCAGAAAAAAATGTTCTTTAAATACAGAAGAGAAATAAACATGAAACTGGGGGATTTTATCACCACAAACCCTTGATTGCAGGAAATACTCGAGAATTATTCTATAAGAAACAAAGAACTTAAGGTCACAACACTATGAGTAAGATCACCAAAACACTTAGATCAGGATAATTTGTGACAACAAAAATAAAAAAGAAGAGGGGGGGATATCTCAGCAGACAGAGCTAGATGAAGATTAGATGCACTCAAAAGGAAAAAAAAAACTATGGTATATATGGGACTTCATTTTTCATAAACATACAAAAATCCACAAACTACAACATAGGAAGAGGAAGAAGATAAAGATAAAAATTATGAACAACAAATATGTAAATATCAACAAGTGAATCTAAAAACCAAGGGAATTAAAAAATCTGATGAACAATATTAACTGGTGAATATAATAGAATCAGAGGTATGGAAGGGGAGTGGACTGACGATTCTTGGGAAAAAGGGGAGTGGGGGGCGCGGGAAGAAGAGACTGAACATAAACTGTGCACCTATGGATGAGGACAGTGGGGGTGGGGAAAGGCAGAGGGTGGAATGGGAACCTGGTGGAGGGGAGCAATGGAGGGAGAAAAAAAGAGGAACATTTGTAATAATATGAACAATAAAGATTTATTTAATAAAATAAAATATATTAATCTTATAACAAAAAAAAGAGGAAACAAAGGAAAGATGTATGGAATGACACACACACAAAAAAAAAACCACACAAAAAAAACACAAAACAATGGCAAACACATAAAGGAAAAGAACCAATGGAGGCACAGAGCTACCATAAAATAAAATATTAAATGGCTATAGGAAATCCACATATGTCAATAATTACCCTAAATGTAAATGTCTGAATCCACCAATAAAGAGGCACAGAGTAGCAGACCAGATCAAAAACAAAACCCAACCATTTGCTGCCCACAAGAAATACACATCTGAGGTGCAAAGATAAAGTTAAATTCAAAGTAAAAAAGTGGAAAATTATTTTTCAAGCAAATAACATCCACAGAAAAGCAAGTGCAGCCATACTTACATCTGACAAAATAGATTTAAAGATAAGAAGAGACAAAGATGTTCACTTAAAATGATAAAGGGGATACTATCACAATAGAACATAACACTTCTTAATATATATGTGCTCGACAAGGTAGCACCAAAATATATAAAACAACGACTCAAAAAACTAAAGGAAGAAAGAGCCAGGGACCTCAATACTCCATTGACAGCTCTAGACAGATTAACCAAACAGAAAATCAATAAAGAAATATCAGCCTTAAATTAAACACTAGAACAAATGGGCATAATTGATATTTATAGGCCTTTAATCCAAGGACATCAGAGTATACATTCTTCTCCAGGACACATGGAACATTCTCAAGGATATACCACATCAACTAATTCAAGAAGATTGAAAGTATACCAAGGATGTTCTCTGATTATGATGCCTTGGAATTAGAAATCAATGGTTAAAAGTAAAGACTCCACAAATACGTTGAAATTAAACTATATACTACTAAAAATGACTTAGTCAAAGAAGAAATAAAAGACCTAAAAATAATTCAGAGGATGAAAAAATGGCGGCAGAATAGATATGTCCTGAGCATTGTCCCAGAGCAGATAGAATGAACAGCTGAATCGAATTAACATTTGGCGAAGGAGACTGAGCGCGTGAGACAATTTAAAACCTGGAAGGGCAGAGGACCCCTGGAGAAAGGCAAAATCAAGGATCTGGGCAGGAGAAAGCTGGCAGACCTATGAACCCAGAAGGTCAGAGGGAAACCGCATGGCACTGATCCGCTTCCCTTAGGACAGGCATAGCATCTGACTGTGAAAAGGAAGTTCGTAGGACTGCTGGTGGCTGGGGATTCCAGATCTGGGTCTACAGTCACGAAAGACTGAGCCTAGAGGGGGCTGACCAGACCGTGCAGTGCCAGCAGGAGAGGAGCTTGCAGAGGCGCAGTTTTTCCCTTCTTTGTAGCCTATGATTTTCTTCACTGAACCTAGTTCACAGGACCTTCCGGATATGGGCACTTGCCTGTGGCTGAGGTGAGGGAGAAGGTGCAGACTCTTGGAGTCTGAGGAGAGTGGGGGGTTCAGGAGAAGTGGCAGCATGTCTGGCGCTGAGTCATACCTGAGCCTGGGACCTGGACAGCCATTTTGTCCTGAAGAGATAGACCCTCCCTCCAGTTTCCATGCAACCAATATAGACACACCCAGAATATGCCCTAAGAAAGGGAGGGAAGGTGAGAGAGACAGAGATGAAAAGTGGGGATACTAGAGATCAAAGCATGAAGGAAGAATAGGGATAAATGCTCAAAGACAGAAGGAAATCAGGCTAAAGGGAGAAACGAAAGAAGAAAGAAAGAGAGGGAGGGAGGGAAGGAGGGAGGGAAGGAGGAAGAAAGGAAGGAAGGAAGGAAGGAAGGAAGGAAGGAAGGAAGGAAGGAAGGAAGGAAGGAAGGAAGGAAGGAAGGAAGGAAGGAAGGAAGGAAGGAAGGAAGGAAGGAAGGAAGGAAGGAAGGAAGAAATTTCTAAGAAAACATCTAGGGCTTTTTACACTGATTAAAAATAATAAAAAAGTAGAGATTAGGGGAGTAGATTTGGGAATTCTAATGGAATACTATGCTGTTGTAAGAAAAGAAAGAACTTTTACCATACACAACAGGCATGGATAAACATGGAGAGCATTATGCTAAGTGAAATAAGCCAATTGGAGAAAGATAAATATCATATGATCTCCCTCATATGTGGGATATAATGATGAACATAAACTGATGAACAAAAAATAGATCGAGACAAATGGCAGTAGAGAAGGGGCTAGAAATCAACCAAAGGACTTGTATGCATGCATATAAGCATAACCAATGGACACAGACACTAGGGGGGGGGTGAGTGAATGTGTGGAAGGTGAGGGTGTCTGTGGAGAGGTCAATAGGAGAAAAATAATACATATGTAATACTTTAAACAATAAAAAAATTTTGAAAAAGCCCTTAAGAAGAAAAATTAAAATTTCTACACCTAAAACATATAAAATGTTATTAAGCAAATAAAGTCAATAAAAATTACCAAAAAAAATCAGCTCAAAATACAGTAGAGCTGACAAGATTAGATAAGTGGTTCTAGAATTCAAGCAATAGTCTGGCATTAAGAATATGACTACAGGCTCCAAATGAATCAAAGTACGTGAAAAATACTAAAGCACATCCTGATTGTTTTGACAGAGCAAACAAGAAAATTGTGTTATTGTAGGCAAAATGGTGCCTAGGTGCTTAATTGTGGTACACTGTAACTCAGGTTTAGGACAATAAAATTATTTCTAGGCTATGATCCCTGGTACTCCTTAACTAGGTCTAATTTGATTTTGAACTCAGACAAGGTTAAACACACAGGATACAATCATTTTAATTATTGCCAGATGCTATGAAAATAAAATCACATTGCTTTCTTAATTTACACTTAGTCCATTATGAGTAGAGTTACTATATAAAATAGAGAATATCAGTTGAATTTAAACCTCCAGGAATAACAAATAATTTTTTAAATTTCATTACTTGATCAGTCATCCCTTAGGTGAATGAAACTGTAAGAAATCCTTGCAATGGAGCATGACTATTGCCCATAACTGCTTGGTCATTGTAATGATTTTTTCCTTTACCTGTGTACTAAAGTTTCTGCAGTTTAAAAGTATTTTATTTTCAATGAAATTAGAACAAACTTTTAAAAAACACAGTATTATCCTTTTTGTGTTGTGGGTAAAGAGTAATTTAATGCAAAAGACTCTGCCATTTTACATTTTCCAGAGCTTTCATTCATTCTTAATTAGTAATTAAAAATGACCGATAAATAAACACTTAGGATGATTTCCTAAATGTTCTATATTTACTTACAAGGCTGGTACTTCCATCACTATATCACTTAAGTGGTTTGGAAAGGTTGTATACAGGTTCATTTTACAATGTATTTGAAGTTTGTAATCCTGCGTAAATACACAAAAATCAGAAGGATTAACAAACTGCTGCTTGAAGGCCAAGAGAAAACAGAGCTAAGGGCAATCAAGACAGAGACTATCAGAAACAAGAGATCAATTGGTCAAAAAGTGGAAGACTGTCAACAAAAATAACATGTTATGGACCCTCAAGGTATTCTGTTTATGCTAGAAGAAGCCTAAAATAATTTGTGGTTTTTGACGCTTGATTTAGTTTTCCACAAGCCTAATTAGCAACAGATTGTTTGCTGCCACTATAGTTTATTGCTGAGACTGACAAATACTTGCTGTTTATTTGTTTCTGCTATAGAAAGACTGGCGGCAATTATGTAATTAAACATTTAATAATATTAAAAACAACATAGTGATAGTAACATTCATATACAGACATTTGTGAACTATTTTAACATTTTTAGAAAGTCAATTTTCTAATAAAAAAAAATCCCTGTAACAACTAAGCCATCTCATGTTCTATCTAGGTGTGTCCACTTGGTTTGTTATAAAATGCAATTTTAAACATTCTCTCTTTCAAAATGGGGTTCCTTTGCTTTAGCAAGACTGAATATGATGACAACTTCTTCCTATTTGCCACCAAGTGTCAGTGAGACAATATATGAGAATGTTTAATTCAAGGATCTCAGTAAGTGAATTGTGGCACTCCCTTCTTTCCAACTCATTCTTTTATGCTTCATTTTTTCCAACCCCAGAAAGAACTCTCTAATACCACCTCTGGAGTTGTTGATAAATATTACAATTCAAGGTCAAGTTGGAATAATGCTACTTATTTGCTTTTCTTTGGATCTTTAAGTTCTGTGCAAGAGATCACAAGAATACAATAAAACAGAAGATGTTATATGTAAACAGACTGTTGGCCAGATTTTCATCTTGCTTCCTAAACATTCTCCTTCAACTTCAAAGGGATCTTGATATGCCCAGAGATATGCAGGAGGATAAAGCTGAATAAGAAGTCAGTATAAAATGATTAAATACTTTATTCACTGAATGAGTTATGACATACATCAAGAAGATATAGTCAACTACTTTTTTCATCAACCACTTACATGCATGCATTCTGGGATATGTAATTATTAGAAATACTAGAGGCCCGGTGCATGAAAATTCATCACTGGAGGGGGGGAATCCCTCAGCCCAGCCTGCTCCCTCTCACAATCCAGGAGCCCTCAGGAGGGGGAAGCGTCCCGGTGATCAGAGGAAGATGATGCCACCATCATACCTCTGCTGCTGCCACTGATGGCACTGCAAGCCTCAGCAGGTGCTGGTTACCTGAGTCTTGGGCGGCCCTAGCCACAACCCGAGGCTTGCCTGGACGAGCAGGTCCTGGATGGCTGAGGGGTTGAGGGCAAGTCCAGCCACACCACGTGCCTGCAACCCCCACAGCGGGGCTGAAAGGACTGGGGAAGTCTGGTGGGGCTGAGGGGACTGGGTACTGCCATCTTGTGGCTATGGGCGCGACCATCTCTGAGATGGTGTAATGATCAATTTGCAAATTCCCTCTTAGATAGGATTCCATCTCTGAAATAGCAAACTCCAGTATCTCATTTTCTGAACTATAATTCCATGCTATTCCAGGTCAATTTAATGTACTCAAAAATATTTATTAAGGTGTTGTATAAAATACTAGAGATAGAGTGATTGAATAATAGCTACAACTATCATAAGAGCTTTGTAAAACAAGTCGCCTCTCAACTGTCATGCTTAATACAGAGATGAGGATTAAATAACAGAATCTAAAATAATTATTTCAAATTATGTTTTATATAATCATACACAAAAGAAAAACAGAATAATTTCTTTATTTCTCAGCTCTATTGGTTTAGCCCTTTCCATTGGCCAGGGCTTAATAATTCTTCAAAGAACTATAATAAAAAGGAGGGTACATTTTCTTTACTATTGTTTATTCAACTATAGTCATCTTTTGCCTTAGCTAATATTATTAATCCAAAGTTAAAATTTTTCTATTCCTTCCCAAATTCTTTTTCTGAAAAGTGTCAGAATATGCAGATCCTATTCACTCAAATTTCTATACTTCAAATTCCTTAATACATAGCATGATTGATAAAAAAAAATCATAACTGAAGAACTCTCTAAGGTCATTTGACTTCTTTTTCCCTGTCCATGGTATATGTTGTGTAACCCAAAGATTGATATATAAGCTCCTAACCGCTTCTGCCTGCCAGCATGATCACTCCCTAACCACTCCCCTGCCAGCCTGATTGATGTATAACTGCTCCTCTGCTGGCCTGATCTCACCCCCAACTGCCCTCCCCTGCTGGCCTGATCTCGCCCCTAACTGCTCTCCCCTGCTGGCCTGCTGGCCTGATGGGGAAAATCAACATTATTTGTTGATTAAATTATGTTAATTCTAAAAATTCTTGGCATTCATTTGGATAGGTATTGAAGACCATGATCTCACAAAATGATGTTTCCCTCTGAATAAAGTACCTCCAAATCACTGAAATACTTAGTTTAATTTTATTGATTTTTAGAGAGAGAGGAAGGGAGAAGGAGGATGAGGAAAACATTAATGTGAGAGTAAAACATTGATCATCTGTCTTCTGCACACCCTTTACCAGAATTAAGCCCACAACTGGGACATGTGCCCTGAACAGAAATTGAACTGGCGATCTTTTGGTGCATAGGACAACACCGACCACCTGAGCCACACCAGCTAGGACTCTGGCTTAACTTTCTATAGCATACATATGGTTAGTATGTCTAAAAGTGCATATGTTCTGAATCATGCCTTTCCTGTGTTCTATTCTTTCTGTTAGCAACAATCTCTGTGTGATAAGAATGATATTTGAATGTAAAATAAAATAAAAACTATAAGGTCTTTTAATAGTCCATTACTCATGTAACTTTCTTTTTCTTTTACTGTCAAGAGATACTGTGGGACAGTTTTTGGATGACATTTGTGTATAAAGGAATTCTATCATCTCAGCTAAGATATCATCCCATTCCAATTGCAATATTATGAATGATAAGGGTGATCTGAAATATCAATGGCAAGTACATCATTAAGTTTTTTATTTTAGTATTCTGAGAATTTTGAATCTTGGAACAGTTGTCATATTCTCAATAATATACTTTTTCATATATTTCTTAATCTTTAATGTTGAAAGTATTAGATATGTCCCCTTTCCCGCCCCCATTGACTTCTCTCAGCCAGCAACCACTCCTCACCCCAGGCCTTCACCCCCTATTGACTATGTCCATACATTAAGCATATATACATACAAGTTCATTGGTTTATCTCTTCCCATTCACCCATATTTTTTCATATTAGAAGCACACCTAAACTCAGTTAAGGACTTCTTTTCTTGAGTGTGAGATAGAATCATTTTTAACATATGCATTGTAAGCAGCAGTCTGATTGATGTGAAAATGTGTAAAATACTTTTTATTTTTTAAATTTTATCTTTATTGTTGAAAGTATTACAGATGTCCCCTTTGTTTTTTTTTAATTTTTTTTTCCATTGACCCCCTCCATTCTGCATCCACCCCTCCAGGCCTTCACCACACTATTGTCTGTGTCCATGGGCTATGCTTATCCTATATAATAAAAGCCTAAAACGCTAAGTGTCTAACCATTCTTGACCATTCAACCAGTCACTATGACACACTGACCACCAAGGGACAGACACTCTAACTGATAGTTAAGCTTGCTGCTGGAGTCCGGTTGATCAGGACTGGGTGAAGCAGGCAAGCATGCTCTGGAGCCCTGCCTCATTCCCCACAGTCCCTCCCTGGCCCTGATGTTGCACTGGTGAGGTCTCTAGGCCTGTCCTGCACTCTCTTGCAATCCAGGACCCCTTGGTGGATGTCAGAAAGCCAGTTTCAGCCAGATCCCTGCAGGCCAGGCCAAGGGACCCCACCAGTGCACAAATCCATGCACTGTCACTCTAGTATGCATATAAGTTCCCTCATTAATCTCTCCCAACACCACCCACCCATCTACTCCTGCTTTCTGTCAGAAATTTGTCAGTTGTTCCAGGTTTCTATGTCTCTGGACCTATTTTGTTCATCAGTTTATTTTGTTCATTAGATTCCACAGATGAGTGAGATAATGTGATACTTATCTTTCTCTTACTGGCTTATTTCACTTAGTATAATATTCTCTAGGTCCATATAAGCTGTTGCAAGTTGTAAGAGTTCTTTCTTTTTACTGCTGCATAGTATTCCACTGTGTAAAAGTGCTAAAGCTTTTTTATCTATTCATCTGCTGATGGGCACTTGGGCTGTTTCCAAATATTAGCTATTGTAAATTGTGCTGCTATGAATGCTAGGGTGCATATATCCTTTCTGATTGGTCTTTCAGGTTTCTTAGGATAAATTCCTAGAAGTGGGATCACTGGTTCAAATAAGAGTTTCATTTTTAAAAAAATTATAGTGTAATTATTATTATCCTAATAAAAGAGTAACATTTTTAACCATCATTATAAGACAAAGATGATGGGCCCATAGCGCCTGGGGGGGGGAGGGGGTTAGGGACGCTGGTGGCATCGCCCCAGTGACACTAGCCCAGCATCCATGCCCCAGCCTCGCATAGGGAGGCTTCTGGCCAGAGGCCAGGGTGTGGGGCGCTGGTGTAATTGCAGGCCAGGCTGAGTGACACCCCCCCATGCACGAATTTTGTGCACCAGGCCTCTAGTTTATTAATATGCAAGTAAAATTTAAAAGTAAGTATTATTATTAGTGTGGTATAATGAATATTTATATCTAACTAAAGGCCTGATGCACAAAATTAGTGCAAGAGTTGGCCTTCCTTTCCCCAGCTGCCAGTACCAACTTCCCACTGGCATCTGGGACCCAGGTTTCCCTTGTAGCCCTGGCTTCATACAGAAGGACATCTGGTCTTATTAACATATTACACCTTTATTATTATTATTATTATTATTATTATTATTATTACTTATGTGTTTTGAAACTTTATTTGCTTTTCTTTCTTTTATTATTTTTTATTGTCTAAAGTTTTACGTATATCTTCTTTTTACCAAATTGTCTGCCCACCCAAGCCAGTCCCACACCGGGCACACCCCTACTGCCCCAGTGTCTGTGTCCATTGGATATGATACTATGCATGCATACAATTCCTTTGGTTGCTCTCTAGCACACCCCCTCCTCTGCCATTTGTCTCGGGATTCTTGTACAACAAATTATGTTGATCATTATATCCCACATATGAGAGAGATCATGTGATATTTATCTTTCTGTGACTTGCATATTTCATTTAGCATAATGCTCTCCAATCCCATCCACATTGTTGCAAATGGAAAGAATTCCTTCTCTTTTATAGCAGTGTAGAACTCCATTGTGTAGATGTATAATACCACAGTTTTTTGTTTTTTTTTTATCAATTCATCTGCTGATGGGCATTTAGGTTGCTTCCAAATCTTAGCTATTGTAAATTGTGCTGTTATGAACATAGGGGTGCATATATGCTTCCTGATTGGTGTTTCTAGTTTCTTGAATATAGTCCTAGAAGTGGAATTCCTGAGTCAAATGGGAGTTCCAATTTTAGTTTTTGAGGAAACTCCATACTGTCTTCCATAGTAGCTGCACCAGTTTGCATTCCTACCAGCAGTGCCTGAGGGTTCCTTTTTCTCCTCATCCTCTCCAGTACTTGGCATTTGTTGATTTGTTGATGATAGCCATTCTGACAGGTGTGAGATGGTATCTCATTGTTTTTTTGATTTACATCTCTCAGATGATTAGTGACTATGAGCATGTTTTCATATGTCTCTCAGCCTTCTGTATGTCCTCTCTAGAAAAGTGTCTATTTAGGTCCTTTGCCCATTTCTTGATTGGGTTGTTTATCTTCCTTTTGTGAAGTTGTGTGGGCACTCTGTAAATTTTGGAGATTAAACCCTTATCTGAAATATCATTGGCAAGTATGTTCTCCAATGTAATAAAAGGCTTATAAGACAAACCTATAGCCAACATCATACTAAATGGGCAAACACTAAACTCATTTCCTTTAAGAATGGGAATAAGATAGGGATGTCCACTTTTACCACTCCTGTTTGACATAGTACTGGAAGTGCTAGCCACAGTGATCAGGCAAGAAGAAGAAATAAAAGGCATCTAAATTGGAAAAGAAGTCAAATTGTCCTTATTCACAAATGACATGATACTATACATAGAAAACCCCAAACACTCCATAAAAAACCTGTTAGACTCAATAAATGAATTTGGCAATGTAGCAGGATAAAAAATGAACACTCAGAAATCTATGGCCTTTTATACCATTGAGATATGATCACTCTATTCGCACTTTGCTTAGAGTTTTTATCAAGAAAGGGTGTTGGATTTTGTCAAATGCTTTTTCTTCATTGATTGATACAATTTTGTGATTTTTGCCTCTCAATTTATTTATCTGATGTATCACATTTATTGATTTTTGGATATTGTACCATTGTTTTATCCCAGGAATAAATCTCACTTGGTCATGGTATGATCTTTCTAATGTAATGCTGAATCCGATTTGCTAGAATTTTGTTGATTTTAGCACCTATGTTCATCAAGGATATTGGCCTGTAATGCTCTTTTTTTGTGGTGTCTTTATCTGGTTTTGGGACTAGGGTAATGCTGGCTTCATAGAAAGAGCTTGGAAGTGTGCCTTCCTCTTGAATTTTTGAAATATTCTGAGGAGTATAGATTTTAGTTCTTCTATACTTGAATGCTTGGTAGAACTCCTCTGTAAAGCTGTCTGGACCAGTGCTTTTGTTTGCTTAAAGATTTTTAATCACTTCTTTGATTTATTCAGCAGATATCAACCTATTCAGTTTTGTTTTCTGATTGAATTTTGTGATCTTATATTTTTCTAACAATGTGTCTATTTCATCTGGCTTGTCCATTTTGTTGGAATAGAATTGTTCATAATATTTTGTCATAATCATTTGTATTTCTGTGGCGTCGATGTTATTTCCCCTTTCATTTCTTCTTGGTGTGTCTGGTAGAGGTTCATCAATCTTGTTTATCCTTTCAAAGAACCAGCTCTTTGTATAATTGAGCTTTTGTATTGTTTTTTTGGTCTCTATGTCGTTTATGTTCACCCTGATCTTTATTATTTCCTTCCTTCTGCTTATACTGGACTTTTCATGTTGCTCTCTTTCTAACTCTTTGATCTGTATGGTTAGATAATTTATGTGTATGTGTGAATGAGGGACAGTTATATTCCATAAGACTGTTGGTGACTGGCGGACCATGCTACCCTACTACTGCTGAAATCTCCCCTGGAGTTGCCGCATCTCCCACAGAGACCATGCCACCTTGAAGGGAGAGTGGTTGTGTCTGAGAGCCTACCCTCAGCTCTACCTGGGGAGACCTCAGACAGCACCTGGAACCCTACAGTCACACTGGCTAGGGACCAGCTGCCTCAGCTGGGAACCCATGAACACAAAGACTCCAGCCTCCCTGGTAAAGGGCTCCTGAAAAGTCTGTCCAAGGGGAGACAAAATGGCAGCTGAATAGGCATGGGGGTCCTGCACCTTCTGACAAAGCAAATAGAAGAAACAGATGAATCGAATAACATACACCTGGAATTGGTGAATTAAACACAGCTAGTGAGGCAATCAGTGGATTGATATGTCAGAGATGGCCTGGAAAGAGGTGAGATCTGGGATCTGGGCTGGAGGGAGAAACACATGCAACTGGGACAAGAATATCTGAGGAAGACTGTGCTATATCAAATTTGAGTCCCTTGGGTACATGTGTAGTACTCAATTGTGAAAGGGAGTCCATATGACAGCTGGCAGTGGGAGACTCTAGATCTAAACCCACAGTCATGGGAGAGTGTGCAAAAAAAGACAGCCTGAAATTCTACACTGGCCACACAGTCCCGGGGGTGGTCGAGGGGAGAGAAGTACAGCAGCATGGTTGCTCTGTCTTTATAGTTGCCTTGCTTACTCGCCAAACCTAGTGCATAATATCTTTCAATTACAAACACTCACATTATGGTTATTTTACCCTATTTCCTTTATGCCATCTCTTTCTTCCTCACTTGTCCCTTTTTCATCCTGTTTCTCTTTTCATGTTCCTGCTTTCATTTTTCTATCTCCTTTATTTTTACTTCTAGTTAAAAATTGATGTTCTTTTTTTTTTTTTTTTTTTTTTTGCTTTATTGATGCATTACTATGATAGTAGTCTCTGTTGGCTTACTCATATATGTAATTTCCTCTACCCTGCTCCAAATCCATGCAACCTTCTCTTTTCTCTTTCTGTGGTAGACAATTTTTTTCTTGTTGTCATTGTTTGTTCGTTAGGTTTTTTTTTAATTGTTGATTTTGCTTTTAATTTTATGCTTTTATTTTTCCTCTCCTCACATGTTCTCTTCTTCTACTAATAGCTTAATTAGTTTCATTCACCAAACTCAGGTCTATCTGCTCTCTACTATATTCTCCTTTTCCAAAAATATGTGTATACATAGATAGATAGATAGATAGATAGATAGATAGATAGATAGATAGATTAAAGAAAGTGGAAATACTTTTTTATTTTATATATATTTAATGTAAATATATATTTAAATTATTATTTTTATTTTAATTACTAGAGGTCCAGCGTATGAAAATTCATGCACTGAAGGGGGAGTCCCTCAGACCGTCCTGCTCCCTCTCACAGTCTGGGAGTCCTCAGGAAGCGATCTGGCAATCAGGGGAAGGCGACGCCTCATCACACCTCTGCTGCTGCCACTGCCAGCAGTGTAAGCCTTGACCGGCTCTGGATACATGAGCCTCGGGCAGCCCTGGGTGGCTGGGAAGCCACCATCTGAGGCTTGCCTGCACCTTGGGGTGCCCCTCGGTGGCTGGATGGCTGAGGGGACTGGGGGACTCTGGAAGCAGGTTCTTGGAGTGTCTGGGCCCACCAGGGGGCAGGCCCAGTTTTGCCATGTGCCTGCTGGCCCAGCAGGGCTGAGGGGACTGGTTGCCATCTTGTGGCTGTGGGAGCCACGTCTTTGAGGATGTGTCAATCAATTAGCATACCCCCTCATTATTGGCTGTTGACACTGCCATCTTTGAGGGTGGGGCAGTCAATTCGCATATTCCCTCCTTATTTTCTGTGGGTGTCGCCATCTTTGAGGGCAGGGCAGCCAATTAGCATATTGCTCCCTTATTGGCTGTGGGCACCACCACCTTTTCAATGGCATGAGGGTAAATTAGCATATTTCCTCTTTATTAGATAGGATTATTTTTTTTTCATATTTTTATATTTTTCATTGAGTAGTTTGTTTTTTGCCTTTCTTCTTATACACTCATTCTCCTTCTACCTCCTCTATACTGAATTGTGGCCATTCCCCCATTCATTCAATTCCTTTACCTTGCCTTATGGAAATAAGCCCTGTCTCTTCAGATTTAGCCCCACTCTTTATTTCTGTTTATTTATTGTTTGATTTTTTTTTTTGGATTAGTTGTCGGTTTTGTGGAGTTTTCTCCCCATATACATAATTTCCCCCCCTTATTTAATTCTTTGTTTCTCTTTTAACTTTTTTCATTTTCTCAATGTCATTTTTGCACTCTTTTCTCTCCCCTAATTCTTTTATCTCTAGTGGTCACATTTATTTGGGGATATTAGTGTTGTGAATACATTCATGCTTTGTTTTCTCTGTGTTTTGTCTTTTTGAGTTCTATTTTGTGCCTTTTGATCAATGTGGTAAGAGTGAACCACATAATCAGACACCCTGTGAGGAGCAAAAATGGGGAGACAAAGAAACAGCCTCCATAGGAAAGAAATGGAAGAATCACCAGAAAAGAAAGTAAGTGAAATAGAGGCAAGCAACTTATTAGAGAAATAATTCTGAGTAATAATCATAAGGATGCTGAAATGGATGCAAGACACATTCAACATGTGTAAGAATCAAGAGGAACTTAATAAGAACAAAGAAGAAAGGAAGAATGGCATAGTTGAAATAAAGAACACAATAGAAAGCATCAACAGTAGACTAGAAGAAGCTGCAGCCTTCATCAGTGAGCTAGAAAACAAAGTAGGAAAAAACACCCAAACAGAGCAGCAATTGGAAAAAAAAAACCCACCTGAGATGAATTTTCCAATGTTAAAAAAAAAAATGCATATGTTGCTTATAAGATACTCACTTCAAATCTAAAGACAAATACAGAATGCAAGTGCAATAATAGAAAAAGATATTTAGGAAAAATAAAAACCAGAGAAATGTGGATTATAAATACTTATATCACACCAAATAAACTTTTTAAAATATATATTTTATTGATTTTTTGCAGAGAAGAAGAGAGAGGGACAGAAAGTCAGAAACATCAATGAGAGAGAAACATTGATCAGCCGCCTCCTGCACATCTCCTACTGGGGATGTTCCCACAACCAAGGTACATGCCCTTGACCAGAATTTAACCTGGGACCTTTCAGTTCACAGGCTGACGCTCTATCTACTGAGCCAAACCAGTTAGGACCAAAATAAACTTTAATACAATGACTGTAACAAGAGACAAAAATGAACATTACATAGTGATAAAAGAATCAATCTAACAAAATATATACCACTTGTAGACATCTATACACCTAACATAGGAACACCTATCTATGTACAACAAATACTAACATATGAATGTAGAGATTGATAATAAAACAATAATAGTAGGGGACTTTAACACCCCAATTATATCAATGGTTAAAGCATCCAGACAGAAAATTAACAAGGAAACATTGGCCTTTAATGGCACATTCAATTAGATAAACTTCATAGATATTTTTATAACATTACATAATCAAAAAAGCAGGATGCACATTATTTTTCAGTGTACTTTGGAACATTTTGATCACTTTCTAAGTCACAAAAACATTTCTCAATAAACATAAAGAAGACTAATATCATAGCAAGCGTTTTTCTTATTACAATGATGCAAAACTAGAAAATAATTACAAGAAGAAAGCTAGAGGAAAAACACACACAAATATGTAGGCTAAACAATATGACACTAAATAATCAATATGTTAATGAAGAAATTGAAGATAGCATTTTTAAACTCTTGAAACAAATCAAAATTAAAACACATTGTTCCAATATTTATGAACACAGCCAAAGCAATTTTAAGAGGGAAATTCATCGAGATAGAGGGAAGTTCATAGAGATACAAGCCCACCTCAAAACAAGCAAATAAATAAAAAAAATCTCAATACTCTAACTTCACACTCAAAGGAACTAGAAAATGATGATCAAATAAAGCCTAAAGTTAACAGGAAAAAATAAAATAGTATATATATCAGAGTGGGAATAAATAATATCAATCAAAAAATGAAAATATGAATAAAAAGAAGCACTTGTTATTTGAAAAAAAATATAAGTAAAACTGATAAACCTTTAGCCTGACATCAAGAGAAAAAGAGACCACAAATAAAATTATAAATGAGACAAGTAAAGTTATAATTGACACCATGGAAATACAATGGATTTTAAGAATACAACAAAAAGAATCATATGGGTACAAATTGAACAACCTAAAATAAAAAAATAAATTAATTCTTAGAAACACACACTTTTCCAAGACTGAATCAGGAAGAAACAGAATAGCTGAACAAATATATTACTAGTAACACAGGTGGATAGGTAATAATGATTTTTAAAAACTCTCAACAAACAAAAGTCCAGGACCAGAAAGCTTCATGAGTGAATTCTACCAAAAATTTAAAGAATTAATACTTACCCTTTAAAACTATCCCAATAAGTTGAAGATGGAGTGCCTCCAAACTTATTCTACAAATGCAGCATTACCCCCTGTTACCAAAACAACAAAAGCTAATATATATATTATTATTATCATTGATCACTTGCTAAGTCACAAAAACATTTCTCAATAAATGTAAGAAGACTGATATCATAGCAAGCATTTTTCTTATTACAATGATGCAAAACTAGAAAACAATATATATATTATATATATATATCAGTAATATATATATATATATATATATATATATCAGTAACCTATAAAGATAGACACAAAAAAACTTCAGAAAAATTATGAAAACAAAATCAAATTCAACAATATATTAAAAGGATAATACACTATGACTAAGTGGGTTTATTCCAGGATTGGAAGATGGTTCAGTACTTGCAAATCAACCTATCTATAATAATAAAAGCATAATATGCTTACTAGACTGGACAGCCAAACAACCTTCTGGAAATACTTCTGGATGAGGGCCGAGGCAGAGGTGGTTAGGGACAATCAGGCAGACATGTGAGTGCTTGGGGGCAATGAGGCAGGCAAGCAGAGGCAGGTAGGGGAGATTAGGCAGACAGGCGAGTGGTTAGGGGTGATCAGGCAGGCAGGTGAGCAGTTAGGAGCCAGCAATCCCAGATTGTGAGAGGGATGTCTGACTAACAGTTTAGGCCTGAACCCACAGGGGTCCCTGTAGGATTGGGCCTAAATTGGCAGTTGGACATCCCCCGAGGGATCCTAGATTGCTAGAGAGTGCAGGCCAGGCTGAGGGACACCCCCCCACACACACGTACGAATTTTGTGCACTGGGCCTCTAGTATGATATAACAATTAACAAAACTAAAGATTATAATCATATTATAATCTCAATCAATGTGGAAAAAGAATTTGACAAAATTGAGCATCCATTATTGATGAAAAGCTACAATAATGCATTTATTTTTTCCATAAAATATATTTTTTTCTTTTAACTTAAATTCTTTATTGTTTAAAGTATTGCATATATCTACTTTCCCCTCCACTTGACCTATCCCTGACTGCCTCCACCCCACAGCACATGCCCTCACCTCCTAGTCACCCCCCATCTGTGTCCATTGGTTATGCTCTAATGCATGCATCAATAATGTATTTAGATAGAGGGAACATATTTCACTTTAATAAAGGCCATATATGATAAACCCATAGCTAAATTTACATTCAATAATAAAAAGGTGAAAGTTTTTTCTCTAAGATCAAGATCAAGACATGGTTGTCCACTCTCATCACTTTTATTCAACATGGTATTGAAAGTCCTAGCCATAGAAAGCAGATTAAAAAAAATACGTGTATAAATAAAAGAGGAACTAATATCCTATTTGCCAATGACATGATAGTACATATGAAATCATAAAGATTCCACAAAAGCTATTAGAACTAATGTAAAGAAATTGTTTTTTGCCCCAGTTGGTTTTTCTCAGTGGATAGAGCATCAACCTGCAGACTGAAGAGTCCTGGGTTTGATTCCGGTCAAGGGCACATGCTTGGGTTGTGGGCTCGATCCCTAGTGCAGGGGGGCAGGAGGTAGTGATCAATGATCTTCCCTCGTCATTGATGTTTCTATCTCTCTCCCTCTCCCTTCCTTCTGAAATCAATAAAAATGTATTTTTTAAAAAAGGAATTATTTTTTCTACAATAATAAACTATCAGGAAATTAAGAAAACAATTCTATGTATAATTTCATAAAAAAGAACAGAATACCTGAAAACAAATTTAATGAATATAATAACAGGTTTGTCATCAGGTTTGAAAACTATGACATTGATGAAAAATTAAATGTAACACAAATAAATGGAAGGATATATCACACTCTTTATGTATTGGGAAAATCAATATAATTAATAATGTCCATACTATTCAAAGCAATCTACAGATTCAATAAAATTCCTATCAAAATACCAATGGCATTTTTTAGAGAACTAGGAAAAAAATCTTAAAATATGCACAGATCTACAGAAACCCAGAATAGCCATAGAAATCTTGAGAAAGAAGATCAAATTTGGAAGTATCATTTTCCTTGATTTCAAACTATACTACAAAATTATAGTAATCAAAACAGTACGGTGCTGGCACAAAAACAGAAACATAGATTAATGGAGCAAGTATATGGTTAATTCATGTCCAAATAAAGGAGGTAAGTATATACAGTGAGGAAACACAGTCTCTTCAAGAAATGGTATTGGGGCCAAGACTGGTTTGACTCAGTGGATAGAGCATCGGCCTGCGGACTGAAAGGTTCCAGGTTCGATTCCAGTCAAGGGCATGTACCTTGGTTGCGGGCACATCCCCTGTAGGGGGTGTGCAGGAGGCAGCTGGTCGATGTTCCTCTCTCATCGATGTTTCTAGCTCTCTATCCCTCTCCCTTTCTCTCTGTAAAAAATCAATTAAAAAAAAAGTGATGGTAGGAAAATAAAGATGAGCTAGATTTAAAAAAAAAAAAAAAGAAATGGTATTGGGAAAACTGGGCAGCTACACACAAACAAATATATATATATATATATATATATATATATATATATATATATATATATATATGTATGTATGTATATTGAACCATTATCTTATACACTTTACAAAAATAAACTAAAAATAGATAAAATACTTATATGTAAGACTTTAAACTATAAAACTCCTATCAGAAAACCTAGATACTAAACTCATTGGTATCCATCTTAGCAATATATACTTTTTGGATATTTGTCTCTAGGCAATGGAAACAAAAGAAAAAATAAACAAGCAGAATTGCATCAAACTAAATAACTTTTGCTCAGTAAAAGAAACAATTAGCACCAAATAACTTTTGTTATCTCCCATAATGGGAGAAGATATTTCCAAATGACACATCTGATAAGGGATTAATATCCAAAATATATAAAGAACCGATACAGCCAAAACCGGATTGGCTCAGTGAATAGAGGATTGGTCTGCGGGCTGAAAGGTCCCAGGTTTGATTCCAGTCAAGGGCATGTACATTGGTTGCATGCACATCCCCGGTGGAGTGTGTGCAGGAAGCAGCTGGTCAATGTTTATCTCACATCGATGTTTCTAGCTCTCTATCCTTCTCCTTTCCTCTCTGTAAAAAATCAATAAAATATATATTTTTTAAAAAGAACTGATACAACTCAACATCAAGACAATAACAACAACATCAACAACAATCAGATGTAAAAAAATGGCTAGGACACATATGTAATACTTTAATCAATTAAATAAATAAATAAATAAATAAATAAATAAATAAATAAATAAAATGGCTAGAGGTCCTGAATATACTCCTCCCCCCCACCATAGGAAGATATACAGATAGCCAACACATACATGAAAATAAGCTCAGCATCACTAATCTTTAGTAAAATGCAATTCAAAACCACAATGAATATCACCTGACACCCATCAGGTTGTCTATTATAAAAAGACAATAATTGTTAGAGATTATATGGAAAAAGGAGAACATTCATGCTGTGTTGGTGGGATTGTACACTGTAATAGCCATTAGGAAAATAGTATGGAGGCTCCTAAAAAAATAAAAGTTGTAATAATGACTCAATAATTCTATTTCTGGGGATCTATTCATAGAAAATGAAAACACTATTTTAAAAAAATATATACACACCATTATATTCATTGCAACATCTATACTAATAAAAGGGTAATATGCTAATTAAACTGGACATCTTACAGAAAAAGCTGCAGCAGCTGCAAGGGCCACAGTGAGTGGGCCTAAGACATCAGTAGGACATCCTCTGAGGGCTTCTGGACTATGAGAGGGAGCAGGCTGGGCTGAGGGACCTTCCCTCCACTGCTCAGTGCATGAATTTTCATGCACCGGGCCTCTAGTTGTTTATAATACCCAATATATGGAAGCAGCACATGAATATTGATACATGAACAGATACAAATGTGATCATGAAAAATCATTAGGATTGTCAGATATTTGGGGGGCAAAGGGTATTTCACTAGGAAAAACACAGGGAATATTTCACAGAGCTGTGAAACTATTTTGTATGGTACTTAATGCTAGATACTTTGCACTACACATGTATTAAACACATGGAAATTTATAACAAAAAATGAACATATATGAATTTTTTTAAATCAACTCAGAAGTCATGGGCACCCAAGATGGAAAGCAGACTGTGACAACTACTTATGTATATTGCAAATTTAAGGCATAATCTCGCTAAAATTGGTGGGGTAAAATTGGTGATGATTTAATTAACTGTGGAAATGATGAATTTGTAAGATTAAAAACAACTGGTGCAACCACTGTGGAAAACAGTAAGGAGTTTTCTCAAAAAAAAAAAAATGGGACTTCCATTTGACCCAGCAAGCCCACTTCTAGAAATATATCCCAAGAAAACAGAAATACCAATCAGAAAGGTTATATGCACCCCTATGTTCATAGCAGCACAACTTACAATAGCTAATATTTGGGAACAGCCTGAGTGTCCATCAGCAGATGAGTGGATTAAAAAACTGTGGTACATCTACACAATGGAATACTACGCTGCTATAAAAAAGAAGGAATTCTTATCATTTACAACAGTATGAATGCAAAATAAGCCAGTCAAAAAAAGAGAAATATCACATGATGTCACTCATTTGTGGAACATAATTAACAACATAAACTGATGAACAAAAATAGAACCAGAGACAAAAAGTATAAAACATTGTCCATCCTATGAGGAAAGGTGGAGGGTGTATGAAGAGGTAAGAGATCAACGGAAGTACTTGTATGCATGCATCTGAGCATAACCACTGGACACAAACAGTAGGGTGGTGAGAGCATGTGCTGGGGGTAGGAGTGGCCGGAAAAAGGTCAATGGGGGAAAAGGGAAACTCATGTAATACTTAAACAATAAAAAAATTAAATTTGAAAAAAATAATGTGATAAAGATACAATTTAAAATAATTTTATGTTATTATTATTTTTTGAAATTATGGAACTTGTGTCTGGATGGAGCTATGGATAAAACAGGTCCAGAGAAATTAATCCAGTGAGAAAGCAAATCTTTCACAGCAGAGGATTTCCGTCACAGATTTGCATTTTGTGAAACTCTGCCCTTCAAACTAAATCCTGCACTTTTTTCTCCCTTACTTAATTTCATTTGTACCTTGGTGAGTATTATACAAAATGATCCACACACTTGAACTTTTTATTTAATTGCCATGGAAATTCGATAATTTCATCCTAAAGGAGGTTTGAGACAAAACTCAGGAAGAGCTCCAATTACAGAAAACTGGAAAAAATTAATCTTGATTAAAGCACTTCCCCCATGAAAATAGAACTTCCTGAAATTTGTTAGGGCTGATTATGGGAGGCTGTTCTTTGGGGAATGTATAACTGTACTTATTCTAGGATTTTCCAAAGTGAAATAGTGGAGACAAAAAAAAAAAATTCAACACACCTTTAAAGGTGTAGTTTAGTGCAATGTTGGCAGCAACTTCAGTACCACTCTAAAATGAAGTGCCAAAATATGCAAACTACTTTCCAAAACCATGATTATTATAAGGAATGTCTGTCAGCTGTAATCACTACTAAGATTTTCCATGTGGGGGAAAAAATGAACCTGGAGGATCACAGAAGATTTATTGTTTGCATAAAATAAGCATAGCACATATTCATGATTAAAAATCTAGGGTGTTCCTTTTCTCTACTTAATAATGTTAAACATAAGAACTGGGAAACATTTGTGAAGATTAAGTTACTGGCAATTTCTATTGTTTTATGACTAACCATCTTTACTACATAAATGAGTAGGTTCAAATATTACCCAGTATTATAAATTTATTCCTTTCCATGTTACACAAAAATGTTAATCTATTGCAGTTATCAATTCTGAAGTGACCTGAACTCATTTCATTTGTTGAAAATGTATTCTCTTTGCTTTATAGGGCAATGAAAATACAGGAAAATAAACATTCACAATGTTTGGAGTTATTTTAAACCATTCCGCCATGGTTCAAACCTATATTTGCATTGCATTCTTTAATTTCAGCATCTGCCATGAGTGACAGGAAAATTTTCTATTTCAATATTAATTATATTATTTTCCACCATATTCTTTCCAGAAAATTGAAAGTTCTATACCACTCTTATCAAGATTAATTAATAAATGTAAATATCAATTTATTATATTATAAACATTTGGTATACAGAGTATGGACACTATAATACTGTTTAAATAAATTATAGTTGTTATTGACTACAGACTGTCAATAAGTTAAAAAGTATTTTTTTTATGTAAATCCATTCTTGGTGGGCAATATGGGGTCAGGAGTGGCAGCACAACCCAGTGTGTTCTTTCACATTACCAGTTGCCATGGAAGATTTCAAAAAGATTTTGAAAGTTACTTTGGAGCCAAAGCCGGTTTGGCTCAGTGGTAGAGCATCGGTCTGTGGACTGAAAGGTCCCAGGTTCGATTCCGGTCAAGGGCATGTACACCGGTTGCGGGCACATCCTCGGTAGGGGGTGTGCAAGAGGCAGCCAGTCAATGTTTCTCTCTCATCGACGTTTCTAGCTCTCTATCTCTCTCCCTTCCTCTCTGTAAAAAATCAATAAAATATATTTTTTAAAAAAGAAGGAAAAAAAAAGAAAGTTACTTTGGAAAATGCAACTAATAGTGTACACAATGCTTCTAGAGCTAACTGAGCAATTCAGTATTTGAACCAAGTGTGATCCAATGAAAAAATAATTTAAGAATATTAGCAACGTTTTTTTCTATCTTGTGATATCAGAAAGCCTGCATCCTCCAGGTTAACAAAAAATAAAACTCAGACTCATAAAACCTTAAATTTGGAAGGGACTCTAAAGGTAGAATACACTTTCCTATTTTTTCCATGATATCTTTAACAGATGAATATATATATGAACATTATCCTAATGAATAGCTCATTGCCTAAAGCAATCAATTTGATTGGATGCCATTTTTGTTCAGAAGTCCCTCTTGAACCAAATTAAATTTTTTCCTGGTTACTTTCACCCAATTAATACAAATATTTAGACCCATAACAGCCCTCTTCCCTCTTCTACATGTTAGTTCTTTAAATGGTTGGAGACAATTATTTTGTTCCTAAAAATTCATTCTTCTCCAGTCTATATATCCCAGGTTGTTTTAGTTTTTCTCATATGATTTTAATTCTAGGCAATTTATGATCCTGATCACCCCCTAACATATACTCATTTTTCAATGCCCCTTTTAAAACATGACCTAAAACTGAATATTTGTGTCTGTATATAAACAGCACATTATACAGTTTTTTTCAGTCAATAGGTTTCAATGTCAAACTGAACTGCCAAGTTTTCATTCTATTCTATTCCATATGACCAGTTATTATGTGACTTTTTTTTTCTGCCATTCACATTATATGCAACTAGAGGCCTGGTGCGCACCAGTGGGTCTCTAGGCCTGGCCTGTGGGATCAGGCTGAAACTGGCTCTCCAACATCCCCCAAGGGGTCCCATATTGCAAGAGGGTACAGGCCAGATCAAGGGATCCCACCTGTGCACGATCAGGTCTGGGGAGGGACACAGGAGGTTGGCCAGCCAGGGCATGTCTGGCTCATCTTGCTCAGTCCCAATTGGCTGGACCCAGCAGCAGGCTAACTTATTGATTGGTGTGTCTACCCTCTGGTGGTCAGTGCACATCATAGTGAGTTGAGTTGCCTTAGCATATCATTAGCATATTATGCTTTGATTGGTTGAACGGCCAACCAGTCAACCAGACACTTCGCATATTAGGCTTTTATTATATAGGATAATTTAATGTAGAGAAAAATAAAACAAGTAGTTAAAACCTTCTGCATTTACAGATAAACAGCTGAAGTCAAAGAAAATATCTTTGACAACCCAATCTTCTCATTTCACTAGAGTGAGATATATACAGAAAATAATAAGAGAAAGAGGCTAACTTTAGACAGTTTCTGAAAACTACAAACCCATAATTCAACTTATATAAAAATTGAAATTGATTTCTTTTAAATATTCCTTAGCCACTAGGAGTTAGAAAGAATTAGTGATATTTAAATATGAAGGCACCTTAGGTTATGGGAATAGTAAGGACAAAGGTAATGAGTGAAGACCATGCATTGAAGACCCAACTTGCTCGGGGGGGGGGGGGGACGACACCTTAAATGAGAATGTCATGAGCAACATGACCCAAAAGAGTCTAACATCAGATCTTAGAAGACCACATGCCAGCCTAAATATTTTGGTCAATTCCTTGTAAAGAGGCTAACATTTTCTTAACTCTAAGTCATGAAAAATCTGGCTGATGATGGGGAACAAAAGCAAGTCTATATTCTGTATATTATTTCTCTTCATTCAAGTCCTTCATAGATATGCTAAGTGTAAAAGCTTTCTATTTTATTTGCTCCTACTTTCAAACAGCTTTCTGAGATCAGTTTTTCACTATTAGAGAAATATATGGGCCAAATTTAAATGTCAACAGAATTGGGTCAAATCATATTTATCTTCTAAGTTAAGTTTACATGTATTCTAAACAGCATTGAGTTATAGAACAGAAAAAGAATGGAGGGAGTGTAGGGCAGTGCACGCAGCCATCTGTTCCTTCAGGAAGAAGAGGCTCCCACCTGCCTTGCCAAGGGTCTGTGGTGGCTCTACAGGAAGCCCATTTGAACTCTGCTCAACTGGATGGAGGGGCTGATCTCAGGGCACACCTCTGCTCGTGTCTGGGCCCCCACTGCCTTAGGCTGTGGCTCTGCCTTTCCCTCGGGCTATGAGAATGTGTGTGTGCCCCCTGGCCCAGATGAATTGGAATCCAGGTCAGAAGTTCCAGACTGCCACTGTTCTCTGATGCCATGCCAGGACCAACTCAACTATAATATTTTGGCCTCTGATTTGTAACTGTGAACTGAGCAGACTCTGTGGTACTGCATATTACTGCCTCACAGGCATCTCTGCTGTTCACATCCTTACATTCCTCAGAGTCACCTGAGGTATACACCTCATGCAGCATATGCTACCTTTTGCAAGCCAAGGGAGACCTGGTGGCAATCCACCCAAGGAAGGAGATATGCTTCCACACCACAGAAATTTTACCTCACACTTCCAGTCAACAGTATCCTGAAAACTAATGAATACAGTTTCAAAATGCCAGATTTGATGGCAAAAATGTCAGTTATATCCTTGGATTTGAAAGAAATTTGCTACCTGCAAATTCACTCATTGAGGATCTGAGAATTACAGCAACCTGCTTGCAGACCCAGAGGGATGCTTTCGGTTTTTTGTTGTTGTTTTTTTGTTTTGTTTTATGGCCATGCAGGCTGTGCTTGTTCACAAGCAGTCAGTGAAAGACTTAGTATATTGCTGTCTCTTTGTTACCTCATGAGACTTTTCTAGAGATTCAAAATACAGTGGAGACTGACCGGGCACTGCTACCCATTCTTCAATGGCACAAGTATCCCAATGATTAGTTCAGTAAGAAGGCATCCAAATTCTACTTCAACAGCTTGAGGACTTACTTGCAAGAACGTATAGACCTCAACACTGGGGAGTCAGGTGATACTGATGTTAAGGAGTCTCTAATTAATGTTTTCCTCAACTACCTGGTGCTTTGAATGGCATTTTCTGGGGCCACTGCTTATGTGGCCAAGGTGGATGGCATCAACTTTCATGTGGCCAATACTGGCAATAGCAAAGCCATGCTGTGTGTGCAGGAAGAGGATGGCTCTTGGTCAGCAGTCACTCTCTCTAATGACCACAATGCTCAGAATGAAAGTGAACTGGAAAGGCTAAAATTGGAACATCCAAAATAGGATCGGCTGCTTTGCTTTCTGATGACATTTAGTTCTTTTGGCGATGGAAAGTTCAAATGGAACATTGACTTTCAAAAGAGAGTGGTAGAATCTGGCCCAGAGAAGTTTAATGACAACAAATATACCAAGTTTATCCCTCCTAATTATACAATTCCTATATCACTGCTGAGCCAGAGGTAAAGTACCATTGTTTAAGGCCATAAGATAAGTTTCTGGTACTGGCTACTGAATAGTTGTGGGAGATAAATGCATAGACAGGATGTGGTTAGGATTGTGGGCGAGTACATAAAGGACATGCACAACCAACAAAAAATATCTGTTGGTCCCATATTTTTAGTTTGTATTAATGACAAGTTTTATTTAGTTTGAAATAAAAGATCCAGAAGAAAAAGAAGAGACTAAAAAAAAAAACCCAAAACATAAAAAGAGCACATAGTGATAGAACAAAGGGGGAAAAAGCCCACAGATATCCATTTCTATATCTATATCTATATCTATATCTATATCTATATCTATATCTATATCTATATCTATATCTATATCTATATATACATCTATATCTATATCTACATCTATCTATATCTATATCTATATCTATATCTATATCTATATCTATATCTATATCTACATCTATATATATCTATATCCATATATATATACACGCCCAGTGCATGAATTGTGCATGGGTGGGGTTTGACCAGCCTGGTCAGGGGGACAATTTGCATATTAGCCTTTTATTATATAGATATATACTGTGTGGCCAGATTATTATGCGTTCAGATATAATAATCTGGCCACTCAGTGTATATCTAACATAGACCGGCAAAGGGGTTTGCTTCTTATTTAGTTCTTTCAGTGATCAGACTTGCAGAGGTTCTACCATCTTGTATTGTAGTTATATTCTCTGAGAGGCAAGGTCTCCATGGTCAACAAGGAAGAGGAGCAGAAGAAATGAATAATTCATATATTTTATTCTAGGTTTTGATCCAGAAGTGACACACATTACTTTTACTTACAGCCTATGGGCCAGAACTTGTAATATAACTTATTCTCCCTTAACTAAAAAGGGACTGAGAAATGTAGAGGAATGCATGGGTGTTTGATGAGCACTGAATGTCTTTTCCATGATAGTTTATTGAGTTCTTAAGATATGTCAGGCACTGAGCTAAACATACTGTGTCATTGCCTCATTTGATCTTTACTATATTCCTGTTCTATAAAAATAGCAATTATACTGATAAAAGAACCAAGTTTAAGAATGACAATCTACACAAGATTTCACAGATGGTAAATAGCAGAGCCAAGATTCAATCTCAGAACATTCTGATTCTAGAGCCAACTCAAGCTAATTTATTCAAATCCAAATGCTTTTCATATATCTTCCCTTTAGTCATCTTGAAATATTTTGTTTGAGTGAGATATAGCTTTCACTTATTCCCTCCCACACTTGACTTCTATTTCCACTTTAATTTCATTTTATTATTTTTTAATGTAATAAATATTTATTGTTCAGATTATTACAATTATTTCTCCCTCCCCCCATAGCTCTCCTCCACCCGGTTCCCACCCCAACCTCTGCTCTTCCCTCTGCCCCACTGTCCTCATCCATAGGTGTATGATTTTTGTCCAGTCTCTTCCCGTACTACGACACCCTTTTCCCCCTGATAATTATCAGCCCACTCCTTTTCAATGACCCAGATTCTATTATATTCACCAGTTTATTCTGTTCCTCAGATTTTTAATTCACTTGATTTTTAGATTCACTTGTTGATAGATATGTATTTGTTGTTCATAATTTTTATCTTTACTTTTTTCTTCTTCTTCCTCTTCTTAAAGAATACCTTTCAGCATTTCATATAATACTGGTTTGGTGGTGATGAACTCCTTTAGCTTTTTCTTATCTGTGAAGCTCTTTATCCGACCTTCAATTCTGAATGATGCTTTGCTGGGTAGAGTAATCTTGGTTGTAGGCTCTTGTATTCATCACTTTGAATATTTCTTGCCACTCCCATCTAGCCTGCATAGTTTCTGCTGAGAAATCAGCTAAGAATCGTATGGGTGCTCCCTTGTAGGTAATTAACTGTTTTTCTCTTGCTGCTTTTAATATTCTATCTTTGTCTTTTGCCTTTGGCATTTTTAATTATGATGTGTCTTGATGTGGTACTCTTTGGGTTCCTTTTGTTTGAGGTTCTATGCACATCTTATTCTTGTAAACCTATTTCTTTCACCAGGTGGGAGAAGTTTTCAGTCATTATTTCTTCAAATAGGTTTTCAGTATCTTGTTCTCTCTCTTCTTCTGGCACCCCTATAATTCTGATGTTGGTTTGCTTGATGTTGTCCCAGAGGCTTTTTACACTATCTTCAAATTTTTGGATTTTTTTTTCTTTTTGCTTACCCAGTTGAGTGTTTTTTGCTTCTTTGTATTTCAGATATTTGACTTGATTCTTGTGTTCCTCTAGTCTGTTATTTGGTCTCTGTATAATATTTTTTATTTCAGTAAGTGTATGTTTTAATTTCTAGTTGGTTCGTTTTTATATCCTTGAGGGTCTCGCTAAATTTATCAGCCTTTTCTAGGAAATTCTTGGAAAACCTAATAACCATGGTTTTGAACTCTATATCCAATCATTTGTTTTCCTCTATTTCTTTCATTTGTGATCTGTTTCTTTGTCTCCGTATTTTTCCTGCTTCCCTGAGTTGATAGGGTAGCTTTGTGTGCTAGGTGTCCTATATGGCCCAATGGGTTGTCCTCCCAGTTACCTGGGGTGGACACTCTTGTTGCACCCCTTTGTGGACTGTGTGTATAGCCTTTTTGTAGTTAACTCTTGATTGTTGTTGGTATCACTGGAAGGAATTGACCTCCAGGCCAATTGGCTGTGAGGACCCGCTGTGTCTATAATCCAAGAACTGCTATGCTGGAGATGTGCTTATAGAGCAGGACTTGTTTCAGTAGGGCTTTGGTGCTCACTGAGTCTGTCTCTTGAATGTGTCACTTATAGATGTGAGTAGTTGAAATCTGGTGTCGTCTCACATTAACCACTAGATACATTAGCTTCTGGATCTCCAATGGGGTGCAGGTCAGCTACTGTGTGAGGCCACCCAGCAGGAGCTACAGCAAGAACTACAGTTTTCTCCTCTTTGCTTGGGGTTTGGAGGTTTTGGAGCTGTCTGACCAGAGCTGCAGTTTGTTAGGTTAAGCTGAGATAAGGCAGGCAATTTATATGTAAAAGCCACTTTGAGGAGCTTGAGTGGGTTTGTAGATTGTGCAGGGTGGGGTCTCAGGGAGTCCCTAGGCTAGGGCATGGCAAACAGCGATGGCTGCCAGTCAGCCATCTCTGCATTTCCAAGTCCCTGTGTTCTGTGCCCCAGCACGGTAAACAATGATTTCTGGGTAAACCTCTACAAGAAAGTCACCCTCACTTTCTGACCTGATAGCAGACAGTCCAGCTTCTCCCCATAGGAGTTTGGGTCCCCAGTGTCTCCCCAGAAACTGGAGTTCAGAATAATGAGGACCTTGTCTCCCTTTGGGTTGAAAAAAGCAGCTCACCCAGAAGCCGGCCACCAGCCCAAATCATGTGCATCCATACCTTAGCTTTTCAGCCCTGTGCACGTCTCAATGTTCTTTTCTTTTTCCTTCTAGTTGTAGAACTTCCACTCATCCAGCTTTCCTGTGGTTCTGGGTCATAGACATTTTGTCTTTTAGTTCTAGCTTTGAAATTGTTGTGCAAGGCAGCAATTTAGGTCTTTACCTATGCCGCCATCTTGGTTTCTCCTATTATTTTCTTATTAAATATATGAATTATAAAGAGTGAGAGTTGGCAGGTGAATGAATGAAAGATTAAAAAAAACAAACCCTATAGTTGTATGTTTTTCTTTTTCCCCACAAGAGTATGGGTATTTAATTGTTTGAACCTGCTTACTGTTGATCCAATACATACAAGTCATTCTTATTTGGAAGCCTTCCTTAAATATAAAACAATGTCTAATATCTGCCCTGTATCTACTTGTAACGGCCCAATGACAAAGAATATGCCTGTTGTAAGACATTTCCTTTCATAGCTATTTACATCTATGGTCATAAAACTATACTTGGCATTAAAGGGAGATCATGTCAGATATCTATGAAATTATCATTTTCCACAAAATCTTAAATAAGAGTTGTTAAATAGCTCTACTGGTGTAAAATTCAATTATCAAGAAATTCAGTTATACCTGAACATTCAAGATAATTTTTATGAATTAAGATTCTAAAAACTCATGAAACACTGGAAACTATTGTATTTCTTGAATAAATACATTTTATTAAATATTAAATACACTAAATAGTGTCTCATAGACCCATTGAACTTGGGGACAGAAAGTCATTCCCCTCACTTTGCCAATAAATAATATGAGAGAAATTATTTATTCACAATCAGGCAAATATCGATAAAGCAAAGGTAAGATACTAGGCCTCCAGGAACTTTCAATCCAGACACATTTAAAATAATAGTGATAATTATAAAATCTTGGCCCTTGAATTTTAAAATCAAATTCTCTTAAAATACTGTAAATGTTTTCTTTAGGTAAGGTGACACATTTCTATTCACATATTTGTAACTCATAGCCTAGAATAATTATATTGAATATGTGTTATTAATTACCAGAAAATAGCTAAGGATCTACTCAAAATAAGTATAGAAAGACAACAAATATAGAAACATGGCTAGAATATATAAATTATTGATTGATAATGTATTAACTGGGGTGGTATAACAATTTTTACATATATCTTTGTACCATGTTACTTATACATAAATTTGGAATTTTTTTATTAATTTTTATTATTTGTATTCATTAGGGTGACAATGGTTAATAAAATTATATAGATCAGATTACAGATATATAATTATATTTGTATATCATATTATGTGTTCGCCACACTAAGTCAAATACCCTCCATCACAATTTATCCCCTCCTTTACCCTTTTCTACAGCCTCATGAGGTGTTTATGAGGTTCTTATTTTGCTTAATCCCTTCACCTTTTTCACCCAACACCCCAACTCTCCTCCCCTCTGACAGCTGTTAGCCTGTTCTCTGTATCTATAAGACTTTCTATTTTGTTCGGTAGTTTATTTTCTTCATTAGATTCAAGATATAAGTGAAATCATATGGTACTTTTCTTTCTCTGACTGGCTTACTTAACTTGGCATAATACTCTAGTTTCATCAATGCAAAAGAAAAAGTCAAAAGATTTAAAACACAATAGTAGTTATATTTGTTTAAAATGTTTTACCTCATGATTTTAATTATCTTTCCTGACTTACAAGGACAAAAAGAGTAATTTCATGCAAACCAAAAAGAAAAACTATGTTTAATATGTGTCACTTTGGTCTAATAGAGCAGAAGTTCTGAATTATTGTCTTAGTTGTGTGAATTTGGACAAGCAGGAAATAGTCACACTAATTTCTTTTATTTGTAAAATGAGGATTAAAATATCTTCTCTCTGAACAACATAGGTTTGTTGTGAAAATTATGTAATTCAATGTATATGAAAGCTTTTGGGAAAGATGAAAATTGATTCATAATATATTTAAGGTATGATTTTGTGTGTTAACATCATAAACTAATATTCCCTTCATATGCATCAATGTAACTTCTCCTCCATATTTTGCTGTTTTGTTTACTCCACAAAACAAGAAATCAGACAAAAGACCAAGAAGTTAGGTTACTTGTGCTAAGTTCTATAGTAAATGCTGGACAAAATTTTACAAGTTATTATTCTTTGGGTGCTTTCTTTGTGCATATGTGCTAGGCACTACACTAGCTGGTTTACATGTATGTTATTCCTTCATCCCTTGTCTAATTATGTGAGGTGGGTTTTATAAATATACATAGATAATGATAGATAGATGATAGATATAAATAGATAGATCATAAGTAAATTTCTCTAGGTCACACAGCTGGTAAGTAGAAAAGCCAGGATTCATATCAGGTTTATCAGCCTCCAAAGTTACTTCCTTTATTATAGGTTATCTTTCTGAGATCATAGTCACATGCTGGAACAATGTTCACCTTCTTTTGGTATGCATACATGTTTTGTAGACATTGAAGTGATACAGAATGGCATTTTTAAAAACTCACTTGCTTTCTCTAATAATATAAATGTTTCTGTTCTGTTGACCTTATGTTTCTGTACTAAAAATTGTTTCTGACTTGCCCTTTCTGTAAGACTAAAAATTTTCTGATTGAATTTATCATAGTCCAGAAACTTGGAGCCTTTTTGAGTTTAAAGTTTTTACAAGGATATCCTTTTCCCCTGGATTTGATTATCTCATGGACAGCAGTCGATATCCTCATGCATAGGAATGTATTTACTTATAGGCACATAAGTAATTCATTTATAAAATTGAATTATCTGACTAGAAGACATTGTGTGTTTTGATAATGTAGCTGTTCTTCTGAAACTCACAATTGATAAAAGCCAGATGGAAAGAGGAAACAGTTCATTTCACGACTCTTTAAAAGTTTAAGTTTGTTAACTCTTGCACTTCACATTTTTGAAGTACAGTGGTATGGTGAAAGCAATTTGTTGGGGAGTTTTAAATATGCAGAGTGGTCAGTAAGAGCTTATAACATGTGCCATGTGAAAGAGTTTGGTCTATAGAAAATTTTCAGTGACAACATTAATTTTCCTTAAACTATTATTTATTGTTCCTTATTTATTTTCTGCATTTTTCATAAAAAAGATGCTTCATTTTTTCATATTTGCTACTTTCTTTTATGTGGGCAAGAGCTGATTTTTACTATCTTCAAAGTATTTTATCACATGAACACATATTTATTTGCTATTGGTTCAAATGTAGCATGTAAATATATTTCTGAATAAGACATTTCTCATTTTTCATAAAATAACTATTTAAATACTAATTAATAATGTAATCAATTTATGGATTATAACAACCCATATAGCAATATTCTGAGATATTAACATCACAAACTAATATTCCCTTCATATGCATCATATTTACTATTCAAATAGAACAAACTGAAGCTTGGTGTGTTTACAGAAAACTAAACAGCAGTGGAATGAGATTTGAACTCAGGGAATCAGATTTCATACTCTATATTATTAACCACTACTCTATATCATTTATTAATTAAGAAACCAGTTTAGAGAGAAAAATACAATGGCAGAATACACAGATGTGTCCTGACCCTTGTCCAGGAGCAGATAGAAAGAACAGCTGAGGGTTGCACAGGGAGTGTTTCTTGGCGAGTTAAGGGACAGCTATACTCCAGGAGAAGGTGGGGGACTGCTGGATGGGACTCCCCAGATCAGGCATCCCCCACTGCTGCTGGGTTTCTTCCCAGAGCCAACAGCTCAGACACAGAGACTGTGCCATCTTGAAGGGGAAAGTAGATGTTATTGGAAGCCTGAAAATCTACAACTGTGGCACCCACTGAACAGCTAAAACCCCAGAACACCCGTCCCCAATTGGTGCAAACGTGCGGATTCAGAGGAACGCTACACTCCACCACAGAAAGGTCAGATTTCGCCTGGGATAAGGTGATGTCTCTGGTCCCTGCAGGAGAGAGAAACACACGCACTGCAGGAGCTGGAGGACCGGGGGAAGTCTGAGCCTAGAAAAATCCATAGCTGTTGGGGATGGTGGGATCCGTGTATGCGGAAAAGGGTCCTCAGAGCTTCTAACAGATGGTATCTCTATAAAGCAAACCATTTGGATCTGATGCAAAAAGACAGCCTAAAAATAATTTTAAAGTGTGTCAGCTTCTTAAACCGAAGGGGGGAAAAGGGAGTTTGCACATTTGTGCTTTTCCTTTATCAAATCTTTATTTCTGATTACTAAGTCCAATACATAGGATCACCCAGTTGAGGACACCCTAGGACACTGCAGTTGTTTTTCTGGAACCTGGGGATCAGAGCAGGGAGTGACCATTGGAGAACCAGCTCTGGGGCAGCCCACTCCCACAAATTGGCGTTGAGTGCCACAAGGAAAGCAGGATCTAAGCACAGGATAAAAAGGCTCTGTAGACTTGGAGGTTAATCCATAAACACTGCCAACACTGCCACCCAGGAGCTGAATCACAAATTGATTCTTGTGTAATCACAAATAAAAGAATATAATAAATTAAGACACAATGCCTGCTTAATAACCAGGACTGGCTTACAATACCAAGGAGCAGTGGAATGCAGGGAACTGCAATACTGTTCTGACTGGGAAATAGGTGTGCCAAACAGAACAATAGAGGAAGTGAATGACATTCACTACTACACATTTTATTTATTTTTTCATCTTTTACTTAAAATATTTTTTTTAATTTTTTTCCTCACTTGATTTTACCTTTTTTATCACTTGATTTTACTTTTTTTCCAATCATTATTATTACTACTACTATTTTATCTTTGTCTTTAAAAAGTGTCAATTTATTTTCTCTTTACTTGATTTGGGATTCGTGTTCTACATTCTATTTTCATCTTTCCTTTAGCATCTTTTTACTCTATCTCAACTCTACCTTTATGCCATCACTCTCTTAATAACTTTTCCCCTTTTGGTGTTCTGTTTTTCTTACCCATTTTCTGCTTTAGATTTTCCCTAGTCTTTCTTTTTACCCCCTGTTAAAATTCCACCCTACTTATATATCTAATTTCCAATCCCTTGCTCCAAGTCCATACATACTTCTCTCTTCTATGTCTTTACTATCCAAAAAATTGTTTTTCTCTTTCTCCTTTTATTGTTGTTTGCCTGAATGCTTATTGTATCAATTTTTATCCTTTTTTGTGAGTTTGTTTTGCTTATTCTTTTGTTTTGTTTTGTTTTGTTGTTTGCTTATTTTTGTTTGTTTTTTTGTTTCTGTTTTCTCTCACCTTGCTTGATATTAGTTGTTGTTTTGTAGTTTGTATTAATCTCCAGGTAGTTGTTGCTGGCAATTGTTGGGATTAGTGGCTGTTCTATTGGAGTTTTCTCCCCATATATAAAGTTTGTTCCCCATTTCTTTCAAATTCTCTTTCTTTTCTGCTTTACTATTCTTTTCCTTTTTCTAATTTTATATTGGCACTTCTTTCCTTTTCTCTCTCTCTTCTTTCTCTCCTATCCCCCTAATTTGCCTTTATCTGGTGGTCATCTTTATATAGAGTTATTAATATTGTGAATACATTCCTGTTCAGTGCCTTGTATGTTTTATCTGGTTGTGTTGTATTTTGTGTCTTTAAATCAATTCAGGAGAGAACTACATAACCAGACACTTGGAGAAGAGAGACCATAGAGAAACAAAAAACACTGCACATGAAAGAAAAGCAGGCAATACCAGAAAAAGAAGTAACCAAAAAGGAGGCAAGCAACCAGTCAGAGAAAGAATTCAGAAAAATGGTAATAAGATAGCTGAAAATAATAGAAGACAAATTTAACAATATGAGTAAGAACCAAGAAGAAATGAAGAACTAAGAAGAAATAAAAAATGACATTGCTGCTGTAAAGAACTCAATAGAAAACATTAAGAGTACACTAGAAGAAGCAGAAGACTGGATCAGTGAGCTAAAAGACAAGGTAGGAAAAAATACCCAAGTAGAACAGCTCCTAGAAAAAAATTAAAAAGCAGGAGGAGAGCCTAAGGGAATGATGGGACAACAGGAAACAAAACAACATTCACATAATAAGGCTTCCAGAAGGAGAGCAAACTGATCAAGGAATAGAAAACCTGTTTGAAGAAATAATGACAGAAAACTTCCCAGATATAGGGAAGAAAAAACCCACACAAATCCAAGAAGCTCACAGAGTCCCAAGCAAAATGAACCCCAAAACACCCACACCAAGGCACATTATAATTAAATTGGCAAACACCAACAACAAAGTAAGAAACTTCAAAGTGGCCAGAGAGGGACAGAAAGTTAGCTGCAAAGGATCCCCCATCAGAGTAGTGACTAATTTTTCAACAGAAATACATCAGGCAAGAAGAGAATGGGATGAAATATACAAAGTCTTGCAAAAGAAGGGTCTGAATCCAATACTTTACCCAGCAAGGCTATCAATCAAAATTGAAGTTAAAATCAGGAGCTTCACAGACAAAAAAAGGACTAAGGGGATGTATCGCCCCTAAACCAGCAATGCAATAAATGCTAAAGTGTCTGCTGAAAAATAAAGGAAAAAAAGAAAGAAAGAAAAAGAAAGAAAGAAAGAAAGAAAGAAAGAAAGAAAGAAAGAAAGGAAGGAAGGAAGGAAGGAAGGAAGGAAGGAAGGAAGGAAGGAAGGAAGGAAGAAAGGAAGGAAGAAAGGAAGGAAGGATGGATGGATATAGGTAGTGAAGAAGAAACACAAGGGTAAAAAATAAAAATGGCGACAAATAAGTACCTATCTATAATAACTACAAATATAAATGGATTAAATGCCCCAATCAAAAGATATGGGGTAATAGATTGGATAAGGAAGCACAATCCATCTATATCTGCTGTCTACAAAAAACCCACCTCAGAAAAAAAAGACAGACACAGCCTGAGGGTGAAAGGATGGAAATAGGTTTTTCAAGCGAATGGGGAAAAAAAAAAAAAAAAAAAAAAAGCTTGGGTAGCAATACTTACATCGGACAAATTAGATCACAAGAGATAAAGAAGGCCACTCCATAATAATAAAGGGAGCAATCCAACAAGAAGAAATAACTCTGGTAAACATGTACGCACCCAATATAAGAGCATACAAACACATAAAAAGTTTTAGGAGGATATCAAGGGAGAGACTGCCAGCAATACTATCATAGTAGGAGAATTTAAATACCCCATCATCACAATTGGACAAATCCTCTAAAAGAAAAATCATCAAAGAAACATCATACCTAAATAACTCACAAGAGCAGATGGAATTAATTGATATCTTCAAAACATTTTACCCCAATGCCACAGAATATACATTCTTCTCAAATGCACCTGGGTCATTTTCAAAGATAGGCCATATGTTGGGACATAGGCAAAGTCTCTTCAAATTCAAGAAGATCGAAATCTTATCAAGCATTTTCTCAGATCACAGTGGCATAAAACTGGAAATCAATGACAATAAAAACAATCCAAAAAAATCAAACACATGGAGACTAAACAGCATGCTATTATACAATAACTGGGTTACCAGAGAGATCAAGGAAGAAATAAAAAATATCATGGGAACAAATGAAAATGAAAGCACAATAATCCATAATCTATGGGACACAGTGAAAGCAGTCTTTTTTTTTTTTAATATATTTTATTGATTTTTGTACAGAGAGGAAGGGAGAGAGTTAGAGAGTTAGAAACATCAATGAGAGAGAGTCATCGATCAGCTGCCTCTTGCACACCCCCTACTGGGGATATGCCCGCAACCAAGGTACATGCCCTTGACCGGAATCGAACCCGGGGCCCTTCAGTCCCCAAGCCGACGCTCTATCCACTGAGCCAAACCGGTCCCGGCTGAAAGCAGTCTTGAGAGAGAAGTTCATAGCTCTACAAGTCTGCTGCAAAAACAAAAAAACAAAAAAACAAACAAACAACAAAAAAAAACAATGGTTATAAACTACCTAACACTACAACTCAAAGAAAGCAACAAGAAAAGCGCAGTATGAGCAGAAGGAAAGAAATAATAAAGATCAGAGTGGAGATAAACGACATAGAGACAAATAATAATAATAATAATAATAATAATAATAATAATAATTATACAAAAGATCAACAAAACCAAGAGCTGCTTCTTTGAAGGATAAACAAGATTGATGAACCTCTAGCCAGGCTAACCAAGAAGCAAAGACAGAGGACCCAAATAAACAAAATCAGAAATGAAAGAGGCTAAATAACAACAGACCCTACAGAAATACAAAGGATTGTTAAAAAATACTATGAACAACTCTATTCCAACAAATTGGACAACCTGGAAGTAATGAACATAATCCTAGAAAAATATAACCTTACAAAACTCAATCAGGAAGAATCTAAATAGCTCAATGGGCTAATAACTATGGAAGAAATTGAAGCAGTCATCAAAAAGCTTCCAGCAAACAAAAGCCCGAGGCCAGACGGCTTCACAGGAGAGTTTTACCAAACATTCAAGGAAGAACTAAAACCTATACTCCTCATACTATTCCAAAAATTCAAGAGGAACACTTCCAAGCTCCTTCTATGAAGCCAGCATAACCCTGATACCAAAACCAGATAAAGACAACACAATGAAAGAGAATTATAGGCCAATATCCCTCATGAAAATAGATGCCAAAATCCTCAACAAAATTCTTGCAAATAGGCTCCAGCAGTAAATCAGAAATATCCTACACCATGACCAAGTAGGATTTATCCCAGGAATGCAAGGATGGTACAATATCTGTACATCAATAAACGTGATACATCACATAAACAAATTGAGAGATAAAAATCACATAGTCGTATCAATTGATGCAGAAAAAGAGTTTGACAAAATCCAACACCCTTTCTTGATAAAAAACCTCAACAAGGTGGGAATAAAAGGATCATACTTCAACATAATAAAAGTTATAAAAGAGAAACTCACAGCTAACATCATACTCAATGGGCAAAAACTAACACCATTTCCCCTAAGAACAGGAACTATTTAGGGATGCCCTCTCTCACCACTCCTGTTTGACATAGTACTAGAAGTACTAGCCATTGCCATAAGACAAGAAGAAATAAAAAGCATCCAAATTGGAAAAGAAGTTAAACTGTCCTTATTCACAGATGACATGATACTGTATATAGAAAACCCTAAAGGCTCCATCAAAAAAACTAATAGACTTAATAAATGAATTCAATAATGTGGCAGGATACAAAATTAATGCCAAGAAATCTATGGTATTTCTATACACCAATAGTGAACTTACAGAAAGAGAGACTACAAAAGCAATCACATTTAGCATTGTACCAAAAAAAATTAAGATACCTAGGAATAAACTTAACAAAAAAGGTAAAATACCTATATTGCAAAAAACTACAGGACACTGAAAAGAGAGATAGAGGAAGATATAAACAGATGGAAGAACATACCGTGTTCATGGATTGGTAGAATCAACACTGTTAAAATGTCCATACTACCCAAAGTAATCTATAGATTCTATGCACTCCTCATTAAAATACCAATGACATATTTCACAGACCTAGACAAACTCTCCAAAAATTCATCTGGAATTAAAAAAAAAAAAAGACCCAAATAGCTGTAGCAATCCTGAGAAAGAAGAACAAAGTAGGAGGTATCTCAATACCAGATTTCAAACAGTATTACAAAGCCACTGTTCTCAAAACTGCCTGGTACTGGCCCATCTAGACCAATGGAATAGAATAGAGAACCCATTAACTGACCCAAATCACTATGCTCAATTAATATTTGACAAAAAAAAAAAGGGAAGAACATACAATGGAGTCAAGACAATCTCTTCAATATTTGATGTTGGAAAAACTGGACAGATACGTGCAAAAAAAAAAAATGAAACTAGACCACCAACTTGCATCATACACAAAAATAAACTCAAAATGGATAAAGTGCTTAAACATAAGACAGGAAACCATAAAAATATTAGAGGAATCCATAGGCAGCAAAATCTCAGACATACGCTGAAGGAATATTTTTACTGATATAGCTCCTAAGGAATTGGAAACTAAAGACAAAATAAACAATTCGGACTACATAAAAATAAAAAGCTTCTATACAGCAAGATATTGATTTACAATATTTACAATATTGATTTACAACAAGAAAGCACACTGAATGGAAGAACATATTTGTCAATGTTATGACCAATAAGGGTTTAATCTCCAACATTCACAGGGAACCCATATAACTTAACAAAAGGAAGATAAACAACCCAATAAAAAAATTGGCAACGGACCTATATAGATACTTTTTGAAAGAGGACTTAAGGAAGGCCAAGAGACACATGAAAACATGCTCAAAGTCACTAATCACCTGAGAGTTGCAAATCAAAATGACAATGTGGTATCATCTCATACCTGTCAAAATGGCTATCATCAACAAATCAACAAATGACAAATGCTGGCAAGGATGTGGAGAAAAAGAAACCCTCATGTACTGCTTGGGGGAAATGCAGACTGATGGAGAACAGTATGGCATTTCCTCAAAAAGCTAAAAATGGAACTTCCATTTGACCCAGTGATCCCACTTCTAGGAATTTATCCCAATAAACTGCAAACACCAATCAGAAATGATATATGCACCCCTATGTTCACAACAGCAGAATTTACCATAGCTAATATTTGTAAACAGCTTAAATGCCCATCAGCAGATGAGTGGATTAAAAATAAATAAATAAATAAACAAACAAACAAACAATTTGGCACATCTACACAATGGAATACTATGCTGCTGTAAAACAGAAATAACTCTTACCATTTTCAACAGCGTGGATGGACCTGGAGTGCATTATGTTAAGTGAAATAGACCAGTCGGAGAAGGATAAATATCACATGATCTCAGCTCATATGTGGGATATAATAATCAACATAAACTGATGAAGAAAATAGATTCAAAGACATAGAAAAATTGAACAGATCATCCAACCTCAGAGGCAAGTCAGGGGAAGGGGGTAAGAGAGCAACTAAAGGACTTGTATGCATGCATATGGGCATGGTCCATGGACACAGACAGTAGGCAGGTAAAGGCATGTGCTAGGGTGTGCGGGTGGCTGGGGAGATTTCAATGGGGGAAAAAGAGACATGTGTAATAGTTTTAACAATAAAGAATTTTTTAAATGCCACAGACTGGCTGGTTGCAACTACAAAATATTTTTTAATTAAAAAACCATAAACACCAATCAGAAAGTTTATATGCACCCCTATATTCAAAGCAGCCCAATTTATAATAGCTAAGATTTGGAAACATATTATCAAAGAAAAGGAAATATTCATATGGTCATTTCAGTTGGTGCAGAAAAACATCTACCAAAAAGTTCAATATATAATTTTGATTAAAACTCTCCAAAAATCATAATAATAAAATGCCAAGAGGCGTCACAACCAAAATGACCAAATTACTGGTCACCAGGAGGTACATGGAGCACCTCTCGGCTATAACGACCTAACAATCAGTCGCGATGGTGCCCACTGTGGCCAGTGAACCTGCTCAATCAGGCCTGCCGGCCTGCCTTTGATTGGACTCTCCCACACTGATCAAGAGCCAGGCTTGCCAGCCAAATGTCCCCTCCTACCCACCCCACCATGATAGGCCCGCAGCACCTCTCCCTGGCCAGCCTGCCCCTGATCTCACACTCCAACCCCAATAGGGGGCGGGGCTGGTGAGCCAACCTCCTGAAGCCCCTCCCCCTGGCCTCACTACCCCTAATCAAATCCCCAACCCCAACCCAATAGGGGGTGGGGCTGACCAGCCAACTTCCTGCAGCTTCTCCCCGCAGCCAGCCACGGCCCTATGGGCCCCCACAACCCTGATGAGCCTTCAATCCCTCCCCCTGACCAGCACTGCCCCTGATCACCACCCTACCTCAATTGAGGGTAGAGCTGGCCAGCCAACCTCCTGAAGCCCCTCCCCCTGGCCATCCCTGCCCCTGATCATCATCCCATCTCAAAAGGGGATGGAACTGGTCAGCCAACCTCTTACAATCCCTCCCCTTGGCCAGCCATGTCCCCAATGGACCCCCACCATCCTGATCAGCCTACAGTCCCTTCCCCCATCAGGCCCAACTCCTGATCACTCCAGCCACCCCAATAGGGGGTGTGGCTGGTTGGCCAATCTCCTGAGGCCCCTGCCCCCTCCCAACCCCACCCCAGATTGGTCCCTCCACCCCAATCAGGGGCAGGGCCAGCTGGCCAACCACAAATGGCCACTCCCCTAGGCCACTGGCCCCCAATCAGCACCCTCCACCTCTCCATTATAGGATGGGGCTGGCCACCCCCCACCCACAGCCCCTCGCCATGATCAGCCCCTAATTGGCCCACCAACTACAATTTGGGGCAGGGCCTGCTGGCCAATCAACTGCAGCCCCTTCCCCCAGCCTGACTGACCCTGATCAAGGGCCCTTATCAAGCACTGATACAGGTAGACCAGCTGGCCAATCTCCTGCAATCTCCTCCTCAGGACAGACCCAGTCCCAATCTGTCCTGATTGGGGCCAGGCAGGCCGAACCCCACCCATGCATGAATTTGTGCACTGGGCCTCCATTAGATACAGAAAAACCTTACATCAGCACAGTAAATGCCATATATGAAACGTCCACAGCTAACATCATAATCATTGAAGCAACTGAAAACTTCCCCCTTCAGATCTAAGGATGCTGTCACCATTTCTATTCAACATGCACAGGAAATCCTAACCAGGGCAATTAGATTTAAAAAATAAATAAATAAATTTTGTAGATAAATACAAAAAAAAATTAGATAAAAAGAGTAAAGCTTTCTACATTGTTAGCATATACCATTATATATCTATTCACACACTTTTATAGTGAAAATTTAGTTAAGTTGCAATATAAAAATTAATGTACAAAACTCAGTTTTATTCTTATTCACTGTCAAAGAACTATGCAAAAAATTAAGGAAAATTCTCCTTAAAATTGCAACAACAAAACATATGTAGGAATAAACATATTTATTATGTTAACATAGGAAAAGACATGTGCACTAATAAATATTCATGTTCATGGATTGAAAGAATCCATCTCAATAAAAATTCCACACTAGTCAAAGAAATATATAGATTCAATTCAACCCTATCAAAATTTGAATAGCATTTTCACAGAAATATATATATATATACACACATATATATGTATATATATATGTGTGTATATATATATGTATATATATATATATATAATTCAAAACAATATGATACTGAAATAGAAACACTAATATAAACCAAATAACATAATAGAGAGTCCATAAATAAACACATACATTTATGCTAAACTAATATTTTGATATTGTGTCAAGAGCACATAGTAGGAAAAGGACAGTCTCTTAATAAAATTGGTTGGAAAAATTAAATATCCACATGCAAAAGAAAGAAATTGTATTGTTATCTCAAATCATATACAAAAATCAACTCAAGATAGATTAAAGTCTTAAATATAAGACCTAAAACTCTAAAATTACTAGAAGTAAACACAGAGATTATTTTAAGATTGACATGGGCAGTGATTTCTTTCAATATTAAATCAAAAGCATATGCCATAAAATAAAAAATACATGTAGGATTACATCAATGTTTTTTTAAAAAAATATGTAATAGAGCAAACAATCAGCAATCCATGGAACAGAAGGAAATATTTACAAACTTGTGTCTTATAAGAGATTAATATCTAAAATCAACAACAAACTTAAACAATTCAAAAGGAGAAAACAAACAAAAAATTTAAAAAACAACAAAGGGCCCAAATACACTTCACAAAAAAAGACATACAAATAGTCATCATATATATGAAAATATGCTGAATATTACTAATCATTGGGGAAACACAAATCAAATGCATGATGATATATCATCTGTTAGAATCCTATCTAATAAAAGAGTAATATGCAAATTACTGTCACTACAACATACAAAATGGCTGTCCCCATATGGTCAAAGATGGCTGCCCCCATGTGTACATAAGATGGACACCACAAGATGGCCTGCAGGGAAGGGCAGTTGTGGGTGATCAGACCAGCAGGGGAGGGCAGTTATGGGTGACCAGGGCAGCAGAGGAGGGCAGTTGGGGGTGACCAGGTCAGCAGGGGAGGGCAATTTGGAGGGACCAGGCCTGCAAGGGAGGACAGTTGCAGGCAACCAGGCTGGCAGGGGAGGGCAGTTGGGGGGTACTGGGTCTGCAGGGGAGGGCAATTGGGGGGATCAGGCCTGCAGGGGAGGGCAGTTAGGGGCAATTGGTAGAGCAAGGGAGCAGTTAGTCATCGATCAGGCTGGCAGGCAGAACCAGTTAGGGGCAATCAGGCAGGCAGGCAGGCAAGTGGTTGACCCCGTTTAGGCCAGTTGAGGTCCCAGATTGAAAAGGGTGCAAGCTGGGCTAAAGGATGCACCCTCCTCCCCTGTGCACAAATTTTGTGCACTGGGCCTCTAGTAGCTATTATAAAATAGTCAAAAGATACTGAATATTTGCAAACATATGGAGTAAAGGAAATCCTTGTACAATACTGGTGGGCATGTAAATTGGTATAAACATTATAGGAAACAAGATAAGAGATTCCTCAAAGTATTAAAAATAAAACTGACGTGATTTACAAGTCACATTATTGAGAATATATCCAAGATAAATAATTTCACTATCTTAAAGAGATATCTGAAGGACTTGTATGCATGCATATAAGCATAAGCAATAGACACAAGACATTGGGAGGAGGGTGAGAGCATGTGCTGGGGATAGGGGAGGTGGGGGAATGCCAATTGGGAAAAAAGGAGACATATGTACTACTATTTATAATACTTTAAACAATAAAAAAGAGATATCTGTACTCTTCCCCATATTTATTGCAGCATTATTTACAATATCCAAGATATTGAGACAACCTAAATGCCCACTTATGGATGAATAAAGAAAGAAAACAGGTTATCATTACCATGTCATAATCTTAGCCTTAAAATGAAAGTCATCCTTCTATTTTTAACATGGAGGACTCTAAAAAATATTATATTAAGTGAAATAAGCCTAACATGAAGAACAAACACAGAATATCACTTATATGTGCTAATTAAATAATTCTAACTTATAGAAGTGGAGAATAGAATAGTGGTTGTCAGGGGTTTGTGAGGTAGAGAAATGGAGACATTTTGGTCAAAATTCAAAAAGGTCTTGTTGTGTAGGTTGAGTAAATTCTGTGAATCTAATGTACACTTTGGTAACTATCCTATATAATAAAAGGCTAATGTGCAAATAGACCAAACAGCAGAACAACCGAAATACCAGTCTGTATGACATGCGCTGACCATCAGGGGGCATGTGCAGAACATAACATGGCAGGTGTTGGCCACAGTGGGATAGTGGAGCAGGTGAATGGGGGTGCCAGACCAAGGCAGAGTGCTGGTCACTGTCATTAGGGTGAGCCTCTGGTTGTTACTGAAAATTTTTTGCTCCACCCTGCCTCAGTCCCACCCAGTTCTTGCACCTACTGCCAATGCCAGCCCCACTTGCACCTGCAGCCTGCACTGGAGCCACCACTCACACTTGCTGCCAGTGCCCAGCACAGATCCCGATCACTCAGCACCATCAGCGGGTGCAAGCAGCGGCTGAAGGTCCTAATAGCCCCTGAGGGCTTCTCCACCTCCCCATGCTCCTGAGGAGCAATTTGGGTAGCAGCCACTTCCCGCACCTATTAATGGCACCAGCCCTACTTGCACCTGCAGTTGGCGCCAGCCCCAATTGCTCTGCAACATCAGCAGGTATGAGTGGGGCTGGCACTTTCAGCATACGGGAGCGGCAGTGGTGGTAGCAGGGCTGCGAGAAGACTGGGGACTGGGGGCTGCTGCAGGAGGGGCTGGATAGGGGCATCTAGGATAGGCTGAGACATGCCCCTGTGCCTACCACAGCCTTGCAGCCCACGATTCCTTTCAAGGTGCACAAATTCATGCACTGGGCCCCCAGTCTATATGTATAAAAGCATAAGTGACCGTTAATATCAAATGACCAGAACGACTGGTTGCTATGATGTTCATTGACCACCAGGGGGCAGCTGCTCAATGAATGAGCTACTCCCTGGTGTTCAGTGCACTCCCACAGTCAACCTCCCTCGGTTCCTCCTATCAGACACCCCAATCGCCCAATCGGGACTGGGCCCTGGGCTGTGATGGGTAGCTTGGAGTGGGTGATGGCAGATGTGGCCCCTTCCCTAAGGGGGCCAAGGGCCAGATCCCTTGTTGGGAGCCAGTAGCCAACCTCCATGGTTCCTCCCCCTGGCCAGCAAACCTCACATGGTCCCTCCCCATAGCTCTCCCTGGCCAGCAGGCCCTGGTGGCAGTGCAGTGGTGAGGAAAGAAGGGGAGAAGGCAGGGACCTGCATCATGGTGGGGCACCTATAGTGGACATCTGCATCTGGTGTCCATTCTTTCCATGCCCAGCTTGGCGATCATCACTCCCTCTCTCAACCCCACTGGGGCATTTCAGCTATGGGACAAAAAACTGGGGATGGGTGGCAGCAGACATGGCCCCTTTTCCAGGGAGGCCAAGGGCCAGCTCCCTCATTGGGCCCAGCGGCCAACCTCTCACACTCCATCCATCCCTCTGGCTGGCAGACCCTGATTGCTCTTGCCCCAATCGGCCTGGCCATCATTGGCCCTGATCACAGGCCTGGCCTAGGGATCCCACCCATGCACAAATTTCATGCACCAGGCCTCTAGTAGTCAATAGAATTGCATCCTTGAAATTTGCCAAGAGATTTCATCTTAATTTTTCTCATCATTCACACACACACACACACACACACACACACACACACACACAAACTGAAATTACAGGAGGTGAAGGATATGTTTATTAGTTTGATTGTGGTAATCATTTTACAATCTATACATATATCAATACACACCACATTGTAAACCTTAAGTATATACAATTTTAGTTGTTTTCACAAGACATGTACAAATACACACACACAACACACCAAGAGACTAGGTCTTCTAAAATGTTAGTAGAAATCCTTTTTCAATCATTGTACTGGAATTCTTGCTCCAGAACATAATTTCAATATTTTATTCTATTCTTAATTCTGCCACCTTCTTACTTCCTACTCTAGATAAATGACTCACCCTTTTTTCATGTTTTATGTTTTATATTGTAATTGTTTTGTTTATATTCACTAGCCTTCATTTTTACCAGTGCCATTTTAGTATTGTTTATTAGATATTTTGAAAATAGTTATTGCACTGAGCTTGTGGCCATGTGACTCACAAAAGTGGATGAGGTAAAACTTACCTTTGTGCTCATAGTATGGTGAGTCTATTAACCAAACAAAAATAATCAATGTTTAGAGTTTCTTCTACTTGATCTGGAAATAATTATTTGTGATAAATCAATTGAATTCAATAAACATATTGAGCGCCTAATATGTCAATTAAATTTACTGACTATTTTGATAGAGCAAATCTTGTCTTCAAAGTGCTAAGTAAAAAAAAAAAAAAAGGCTTAACCAACAAGAAGCATGAAAAGTCTATGAAACAAAACAAAAGTAAAGAAACTTCCAGGTTAAACATAAAGCAAAGTAGTTTGCACTAAAAAACTGGTGCATCATCTCATCTTCATACTAATCATTAATGAAAGGCAGTTGAAAACTTCAAAGAGAACAACATACCAGTTCTCTCCAATTAAAGTAATCGACTCAAATTGATACAAACCAGATATTTCCTATAATTTAAAAATATAATGCCTACTCACTTTAATCTTCTAGCTGTGTAATGAAATCATTTACTTCCACTAATAAGACTGACATGACTAAAGCAACTCCAATACAGCATTTTGATAATACAGTAATGATTACACAAAATCATTTTCCAGATGTTTTAAGAACCAGCACCCATTTGAGATTATATATATACTGAAGTGTTTTGCAAGGATTTTTTATCTGAATAAAAAGAATAAAATGATTTTCAATAAAAAATAAACTGCATTTGCATCAAAACCTGCCACTTTACTTCAATGGGAAAGTACAGGCTTATAGATCCAAGCCCCAATCATTATCCTGTCTATAGCACACTTGAATCTTAATTTCTCTGCAGAAGAAAATGTGGCAGTCATACAAAAGTAAATATTTTGTTCTAATGTCCACAATATGCCCAGCATTAACCTCATATTTGCACTATCTGTAAGATCAGAGTAATGTTTAGAAGTTGTAGCTATAGATAAATATCATTGTATTAATATTAATAACAGATGTTAAAATTATTTAAAATATATACACTTTATTTACAAGTGGCCAGTTATAAACAAAGTTAATGGTGGATTATCCATAACTGTTCTTTTACCATAACGTTTTTGAGATTCGTCTTTCCACTACCTTCTTATCTTGATAATGAATCCTTGCAACAGTTTCCATCTTGGGGAATAATTCCTTCAAAACAAAGCAAAAAAAAAAGCATTTAAAAAATATTGTTTTATTGATTTCAGAGAAGAAGGAAGAGGAAAGATAAAAACATCAATGATGAGAGAGAATCATTGATCAGCTGCTTCCTGCACGCCCCCTACTCAGGATTGAGACCTTGACCAGAATCACACCCAGGATTCTTCAGTTCACAGGCTGATGCTCTATCCACTGAGCCAAACCAGCTAGGGCATAAAAAACATTTTGAATGAAATGGGCTTTTTGGTCAAAATTTTCCATAAATTAATTAAATACTGTAGCCATTGTTATAAAGATGGTAGATAAGTTTCACTGTAATACATCAGTTTTAATGTAGATACCAATGTTGTTTTAAATTTGTGATTAGTGTTCATGGTTGTATTTTAAAGTTTTGACAAGTTATTTTTGGCCAGGCTGTTCCAAATCCTGAATGTATATGTATAGCTCAATCTCAAATCAACCTTAGTTTAAATAGGCTACATGGCCTCTGCTTTGCCACACCACTTTTTTAAAAAATGTATCTTTCTTGTTAAAATTATTACAGATGTCCCTCTTAATCCCCTAATTATTCCCTTCCTCCTGATCCTACTCTTTCCTCAGACCTTCACTCTACTATTGTCTGCCCATGGTTATGCATGTATGTGCCCCACAAACACTTTTCCTCCACATTCCTATCTACCAATTTCCACAATCTCCAACAACCACATAGGTGGTAAAACCTTTTGTTAGTTTCTAATATCACCTTCTAGTGTTTACTTATACATGCATTTAGAATTTTGACAAGCATTTCCAAAGTATTTCCCTTAAAAATTGTCATTTCGTTCTCCCACTAGCACTGTATAAGAATTTCCTCCCATGGATTTGCTAATAGAGTATGTTGTAAAACGTTGGTATTTTTTTTTTTTTGCCAATCTAATAAGGAAGATTTTGTGCTAATAGTGTAATTTTGGCATTTCTCTTACTATGATGGTTGAGCACATTTCAATAAATTTAAGGGTCATTTTAATTAGTTTTCTGTATTTTCATTAGCCTTTATTTTTTATTAGAATGTTGTATCTCACTACTTTTTATGCATATATTTTAAGTTATTTTTATTTTTGAAAGTATTACAGTTGTCCACCCTCTTTTTCCCCCCGTGGGCCCTCTCTACCCAACTCCCATCCCCCAGTGCAGTGCCAAGGGAAAAAGATGTGAGTTGGTGCTGTTCTTTTGCCTTTTTGTTTTGTTTTGTATTTTTACCTCCTTGCCTTTGCTTGCTAAGTCCAGTACATAGGATCTTCAAATTAAAAACACTCACTGTGACTGCAGGTGAAAGTGGTTTTTGTGAAAACTGGGGGGTCAGAATAAGGAAAGACAAGCAGGAAACCAGCTCTGGGTCAGTCCATCCCTCCAATCCAGTCTAAAGTGTGGCAGGGAAAGAAGAATCTAAACACTGGTAGAGGTGTCATTTAGTTCTGGAAATTAATACAAAAACACCACCACCTTGGGGTTGTGTCTGAAATTGACTGTTGTGTAAATACAACTAAAGGCAGGCAGATAATCAAAGTGAGCAGAGCGATCCAGCCTGCTTGAAAGCAAGGTTGTGGCTTATGACACAAAGGAGTGGTGAATCACAGGGAACTTCAACACTGTGCTGACTACCTGAAAAGAAACAGATGTGCCAGACAGAATAGTTGAGGAAGTGAACAACCTTCACTATTTCACTTTTTTTATATTTTATCATTTACTTAAGAAACTAAATTACTTTTCTCATTTGATTTACCTTTTTTATTATTCTATCTAATAAAAGAATGATATGCAAATTGACCATACCTCTGCTACACCCACAAGCCACGCCCACCAACCATGCCCACCAGCCAATCAGAGAAAATATGCAAATAAACCCAACCAAGATAGCTACGGCCACAGAAAGAAGGAGGGAGGCTTAGGTTTCCCCAACAATGGAGGAACCCAAGCTTTCTGCCTGATCTTGCCAGAGTACGCCTCCACTCAAGGCTATAAAGTTTCAATGATAGAAGATCCCCTTCATGAAACTGTAGCTATGCTCAACTATGCCTCTCCTGGGTGATGGGGTGTATAGTTGATACTATGGCAAAGTCTTAATGTCACTGCTTTAGAATAGGGCCACTTTCTTATCATTGAGTGTCTGGCCACATGACCACCAAGTAAAGGACTCACTAATCATATCTTCCTCATACTGGTTGCCCCTCACTACTGAGCTTAAAACCTGTTGAAGGGTTAGTGGTTCCTGGCTATCCTGGGCCCACTCTACAGTCTTTCTTCAGAAGGCTCTGGAAAACCAGGCAAACTCAGGGAGAGGCTAAGTAACTGACAGGTTGAAGCAGACCTCAGGGAGCTTCAGACCTTTTACAGATCTGCCCCCAGCTCTAAGATAGAGGAAGCCAACTCTTGTAAGCAGATTGGTCCCTCACATCACATACAGGCCCAGTAGATGCAGCTACCAACAATGAATAGTTTGGTAGCTATATACAGGAAGCCCAGGGTTGATTAAACACAACATCTGACATCAATCTGTAAGTGAATCCAACCCAAAGTGACCCAGAACCAACACAACCAGTGGAGTGCTTCATACTATACCAGAGGTCAACCCAACTAAATACACAAGCAGCACATCCAAAGGGTGATTACAGCAGACACCAGATCCTGCTGGGAACTAATCCACCTAGTAAAGCAACCCTGCACAGCAACTCATACACAATTATTGAGGCTTACCTTCAAAGAGTCAGCCTGAAGGGATAAATCCACGAACAAAAGGGCCAACAGTATTTAAGTCTGAACTACAACAAGAGAGTGCATATAACTCACAAGAAACATTTCTGGAGCATGGAAATCAGGTGATCTGGAAAATTGTGCCACTGAGGCAAACACGACATCTTCATCATAAAACCAACATAAGAAGTTTGGTACTAATAGTAGATCTATCTATTATACAGAGACAAAAATGAAATACAACAAAATATGCCTCAAATGAAAGACCAAGAGAAATCCCCAGAAAAAATAAAGTGGAAACAATCAAAATAACAGATATAGAGTTTAAACAATGATTATAAGGATGCACAAGAACCTAAAGTAAAGAATAGGTAATCTGAATGAAAATTTAAACAAAGAGATAGTAAGCATTAAAAACAAAAAAGAAACTGTATTATATAGCTAGTCAGAAATAAAAAATATAATATCTGAAATACAGAATACACTAGTAGGAATTAACAGCAGGTTCAATGAAGCAGAGGAATGAATCAGTGATTTAGATGACAAGTTAGGAGTAAGGACACAAGTAGAGCATCAAAAAGAAAAGAGAATTTCTAAACATTATTTACGAGAGGCCTGGTGCATGAATTCGGGTTCTTTGGCCTGGCCTGTGGGATTAGGCCTAAACTGGCTCTCCAATATCCCCTGAGGGGTCCCAGATTGCAAGAGGGCACAGCCCAGGCTGAAGGACCCTATTGGTGTATGATCGGGGCCGAGGAAGTTGGCCAGCCAGAGAAGGACTGCAGGAGGGCTCCAGGGCATGTCCAGCCCATCTTCCTCAGTCTTGATCAGCTGGACCCCAGCGGCAAACTAACCTACCAGACAGAGCATCTGCCTCTGGTTGTCAGTGCACGTCATAGTGACTGGTCAACCAGTCAACAGTCTGCCCAGTGGTGGTCAGTGCACGTCATAGCAACTGGTCAACTGGCCGGCTGTCTGATCCCTGATGGTCAGCACACATCATAGCAAGCAGTTGAGCAGCATTAGCATATTATGCTTTGATTGGTTGAACAGACAACTGGACACTTAACATATTGGGCTTTTATTATATAGGATTGTTGAAAGTATTACATGGGTCCCTTTCTTCCTCCATTGACCTCTCCCAGCCTGCCCCTGACTGTCCAGCCCAGCTCTTCACCTCCCTATTGTCTGTGTCCATTGGTTATGCTTATATGCATACAAGTTCTTTGGTTGATCTCTACCCTGCACTGGCCTACCCTCCCCTGCCTTTTATCTGAGGTTTGGTGGTCTTTTGATGCTTCTATGTCTCTGGATTTATTTTTGTTCATTAGTTTATGTTATTAATTATATTACACAAATGAGTGAGGTCATCCGATATTTATCTTTCTCTGACTGGCTTATTTCATTTAGCATAATGCTCTCCAGGTTAATCCATGCTGTTGCAAATGGTAAGAGTTCTTTTATAAAGCAGCATAGTATTCCATTGTGTAGATGTACCATGTGTTTTCTTTTGTTTTATTTTTACTGTGTAAAGTATTACATGTCTCCATTTTTCCCAATTGACCCACCCAGCCACTCCCACCTGCCTCTGAGGGCAAGCCCCCACTGTCGTAGTTTCTGTGTCCACTAGATATGCTCATACGCATACATATGAGTTCTTTGGTTGATCTATAACCCCTGCCCTCCCCTGCATTCTCTCTGAGGTTGGACAGTCTGTTCATTGCTACCTTGACTATGGATCTAATTTTTGTTCATCAGTTTATGTTGATCATTATATCCCACATCTGAGTGAGATAATGTGATATATAGCTTTCTCCAACTGACTTATTTTGCTTAGCATAATGCCTTCCAGTTCAATCCATGCTGTTGCAAATGGTGCACGTTCCTTCATTTTCAGAGCAGTGTAGTATTCCATTGTTCAATTTAAAAAATGTATACCACAGTTTTTTAATTCACTCATCTGGTGATGGTCTCTTAGGCTGTTTCCAGATTTTAGCTATTGTAAATTGTGCTACTATGAACAGAGGGTTGTATATATCCTTCCTGATTGGTGTTTCTGTTTTCTTGGAAAATAGTCCTAGAAGTGGGATTACTGGGTCAAGTGGAAGTTCCATTTTTAATTTTTTGAGGAAACGCCATACTGTTCTCCACAGTGACTGCACCACTCTGATTTCCCACCAGCAGTGAAGGAGGGTTGCTTTTTTTCCACATCTTCTCCAGCACTTGTCTTTTGTTGATTTGTTAATGATAGCCATTCTGACAGGTGTGAGGTGGTACCTCATTGTTATTTTGATTTGCATCTCTCAGCTGATTAGTGACTTTGAGCATGTTTTCATATGTCTCTTAGCTTTCTCAATGTGCTCTTTCGAAAAGTGTCTATTTAGGTCCTTTACACAGTTTTTGATTGGGTTGTTTATCTTCATATTGTTAAGGTGTATGAGTTCCCTGTAAATGTTGGATATTAAAGCTTTATCAGAGATAACATTGGCAAATATGTTCTCCCATGCAGTGGGCTTTCTTGGTGTTTTGATGATGGTTTCTTTTCCTGTGCAGAAGCTTTTTATTTTGTTTTAGTCCCATTTGTTTATTTTCTCCATAGTTTCCATTGCCTTAGGAGCTGTATCATTAAATATTGCTACGACAAATGTCTGATATTTTGCTGCCTATGGCTTTTCTAAGATTTTTATGGTTTCCCATTGTATGTTTAAATCCTTTATCCATTTTGAGTTTATTTTTGTGTATGGTGTAAGTTGGTGGTCTAGTTTCATTTTTTGCAAGTATCTGTCTAATTTATCCAACAACAGTTATTAAAGAGACTGTATTGACTCCATTTTATGGACTTGACCTTTTTGTCAAATATTAATTAAACATAATGGCTTGTGTCAATTTCTGGGTTCTCTGTTCTTTTCCACTGGTATGTATGTCTGTTCTTGTGCCAGTACCAGGCAATTTTGAGAACAATGGCTTTTTAGAATTGCTTGATATCTGGTATTGTGATCCCTCAAACATTGTTCTAATTTCTCAAGATTGCTGCAGCTATTCGGGATCTTCTTAATTCCAAATGAATTTTTGGAGAATTTGTTCAAAGTCTTTGTAGTATTCCATTGGTATTTTAATGGGGATTGCATTGAATTTATAGATTGTTTTAGGTACATTTTAATGATATTAATTATACCTATGAACATGGTATATTCTTCCATTTGTTCATGTCTTCTTCTATCTCTTTTTTCAGCATTCTGAAATTTTCTGAGTATAGGTCTTTCAATCTCTTTGGTTAAGTTTGTTCTTATGTACCTTAATTTTTTTGGTGCAATGGTAAATAGAATTTCTTTTTACCAAACAAATGGGAGAGAATATTTGCAAACAACAGTTCTGACAAGGGGTTAATACCCAAAATATATAAAGAGTTCATACAACTCAACAATTAAAACAATGGGTGAAGGACCTGCACCAACACTTCTCCCAAAAGATATATAAATAGCCAGTAGATATTATGAATGTATGTCCAACTTTATCTGTTAGGGAAATGCAAACCCAAACTACAATGAGATACCACCTCACACCTGTTATAACAGCTATTATCAACAAGACAAATAATAACAAGTAAGGCTCCTTAAAAAGTTGAGAATAGTATATCCAAATGACCCAATAACTCCTCTCCTGGTCATCTACGCCCCAAATTTTGCAAACATTTATGCACAAAGATATATATGCTTATATGTTCATAGCAGCACTATTCAAAATGACTAAGACATGAAAACAACCAAATTATCTATCTTTTGATTATTGGAGAAAAAAGATATGGTACATATATTTAATGGAATACTACCATAAGAAAATATGAAATACTGCCATTGCAATAACATGGATGAACCAATTTAATATCATGCTAAGTGAAAAAAGTAAGATAAAGCTAAGAATATGATTTTACGCTTATGTGGGACATAAAACTAAAACTCATAGACACAGACAACAGTATGGTGATTATCAGAGGGAAATGGGGGTATGGATGTAGGAAATGTTTATAAAGTGAGCCAAATATAGGGTGTCCTAAAATATATATACACACACTCTGAATAATTATAGAGGCAGTGTTTATTAAAATACATTGCATTCTCAAATTTGAGCTATCAGCTGTTAAAATGTATATATATTTATTGGTACATCCTGTATATGGTGACAAAAATTGTTTGACTTTGGTTGGTGAGCACACAATTTGATATACAGATCATGTATCATAAAGTTGTACACTTGAAACATATATGATCTTGCTAACCAATATCACTCAAATACATTTAATAAAAATTAGAATTAGAAATTAAACATAGCACAGATTTCAATGTCCTGTGATATTATCCTAAGAAACATAGTATGTTTGTGGTGTTTTCCTTCAAAGTAAAGTGAAAAGCATTGTTATTAGTTGACTAAAAAGAGGAAGGGTTATCTAAGCAAAATATTTCATCTTCTGATATTATCCAAATTCTTTAAAATAATAGAGTATAAAAGAAATAGAGACAACTCATGGACATGGACAACAGTGTGGTAATTGCAGTTAGGATGGGGTGGGTGGAGGTAGAAGAGGGCATACAGAGTATAAACGGTGATGGAAAAATTAAAGTTAATTAAAAATTTTAAATGATAATTGTATCTATGCATTGTGTTAAAATTGATAAAGCTTCTGAAATTCCCTTGTGCATTACAAACTTCTTTTGAGAATTCCAAATGAAAATAAAATTTCATTATCTGTATCAAGTAATTAGGGTACCCTTTTAATATCAAAGGAATACAATTCAGTGCACTGTGGCGTGACAGAGCCCCTTTGTATCTCCCCTTAAATATACAAGTATTAATCTCTAATTGAACAGAGATCCCTCTAGTAAACACACTAGCAGGGCTGAGAAATCCACACATTAGTGTATCTGAAGGTGAGCATATTAAAATGTGTAAGGTAGGCAGGATGAGGGGAGGGAAAAAGACAGTTGCACTTCCCCAGCCACCATGGCTGAATTTGGAATCCCAGCTAATGCAGTAGAAACAGAGGAGTCAAGGTATGGACATAAACTAAGGTTGGGTGGAGCATAAGAAGGGCAGAAGCAGCATTGTCACCTGAGAATCCAGCTCTCTATCTTGATTGCTTGTAGCAGTAGCAACAGCAAAGATACAATGATATCCTCCCAGCTACAGCACAGCAAAACCAGCAGCCATAAGGAAACATATAGCATCATAGTGGACTAGTGAAACCCAGATCCTCACCACCTGCCATATCCCTCAACTATGGTGGAGATGCTTCAAGGTTTTGGAAACCTGGAAATAATGGGGTTCCCACAATCTTGGTCACCAAAGCTGCAACTTCCACAACCACAGGAATGCCTCTCCACATTTTCCCTGGAGGAGCAAGTAGCACAGGTATGAGAAAATAAACACTTGAGCTATAACACCATCTACTGGAAAAGAAAAGAAAGACCTCTAATTAGCAACCTGCTGAATTGTTGGTAATCCATCAAGTACCACAAATAAGAAAGTATAATGGAACCTCCATTTTCATACTTAATTGCTCATGGGAGGTTGTTCTAAAAGAATTTTGTTCAAAAATGAATCATTTTCCTCACTAGAAATCATGTAAATTGAATGAATTCATTCCAAACCCCCAAATGATTCTGTTTTGACCTTTATTATATAGATTAAATGTCTAATGTACTATCTAATACATAAACAAACACTTCTTAATTTATTGAACTACCTCCTACTATCCTTAAACAGATCACTATAAACATTCATTCCAGGGATGTCTTTCAGGAGGTCAGCATGCTGCATCTTCACTTTTTTACATATCATTGCCTCCAAATGTTGTCATAGTCTAACTTCCTTTTAATAAATCCAAATCACCAAGTTTTCTGTATCTTCAGTTGCCTGTGACCATTGTTTCATGAACACTCTCACACTTTTTACAATACAAGCACTCTTGATAGCCTTTACATGTTTTTTTTTATTTTGCTAATTCTCCATTTTACCAGCAACAAAAGCAAAACAAGCAAGCAAACACACACACACACACACACACACACACACACACACACACACAAATATACTCAGCACAATTTCCTGAGATGTTAACAAGGCTAGGTTTAGCAGTAACCTGGCTCACACTAGCACATTTTCTCCTTATTTTTGGCTATAGAGACACTTTTTGTCATGCTTATGTATAAGGATGAAAATATTGTCAGGTTAATAACTGAAATTTGTTCAACTGAGACAATTTTTTCATGAACAACTTGGTCAAGAACCAAATTGTTCGAGATAGGTGACATTAGAGAATCAAGGTTTGATTATAGTTGATTACTTCAAATGCACTAGCAGGGAAACAATCCACCAAGTACCACAAATAATAGAGGTGAAATTAAAATACAGAAAGGAAATGACAATTCTCCAGACAGCAAATTCAAAGTCATGGAAGATTTTAGTCTAAATGTCAGAGAATTTAAAATAGCAGTCGTGGAAAAAAAAAATGAATACAAGGAAATTCAGAAAAGCAGTTCTATGAACCCATAAATAAAATTAATGAGCAGAATGAGTACTTCACCAAGAATATTGAAACTATTAAAAATTTCTTGTTCTCAAGGACTTAATAAATATTAATAATGAATTAGAAAGCATAGTAAATAGAGTATACCATATGAAAGAGAGAATTAGTGAACTCAAAGGTAGAAATAATTCAAGTGGAAGAACCAAAAAGACTATTTTTTTAAACTGAAAAGACTATCTGCCTCTGTTAGTAAGGGCAACATGAAAATAATGGGTATCCCATACATAGGAAAAAATGGCGGCTGGCAGGACAGAGGAAGTGAGTGAGTGAGGGTATGAAAGGAGAGTGCGTGGTGTGTGTGTGAGTGAGTGAATAAGGGACAGTTAAATCCCACAGGCACAGCAGGGGCTGGCAGACCAAGCTCTCTTGACAAGGAGATAATAATACAGCTGCAGGCACTCCCTGGACAGCGGGACTCAGGCATGGAGCCCACACATCTTGAAGGGGAAAATAGCCTTTTTAGGAACTCATCAGCACCACCACACCGACAGGACTTTGACACTGCCCCTCAACCCAGCAGCCACTTCAGTAAAAATCCTGCTACCCCAGCTGAAGACCTGCAGACCCTGAGACCTCCACCTCCAAAAGTGCAAGGTTTCCACAGCAGTAAATGCACTTACCCCCCTACCCCCCAGTGGCAGAACTCAGGACACCACTTTCTTTCGCACTTTTCCAGCCACACAGGCATCCAAGGCACACCACTCTGTATGTAGCATCTGGGAGCCACTGGGAGCCCCTGCTGGTGTGATCCTGTACAGACAAGGGCGCACTGCCCCAAAGTAGAAATACTGAATTTTCTCTGCCTGAATAACTGCCCAAAGACACCCCAGCACCAGGGCCCCTCAAAGTGCCTCAGAGCTCTGTGCCAACAAACTCACCACCAGTTCATGCACAACATTTTCAACAGGCAGGCACCCTGAGCCCATCTATCCACAGGGTGCTTGTGGGAGCTGCTATGAGTCCTTGCTGCGTGTGATCTTTTTAAAATATATATATATTTTATTAATTTTTCACAGAGAGGAGGAGAGAGGGATAGAGAGTTAGAAACATCGATGAGAGAGAATCATTGATCAGCTGCCTCTTGCACACCCCCTACTGGGGATGTGCCCGCAACCAAGGTACATGCCCTTGCCCGGAATCGAACCCGGGACCTTTCAGTCCGCAGGCCGACGCTCTATCCACTGAGCCAAACGGGTCTGGGTGTGATCTTTGACGAACAGGGATGCACTCCCTCTGGTAGTAGAAATTCTGAATTTATTCATCCTGGATAACTGCACACAGATGTCTCAATTACATGGCTTCAGTGCCAGGGCCTGTCAGAGTACTTCAGCACCCTCACTGGCAAATGCACTGTGGGTGCCCCTGTGATCCTCCACTGGAGCATGCACATATCCACCACAGGTGCAGCAGCAAAAGCTGAGTCTGCCCAACCCACAACTACAGAACTCTGGACACAACAGTCACACCTTTCCAGAACGCAGGCCTCCTGAGACCCATCACCCCAACAGACAGTTCCTGGGTGCCACTGTGAGTCCCGCCTGACACATGAGATTTCAATTAAGGGCACAAGACAGCAAAAATTGGGACACCCCCCCTCTATGGCTGCTGAATTCAAGACACCACAGTTGCCCCTTTCCAGCTTGCAAGCCTACATCAAGAGAAAACAAATAGCTCAAGTATGAAGCTATGCTAGATTACCAAGCCCTGAAAACCTGAGGGATCACACCAGTAGCACCATCCCCAAAAGAATCTGGATAGCAAAGCAATCAGATCTACAATTAAAATGTTACAGCAAAACATGGGAAGACAAAAAAAGCAATCCCCAAATGAAAGGAAAAAAGGAATCACCAGAAAGGGAGTTAAATGAAATTGAGGCTATAAGCATATCAGAGAAAGAATTCAGATTAATGGTTATAAGGATGTTTAAATGGCTGGATGACAAATACACACAACTCAATGACAAATACACACAACTCAATGAGAACTCTAAGGAGCTGAATGAGAATGTCACCAACATGAAAAGGAACTAAGAGGAGATGAAGAACGACATAACTGCAATAAAGAACACAATGGAAGGCTTAACCAGTAGACTAGAAGAGGACCACATCAGCAAATTAGAAGACAAGGTAGGAAAAAACACGCAAACACAGCAACAACTGGAAAGAAGGCTTAAAAAGCAAGAGATGAGCTTAAGGGAGGTTTGGGACAACACAAAACAAAACAACATTTCTTAATAAGGGTACCAGAAGAAGAGGAAAAGAAACAAGGTTTTCTATCGGTTGCTCTTTCCTGAGTTGTGATTTTGCTGTATTAAATTGAAATTTTGAAGTTCTGGGGTAGTTTTAAAGGTATAAATTTGTGAAAGGGTTTCCTCCAGAAAAAAAAGGGGGGGGGGCAGCTAGGTTCCAAGATTGCTTGTAAGAAAATCAAGAGAGAAGTCTTTTCAAGTTAACTATTTGCAACAAAGTAGTAAATTTCAAAGAACAAAAAACTTGTTATTAATGGCTTTTCTTATCTCTTTTGGTGAATGGAGACTTCTAGCGGCAGGTCTTGCCAAAAACTCCTGTAGGGCAGAGAGATTTAGGGGCCCTGCCCTTACCTGTGATATCATAGTCCCGCATGACCAAGGCAGAACTAAGGCTGAAGTTATAAACTGACTATGGATCCCTTTAACCCTAGTTGTGCATCTTATGTGGTCTATTGTCTTCATGGTTGTGTGTTTTGTTTGACTTGCCATTTTCAGTCATTTATTAGGGCCTAGAAGACATAACTTGGTTCCACCCCCCTTCTTACACCCCTGACAATATCTGCGATTGGATTGAAAACCATTTTCTTCAGGGGACCGTCAAGATCCTCAAGAAATCTCCCTACACACCCTTATTCTCATCCACTATCTTTCCAGGCTGACTAAGAGTCATTTTTCTCCACAGGTTGGACCCCAGCCTCTGGGAGGAAGGACTACTGCAGCGGTAGTCTGTTGTTTTCTCCAAAACTCCCACTATTTCTATTTCTCCCCTCTGTGGGAATTGTCTTTCTCTGACTCACAATAGAAAAGGGAGACAAGCAATGGGCACTGGGGGAGGGGGTGGTTTTGGCAGTTAATTATGAAGCAGGAAGAGTTAGGTTTTTGTTGATTTTTACTGGCTGCAGACCGCTCTGCTGGTGTAGCAGTCTAGTCCATAGCCTACCAGGTTTCTTATCTGAACTACACTAGATTCAAGGTTGCAAGTTTTCTGCAAGCATGATTAATTTTTCTCTGCCTTGGTTTATTTTTTTGAACCCTTCCAATACAAAATTAGACCAAGGCAATATACTTGAAATTGCATAAGAAAAATATAGCAGTTTCTACTAGACAAGTTTTAATTTACCTGCTCTTAGTTTTATCACCTGCTCTTAGTTATATTTTCTTTAAAAAATACATTTAAAGTATGTTCATAAATATTAATCTAAAAAATGCTGGCTGTTACTTTTTGATAATTATTGCTAAAAGAATTTTAATACCCTTTAAAAAAGAAAAGGTTTACAAGTTGCTGATAGTGTGACAGAAAAAAAATATTAGAGATACTTAATAGAAAGTCTAAGGCATAGTTATGCATTTTTGAAGAGCATAGAAAAAATGTTGAAGACTGATTTGAAAGTATGAAATTTATAAAGATTATGTATATAATAAAAAGAACAGAGTAAGGTTTTAGTAGAAAAAAATAACCAAAAAACAAAAAACACTATATTCCCAGGAGCCAAGCAGAGGAGAAACTGAGCTGAAGTCTGCAGCTGCCCTGGTGATTTGGAGCTGTTTACTAGGCAGACTCAGCCTGGAGAGTCAGGAGAAGGAAGGCAGGGATGGTTGGATACTCAAACTGCCTGCAGAGACCCTGGAAGAAACAGCAGAAACAGCAGCAGCAGTGAGAAAAGTGGGCAATGATAGATAGTAACCTGACACCTGAGCTGTTGCCCAGTAAATTATAAATATTTTACAACATACAATAAAGGACTTAAAAATCAACAAAATATATTAAAAAAAAAAAAAAAAAAAAAAAAAAAGCCAAAACTGGTTTGGCTCAGTGGATAGAGCATCGGCCTGCGGACTGAAAGAGTCCCAGGTTCAATTCCAGTCAAAGGCATATGCCCAGGTTGTGGGCTTGATCCCTAGTAGGAGGCGAGCAGGAAGCAGCTGATCAATTATTCTCTCTTATCATTGATGTTTCTATCTCTCTCTCCCTCTCCCTTCTTCTCTGAAATAAAAACATATTTTATTTTTTTAAAAAGGAACAAAATATCTATATAAAATATCTATAATAAAAATTTTAGTGAATCTTCAAGAAAGTATTCTGAACAAAAAAAGTTAATCCCCAAAGATTATGTGTTGCATAATCAATTTATGGTTGTATGGAATGAAGACAGTTGGGTCTAGTTATAAAAAGCTAGCATAAGGAGTCTGTGTAAATTAAACTTCTCTATATCCTGACCATTGTGCTAATCACACAACCTATATTATGATTAAATCACATAGAACTAAATACATACATGGATGCACACACACACATGAATTTGCATAAAACTGGTGAAAGCCAAAAATAATAGTCAATTGTATCCATATCAAACTTATAGTTGTGATATATGTTGATATTTTTTTTTGGTCTTAATAAGTCTTCAATAAAGTTAGCTAAGTATCAGACATCCTATCTAATAAAATAGTAATATGTAAATTGACTGTACCTTCGCTATACCCACAAGCCATGCCCACGAGCCACGCCCAACAGCCAATCAGGAGCAAATATACAAATAAACCCAACCAAGATGACTGTAGCCACAGAGAGCAGGAGGGAGGCTTGGGTTTCCCCAGCAATAAAGGAAGCCAAGCTTTCCACCTGACCTTGCCGGCCTAGGCCTCCACTCAATGCTACAAAGTTTCAATGATAGAAAATAAATAAATTCCAACAAAAATGGCAGCAGCCATGGAGCTGGAGAGAGCAGGAGGCTAGGGTTTCCCCCAGTGATGGAGGAAGCCAAGCTTCTGCAGCCCTGGCCAGCCTAGGCCTCCACTCCAGGCTACAAAGTTTTAATTACAGAAGATAAATAAATCCCAACAAAAATTGCTGCTGCCACAGAGGGAGCAGAAGGCTTGGCTCCACTCCAGGCTACAAAGTTTCAGTTATAGAAGATAAATAAATCCCAGATACCAGAGCTTCCACTTGGATCACCAGGGGGCATGGCTGGCCTGCAAACCACCACAGGCCCCTCACCCAGGCTGACCCATGCCCCAAGGGAACTCCCACCTTGATCTGGGACACCCTTCAGGGCAAACCAGCTGGCTCCCACCCATGCACCAGGCCTCTATTCCATCTAATAAAAGAATAATATGCAGATTGACCATCACTCCAACACACAAGACATCTGCCCCCATGTGGTCAAAGATTCTGCCCCCATGTGGACACAAGATGGCTACCACAAGATGGACAGCAGTGGGGGGTAATTGGGAGGGACCAAGCCTGCAAAGGAGGGCAGTTGGGGGCAATCAAGCCTGCAGGGGAGGACAGTTAGGGGTGACCAGGCTGGCAGAGGAAGGGAGTTGGGGTGACCAGGCCTGCAGGAAAGGGCAGTTGGGAGGGACCAAGACTGCAAGGGAGAGCAGTTGCGGGGCGGACCAGGCCTGCAGGGGAGGGCAATTATGAGCAAACAGGCTGGCAGGGTAGCAGTTAGGCATCAATCAGGCTGGCAGGGGAGTGGTTAAGGGGTGATCAGGCTGGCAGGCAGAAGCTTTTAGGGGCAATCAGGAAGGCAGGCAGACGAGCAGTTGTGAGCCAGCAGTCCTGGATTGTGAGAGGGATGTCTGACTGCCCAATTGGGCCTAAACAGGCTGTTGGACATCCCTCAAAGGTCCCAACTGGGCTGAGGGACACCCCCTCCATGCACAAATTTCATGCACCGGGCCTCTGGTTCATAATAATGACCTCACTCTTATAGAAACTCCATGAGATAGTAATCAGTCTTGTCTACAGAGAATAAATGAGGACATTGCGGCTCTAAAGAAGTGGAATAATTTGTTCAAAGTTCAGATAATTAGCAGTAGATTTAAAATTCTAACCTAGAATTTAATCTTAATTACTATGCTTTAATGTCAATGCTATACTTGATCCATTGGAAGACTTTATAAGAAAAACCATTGTTCTTTTCTATAATTAAATATAAGACTAGAGTGATGCAGTGGGAAGGGGGGACTTGTGATCATTTGACAAGTTTAATAAGATAATTTATTATATATATAAATGGACTAATGACAATAAATTTTATAATGGAAAATGTGTTGTCAAATTTATAACTATAGTACTGTATATAGTCATAGATTTTAAGGTAATTAGATAAAAACATAATAAATAACTATATCAGATACCAAATTGAATTCAGGTGACCAGTCAAGCCAAACTATACCTGAAAGATAGACATTAGTTTTTTGTTATTGCAATAATGAAATACTAGAACCATAGAAAAATTCAGTCTCCCACCTGCTGAGTTTTGTTATGCTGTATTATTAATCCTTGGACTTTTCAAAAATTAATACATAATCAAAATACTATTTATATTCACAAGTATTAAAATTAGATGTTTCCTTTAAATGTATATAGATCAGTTTCAAATAAATTTAATTAAGTTTCAATTTCCTTTCTTTTGCTTACTGACCAGAGTGTGTTATATAGCTTAAAACTAATTTTATTTCTCAGTAAGATTACAAAATGTAAAACTTATCAAAGGCAATCTATAACAGATAAACTTTATCCAGATTCAACAGAAAATGTTGTCCTACATACCATATAAAGCTATATCCACTTGAAAAAATGTTTCTGATTATATTATACCAGTTATATTTTATTATTCTTTTCATTTTTCACCATAGAAAATGAAAATGATTTGGTTGATCATTGTCCAAGTTTCTGAAATGTGTTATAATAAAAAATAAAGCATAATTTAGCATTCCTTAAAATAATGTCATCCAATTAGAGATAAAAGTTTCTCAGCTGGGTTCTATCAGAATCAATTTAAAAACAGTTATTTATAAATGAAATACAGAAGACTACATAGTTCTATATAACATTAAGTTACATTAAATGTTAATTGCATATCACTATAATGACAGCTATATTTGCTATATGGGCTTTAGTTATACCTTTGGGGAAGGGGAAAACTCACTAATTTAGAAAGTATAACAAGGAATGACATTGGGATTATATAATGAAAATATTCTTCACTTGTTTTATTTTCATACTGAACACAATTACAAAAGTTAAACCAAATAAGTAATAACAATGAAACTAAATAAAAGCTCACCAAATAATAGGAAACTAAGAATTAGGGGAAGACTAGAAACCAAGAAATTATACAGCAATATTAATTCATAATATACACTTTATGTTAAATATCAAATACATCCTGCAATCTAAGAAAATTCTTTATAGTTTAATAAGAGGTAATCAAGTGCACTATAATAAGACCATTAAAGTATGGCTAGCTTTTGTATACTTGTCTATTTTTTTTAATTTTAAAGTTTTCTGAATTTTATAATTCCTACAATTCCTTCATTAGTTGCAAAAAAAAGTGTCTTTACTAAAGTAACATGGTCTATTTTATTTTTTCTTATGATGGGGTAATTTTGTGGAAGCTGTTCAATTCCAATTTAGTTGTTGGGATGACCCTAAGCAAGGGATCAATTATTTTCAATCTGTGGATTTTGTCAAATAAACACGGCTGTTAAATACTAAAAATAAGTCCACCAATGTGAAACATATAGTTACATCATTATATTAATAATTTTCGTTGAAAATTTTGATCCAAGATATGTATATTACATTTGTACAAAAAATTATCCTAAATGTTATTAAAATATAAATATTTTAACTGACACAATAGATTTTTTAGGTATTAAGAAATAAAATTGTTTAAAACAAATCAGAATATTTCACTTAAAATTCATTTGAGACCATGGTCAAAACCTATATACCCCTGTAGAGCCCAGTTCCATGAGAGAAAGGAGAGCAGCTCAGAGCAGAGACATTCAAGGTAAGACCCAAGACAGACCTAGCCTCTGGGCTATGGAGGTCCCACACTGCCATGCCTCAGTCAGGTTTCCCATGGCCAGTCAGGGACAGTGACTGACATTGGCTTGTACTAGACAAACTCCTGGTACGTCCAGGACCAACACACCAAGGAGCCAGATTCAGCAACATCAAAGCAAAAAAATAGGAGATATAAAGGTTTATTTTCTTTCCTCTTTTACTTTCATTTCTCTTATTACTCTCTTTTATTCTATTATTTTGTTCTCTTTCTCTTTTCTCCTTTTTAATTTTTCTCATTTTATTTTATTTTTTTTAAATTCTTTATTGTTTAAAGTATTACATATAATATTACATATGTCCCTTTTTCTCCCATTGGCCACCCCTAACCCCCAGCACAGGCCCTCACCCCCCTAATGTCTGTGTCCATTGGTTATACTTATATACATACATATAAGTCCTTTGGTTGATCTCTTATCCCCCCACCCACACCCTCTCCTGCCTTCCCTCTGAAAATTGACAGACTGTTTGATGCTCTATGCCTCTGGATCTAGTTTTGTTCATCATTTTATGTTTTTCATTACATTCCACAAATGAGTGAGAACATGTGATATATTTATTTCTCCAACTGGCTTATTTCACTTAGCATAATGCTTTCCAAGTCCATACATGCTGCTGCAAATGGTAAGAGTTCTTTCCTTTTTACAGCAGCATAATATTCCATTGTGACATTTTATGTTTTCTTTTCTCTTTTTGTTCCCATTTTTTCATATTCTATATTTTAATTTATTAATTGTTGTTATTTTTTAAAATAATTATTGTTTCACTTATTTTTCTTTTCTTTTTTACTCTTATTCTAGTTCTTTCTTTTCCTTCCTTTCTATTTTCTACTCTAATTATTTTTGTCCTGTTGTCATTTAGTATTCTTTATTTTTATTTTTAAATTTTTCTTGCTGTTGGTTTTTCCCCCCTGTTATTTTGCTTTGTTTTTAGTGTTATTTTCTAGTCAGTCTTGTTTTGTCTCATTTTATTCTACCAGCACCTGTATAACTGCTGGCATGATGTAGTTGGGGTTGAGTATCAAAGTTGATCCTGCGGGCTGAGCCTACCTACAAATGAAACAACAGCAATCAATACTCAAATTTAACAAGAGTGCTCACATAACCCACAGAAGGAACATCCCTAGAGCACCCATCTTAGAAGATTAAAGAGACTATACCAATAGGTGCTACAATAAGGCCACTTCACCAAGACTGTGGGGCACAGCAGTCTTATCCAATACAAAGAAGAAAACACAAAGAGCAAAAATGAGGAAACAAAGAAACAGGCTTCAAATGAAACAACAGGGAGAATCTCCAGAAAGAGAGCTAAAAGAAATGGAAGCAAGCAATTTATCAGAAATTGTGCATAAAGTAAAGGTTTTTAGAAAGTTCAACAGCTTGAAAAAGCACATAACAACCATGTAAAACAACCAGTCAGAAATTAGGAATGACATAGCAAGAATAAAAATACAATGGAAGAAATTAAGGGTAGCATAGAAAAAGCAGAGAATAAAACTGATGAAATAGAAGACAAGGTAGAAAAAAATAATTCAAAGCAGAACAAAAATTAAAAAGCATGAGGACAGTTTAAAGGTAACTTAGGGACCACATGAATGGGACAACATATGCATTATAGGGGTACCAGGGAGAGAAGAAATTGAAGAAGGGATAGAGAACCTGTTTGAAGTAATAATTATAGAAAACTAACCTAATCTGATGAAGGTAAAATTCACACACGTTCAGGAATCACAGTCCCACTCAAGATGAAACCAAAGAGACCCACACCATAGCACAACATAATTAAAAAGGTAAATGTTAAAGACAAAAATAGAATCCTAAAGGCAGCAAGAGAGAGAGACAATCAGTTAGCTACAAGGGAGCTCCCATAGAGCTGTCACATGATTTTTCAACAGAAACACTACACACCAGAAGGAAATGGCATGAAGTATTTAAAGCAACGAAAAGCAAGGATCTGAAACTAGGACTACTCTGTCCAGCAAGGATATCATTCACAATTGAAGGTGAAGTAAAGAGCTCCCCAGGAGGATACAAGATAGCAGCTCACAAGACGGCAGTGAGCAAGATACTGTGAGTGAGTGAAAGAGGGAAAGGAGAGTGCATGGATATGTAGGGAGTGTGTGTGTGTGTGTGTGTGTGTGTGTGTGTGTGTGACAGTTACATTCCACAGGGTTATTGGGGACCAGAGGACCAGGCTCCCCTGGCTGGGCAGCCTATATCTACTACTGATGAAATCCATCCCCTGGTGGCTGGTTCTGCCACAGAGACTGCACCAGCTTGAAGGGAGAGAGGGTGTTATCGGAAGCCCAGCCTTACCTTCACATGGGGAGACCTCGGATACCACCCAAACCCTACAACCACAATGTTCAGGGGCTAGCTGCCTTAGCAGTGAACCCACGAACACCGAGACTCCAGTCTCCCCTTCCGCAGGCTCCTAAAAAGTTTGTCCAGAGAGAGACAAGGTGGTGGCCAAATAGGCAGACGGGTCCTGCACCTTCTCACACAGCAGATAGAAGAAACAACTGAAACGAATAACATCCACCAGAAATTGGCAAATTAAACACAGCTGGTGAGGCAATCCATGGACAAAAAAGTCAGAGATCACTGGCATTGGGGATCTGGGCTGGAGGGAGAAACACATGCATCTGGGACTATAGTCTCAGAGGGAGACAGCACTGCACCAAATCCGCAGCCGTTGGGGTAAGTGTAGCCCTCAAATGTGGAATGGGACTCTATATCTAAGCCCACAAACATGAAAGACCGCACACAGAAAGGCAGCCTGAAGTGCTATACTGGCCACGCAGTGCCGGGGAGAGAAAGACACAAGGCTGCCCGGTTACTCTGTCTTTATAACTTCCTTGCTTTTACTTGCTAAACCCAGTGCATAGGATCTTTCAATTTAAAACACTCACTGAGACTTCAGGGGAAGGCGGTTTTTGTGGAAACTGGGAAGCAGAATAAGGAGTGACCAGCAGAAGACAGCTCTGGGACAGTCCATCCCTCCAACCCTGAACAGACTTTTTTTCTCCTGAAGACCAGACTCCTCCTAACAGTGCAGCCATACCCAATCTTAAATGAGGCAGGGAAAGGAAAAATTTAAATTCCCCCAGGGAGCCCTGGGGGACTGGGTTGAGGGACCATTTGGTCCTAGAAACTAATACGGAAACACCGCCACCTAGGGGCCATATCAGAAATAGACGTTTGTGGAAATACAACTGAAAGCAGGCAGAAAACAAAGTGGGCAGTTGATCCTGCCTGCTTGAAACCAAGGTTGTGGCATATAACACAGAGGAGCAGTGGATCGCTGGGAATTTCAACACTGTGCTGAGTACTTGACAGGAAACTGAGAGGTGGCAGACAGAACAGTAGAGAGGGGTCTTAAGCCAGTCCCCATGGGTCATTGAAGCTCCACTGAAGTGAACGAACCTCACTACTTCACTTGATTATTTTTTACCTTTTACTTAAGAAACTATTTTTCTCACTTTATTATATTATTATTTATTACTATTTTTATTATTTTTAATTTTTATTGCATTGCAAGAAATGTTAAAGGTACTACTGTAAGAAGAAATATAGATGATAGACAGATGATAGATAGACAACTAGAGATAGATAATAGAGAGATAGATGATAGATAGATAGATAGATAGATAGATAGATAGGAACAAAAACTCATACAGGATGAAAGTGAAGAAATGGAATAACATATGTATATCTGACAAAATAAACTTCACAACAAAGACCACAAAGGAGACAGGAAGACCATTTTTACTACTAAAGAGATTTATCCAACAAGAAGATTTGATGCTGGTAAACATATATGCACCCAATATAAGAGCACCAAAATTATTTTTTTAAAAAACTCTTGGAGGATTTTTAGGGAGATATCAACAACTATACAGTCATAGTAGAGGACTTTAGCACTGCATAAACATCCTAGATATACCTTGCAGCCCAAAAATCAATAAGAAAAAGAAACCTTAACTGACACAATAGATCAGATGGATTTAGTTGATATTTACAGAGCATTTCATCCCCAAACTGCAGAATACACATTCCTCTCCATACATGTGCACATGGGACATTCTCAAAGATAGAACAGATATTAGCTTACAGAATAAGTTTCTGCAAGTTTAAGAAGATTGAAATCATATCTAGCATCTTCTTGGATCACAATGGCATGAAACTAGATATTAACTACAATAAAAACAATAAAAAAACATAAAAACACATGGAAGCTAAATAGCATATTATTAAATAATGAATGGGTTACCAATGAGATCAAAGAAAAAAAGAAAAACATTCTGGAAACAAATGAAAATTAACACTCAAAAACCCAAAATCTATGGGACACAGCAAAAGCAGTCATGAGAGGAAAGTGCATAGCATTACAGTCTTACCTCAAGAAATAAGAAAAAACTCAAACATTCTTAACCAATAACAAAAGAACTATGGGGTTGGGGAGAACAAAATAAGTATAAGGAATAAAACAACAACACACCAAAGATCAAGGAAACCAAGAGCTGATTGTTTTTTAAAAATATGTTTTATTTATTTTAGAGAGAAAGAAAGAGGGATAGAGAGATAGAAACATCAATGATGAGAGAGAATCATTGATTGACTGCCTCCCACACACCCACACTGGGGATCAATCCACAACCTGGGCATGTGCCCTGACAGATTCGAACCTGGACCTCCTGGTTCATAGGTCGATGCTCAACCACTGAGCCATGCTGGCTGAACAAAAAGCTTGTTCTTTATTTTATTTTTTTAAATATATTTTATTGATTTTTTACAGAGAGGAGGAGAGAGGGATAGAGAGCTAGAAACGTCGATGAGAGAGAAACATCGATCATCTGCCTCTTACACACCCCCTACCGGGGATGTGTCCGCAACCAATGTACATGCCCTTGACCAGAATTAAACCTGGGACCTTTCGGTCCGCAGACCGATGCTCTACCACTGAGCCAAACCAGTTTCGGCAAAGAGCTTGTTCTTTAAAAAGATAAGTGATCAATGAACCTTTAACCGGACTCATCAATAAACAAAGAGAGAGGACCCAACTAAATAAAATCAGAAATGAAACAGGCAAAATAAGAACTGACACCACAGAAATACCAAGGACTGTAAGAAAATACTGTGAACAACTCAACTATATGCCAACAAATTGGACAACATGGACTAAATGGGCAAACTCCCAGAAAAATACAGTCTTCCAAAACTGAATCAAGAAGAATCAGAAAACATGAATAGACCAATAACAACTAATGAAATTGAAGCAGTAATCAGAAAACTCCCAGTTAACAAAATTCCTGGACCAGATGGCTTCATAGGGGAGTTTTACCAAACATTCAAAGACCTAACACCTGTCTTCCTCAAATAATTCCCCCAAATTAAAGATAACAGAAGAATTCCAAGCTCTTTTTATGAGATTAACATTATCCTGAATCTAAAACCATATAAAGATACTACAAATAAATCATATTACAGGCCAATATTGCTGATGAACATAGATGCTAAAATCCCCCGAAAAAATATTAGCAAACTACAGCTAGCAATACAATGACAGATCATACACCATGACCAAGTGGGATTTATTCCAGGGATGCACAACTGGTACACTATTTGCAAATGGATAAATGTGATGAATCACACAAACAAAATGAAGCATAAAAATCACAGGAAGACGTAGTTGCCTGGAGAAGAAGAATTTGACAAAATGAAGTACCCAGTTATGACAAAGACTCAGCAAATTGGGGATAGAGGGATCATACTCAACACAATGAAGTCCATATATGACAAACCTACAGCCAACATCATGCTCAATAGGAAAAAAGTAAAAGTGTTTCCCTTAGGATCAGGAAATAAAAAATAAAGGGATGTACACTTTCACTGTTCAACATAGTAATGGAAATCCTAGCCATTGTAATCAGACAAGATGGAAGAAAAGAATACATTCCAATTGAAAATGAGGAAGTAAAATTGTCATTATTTGCATATGACATGAAATTGTATATAAACAGCCTTAAATACTCCAACAAAAATTACTATATCTACTATATTAATTTGGCAAGGTAGCAGGATACAAAATTAATATTCAGAAACTGCTGGCATTTTTATAAACCAATAAAGAACTATTAGAAAGATAACATAAGAAAATAATGCCATTTATCATTGCAACACCACCAACAACAAAAATATTTCTAGGAATAAAAAACCAAAGAGGTAAAGAATTGTACCCAGAAAACTATAGGATATTGAAAAATAGAGGAAGATGCAAACAATTGGAAGCATATAGTTTTTAAAAATAAATCTTTATTCTTCAGATTATTATGGATGTTCCTCTTTCCGCGCCCCCCCCCCCGCCCCTTAGCTTCCCTCCACCCAGTTCCCACCCCACCCCATTCCTTTACCCCCTGCACTGTCCTCTTCCATAGGTATAAGATTTTTGTCCAATCTCTTCCCACACTCTCGACACACCTTTACCCCCGAGAATTGTCAGTCCACTCTTTTTCTATGCCCCTGATTCTATTATATTTACCAGTTTATTCTGTTATCAGATTTTTTATTCACCTGATTTTTAGATTCATTTGTTGTTAGATATATACACTGAGTGGCCAGATTATTATGATCTCTGAACACATAATAATCTGGCCACTCAGTATATATATATTAGGGGCCCGGTGCATGAATTCGTGCATGGGTGAGGTCTGGCCAGCCTGGCCAGGGGAAGGGGACATGGGTGGTTGGCTAGCCTGCCTACTGGTCCAACTCCTGGTGGAGGGGACAATTTGCATGTTAGCCTTTAATTATATAGGATACACACTGAGTGTATTTTTATCTTTACCTTTTTCTTCTTCTGCCTCTTCTTAAATAATACACTTCATCATTTTGTATAATACTGATTTGGTGGTGATGAACTCCTTTAGCTTTTTCTTGTCTGTGAAGCTCTTTCTCTGACCTTCAATTCTAAATGACAGCTTTGCTGAGTAGGGTAATCTTGGTTGTAGGTTCTTGCTGTTCATCACTTTTAATATTTCTTGCCACTCCCTTCTGGCCTGCATAGTTTCTATTGAGAAATCAACTAACAGTTGTAGGGGTACTCCCTTGTAGGTAACTGTTTTTCTCTTGCTGTTTTTAATATTCTCTCTTTGTGTTTTGCCCTTGGCATTTAAATTATGATGTGTCTTGCTGTGATCCAATTTGGATTCCTCTTGTTTGGGGTTCTCTGCTCTTCCTGGACTTGTGGTATAGTTTGATATCCAGTATTGTGATCCCTCCATCTTTGTTCTTTATAAAGATTGCTGAAGTAATTCAAGCTCTTTTTTTTATTCCATATAAATTTTTGGAATATTTTTTCTAGATCAGTGAAACATGCTGATGGTATTTTAATGGGGATTGCATTGAATCTGCAGATTGCTTTGTGTAGTATGGACATTTTAACGATGTTAGTTCTTCCAAAAAATTATATTCCCCAAAATTATATGGAATAAAAAAGAGCTTGAATTGCCTCGGCAATCTTTAGAAAGAAGAACAATGATGGAGGGATCATAATACTGGATATCAAACTATACTACAAAGCCATGGTAATCAAAACAGCCTGGAACTGATACAAGAACAGGTATGTAGATCAATGGAATAAAACATAGAGCCCAGAAATTAATCCTTACTTTTTATTTGACAAAGGAGGCAGAAGCATGCAATGGAGTCAAGACAGTCTCTTTAATAAATGGTGTTGTTAAAATTGGGCAGGTACATGCAAAAAAAATGAAACTAGACCACCAACTTTCACAATACACAGGAATAAACTCAAAATAGATAAAAAGCTTGAACTTAAGTCATGAAAATACTAAAAGAAGACATAGGCAGTAAAATCTTAGACATCTCACATAACAGAATTTTTGCTGATACATATCCTAGGGCAAGAGAAACAATGGAAAGACGTAGACAAATGGGACTACACCAAACTACAAAGCTTCTGCACAGAAAAAGAAACTATAATCAAAATGAAAAGAAAACCCACTGTATGGGAGAACATATTTGCCAATGATACATCTGATAAGGGATTAATTTCTAAAATATATAAATAACTCAGACATTCAACACCAGGAAGACAAACAAGCCAATTTAAAAAAAAAATGGACAAAGGACCAGAAAAGACACATTCATAGAGCACTTAAAGATGGCAAATAGACATATGACAAAATGTACAATGTCACTAATCATCAGAGAAATGCAAATAAAAACTACAATGAGGTATCACCTCACACTTATCAGAATGACTACCATCAATAATTAACAAACAACCAGTGCTGGTGGGGATATGGAGGAAAAAGCAGCCCTAGTACACTTCTGGTGGGAATGAAGACTGGTGCAGCCAATATGGAAAGCAGTATGGAGTTTCATTTAAAAAAAATATTAGAAATGGAACTGCCTTTGACCCAGAAATTCCACTGATTATAACCTGAAGAAACCTGAGATCCTTATTCAAGAAAATAGTTGTACCCCTAGTTCGTTGCAGCTTTATTTACAATAGCCAAGATCTGGAAAGCGCTCAAGTGCCCATCAGTAGATGAATGGATAAAAAGCTTTGGTACATTTACACAATGGAATACTATGCAGCTCTAAAAATGAAAGATCTCTTATCTATGGAGACAGCATGGAAGGACCCCGAGCGTATTGTGCTAAGCAAAATAAGACAGTCAGAGAAAAACAAGTATCAAATGACCTCAGTTATACATAGAATCTAATGAACAAAATAAACTCAAACAAAATAGCTCTAGAAACATGGAAGCATGCAACAGACTGATGAATCTCAGAAGGAAGGAGGGGCAGGGAAAGACATTAATCAAAGAACTTACATGCATATATGCATTGCCCAAGGACAGATAAAATAGTGCAGTGAAAGCCTGGTGAGAGGGCAGAGCAGGGTGGAGGGAGTCTATGGGAAAAATGGGGACATCTGTAATACTTTCAACAATAAAGATACATTTAAAAAATAATTTTTAAAACTTGCCCAGGTGGTGTTGCTCAGTGGTTGAGCATCAACTTATGAACCAAGAGGTCAAGGTTCAATTCCCAGTCAGGACACATGTCTGGGTTTTGGGGTTCAATCCCAAGTAGAGGGAATCTAGGAGGCAGCTGATCAATTATTCTCTCACCATTGATGTTTCTCACTCTCTCTCCCTCTCCTTTCCTCTCTGAAATCAATTAAAATAATGCATACATTTTTAAAAGCTGTGGTACTTTTATACAATGGAATTCTATGCAGCTGTAATAAAATAAGGATCTTACCCTTTGTGCTGGCATATATGGACTTAAAAATTATTATGCTAAGATAAATGAGTCAGAGAAAGACAAATATCACATATGCTCACTTATATGTGCAATCTAATGAACAAAATAAACAAGAACAAAATATGTTCAGAGGTATGGATGCATGGAATATAATGAAGATCTCAGAGGGGAGAAGTGTAGGGGGATGGGAAAGGTTACCCAAAGTATTTATATGCAGACTAGAGGCCCAGTGCAACCTGGCCTGTACCCTCTCACAGTCTGGGACCCCTTGAGGGATGTCTGACTTCTGGCTTAGACCCGTGGGGAGTGGCTCTAAGCCAGCAATCGGTCATCCTTCTTGCAGTCTGGGACCCCTTGCTCCTTACCACCCACCTGCTCACTGCTCCTTAGCACTGACACGGAGGTAGAAGAGGCTCATCAGCTGTGATCCCAACTTCCTGTGGGAGTGCACTGACCACCAGAAGACAGCTCCTGTGTTGAGAGTCTGCCCCCCTGGTGGTCAGTGCACATCATAGCAACTGGTCGTTCTGCCGTAATGGTCACTTAGGCTTTTATTATATAGATGGACATAGCCCATGGACACAGACAATAGTGTGGTGAAGGCCTGGGTGGGGCAGAGCCTGGGTCAAGGGGGACAAAGGGAGAAAATTGGGAACATCTGTAATACTGTCAACAATAAAAGAAATTCGTTTCAATAGTGTCATATACTAGTACTTCATGAAACACAAAATCTTATACATTAGAATGCCATATTTTCAACATCACATTGTCTCAATAATATCATTAAGAGTGCCGAATGGGAAAGTTTATTGCATTTCCACAAAATTGTGGTTGTGTAAGATTTGCTACAGTGAAAAAAGTCTTATAATTGCTTCCAATTTCAAAGGAGTTTGAATAAATATCCAAAGATCCCTTTAAGACAGTGATTAAAAGGCTAACATGTATATGCAAATGCAGTAAAAACTTTTTTTGCCACCTAATTTTTAAATCATTTTGTTGGATCTCCGAAGTGCTGATGTGCTAATTGCACCTGAAATTACCTACTTGTATTTTTGAAAATGGATGTAGTGGCTACTCTAGAAATAGTTAAGTAGTACTAAGAAAGAGAGCATTGTCAGAAAATCTAGCATGTAATCTTCCATTATGTTCAATGTAATCTTTTTCTGAGAATGATCAAAATAAATTGCTCCAAGTTCCCAATTTAAAAATATAAATGGCATTTCGATACATTCTAGCCTAAACAACTAAGTCTGAAATGTTCTTGGTTTCTCACAAAGTCAAATTCTTAAGAAACTGTGATTTTTCAAAGGTCATGCTGATTGGGGAAAATGGTGGAAAGTGAACCATAGGTGTGTGATATCATTGAGACTCAGAAGTGCACAGCAGAAAGTGACTTTTATGTTTTTACTTCAAAGCATTGCTTGTGAGGAGGCCTGTTTGCTCTCTAGAGAGAGCTTTTTTTTATTATAGGAAGGATCTTTTAAAGGCCCTGATGAGTGTCAGCAGCCTTTCCTTGAACTTTGAGTGCACCCAGGGCAACCATAAATTTGTCTGCGGAGCTTGGAAGGCACTGGCTCTTTGAATTGGTGGAACCTGCAGATTTGCCTGGGAGAGGGGAGGTGGCCAGTTGGGTTTTGCCCCAGATCCCACACAGCCTCTTTAACCATGTATCATTTCAGAAACCTGGGGTGGGAAAGGGGTATGTAATAATAGCAGAAGGTTTATAAATACCTTACTTTCTGGTTCCTGAGTGGTGGTTTTATAAACTCATTGTAGCGCTTGAGATTAGCAGATGGCTTTACCATTAATTCCAGTTCTTGCTTACTTCATTTGGATAATGGGGGAAAGAAATTACCTACCACATTTCTCATTGTTGCTGTGAGGATTATGGTAATTTATATAAACATTTAATACATAGGAAGATTCCAAAAAAATGGCATTGGTCAGAGGCCTCACACCCATGCCCCACTTTCCCTAGGTTACTGCCATGATCGCCCAAACTGTGGCCAAGCTCTTTTTCTCTTCTATTTCACAAGTCTAGTTTGGTGGGAGCCACCAGGAGTGTACCCACTAAAGTCATGAGAAAAGATGGGGATATTTTGTAATATTAAAATTTGTCCCTATCCATCACTCTGCCGTTCACTCAGATAGTAGTATACACCTGGCATTTCCTCTGTCTGTAGGCATGCTGAGTCAAGTATTTGGCAAACACTTGCTAACTATCTGAGTATGCAGAGTCAGAGTCTGGTCTCTCAGAAGCCCTTATTCCAAAAGCTAAAAGTAAAGTATCAGCTGGATGTTAGGTGCCTGAAACTCAGATGCTCTATAGAGCTCACAGTGAACAGAAGTAGAGAGGAAGATGGAGGTCTCCTGAGTTGCCTGGGTGGGATTGTGGACTGGATAGACACACATCTCTAATCTTCCAGCTAGCTGCCTGGACTTTGCCAGCTTGGGATCTTGCCTGCATTTACACTCAGCCTCCTTTCTGCACACACAAGCACAGAGGAATAAAATGGGGAAGCGGGGAGTGGCCTGAGTTAAGGGAAGATGATATGCCATGTGACTCCCGGTCCCACTGCCTCTCACCAACAGGAAAAAAATCTCTACTTCATAAATAATTGTCTGCGTGCTCATTACTGCAGAAGAAAAGTAGTTATAAAATTGTTTGTTTTGCTTGGGAAGTGATCAGATTTGTTTGGTAATTGCCTGCCTGATCAAGAGCCATTCTCTTCATGGTTAACCAAACATCAACTAGACCCAGTAGGGATCGTTTTAAATATCACCAGAAGTGAATAACCCCAATTACAACAGGAAACACATTTACAGACATGAAACTAGGACCAGAAACAGATTTGTCTTGTGTTTCAAATTTCTTTCTTCTTCTTCTTTTTTTTTAAATGAAATGTGAAGTGGACTTTTAGAAAATCCTGTTTGAGTTCTTTTTAAAAATGGCTGGCAACCTGGATATTTTGAGGGCTTAAAAATAAAATTATAGGGAAAGTTGTAAAAGAAAAATAAAATTCCTATTTTACTCTCCTTGAGAGAAGGAAAAATAGCCTCCAGATAAATTACTTCAGAAATAGTCCTTTTGCATAATTTTAACTTGAATAGGAAATCAAGGGGGGAAAAAACACTTAAATGTATGCCTGGTTCACTGTGAATTGGAAACCTCAGGAGTATTTTTATATACCCTTCACACATTATACCCTCATAATTTAGTGTCTAATTTTAATAAAGAACTTGTGGCACCTCTTAGCTTCTATTTTCCCATGTAAGATACATACACTCTTTACCTGATTGAGCAGTTTCATTCAGAGGCATTTAGTTCTTCAGATAAAGAGTACATCTAGGCAGGACAGCCAAAATGCTGGGTTGGGAGAGGAGAAAGTTCCCTCATTCTTGGAAGATTTAGACTGTGCAGGGCAGGGATAAGTGGGGAATATTCCTGGATATTCATTCAATTAAACAGCACAGATCTGAAACCTGTCTTCAGAGAGAGTTGGGGATGGAGGTAGGGAACTCACTCCAGGATAAAACAAGCATTGATTTTCAAGTCCCTATGGCTCACTTGGTGCTAGTAAAGTCTTCTGTTTAAAGTTTTAGCCCTTTTCAGTTCTCTCTCGATTACCCTGGAGAAATAAGCCAAATGAAAACCAAACATGTTCTATTCTGTATGGAGGAAATCAATCAACTAATGCTTCTTGTTGTTTTTTTGTTTTTTATTTGTTTGTTTTTTGTATTCCCCGTAGTTTAAAAAATAATATTCCCTTTGACTCTTTCCTTTTGGATGTGTATAGTTTGAATAAATAGCACCTGTGGACTCAGGAGGGACCAGGCTCCTTAGAGGCTATGTGCTTCCCAGGGCACTTAGCAGCCCTATAGCCTGCATGGAATCCCTGAGACTCAATGGGTCACTTAGTAAGGCTTAGTAGGTGAACTGGAAGCAGAACAGAGCAAGAGCAAGCTGGGACCCACCAGCAGTGGAGCTGCTGATCCACTGTTGATTGATGTTGAAAGGGTGTTAAGAGTGTTTATTTTTTCAGTAAAAAAAAAAAAATGCATTTATTATTTATTATCTGCATCATGCTTTATCCTCCCATGCTAACATGGGAAAAGAGGCCAGCTTCTCCCCCACTTTACACTCTTCTTGCTAAACAGGAACATTTTCACTCACAGATTGCCTAACCATTCACTTTGGTTTTAAAATGTTATTTTTAATTTTTTTTCTTTATTATTGAAAGTATTACAGATGTGCCCCTTTGTGGTGTTTGTTTGTTTTTGTTTTTTTATTTTTCATTTACCCACTCCACCCCACACTTGCCCCTCCCAGGCCTTCATCACACTATTGTCTGTGTCCATGGGTAACGCATATGTTTATATATGTTTCCCACTTAATGTCTCCATCCCCACACCCCAACTCCCACTTTCCCTCAGTCTGTTCCATGCTTCTATATCTCAGGTTTGGTTGTTTTTTAATTTCAGAGGGGATGGGAGAGGGAGTGAGAGATAGAAACATCATTGATGACAGAGAATCATTAGTTGGCTGCTTCATACACCCCCCGCCACTGGGGATTGAGCCCTCTACCAAGGTATGTGCCCTGACCTGGAATTGAACTGTGACCTCCTGGTTCATAGGTCAATGCTCAATCACTGAGGCCAGGCTGGTTCTATTTTGTTCATCAGTTTATTTTGTTCATTAGATTCCACATATGACTGAGATCATGTGATATATTTTTCTGACTGGTTTATTTTGCTTAGCATTATACTCTTCAAGTCCATCCATGCTGTTGCAAATGGTAAAGAGTTCTTTTCTTTTTTACAGCTGCATAGTATTCCATGGTGTAAATGTACCACAGCCTTTTTTATCCAGTCATCTGCTGATGGGCGCTTGGGTTGTTTCCAAATCTTAGCTATTGTAAATTGCACTGCTATGAATATAAGGGTGCATATACTCTTTCTGATTGGAATTTCAAGTTTCTTAAAATATATTCCTAGAAGTGGGATTACAGGGTCAAATGGGAGTTCCACTTTTTAAAAAAAATTTTAGGAAACTCCATACTATTTTTCCTAGTGGCTATACCAGTCTTCATTCCCACCAGTAGTGTATCAGGGTTCCCAATTCTCCACATCTTCACCAACACTCGTCTTTGGTTGATTTGTTGATGATAGCCACTCTGACAGGCATGAAGTGATATCTTATTGTATTTTTAATTTGCATCTCTCAGGTGACTAGTGACTTTTTCATGTCTCTTGGCCTTCTTTATGTCTCATTTGGAGAAGGGTCTATTTAGATCTTTGACCATTTTTTATTTCAATTGTTTGTTTTCCTCTTGTTAGGTTCCTTATAAAGTGTTAGTTCCATATAAAGGAGGCAAGAGTGTACAATGGAGTAAAGACAGTCCCTTCAATAAATGGTATTGGGAAAATTGGACATATATATGGAAAAAAAGAAAGAAAGAAAATAGACCACAAGCTTACACCATACACAAGAATAAACTAAAAAATAGATAAAAGACTTAAATGTAAGTCATGAAACCTTAAAAATCTTAGAAGTAACCATAAGCAACAAAATCTCAGACATCTCTCTTAGCAATATGTTTACTGATATATTTCCTAGGGCAAAGGAAACAAAGGACAAAATAAACAAATGAGACTACATAAAAATAAAAAGCTTCTGCACAACCAAAGATAAAGAAACCATTAACAATATGAAAAGAGAGCCCACCGTATGGGAGAACATATTTTGCAATTATGCATCTGATAAGGGGTTAATTTCCAAAATATAAAGGAACTCATAAAACTTATCAAAAGGAAGACAAGTAATCCAATTAAAAAAAGAAGAAGTTTGTTTTTGTTTTTGTTTTTAACTGTAACTACTGGGGATGAAGATGCATGGCTTCAACTTGTAAGGTCAGGGTTTTTTGTTTTTTCTTTTTTTGTTTGTTTGTTTGTTTGATTGTTTCTGGTTCAGAGGCATTTTTCCCAAGAAACATTTGCTGGCAGTTCAGATCAGAGTATAGCCTAGCAAGCAGCCTAGGAAGCTGAGGGAGGAGGCCAGAATCCCTTAGCTTTGCATCCCTGAAAGCTGAAATCACAGACTGTCATTGTGTCTTCACAGCTGTCCTTGAGTCAAGACAGGTCTTCCAAGTTGGAGAAGGTGAATAGAACCAGAACATCAAGTTCTCTTACATCCTGGCTCCATGCCACTCTCCTATGAACTTTGGAGATTAGTTGGTTCTGACATCTACACAGTGAATGAACCCAGGCTGAGACTCAGCTTTCTGACCACAGTTGGCCTAGCTTCTTGACACAGTGACCTACTGCTTCTTGCTTCCCAAGTAAAAGCACATGTCTTACTGGTTAGACATGGGTTTTCTTAGGGGGGGGGGCTTCAGGCAAAAGACTTTTACTCAGTATCTGCTTCTCCCATTAACTATCACTAAGCAAGTGCATCAAGATAGAGACGTCTAGCTAAAGTCAACTTCTTCAACTGAGGGGTTTGTTACAGGGTTGTTTTGTTTTGTTTTGTTTTTTGAAATTTCTACTTCTGAGGGGACCCAAAGTAGAATGTTAATGTTCCTTAAAATTAACAAAGACTAAATTTGGCCTGAAGTAATAGTTCCCCTTTTAATCCAGAAAATCTGTTGGAAGACCACCAGGCCCAGGAATCTGTGCACTGGGTAGGTTTAGAGAACAAGGGAGTTAAAGGAAGGTGAGAACTGTGGCCTGAGGTCAGGCCAGATCTGAGAGAAGCATACTAAGCTAAGTGGCAAGTCTCTAGCACTGAGTGGTGACCAGAAGGCGGGTCTGAGCAGTGATTCTTTCTCCCCAGGCTTTTCCCCAAGAAGCTCTAGATCACTCAGCCAGAAGGCTTTTCCTGAGCTCCTTTGCACTCACTTGACTTCAGCCCCTCACCCTCAGGAGGGGGCCTGAGGCCTGAAAACTTGGGTCATTGACCACCCCCAGAGGAGGAGGCAGTGAGCAACAGGGTGCATCAAAAGACACTTTCTTCTTTTACATATTCTTACTTTTTCTCACCAGTGTTTTAATTAAGACACTTCATTGTAAACCTGCCCCCCGCACCCCCCCCCACACACACACACTCAGTACACACACCTGCCTTTAAGTTAGAGAAGAAAACTATACGAAGAACACTGAAATAGATGTCAAAGAGTTTTCTGTAAGGTGGCAGTATGGTTGCTTTTGTACAACTCCTCTCTATCTAAGGTTATTGAAAGGGGGGATATAAGAGAGATATGAAGAGGGGGGAAAGGAGTAAACACAAAAAAAAAGAGAAAAAAGAGGGAGTAAAGAAGGAGTGATAAAGACAAGTTGAAACAGAGGCTGAGAGAGATGGAGGCAGGGAGGGAGGGAAAGATTCAGTAGTAAAACAAAGGGATTCAAGGAGAGAGACATAAAGAAAGAGATACACTGAAACTGAGTACAGAGTGGGAACAGAGCCCCGTTGTCTTATATCAGTAGATGCCTCTGTGACATATTGATCTAGAGTGGCTTGTAGTTTCTGCAGAACTTGAAATCCAATGATTTTTTTTCAAACCAAAATCCTCAACCCAAACCAAATCAGGTGCACTGGGCAGCCCAGCTAGTGTATGGTAGCTCTAGTTTATCAATAAGTCATCTAAAGGAAAAGTGAACGGTGAATCTACTTCGGATAAACTCAGTGTCACCAAAAACCAACCAACCAACCAAACAAACAAAACAACACAACAATTTAAAACTTTCAAATCTTTTTTATTCCAAAACAAAATGATGGGAAATGTAGAGTGGAAGTTTGGTTTAAAAAAAAAAAAAAGAAAAGAAGTTACTCCTGAGAAGATGCTTCATATCACTTTCTCTTTGCATGTTCTCAGACATTATTACTGAAAATATAAACGTGTGATAATTTTCACAGCACACACAAAAACAAATACCTATTGTGAAAATTTTCTTCCAACTACAAAATTAAGAGTTATTCTATCTAGTCCTTAGAAAAAGGAGAAAGAAAAGAGGATATATATGTGTCAGAGAAAATGATTATAACATTTTAAGCTTCCCAAAATGGAAAGTAAGGATTATGTTTCAGTTTCAGTTAGAGTTTTCTAAATTCATCTCCTTGTAATAAAATAAATCAGACCAGGACCAAAATCAAAATGGAAATCAATTGGGGAAGAATGATAACAAGTGCTTCAGTATTTATTAAAATGCTAGCATAATGAACATCCTAATCCAATTATTTTTCAAAGAGTCACTGGTAACATTGCCTTGAAAAAAATCAATATCACTTTCCATGAGAAGTATGTATACAAACAATTTAAATGATTCTGGATTCACGATCATAAAATGGATGTATAGTCCACCTTTCTATCAATCATTTTTGGTGCTTCCAGGTGAGTAAATTTTAGCCTGGGGTACAAAATCTAAAGTTTGAGAATTTGAAATTATTTAATTAGCTTCAATGAAGTGGTTTAGTCAGTTCCCTAACTGAGAAGTGATCAGAATGTGTTGCCTCCAGGGTGTATATCATGGTCCTATGGACCCAGTTTATTACTAGTAAAGTCTGGCATTCATTTGCCAACTCACATAACTATTAACTTTGATTTTCTTTCATGCTTTCCTTCTCCCCCAGTAATTAAAACATGGTGAATTTAGACAGTGAATTCCTTGTTGCTTTCATTTGCTTCTCTTTTGTATCTTTCCTTGTGTAATTATGTAAAAATAATAATTGCTTCATTATTAAGGCCTGTCCCTTTTCCCCTTGAAAGCAGTGATCAGGGTGTCCTAAATGTAGAAACATTCATGCAGGAGCAGCTTTTTGTCTAGTAATATCTATCTATCTATCTATCTATCTATCTATCTACCTACCTACCTACCTACCTACCTATCTATCTATCTATCTATCCATCCATCCATCCATTCATCTATCATCTATCTATATCTATCTATCTATCTATCTATCTATCTATCTATCTATCTGACCCTAATATGCAAATAGACTAAATCGCAGAACAACTGAACAACCAGTTGCTATGACGTGCTTTGACCACCAGGGAGCATGCACGGAACATGGCAGGCATCAGCAGGAGTAGGCAGATTGCAGAACATGGGAGGCATAGGCCGCAGTGGGATTGTGGAGCAGGTGGGGGCGGGGCTGACCAAGGCAGGGTGCTGGTAGCTGTCATTGGGACGAGCCTCTAGTGGTTACTGAAAATTCTTTGCTTCTGCAAGCTGTAGTCCCCGCCGGGCATTCATGCTTGAACTACCCCTCACACCTGCTGCTGACGCCCATCAATGGGTGCAAGTGGTGGCTGCCAGGCCCGATTGCCCCTGAGGGCTTCTCCACCTCCCCCTGCTCCTAAGCAGCAACCAGGGTAGCAGCCACTGCTTACACCTGCTGAGGGCACTGGCCCCACTCACTCTGTGCCATCAGCAGGTGTGAGCAGGGCAGGTGCTGTCAGCATGTGGGAGTAGTGGGAGTGGGGTTGCCAGAAGACAAGGGACAGGGGCCACGGTAGGAGGGGCTGGGCAGGGGCATGGAAGATGGGCTGAGACCTGCCCCTGTGCCCACTGCAGCCTTGTGGCCCACAGGTCCTTTCAATGTGCACGAATTCATGCACTGAGCACCTATTGTTAAGATATAAACCCTGAGAAGGAAGATAGTGGGTGAATTTAGGCATAACTTGGCTTTAAGTTAGGCAGAATCACTGTTTGTCTACCTTTGAAGTTTATGTAGACTTAAGAAAGAACTCTCGGCCTAATAACAAATTGTCCCCACTATTTGGTACTTCTGTGAATGTTAAGTATTAAAAAGCCCTGATCAAAAAAAAAAAATCATGAAAATAGGGAAGGAAGTTTTTAAAACTTTATTCATTTGCCCTAATCATGAGTGTGGTGCCAAAGTAAGGAGGGGAATGTATAACAAGGAGAAAATTAAAATAAATTAAATGGGTATGAGTTTTGGTGGGCCCAGTCTATGAGTTCAGGAAGATTTCCTTCTTAGTGGCAGGATATGTTTCTCTTGGGCTCTTTGTTGCTCAGATTAGATAGAGCCAAAGTAAGGTGGCCCACTGATCTGAAGTCAAGTTTTTTTACTTGTGTTGATTCCATGCAGAGTAATTTGATGAGTGTCAGGGAAAGGTGTAAAATAAGCCTTTACCTGGTTTCAGAGAGATACAATAATTATTCTTAAATACTATATTTTCCAAAAATTCATTAAGGGAATAAACTTAGTATATTCTTATTTTAAGTGACCTGTGCTGGTAATGTTTTGCCAATTGTCAGGATTATTTATTTAAAACTATCAAGCTTGTACTTGTAGCCATTTCTCAAATACTAGCCACTTTTTTTTTTTTTTGGAGCTGATCCACAATGCATATTTGACAGTAATTTTGGCTGTTATCCTTATTCTTTTTAAAAGTTGTATGAAAGAAAATGCAAAAAAAAAGGGGGGGGGGGAAGATTGGATGGGGGAAAGTGTAGGAAATATATAAAGTATAAAATCCAAGTTAGAATGGACCAACATTAAAATCCACACACCACAAATGCAAGCCATTACAAATGTTTTACTTCTGAGTAATCCTGATTGAGCCTTTAGTTCATATATGACTATACAAATTCCAGTGGAGCACCAGAGAGATTACATAAACAAATACTAGATTTAATTCAAGTTCATTATTTCAACAGGGAGTATTTGAGGCTGAAAAGATGCAGGATACATTTACAATTATTTATTACTGTCACTGTGCCAGGCAGTCAAAGACAGCTGAAAAGTGAACATGCAATGCCTATTTTGGGAATTACCCAGTTCGTATCTGGACTAGTTCTTTTTATTATTTATTACCATTTTTTAATTTGTTAACTCTGCCCCAAATTAGTCAAGGACAAAATGGTCCTCACAATTCTGGGTGCAAAGGTCCTAAATCCAAACGTTTTTAAAAATCTCCCAGCCATAAGTTATGAATTGAATAGAAAAAAATGGGAAAAATAGTTGTATGCCTTTTATATACTACAATAAGAATGAGAAATATAATGAGCCCAAGAGTAATGTAATTATTAGCATAGGAAGGCCTTCATCATTTGAGAGCAGTTATGAACACATGATTAAATTCAAAGGAATAAATTTTCCTTCAGCTAATGGTTTGGCAAGCATAGCATTTAACTACCCAATTGCCCCATGAAAAACACACAATGAGCATAGACAATAATTTGTCTCCCTATTCTTTCTTCCCCAACTCTACCTAGGAGCAAGGATTATAAAATTTGATATGCATAACTCAATTAAAGCACAAAATTGTTTACTGATTATATTGAATTAAACTAACTGGAAGTTGAGGGATTCAGTGTGAAAATTACTTTTAATGTTTTTCAAGGTTTTTATTTATTTGTATTTCTTATTGAATTTATTGGGGTGATAGTGGTTAATAAGATTATATAGGTTTCTGTAATAGTGTCAACAATAAAAATAAAGTAAAAAACAGACATTGGTCAAATATATGGTGACTGAAGATGATTTGACTTTGGGTGGTGGGTACACAAATGCAATATACAGATCATGTATCATATAATTACTTTTAATATTAATCAGGCCAGTTCTCTTAATTCCCTGGAGTGAGAACAAAGCTGTATATTAGAGATCTGTAATTAATACATTTTATCTACTCACTATAAGAACAAGAACAAATATTACATTGGTAAATACCAAAAATATATTTCCAAATATCAAGATGATAAAATCAGAATATATATTCTATCAGATATATTTCTCATAGGCTTTTTGAAACTCAAATGCAATAATTTTATTTAATTCACTACTTCTATCTGTTAAAATAGAACTCAGGGTGTTTTTTTTTTGCAATATGTTAATCTTTATTACATCTTTTTTTATTATTATGGTCTCACATAATTGTCCTTATTCCCCCATTTCCATCCCAAACCCCTCCCTAGATATGCCCCCCCCAACCCCCGTTGTCCATGGCCACTGGCTAAGCCCATATGTATGCACACAAAGAACTCAATTTTTTTATTTAAAAAAATAAGAACTCAAATTTAAGAAATGTGATTACTATAAAGCCTTCTGAATTATTGAATTTGCTTTAGGATTTATCCAAAAGTTGGGGAAATTTCTTCCCCTTCTAGTATTTGGCCACAAAGAATTTATAGTTGTATAGTTAATATAAATAAAGATCAGAATATTTTTTTCATGTGGTACATAAATGTTAAATAACTATGTTGTACTTGTGAGATTCACATATTATTGTACTTCAAATATACTTTAATAAAAAAAGAATAAATTCTGTCATGTTTAAAATGTTAAAGATTAACACATTCTTGAAATTACACTTTCTCTTCAATGATAAAAAGAGCTGCGAATGCTTACTTTGTTCTAGGCATTATGCTAAGTGGCATTTAAATATTTTTTCTTAAATTCCCAGATACATACACAAATTTAACATACCCTATGGTGAAGATAGTAGATGTAAAAGGATAAAAGCATAGAAAAACTGAATGTAAAAAATAAATTTTTAAAAGATATGTAAATCTCCTTAGAAAGTAGCAATTTAGAATTTGAATGAGATCAGTCTGAATTTTAAGTCTGTCCTACATGATGTACTGCTTGAATCTTATTACTTTTTGTTATTTATAATAGTCCTAGAAATTTGTGCTGAAAGTAATGTTTTATGATTCTGGGATAGTCTACAACACATAATTTTCCTATTCATAGAACCAGTACTGTTGAAGAATTGATTGGAAGGAGGAGAGGAAGAAGAAAGACTAGAAGAAAAGAAAGGTGATATTCCAAATTTTTATCAAGATGAGTATATTTATCAGGATTATTTAGAATGCAAGTGATGGAAACCCAGCTGAAACTCACTTAAACAAAGATAATTATTTATTCAAGCAACTTAGCCAGTTCAGTAAAGTTGAATTCAGGTACTAAAAAAGATGTTGTAAGCCAATGTAAGGGATCTGACTCTGCATTTTATGACTGGGGGTTCATTCTAGGTAGGCTTTCTCAGCCCAAGTGATTTGTACACTGGTTTTGCACAGTGAGCTCCTCTCTGCACCTCTAGAGTATACATCAGTGGTCCCCAACCTTTATTTGGCCATGCCCCACCTAAGCACCTCTAAAATCCTGAGGCCAAAACTGTGACATATAATTCTTGTTACTCAAAAAATAAACTCTTATTCATATGGAAGAAGCCTAAAAGGCCATTAACTTGGTCTAAACAAGCTTCCAAAGAACATGGCATCCATGAAAGAGAAAAATAAAAGAATGAAAGCACAGTTGAAGTACTGAGAAAGAAATCACTAAGAAATTATTTTAAAATAATAATATTAAGTGGTATGAAAAATAGCAAAAAAAAGTTTCAAAACATAAAATAGAGAACTGAAATGCATAAATATGTCAAAATATATATTTATATACTGTATATGAGGCCCCTAGAACCATAATACAAAAAATCACTGTTAATAACTCATTCTTAAATTGCCCTTCAAACCCCCCCCCACACACACACACACACACACACTCTCCTGGAAAGCATGTGCAGCAGGTTGGGAACCATTGATATATATAGTGTCTTGCCCAGATCTGCATGGTGAGAAGTGGATAACTGATTATTGAACCATACCCTTTAGCTGTAATTAACCCTTTGCCATATTAGCAGGGATTATTGAATACTTATCTGCTTGCTTGAAGATCTCCTTCACATGGACTAGCTGCATGGGCTTCCCCTGCTCCCACCACCACATTTATCACCATGCTTGTACCTAAGAAGCTAAAACAAAAAACATCACAAAAAGTTTTTTTACTACGAAACTCCAGTACTGACATACTATCAGTTCATTCATATTCCATTATATTTTGAGTCGGATTCACTTTAAATGTCCTTTGATCAAATGTATCAGAGTAGAATAGGAGAACCTTTCTGAAAAGGTGCGAATGTCATTACCTAAGATTCAGTCTGCAAGAGTCCAGAGGTAGCTGGTTTCTTATTTCTGATGAAAAGTGGATGACAAAATCCCACACATACAGGTAAAATCTTAAATCTGCATGCCTAAACATGCTCCTTGGAAGTGGTAGACAATTCTCTTCCTGGCAAAAAGAAGATGGCTTTATCTAATTTAAAGAAAAGTAAAACCCAGCCCAGGAAGATATACCAAGAAATGCTGGAATCAATTATTTGAACTGAACATTTTGAGGTGTCTCCTCCTTGAGAGCAAAATTCCCATTGGTGCTCTGCTGGTGACCCTGGAATCCTTGTTTGTTGATTAAGTCATGTGGGAAAATAAGAGGCTGTGGGTGAGAATACTGGGCTCCTGTACATGCATTAGTTGAGGAACTCAAATTGCATGATTATTGACAATATACATCTGTTAGCCTCCTACCTGCCCCTTACCTCCCTACCTGGATAGAAAGAATAGACTAACATGCTGCCCACCAGTTTGAGACCCAAACTTCAGAAGAATGTCCCCAAAAAGCTTGTGTGCCTCTGTTTCTTCAGCGCACTCACTGGAGAATAGAAGACACTGATACATTCCTCTGGATTTACTTAAATAACATTGCACTTTTGTTGGAAAACTGGCCCCTAGTGGGCAATTATTTCCTATGTTCTTGGATTTTACAATTTAATGTAAAACAGTAACTCTGTGTATCCCACCTCCTCAGTATCCTGACCCCCTTTCCAGCCAAACCCTCAAACTCAGTCCATCCCTGCTCCCTGTCAGACTCTGAAGAGTAACTCAAGGTGTTCTTTTGTTTTTCCAATAGTTTCCAAAACAAACAGTGGAGGCTGTGACCAGCTGGGTATTCACTCAATTGGATGCAACAGCACCTCCCAATCGGAGCTTTCTGAGCCACCATTGGCGGCAGGTCAACTCCCTAAGAGGCCCTGGCTTGCCAATCTCTGCACTCTGCCATGTCCAGGAATCAGGGAGTTAAGGACTGATGGTCTGCACATGTCCATTGGGAGGGAGGAGACCGCAGAGGAAAGGGGGACTAGACTCCAAAGGACTTTGGCTTCAGTTTGATCTTCTTTTCCTTTCATCCTATTCAAAGAAATATATATATCTAAATCTCACACACACACATACACACACACACACACAAACTTTTTTTTCTCTGAATATTGATCCAGAATTTTTTTTTTTTTTCTGATTTGGGGATCACTTTCTCTCTTCAGTCCTCTGCGCACTCCCTCCCTCTCCCTCCTTAAAGCAGTTCAGGTTGAAACTTTGCAGTGCACATTCCCCTCCAGAGATGGCTCTGAGCTCTCGGGCGCAAGCCTTTTCAGTAGAAGCCTTGGTGGGGAGAACCAGCAAAAGAAAAGTGCAAGATCGAAGAAAGGAGGTGCAGCCTGAGCTACAGGAGAAAGAGAGGGGAAAGGAGGGAGAGAGGAGCAGCGTCACATGGAAGAAGCGTGAGCAGCCGGGTAAGTACCCTTACCTCGCCCCCAAACCCTGCTATTGGAGCTTACTGGATCTGCAAGTCCCAGCCTAGCCTAAGACGCTGCAGAAAGATGGATGTCCTGGCCCAGATGAATGGCCAATATCGGGGCCGCTGGGACACTTAGTCCACTTGGCTGTCGGGAAGTTTCAGAGCCTCTGAGTTCAGTCTGTAATTTTGTGGTTCGTTTACGGTGAAGGGGAGAAGTGAGACTCTCCAACCTCCCTGATACCCTGAAAGCCTCAAGGTGGCTGTTTCTCGGGGTAGGAAGCAGGGCATACACCCCAATTCCAAGAAATTTAAGCCTCAGGGACCGAAAATCTCTGAGAAAGTAAGGATGGGCCAATTTGAAGAAGGACCATACCTTTAACAGAGCGCACCGTGAACCCATTTATCTCCATCGAAGACAACAGTGGGTGTTGTGGGGAACTCGGAGATCAGCCTCCAAGGTCCCCGGGGAGAAGAGACTAGGCAAGTAGGAGACAAGGCATTAGCGAGAAGGTGGGTGTGAACCAGGAAGCTTTCTTGAAAACTCCAGGCGTCTCTGTATCCAACAGAAAAGCGACCCAAGACAGAGTCCTCAGCAACTTTCTCAGGTTGCGGAGGCCCTGGAGGAGGCCACAGCGGCGGCAACTGTGGCTCTGAGGGCGGAGGCGGAGGCGGTGGAGACTGTGGAGGCGGCGACAGCTGCGGAGGAGGCAGAGGTGGCACAGACAGCGGCGGCGGCAGCTGCGGCTTCAGCAGTGGAGGCAGCAGCAGCGGCAGTGGCAGCGGAGGCGGAGGCAATGAAGATCTCAACAAGGGTGAAACTCGGGGAGAGAAAGATGCTATCCAAGTGGAGCTTCAAGGATCTGAGCTGTGGAAGAGATTCCACGCCATTGGGACTGAGATGATTATTACCAAAGCCGGCAGGTTCGGCTCTGCTCAAGCTGATTAAGGGTCACACACGGTAGTTCCTTATTGTTCAGCTCTCCTAAAATGTGATGCCTCCGGCTTTATGCACTAGCAATCAACCCCTCAGCCCGTGCCCCCACCCCGACAGACATTAGAAAACCACTGCCTCTCAATTGACCAGATTAGGATGTGCCTGGCTCATGTTAATGGCTCCGTATTTCTTTTCTGTACATTATGACTCCAAAAACTCATTCTTCTTGCGTGATATATGACAAAAATTAGACCTGCCAGGCAGCTAGATGCCAGATTCCAACCCCGCAACTTAAGCTTATGGCCATGGTAATCTGTTAAAGCCTCATCGTTTTCAGAAGACAATATCCCATCTAGCATCTTCCCAAATCATCATCCCTAGCCCAGGCCAGTCAGAGGTGGAGCATTCCCACTTTGACCTGGTGCCATAGGGCTATATTTTAGGGGCAGCTGGGTAACTTTGTGTGTGTGTCAATCCTCCTAATTTCAGTCTTTTTTGAATCTGCCTTCAAAAAGTTCCACTGAAAACCTGAGAAAGGGGAATAGCATTTCTCTCTTACTTTCTCTGTTATAGCTTTTTTTTTTTATGGTGGTAGTGGGGAGTGGGGTGGACAAAGTCTTGTGGTAAGGATATTCCACTCCATACAGACATCCTAAACTTATTCAATCAAGTATACAACTAACAGTCTTTGTTCCTATAGAAAATGTCATTCCCTAAACCTGTCCTCGAATGGGAAGGGTATTGTGAATTCCTTCACTTCTCATTTGACCCCCAACCCTGCCACACTTGAAATGTCTCTAAAAGCACCCAGATCAGTTGCTATTTCTCTTCCACAGGCGGATGTTCCCCTCTGTTCGGGTCAAGGTGAAAGGGCTGGACCCAGGGAAGCAGTACTATGTGGTCATGGATGTAGTGCCTGTGGATTCCAAACGCTATAGGTAACCAGGCCCTAAGGAGAGTACTACAGGCTCAGGCTGGGAATAGAGATTCTGGTCTTTGGAACCTGAGAGTGCTATTTTGAAAACTCTAAAACTCTACCACAGGTAAGGGAAGTGGGATTGCTTTCCTGTGGGATTTGAGAGTCAATTTTCCTTGATCAAACCAAATTGTCTTGTTCACACTGGGGTTCGGACTGAGAAAAGATCATTCCTCCTTTTTCCTCTCCTTCTTGTAAAGAGGTGCCGTTTGCTTCTTCAGTGTCTCCCAAACCTCTGGTCTATCCACTGCTCTGGCCTTGTCTGTGCAAACGGCAGAAGGTGTGCACTCAGATGGCTGTTTGTGGAAGTTTGGGAAGAAATGCCTGCGATTCTGTGTCCATACTGGGCTCTGCGTTGTGCTACTTTGGCAGAAGATCCTGGAGTAATGCCCTGGTTTGCCATCCAATGCTAGTCTAGCAGTTACTGTACTAGGTCCACCTTTTCTTTCTTAGCCTCTTTCCAGAAACAGAGGTCAGGTCACAGAGAGTACAAGAAAACTTGTCTCTTGCTATAAGCACTCTACTTAGTGCTATCTAAAAGTGTCTGAATTAATCAAAAACCAAGAAGCCGGAAGTGTGGGCATACTAGCACTTTGGCTCAGGAGCTATGGGGTTTGTGCGGGAGCCACTGCACTCTGGCCGTGAGCTGAGAGCTATGAGCTTTCTACCAAAGTGGGTGTCTAGCCTTTCTAGGAGACAGCTAGGTTTGGAGGTTAAGGGAAAAGCGCAGCTCAAGAGGCCGCAGGAGCAAATGTCTGGGAACAACAGAACAAGCTGTTAGCCTCTGGTATTTGAGCTGTCTTGAAAATGCTGTGCACAACCCAGGGGATGAAATTAGAAATACTGTGAAAATCATTCTGGAGGCCGAATGGGGCAGAGTTCATGCGGATATACTGATATGAAGCCTTGCTGGCAAAAGTTCTTCCACAATGACTCCTGGCAGTGAACTGGATAGACACCTTCCTCACCTCCTCTGCTTCTTCCCTGACACTGTGGCCCAAAGCATGAGGATTTTTCTGGCGACTCTGTGAGATGAAATGGGTTAGTTCAATTTCTGTTGTGATTTCTGAGAGGAAATACAAACCAGACTCTGAAATCCCATGACATTATACTTGTTCTGGCACTGCATTGTGTTTTAATGACATATGCTTATTTGCAGTTTTCTTTCTGTCCCTAAACAATCTTTGGAAATCAAGTTTGAACTTCTACTAGTTTCCACTGGGATTAGCTGGCAAACTTTGGCAGAGGCCATTTGGACCAGATCTTGGCCGCCTTCTTCTCATGCCCCTAGATTTGGCTGGCTGTGCCTAAGTTTACATTTCCCTCACCTTTTTTAGGTATGTGTACCACACCTCTCAGTGGATGGTAGCTGGGAATACTGACCATTCCTGCATCACTCCCAGGCTCTATGTTCACCCAGATTCTCCCTGCTCAGGAGAGACCTGGATGAGGCAGATCATCAGCTTTGATCGCGTGAAACTCACCAACAATGAAATGGATGACAAAGACCAGGTAAGTGTGCAATCCTTTGCCCTGAGAAAAGGAGAGAAATGCTAAGGCATCAGTGACGAGGTCATCCTGGATATGCCAAGGAGGCTTCTCCCAGATGAGTTAATTGTGGTCTTTAAGAATTGATCAAGTTCTGGGCCTATAATGAAAGTAGTTCCTATGGCTTTTGATGGCTGAGTCTGAGTTGGGAATGTTGAATTAAAGGACTGTGAGGATCAAATGACACTTGTTTAAGCCTAGATACCTGTACTGGGAGAGTGGAAAGGAATGTTTCAAAGATCTCCCTGACTCCTCAGCTTACCAAGCAATTGCTGTGAGCCCTGATTGCCTTTTAATAGATGGGCATTTTTGGTGTGGCATGATGTGTTGGAAGTCTCCTTTCCAGCCACCTGCATAGATGGCCTTTTCAAGTCACCTTCATCTCGAGCTTCTCAGATGCACCCCTTCCATTCCCCTTACCAGTCTGACTCTATGCCAACAATACAAGGAAATAGGCAAACTCCAGAAATTGAGGTGGAGAATGACAGGTGGTTGCCCATCGGTTACCATTAGCCCAAAGAATTTATGGCATGCAGTCAGATCCCAGTGACACTTGGGTACATCTCATGGATACCCACATTTGGAAGTAGAGAAAAGCCCATAGAAATGGAATCACTGATGGCTCTGATGCCCTGGTGCAGAAATTTCTTAGCCCTGAGGGTCTCTTCCTGGAACAAAATAGCAGAGAAAAATCCTTGTGTGTAACTAATTAGCCTTTCTGGTTTAGTTTTACTTTTGTGTGTAAGCAAATTGGGGGGTACTGATGAGAAAAGGACAGTATTAAGGAAGGGAAGCCAATTTCTAGGCAGCATTTGATCATTTCTCCTCCAGATCATTCTGCAGTCCATGCACAAGTACAAGCCCCGTGTGCACGTGATGGAGCAGGACAGCAGAGTCAGCCTGTCCTGGATTCAGTCCCTGCCCACCGAAGGAGTTAAAACATTCTCCTTTGAAGAAACGGAGTTCACCACGGTAACAGCTTATCAAAACCAGCAGGTAAAGCTAACAAGATCCCTGGCAAGCAGTGGTGATCCCAGAGGGACTTGCAGAATAGAGGAAAGTTGCACTATATGGATTGAATTTTCCTTGGTTTAAAAAATCAACCACCACAATATAGTCTTATTGCATTTTTACCAAGGCATGTTTGATTGTGTATTGTGTGGATCTTGTGATTAAGAAAAGAGCAAAACAATGTGCCTGGAGAAAAAGAAAATAACCATTCTAAAGTTGACTTAGAAATACATTTGCATTTATTTAACATGCCGAAGTACATTGAAAAGTGTTTTATGGTTTTGTAACCATTAAAAACAATGGAGACAGTGTTATTACTAGTGCACTGACTTTATATTTCTCTCTCTTTTGAATTCATAGATTACCAAACTGAAAATAGACAGGAATCCTTTTGCTAAGGGATTTAGAGATCCTGGAAGAAACAAGTAAGCAATATAACAATCACATCAAATACTTACATAGCCCTTTTCACAAGTATTACAGGTAATCAAAGTGTGGATCAGAGACTCAGAGGCCCTAAATTTTGTAGCTAGTAGATGGTGGAAATGGACTTAGATTATTTGTCTCCAAAATCTTGCTTCCTTCCCAATATATTAAAAAATATCCACTTTTAAGATATTGCTTATTCTAGTTTCATCAGTTTTTTTATTCAAGGAATAATTACTCGGGATTTTATTTACAAGTCTAGCTATAAAAAGAATTATATTTCAGATATTCACACCTCAAAATCATAACAAAATAACTCACAAATGTACATAAATAATTATTTTCAGGAAAAACATTCTGGACTTGCTGAAGTTTGAATCTCTTTTTCCAGGGGTGTATTGGAAGGGCTTTTAGAGACCTACCCATGGGTGCCTTCTCTCACTCTGGATTTTAAAACTTTTGGTTCAGACACACAAAGTAAGAAACATTTTATTAATATTTACTTTTAAACGTTAATTAAATAGCTACAGACAAAGTTTTTATACCAAATATTACACAAGGGGATAAGTACATGTTAGAAAATGTGCGTTTATAAGAAAATGGGTATATATCTTAATGAAAAGGTAAGAGGCGAAAAGGGAAAGGAGCTGGCATGAAGGAAAAGAGCAGAGACATGATAATGGTGAATTTATTGACTTCTGTCTTCCTGAGATCTCCAGATGTCACCTAAATTCTTTAGCATCTTACTATTCATATTCTTTAGAATCTGTGGTGTATTTGTGGACTTATTTGCAAATATGTTAGATATGGAAATAAATACTTTGTGTTTTATGAGAAACATTTATCACATGCTAAAATGACTTCCATTAAATTAAATTAATTAAAATTTTTACCATACTTAGCTCTATTTTTTCTATTGTTGTAATTGGAAAAATAAATGTTAAAAACAATACTAAACCATTTCAAATAGCTTAATTACAACAAGCATTTAAAATATTTGTAATGTGTTTGTTCTCAGATAAGACAATACATGACTAAATAATAATCATAATTAGACAATGCAGGGTTTCTCATGAAAGAATGTATACCTTCATTTACTCTGATATTTAACAATAAATAAAAGAGCTTACTTACAAGCTACAAGGAATTATTTTATCCCTTATGTCTTTACTTCATTAAAGTTCAGGGGGGGGGGGGGGTAAAGTTCTAGAACATAAATTCTAGGCTACAATTACCTTGAGAAATCATCAATATTACAGTTATGTTGAGTTTTACACAGTACCATAACAAGCAATTGAAATGTGAAGAGATGAAGTCTAATCATTTGGCAAAATATTTCATGGGATTGACGATATTAATTTGGTCTGGAAGATTGCATACAAATATTTTTGTATTATCACTTTAATAACATCAAGGCAGCATGTTTTTTTAAAATATTTAAGTCAATACAAAGTGCACAAATTTAAAAAGTTTGATTATAAGTAGTTGACAATTTAAAAAGCACATTTTCTGAATTATTTAAGATGTCCAGAATACTCTCAAATTGCAAATAAAACGGGTAACAATTTTTTTAAATAATTTTAAATGTTTAGGTATAAAATAGATTTGCCACCCTGTTGATAAAGGATTAGTCTATGTACATAAAATAGAAAAACAACAGTAACACACACACACAAAAATTTGATTATGTTCAGTCAATAAAAAATCTTTTCAATTCAAACACAAAAATAAGTGAAGAGTTTAGATGTTTGTGGACCTTATAATTATCCCTAATTTTAGTAGATGCTAGGCAACCATAAAAGGTCACCTGACAACACTGATTTAAACATTTTCATTTTCATCTTGATATTTTTTTAAACTGCAAAACTGTCTTTAACTATTGATACAGTGTTACCATGAAAGTCTTTTTTTTTATGTATGAAAAAATCTAATGCATCTAAACATATACTTATTTATTTTATTGAATTTATTTGGTGACATCCTATACTAGTATAATAAAAGCCTAATATGCAAATTGGCTGAACAGTGCAATGATCAGTCACTATAACAGGCACTGACCACCAGGAGGCAGACAGTTGACACAAGAGTTGCCCGTGGTGGTCAGTGTACTTCCACAGGGGGAGCACCACTCAGCCAGAAGCTGGGCTCATGGCTGGCGAGCACAGCAGTGGTGGCAGGAGTCTCTCCTGCCTCTGCTACATAGAGGGAGGGGTAAGGAGAGAGGAATTCCCAACTGTGAGAGCCCAGGATTGTGATGGGGGTATCGGGCCTAAGCCAGCAGGCAAACATCCCCCAAGGGATCCCAGACTGCAAAAGAGCACAGGCTGAGCTGAGGGACCCCCACACACACACACACAAGCGCATGAATCTCATGTAACAGGCCTCTAGTTAGTTAATAAAATTTTATAGGATTCAGATGCATAAGACTACAATGCATCATGTATATATTGTACTGTTTTAATTTGTAAAGATTACTTTCATGTGCACTGATTTTTTTTTTTATCAGCCTGTTGCTTTCTCTAGAATCCCAAACAACTAATTTGTTTAATTTAGTCAAGAAGAAGGGGGTTTGGGGGACTGGAAGGAAGAAGGTAAAGGGATTAAGTAAAAAATAACAATAACAACAAAACAAAAAAGCCACATACATATAACACATAGACAGAGGCAATAGTGTGGTGATGGCCAGAGGGAAAGGGGGTGAAGAATAGATGAATGTGGACAAAAGTGGGGTAAGGGAAACAAAAAGAGATTTTGTTTGGGGCAAAGGGCACATGATGCAGTGTGCAGATGATGTTTTATTGAGTTGTACTCTTAAAACCTGTATGTATTAATGTCACCCCAATAAATTCAATTAAAATTACATTTGAATTTTGATGAGGATTACATTAAATATGTATATTGCTTTGGGTAAGATGTCCATTTTAACTATGTTGATTCTTCCAATCCATGAACACAGGATATTTTTCCACTTTGTTATGTCTTTTCAGTCTCTTTTAATAATATTTTTGTAATTTTCAAATTGGTAGCATTTCTGCTGATTTAATTCTTTTAGAAACTTTATGGATTCACTGTGAATTTTATTGGGGAGGGGGTCTACACAATTAGAAAATATCTATAGCCACTCACCTCTTAAGGATAAATCTTCCTCTATTTTTGGCTTTTGCTGAGATAACAATGCCCTTAAGCTTTTCAGTGTTCTGTAGAAGTCCATTTGTCTGACTGAAAAGTACTGCTTAGTAAATGCATTTTATCTTTCTGAGGTCCTAATAAAGGATTTTATACCCCCCCCCAAAAAAAAATAATGTTTTATAATTTTCAGTACATAGATCTTTCACATTATTTATATGTTTCTTTAATAAAAATTAAAAAAATGGAAAAGAAACTTTAGTAATTTTTTTAGTTTTAAAAAATCTAATTTATATTTTTAAGGTACTAGAGGCTCAGTGCATGAATTCATGCACCAGTGTGGTCCCTCGGCCTGGCCTGTGGGATCAGGCCTAAACTGGCTCTCCGACATCCCCAGAGGGGTCCCTGATTGTGAGAGGGCACAGGCCAGGCCCAGGGAACCCACCAGTGCACCATTGGGGCTGAGGAGGGATGCTGGAGATTGGCCAGCTGGGAAGGGACAGCAGGAGGGCTCCAGGGCATGTCTGGACCATCTTGCTCAGTCCCAATCAGCCAGACCCCAGAAGCAAGCTAACCTATCAGTCAGAGCATCTGTCCCCTGGTGGTCAGTGCATGTCATAACAAGCGGTTTAGTGGTCTTAGCATATAATTAGCATGTTATGCTTTGGTTGGTTGAACTGACAACCCGACGACCGGACACTTAGCATATTAAGCTTTTATTATATAGGATAATTGGTTCTTGGTCATACTTAATTGGGCTTCTTTGTAATTCATTGGATAAATATTACCTACCACATAATAGTAGTGCTAAGAGTAATAGTGGTAGTAGTAGAGATACAAATTCAACTTTGGTCTGAGGAATAAGCATATTCTTTCTCAAAGAAGTTTTTAAAAAATGTAAGAAAACCTAACCTAAGAATGAAGCAGGGATAGCTGTGGACATGATTAGTGATTCAGTAGGGACATCAGGTTCATTGACTGAATTGTCATTCACAGGTGGAAGCAGTGGCTCATCTCCAGTGATGTCTAGTGGAGGGGCTTTGAACTCCTTGCTTTCTCCACCTTGTTCCCCGCCTACATTTCACTTACCTACAAGTTCCCTTGGAATGGCCTATCCGGAGGTGTACCTGCACAGTATCAACTTGCCCCTTTGCTACAAGATTTGTCCAACTGATTTTTGGCAACAGCAGCCTCTTGTCTTGACTGCCGCTGAAAACCTAGCAAGCAACAGCAGTTCTCAGTCGTTAAGCCCACTCATGATGGAAGTTGCCAATTCAAAAAAAAGTTCATCTACAGACGTCAATGGGCAGTGTCTATCAGAACACAATTCTTCCAATCAAATACTGTATGGATTTCAGGCAACTGGAAACATTTTATCACCAAACCTCATTGCCAGGGAAACAGTTCATTGCTCTTTCCATCCTTCCTTTTGCTTTTATAGGTACAATTTCACTATGCCATCTAGACTGGTGAATGCTTCCAACCATCTCAAAATGAATGACAATACTCAAGTTTCTTTTGGAGAAGGCAAATGCAATCATGCTCATTGGTATCCAACCATTAATCATTGCCTTTAATGAAATAGTCACATTACTATAACAATTAAAAGTAAGCACACAGTTTTTCATTTGTATCCAGATAACAGTCAAGAGTTATTGGGCTTAAAAAACTTCATTATCAGAGAGCATTTCTCTGTTATGCATTTAAAGTGCCTTATTAAATGTTCATGAGAAGTCACATTCATTTTTCACCTATGCCAAATATGATCCATAATAATCTCTGATTACAATGGCTTTGGGCCTCAAAATAAGATTCTCAATAAATGTTATGTTTTGAGATGAACTACCAATGAAAATTTACCCCAGGAGATGAAGTCTGTAATTATAGTGAAGCCAGTGTACCATATCAATTGCTCTTACACATTGACAATGACCAAAAGAAGATGGATTTAATTTCTGTGAAATCAGTGAAACAATTCTAGATCTATCTATGAATATTGGCTTCATTGTAATTGTCTTTTTAGTAATTGCAGGAGAAAATTTCATTGTTCATTTGTCTTATACTTTTATATTATATTATATCTGTATTATATATACTAGTAGCTGATGAAGGGGCTACTAATATCAATATTAAGGTGCAAGTAAAGATGCAAACATTTAAATATTAATTTTTGAAGGCTAAAGATCATTTAATCCTGAGGGAAAATGAAGATTAAATGAAATGCAAACTATTATAAATAAATTCAATCTTTTATTTTCTTTTATTTTCAAATCATTCAAAAGCACTTTTTATTTATTCCTTTAACAAATCTGGTATTTTATACAGTTTACAAAAGAAAATTATTGTAGTTATCCAAAAAGATTATGAAATTTGGACTTGAAGGGAAAGAATATATTTGAGTCCATAAATATAAAAATACCATTACATTGTTACAATTTAATTCCACTCCTATACAATGATCACAGTAAATTGGACTAGACAAAGGTATCATAAACAAGACTTTATTTTAAACTAAAATGTTTATGAAGTTGAAAAGTTTCCTTTCACCTGATCCTAAATGTTTTATTACCAATAAAACATTGGTAATAAAAGGCTAATATCCAAATTTTCGCCTTGACTGGGAGTTTGGCCTGGAGTTTGATCAGGGGGATGGCTGGCCAACCTCTCGCAGACCCTTCCCCCAGCCAGCTCTGCCTAATCGGCCCTAATTGGGGCGGGCTGGCTGGACCCCACCCATGCACAAATTCATGCACCAGGCCTCTAGTATATATATAAACGATATATCTTTAAAATTAATCAGATTTTAATTTTAATCCTGCTAACTCTACCATTATTAACCCATGGCTCTTCATATCACCATGGCATGACCTAACTTTTGACAAACTAACCAAACTTTTAAACTGCTTTTTCTAACTTTTCTAAAACATATTAATAAAAACATATCATTACTTATTTTGTCCAAAATAATTATTTTCTCTTAAATGTTTCTTCATTTCTGGGAGTAGGCTTAGAACAGCCTATGGTTACACTCAAACTGAGTATGCTAGTAGAGATGAAATATTATGTTGCCCCAAAATAACTAGGCATCTTTATAAAAGTCTGAAGCAGAACACATGTACTACCTTGGTTTATCAAATCAAGGATTAAAGCAGTAAGTATACTTTATTACTGTCTACTGTAAAGCTTAAAAGTTGTAAGCTAACATTTACTGCTAAAATAAACTTTGATTTTTAAAGCAGAAAAGCCTGTCATATGATAATGAAACTTATTCTGATAGCTTACATGACAGATATTCAATAATTAATGACACAATATTTAACTGAAAATTTCAGAAAATCTCTAAGTTACTTTCCAAATGGTAATATTTATGAGAAGGCATTAATTTTATAGTTGCTCTAGTACATTTACCCCTAGTACATTTTAATATATGTTTTATATTTCAAACTACAGGCCCAGTACACAAATTCATGCACGGGAGGTGGCCCTCTGGGTGGCCTGCAGGGATTGGGCCAAAACTCACAGTCCAACACTGCCTGCAGCTCCTATCTGCCCCCAGCTGCCCTCCCTGCTGGCCTAGTCACCCCCAACTGCCCTCTTCTGCCAGCCATCTTGTGGTGGCTATCTTGTGCAAGGGTGTGATGTTCAATTTGCATATTGCCTCTTTATTATATAGGATTGTAAAATATTCAAACATTAATATTGTTGTTTCAATTTACTATACTACAAAAATGAAGATTTATATTTTTCTCTTACTATAAAGGTAAGCATTCATGATATTTCACTGATATTAGGTATGGGTTCTATCTATGGACTGAGAATGGACCTGACTTCATTCTTTTCTAAGTTTAGAATATGTCCATGGCAGAAAAATAAATGAACAATTAGAATCAGGAAGTGATGAATAAGTGAATCAGTCTTTGAATAATCAGATCTCTGTGATAAAAATTTGACAATGTGCCAAATAAAGACAAGTGTCTGTATTGGACATTATGGAAAATTTACCTTTCATCCTTCTAATCATTTATATTATGCACCTAGGGGAAAATCATGGTGTACATAAAGTAGGTAATGTGTCTTTCAGGTGTTACTGATATGCTAAACTGAACATGATTGAAATAAATGTTTTGTATAAATATTTAAAATATATTTTACAAAACTCTACAAATATATATATGTTTATATTTCCCAAAATGTGTATGCTTTGAATAATTATAAAGTCAGTGTTTATTAACATTTTCAAAATATAAAAGAATCTACAGAAATTAATCATTTTTTGTCATGCCTGTTTTCAAACCGATGACCATTCTGGTCCAGGTACTGCTGATACTCAAAACAATGGAGTTGCAAACAGGATGGGAAGAGATCAACCAAAGAACTTGTATACATATATGCATAACCCATGGACACAGAAAATAGGGTGGTGAAAGCCTGAGGTGGACTAGAAGAATTAAAACCAATGATAAATACTTACTTTTTCTCATCATGGCCAGTAAACTATACACATTTTACTGAAGGAATACTTTGATAGGAGCACTTATTTAAGTTTGTGCATAGAAAGGGAGTGGATTGACAATTCTCAGAGGGATAGGAGTGTGGGTGGTGTGGGAAGAGACTGGACAAAAATTGTACATCTATCGATGAGGACAGTCGGGGGGAGTAAGGGCAGAGGGTAGGGTAGGAACTGGGTGGAGGGTAGATATGTGGGGAAAAGAGAAACAATTGTAATAATCTGAACAATAAAAATTTATTTTTAGTAAAATGGATCAAAGGCCTAAATATAAGGCCTGAAACAATAAATTACATAGAAGAGAATACAAGTACCAAACTTATGGACCTTGGTTGTAGAGAACATTTTATGAACTTGACCCCAAAGGCAAGGGAAGTAAAGGCAAAATTAAATTAAATTAATGGGATTATATCAAATTAAAAAGCTTCTGCACAGCAAAAGAAACTGACAAGACAAAGAAGCAACCAACTAGATGGGAGATGATATTTGCAAATAGTACCTCTGACAAAGGTTTAATTTCCAAAATATATAGAGAACTCATAAAGCTCACCACCAAAGAAACAACCCAATTAAAAAATCGGGAGAGGACCTGAAATACACCTCTCCCAAGAAGCCATATGAACAGCTAATAGATATATGAAAATATGTTCACCCCCTTTAGCAATTAGGGAAACGCAAATCCAAACTACAATGAGATACTACCACCACCACCACCATTAAAGTGGCTATTATCAATAAGACAAGCAATAACAAGTGTTGGAGAGGTTGAGGAGAAAAGAAAACCCTCATTCGCTGCTGATGGGAATATAGACTGGTACAACTACCGTGTTTCCCCGAAAATAAGACATCCTCCGAAAATAAGACTTAGCACAACTTTGGGAGAAAAAATTAATATAAGACACTGTCTTATTTTCGGGGAAACAGGGTACTATGGAAAGCAATCTGGTAATTCCTCAAACAATTAAGAATAGAGCTACCAAAAAATCCAACAATCCCTCTCCTGGATATATACCCCTCAAAAATACGTATTCACAAAGATAGATGCACTCTTATGTTCATTGCATTATTCACAGTGGCCAAGACATAAAAATAACCAAAGTATTTTGTGATAGAGGATTGGATAAAGAAGAGATTGTATATATACACAATGGAATACTATTCAGCCATAAGAAAGGATGAAATAGAGCCATTTGCAATAACATGGATGTACCTTGAGAACATTATGCTAAATGAAATAAGTCAATCAGAGAAAGCTAAAAAACATATGATTTCACCAATATGTGGAACATAAAACTGAAACTGGTGAAACTGGTGTGGTGGTTTCCTGAGGAAAGGGGAAGGGGAATAAAGGAGTCCCAATATATGGTTACGGGAGAAGATTTCACTTTGGGTGGTGGGCACACTGTGCAATATACAGATGTTGTAACATAAAAGCTCACACCTGAAACCTACACTGAGTGGCCAAATTATTATGCTCTATGAACACATAATAATCTGACCATTCAGTGTATATCCTATATAATAAAAGGCTAATATGCAAATTGTCCCCTCGACCAGGAGTTCAACCAGCAGACAGGCCAGCCAACTGCCCATGTCCCCTCCCCCTGGCCAGGCTGGCTGGACCCCACCCATGCACGAATTCATGCACCAGGCATACCAGGCCCTTAACATATATTATGTGTTCAGGGATCATAATAATCTGGCCACTCAGTGTATATGATTATATTATCCAATGTGACACCAATAAATTTAATAAAAATGGAAAAAACATTTGACTCTATATTGAAATCTGTGAAATTTGCCACTTGTTAAAAATCAGTTACTGAGTTTATTCATTTGAAATATTTTTCTTTAGTGTCATTTATGCAATGATTTGTTGAGAGGAATAAAAATAAGTATAAGGCATGGTGGGGGTTTTTCCCTTAAAGGAGTTTATAGTCCATTTGGCAGAACTTCAATGTACATTAAAAACAGTTAAAAATAAAGTTAAAACAGTGTAAATGGCTTCCAATGGTTCAATAGAATAAAACACCAAAAAATTCATAATGATTATCTATATATATAAAAGGCTAAGTGTCCATCCATCCAGTAGCTATGATGCACACTGATCAACACGAGCTGCCATGACACGCACTGGCCATCCTATCTAATAAAAGAGTAATATGCAAATTAACCATCACTCTGCTGTACCCATAAGCCATGCTCACCAGCCAATCAGGAGTAAATATGCAAATAAACCCAATCAAGTTGGCTATGGCAACAGAGAGAGCAGGAGGGAGGCTTATGTTTCCCTGGCAATAAAGGAAGCCAAGCTTTGCACCTGACCTTGCTGGCATAGGCCTCCACTCAAGGCTACAAAGTTTCAATGATAGAAGATAAATAAATCCAAACAGAAATGACGGCAGTCACAGAACTGGAAAGAGCAGGAGGCTAGGGTTGCCCCAGCTATGGAGGAAGCCAAGCTTTTTGCACACCCTGGACGGTCCAGGCCTCCACTTAAGGCTACAAAGTTTCAATTATAGAAGATACATAAATCCCAGCAGAAATGGCTGCCACCACGAAGCAAGCAGAAGGCTTGGCTCCACTCCAGGCTACAAAGTTTCAAATGTAGAAGATAAATAAACCCCAGATACCAGGGCCTTTGCTTGGGTCACCAGGGGGCATGGCCAGCCTACAAACCACCACAGGCCCCTCACCCAGGCCACCCCATGCCCCAAAGGAACACCCACCCTGATCCTGAACATCCTTCTGGGCAAACTATCCAGCCCCCACCTGTGCACCAGACCTCTATCCTATCTAATAAAAGGGTAATATGCAGATTGACCATCACTCCAACATACAAGATGGCTGCCCCCATTGGTCAAAGATCCTGCCCCCATGTGGACAAAAGATTGCCACCACAAGATGACCAGTAGGGGATAGCAGTTGGGAGGAACCAGGCCTGCAAGGGAGGACAGTTGTGGGTGATCAAGCCTGCAGGGAAGGGCAATTAGGGGTGACCAAGTTGGCAGAGGAGGGAAGTTAGGGATGATCAGGCCTATAGTGGAGAGCAGTTGGGGGAGTGGGGGGGACCGAAGCCTGCAGGGGAGAGCAGCTGGAGGGGACCAGACCTGCAGGGGAGGGCAGTTAGGGGTGACCAAGCCTGCAGGGGACAGCAGTTAGGGGAAAACAGGCTGGCAGAGGAACAGTTAGGCATCAATCAGGTTGGCAGGGGAGTGGTTAGGAGGTGATCAGGCTGGCAGGCAGAAGTGATTAGGGGCAATCAGGAAGACAGGCATATGACCAGTTGGGAGCTAGCAGTCCTGGATTGTGAGAGGGATATCTGACTGCCCATTTAGGCCCAATCTAAATGGGCAATTGGATATCCCTCAAGGGGTCCCAGATTGGAGAGGGTGCAGGCTGGGCTAAGGGACACCCCCCCCACACACCCAGTGCACGAATTTCATGCACCGGGCCTATAGTCTATAAATATAAAAGGTTAATATGCTAAGTGTCTGCCCAACCAGTTGCTATAAGGCAAAATGGCCATCAGGGAGCAGACGCTTAATGCAGGAGCTGCTATGATGCACACTAGCCATTTACAGAGAAACAGTACTATGGACCTGGCACCCACAAAGCAACACTTACCTTCCCCCAAGTGGAACACAGGTCCCACCACCATCCTGAAATGACAGCCCACCAAATCACAGCCAATGCTGCCGAGACCCCATGGTGCAAAATGAGACCTATAGCATATCCCAGCCCTGAAATGGTGGCTGTGGGCACCAGGCACCAGGTAATGATATCAACGCTCAGGAACCTCTCCCTAGCGACTAGCCTCCTTGCAGTTTCTTCAGCCCAGGAACACGACTTGCTTTATAGCCAGGTGCAAACATTTTACACTTTAACCAAATGTCTGTGAAGAATTTTCTTTTGCCTCATCTTATTTGATCCTCACAGAAGTCCTGGAGTAGGTAGATAGGAGACTCAGTGGAATCCTATTTTCTTTTCATTATCCAGAAAACAGAGATTTAGAAAGCTTAGAAATTTGACCCAACTAAAAAGAAGAAATGGTTGACCTTGAAGATGACTTCAGGTTTTCTCACTGTGCAGAATATAGTCAAACACTGCTGCAGTTAAATATTTTACCCTTTGTTCTCCCTGCGTGATCTACAATAATAATCTGCTTTGCATTGATATTTATTGCTGTGTTGCTGACAATTACTTGAAAGAGAAGTTGGGGTGCTTCACTGGGCTGGAAAAGGTTTAGCTAAATCAGAAAGCAGGTCTAATTAAGCAAGTTTATTCTCTCTATATAAAAGGCTAAGTTGACTTGCACATTTTAAAGCTCTTGCTGAATGCCAATTGCACATGTGTGTTTTGATCTGTCATTGTTGGTCATGAATTTGTTTGACACTTATATTATAGAGAAAGGGCAAATAGCAGTATTAAAATATTTCTTCTAATTAATTTTCTTTCAATGTGCATGAATCTGTGCACGAGGACACTAGTAAGTGATGTAAGAGTTTAGAGGAGCACAGTGATATTTTATGACTTACTGGAGATGATGGAAGCTAAACTAGGTTCTGAAGGAGAGAGTAAAAAAAGTGATAATAAGGAGCACTTAACATAACTACTCTGTGTCAGGTACCTTCTTCAGCATTGTATATACTCGTTCATTTACAGTAATGCTCACAAACATGCTAGGAAACACAGAGAGTTTTAGTAACTTGCCTAATGTAATGTAGTTAATAGTGTTGGAATAAAACACAGGCCAGCTGTGTTTTAACAACTGTACTATTCTATCCATGATATTCTAGGACTAGTGAAGCAAATGAACAAAAGCACAATAGGGTATACTAAGACCAATGAGAGGGGTCTGAGTTTGATAATAAAAAAAACTATGTATTTCTGAAACTTCTGCTCCTGCTTCTTTTGAGTTTAGGATTCTTCATCACATCTAGTTACAATTAATGCCTATGGCCTAGGATTGTCAATGATCTGCAAACACCCACGGACTAAATATTGTCAACCCTACCTGTCAGTTATTTTCTCTAAATATGTAATTTATTGAGTTTATGAGTAGGCTATTTATATATGTTGTGTTTGTCTTTCTCTATATGGTGTTAGTTAGTAACTTTGGATTTATAATTCAGATGCTTAATATTATGCCATTAGGTCAGTTAGCATTGGTTTTTTCAGGGTCTTGCCTTTAAGATCAAGCCTTAGAGCTTTAATCTGACTTGTGATGGGGAGCTATTGGATGTGTTTGGGTAATAGAATATTACAAAAATTGTGATATTTTATCTGACAACTTTATGCAGGATAGATTGTAAAATAAGAAAATAGTTTTCAGAAATGAGAAACTATATCATTTACTTTGATAGGATTTTTTCTGCTGTTAGGCAATAAAACTGTATGATCAAAAAATTCTAAGATTTTAAAACTATTTACTTTTCTAACATTTTTATCTTGTTTGTTTGTTTGTTTGTTTATTTATTTATTTATTTATTTATTTATTTTAGAGAAAGAAGGGAGAGAGAGAGAAATACCAAATTATTGTTCCACTTTTTTATGCATTCATTGGTTGATTGTTGCAATCAAACTTGCAACCTTGGCATATTAGGACAATGCTCTAACCAACTGAGCTACCTGGCTAAGGCTCCATCAATATGTTTTATAATTTTTAAATGTAATCCTCACCCGAGAATATGCTTTTATTGATTTGAGAGAAAGAGAGAGATCAATCAGTTGCCTCCCTCACATATCCCAACCAGGGACAGAGTCTGCACACTGGGTATGTGCCCTGACGAGGAATTGAACCTGCAATTTCTTGGTGTATGGGACGACACTCCAACCAATTGAGCCATACCGACCAGGGCTTATTTTTTTATTTTTAAATTAATGTTTACTTTCCATTTATTTTGTATTGGTTTCAAGAGTATAGATTATTGGTTAGACAATCATATACTTTACATAGTGTTCCCCTCAATATTTTCAGTACTCAATGTTAGGTTGATGCCAAGAGGAACCAGGCTGAATGAAATTTATAAATTTATTGTTACATCTGCAAACATAAGGGCTGAGACCAAAGTTATGTCAGCCAACAGAGGACAAAGTGTTTATGTTTTTTATGTGGGTCGAGGCTAGCAGTTAAGCTGGGTGCAGGTTCAGGCATTTGCAAGGAGTGGGTCTAGAGCTGCTCTTCTTGGCCAATTAGCTGTCTCATGTGACACCTGAAATGAGAATAACAGGAAATCACAGAGGTCAGGAGCCCCAAGTGGTGTACAATGGAAAATTACTGAGTGCAGGGGAGAAACTGAGCATAGGGGAAAGGTACAGAATATGCCTAACACTCAACTTGTACCACACATAGTTATTGTAATATTGTTGACTATATTCCCTATGCTTTAATTTACATTCCCCTGACAATTTTGTAACTACCTGTGAGAATCATGCCAGATGCCAGATAGTCAAGACCTTGTTGATAGTATAACAGAATGGCCAAGGCCACTCTGAACATGGAAATCATAATCAGAATGTTCAAAGCTAAAATATCATAAACGAGTGCAAGGTCACAGTGATCTCATGTTATACTACACACATGTTCCTTTCTATAACCCAAATGACTAATGCCATAGTAAGCTAGATGTCTCTTTTGTGTAAGTAGTATAATACATGTTAGCCAGCCAGTGTTCTGGGCAGAGGAATGTACTAGAAAAGCTGAGGCAGGCTTAGAGGATGTAGTACCAATGTGATCAGGAAAGACTAGAGAAGCTGCTGGGGCAGAGAGCTCAGGTGCCCCTACTATCTGAAGCAGTGAGTCTGGGGCAGAATGTGGCTGCTCAGATAATAACTGTGGGTACAGAGACTGATGCTGCTATGTAGGAAAGATGTATTGGGTTTATCAGCCAGTGTGAAGCTGTCTGTTTTATGGACTGCTTAAAGAATTGTTTTGTATGATGGCTATATGGCCACTGGCTTCCACAATAAAGACTCATTCTTATACACCCACAACTTCTCGTGGCTTCTCCATCTAAGACCCAGTATCCAAAAATATCCCGACTCTGGCAAAGGGGCTCAGCTCCGACAGTTAGTACAATGGACAGGGTTTGAGAAGAAACCTGCCCTGACAGTGGCATAGTCGTTAGTATAATTCAGAAGAATATATGGACTCAGAGCAGCAGTGCTCTTGCTGTATCTGACACTACAAATTGTACTTCTTAAACTCTTCATTTCTTTCTCCCAGTCCCCCACCTCACCTTCTATAAGTCTGTTTTAATTTTGTTGGTTAATTTAGTTTGTTCTTTAGTTTCCACATATAAGTGATATAATATGATATTTGTCTTTCTTTGACTTATTTCACTGAGTATAATATCCTCCAGGTTCATTCATGTTGTTGCAAATGGTAAGATTGTATCCTTTTATATGGCTGAGTAATATTCCATTGTATATATGTATCACAGCTTTTTTTATCCACCCATCTATTGATGGGCACTTGGTTCTTCCATATCTTGGCTATTGTAAAGAATGCTGCAGTGAACATAGGGGTGCACATATTCTTTCAAATTAGTGTTTCAGTTTCTTAAGATAAATCCCCAGAAGTGGGATTGCAGGATCATAAAGCAAATCAATTTTTTAATCTTTTTAGGAGACTCCATGCTGTTTTTCATAGTTTCTGCACCCGTCTGCATTTCCAACAGTGCATAAGGGTTCCCTTTTCTCCACATCCTCCCCAGCACATGTTGATTGTTGACTTATTGATGGTAGACATTCTGACAGGAATGAGGTAATATCTCATTGTGGTTTTAGTTTTCATTTATTTGATTAGTGGCATTGGGCATCTTTTATATGTCTATTGGCCATTTGAATGTACTCATTGGAAAAGTGTATATTCAGGTCCTCTACTCATTTTTATTTTGATTGGTGGTGGTGGTAGTGGTGGTGGTGGTGGTGTGTGTGTTTGGGGGGTGGGCTATTGAGTAGGATGAATTCTTCATAAATTCTGGATATTAACCCATTATCAGCTGTCTTCTCCTATTTAGAAGGTTGTCTTTTCATTTTTAGATGGTTTCCTTTTCTGTGCAAAAAGCTTTTTAGTTAGATGTGGTATCAATTGTTTACTTTTTCTTTTGTTTCTTTTGCCCAAGGATATATATAAGGAAAAATATTGCTATGAGAAATGTCAGAAATTGTACTGCCATGTTTTCTTCTAGAGAATTTATGGTTTTGAGTTTTACATTTAAGTTTTTAAGCCATTTTTAGTTATTCTTGTGTAACATGTAAGATGGTATCCATCAACATGGTTTATTGACCTAACATTAAACTGAGGATGTTTGCCACATATAGAATTATGTTTGCCTTTAACTTTTTTTTAGAAGGCCTCAATGCATCAATGTAGAATATGCAAGATTTTAACTTTCAGTAAGATATTTTCTATTTCAGGCTGTCACCAAAATTTGACAGGAAAAAAATGTTAAAGTTACAGTTTCACTTACATGTCATTAAGTATACTTTAAGATGTTTGAATTACTTCTCACTATAAATTCACTTTTAAGACAAGAAGCTATTCAAAATCTCCTGATGTATTTGTCAATTTAAGAAGTTTTAATTTAAGGAAGTTTGCATTGTTGCTTTTTATTTTTTCTTTATTTTGCTTAAAGACATATAATTCACATATCAATTCTATTTTTTATGATGCTTGCTCCAAATCTTCTCCCACAAGGGGAGGCCCTACTCTTCTACAATTTCCTCAAAGTCTAACCTACCAGCTGTAAACACTTAACAACTAATCAGCTGAATTCAGCTCACCTGTGTGAGTGATCCTTGACAGCTCCATCTGCTTTAAATCAGTGTTTTTTATGGTTGCTTTTTCTGTAAAAACTTAAAGGGAAGAGAACTAATTAAATTGCAAGATTACTTTCAGCTATTTTGAGTGTCATTTAAGGTACAAAATGTTTTAAAAGATACACTTACTTTAATGCATATGTCTAATCAACAGATGGCTACCATATTGTTGGCAATAAATACTATTGACAGCAAATACAGCACAAATGACAAGGAAGTCAGATATGGATTCCAGTATAAATAGGGAAAGGATCCTATTGGGAAAATTGAGAAAATGCTAGTTAAAAATTAAAATTCTGCCTCTAAATCTTTAAAATATACAAAACATTTATAAAAAACATTTTACATGGCAGAAATTACTATGTTGTCTAATGTAAATGCCAAATTGCTTAAAGGAAAGGGGAAGTCTATAATACTCACAATGAGGCTAACATTGTATTTGGCTTGGTCATGGTGATTTGGAAGATCACTGAAGAACAAAACAGTGCCTTTCAGATTACTATGTAGAAAAGGAATGTAGATTTTAAAGGCATCATGGAGACAGTGAGAACTTGGAAAATGTATGACCTCCTTTTACTCTCACTTGCACTCTTTTATATTGATCTACCTGCTTCTTTATGGGAGCTGACATCTAACAAAAATATCATAAACCTCACCCAGCCAATAAAAGCCTTATTTCACCAGAATAATAATGTAGAGCTATTGACTATAAAATAGATTTTACATACACCCACACCTAGCTGTATATAAGATCCTACTATTAAAAAAACTTTACAATTAAAAAGCATTAGTCTTCCCCCAGACATTCGTTCATCCCCCTTTATAATACCCCTAAGTTAATTAGCCTAATTTTTGCTTACTAACATCAAAGAAAAAGCCTAGGCTGCTTTGCTTAGAGTTAGTAAGAGTCAGTAGGAGACTACTTGGCTTGATGTAAGGTCCAGGTGCTCCCCATTAAATTGCAAAGGCAGAACTAACACAAAATTAGTTAGCCTAAAGCGGAGAGCACTGATCTTTCCCCTGTTCTGAATTTTCAAATTGAATTAGGGTGGGTATAAATGCCAGACAATTTTTACTAGTGTAATGAAAGAAAAAACTCTTCAGTAAGAAAGTTGCATGACTTTTGAAGAACTCTAAGACATCAGACATGAGATGGCCCTTTATATATTACTTAGTTAAGTTCACCCTTAATTGTACAGATGAGAAAACTGAGGTAAAGGGTGGTGGCCTTACTGGCCCAAGGTTTCCTAGAAATAGATTTCTGCTAAATGTCATGAGATTTTCCAGGAAAGTAATCTTCATAGGCCTAAAACAGAGTCATGCCCTGTAGGTTACCTGGAAAAATGTGAAATTGTTCTTACTATATAGCTCTGAAGTGACCTTATAAATCTGTAAAAAGTATTTCCCTTATAGAAAAAAAAAAGACTCATCAAATAAATGCTGTGCTCAGATACACTAGGCCAGTGGTTGGCAAACTCATTAGTCAATAGAGCCAAGTATCAACAGTACAACGATTGAAATTTCTTTTGAGAGCCAAAATTTTTAAACTTAAACTTCTTCAAATGCCACTATGTCAAAATAAACTCGCCCAGGCCATGGTATTTTGTGGGAGAGCCACACTCAAGGGGCCAAAGAGGCCATGTGGCTCGCAAGCTACAGTTTGCCGACCATGGCACTAGGCATTAGCAACAACTCTGTACAGAACTTCAATATTGATTCAAACATTTGATTTTCAAAATAATAAATAGTGGAGGATTCAGAAAATGGTGGTGGAATAGACAGACATGTTCCAAGCCTTGTCCCAGAGCAGAAAGAAAGAACAGCTGAAGGTCATACTGGGAGTGTTTATTGGTGACTTAAGGGACAGCTAAATTCTAGGAGAATATGAGGGACTGCTGGATAGAGTTCCCCTCTCCAGGCTGCTCCCACTGCTGCTGTGTCCCCTACCAGAGCTACAGACTCAGACAAGGAGACTGCACCATCTTGAAGGAGAAAGTGGATCTTATTGGAAGCCTGAAAATCTACAACTGCGGCAACCACCGAAGAGCTGTGAGCCCCAGAACACCAGTCCCCAATTGGCAAGAAACATGCGGATTCAGGGGAGCTCTACACTCCACCACAGAAAGGTCAGATTTTGCCTGGGATAAGGAGAGAAAGAGAGAACTACATAACCAGACATCTGGAGATGAGAGACCATGGGGAGACAAAGAAACCGTCAGTATAGTAAAGAAAAGCAGGCGTCACCAGAAAAGGAAGTAAATTAAGTAGAAGGTAGCAACATGTCAGAGAAAGAATTCAGAGAAATGGTCATAAGATGGCTGAAAAGAATGGGAGACAAATTCAACAATATGAGTAAGAACTAAGAGGAAATGAAGAACCAAGAAAAAATGAAAAATGACATTGCTGCTGTAAAGAACTCAATAAAAAGCATCAAGAGTAGACTAGAAGAAGCAGGGGACCACCTCAGGGAGCTAGAAGTCAAGATGGGGAAAAATACACAAGTAGAGAAGCTTCTACAAAATAAATAAATAAATAAATAAATATAAAGCAGGAGAGCCTAAGGGAACTTTGGGACAACAGGACACAAAACAACATCCACATAATAGGGATTCCAGAAGGAGAGGAAACTGAGCAAGGAATAGAAAATCTGTTTGAAAAATAATGACAGAAAACTTCCCTGATATACAGAAGAAAAAACCCACATAACTTCAAAAAGCCCACAGAGTTCCAAGCAAAATGAACCCCAAAAGACTGACACCAAGGCATACTCTAATTAAATTTGCAAACACCAATGACAAAGTAAGAATCTTGAAAGCATCCAGAGAGAGACAAAAAATTACATACAAAGGAACCCCCATCAGACTAGCTACTGATTTCTCAACAGAAACTCATCAGGCTAGAAGGGAATGAAATGAAATACACAGAGTCACGCAAAGGAAGGGTATGAATCCAAAAATACTGTGCCCAGCAAGGCTATCAATCAAAATTGAAGGTGAAGGTGAAACCAGGAGTTTCACAGACAAAAAAGGACTAAGGGAATTTATTACCACCAAACCAGCAATGCAAGAAATGCTAAAGGGTCTGCTGTAAAAGAAAGAAATAGGAAGCGAAGAAGGAACACAGGGATAAAGAATAAAAATGGCAACAAATAAGTACCTAACAATAATAACTTTAAATGTAAATGGATTAAATGCCCCAATCAAAAGACATAGGGTAAAGGATTGGATAAGAAAACAAGACCCATATATCTGCTGTCTATAAGAAACCCACGTCAAGAAAAAAGATGCACACAGACTGAGGGTGAAGGAATGAAAAAAGTTTTTCCAGGAAAATGGAAATGAAAAGAAAACTGGGGTAGCAATACTTATATCTGACAAATTAGATCTCAAAGTGAAGGACATAACAAGAGATAATGAAGGCCACTTTATAATACTAAAGGGAACAATTTAGCAAGAAGAAATAACTCTGGTAAACATATACACACCCAATACAGGATCTCCCAAATACATTAAAAAAAAAAAACTCCTTGAGGATATCATGAAAGAGACTGACAGCAATACAATCATAGTAGGAGACTTTAATACCCCACTATCACCATGAGACAAATCCTCTAAACAAAAAATCAGCAAAGAAATATCAACCCTAAATGACTCACTAGGCCAGATGAAATTAATTGACATCTTCAGAACATTTCACCCCAAAGCCACAGAATATACAGTCTTCTCAAGTGCACATGAGACATTTTCAAAGATAGACCATATATTGGATCATAGGCAAAGTATCTTCAAATTCAAGAATATAGAAATCATATCAAGCATCTTCTCAGATCACAGTGGCATAAAACTGGAAATTAACTACAATAAAAAACAATCCAAAAAAAATGACTAACCAGCATGCTATTAAACAATGCCTGGGTTACCAGACATCAAGGAAGACATTAAAAAAAACATCGTGGCAAAAATGATAATGAAAACACAACAATCCAAAATCTATGGGACACAGTGAAAGCACTCTTGAGAGGGAAGTTCATATCTCTACAAGCCTACTGGAAAAAAAAAAAATGGTAATAAATTATCTAACCCTAAAACTCAAAGAGTTAGAAGATAGCAACAAGAAAAGCCCAGTGTAGGAAGAAGGAAGGAAATAATAAAGATCAGATTGAAGATAATGACATAGAGACCAAAAAGCACTAAAAAGATCAACAAAACCAAGACCTGGTTCTTCGAAAGGATAAAGAAGATTGATGAATCTCTAGCCAGGCTCACCAAGAAGCAAAGAGAGAGGACCCAAATAAACAAAATCAGAAATGAAAGAGGGCAGTCTGGAATGTATTGTAGTAACAACAGACCCCAGACACCCAGATCAATTCTCTTACATAGACAGCTGGTTAGGAATTGCTCAAATCTTGCCTCCTTGGGTCTGGTTCTGTAAGGTTTTAGTAGTAGAAGAAAAGAAATAGGTCCCTCAGAAGGGAACCCAACCCCTTGTTTTGCCATCTCCATATGTGCCACAGGCAGCACCAAGTGCTTCCCCAGCTGGTCTGAAAGGTCCAGAAACACTGCCCCCTTCCATTTCTCCTCAACCAGGCTCTTTAGAGCCAGTTGGGCAGCGCTTGTGTTTAGCCAATCAAGGGCCCAGGTCACAACCAGCAAATCAGATGCCTCTAAGGGAGATTCGGGGTGCCAAAGTAGTTGTCGAAGATGGGACCTTTCAGGAGGGTTGGCCAGTCTATTATTATCAGCCCTTTACAAGTGACATCTTGATTTGGAAACATCACACCCCAGCTTATTCTGAAAAACCTCGGGCCATGATACCCTGTTTCCCCTAAAATAAGACAGTGTCTTATATTAATTTTTTCTCCCAAAATTGCGCTAGGTCTTATTTTCAGGGGATGTCTTATCTTTCCATGCGCTAGGTCTTATTTTCAGAGGATGTCTTATTTTCGGGGAAACACGGTAGCCCTCCTAGAAACGATCTTCCAGGCCCAGAAGCCCACCTGGGTGGACTGAGAGCAGCTTCTTTTCACGTTCTTTAACACTGAGGAGCACAGGAGAGTAGTAACAGAGGCTCATAAATGGCTCCAGACCCAGTCCCCAGCAGAAATATTCAATACAGACAGATGGGCCAAGAAGGCCTTCCCAGATGAGGAACCCCATTGGAACCCAAACTCAGAAGATGGAATGACTGGGCTAGAAAGATATCATCTGGCCTTCCTCCAGGGGGTCAGGGCCAGAGCCAAGAAGCCCACCAACATGGGTAAAAATCTCTGAGGTTTTCCAGAAGCCTGATAAAAGTCCAGCAGCTTTCTATGAGTCTTTCTGTGAGGCGTACTGGATCTACACCCCCTTTAGACCTGAGGCTCCAGAAAATCAAACCATGGTAAATGCCGTCTTTGTAGGCCAAGCTCCGCCTGACATCAGGAGAAAATTATAGAAACTGGAAGGGATTGCAGGAAAGAATGCTACCAGATAACTAACAAGGTTTTCATCGATCGGAGAGACAGTGCAGCAAGGAAGGAGGAAGAAAAGAGAATACAAAGAAGGGCCAAGATAATAGCAGAAGCTTTTAGAGGCTCAGGCTTCCAGACAGATCAGCAAGGATACAGACCTGGGGGAAAAGAAAGAGCAAGCCTGAGACGAGGCAGACCAGTGTGCCTATTGTAAGGAGACAGGACACTGGAAGAATGAATGTCCCAAACAGCAAAGTAAAAACACTGGGCCCCCTTTTTCATCCAGTGGCTATCAACCAGAGCCATTTGAAGCAGATTTCATTGGGATAGCAATGGCTGATTCCGACTAGGACAGACCGGGCTCACTTCAGCTAGGCGCCCACGAGCCCACGGTCAGAATGAAAATAGGGGACCAGACTGTGGACTTTATGGTTGATACTAGAGCTAAGCACTCAGTAGTCACTCAGAAAGCAGTGTCTCTCTCAGGAAAGGGGGTCACCATTATTGGAGCTACTGGGGACCAGACCCATCAGCCATTCGGCCGCCCTCACCAATGCCAACTTGTTGGTCATCATGTAATTCATGAATTCTTGTACTTGCCAGACTGCTCAGTGCCTCTAATGGGTAGAGACCTTTTAGCCAAAATGGGAGCAGAAATCACTTTTGCTTCAGATGGCTCAGTACAGCTTCACCTAGGTGAGGAGACCTCTCCAATAATCCTGTCCTTATAGTGCTGAGGGAGGAAGAATGGAGAATTTATATACCCCAGACAAAAGCCTCACCATTAGAACCTGAATTAGAGAAGTAATCCTAGGCAGAAGGGAATCCTCCAGGCCTGGCTAAAGACCACACCCTGATGCTAATTGACTTAAAGCCTGTTAAAATCCACCAATATCCAATTCCAAGGGAAGCACGCCTAGGAATTCAGGTCCACTTGGACCAGCTGCTTCAGTGGGGACTTGTTAAACAATGCAGGCCCCCATGGAATGATACAGATCTCTTGCCTGTCAAAAAGCCTGGGGGGAGGAAAGATGGCGGCGGAATAGATGGACGTATCCTGAGCCTTGTCCCGGAGCAAGTAGAGGAAGAAGCTGAAACAAGTGGAAATCAGCCCGAATTTGGTGAGGAGACGCAGCTGGTGAGATAGTTTGCACTGCCAAAACCGGTTTGGCTCAATGGATAGTGCGTTGGCCAGCGGACTGAACGGTCCCAGGTTCGATTCCGGTCAAGGGCATGTACCTTGGTTGCGGGCACATGCCCAGTAGGGGGTGTGCAAGAAGCAGCTGATTGATGTCTCTCTTTCATCGATGTTTCTAGCTTTCTATCCTTCTCTCTTCCCCTCTGTAAAAACTCAATAAAATATATTTTTTTTTAAAAAAAAGAGAATGAATTAAAAAGAGAGAGATAGTTTGCACCCAGGAAGGGCAGAAGTCTCTGGAAAAAGGTAAAATCGAGGATCTAAGCAGGAGAATCTGCCGTGCCACGCCTCTGTGGCCAGAGGGGTGGGAGAATCTACAGAATATAATGAACAACATAAACTGGGGGGGAAAATAGATCCAGAGTCAGAGAAACATCAATTAGAACGTCAACCCTCAGGGAAGAAATTGTGAGGTAATCAGAAACCCAAGAATGCCTGAGAACACCTTTCTAACCATGCTAGCAATCATTAGATGTACAGTAATATTACCTGGGGCAAATGGGGAAGTATTTTGGACTTGTGCTCCTGACCCTTCATAGGTAAGACCCCTTACGTGGGCTGATCCCCTGCCTAATGTAGTCACCAATAATACCAAACACCTTGGTCATCCAGGAGGACCATGTCGGGGGAGAGGGAGAGCAGAAAGGTATAATTACACAGGGGACTCCACCCAACTTCCCTTTTGTATGACACAAAATCAAAACACTGCCCCTTTGTGTATAAAAGTAAAGTGGTTTCTGGCTTGTGTGGACACCAAAGAAAGGGTGTCACTACTATCACTACTTGCTCCTGGGAGAGGTGCAGAAAATGTAACTAAGACCTTCTCTATACAAAAAGAAATGGACAGCCAGTTTGAAATGGAATTGCCATGGCCTAGAGCAAAGATTATCCTTACATGATATTATTCTACAATGTCATTTAAATTTTTCCCAAATTTGTGTTACCCCCACTACTTATAATAATACCTCGCAGCTTTGGGGATCAATAAAAAATCATCTTTTTTGGTTCTTGGAGACAATGATAACACATCTCTTGATATTTTAGAATTACAACAGCATAATATACAATATCCCAAGCAAACTTACAAACTAATTCTTTGAATGTCTGGCAGAAATTTAAAAAGGACATGGAAGGACTTAATCCCTCCCATTGTGTGGAGGGCCCCCTGGGAAGGCACCTGAGCATTCTATATTGGTCCCTCTTGCCCTTTTGGCCAATAGGGACCCTATTCACACAATTCAATTGCCCACAGCTGATGCCTGAGCTTTCTGTTCATGCTGAGATTTAAGCCTTGAGGTGGCTGGTACCATGGATCTGTCTCTCACCCAGTGGGGCGAGCTGGGCCCTCCCTGGAGAAGAAACCCAGGTTCCCCAAGATATGTGATCAGTGCTGGGGCCCCACCAGCAGGCAAGGGGATCCCAAGGCAGGAGCTGGGCGTGGAGGCCATGGGGGCATAGGGTACCAAAGAAACAGAACTGAACCTCACATCACCCAGCTTGGCCCCGGAGGATAGCTGGTTAGCCAGAGATGGGTAAGATTCCTCAGGGAAGAAACAACTTAAGACAGGCACAGTCAAGGAGGGGCCCATCAGGAGAGAACTTGGGGGTCAACAGAGGTGGGTCACAGACCCTCACTCCCCTTCCAACTTTGCAGGGACCTGAACCCTCAGGACCCATTCTGAGGGAAGTCTCCTGCCCCCATGGCTGCTTAACTTCCCATGTCCAGCTCAAATTGGGACCCAGGTAACAGACAGAGTTGGCCGACAGCAGCTGCCCTCTCACTACAATAAGACTAGTTTGAGTTGTCTTGTACCCATGGTGTGGGGAAGTGGTTTTTTTATATCTAAATCCAGCCTACCACTAGGAATGTTCAGGGCTTACTCAAGAAGGCAAATAATCCTTTCCACTAATACTTACAAGGTAAAATAAGATAGTTGTTAGGGTAATAAATTTGACAGTAAAATAGTAGACAAGTTTTCAGGCTAATTTAAATTGGCTAATTGAAATAAACAAATAAGCTAGAAAAATAAATTATACTGGACAAAAAGCAGTTCCTAAAGTTTAAAAAAAATACTTATTCATAGTTCATCTCATGATAAATTGCATAACATGTAATGAACCTAAAGCAGTCATATTATAGTGCAAAAATTAAAATTTAAAGCTATCAAGACTACATTATGAGCCGAAACCAGTTTGGCTCAGTGGTAGAGCATCGGTCTGCAGACTGAAAGGTCCCAGGTTCGATTCCAGTCAAGGGATGTACATTGGTTGTGGGCACATCCCCGGTAGGGGGTGTGCAAGAGGCAGCTGGTCGATGTTTCTCTCTCGTTGATGTTTCTAGCTCTCTATCTCTCTCCCTTCCTCTCTGTAAAATATCAATAAAATACATATTTTTTAAAAAGACTACATTATGAAATTTTCAAAAGGCTTCTAATATTTAAATAAAAAGGGGGGATAGTAGAAGAATATCATGTAAGTAAAAATATCCTGTAAGTAAATTGCATCTAGAAAATTTTTACTTTAGAAAATTAATTGTAATGTTAACAGCAAGACAACCATGAAAAACACACATCGTGTCAAAACAAGCCAGAGGAAAATCGTTTGCCCAAAAAATGAGAAAGGATCCCAAGTCAAATTTATAGAAAATATTCTTTTATTGTAGTTGAGAATATGTTTATATATTTTCAGAAAACAACTCCCAGACCATGTGGATTCTGGCAACAAAGAGGAATTGACAGGAGTGCTCCAGCCATGAAGACAGAAGAGAAGCAGTCCAGAGATGGAAGACACTGACATCACCTTGCCATACTAGCTGTCAGCAACTTTGCGTCACTGCAGGTTGCCCAGGACCAAACCAGAGAGGGTTGGACCTGTATTGCCACCATTTGTCCACTATCCAGAACTGAAATATCATTGCTGACATGTACACATAAGGAACTGTTTGACATTGAAATTGGGTCTCAAAAGAACTGTTGGCCCAGAAAGAAACTCACTATAGACTGATTCATTTGCCTTTCAACATAACCATTAATGTTTGTCTCATTTTCAGTTCTTCTAAGTGTATTTCTAGTAGGACATGATCTCACTCATCTAGGGGAAATGATGAACAACTTAGACTGATGAACAAGAACAGACCCAGAGACAAGGAGGCATGGATCAGACTGTTGGACCTCAGAGGGAAGGAAGGGAAGGGTGAGGATGAAGGGGGGAGATCAACCAAAGGACTTGTATGCATGCATATGAGCCTAACCAGTGGTCAGGGACAACAAGGGGTGGGGGCATGCCTGGGGAGGGGTGAAGGGTGGGTATGGGGGGATGAGGATAAATATGTGATACCTTAATCAATAAAGAATTTTTTTAAAAAAGCCTGGGACTAACAACTACCACCCAGTGTGGGATCTACAGTCTGTTAATGAGGCTGTTATAACCCCTCATTCAGCACTGCCAAGCCCCTACACTCTTCTCAGCCTCATCCCATCAGAGGTGGAATGGTTTATATGCCTAGATATGAAAGATGCCTTTTTCTGTATTCAATTAGTGCCTTCCAGTCAGCATCTATTCACTTTCAAATGGGAAAAGCCAACTACAGGGGCCAATGAGCAGTTCACCTGGATCAGACTGTCACAAGGGTTCAAGAACTCTCCTACTCTTTTTAGTGGAGCAGTAGCATCTGATCTGTATGAATTCCCAGGACAGGAATTGGGGTGTGGTCTACTCCAGTATGTAGACGACCTCCTACTGGCCAGCTCCACATGAGCTCAGTGCTGGGAGGGAACACGAGCCCTTCTGAGACTACTAACTGAAACAGGTTATCGGGTGTCTAAGAAAAAGGCACAGATTTGTCAGAAAAAAAGTCAAGTATTTAGGTTTCTGGATCACTCAAGGGAAACGAAGTCTAGGGACTGAAAGGAAGCAGACAGTTTGTGCCATCCCAGTCCTAGCACCCGGCAGAAGATTTGGGAATTCCTGGGAGCACCTGGGTTCTGTTGAATTTGGATCCCAGGGTTTTCAGGCCTGGCCAAGCCTCTCTATGAAGCTTTAAGAGGAGAAGAGAAGGCACCCATAGGCTGGAGTCCCAAACAGGAGAAGCCTTCGTCACCATAAAGGTAAGGCTCACTGAGGCCCTAGTACTAGGGTTACCAGATGTGATGTGAGACTTTAATCCTTTTGTACAGGAGAACTGAAGGGTAGCCCTAAGAGTGCTAACCCAGGAGTTTGGACTCCGGCAAAGACCAGTAGCTTATCTCTCCAAGCGGATTGACCCAGTTGCCTCTGAGTGGCCCCCGTGCCTCAGGGCCCTTGCAGCCACGGCATTATTAGTCAAGGAAGCAGATAAGCTTACCTTAGGAAAAAACTTAAATGTAAAAGTACCTCATGCTGTTGTCACCCTGATGGAAGCAAGGGGGAAACACTGGCTGACTCATGCTCAAATGACTCAGTATCGTGACCTGTTATGTGAGAATCCGCAGGTACGATTAGAAGCAGTGAGACCACTTCATCCTGCCACCTTTCTACCCATCACTGAGCATGATTGCCTGGAAGTCCTAGAGGAGGTTTATTCCAGCCGCCCAGATCTAAGGGATAGGCCCTGCAAAACGTGGACTTGGTATTGTTCACAGATGGCAGCAGCTTCTTAGTTGAACGAAAAAGACAAGCCACATCTGCAGTGGTATCAAACTTTGAGACAATTAAAGCACGGGCCCTGCCTGAAGGATGGTCAGCGCAGAGGGCAGAACTTTGGGCCCTAGTAAGAGCCTTAGAACTCAGTAAGAATAAGTGTACCAACATCTACATTGACTCATGCTATGCCTTTACTATCCTGCATGTGCATGGAAAAGAAATAAAAAATCAGAACGAGATTTTAAAGTTTCTAGAAGCAATCTGGGAATCAAAGGAAATAGCCATCACCCATTGCAAAGGTCACCAGAAAGGGAAAGACTCCGTTTCAGAAGGAAATCAGCATGCTGACGCCACAACCAAGCTGGCTGCTAAAGAACAAGCAGCACTGGCATGGATCATGTTGACCCCCCAATTACCTGAACCTCCAAAATACACTCCTCAGGAAGAGAAATGGGCCCAGTGAGAAGGGGGCAGGAGAACAAAGGAAGGCTGGTGAATACTCCCAGTTCATAGGGTCTATGTCCCAGAACAGTTAGCCCATAAGGTAGTCCTCCAGCAGCATGAACTTAAATGTAACTTAAATGTAACTTACTCATTTAGGTAAGACTTCCCTAGAAGCTTTTTTAGGCAGATACTACCTAATTGCCCATCTTCCTTCTTTGTGTGTCTCAGTCTCAGCATTGCCTCCTCTTTGCTCAGAACAATGCTAAACAGGGTCCTGTGAGACTGATAGGAGTTCAGTGCTGTAAGCAAGCTCCTTTTGAGGACTTACAAGTAGATTTTACAGAAATAGGGCCTAGCAGAGGGAATAAATAACTGCTAGTATTAATACGCACCTTTTCAGGTTGGGTCGAGGCATATCCCACTGAAAAGGCGAGAGAAGTCAGTCACTAAGGCATTGCTGAAGGATATAATTCCACGGTATGGAATGCCTCTGACCATAGGATCCAATAATGGCCCAGCCTTTGTAGCAGAAAGAGTACAACAGGTAGCCAAGGCTTTGGGAATTAAATGGAATCTACATACAACTTACAGGCCTCAGAGTTCAGGGAAAGTAGAGCACATGAACTGGACTCTAAAACAGGCTATGGCTAAGCTATGCCAAGAGACAACCTTACCCTGGACAGATATCTTGCCTCTTGTACTCGTGTGGGTATGCTGTGCCCCAAGGGCCAGGGTAGGATTGTCTCCCTTTGAAATTTTATATGGTATACCCCCTCCCTTAATTTGGTCAAAGGGAGATTTGGGAGAAACAGGGAACTTAGAAATCCAGAAATAAGTACAAGGACTTGGATAAATTGTCTTTGAGGTCCACAGGTGGATTATTGACTGACTATCCATCTCTCTAGGAACAGCTGTACATCCTTATAAACCTGGAGACCAAGTTTGGGTAAAAGATTGGGAAAAAGCCCCTCAAGACTAACAGGAATGGACCCTATCCAGTCTTATTAACCACCTCCACAGCTCTTAAAGTTGCAGGACTGAACACCTGGATCAGCCACTTCCAGGTGAAGGCAGCCCACCAGCTGAGTGACATCCAGTCTGAGTGGAAGGTGACCTCTGACCAGAAACACCCCCTGCGGATCACCCTCAATATGACAGCAGACCTAGCCGAGCAACCTGCTCCAAGGAATTCAGATAACATCCTGCTGAATTCTCCCTAACTCTAATCTTTCTTATCTCCTCCTAACGTAATATGCTCTAGTATTTCTGGATAACCACTGGTTTTATCTAATGATTCTTATTTGTCTTTTTATGAGTGCCAGCAGAATCTGAGACTAGTACAAGGAGGAGAACTCATCTGCTCTTGCTGGGACACAGAAGCACCATAAAATTACTGCTCCCTACACAGCAAGGAAACAAAGGTCTTAAGTTGTTGTATTACACCTTGTCATGCCATCCTTTGCTCCTTGTTTAGAAACTTGCTACCCAAATATGCTAGACCGGGTAGTCCACGAGAAAACCCAATCAAGCCAGATTTTTGTTAACTATACTCAGCCTGCGCCAAGTTATGACTCTACTACCAAATACATGTTGGGGGGGGGGATTGTATTGGATGTTAAAAAATAACAATAGGACTTGTCATGGTCAATTTGAGCTAACTAATGTTGCTCCTATTTGTTTCAGCAGTATGCAGGGCCAACATCCAACAGGTCACCTTCCAGATGAACTATGCAACTCTACCCCCAAGGCTGAAAAGACCACCTCCCCCTGGTACCCCTGCAGGAACATTCAACACGTGTGGGACCACTGCTTACCTCTGCCTGCCTGCAAACTGGATGGGAATGCCTTTAAACTTCAGATGGTCCTACAAACCAGAAGAACTCCCTACAAACCCCTCTGAGAGGAAGAAGCGGGATGCTAACCCCTTGGTCATTGTCCCTTTCCAGCAGGAGGTAGCTAAGAGTGGTCATCATCTCTGTTCACCATAATATCCTGTGATCATTGCTCCACAAGGCTAAAAGAAGCTTGTGGGATAAGGAGGGGGGATGAGGAGGAAATTGGTCTTGTAAGGGGTGTCAGGCCATAAAAACTGTGAACAATGCACTTCCAAGAGGAGGGAGGGTCATTATCGCTGGCCCCAGGACAGATCATCGGATATGGACCCCCAACACCTGGGGTCCTTTCTGTAAGCCCACGAAAGATGGCGGAACCATATCTGCAAGACAAGGACCCCAGGAGATTATAAAAAGTGAAGCCCTCTGCGTGTTTCTTCACTCTGATGTGGAAATTATTCCCAGAGTCCACCAGTGTTAATAAACGGGGTCCCTCACTGTCTCTAGGAAGCATGCTTGATATTTCTTTGGTCTTCTGCAACAATGCCTTGACTATCAAATGCCAGATGAGAAAGAAAGGCAAGCATTCCAGGACGAAAATGAGAGCAGCTTATGAAAAGATAGTCTGATGAAACAGGTCATTAAACTTTCTGAAGCTTCATTTTTATTTAACTTTTCTCAAGTACCAAGTCAGTTGTGTACCATTGTTATATTTTAAATCAGAAGATGCCTTAATCAATAAGCCAAATTTATTTGGAGTCCTTTTCATTTCACTAGCGCTAGTGAGCCCAGAGGAAATCTTATTTCTCAAATTCCAGGACCCCAAATAGAGGAGTCTTTCCTATATATACCTTTTTCAGTTCTTTGTGTTGCAAATTTGGAGTGAGACTTCTGGACCTTCTGAGAAAAAGTCCTATGTGCTGGGGCAGGGCCATGAGACCATATCTCAAGGCCTAGCCTGGTGACAGCACTGACAACTCTGTCTGGGACATAGTTTACAGCCCCTCTGGAATGGGAGTAGCCTTATTTTTCCCTATTAGTTAAGCAAGCAAGTGTTCACAAAAGCCAAGAAAGCAGGGTTAAAATTTCAAAGAGCAGTTTTTACCCAAGATGGAGAAGATGGAGGTTACTATGCTTCACCATTATCTCCTTTTTATAAGTGAAAGTTGAGTTGCTTTAGAGCAGTGGTAGGCAAACTCATTAGTCAACAGAGCCAAATATCAATGGTACAACAATTGAAATTTCTTTTGAGAGCCAAATTTTTTAAACTTAAACTTCTAACACCACTTCTTCAAAATAGACTTGCCCAGGCCGTGGTATTTTGTGGAAGACCCACACTCAAGGGGCCAAAGAGCCACATATGGCTCACTAGCTGCAGTTTGCCGACCATGGCTTTAGAGCAAGCATGTCAAACTCCCAGCCCGTAGGCCACATGCAGCCCACAATGAATATTTTTGTGGCCTAGACATTATAACAGTATGTAAGAAATGTTTTAATAAAAATTTCATAACTTAATTTTTACAATATCCTGTTATACATAATTATTAAAAATGAACTACAACAGCCGTTAACCACTGATTACTATAATCATGTTGCATTCATTTCCTTTATGTATGTGCCTTATATGCAGGCGCATTCTCTCTCTCCACTAATATTAGCAGCAGTGAATACTTTAGTAACCGATTGCCACATCATTAATCTTGGAATGACTTGTTTGGTGTGTGCAACAGGAAATGTTTCACTTTCAGAGAACAAGAAAAATAAATTTATTTGCATTATGCTTATTAATTGGTGCAGTTATTCATTGTCTGGTAAGTTAATGTTCAAGAAAAAAACACATGCCCTGGTTGCTGGCTTGACCCCCAGGGAGGGGCATGCAGGAGGCAGTTGATCAATGATTCTCTCTCATGATTGATGTTTCTATCTCTCTCCCCTTCTCCCTTACTGAAATCAATAAAAAAATATATTAAAAATAAAAAAATATTCTTATTAAAATGTCCTATTATTTTATGTTAACGATTACTCATTTATCTCAGCCCTTGTATCCAGCATGTCTCTATCAAAATAAACCTAGGTTTCTATGAAAATTGAAGCTTTTCTTTTTTTGCAGCCCACATAAACTTAAATCTTTTTTATTTGGCCCGTTTTAGCCTTTGAGTTTGACATGCTTGCTTTTTTTTTTTTTAGAGAATAGATTCATATAGAGCAAAAATTTTACATGCAGCATACTGACATGCAGGGTAAAAAATCAATCCCCTCAACCTGTGGAAGGATTAGGAGGCACCTGGAAAGACTGGAATATCCAAATTTCTGTCAACGGACAGCCACTGTATAATCAATTTCTCTGTATTTTACTCCAATGTGCTGCAGTGATATCATCATTCATTTTTGTGTGTCCATGATGTAAAAAAAAAAAAAGAAGAAGAAGAAAAAAAGTATGGAAAGCATTGGTTTAGGGAACATATTTCGCTTAGGAATCCAGAACTTCACATTCATGCTAAGTTATTTCTTCTCACTATTTGACAAGAGGAAAGACATTAGTGCTGAAAGAAACTTTAGAGGTCACATAGTCTCAACCTTTCCTGAGCGTGTTATAAAAGAGGCCAAGAGATTGGCTTTTAATAAACTTTATTTCATAAAGTTTATTGATTTTAAAAATAAGAATATTTAGTTCAACAAATAAACTTGTTACTAAAGATTACTGAAATAACTATTTTAAGACCTTTGAAAATTGCAGTTTTATAGTTACAAATTTCATTCTATTATTATAGCTACGTCATAAAAGATGTGATGTTTCCCTAGTTTCTCTTTAAAAACAGAAACCGCCCCAGCTGGTTTGGCTCAGTGGATAGATTGTCAGCCTGTGTACCGAAGGATCCTGGGTTCCATTCTGGTCAGGAGCACATGTCCGGGTTGTGGGCTCAATCCCCAATAGGAGGCGTGCAGGAGGCAGCTGATCAATGTTTCTCTGTCAGCATTGATGTTTCTATCTCTCTCTCCCTCTTCCTTTTTCTCTGAAATAAATAAATATATTTTTTTTCAAAAGAAATCAACAGGAACAAGTCAACAGTGGTACTCTAAACAGAAGCTATATCAATGTATTTAATTTTTATTGTAAAGCTGATTTTTTTCAATATTTCTAATAGAATATCATGAGAACTATTTTACCCCATTAACAACAAATGTGTTTTCAGAAGCAATAGGCATGTTCCAAGATCACATAAAAGGATTAATTGATTAGTACTAATATCAAATTTATGTTCAGTTTAACAAGAATATATATACCAAAAATACTACAGAAAGAAAATCATTTCCATAAATATCACTATTTGGAAAGTAATAAAAATTATATGAGGACAATTTCTACACCATATATCTTGAAAGTTCATAGTAACATGAAATTTTATCAGAAGGCTGCAGTCCTGATGTACTTTTCTGACTGGTTGCTTATGTTGCTGAGGAAGATCAATCTTCATTTCTATCCATATGCCAAACTGGACTATGTATTGTTAATCAAATACTGACTGTATTTTTCTGCATTTAGGCAATACTTCTACTATTCTATCAACCTGGAAATAAAACTCTTTCCTTATTTTTCCCATTTAAAGATATTCACCAATTCTTTAAGATTTACTTTCACATGCTTACTTAATCACATACATACAGACTGAAGATCATTACCTCCTATAAATTCCCACAGCATTTTACATAATTTATTAAACATATTTTATTTTTTAATTGTTATTGTTGAAAGTATTACACCTTTTAACCCCAATGATCTCTCCCTGCCTGCCCCCGCCCCTCACCCCAGATCTTCACCACCTATTGTCTGTCCATGAGTTATCCATATATGCATACAAGTTCATTGGTTGATCTCTTCCCAACCACCACCTTGCCTTCCTTACCCTCTGAGATTTGACATGTTCGATGCTTTTATGTCTCTGGATTTACTTTTATCAGTTTAATTTGTTCATTAAATTCCACATGAGTGAGATCATATATTTATCTTTGTCTGACTGGCTTATTTCTTTTAGGATAATGCTCTCCAGATCCATCCATGCTCTTGCAAATGATACGAGTTTTCTTTTTTACAGCTGCATAGTATTCCATTGTATATATGTACCACAATTTCTAATCTACTCATATGCTAATGGGCACTTATGCTGTTTCCAAATCTTATACCTTTTTTAATATATATATAATTTCAGAGAGGGAGAGGGAGAAACATAAATGATGAGAGAGGCTCATTGATCAGTTGCCTCCTGCACACCCCCCACTGGGTATTGAGCCCACAACCTAGTCATGTGCCCTAAACTGGAATTAAATCTACAAGCCTTCAATCTGCAGGCCAACGCTCTATCCACTGAGCCACACCAGCTAGGGCTGTTTCCAAATCTTAGCTATAAATCATGCTGCTATTAGCATAGAGGTGCATATATTCTTTCTGATTGGTGTTTCTGGTTTCTTAGGACATATTCCTAGAAGTGGGATCACTGGGTCAGATGGCAGTTCCATTTTTAATTTTTTGAGGAACCTCCATACTGTTTTCCACAGAGGCTGCACTAGTCTGCATTCCTATAATCAGTGTATGAGGTTTCCTTTTCTCCACATACTCACCAACTCTTGTCATTTGTTGATTTGTTAATGATAGCCATTCTGACATGTGTGAGATGGTACCTCATTGTCGTTTTGATTTGTATCTCTTGATTAGTGACTTTGAGCATATTTTCATATTACTTTTGGCCTTCTGTATGTCCACTTTGGAGAACTGTCTATTTAGTTCCTTTGTCCAATTTTTAAATTGTTTATATTTATTTTGTTAAGTTGTAAGAGATCCCTCTACATTTTAGAGATTAACCCCTTATCGGATGTATCATTGGCAAATATGCTCTCCCATGCAGTGGGCTCCTTATTATTTTGCTGGTTTCTTTTGCTGTGCAGATTTTTATTTTTATGTAGTCCCATTTGTTTATTTTCTCCTGAGTTTCCATTGTTCTAGGAAATAAACATGTTGCTATGAGATATGTCTGATATTTTGCCACTTGTGGATTCTTCTAAGATTTTTATGGTTTCCAGGCTTATATTTAAGTCTTTTATCAATTTTGAATTTACTTTTGTGTCTGGTGTAAGTTGGTGGTTTAGTTTTTTGTTTTGTTTTGTGTGTTTTTTTGCATGTATCTGTCCAATTTTTCCAACACCATTTATTGAAAAGACTATCTTTGCTCCATTGTATGCTCTTGCCTCCTTTGTTAAATATTAACTGAGCATAATGTCTTGGGTCAATTTCTGGGTGCTCTGTTCTGTTCCATTGGTCTATATGACTGTTCTAGTATCAGTACCAGACTGTTTTGAGTATGGTGGCTTTGTACTCAAGAAGATAAACAATACAGTTTAAAAATGAGCGAAGGACCTGAATATATAATTCTCCAAAGAGGACTTACAGATGGCAAATAGACACATGAAAAGATGTTCAATGTCACTAATCATCAGAAGAATGCAAATTAAAACCATAATATAATCTCACACCTGTCAGAATGGCTGACATGAATAAACAAACAAACAAGTTTTTTTCAAAGATGTGGACAGCCCTAGCTGGTTTGGCTCAGTGGATAGAGTGTGGGCCTGTGGACTGAAGAGTCCAGGGTTTGATTTTAGTCAAGGGCATACCACGCCCGGGTTGCAGGCTCAATTCCCAGTAGGGAGGGATGCAGGAGGCAGTCAGTCAATAATTCTCTCTCATCATTGATGTTTCTGTCTCTCTCTCCCTCTTCCTTCTTCTCTGAAATCAATAAAAATATATTACCCCCCCAAAAAAAAGATATGGACAAATAAGAACACTTGTGCACTTTGGTAGGAATGCAGATTGATACAGCCACTGTGGAAAGCAGTATAGAGTTACCTTAAAATTTTAAAAATAAAACTGTCTTATGATCCAGCAATTGTTCTTCCAGAAATTTTTCAGAAGAAACCCAAATTACTAATTCAAAGTAATATATGTACCCCAATGTTTATTGCATAGTCATTTACAATAGCCAATATTTGGAAGCAACCTAAGTGTCCAACAGTAGATAAGTGGGGGGGAAAGCAGTGGTGGATTTTTAGCCAGTTTTTCTCAGTGAGCATTGGCCTGAGGACTGAAGGGTTGCATTTTTTATTCTGGTCAAGGGAACATACCTCAGTTGCAAGCTCAATCCCTGGCCCAGGTCAGGGCATGTGCGGGAGGCAACCAATTGATGTGTCTCTCACATAGATGTTTCTATCTCTGTCTCTCCCCCTTCTTTCAACTCTCTAAAAAATATCCTTGTGTGAGGATTAACAAAAAAAAAGAGAGAGAAAGGAAGGAACAGGGGAGGGGAGGGGAGGAGGGGAGGGGAGGGGAGAGGGGAGGGGAGGGGAGGCGGGGAGGGGGGAGGGGGGAGGGGAGAGGAGGGGGGAGGGGAGAGGAGGGGGGAGAGGGAGGGGAGGGGGGGAGGGGAGGGGGAGGGGAGGGGAAGGGGGAGGGGAGGGGGAGGGGGAGGGGAGGGGAGGGGGAGGGGGAGGGGAGGGGAGGGGAGGGGAGGGCAGGGGAGAGGAGAGAAAGAGGAAAAACTATGGACAGGGACAACATTGTGGTATGGGCTTGGGGGAGTGGCGGAGGGGGAAGTTGGATAAGGGTACAGAGGGATAAATGGTAATGGAAGAAGACTTGACCTGGGTAGTGATCACACAATAGTGTTCAGATGATGTGTTGTAGAATTTTGCACCTGGAACCTGCATAATTTTGTTAACCAGTGTCACCCCAAAAAATTAAATAAAAAGGAAAGAAAGAACATTGGGGGAGAAAGAACACATACAAAAATTGTCAATATTTTGTTTACTGAAATGGGAATTTTATATAAATTGATCTGATTACTGTATATATGGGTACATTTATGTGTTTAAATTCATAAAAATCTCTGAAATACATATTGGTGATAGTAAACAGAGCTTTAGTCTTAATGTAACACTTTAAACTTTCTACAGGAGAATATATTAATATTAGCTTATTACATCCATTGAGTGACTATTACATATAAATTACATTGTAGCAAAATTTTTAGATATTTTCACATTGCTTTATTCTCCTCCCAGCAATGAAGAACTTCTTAGAGTGAACAATTCTACCTAAGAGGGTTACTTCCAATAGGTCTTTTATCTGTTCTTACAATTGTAACTGCACAAACTATTGTTATAGCTTGGATGGCATTTATTATTTAAGAACAATATTTTAAAATAAAAGTTATTGGGTAGTATTCAAGCCCCTTTTCTTCAAAGTTGCAGTAATACCTTATACATCTTAGAAAAATCTTAACACTAGTGGAGAAAACATGCTTTCCATGAAACCACATCTTCCCAAGTCAAGCAAAAATTAGCATCCATCCCAAATTGTTGCTGGGGTGAGAAGGAAGTGAATTGCAGAGTGAGCTGTCAGCAACTCCCCAGGATCTGATGGAGCCCAACACATGCTCCCCACATTCTGACCTATGCTGTCAATCACCATTCACCAATAGGTCATTCTTCTTATACAATTATCATCTGTTCTGCAGATGTCAGAATTTCAACATAATTTTTTGGGGGGAGGGTGTCATTTATCATTATTTGAAGAATAAAGAGACAGAAAAGCATTTTTTGTAGCGATATTTATCCTGTATTCCATATAATATGGGCTTATAAGAAGAAAATTGCTCCCTTTTATAACTAAATGCCCTAATTCTATTAACAAAAATAAAACAATGACAACAACAAAATAAAAACACCTTAAGTCTTTTAGGGAGAAAGCCTTTACTTGAAAGACTTCAGCTTCCATCTCAAGGAAGTTTTGACTTATAATTATGAGCCACATAAGGCACAACAGTCATTCCATTATAAAAAACAAAACAAAACACACACACACAATAAACAATAATAATAAAAAACATGGCGCTGTGATATTTGAGTAATTTGTTCAATTATATAATTACATGCAAGGGAAAATTTGTCTTGCAGTAAATTATTATCATTGATTAAATTATCATCAGTTGATGAGACAGGCTTATAAAGTGCTTTTCCCCCTTTTGAACAAGTCTGCTGTTTTTGATTTCTGAATTTTTTTGTCAAAATGTTCAGCATTATCTCAATTCAATTATCTAACCAAAATGTGTTTTTTATCCCCTTATGGTGGGTTCTGCTTTAAATCTCTTACATTCTCACCATTTCAGCATTTTACTTGGAGGAAAATGAAGAGTACCTACATTAATTTTACAAAGAAACTTTTTTTTTTTTTTTAATTTGAGGTCATGTTCTAGAGCAGGGGTGGGAAACCTTTATTCTGCCAAGGGCCACATGGATATTTATAACATTATTCATGAGCCATATACAATTATCAGTTTAAAAATTAGCCTACCATTTTTTCCCAAACATTTACTTAGTTTACCTTTAATGCTTTTGCAGGGCCAGACTAAATGATTTCATGGGCCTTATATAGCCTGAGGACCAGATACTCCGCATCCCTGCTCTAGTGGATTAAAAATGATAGGGAATTACTATAAATAATCCAATTGTTCTCATAGTAAAATATGCTTTTACATTACCACTAGGGGCCTGATGCACAAAATTCGTGCATGGGGGGGGGGGGTTCTCTCAGCCCAGCCTGACCCTCTTACAGACTGGGAGCCCTCAGGGGATGTCCTACTGATAGCTTAGGCCCGCTCCCTATAGGTTACCAACTGGGACCAGGATCGAGCCTGCAACCAAGGTATGTGCCATTGCCTGGAATTAGACCTGGGCTGACATTCGTTAAACTACTGAGCAAATCCGGTTAATTTTGCTCACTTTATCTTAATGTTTCTTGTTACATTGTATTCTAGTTATTTGTGCACATGTTATAGTCCTCCTATTGTATTGTGACCTTCATAATTATGATGGGAAATATTAGTACTTACTAATGCTTATTAAATTCTTATAGCTCAGAATGACTGAAAAGTAATATGGGACCAAGTATGTAAGAAAGGCTGAATAAGTGTTATCTATCATTAATGTTATTATTGTTGCTGCTCTTGTTTTAAACCAATACTCACAGATTTATCCACTGCTTTTTCAAAATTACACACCTTCAGAAGTCAAAACAAGCCAGTCATGTTTTCATCATTCCAAATTTTTGGTGTTTATTTTTCTTTTGTGGATTTTTTTCCCCCTTGGACCTATCTTCTTCTGAAAATTCTTACTGGTCTACGGCCATACCACCCTGAACGCGCCCGATCTCGTCTGAAAATTCTTACTGGTAGGCAGTAATCTAAGAGCCACTTTGCTTGGTTGAATCCTGGCTTTGCCACTTCATAGTTATATTACCATTCTGTACTTCAGTTTATTTAACTATAAAATAAGGATAATAATAGTGCCTCCTTTATTGTTAAAAAACATTTTTAAATTTATTTCAGAGAGGAAGGAAGAGGGAGAGATAGAAGCATCAATGATAAAATAGATACAGAAAGTAGATGGGTGAAGGCCTTGGCTGGGAGGCGGGGATGGGTTGGGAGAGGTCAATGGGGAAAAGGGAACATATGTAATACTTTAAACAATAAAGAATTTAAAGAAGAAGAAGACCCAGCTCTGACTTTGGGGAGGAGGAGGGAAGAATAATCAGTAATGAGAGAGAATCATTGATTGGCTGCCTCCTTCATGCCCCCTACTTGGGATTGAGCCCACAACACAGGCATGTGCCCTTGATGGGAATGGAATCCAGACCCTTCAGCCCACGGGCCAATGCTCTATTGACCCAAACCAGTTAGGGTAATAGTGCCTACTTTATAGGGTCATGACAATTATATAAATTAATGAAAAAATGGCACATAACAATGTTTGCAACATACTACTTACTATAGTAACTGTTAGCTATTATTATTATATTTGGAGTAATACTATGAAACAAGCACTTTATATATTGTCTCATAGGATCCTTAGAATAACTCCGTGAAGTTCCTCTGCTTGCTGTCTTTGCCTCTCGGGTACTTATTCATCCTCTATCAATGACCCTTCCCTTTTGTTTCCTTAACAAAATTATTTTGTGTTTTCTATTTTTAGAAAAAAAATATGAGTGAACCAATTTTTTCAGTAACTTTTTATATAATGTTCAACATAATGTACAACCAAGAATATGGTTTAATTCATTCTCATTCATTTTTAAAAATTATTTTCAAGTCCTTGAGAGAGAGTGTGCATACCATGCATACAAAAGTATCACTTGGTAGTGTAGAAACAGGAAGAATGTCCAGGAATAAAATTGCCTGTGACTTTTAATAGATAAAATTGAGTACCTAAAATGACTAAAAAATAAAGGTTTTTCTTTTTCTGTTTGGTGCTTTGATTTTTCACTTTCACCTGTTTTCACATTATTTTATTTATACTTTTTACTGTCCAAACACCAGACAAGAAAGTCAGCCCAAACCTTGAGTTTCCTCACTTTTTTTTTTTTTCATTTAAAGTACAATCTTAAATTCCTTAAACATCACCTAGATTGTATACAGGGTATTCAATTGTCCTATTAATAGTACCTCTGACTTGTTACATGGTTTTTCATTTTGACACATGGAATCATATTTTAATGAGACAAAGATCACAACACAATTTTTTCCATCCTTTTGAAGCTTTTTGGAGATGAGGTCAAGGGGTGGTGAAAAATAATTCAGATAGGAAATAGCCAGCAAAAATAATTTTCAAGTAACCAATTATCCAGACGGAGAGTAGAGAGTATATGCTATATTATGATCATTTTGTTATCCCAATAGTAATGTATCAATGAAATTAAACAAGTAGAAATTGGCCTTCATGCTAGATAAGCTTTCTGACTATCCTACTTCACTGTGTCTCGCTTTAATCCACTACCCAACATTTATCAAATATTTAGAAGCATCCTATAGTGGTGCTTCATAATTCAGCCCTGTGATTTACTGTCTAATTATTTCAGCTCCTGATTCTCTCTCATTTGGCTTTCGTGTGGGGTAGCAGTGGTTAATCACCTTAGGAGCTTTGTGTAGTCTCTCCAGCTTCCATTTGTGATATCAGTCTATCCTTCTCACTTTTCCCACAGACCTGCATGTGTTCCTGCTCAACAACATTGAAATGATCATTGAATTGCAGAAACTCATTCTTCAGTTTCATTTAGGAGGTCATCTACCATGTTTGCTGCTCAATGTCAAAGGAATTTAAATTAACACATTACAAGTGTAGCAAAATTTCTAATGTTCAATATAATTACCATCTGTCTTGAAGCTTCTGGAACATCAGTTCTTGGCTCAAGAATAATGGAAGAACTCTGTCAAGTTGTTTCTTTTTCTCCTCTTCTTTTTCTCTAAATTTCCTTACTTCACCAGCATGATGAAAAATGGTTCAATTTGTGCATCTGAGATCCATACAATAATATAATCAAAGGGAGAAAAGTGTGAATTCCTTTTGAAAGCAAAGCAAACTCTGAGAACCATTTTTAAATATATATATATATATATTATTGATTTTTTTTACAGAGAGGAAGAGGGATAGAGTTAGAAACATCAATCAGCTGCCTTCTGCACACTCTACTGGGAACATGCTTGCAACCAAGTTGCATGCCCTTGACCAGAATCGAACCTGGGACCCTTAAGTCCACAGGATGATGCTCTAGCCACTGAGACAAACCGGTTAGGACTCTGAGAACAATTTAATGAACACCACGTTATTACCAAATCATGGACTAAACAGTGTGTCTGAATATTAGTCAACATCCTTCATGTGTTTTCTGCCAAGAACAACTTATAAGTCTGTAGCTTTCCCTGATTCCCAAGGTTCTTTGCAAAGTACTAATATGATGTACATTTTTAATGTGTCAAATTGGGTTTTCAAATAATATTATATTTGGAAAACATGGCCAAGTTAAATATATACTCTCTCTATCTCTATGTGGTATCTATTCACGTCTGAGATTCTCAATGCTCCCTTAATGGACATGGTTCAAACAATAGTCAGTGCATTCTACATGAGGGTGAATGTAATAATTATCTTTTTTTAAAAAAAAAAAAAAGAAATAAACAAATAAGTTGTGATTCACTGAGTTAACTGAAACTGACACACCATATTTTGACAGTTCATGTCTGGCAACATCTGGATCACATTTATATTAAGAGAGCATTTAAGATGCATTGTGAATTAGCTTTAGGAGATAACTACATTTGATTCATTTGCTTGAAATTTTAGAAAAGCCATCATCTAAAGTGCCTTTTTTTTCCCAACAAAATTGGGGTTTAAAGAAAAATATATCAACAGTATTTTTTCCTCAAATTTAGGATTCATTTTCCATAGGTTTTATGTAAAAAAAAAATCCTTAAGATTAGATGCTATTATATTTACTTTTAAGCAATAAAATTAGAAGCAGAAGTTGCAGGATTTTGTCCCAGTCCTGTCAGTTTTCAGCTGCATGGCCCTGGGAGATGAAAATGTGAGCTATTGCTACAGCCTACTGTTTCAGTTGAGAAAAAAATACTTACTTTTTTTCCAGATTAAAAAATGTTTTAAAATTTATTTCTCTCATTTTGGTTTTCCTACTAAATGATTTGAGAGCGAACTTTTCACCTTAAATATCAGCATTTCTAAAAACAAATACAGTACCATATATAACAATAATACAATTATCAAAATCAGGACAATGGCCAAAACCGGTTTGGCTCAGCGGTAGAGCATTGGTCTGCGGACTGAAAGGTCCCAGGTTCGATTCCGGTCAAGGGCATGTACGTTGGTTGCGGGCACATCCCCGGTAGGGGGTGTGCAAGAGGCAGCTGGTCGATGTTTCTCTCTCATTGACGTTTCTAGCTATCTCTCTCCCTTCCTCTCTGTAAAAAATCAATAAAATGTATATATTTTTTAAAAATCAGGACAATGAACATTGACGAAATTCTAGGATCCTGTGAATAGTCCATATCCAATAATGTTGCTAATAATAGGAAAGACTACTTTTAAATTACCTAAATATTGTAGAAGAAAGAAGTATAGGTCAGAGAAGGAGGTATTATTGTAATAAGAATTATATGAATTTGAAAGGCTTCAGTTTGTCTCAATTTATCCTCATTTAAAATGTTTTCCATAGTATGGGCAAATGACCCTCTTTCCTTTTAATTTCTTCTCCTTTCACATCAGCTAGAGTGATATTCTGTAGCAAGGAAAGGGGGCAACTTCTGATTAAGGCATCAAATAAAATTATTATTGTTAAGCTTAATTACCACATTGGTATTAAGAATTCACTGAGGCCCTAGCCTGTTTGGCTCAGTGGATAGAGTGTTCGACTGCAGACTGAAGGTTCCCAGGTTTGATTCCAGTCAGGGGCACATGCCTGGGTTGTGGGCTTGATCCCCGGTGGTGGTGTGCAGGAGGCAGCCAATCAATGATTCTTTCTCATCATTGATGTTTCTATCTCTCTCTCCCTTTCTCTTCCTCTCTGAAATCAATAAAAAATATATTTAAAAAAATAATTCACAGAGGAGTGCCATCAGAGGAATGGCAATGTGAGAGAGTCCTTGTCCTTTCCTTAAATTTCAACAACTTAACCAACTATAATTCAACAAAGAAATCCCTACTCAATGCAGACACATGCCTGAGAAACCCTTGCAATGAAACATCCAAAGGTGAGCAACTGAGAATAAATGAGGTGACAAGTGCAGATGGCCCACAGACACAGCCATGTATCTGGGAGTTCAGAGCTTGGCAAGCCAGGAAAGGGGTGAAAGCCAGCAGTAATGGGTGCTTCCTCTGGCCAGGAGGAACAGAGAGCTGTGGAGAAGGAGGAGCTGTCCAACAGGGTGAGCAGCAAAGGAGCGAACAGTGTATGAATCAGAAGACTCCAGACAGAGCATGAGGTTCTGCTATGCAGTTCTCCACGGTTAGGCTGGTGATGGTGTTTCAGAAAAGAAACAGAACAACAGAGGTCTACAACCACTTGGACTCCCAAAACTCACTTCCTGTTGCCCTTGGAGTGGGGTCCAGGAGCATATTATCTATAAATCAAAAGCTATTACAGTATAACTAGTGTATCCCTCTGTGACCAATCCCCAGGAGGTGTACTGGGGCAAAACCCCACAAAGGGCATGGGTCACCATTATGATGAGAGTAAAACAAACCCAACACATTAGCAGCATGCATGAACTGTCCTACAGAAGCTGCTGAGATTCAAGATTGAAAGATCAGAGGTAAAAAAATCTTGCGATTTAGCACCATCTACTGGAAAATAAGTAGAAAAACCTCTTCAGAGGTAAATGCATAGGCAAAGGAGGACAATAAATACTATGAATAACCACAGTAACAAGAATGACCCAAAAGAAAATGAAAAAAATCACAAAAAAAACTCAGCTGGAACAAATGGAAATATGTGATATAAATGACAGATTTCAGATTGAACTTCTGAAAATATACAATGAGATGCAAGAAACTACTGGCAGGCAATTCAGTGCATTCAGAAAACATAAATTAAACCAAACAAGTACTTTACTAAAGATATAAAACTTTAAAAAAGAACCAATCAGGTATCCTGGAAATGAGCTTGCAATTAAGGTGATTAAGAGTGAAGTACTGAGCAAAGAAAACAGAACCAACCAAATGGAGGACAGAATTAGTGATATTAAAGATATGAATTAAGAAATGATGCAAAGGGAATAAGAGAGAACTATGAATAAAGATAAATGAAATAAATCTATGGGACCTATCTGACTCCATCAGAAAAAGCAATACTAGAATTACTAGAGGCCCGGTGCACAAATTAATGCATTAGTGGGGTCCCTTGGTCTGTGGGATTGGGATAAAACCAGCTCTCCAACATCTCCCAAGGGATCCTGGACTATGAGAGGGTATAGGCCAGGCCAAGGGACCCCACCAGTGGACAATCAGGGCTGGAGAGAGACACGGGATGTTGGCCAGCCAGGCAGGGGTTGCGGGAGGGCTCCAGGGCAAGTCTAGTGGAATAAGGCTGTCTCCCAGTATAGACACAGCTAATCCTCAGCCAATTGGCCTGGAGGTCAACTCCTCCCGCTGATACCAACAACAATCAAGACTTAACTACAACTAGGCTGTACACACAGTCCATAAAGGGGTGGTATCCACCTCAGGTAACTGGGGAGGCCAATCCACTGGCCCATATAGGACACCTAGCACACAAAGCTACTCTACCAACTCCAGGAAGCAGTGAAAATGTGGAGACAAAGAAACAAATCACAAACAAAAGAAATGGAGGAAAACAAATGACTAGAGATAGAGTTCAAACCACGGTTATAAGGTTTTTCAAGAATTTCCTAAAAAAGGCTGATAAATTTAGTGAGACCCTCAAGGATATGGGAGAGACCCTCGAGGATGTGGAAAAGGACCAACTAGAAATTAAACATACACTGAATGAAATAAAACATATTGTACAGACACCCAACAGCAAACTAGAACACAAGAATCAAGTCAGAGGATCCAAGATGGCTGCTCAGGTAAACACCTAACCGCAGCCCCACACAACAATTTCAATAAAATACAACTAAAATATAAAATGGACATTGCCCAGAGCTACAGGAAAGTGGACTGACTGGAAATTCTACAACAAGAAGGAAAAAGAAAACCAGAAGGAAAAGCAGAGGAGCTGTAAAAGCCTAAGGTACGGAGACAAGCGGCGCACGCGGAGAGGACGGAGCCGGAGGGGAGGGGGCAGCTGAGTGCCTGGCTGGCGTTCCCTAGCGGGAAGGAGATAAAAGCTCCGGATTGTGCTGAACCCCAGGCCCGACAGCGCTGAACCCCAGTTCTAGGCCAGACCCTGGGGACCCAGGCTCAAACAGAGGAAGCCTGGGCTGTGAGGCAGAATAGCAGGGGAGCGGCGAAAGGCAGAGGCCCCGGAGTCACACACATTGCGTGCAAGGGCAGACTATTGACTCTGATGCTAGATTGCCCTAGCGGGAAGGAGACAAAAGCTCCGGACTGTTCTGAGCCCCAGTTCCGACTGCTCTGAACCCCAGTTCTAGGCCAGACCCCGGGGACCCAGGCTCAACCAGAGGGAGACTGGGCTGTAAGGCAGAAACCTGGGGGAGCAGCGAAAGGCAGGGCCCCCGGAGGCATGCACATTGCGTGCAGAGAAGGGACCGTTGGCTGTGCCACGGGATTGCCCTGGCGGGAAGGAGACAAAAGCTTCAGACTGCTCTGAACCCCACTTCCAATCCCACTTCCAACTGAACTGAACCCCAGTTCCGGGCTCATTGGGGAACAGACTAGACTGTTTGGTAGCAGGCGAAACTCGAGGGCACCTTTCTCTCAGAGGTGCTTGCAGCGAGTACTGAAGGACCCTGAGAAACATTGAGACTCAGGAGCCGCATAGGGCAAGGCTGACATGGCTGACGGAAGCCAAGGCTGTAGGCTCCACCCTGAAACTCTGCCCCATCAGAGAAGCTGCGAAAATGCCGAGACAAGGAAATAGATCACAAACAAAAGAAATGGAGGACAAAAAGCAACTGAATATAGAGTTCAAAACCACGCTTATAAGGTTTTTCAAGAATTTCCTAGAAAAGATCGATAAGTCCTGTGAGGATATGAAAAGGGATCAATTAGAAATAATAAGGAATCAACAAGAAATGATAAGGGATCAACAAGAAATAAAGAATACATTGTCTGAAATAAAACATATTATACAGAGTCCTAAAAACAGAATGGAAGATTGCAAGAATCAAGTCAAAGATTTGGAACATAAAGAGCCAGAAGACACTCCTCCGCAGAAGCAAGAAGACAAGAGAATCCAGAAAGTTGAAGATAATGTAAGAAACCTCTGGGACAACTTCAAGCGAAACAACATCAGAATTATGGGGGTTCCAGAAGATGAGAGAGAGCAAGATATCGAAAACATACTGAAAGAAATAATGACAGAAAATTTCCCCCACCTGGTGAAAGAATTAGACTTACAAGTCCAGGAAGCACACAGAACTCCAAGCAAAAGGAATCCAAAGAAGACCACACGAAGACAAATCATAATTAAAATTCCAAGAGCAAAAGACAAAGAGAATATTAAAAGCAGCAAGAGCAAAGCAGGTAGTTACCTATAAAGGAGCACCTATATGATTGTCAGATGATTTCTCAACAGAAACCATGCAGGCCAGACGGGAATGGCAAGAAATATTCAAGGTGATGAATAGCAAGAACCTACAGCCAAAGATAATCTACCAAGCAAAGCTATCACTCAGAATTGAAAGCCAGATAAATAGCTTCACCAATAAAAAAAGCTAAAGGAGTTCATCACCACCAAACCAGAATTATATGAATTGCTGAAGGGGGTTCTTTTGGAAGAGAAAGTAAATGAAGATAAAAACTATGAACAACAAATAAGTAACTATCAAGTGAATCTAAAAACCAAGGGAATTAAAAAAAAATCTGATGAACAATATTAACTGTTGAATATAATAGAATCAGAGGTATGGAAGGGGAGTGAACTGACGATTCTCAGGGAAAAGGGAAGAGGGGGATGTGGGAAGAGACTGAACATAAACTGTGCACCTATTGATGAGGACAATGAGGGGTAGGAAAAGGGCAGAGAGTGGGGTGGGAACCTGGTGGAGGGGAGCAATGGAGGGCGGGGGGGAAAGAGGAACATTTGTAATAATATGAACAATAAATATATATATATATTTTTTTTTTAAAGAATCAAGTCAAAGATTTGAAATACAAAGAAGCAAAAATTACTCAACCGGAAAAGCTAAAAGAAAAAAGAATCCAAAAATTTGAAGATAGTGTAAGAAGCCTCTGGGACAACTTCAAGCGTATCAACATCAGAATTATGGGGGTGCCAGAAGAAGAGAGAGAGAAAGACATTGAAAACCTGATTTGAAGAAATAATGACTGAAAACTTCCCCCACCCGGTGAAAGAAATAGACTTATAAGTCCAGGAAGCGCACAGAACCCCAAACAAAAGGAATCCAAAAAGGACCATACCAAGACACATCATAATTAAAATGCCAAGAGCAAAAGACAGAGAGAGAATATTAAAAGCAGCAAGAGAAAAACAGTTAATTACCTACAAGGGAGTAACCATACTATTGTCAGCTGATTTCTCAACAGAAACTATGAAGGCCAGACAGGAGTGGCAAGAAATAGTCAAAGTGATGAATAGCAAGAAACTGCAATCAATAGTGCTCTACCTAGCCAAGCTAACATTCAGAATTGAAGATCAGCTAAAGAGCTTCACAGATTAAAAAAAAAAAAAAAAAAAAAAAAGCTAAAGGAGTTCATCAACACCAAACCAGTATTATATAAAATGCTGAAAGGTATTCTCTAAGTCGAGGAAGAAGAAAAAGGTAAAGATAAAATTTATGAACAACAAATACATTATCTATCAACAAGTTAATCTAAAAATCAAATGAGCTAAAACCATATTGGCTCAGTGGATAGATCGTCAGCCTTCAAACTGAAGGGTCCCAGGTTCAATTCCGATCAAGGGCATGTACCTTGGTTGTGGGCACATCCCCAGTAAGAGGTGTGCAGGAGGCAGCTGATTTGATGTTTCTCTTTCATCGATGTTTCTAACTCTCTATCCCTATCCCTTCCTCTCTGTAAAAAATATATTTTAAAAATAAATAAAAATAAAAATAAAATGAATTAAAAATCTGATGTACAGATTAAACTGGTGAATATAATAGAATCAGGGGCATAGAAAGGGAGTGGACTGACAACTCTCAGGGCAAAGGGGTGGGGGGGGGTGCGGGAAGAGACTGGACAAAAATTGTACACCTATGGATGAGGACGGGGGGGGGGGGAGGTAAGGGAAGAGGGTGGGATGGGAACCAGGTGGAGGGGAGCTATGGGGGAGGGGGAAGAGAAACAATTGTAAAATCTGAACAACAAAAGATTTATTGTTTTAAATAAATAAAGAAATAAAAGCTGGCCTGAAAATTATTCTAAAAGGAAATAAAGAGACTTCTTTCAAATGCCTAGAAAACTATAAGAGTCAATATGTTAGGTCCCATAAAGAAAAGTAATTTGTGTTTTTGCCTTCTTAATAAATCTTAAGTTACTGAAAGTCTAATAGCAGAAATTTAATTAATGTCATTTACTGTCCATAACCTAGATCAAGTAAAGTTTAAAAATTAACCTTATTTCAGATTGATTTAAATTGGCTACTTGGTGTAAGTGAATATTCAAGAAAACTTAATTGTACTGGGCAGGAAACTGTTCCTGAAGTATTAACTAATTTTTTACTGATGGTTCATCTCATAGTAAACTTGCTTAACATGCAATGAGTGCAAAACAGTCATATTTCTGTGCAGAAAATTAAAATTAAAAATTATCAAGACTGCACTATAAGATTTCCAAAGGCCTCCTATTAATATTTAAATTTTAAAAAGGAGGGGATAGTAGAATAATCCCCTGTAAGAAAAGTATCCTGTAAATTACATCAAGCCATAATTGCTTTAAATTCTTTACTTTGACAATTATTTTTCATTTGTAATGCTGATAGCAAGACACCCATGAAAACACAAATGGTGTCAAAATAAGCCAAAGGAAAATTGGGCAAAAATGAAAGGATCCCAAGTCTAATTTATAGAAAAGATTCCTTTAGTAACCTTTGGTCGAGAATATGTTTATCTATTTCCAGAAAACTCCTCCAAGCCCCTGTGGATTCCTGAAACAACAGATTCCAGAGAGGAAATTATCAGATTGCTCCAGACACAAAATAGCAGTGGCCCCCAAGACAAGAAACAGTCCAGAGATGAAGATAGTGAAGATGCCTTAACATACTAGCAATCAGCACCTGCGCTTCACTGCAGGTTGCCCAGGACCAAACTAAAGAAGGTCGGACCTGCATTGCCACCATTTGTCCACCATCCAGAACTAGCATATCATTGGTGGTATATACACATAAGAAACTGTTGGACATTGGAATTGGGACTCAAAGAACTGTTGGCCCAAAAATAAACTGTCTACAGACTGAATCCTTTGATGCATGACAATTTAAAGCAACTTGATAGAACTCTATCCTTTCCATTGAATTTAAAAATTTTAATACATAAATTCTTATTAAATTTATAAAATCAAATTGGGTCAGATGCTGGAAGCCAATTCCAGTATGTCAGCAGGGCTGAATCATCTGGGGGAGATGGCTGAGAGCATTTCCCCACACCTAAAATATTTGCATAGATTATTGCTTCCTGCCAGACAGCTAAGGGCATCTTAATCTACATGTTATTGCCTCTTGCTGGCCAAATACCTGAACAGCAGAAGGGAGTTTCCCCCAAACCTGATAATCTGAGGATAAATTCTGTGTACTAAACCTTGGCCTTTGAAGTGTATATCTACCTTGCCTTAGGACAATGTGTTAATAAAAAAAAAACAATGGTTCCTGAGACAAAGAAGAACTTAGATCCTTTAGCTAAGTCTTCTCTGACTCTCCATAATGCCTTCCAAAATAATGTCTCTGGACTCTTTTTTAACTTACTTACAGCGCTTCTCCAGATTCCTGAACCCTTCTAGATGCTGAATGAAGACCACTGGCATTAACAAGAAGGTGAAAAATTTTAGAAATAGGATCAGGAATATAATTTTTGTCAAGGGCACTTTTTATGACCTCTTTATATTATAATAATACTAGAGGCCCGCTGCACGAAATTTGTGCAAGGGGCTTGGTCCACACAGCCACGGCGGCTGCCTCGCCCTCACAACTCCAGCTCAGTTCGGAATGTTATCGGGAGGATTTTCAGAATGTCGTTCGGCTGTCTGGTCTAATTATCATATTATGCTTCTAATATTATTGATCATGAGGATTAAAATGGTGGCAGAGTAAGTGGATGCCGCACGGACATGCTCTCATGTACAAACTGAAATTACAAATAAAATATGGAAAGGTGTCCTAAATAATCAATGGAAAACTCACAGGAGAGAAACCTGGCATCCAAGGACTGAAAGTGGAGACCACATAGACTGGTAGGAGGGGTGGAGGGGTGAAAGGGCTGGCCAAGCATCCACAGACAGCAGCTGAAGTCATAGAGAGATATCTCAGTGGTGGGGGATTGCCACTGAGAACTATGGGATCTAATCAAATGATATAATCAAACACTAAGGAAAAAATCAGGAGGAAACGTGATTGATAAGGAACTAAAACTGAAGGTAAATGAAAGGTGCTATGATATCCACTTTTCAAGACAGTATAATCTTGCATGTGTTACTTTTCAATTATCAAATCACTTATCAAACTAGAAATGTAATTTATACTAACAAGAATTTACAGGTTGTGTGCCTCTTGGTCTAAGAACAAATTGCAAAAAATAAAATTCTGCTATATGTATAAGGTAATCAATAAATCCCAAATTAAAACCTGGTATCTATCAAAGAACAATCTTTTTTTAAAAAAAAAATCTGATTATGGCTATTAAGCAAAACTATGAACATTTATTTTTAGATCAGAACCATATATTTTTCTAGACTTTATTAAGCCATAATCACAATTAACACTTTTTATTACATTTAAAGAACAAAAGCTACAATTCCCACCAACGGAAAATAAGATAACCATTTCATAGATATTTTAGTATGTAATAATCTCTTCTATGCTTCCCAGGATGTTCCAATATGAACAAACTTACACTTTCAGTAAAAAGTACAAAGCATGTATATATATAAAAGCCTAAGTGACCATCACAACCAAACGGAGACCTAACAGGCTGCATGGGGCGACCAGGCCTGTGGGGGAGGGGAGGGAGGCAGCAGTTGGGGCCAATCAGGCCAGCAGGCAGAGGCAGTTAAGGTGATCAGGCAAGCAGAAGGGCCGTTTGGGGTGACCAGGGTGGCAGGGGGCAGTGAGGGATGGTCAGGCCAGCAGGCAGAGGTAGTTAGGGGTGATCAGGCTGGCAGGGGAGGGAAGAAGTGAGGGGCAATCAGGCAGGCAAGCAGGTGAGCAGTTAGGAGCCAGTAGTCCAGAATTGTGAGAGGAATGTCCAACTGCCGGTTTAGGCCCGATCCCTGGGATTGGGCCTAAACCGGCAGTTGACATCCCCTGAGGGGTCCCAGATTAGAGAGGGTGCAAGCTGGGCTAAGGGCTCCCTCCTCTCTCGTGCATGAATTTCGTGCACCGGGCCTCTAGTGAATTCTATACAAAATGGAAGATTACCACACTAAAGTCATACCATTTAGTCCAGCGTTTTTCAACCGCTGTTCCGCGGCACACTAGTGTGCCGCGAGATGTTGCCTGGTGTGCCGTAGGTGCAGACAAGACAAGAATTTTATAATTTTTCACTATTTTGTTTACTTAATATTTCATAATAAAGTAATTATAAAATACTTTCTTTGTGTTTATTTGATTCCTATTCAAGAGAATTACTTTATATATAGTCAATATAGGCACAGAGTTAATTTTTTTAACATTTTCTAATGGTGGTGTGCCTCGTGATTTTTTTCATGAAACAAGTGTGCCTTTGCCCAAAAAAGGTTGAAAAACACTGATTTAGTCAACTACCAAGAAAGTTAAGTAGGTTTAACTGAAACTTAGCAAAAGAGTAATTTCTAATTTCATTACCCAGTGAAAATAATTATTTATATACTCTCATTTACAATAGGAAACATGTATGAATGGTGAATACTTAGGAAAAAAGTCTCCATAATTGCACTTTGAATGCTTTCATGACTTAACAATGGGTCTGCTCTTCAACAAAACTTAATGAAATATTAAAATTCTTTCATGAATCAATCATGCAGTAAGTAATGAAAAACACTTTACCTACTTAACATAGATTAGTAATATACCAGCTAAAATATAACTTGGTCACTTCTCCAAGTTATATTTTAGCTGGAGAAAATTGCAAGCATTTGTTCCTTTTAGTTGGGTAAAACAGAACTATTTCTGGAGAGATGGAAAATTGTACAATTGGCCATCAAATGCTTTCCTCCAAGGATCTTGGCCTTCCCGAGTTTAGTCTTTTTTTGATGTTAGGACTTTTCTGTGTTCCAACCCCCTACACGTTGTACACCCAACTTCCATTGCTCTGGAAGCTATTCTCATGGCTAGGCAAAACATTTTATCCCACATTTAGTTCTACTTCATTTCTTCCAGTTATTAAAGAGTTTTTTTCTTAAAAGGACAAATATATTTAACCAGGGCTTATGGTAGTTGTAACTTGAATTGATTCAATTTTGTTTTCTCTTACTTTTTGTTGGTTGCTTTTAAAATCTAGGCTAAGATTTTAAAAAAGCAAAGACAATCATGAAAAATATAAATGATATTAAATCCTTGTAAATTCATCTTTCAAAATACAGTGTATGAAGGATAGAGTAGAAATGAGAATCATTTAAAATGTGTTTCAATTTCATTTGAAAGTATGAAAGGCTAAATTTCTCTGAGTCTTAGCAAAGAAAAATTTTAAAAACTGAGCAAACTTTACTTTAATGGTGTATATTTTTTCTATTTACATTGGAAAATTATCCATTGTTTTTAATTTCAGAAATTCAGAATAATAGTAATTAAATTGCTGGAAACCAAGATCATCAGTAATTAATATAAATGCGAGAAGTCCATCAGAAGGCTGACCTGGGCTCCTTCATATTCACAGGTGAATTTGCATTTTATTACCTACTTTGGACTCAATGGCCTAAAGCAAACTCCCCCTTAACCTGATAATCTTACTATTTACTAAACAATCACCTTTGATATGTGTGTTTGCATTCCTAAAAGGCAACTGTGTATTCTCATAAACAAAAGCAGGTGGGAACAGAGACTCAGTGGAACTTGACTACTACAGTTAAGTTTTTCCTGGCTCACCCCCATTATTTCAAAATTATTACTTCTTGTCTTGTGTTTTAATTTGCGCGTCAGCTCTTTCTCCAAGCCTTTGAATCCAAAAGCCACGCTGACAGTGGCTTTTCACATTAAATTACTGGTTAAAAAATCCAATAATAATCTAAATTTAAAGGCTATTAATACAGAATCAAAGTCAACTGCATTTGTGCTTGATCAGCAAAAAATAAACATAAAACAAAAAAATAGCTTTGTCTCCTGTCTGGTGTGGCTTGGTTGGGCATCTTTTTTTTTTTTAATTAATATATTTTATTGATTTTTTACAGAAAGAAAGAGAGAGGGAGAATTAGAAATATTGATGAGAAAGAACCATCAATCAGCTGCCTCCTGCACACCTCTTACTGGGAATGTGCCCGCAACCAAGGTACATGCCCTTGACCAGAATCGAACCTGGGACCTTTCAGTCCACAGGCGACACTCTAGCCACTGAGCCAAACTGGTTTCGGCATGGTTGGGCATCTTGCCATGCACCAAAAGGTTGCTGATCCAATTCCCAGTCAGGGCACATGCAGGAGGCTATCAATGGATGTTCCACTCTCACATCAATGTTTCTCCTCTCTTCTCCTTTCCTCTCTCTCTAAAAATAAAAAATGCATTTTTTTAAAATAGCATTGTCCCTCGTATGACACTAAATAAGGTATTTTTGGCTATGTAAACATGTTAAGTAAACTTGGTCTCCCTGCTTTTATTTTTATGCATCACATGTGAATGCAGAGATTTAAAACAACTTTGAATTAAAAAAAAAACACAAAATATTTATTCTATACTTTCATCAGCAGTACTTTGTTGCCATGTTTTTTATGCAGTTTTTAAGGAGAATGTTTCATATACAACAAATTAATGCTAGCTTGGTCAAAGTTATCATAAAAGTGTCCCTCACATTTTACAATATAATATACAAAACTATAAAATATGTCAAGGTGGAAACTCTCTGGAATTTTTTAAAAGTATTAGAAAGTACAACATGGCAAAAGAAAGCATTATAAATAACATTTAAGCATTCTGTAACATATGATGCTCTTAATGTAACTGGAGTGCAACTTTTCTATATATATAACATGAAGTTTTTCAGAAGTAGGTGAAGTAAACAAAAGCACCAGTTCTTTAAATTACACTTGATCACGCAGACGAGCAAGTCTCTGTGATAGTTCATCCTAAAGAAAGTTAAAATTTAAAAGTTAGAAGGCTGCAACAAATATAAATAATATTTTAAATAGCTCATATTTTAAATAAGATTAAAATATTGTCCAAAAATTCACACAAAAACTAACATTAAGAATATACTTTTAAAAACATTTCAGAATAAATTGAGAACTAACTAAAAGCAGAAGCTATGAAGGAAAGCAAATTCAATCTTTAAATGAAATGTGCATGCAAAGAGAAAATGTTCATCATTGAGGAGTAAAGGCTAACTAAACACAGTTTGCTAATTTATGATGATGTCACATTATAGTAGAAATCACTCTTTATAAAAAAAGATATATATACATTACTTACATATAAATATATATACAACGTCTAATTCACACATCAAGTTCATACTAATCAAGACAAAATACAACTTCTACCTGTTCCATGGAAGCAACACTGGTGCCAACAGATCCTGTCTGACCCTGTGGTAGTTCCATATTGAGATCAAGGCTACAATTTTAAAATAATTAGCATAAATAGATGTTAATATAGGCATTTTACTCCTTATATAATTATAAACGTAATTATTGCAAATTTGAAAATTCCACCTAGCATTTTCCCTTAATTTAAGTAAGATAAAACTGGTTACATTTTATAAATGTAAATAGAAAAGCTAATAAAAGGCAGGAAAATTATTGGTCATCTGAACAAAAGACAAAAATAAAAATCATACAATGTATTCAATTTACTGAGGTTACTATATGACTCCTATTATAAAGGTAATTTAATATGCCAAAAAAGATAAAAGAGATTAGATAAATGTAGCCTCAGGATCCATATCTAACATTTGACTTAACTTCAAGTTCAGTATTCTAGCTCCTGAGCTACCCTTAGCAGGAATCATTACTTGCATCCATCTCACACAACTGAAGTTTTAAAAAATTAAGCTCACTTGCCCAAGATCCACCCTAGTGATAAATAGGATTTGAACCCAGGATTTTCTGCCTCCAAGGCCTGTGATGTTAATCTGTATTTTACCTACTCCTCTAAGATATAAGCTAGCCTTTCTGCTTGTATCTATCTATACCAGTGTATGCCAACTTCAGTTTGAAAACACTACAGAGAACACAGTAACTTTAAAAGTCATTAGGAGAGTCTATAGACAGATTGTTACCTAAAAGGTAAAGATATGCAATACTAAAATTTTGTTGAGGGAATCACAAACTCAAACAGAATTTAGATACTTAAATATCTTTAGGGATGGGCATCAGTATTTCTATATCAGTGATTCTATCTATTTCTACTGTTCCAGTCGCCATCCATTATTGACATAACTAAATTCTCTTAATTTTGGCCCCCAATCTTCCCACCACCCCCTGTTCCCGGAAACATCAGGCAATGCCAGGATGCATTTTTGACTGTCACAATGGGGTAGGGATATTATCTTATGGGTAGAGACCAAAAATGTTGCTGAACATACTATAATTTATTGGACAGCCCCAAGGATTATGTAATCCAAAATGTCAATAGTGTCAAGGTTGAGAAATCCTGTTCTAAATCTTCTCAAAAAGTTATCTAATAAACTTGATTTCCATTGAGGATCAGAAAGGCTGTAAGTGGCAATATTCATTTTAGAAGACCTTTGCTGTACTTTCAAGCCCAATCTTCTTATTTAGTTTTTGGTAAGAACAGAAATAAGTCCTTAGCTTCAGGTTACTAAGATGGAGTCTTCTGATACAAATGCTTTGGTCTCTTAACTACTTAACAAAAATGACCTACATTAGGAAACAAAACAAAACAGTGTACAACCTCCTTGCCAATCCTACTATCAAATATGGCAAATCTGATTTATTAAGCTGGGTTTTAATTCACTATTGACACATTAGTTATCTAAAGAGCTGATAAACTTATCTGTACATTCTAATCAGGTATTAGCTTACATATTAAAATAATATTCATCAACTCTATTTTCGAGGTGTCTTCAATCCTTCCATTTCCAGGAGAAAAGGATAGAGTACATGAACTCTATTTTAATTTATTACTCTATGTTTGAGGAAAAAATATAAAACTTCAGTATCACCCAGTTTTCATCTTTATTTTTGAAAAAAAAAATATTTACCTACAATCGTCTCTTGAACTAAATATAGTGGAACCTTGGTTCTTGAACTTCATTTTTTTCCAGAAGTCTATTCGAGAAGCGATTTGTTCAAAAACTGAATCATTTTTGCCCATTAGAAATAATGTAAGTTGAATTCATCTGTTCCAGACCCCCAGATGATTCCTTATTTTAACCTTTCTTAATTGCCTGTGATCCCTTTTTCGTACTTTCACACCCTAAACAACATCAGCACTCTTGATGGATGCTTTATGTTTTAAAATTGTGCTAATTATTGATTTCCCAATGCCATACTTGGTAGCCAGATCAGATGCTCTATCATATTATGCCATTACAGTTTTTCTTTTTAAAGCTCTAACACTGTTTTCACAACTTTCCTTTTCACTTTGCTGCTATCACTAACCTTCTTAGGACCCATGATGCCTTACTGTATACATTTAATAATAATAAGCAGTAACAAAAGCCAAAAAAAATATTCACAGCACAATTTCCTAAGATCTTAACAATGTAAGGTTGAGCAGTAAACTGACTCATACTTGCACATTCTCTCCTTTGTTGCCCGAGAGACACATGACTGATCATACAGGTATCTGCATGAAAGCGTTGTCAGGTGGAGAACCGGACTTTTAACATTTTGTATGACAAACAGACATTTTTTTCATGAACAACTTGGTCAAGAACCAAACTGTTTGAGATGGAAGATGTTTGAGAACTGAGGTTTGACTGTTATATACTAGAGAATACTGATATAACATGACTTCTATAGCATAGACATCATGGGCAAGTCATTCCCCTCAAACAAAAAAGGGTCTAAAATAAGTAGTCCATTAATAAATACCCTATTTCTAATAACAGTACAACACAAGGTGTCAATTACTTATTTAAAAATATATATACGAACGCCCTAGCAGGTCTTGCTCAGTGGTTAGAGTGCTGGCCCACAGACTGAAGGGTTGCAGGTTCAATTTCAGTCAAGGCAAGGTACCTCCAAAGCAGACTCAATACCTGGTCCTAGTCTGGGTGTATACAGGAGACAACCAATCAATGTGTCTCTCTCACAAGGATGTTTCTCTCTCTCTCTCTCTGTCTCTCCCCCTCCCTTCTACTCTCTCTAAAACTCAGTGGGAATAAATATCCTCAGGTGCTGCCATCTTTTAAAACCCTTGGACATTTTGCACATCTCGCTCAATTTGCAGGACTCAAATTGGGCTTAACATAGAATTGTTTTTGAAAGACATTTTTTGTAAAAAGAATCCAAATATTGCCGAAACCGGTTTGGCTCAGTGGTAGAGCGTCGGTCTGCGAACTAAAAGGTCCCAGGTTCAATTCCGGTCAAGGGCATGTACACTGGTTGTGGGCACATCCCCGGTAGGGGGTGTGCAAGAGGCAGTTGGTTGATGTTTCTCTCTCATTGACATTTCTAGCTCTCTATCTCTCTCTCCCTTCCTCTCTGTAAAAAAGTCAATAAAATATATTTAAAAAAAAGAATCCAAATATTTGCTCTATCTGATAAATACAGAAGGTATTGAGAAAATGTTTGAACACTCCTGCCTCTCTCAATTACCTTCCTCCATTTCTTACTATAAAATAAATGAATGTACTGCCAGAGATTTTTAAGAAAATACTAGAATGATTTGAACAAAATCACATTCTTATGAGCACAGCAAAGAGATGGATATTTCAAAGGCCCTTCCAACACTAACTTCTAGGGTCAAAACCCTAACTCTGACCATCAGTGGCAATGACAAATATTTTTATCCACACTACAAATTTTAGGACTGCCAGATATTAAATCAAGATTAACTAAATCCCCTGAATAATTTCTTACCCAGCTTCATCTGCCATTTCTTGAAGCAGCATATCCACTTGGCTCTAGAATAAGAATATGAGAATTTGTATTTTAATGACAATTGCTTTTTGGGTGATTTCTGTTTTTGATTTTGCTTTTAAAAGGGAAAACTGGTCTGCAATTTTTTAAATAAAAACTTTTAAAAATATTTTTTACCACCAGAGGGAGCTGATTTCAAAAATATTTATTTCAGAATAAAGTTAAATAATAAAGCCTTAAACTATGAGGTTATGTTAAAAATATCAGCATGGATGGCACTGGAGAAGATTATGCTAAGTGAAATAATCCAGTCAGAGAATGACAAGTTCCATATGATTTGACTCATATGTGGAATTTAATGAACAAACTGGACTACCAAGCAAAATAGAGACAGACTCAGAGAGAGCAGGCAGACAGCTCTGGTTGGAGGGGAGGTGGAGTGTTGAAGGGAATGGAGGGTTTGAGCAAAAAGGAAAAAAATAAGAGAGAACTCATGGCCATGGACAATAGTGTGGTGATTGGCGGAGGGGGGCGGGTGGTGGTGCATGGAGATAGAAGAGGGCATAGAGGGGATAAATGGTGATGCGGGGGAAATTGAGTTCCCAGGCATTTATGCAGTGATATTCACATATAATTTGAAACCTGGGTAATGTAGCTCTTTAAAAAAGTGAACCAATATATAAAGCTCTTTATTTATTTTTTGGAAAGTATTTTTATTGATTTCAGAGAAGGAGGGAGAGACAGGAACTTATCAATGATGAAAGAGAATCATTGATCAGCTGTCTCCTGCATGCCCCACACTGGGGATGGAGCTTGCAACCCGGGCATGTGCCCTGAGTGGGAATCAAACCATGACCTCCCGGTTCATAGGTCAACGCTCAACCACTGAGCCATGTCAACTGGGCTATAAAGCTCTTTTCTAACTCACTTTTTACTATTTGAAGTGTAATAAATTTGAATTTTAATTACATTTGTTCTTTCTGCTAGTTGATACAACTTTTATATTAAGGATTACTCTTTAAAAACATTTAGAGATGAAGAAAATATAAGTATATTGAGATATTTACTACAGTACAGAAGTTCTCAGGAAATAGAGTCTGATTAATCAAAACAACTCTTGCTTTTTACTTAGTTATTAAAAAATATTTTGGAGAGTGTTGGGGCGGGGTCCACCCGCACTTCGGCCTGACGCGCGAGCTCCCAGACGATGGAGATGGAGGCGCCTCGGAGGCCTTGGCTTCGGCTGAGCCGCAGGAGGCTGCCCTACGGGAGCCGGTGAGGCCGGGGCCTGGGGCCTCAGGGTCACAGGGGGGAGTAAGGAGCGGCCGGGTGGGCGGCCCACGTTCCCGTTTCTGGGCCATGGCCCGTGCCATGCCCCACGTGCGTCCTGGTGCATCCAGCGCTCTTCTTCCCCTCCCCCCCCACCCCCCCGCCCCCCGCGGAGGGCTCCCCGTGCCCCTCCGGCCCTGCCCTCCGTGCCCCCAACCCTGTGCCCTGCACTGACTGCTCCCCGCTGGGTCCCCCCTCAGCTGGGCCCCCCCTCAGCTGACACCAGACCTCCCACCCGGGGCCACACAGGCCCCCAGGCCCCGCCCCCGGTCTTCCCCCCCCCCCAGCGAGCTGCTGCGCGGAGGATCTGCTGCGCGCGGAGGAGCTGCCGCCGCTGCCCGCTTTCCTGCCTAGGAACCAGGGCCGGACCCCCGACCCCGCGCGCGCCGTGTCCCCCGAGGAGTTCGCCGTGAGACCCGAGACCTTCTCCTGGAAGCCCTTCCCAGCCCCGTCCCTGCTAGGATGCCCTCCGCCGGAGCCCCCGAGAGGTGCCCCCGAACCCCCAGGTCCCCCTGGTCCCCGAGCGGCCGGGGGGGGGGGGGGCACAGACCCTGCAGAGCTGCCCCCTGTGCCAGGCCGACTTCGCACCCGGGCTAGCCCAGCTGGACATCATCAGCCACCTCACCCAGTGCCTAGCGGACAGCACGGAGGACATGGTGTGGTGAGGCCCCACGCCACCTGCCAGGACCACTGCCCTGCACCCAGCCTGAGAGAAAACCGAAGCTGCACATCAAAACGCCACTGTGGCCCGGCCTGCATGGCTCAGTGGCTGAGCTTTGACCTGTGAACTAGGAGGTCATAGTTTGATTCCCGGTCTGGGCACAGGCCCGGGTTGTGGGCTCCATCCCCAGTGGGCAGCGTGCAGCAGGCAGATGACCAGTGATTCTCATCATTGATGTGTCTACCTCTTCCTTCCTCTCCCTTCCTCTCTGAAATCAATTAAAATATATTTTTTAAAAACACACAAAGAATATTTTGGACATACTGGTGGGAGTTCTATATATTTGGAAGTAAAATTACTATCTTATAAGTTACATGTATTTTCATATACTTTTGATTACTTCCACAAATAAGAACTATTTTATGCCAGATATCACTTTAAGTGCTAGGAATGCACCAATGAACAAAAATGATAAACATCCCTGCCTTTTTTTAAATTTATTTTTAGAGAGAGAGAGGAGGTGGGGAGAGAAGAATAGGGAAAAGGGTGGGAGAGAGGGAGAGAGAGCAATATCGATTTGTTATTCCACTTATTTATGTATTCATTGGGTGATTCTTTTATGAGCCCTGAGAAGAGACTGAACCCACAATCTTAGTGCATAGGGACAATGCTAGAACCAACTGAGCTACCTGGCCAGAGCTATCCTTGCCTTCTTTAAGCTTCCATTCTAGAGTGTGCACATGAAGGGGAGCAAATAAAAAGTTTTACAAATTATATGGTAAATTAGAAGGTGATAAGTACTATGAAGAAAAATAAAGCAGGGATGTGGAGCGTATAGAGAATGGTGGGCATTCTCTTGATGTGCTTTTAAGTTGGATGGTTAGGAAGACCTCATTTAGAAAATGACAAAGAACTGAAGAAGGTGGAGAGTTGGCAATGAGGATATCTGCTAGATGGAGGAAGACTATCCAGGCAAAGGAAACTGAAAGAGTAACAGCTTTGAGACAGAAATGTACTTGGTGTGTTGCCGGGACCGGTTTGGCTCAATGGATAGAGCGTCGGCTTGGGGACTGAAGGGTCCCGGGTTCGATTCCGGCCACGGGCATGTACCTTGGTTGCGGGCATATCCCCAGTAGGGGGTGTGCAAGAGGCAACTGATCGATGACTCTCTCTCATCCATGTTTCTAACTCTCTATCCCTCTCTCTTCCTCTCTGTACAAAATCAATAAAATATATTAAAAAAAAGAAAAAAAAAAGAAATGTACTTGGTGTGCTTGAGAATTAATAAGTAGGCCAAGTGACTGATAGAGTGCTAAGCAGTAACAGGAGATAAGGTCAGAGAAGCAGGGAAAGGCAGTGTTTCCCAAACTTTTGACATATGTGTACCCCTACTATAATTTTCGTAACGCTGAGTACCCCTCATACTCATGAGAACGTAGAATTAGGCACAGCTAAGCACAGTGCAGTGCATATCCCCACCAAACTCCGGTGCAACGTGTAGCCCCACCAAACTCTTACCGTACCCCTGGGGGTACGTGTACCACACTTTGGGAAACACTGCTATAGGGTATTACAGGCAATTGTAAAGAATTTGGTTTTTATTTTTAGGGAGATGTAGAGCCACTAGAGGATTTTGAGCAAAAAAATTTGCACGGTCTGACAATGTTAATAGGATCACTCTGGCTGTTATGTTAAAAACAGACTGTAGATATTACAAAATTGCCTTTACAAAGTGGATATTCCCATTTAAATTCGAACTGCTCACTAGCAGGTTATGAAAATGTAGGTAACTAAATATGTTCAACCAGATCCCTTTCTGTTTCTGTTAGAATGTTTTGCATATATTTGACTATCCCCAGCACCTAGCACAATACCTTAAATACAAGGTGTTCAGCAAATGTTGGGTGAATAAATCTGAAGATTTTTTTTCAGAAGTAAAAGGCATTTTTATATCATTGGTTCCAAGCCCTAGATTTTATAGCTACATATGCTGAGGCCCATGGTTGTAAATATTTTAAGGTTCCAAAGTTAATTAGTGGCAGAGTGGAGAATAGAAATCCAAGTGTCCTGACTTCAAGTCATTTTTTCCAATTCACTTGTGTTTCCTAAACTGGTGGGCATAAGAAAAACTTACACTGAAAAGATGATATCTGAACATCATATAATCACCTGGGGATCACCAATTCGTGACAGAGCTTCTCAAACATGGCACATAAAAAAAATAACCTGGGAATCTTGGTAAAATGATTCTGATTCAATGACTGTGGAGGGGGGTGTTCTAAATTTCTGCATTCCTAATGAGCTTCCAGATGATACAAATGTTCTTGATTCCTGAACCACATTTGGGGGATCAGGGCTCTAAAGCAAGCATGTCAAACTCAAGACATGGGGCCCATCAGCCACGAGTTTGACATGCGTGCTCTAGAGAAAGTATAAAAGTAAAGGCTAGATATATATGCTCACTATAGGATATAGACATTATTCTTTCTTTACTCTAACACCTAAATATGTTTGTTCTCTTATTATTTATCTTTTTGTGAGAAGAGTCATTGGAATTAAAATATCAATGTACAGTTGCTGATTTCTCCCTAACCTATTCTATAAATTACATTTTCTCCATATTAGCAAAGTAGTAGTAGCAAGTTCTTTCTTTGTTCATTTGATTACCCAAGTAGAACCAAGTTCCAACCTCTCTAGACATATGACCTAATATAACTTTTAGAATTTCAAAATAAAATAGAAAATGGCATCTTCCAACATGTCCTCAGGAATCCAAGAGCAAAGCACAATTTCCTACTTGCATTTTTGGGATACACCATGTTTACTTCACATTCTAGAGATGATTTTGGCTCACAAAGCCATTATATTATGAACTCAGGCAACTTTTTTTTCATGTAATTTTTAAGAAGTAATTCTAAGTAAAGAAATTATTCTTACTTGTGGTGTTGTTAGGGTTGTAGTACTACTCATTGTGTCTTCCATTTGTTGTGTTTGAACATCCAGAGTTTCAAATTGGTGTTCAAATTTGTCCATCAGGGCAGAAATCTATAAAAAGAAATATGGTCATGAGAAAAACTTATACAGAAAAGATGCTATCTGAATATCAAATATATATATATATATATATATTTTTTTACCTTTTCAAGGTTCATACTCCTCAATGTGGCATCCATAGATTTAACTACACCTGCCATGGACTTGGTTACCTATTGGAAGTATTAAAAAAAAAAAAGATTGAGCATGCTATAAGTATTCTCAAACTCCAGATATTTTCTTAAATATATTATTTATAGATCAACCTATAAAATTTGCCTGCCCTTTCTTTAACAGTAAAAGTACAGTATGTATGTTTTGTCTTTGATTCTTCATTGGAAGACAACTCATAAATCTTACTTTAAAAGCCACTGTCAAAACCACGTTCCTTAATAAGTACTTTGACTATGTTGCTCTTGCCCATAAAGACCTTTACTAGTGATCTACAGTACCTTCCAATGGATTTAGATTTCTGGAAACTCCTAATACTCTCATTAAACTTAAATCAAGAGTTCCCAACATGACCAAGTGGGATTTATTCCAGGGATGCAAGGCTGGGACAATATTCGCAAATCAATAAATGTGATACACCACATAAACAAAATTGAAAGACAAAAATCATATAAACATATCAATTAATGAAGAAAAGGCATTTGACAAAGTCTAAAAAACACCCTTTTTGAATAAAAATGCTCAGCAAAGTGGGAATAGAAAGATCATTCCTCAACATAATAAAAGACATCATACTCAATGGGCAAAAACTAAAACCATTTCCCTTAAGAAAAAGAACAAGATAGGGATGCCCACTTTCACCGCTCCTGTTCAACATAGTACTGGAAGCACTAGCCACAGCGATCAGATAAGAAGAAATAAATGATATCCAAATTGGAAAAGAAGTAAAATTGTCATTATTCACAGATAACATGAAATATACATAGAACACCCTAAAGACTCCATAAAAGAATTATTACACTTAATAAATGAATTTGGCAATGTAGCAGGATAAAAAATTAATGTCAAGAAATCTATGGCATTTTTATACACCAATAACAAACTTACAGAATGAGAGATTAAAAAAAAATCCAATTTACCATTGCACAAAAAGTTAAGATACTTAGGAATAAACTTAACTAAGGAAATAAAAGACCAATACTCTGAAAACCACAGGACGCTGACAAAAGAGATAGAGGAAGACATAAACAGATGGAAGAACATACTGTGTTCATGGATTGGTAGAATCAAAACATTAAAATATCTATACTGCCCAAAGCAAGCTATAGATTCAATGCACTCCCCATTAAAATACCAACATTATATTTCACAGACCTAGAATGAACTCTCCAAAAATTCATCTGGAAGAAAAAAAAAGATCCCAAATAGCTGCAGCGGTCCTGAGAAAGAACAAAGTAGGAGGGATCTCAATACCAGATATCAAGGTGTATTACAAAGCTACTGTTCTCAAAACTGCCTGGTACTGGCACAAGAATAGACATATAGATCAATGCAATAGAACAGAAAACCCAGAAATCGACATAAACCATTATGTTCTATTACTATTTGACAAAGGAGGCAAGAACATGAAATGGAGTCAAGGCAGTATCTTCAATAAATGGTGCTGAGAAATGTGGTCAAACACATGCAAAAAAAAAAAAAAAGAAAGAAAGAAAAGAAAAGAAAAGAAAAGAAAAGAAAAGAAATCAAGAAAAGAAACTAAACCACCAACTTACACCATACACAAACATAAATTCAAAATGAATAAAGGACTTAAGCATAAGCTGGGAAACCATAAAAATATTAGAGGAATCTACAGGAAGCAATATCTCAGATATATGCCAAAGCAATATCTTCACCGATACAGCTCCTAGGACAATGGAAACTAAGGAAAAAATAAACAAATGGGACTACATCAAAATAAAAAGCTTCACAGCAAAATAAACCATCAACAAAACAACAAGAAAGCCCACTTCATATTTGTTAATATTTGTCAATGTGATCTCTGATAAAGGTCTAATCTCCAACATTTACAGGGAAATCATAAAAGGACAATAAACAATCCAATCAAAAAATGGGCAACGGACCTAAATACTTTTTAAAAGAAGACATGAGGAAGGCCAAGAGACATATGATAACATGCTAAAAGTCATTAATTATCTGAGATATACAAATAAAAACAATGCGGTACCATCTCACACCTGTCAGAATGGCTATCATCAACAAATCAACAAACAACAAGTGCTGGCAAAGATGCGAAGAAAAAGGAACCCTTGTGCACTGCTGGTGGGAATGCAGACTGGTGCAGCCACTGTTGAGAATAGTATGGAATTCCTCAAAAAACTAAAAAATGGAACTCCCATTTGACCCACTGATCCCAATTCTAGGAATATATCCCAAGAAACTAGAAACACAATCAGAAAGAATGTATGCATCCCTATATTCATAGCGGCACAATTCACCATAGCAAAGATTTTGAAACAGCCCAAGTGCCCATCAAAAGATGAGTGGATTATCAAACTGTGGTACATCTACATGATGGAATACTATGCTGCAGTAAAAAAAGAAGGAATTCTTACCATTTGCAACAGCATGGATGGAACTGCAGAGCATTATGCTAAGCGAAGTACGTCAGTCAGAGAAAGATAAATATCACACTATCTCACTCATTTGTGAATTATAATGAACAACATAAACTGGTGAACAAAAACAGATCCAGAAATAGAGAAACATTGATTAGATGCTCAAACCTCAGAGGGAAGGTAGGGGAGGGTGGGGATAAAGGGGAAGAGATCAACCGAAGGACTTGTATGCATGCACATAAGCCTAACCAATGGACACAGACAACAGGGGTGAGGCTGAGGGCATGATTGGGGGGCAGCAGAGGGAATAATATAATACGTTAATCAATAATAATAATAATAATAATAATAATAATAAATTACATGGGGAAAAAAGAGTTCCTACTATTTATAGATATTAAGCCTTACCTTGCCCATTGTTACTGCAGTTTGAACTCTGGCTGCCACAGCATCAACTCTAGCACTCATTCTCAAGAAATTAATTGCTTGGTTCTTCTGGCGGATTGCATTTTCAGCATGTATTCTTGCAACTTCAGTATTCCCTTTCTGAATAGCCTGTTTCACACAGAGCAAGAAGTAAATAGTGGTGAAGACAATTTTTAATAATATTTAAGAGCTTTCATAATTAGTTTTTAAGGAAATAAAATGAGAATTTATAGTTCTTTAAGTTTAAAATCATACTTTAAAAATTCCTCACAATCCCATCACTGAGCCATTACCACTGTTAATATTTCATTTAGTTTTATAGTATTTCAAGTACATAAACCTATTTATTACAATATAAAGCTATTATTATTATTTTTTAAATATATTTTATTGATTTTGTACAGAGAGGAAGGGAGGGAGATAGAGAGTTAGAAACATCGATGAGAGAGAGTCATCAATCAGCTGCCTCTTGCACATCCCCTACTGGGGATATGCCCGCAACCAAGGTACATGCCCTTGACCGGAATCGAACCCGGGACCCTTCAGTCCCCAAGCCGACGCTCTATCCATTGAGCCAAACCGGTCTGGGCTATAAAGTTATTATTAAGTAAATGCATAAGACATACTATTTTCTCATCTAATTACAAAAAACACATCTTTTTAAGTCAAATGTATTATAACTATATTAACATTTTTAAAGGCTGGTAGCATCAATGTACCACTAACCAGGGCTACCCTTGTGACTGGTACAAACACTACAGAGAGCACATAAATTTACTTTGGATGTACACAAGACAACCATCTTCAGTTTAATTATGCATTTATTTAAATGTATTATTTGAAATAAAAATAACTAACACAGATCTAGGCTATTCTTGCACTAATAGCTTTGGCCAGGGCTAAAGTTAAAAGTCAGTTTAGAAGAAAATATTAAATAGCTCAGATAGACCTCCACAAAAGCAAAACAGAGAAGGTACAAAAGTTAAAAAAAAAAAATTGAGAACATGCATAGATTAATATCCTGGTGGGCACATAGTACAATATACAGATCTTGTGCCATAGAAAAATCTACACGAGGGAAATTGAAGATGGCTGCCGACGGGAAGGCAGGCTGCAAGACAGTGTGTGAGAGAACAAAAGGAGAGTTGTGGTCACACAGGGAGTGTTTGTTTGTGAGTGAGGGACAGCTATATTCCAAGGGACCATTGGGGACTGCCAGACTGGGCTCCCCTGACCAGGCAGCCTCCACTGCTGCTGAAATCTCTCCTGGAGTGTCTGGCTCTCCCACAGAGACTGTGGCATCCTGAAGGGGAGAGTGGCTGTCATCATAAAGCCTAGCCTTACCTTCAACCGGGAAGAATCAGATACCTGTCGGGACCCTACAACCAAAACACACAGGGACCAGATGCAAACCCACGAACACTGGGTCTCAAGCAGCACGAATATGCGGACTAGAACAAGCTCTGCACCTTTTCAGGGAAAGGTCAGATTTTTCCCAGAGAAAGGTAAGGTCTGTGATCCAGACTGGAGGAAGAAACATGTGCAATGGGCACTAGAGCAGAAGAAGTCTTTGCCCACAAAATCCGCGGCTGTTGTGGCCAATGTAGTCTGCAAATGTGGAAGGGGGTCCACAGGGCTGCTGGCAGAAGGGAACTCTAGAAACCAGCCCATACCTGGGCTGGGCACAAAAAGGCGGCCTGAAGTGTTACCAGTATACCAGCTGCGCTGTGCCAGGGGAAAAATAGGTGCGCAGAGACATGCACAGAGTAGCATGCAGTGCCAGGGCAAAAAAGTCGTTTGTTTATGTGCTTACTCTGGTTCTTTTTTCTTTTTAATTCGTTGCTTTTGATTACTAAGCCCAGAACATTGGATCACCCAATTAAAAACACTCTCAGATTCATGCAAGAATGGGCCTTCCTCCCTCTTGCTGTTGATACCGCCTTTGCTCTGGCCAGAGCTGCCTTTATACCTTCACTCTGCCCAGAGCCACCTTTCTGCCTTCCCACACTGCCCAGAGGCCCCGAGTGGCTGGGGCGGTGCAGAATGCCTGCATTGTCGCCATGGCAACAATGCAAGCTTCCTGCCCCTGGCTGCTCAGCACCTGTGTATGCAAATTAACCTACCATCTTTGTTGGGTTCATTTGCATACTCATTCCTGATTGGCTGGTGGCATCGTAAAGGTATGATTTATATCTTTCTCTTTTATTAGTGTAGATTGGCAAATACCAATAACAAAGTGAGAATCTTAAAAGCAGCTAGAGAGAGACAGAAAGTTAACTACAAAGGATCCCCCATCAGACTAGATTTCTCAACAGAAACACATCAGGCCAGAAGGGAATGGAATAAAATATACAAAGTCATGCAAAGCCAGGACCTGAATCCAAGAATACTATACCCAGCAAGGCTATCAATCAAAATTGAGGATGAGGGGTCAGAAGATGGCGGCGATCAGGATGGAGGTGAGGGAAAGGGTGTGAGTGAGGGGGTGAAAGTAGAGTGTGTGGATGTGTGTGGTGTGTGTGTGAGAGGAAGGGAGGGACAGTTAAATCCAGCAGGTGTAGCAGGGGCTGGCAGGTCAGGCTTTCTTGGACAGGGAGAGACTACCACCACTGGCGGCACTCCCCAGACTGCGGGACTTGGGCACAGAGCTCACGCCATCTTGAAGGGGAGAGCGGCCTCTTCTAGGAACTTATCAACACCACCACCCAGACAGGCCTTGGACACTGCCTGAGACCTGGCAGCCACTCCAGCCAAAATCCTGCTGTCCCACCCGCAGACCTGCAGACCCTGGGACCTCCACCTCCAAGGGTGCACACTCCCGCAGCAGGAAGTGCGACCCCCCCTGCCCCAGTGGCTGAACTCCTGATGCCACAGTCATGCTTCTCCAGCGCCACAGTCACACTTTTCAAGCGCACATGCTGCCTGAGCCCACCACTCCACAGGCTGCAAGCGAGTGCTGCCGTGGGGCACACTCTTACCCAAACAAGGACTATCTGCCCCTGGCAGCAGAAATTCTGGATTCCCCCTTCCTGGATACCTCCCCGCAGCCACCTCGGTCACGCGGATTCAGTGCACCTCCATTTGGCCCGCGCAAACCCAACACAGGACATAAGGCCCCAGCAGTGCAAATACGGACTGCCCCCACTCCCGGCTGCCTGCCCAGAGACCCCTCAGTCACACGGCTTTAGTAAAAGGGCCCATCTGAGTGCACCTCCCTGGCCATCAGCCCCGGATTACCCCTGGGAGCCACTCCTGGGCACACGCAAATTCAACCAAGGGCACAGCAGCAAAAACTGAGAATCCCCACATCACAGCTGATATCTGGATGCCACAGTCGTGCTCTGCCAGTGTGTAGGCCCCTCATCGCAAGGACTAAAAGGTGGCCCTTGGGTGCCTCTGTGAGCCCCTGCTGGGCACGCTCTTATCCAAACAAGGACCCACTGCTCAAGAAGTAGAAATTTTGGATTCCCACTTCCTGGATACCTGCCACAGTCATCTCCGTTGTGCAGCTTTAGCGCCAGGTCCCCTCTGAGTGCCTGAGTGTGCCACCACTGGGCGTGAGTGAACCCAAGCAAGAGCATAAGGCCTCCAGCAGAAATTCGGACTCCCTGTACTTCTGGCTACCTACCCACGGACACCTCAGTCACATGGCTTAAGCATAAGGGCGTATCTGAGCGCTCTGCCCTGGCATTCAGCCTTGGGGTACCCCTGTAAGTCACCACGAGGTATGCGCGAATTCAACCAAGGTCATAGCATCAAAAACAGTTTTCCCACTTCACAGCTGCTGACCTCTGGACACCAGAGCTGCGCTTTGCCAGAGCACAGGCCACCTGAGCCCAAGGCCGCAAAGGCAATTCTTGGGTGCCTCTGTGAGCCCCTGCTGGGCACACTCTTATCCAAACAAGGGCTCACTGCCCCAGCAATAGAAATTATGAGTCCCCCCTTTCCAGATACCTGTCCACAGACTCCTCGATCACACGGCTTCAACGTGAGGGCCACGCTGAGTGCACTGTCCTAGCAAACGGCTCCTGGGTGCTTCTGTGAGCAGCCACTGGGTGCACACAAACCCAGTCAAGGGAAGAAGGCCCCCAGTAGTAGAAATTCTGATTTACCCCACTCTTGGCTTCCTACCCAGAGACCCCTCAGTCATGCAGCTTCAAAGCAAGGGCCTCTCTGAGTGCACCGCCTGGCAAACAGTCCCGGCGTACCTGTGGGCCACCACTGGGCGCACTCAAATTAGACCACCAAACACACAGCAGCAAAAACTGAGTCTACCCAACTCACAGATGCTGACCTCCGGACACCACAGTCACGCTTTTTCAGAGAGCAAGCCTCCTGAGCCCACTGTCTCAAAGGCGGCTCTTGGGTTCCACTGTGAGCCCTCGCAGGTCGCACTTGTATACAAACAAGGATGCACAGCCACAGTACTAGAAATTTTGACTCCCCCCCTCTGGCTGCCTGCCCATAAACACCTCAGTCACTCAGCTTCAACGCAAGGACCATGCTGAGTGTGCCGCCCTGGCAAATGGCTTCCAGGTGCCTTAGTGAGCCACAGCTGGGCGCACACAAAGCCAACCAAGGGCACAAGGCCTCGGCAGCAAAAACTGAGTCTTCCCACCCCAAAGCTGCCAACCTCAGGACACCATAGTCACGCCTTTCCAGAGTGCAGGCCTCCTGAGCCCCACCACCCGGGCAGATAGCTCCTAGATGCACCTGTGATCCATCACTGGGTACGCACGATTTCAACCAAGGGCACAAGGCAGCAAAGGTTGGTTGGTCCCCCTCCCCGGCTGCTGACCTCTGGACACCACAGTTGTGCCTTTCCAGCACACAGACTTACTGAGCCTGCTGCCCCATAGGCAGCTTCTGGGTGCTTCCTTGAGCCCCAGCTCAGCAAGCTCATATCCAAACAAGGGTGCACAGCCCTGGCAGTAGAAATTTGGACTTCCCCCTTCCCAGCTGCCTACCCATGGACATCATACACAGCATCCTGTGGTTTCAGCATGGAGGCCCCCTGAGGACACTGCCCCAGCAGGTGACTCCTGGGTGCCTCTGTGAGCTGCCACTAGGCGCACTTGTATCCAAACAAAGGCTCAAGGCCTCTCAGCAGAAACTCGGACTTCCCACCACTCAGCTGTTGACCTGCGGTCACTGCAGTAGCACAGATCCAGTGTGCAAGCCCCCTGAGGCCACTAAACTGGCAGGGGCCCCCAGGTGCTTCTCTGAACTACCGCAAGGCACAACCCCGTCCACTGGCATCCAGTCCCCGCCATAGTACTGCTCTGGCACAAGAGAGCCCTCTAAGCCCACTGCTCCAGCAGAGGGCTCCAGGGCGCCTCTGTAAGCAGCCATTGGGCATGCATAGCCAACCAAGGGGGCACATCCTCTGAAGCAGAAACTTCTCCCTCCACAGGGCGGTGGCACACCACAATTGCTCTGATCCAGCCTGTAGGCCCCACGATACCACACGCCCAGCAGAAGGCACCTGGGCCTCTCTGTGCTGCCACTGGGCGTGTGCCTCTCCAACCAGGGGTGCACGGCTCCATCTGTAGGAACCACGACATCCCTCTCCCAGCTGCCTACCTGTGGACAGCTCAGTGAATTACTGGGGAGTTGCCTCCCTGGACAAGGTCACATTATTTCAGCCACAGACCCAGAAATTCCCACATCCCCAGCCACAGGATCCTGAACCCTCTCATGATACAGAGTGGGAAATCACTTTGGCAAGAGTTCCACTGCCTCAACCAGAGACTAGAAGACACACACACACACACACACACACACACACACACACACACACTGTCATGGGCTCAGTGCCCTTCTCAGTGAGTTGCCGAGCAATGCTAATCCAGCAGGAGTCACACCACCCTGGCCTAAGTCACAGTACCTGAGCCTCAGACCCCAGGACTCCTTCCTTCCAGACTTTGGATTCTGGGAACCCACAATCACAGTGATAACATACTAGCGAGACCTCAAACAACCTTTGCCACAAGAGCTGGAACAACAATCACATCCAAAACAATGTGCACAACGAATGAAGCTGGGGGAAGAGTCACACTGCCAACCCAAGACGAGAATTCATCCACACATAGGAAACTAACATTCAAGATCCAACTACATCAAGAGAACCCAAATAGCTCAAGTAGGGAGCTCTACAAGATCACCAAGACATCTTCATAATATTTCACCACAAAGCCTCAGAATATACATTACTCTCAAGTACACAGGGGTCATTTTCAAAGATAGGCTACATATTAGGACACAGACAAAGTCTCTTCAAATTTAAAAAGATAGAAATCATATCAAGCATCTTCTCGGATCACAAGGGCATAAAATTAGAAATCAACTACAATGAAAAAAATCAAACACCTGGAGGCTAAATAGCATGCTATTAAACAGTGACTGGGGTACCAAAGAGAACAAAGAAGAAATAAAAAGCATCATGGCAACAAACGACAATGAAAACACAACAATCCAAAATCTATGGGACACGCTGAAAGCATTCTTGAGAGGGAACTTCATTCCTAGTCTACAGGCCTATGTCAAAAAAAGAAAAAAGAAAAAAGAAAGAAACAACAGTAATAAATTATCTAACCCTACTTCTCAGAGAGTTAGAAAAAGAGCAACAAGAAAAACCCAGCATAAGCAGGAGGAAGGAAATAATAAAGATCAGAGAGGAGATAAATGACAAAGACAAAACAAAAACAAAAAACACACACACACAATAAAAAAGATAAAACAAAAACAAGAGCTGGTTCTTTGAAAGGCTAAACAAGATAGATGAACTTCTAGCCAGACTCACCAGAAGCAAAGAGAGTGGATCCAGACAAACAAAATTATAAATGAAAGAGGTGAAGGAACAATCGATCCCACAGAAATACAAAGAATTATTAAAAAATACTATGAACAACTCTATTCCAACAAAATGGATAACCTAGATGAAATGGATATATTCTTAGAAAAATACCAACTCCCAAAACTCAACCAAGAAGAATTTAAAAAAAAACACCTGAATATGCCAATAACCACTGAAGAAATTGAAACAGTGATCAAAAATCTTCCAACAAACAAAAGCCCTGGTCTGGACTGCTTTACAGGCAAGTTCTACCAATCATTTAAAGAACTAAGAGGCCCGGCGGCGGCGGCGGCGGCGGCGGCGGCGGCGGCGCATAAAGAGGCCGCCGCCCGGTGATGCGGTGACCGCTGCGGCAGGCGCAGGAGCCCAGTGGGCCTCGGCCCTCAGCAGGTCCCGCCGGGCCGCGCCTCCGAGCCCAGCCCTTCCCTGTCCCTGTCCCCGGGGGGGGGGGGGGGGGGGGGGGGGGGGGGGGGGGAGGCGGCCGCCACCCGCATCCCATGATGGCTCTGAAGAGGATCCACAAGGAATTGAATAACGTGGCACGGGACCCCCCAGCACAGTGTTCAGCAGGTCCTGTTGGAGATGATATGTTCCATTGGCAAGCTACAATAATGGGGCCAAATGACAGTCCCTATCAGGGTGGAGTATTTTTCTTGACAATTCATTTCCCAACAGATTATCCCTTCAAACCACCTAAGGTTGCATTTACAACAAGAATTTATCATCCAAATATTAACAGTAATGGCAGCATTTGTCTTGATATTCTGCGGTCACAGTGGTCTCCAGCACTATTTCAAAAGTACTCTTGTCCATCTGTTCTCTGTATGTGAGCCTAATCCAGACGATCCTTTAGTGCCTGAGATTGCTCGGAGAGAAAAGTACAACAGAATAGCTCGGGAATGGACTCAGAAGTATGCGATGTAATTAAAGAAATTATTGGAGAACCTCTACAAATAAAGAAAGGGGAACTCTCAAAGAGAAAATCCGTTTTATTTCCATTTGACTGCTTTCTATGAGCCCACGCCTCATCTTCCCCTGTGCACATGTTTACCTGATACAGCAGTGCTGCGTGTTGTACATACTTCGAACAACAAATAGAAATACTGTACTTCTGTACCAACACTGCCTCCTAGCAGAGAAGTGTGTATGTGACAAGCCAGTTCTTCAGACATAACTAGGTGTGAGACTAAAAGCTTTCCTATTGACTTAAATTTGGATAACTGCAAGTTGAGGGGTGGTGGGTATGTTGTGTGCTTGGATGGGAAAGAAAAGCCCACTGACCTGTAGGAGATGTTTTTTAAGTGGAATCCTTTTAAACTCAAAACAGATATGAAAAGCAAGGCGAAAAACATGAAGCTGTTTCTGTATTCCTTTTATGCTGAAGGACCTACGTCTTAGGTGAAAGTTATGACCAACCAGATTAAAATCTACCCACATCCTGTATTTTAAGATCTAAATTTAACTGGATTGGAGCTATTAGTATTATTTAGTGTAATGGGCTTTGTTCCCACCTCTTACATTACCCCACCCTAATCCTCGTCCTTTCGGCCCTCCTTTCTCTCTTCTATATTCTTTGGTTTGTATGTGGTTTCTCAGTTAATACATAGCTAATAGCTCTTATTTTTCTTACGTTTTTAACTGCTTAGGTCTTTCTGGATGTAAGGGTGAAAATTCATTTGATGGAAATACTTGTGTATATTTAAAGACCCAGTAGCTCCTCTGGAGCTTGTACGTTCAAGAATGATTAATCTGTGTAATAAACTGATTACTACAGTCATTACATATAAAAAATAAATAAAGAAAGAAAGAAAGAAAGAAGAACTAAAACCTAGCCTCCTCAGATTATTCAAAAATAAATGCAAAAGGAACACTTCCAAGCTCTTTCTATGAAGCCAGCATTACCCTAATCCCAAAATCAGATAAAAACACCTCAATTTTAAAAAAAAAAAAGTACATTCAAATATCCTTGATGAACATAGATGCTAAAATCTCTAACAAAATTCTAGCAAATCGAACTCAGCAATACATTAGAAAGATCATACACCATGACCAAGTGTGATTTATTCCAGGGATGCAAGGATGGTACAATATCCAAAAATCAATAAATGTGATATATCACATAAACTAATTGAGACAAAAATCACAACATAATCATATCAATTGATGCAGAAAAAGCATTTGACAAAATCCAATGCCCTTTCTTGATAAAAACTCTCAGCAGTGTAGGAATAGAAAGATCATACCTCAACATAATAAAAGCCTTCTATGATAAACCTAACGCCAACATCATACTCAATGGGCAAAAACTAGACCCATTTCCCTAAGAACAGACAGGGATGCCCATTTTCACCACTCCTGTTCAACATAGTACTATAAGTACCAGCCACAGCGATCAGACAAGAAGAAGAAAAAAGAGGCATCCAAACTGGAAAAGAAGTAGTAAAACTCTCCTTGTTCACAGACGACATGATACCATATATATAAAACTCCAAAGACTTTATCAAAAAACTATTAGACCTACTAAATGAATTCAGTAATGCAGCAGGATATAAAAGTTAAACCCAGAAAACTATGGCCTTTTTATACACCAATAATGAACTCACAGAAAGAGAAATGAAATATACAATCCCATTTACCACTGCACCAAAAAAATTAAGATACTTAGGAATAAACTTAACTAAGGACATAAAAGACCTGTATACTCAAAAAAAATAACAGTACATTGAAGAAAGAGATAGAGGAAGACATAAACAAATGGAAATACATATCATGATCATGGATTGGTATAATCAACATCATTAAAATGTTCATACCACCTAAAGCAATATTTAGATTCAATGCAATACCTATTAAAATACCAATGACATATTTCAAAGATCTAAAACAAACTCTCCAAAAAATCATTTTGAATAAAAAAAAGACTCTAAATAGCCACAGTTATCCTGAGAAAGAACAAAGTTGGAGGAATCACAATACCAGACATCAAGCTGTATTACCAAGCCACAGTTCTCAAAACTGCCTGTTACTGGCACAAGAATAGACATATAGACCGACCAATGGAACAGAATAGAGGACCCAGAATTTGACCCATGCCATTATACTCAATTAATATTTGACAAAGGAGGCAGGAGCATGCAATACAGTTAAGACAGAATCTTTCATAAATGATGCTGGGAACTTTGGTCAGATACATGCAAAAAAATGCAACTAAATCACCAACTTACATCATACACACACACACACACACACACACACACACACACACACACACACAAACAATAACAACAACAAAAAAACCTCAAAATGGCTAAAAGACTTGAATGTAAGACAGGAAATCATAAAAATCCTACAAGACTCCATAGGTAGCAAAATTGCAGACATACACTGATTGGCCAAATTATTATGATCTCTGAATGTATAATAATCTGGCCACTCAGTATATAAATACTAGAGGCCCAGTGCACGTAATTCATGCAATGGTGGGGGGTGTCCCTCAGCCCGGCCTGCACCCTCTCCAATCTAGGACCTCTCAAAGGATGTCCTACTGCCAATTTACAGGGATCGGGCCTAAACTGGCAGTTGGACATTCCTCTCACAATCCAGGAACACTGGCTCCTAACCGCTCACCTGCCTGCCTGCCTGCCTGATTGCCCCTAACCACTTCTACATACTGGCCTGCTCTCCCCCAAGTGCCCCTCCACCAACCTGATCACCCCCAACTGTCCCCCATGCTAGTGTGCTATCTCCAACTGCCTCCACCACCGGTCTGCTCGCCCCCAACTGCCCCCCTGCATGGGTGGGGTCCGCCAGCCTGGCCAGGGGGAAGGGACATGGGTTGTTGGCCAGCCTGCCTGTTGGTCGAACTCCTGGTCAAGGGTACAATATGCATATTAGCCTTTTATTATATAGGATATACACTGAGTGGCCAGATTATTATATGTTCAGAGATCATAATAATATGGCCACTCAGTGTATGTCATAGCAATATCTTTACAGACACAAATCCTAGGGCAAGAGAGACTAAGGAGAAAATAAACAAATGGGACTACATCAAAAAAAGCTTCTGCACAGAAAAAGAAACCATCAACAAAACAACAAGAAAGTCCATTAATTGGGAGAACACATTTGCCAATGTTATCTCCAATGTTATCTCCAACATTTACAGAGAAGTCATACAACTTAACAAAAGGAAGATAAAGGACCTAAATAGACACTTTTCGAAAGAGGACATATTCAGAAAGCCAAGAGACACACGAAAACATGCTCAAAGTCACTAATCATCCTAGAGATGCAAAACAAAACAACAGTGAGGTACCACCTCACACCTGGCAGAATGGCTATCATCAACAAATCAACAAATGACAGTGTTGGTGAGGATGCGGAGAAAAAGGAACCCTCCTGCACTGCTGGTGGGAATGCAGACTGGTGCGGCCACTGTGGAAAAACAGTATGGCTTTTCCTCAAAATTTAAAAAATGGTACTTCCATTTGACCCAGTAATACCCCTTCTAGGAATATATCCCAAGAAAACAGAAACACCAATCACAAAGGATATATGCACCCCTATGTTCATAGCAACACAATTTACAATAGCTAAGCTTTGGAAACAGCCTAGGTGCCCATCAGCAGGTGACTGGATCAGAAAACTATGGTACATCTACACAATGGAATACTATGCTGCTTTAAAAAAAAAACCAAGGAATTCTTACCATTTGCAGCAACCTGGATGGAACTGGATGGCATTAAGCTAAGTGAAATACGCCAGTCAATGAAAGAAAAATACCACATGATCTCACTCATTTATGGATAATAAAGATCATTATAACCTGATGAACAAAAAGAGATACAGAGGCAGAGATGCATCAAACAGGCTGTAAAATTACAGTGGGAAGGCTGGGGAGGGTTTGGGGCTGGAGTTAAGAGATCAACTGAAGGTCTTGTATGCAAGCATATAACAATAACCAATGGATGCAAGACACTGGGGGGGAGAGGGGGGAGTGGTGAGGTGAGGGCATGTGCCAGGGGATAGGGGAGGCCGGGGGAAAGTCAGTGGGGAAAATAAGGAGACATATTTTTCTAATACTTTAAACAATAAAAAATAAAGAAATATACACTTTAAATCTATGATACTATTAATCATTGTCACCCCAATAAATTTAATAAAAATTTTTTAAAATCCCTTAATGCTGGGAATTTAGTTTCTTTCCAATTCTTCAATAATATAAAAAGCAATGTAATAAAGATACTGGAACATGCAACTTCACACTTTCCTTTTTATTTCTAGTCAACATCTGTCACCACACACAGATATAACTGTTTTCTTGTGAGGAGAACTATTAAGATCTATTCTTTTAACATTCATATATACAATACAGAATTATTAGCTATAGTCACCATGTTGTACATAAGGACCCCAGGACTTAATTATTTTATAACCAGAAGTTTATATACTTTGGCCATTTTCTCTCTTTCCACTCATCTCCCATCCCCCCCATCTGGATACCACCACCCACTTCTTTATCCATGAGTTGTTTTTAAGATTACACATAAGATCACATGTATCTGCCTTTCTCTGTTTGATTTATTTTTAGTTAGCATAATACCCTCAAAGTCTGTACACACTATTGCAAATGGAAGGATTTCCTTCTTTTTATGCCTTTTTATTGTTGATTTTGCTTTGATCCTTTTAGTATAAAGTACACCATAGCCATGAGTACAACTATTTGCAGTTCAACCTCCCAGCAAATACACAAACACAATACACATTAATACTATACGCTACTTAGATGTAAAACTTCAGAGACTATAGAAATTAAAATGAACCAAAAAATATTAAATTTTGTTCTTACATATAGGTTTTATACTTCTAAGAGTAGTTTGGGCTACAAACCAAAGAACAACCTTTAGACGGAGGTTTCAAAACAGTTATACTCTGTATGTGAGCCACACTTGAACATGTAAGTAGTAAAAACAAAAAGGAGCAATTATTAACTATGTCAGACAATAAATAATTTATTTAAATATATATTTGGTTTAGAATGCCAAATCCAGAAATCTTTCTTTTTTTAACTTTATTGTTGAAAGTATTCCAAATGCCCCCCACTTCTTCCCTCTCTCTCCCCCACCACCCAATTCCTCCCTGCCCCAGGAATTCTTCAGTCTGTTCCATGTTTCCATGTCTCTGGTTCTATTTTATTTATCAGTTTATTGTGTTCATTAGATCCCACATATAAGTGAGATCACGTGATATTTGTCTTTCTCTAAGCCAGTAATCTTTCTTCAATGTAAATTGAAATATTCACTCTTGCACGATTAATTGTGCTATCATGAATTTTAAAGAGATAAAAATAAAAGTAGCTTACCTTTTTAATCTTCGCCTTTTCAGACTTTTCTTCTTTATCACATTTCTTGGCATTTCTATTAAGTTCTTTTGCAGCAAACTTCAAGTTAAATAGGTGTTCTATAAATAAATGTTAAGGCTATTCCAAAAAAGTCATTTCCCAATAACTAACTGCAAATGAGATGTTAAATTTATAAAAATTATCAGATAAAATTATGTTATTTAAACCAACTATTCGCAAAGTATTAGAGGAAACAGAAAAACTTTTATCTATTACACTTTTTTTATTTAAAAATTTAATTACAAAGATGGATGCCAATGGGAAGGCAGGCTGCAAGACAGTGCGTGAATGAGAGTGAAAGGAGAGTGCATGGAAGTGCGGGAGTGTCTGTATTTCTGAGTGAGGGACAGCTATATTCCATAGGACTGTTGGGGACTGGCAGACAGATGTCGTACAAATATCTTTACAGACATAGCTCGCAAGCAATGGAGACTAAGGAGAAAATATACAAATGGGACTACATCAAAATAAAAAGTTATATTATGTAGGGGGCCCCTGGAAAATACCTGGACATTCTTTAGATCAGAGGTTCCCAAACTTGTTTGTGCCGTAGACCCCTTGCCATGTTTTTCGGTTTTGGGTAGACCCCCTACTTACCTGATATTGATTTTTTTGTAAATTTCTAACTGTAGTGAAGTTTAGTGTTAAAAACTTGAAATAAAAACATGTTAAGTTTTATACATTTATTTATTGAATTTAAATTAAAACTACTCAAAATAAAATTTTGTATCTGTTATATAAAATATACGTAACATAAAATTTAATAAAAAATAATGTACCTACTTTTCTCCGGCATTCTCAAACAAAATAACACTGATTCACTATAATTTGTATGATAAACTACCAGTTTATATTTTTTTAAATGTTTTCTCAGCACTTTCCTATTCAAGATTCAGGAAACGAATGAACATATTTTTCTCACATTCATATTTATAGAGTGACGAATTGAACAAGTCGGTGCAAGTTCGCGAAGCTTTGAGACAAAAATTGGCAAGAATGTTTACTGCGCGTATGCTTGTAACAAGATGATACTGGTATATCATTATGTGCAGGTTTTTATCCTACAACTTACACAATTTTATAAACATATAATAAATTTTTTACTTCATAGGTACTTTTATAAATAATTTATATGTTTTTATATTATAAGATAATATGATGTAAGTAAATAGGTACTATCAGTGTATGTTGAGATCCACTATCGTGGACCCCCATTTTCATTTCATGGACCCCCAAATTTTTTTTCCCCGCTGAGGTAGACCCCTTGCAGGTTGTCATAGACCCCTGGGGGTCGATATAGACCACTTTGGGAATCACTGCTTTAGATTGTTGTTGACTGAGCCTAGGATGTTGACAGAATCGTGTCAGTTACCTTCCTGCCCTGGGAGAGCAGAGATGTTCTTAGTTCCTGGCTTGTCAGGCAGAAAGGAGTGGATGGGACCTGGCCCCTCCCAGGCTCCTTGTTTTTCCTGTGAAAACCCCCCCTTTGTGTATTGGAGAATGGAGAATAAATAGTGTGCTGTGGGGCTCAGGGTTGTCAGTATCCCCAGCAGAGGAGGTCTGCGACCCACCTGGGGCCCAGCTTAAACCTATTTCTGCATCGACTCCCTTCATTTCTTTATTTCTCAATCCCTGGCTGCCTCTACGAAGAACCAGTTTCCTCTCTCTTTCCGTGCTGGCCACGGAGAAGGGAGATCCCCGGCCGTGTCAGGCCCCTGCAATATTAGTTATATTAGAAAGCCACTGTTTTCAAAACTGCTTGGTACTGACACAAGAACAGACATATAGACCAGTGGAACAGAACAGAGAACCCAGAAATTGGCCCACGCCATTACGCTCAATTAATATTTCACAAAGGAGTCAAGAGCTTACAATGGAGTCAAGACAGATTCTTCAATGAATGGTGCTGAGAAAACTGGACAAGTACGTGCAAAAAGAAAGAAACTAGACCACCAAGTTACGCCATACACAAAAAAAGACTCAAAATGGATAAAGTTGTTAAACGTAAGATGAGAAACCATAAAATCTTAGAAGAATCCATAGGCAGCAAAATATTAGATATAGATCATAGCAATATATTTTCCAATACAGCTCCTAGGGCAATGGAAACTAAGGAGAAAATAAACAAATGGCACTTTATCAAAACAAAAAGCTGCACAGCAAAAGAAACCATCAGCAAAACAACACGATCTATTGTTGTATCAGATCAGGCCCTAATCTCCTAAATTTATAGGGAACTCATAACAAAAGGAAGATAAACAATCCAATCAAAAAATGGGCAAAGGACTTAAATAGATACTTTTCAAATGTGGACATACAGAAGGCCAAGAGACATATGAAAACCTACTCAAAGTCACTAACCATCCCACAGATGCAAATCAAAATGACAATAAGGTACCAGAATAGCTATCATCAACAAATCCACAAAAGGTAAGTGCTGGCATGAATGTGGAGAAAAAGGAACCCTCATGCACTGCTGGTGGGAATGCAGACCAGTGCAGCCATTGTGGAAAACAGTATGGAGTTTCCTGAAAAAGTGAATAATGGACTCCCATTTGACCCAGTAATCCCACTTCTAGGAATATATCCCAAGAAACAAGAAACACAAATCAGAAAGGACATATGCACCCCTACGTTTATAGCAGTACAATTTACTATAGCTAAGATAACTGCCCATCGGCAGATGAGTAGATTATAAAACTGTGGCACATTACACAATGGAATACTACACTGCTATATAAAAAAAAAAAAAGACGCCTTATCATTTGCAATAGAATGGATGAACCTGGAGACCTTCATGCTAAGTGAAATAAGCCAGTCAGAGAAAGATAAACATCAAATGATCTCACTCATTTGTGGAATATAATCCACAACATAAACTGATTAACAAAAATAGATACAGAGACAGAGAAGCATGTAACACACCATCAATCTTCAGAAGGAAGGCAGGGGAGAGGTTTATATGTAAGAGATCAACCAAAGGACTTGTATGCATGCATATAAGCATAAGCAAGGAATGCACATCCTAGGAGATGAGGGCACAAGCTGGAGGGTGGAGATGGCCAGGGAGAGGTCAATAGGGGGAAAAGAAAACATACGTAATACTATATGTAATACTTTAAACAATAAAGAAAGAATCTTTTTTAAAAATTGATACAGCCCTAGCCAGTTAGTTCAGTGGTTAGAGCATCAGCCTGGCCTCAGAGGGGTTGTAGGGTTTTTTGTTTGTTTGTTTGTTTTGTTTTAGCCAAAGCCGGTTTGGCTCAGTGGTAAAGCGTCGGTCTGCGGACTGAAGGGTCCCGGGTTCGATTCCGGTCAGGGGTATGTACTTTGGTTGCGGGTGCATCCCCGGTGGGGGGTGTGCAGGAGGCAGCTGGTCGATGTTGCTCTCTCATTGACATTTCTAGCTCTCTATCTCTCTCTCTTCCTCTCTGTAAAAAATCAATAAAATATATATTTTTTTAAAAAATTGATACAGCCCTAGCCAGTTAGTTCAGTGGTTAGAGCATCAGCCTGGCCTCAGAGGGTTTGTAGGTTTTTTTTTTTGTTTGTTTGTTTTGTTTTATTTTATTGATTTTTCACAGAGAGGAAGAGAGAGGGATGGAGAGTTAGAAACATCGATGAGAGAGAATCATCGACCAGCTGCCTCTTGCACACCCCCTACTGGGGATGCGCCCACAACCAATGTACATGCCCTTGACCGGAATCGAACCTGGGACCCTTCAGTCCGCAGGCCGATGCTCTATCCACTGAGCCAAACCGGTGCCGGCGTGGGGTTGTAGTTTTGATTCCCAGTCAAGGGCACATACCTGGGTTGCCAGTTCAAACCACATCCCCAGTTAGGGTGTTTGCGAGAGGCAACCAATTAATGTGTATCTCCCACAATGATGTTTCTTTTTCTTTCTCTCTGTCCTCCCTCCCTTCTACTCTCTAAAAATCAATGAAAAAAATATCCTCAGTTGAGGATTTAAAAAAAAAAAACACAATAAATGGTATATTTACAAGTTGTTTAAATAATTCTAAATGTCTGTGTACCTCTACATAGCCTCAAAGTATCTTTGTGCATACATATATAAAACCGACAGCCCACCCAGTATGAGTCCAGTGTTATGAGCATTGACCCAGGAACCAAAAGGTCACTGGTTCAATTCCCATTGAGCACATGCCCAGGCTATGGGTTCAATTCCCAGTAGTAGAGTGTGTGTAGGAGGCAGCAGATCGATGATGTTTTTCTCTCGTTGATGTTTCTATCTACCCCTCTACCTTCCTCTCAAAAAATCAATAAAAAAAGGAAAAAAACTGACAAAGCGAAAATGATCACTAATAAAAGACTAATATTCAAATTGTCCCCTTGGCCAGGAGTTCGACCAGCAGGCAGGCCGGCCAACCGAGGATCTGGCTCCAATGCTCAGATTAGAATCCCTTGAAGAAACAGATGTCGGCTATAGATATTTCCTGCAGGAAAAAGGCACATAGTAATAAAAAATTTTGCATACAATTTCAAGGAGTTTAGTACATCCACACATGGGATCAAGTATTCATCTAAGTTAGTATGTACTACCTTATATCGCTATTCACCCACCTTCTCTCTGCCTCCACCCCAAGTGTGTCCTGGCTCAGTTAGATCAAAAGTTGCTCAGAGTTGGGAATGGGTCTTATAATCCTCTGTATCAACAGCTACATTGCTCAGCCTGCAGAAGAGGCTCAATATATATTCATAATTAATGCTTAAAACCTGTTAACCGGGGAGTTCCCTTTTTAATTACGCAACCTGTAATGGGTGCGTACTCTTTCATTAGGACGTGTCGGTACGTCACGCCCGGAGGACGTAATTTCATATTATTACTATTTTATTTATTTATACTTAGTTAAAATAAATGATATGTATATTTTTTCATTTATTTATATATAAAGCACAAAGGAAAATACAAAATTACAAAAAAATAGAAAAGAATACCAACAAAAAAATGAAAACATCGAATTAAAAAATTATAAATTTTACAAACAATTATAAAGATTACAAAAAATATATACCGTCCCTCTCAGGGCACAACATATATTTCCAGGACGTACTCATATGTCCTACCCGTTCCTGATATTGTTTACGTTTGACATATTTATACGTCCCGCTGGGTTAACAGGTTAACAGAAGATCATTTACCCACTTTTCATCCAAGTTCTGTGCAAGGCAATGAGGATTCAAAGACTAAATCAGGACCATGTCCCTCAAGGAACTCAATTTAATGTAAGAGATAGATAAGCAAGCATCTGATTACAATAGTGGGAAAATGGCTCCAATGGAAGGGAAAACATGGGAAAAGAACCACAGAGTAGGAACTGGCGCTCTCAGATTTCTAGTTTGTTGGAGATGGTGGATTAGATTAGAAAGATGACATGGAAAGCTTCCTGAAAATGAAGCATACTTGATCCAACAAAATGCCAAAAGAAGGGTAATAGCAGAGGGAAGCAAAAAACAAACAAACAAAAACACAAAAAAACATAAAATAAGAGCATGGAGTAGGGGAGTAGGAAAGCACCCTTAATTATTCCTCTTTATTGTATAATTCCTATAGTTAATCAACACTACTCCTGAAACACACTGTATTAACACCACACACACATTGCTATCAATTATATACTTGTAAAACACCTATATTAACATGTTACAACAAATAAATTTGATCATTCCATTGATTTTTTTAAAGTGAGATTTGATCTAATCCACCATGAGAAATTCAGTGTGTTTTAACTGTCCAAATACAGAAGTCACAATTATATCATGCTAATTCCACTGTTAGCACATTTAATCTTTTTATATGCTGTAAATCTTCTTATATGCTGCATTAAATATAGGCAACAAATAAATATTACCCAAGTTTCAGTTCAAGTCAGTTATTTATGAAAGACTGGTCTGAGTCAATATGAACTTTCCTCCTCTATACTACAAGAAAAAGGTCTAGAAATCTACAAAATGGAACCAAGAGAAGTAACCATTGACAGATGATATGAGTCAAGTTATACCTCCTCACTTCTGACAGACTGAAGGGTAGCTAATAGTTCATTTTTAAGGTATAAATTATTGATAACAGTACCATTAATTTTAATTATGGTAAGACATACATATAGTTCAGCAAAAGAATTAGTAACCAATTATCTTGTTATTGGAAATCACAAAGGGCAGACTTAGATAGAGAAAAATTAATTTGCATTAGAATAGAAAAAGCAATTTTAGAGCTATTATCTCAAATCCTTCCAAAAGTTCTGGGGAGATAGCAATTAGTACTCTATTTCTTAATATTTAACAGCATGTTCAAAACTTTATGATTTAGTATGCCCTTCCATTTCACTTTATCTTCATAACAGCCTTATAAGGTTGACAGGTTGGTTAGTATCTTTACAGATGAGACAACTTTGCCTGAAGAGGCTATGACTCCCTCTAATTCATATGATTCTTACTCGGCAACACTGGGATTAGAAACTGATCTTCTGACTTAGTCCAGTGGTCTTTCCTTTAGGATACTGCTTTAAAATATTATTTAATAGGGCTACCCTTTCATAAATTATATCCTTTAAAGTGCAGTGATAACTGGGCCTTTTAGTCATCTACTCTGTTCATAAAATGACCTATTCTGCACCTTCACACACTTTATTCTTGGTTTGTTTTGGACAGTTCAGCCTAGAATGTGTTATCAATATTCCCAGTATGACTTATATAATGTAATCCTCTCACCAAAAGTCTTTCTATACGTATTTCAGACTTACAAACTAATGAAGGCAAAGAGCTTTAAAATGAGCTATCAGCCCTGACCGGTTGGGCATGTACCTTGGTTGCGGGCACATCCCCAGTAGGAGGTGTGCAGGAGGCAGCTGGTTGATGTTTCTCTCTCATCGATGTTTCTAACTCTGTATCCCTTTCCCTTCCTCCCTGTAAAAAAATCAATAAAATATATATTTTTAAAAATTTTTAATGAGCTATCAAATACTATTATCTACATTTTGTCACTTTGCCAAGTTTCATTCAATGGCAAGATACCAACTTACTCTACTTTCTATAATGCCAACTCCTGGAATAAGGGAGGCATTACAGCGAGATGGAAAACCTTTAATGGTACTTCAGTTGTGAAAAGCAATTTTATCCTTCTTCAATTCAGGGTTTCACACAGCTTGGTTCCTAATCCCCTTGCTTCAGTGGGAATGCAGGTGCAACTGATGAATTTTTATAGCTTTAGGTAAGGATGAGTTTCCTCACATGCTAAATCAGATTACTAACACACGCATTCAACTGACTTTGAAGGGGTGATATTAAACACTTTATCTTGTTATTAGTCACCTCCATCCAGGAAAAAAAAAAAAAAAAGTTCCACAGAAGCTACTGCATTCAAAACCTATACCTTCGCTCCAAACCTCTGGCAAACTCCTGCAGCCCGTCTCCACACCATCCTCGGATTTATTTCTAAGAGGTGGCTAGTTCCACTGAAAGAACAGGTGACAGAACGAGGGAGGATTCAAGCTCAAGAATCTTCTCAAACCAGTCCAGTGACTGAGTTCCGAATCCCCTGTTTGTAGGATGGCCACGACTACCAGAAGACAATAACAAAATAAACAATAAACAAAAACACACACACACACACACACAAAAAAAAGCTGTCGGCGCTACTTTACCCTTCCACAACTAGAGCTAAAAGATCAAGCCGCCGCGGAGCTCTTCCCTGAGCTCCAGCCCCCGCCCTCTCCCCGCTCCCCTCTACCCCCTCCCCCCGCACACCCCCGCCTTTTCTTTCCCTAAAGCCCTAGCAACAGCTTATCGGACGAGAAAGGATACTCTCCATGTTCGACATAGTCCCACGACTTTTCTTAGGAGACGACAGGCCGGGAGACGGCACGGATTTGATGAGAAGACTCAGAATTCCATCCAGGTCTAGCCCAGCGGGGCGGGCCAGGCATTCAGACTGGAGCTCCCACTTCCGGTTTCGGCGCAACGCCCACCGGGAGGCGGAGCTGTCAGCGCTTGGGGGCGGAGCTGTCAGCGCTTGGGGGCGGAGCTAGGGTTACGCCAAAATGGCTGCCAAGGAGCCACCGGCTGAGGTGTTTAGGGTGGGCTGCAGGCGCTGGGGGGCGTGAGAACGCCAGGCCGAGCGGTTACGCCCCTCCCCCTCTGCTACCTGAGACATACGGGTTCCTAACGGTTTTCCCGCCCGATCCGCCAGCCTCGTTCCGAGAGCTTCCTACGCTCGCTCGCGTCCCACCTCTTCCCTCAGATTTCTTACTATCTTTGACCCCTCAGTTCTGTTCTCAGAGCTTAAAACTTACGGATGAAGGAAAAAGGTATAGGGCTTTTAAGTACTTGGTTGTTTTTTAAAAAAAAAAAATAGCTATAATCATACGAAATAAGAACTTAAGGGATAAGCGGGGTTGGCCGGTTGGAAATGGGATGTTCCGTCAGTTGAAGTTTTAGAAAGGATCGCGATCCTTAAACTTTTAGGGCAGGACAAGGTAAGCTTAGTTTAAAGAGGTAAAGTTTCTGTGAGAAATCTATCGTAACAAAATGATTATTCTTTTTTTACAATAGATGGTGTAAAATATGAAAATTACTAAATATCTCTAAACTGTAGTTGGTGAAGAGGTTAATCGAAATACGAAATAGCGGTTGGTAGTTTGTATGTGACTTATTAAAACAACCAAATATAATTTATAAGACGCCTTATATGGAGGAAGGGGATCGTCGGCGCTGGTGTCACTGTATTTCGGAATTGTTGGAAAGTCCAAGGAAGAGCTAAGAGATATTACTTTGGGGAAAATAGCTAGGATAATTATTCTCTTACTGAGGGATTTTATAAATTTGGCTTTAAAAGTTTCCTAATCTTTAAAATTTCAATATGTGGGGACAATAATGAGTACATAGTGGGATGAGCTTCTTTTTATCTTTAGGAAAGTTTCCTATTGAATCAAAGTGGCTCCAAAAGCTGCTGTTTTACTTTTCTGTTAATTATCGGTAGGCTTCAGACTGTTTCCTAATTACAAACCCTTGGTGCTGGAAAAACAAACCATTTTTAATATTAGGTTAATCTGGAAACCACTTCCATAGGAGAAACAGTATAAATATTGTTTTTATTTTTTATCTCTCTCTGTGTGTGTGAATGGGTATTTGAGAAGTAACATATATTTCCCAAGGGACAGACAAAATTTGGTAGATTTAATTGCTTCATCACTTTCCACGCTAACCAATGTATTTCACCATTTGAGAACTATTTCGGGGATAAAGGTTAAAAAATGTTTTTTATAAGTTATTCCCTAGGAGCCTAATATTTATTAACACAGTTCTTTGAATAAATACACATATAGACCAGAACAATCCACTAAAGCTTAAGCATTTCCAGGTTTTATGTAAATATTTTGTTGTTATAATTAGGTAACCATAAACAAGTCTTTTAAAAAATATTTTAAAGTGTTTTTGAATATTGTTGAATTTCTTAAGAGATGTTTCCTTGGGGATAGGATTAGGTTTTTAGTAAAACCAAGATCTGAAGATATTTGTTCAGTTAGGAAATTTGTTATTTATGCCCATCTTAAGTGAAAAAAAATATATACATAGCCTTTATCTTAAAAGATTAAGAAGTTTTAATTTATGAGTTCTGAACTAATTTTGAATTCAAAAAGTGCTTTAATTTTTATTGGATATCTTATTTCTAAAAGTTAGATTTATTTCTTTTAAATATATTTTATTGATTTTTTACAGAGAGGAAGAGAGATGGATAGAGAGTTAGAAACACTGATGAGAGAGAATCATTGATCAGCTGCCTCTTGCACACCTCCTCCTGGGGATGTGCCCGCAACCAAGGTACATGCCCCTGACCGGAATCGAACCTGGGACCAGTCCGCAGACCGACGCTCTACCACTGAGCCAAACCGGTTTCAGTTAAAAGATTTAGATTTTTATCTTAGGCATAGTAATAAAACTAAAATATATGTATATTCTTTTGTAGCTGCTGCTGTTGAAAACAATGAATTGAAATTTATTAAAATCATAACGTTTTATTACAAGAAAGTATAAAAGGAAAGACATTAAATTTTGCTTTGTTAAATATTGAAAACCTACAAAATAATATTTGCAAATCACGAGTACAGAATAAATAAATGCAATACAGCAATCACCTGTGATCTGTCACCCAATTTAAGAAAAGAAAATGAGCATTCCCTTTAAATTTCATTGTGTAACTCTTTTCCTAATCATATTATTTTCCTTCCCTCTTTATAATTTTCCTCTTTTTGTTTGTTTTACCATATTATTTGCATCCCTAAATATTATATTATTTAGTGTTGCATGTTTTGTGAACTTTGTGCAAATGAAATCATATTGCTTTTTCTTCTTGTAACTCATGATGCTCTTTATCTGTGTTGTTACATATAACCATAGTTCATTAATTTTCACTGCTCTAAAGTATCCCACTGTATGAATATTTCATAATTTATTCATCCATTCCCCATTCTCCAACCCATCCATTTGTGTTGTTCCAGGTAAATATAGTCTCTGAGAATATATTGTTATTATATTTTCTGATTACACATTTAGTTCTATAGCATTAGCCTCTTAAACAGGTTAGGATGAAATCTGGAAATTTATTCAAATTTCTCATTGTTTTGGGTTATCTTGGATCTTAGCTTTGTTTCTTCCACTCTATCAGATTTAGTAATAATTCCTAAGCTATCTCACCTAACAGGCAACTACTTTCTTCTTTCACCTTTATAACAGGGCTATAATGATAAAGACGATAGATATAGGACCTCCCAAATTGTTATTTGGGACTTAGCTAACTCTAAACATGAAGGTTTAACTGAAGAAACATTAGTCACATATTGATAACCTCAGAGCACCTATGGATACTTACAAATATGTGCTTTAAAATACTTGTGAAGTTTTACTGGGATAAATGAGATGTAAAGAACCAATGCAGTATCTTAACTCGGCAACTAGTAAATATGCTAATGTTTGGCATGAATGAAGTTAATGTGGTAAAATATAATAATCCCCCCCCCAGGAAATTGAGTTATTTGCATGATTAGTGATTCTTAGTTCTCTAAATAATTTGCAATCAACTGTATTACACATAATGAGCATTGTTTTTTTTAATTAAAAACAATTATAAAATAATTGCCATTGAAATATAAATTATTTAATTTTTAATTTTAATTTGGGTCGTTTTATGACAATACAAGATTTGTGTTACTTTTTTGCAAATTATTTCAAGATGATTAGAAAATTAAATTGTATGTAGCAGTGAAACTTTCATTGATGTAGGAAGGAGCACACCAGAAACGCAAATGATGTAGTATTATATACTATTTGTCAAGTTGTTAAAAATAGACATGGGTTGCCTTGCTTCTATAGATTCTGATAGCATAAGTTTGGAATTGACCCCAGAAGTCTATATATTACCTCTGTTTGTGTAATAGAAATGAACATTCTAATAGAGAGTAATATAAATCCTATATTGCCTAATGTAGCTCAATTTGGATGGAATTTCATAGTTTACTAAATACTTCCTGTACTTGAAGTAACCTGAGGCAGCCTGGGTAGGCTTTATCCTCCTTTTCCAACTTAAAAAAAAGGGGGGAAAATAAAGTACAGATAAATAATATTTGCTCAGGCAAGTTTTGAGGAAATGGAATCTACGGTATATTCAATTCAGACCTCCTTGATTCCTTATCCAGTACTTTTAAATGTATATAGCAGATTGGCAAAGAAGAATCATAAATAAGGCCACTTCTGCTTCTTTTTTTTTTTTACAAGAATTTGAATTTTTTTATTCCTAGTCTAAAAATCATTTAATTTTCATCTGTACATGCATTAGTTTTTTATTGCTGTATAACAAATTACCATAAACCTTGTGGCTTAAAATAACCCATGTTTGTTATAGCACCATTTCCACAAGTTAGGAGTTTCGGCTCAGCTTAGCTAGGTCCTCTGCTCAGGGTCTCATAAGGCAGCAATCTGGGAGTCAGCTGGGCTGCATTCTCCTCTGGAGCTTGAGTGCTGCTCCCAAGGTCATTCAGGTCGTTGGTAGAACTGAGTTCCTTGCAGCTGTAGGTCTGAGGCTGCCCTTCTTCAAATGCCAGGGGCTAGGCGGTTCTCAAAATGGCATTTGCTTCTTGATGACCATTGTGAGAGTGCTTAAATTCAGGAAGGTTCCAAATCCCATTTTATGAGACTCTATCTGATTAAAGTCTGACCTTTGAAAAAACCCACTCTTTCTTCTGTGTGTTCCTCCTTTATTGTTTGTTTTTTTTTAAAATATATTTTTATTGATTTCAGAGAGAAAGGGGGGGGAGAGGGAGAGAAGGAGAGAGGGAGAGAGGGAGAGAGGGAGAGAGGGAGAGAGGGAGAGAGAGAGAGAGAGAGAGAGAGAGAGAGAGAGAGAGAGAGAGAAGAGAGAAGAGAGAAGAGAGGGAGGGAGAGAGGGAGAGAGGGAGAGAGAGGAGAGAGGGAGAGAGAGGAGAGAGGGAGAGAGAGGAAAGAGGGAGAGAGGGATAGAGAAACATCAAGATGAGAGAGAATCATTGATCAACTGCCTCCTGCATGCCCCACACCAGGGATCAAGCCTGCAACCAGGCATGTGCCCCGAGACCAGGAATCGACCAGGAATCCAACTGTGATCTCCTGGTTCAAAAGTGGACACCCAACTACTGAGCCACACTGGCTGGGCTCTCCTTTATTCTTACACTGCTATCACACCCTACACTTCCCTGACAACAGCTGGGTGTCCTACAATTTAACTCAATTCTGGCACTACCTGGAGATAGAATCAGACCCCATAGGTACACTTCTGCTTCTTGCTTTCTATAGTTCAGGTGCCCATCCTATCTAATAAAGAGGGAATATGATAATTGACCTTCATGCCTTCACAAAGATGGCAGTGCCCACAGCCACAAGATGGCGGCACCCAGTCCCTTCAGCCCTGCTGGGGTGGCAGGCAGGCTCAGCCGCTCAGCACACCTGCCTCTGGAGTTTCCCAGTCCTCTCAGCCGCCCAGGGCCAGCCCGAGGAGCAGGCAAGCCTCAGATGGCAGCTGCTCAGCCACCCAGGGCTGCCCAAAGCTCAGGAAACTGGGACCAGATGAGGCTTTGTGCTGCCAGCAGTGGCAGCAGCAGAGATGTGATGGTGCGTGGCCTTCCTCTGATCGCCAGATCGCCTCCCGCCCCTGAGGATTCCCAGATTGTGATAGTAGGCAGGCTGGGCTGAGGGACCTCCCACCTCCAGTGCATGAATTTTCATGCACCAGGCCTCTAGTTTACTATAAAAGTAAAAGGAAGAATTTCAGCTGACTAGCATTCTTTCTAGTTTCCATAAGAAAATTCAGTTTCCTAGAAATCCTAAAGTGGTTAAAACTAAAGGTATTTCCTGTCCATTAAGGAAAAATTGTTTCACTAGGCAAGCAGAGAACAACTTTCTGATTTCATTGTTCTGTTTTTTATTTGCTTTGCAAAATGTTCTAGCCTAGAACGCTTCAAGTGGCAGGTGAAAAAGATTGGAGCTGCAGAAGAGGTAAAACTATGAGCTGAGGCAAATAGAAGATGAGGCAGGAACAGATGTTTAAAGACAAGAAGAATGGATTTGAGTGCTTTCTATAGGTGATCAGAAAAATTATTCAATTTATAATTAAAAAGTGAGAAATGAGCACAAGGAGACAAGATCAGAAACTAAATGCAAGATTCAAGTGATTAGGAACATAATTAAAAAATACTCTTAGATACTTAGGAAAAATATATACACATGTTTGCCATTTCTATAATAGTTTCTAAGCTTTCATTGTTATTTTAATAATAAATGGTGATGATTGCTGATTATAATATGTAGTTATCAGCCTCCTCAATGTTATAAGGAAATATTCATTATTTTTAACAAGTTTGATAGCATATTATCTCAATATTACATAATTTTCTGTAGTTTTATAAGAAATTTTAATTTCATGATAAATTTTCTAAATATAAAAAATATAAAGAATAACATATGTCTTCACCTCTACCAAGAATTTACAAAGGTTAATATTTTGTCACGTTTGTGGTTTTTTTTAATATATATATTTTATTGATTTTTTTACAGAGAGGAAGGGAGAGAGATAGCGAGCTAGAAACATCGATGAGAGAAAAACATCGATCAGCTGCCTCCTGCACACCCCCTACCGGGGATGTGGCCGCAACCAATGTACATGCCCTTGACTGGAATCGAACTTGGGACCTTTCAGTCCGCAGACCGATGCTCTACTGCTGAGCCAAACCGGTTTCGGTTTGTCACGTTTATTTTAAGTTCTTCTTAAAATAAATAAAATAATCGGGGAGGGTAGGGAGATCTGAGGAAGATAAGAGATCAACCGAAGGACTTGTATACATGCATATGAGTACAACCAATGGGCACAAAACTCTGGGAAGGGAGGGCATGTATTGGGGGGAAGGGCAATGGTATATGTACAGAGATAATAATTTAATAAAAAAATATATATATATAAATAAATAAAATAATATAGATGAAGTTGAAATCTATTTTGACCATGTTACCCAGCTTTTTTTTTTAATAAATATTTATTGTTCAGATTATTACAGATGTGTTCCTCTCTCCCCCCCTCAATTGCACCCCTCCACCAGGTTCCCACCCCACCCTCTGTCCTTTCCCCATCCCCCATTGTCCTCATCCATAGGTGTGCAGTTTTTGTTCAGTCTCTTCCCACACCCCCACTCCCCTTGTCCCTGAGAATCGTCAGTCCACTCCCCTTCCATACCTCTGATTCTATTATATTCACCAGTTAATATTGTTCATCAGATTTTTTAATTCCCTTGGTTTTTAGTTTCACTTGTTGATAGTTACATATTTGTTGTTCATAATTTTTATCTTTATCTTCTTCCTCTTCCTAAAGAACCCCCTTCAGCAATTCATATAATTCTGTTTTGGCAGTGATGAACTTTAGCTTTTTTTTTAATTTGTGAAGCTCTTTATCTGGCCTTCAATTCTGAGTGATAGCTTTGCTGGGTAGAGTATTTTTGGCTGTAGGTTCTTGCTATACATCATTTTGAATATTTCTTGCCATTCCTGTCTGGCCTGCATGGTTTCTGTTGAGAAATCAGCTGACAATGGTATGGGTGCTCCTTTATAGGTAACTACCTGATTTCTCTTGCTGCTTTTAATATTCTCTCTTTGTCTTTTGCTCTTGGGATTTTAATTATCATGTGTCCTGGTGTGGTCCTCTTTGGATTCCTTTTGTTTGGGGTTCTGTGCGCTTCCTGGACTTGTAAGTCTATTTCTTTCCCCAGGTGGGGGAAGTTTTCTGTCACTATTTCTTCCAGTATTCTTTCGGTATTTTGCTCTCTCTCTTCTTCTGGAATCCCCATAATTCTGATATTGGTTCGCTTGAAATTGTCCCAGAGGTTTCTTACACTATCTTCAACTTTCTAAATTCTGTTATCTTCTTGCTTCTGCAGAGGAGTGTTGTCTGGCTCTTTGTGTTCTAAATCTTTGTCTTGATTCTTACGATCTTCCAGTCTGTTTTTAGGACTCTGTGTAATATTTTTTATTTCAGACAATGTTTTCTTTATTTCTAGTTGATCCGTTTTTATTTCTAGTTGATCTCTTATTATTTCTAGTTGATCCCTTTTCATATCCTCATAGGTCTCATTTATTTTATCAGCGTTTTTTAGGATATTATTGAAAAGCCTTAACAGTGGTTTTGAACTCAATGTCCATTCTTTTCTTTTCCTCCATCTCCTTCCTTTGTGTCCTGCCTCTTGTCTGCATTCTAGTTGTTTTCTTGATTTGATGGAATAGTTTTTTGTGTTAGGTGTTCTGGTAGAGCCCAGTAGCACAGCCTTCCCAATTACCTGCGGCTGACAGTCTTGGTGTAGCCCTCTGTGGGCTATGCGTGCAGTCTTATTAAGCCTTGTTTATCACTGGGAAGCGTGGATCTCCAAGCCAATTGGCTGTGAGGGTCAGCAGTGTCTCAGCTAGGAGGGCTTCTGTACTCTGCTTGGATGGGGCAGAGTCTCAGGGTTGCAGGGAATCTTTGGTTCCCTATCAGTCTCGCCTTAGAAAAGTCCTGTTCACGGTGAGTCTCACCAGATTGGTTGCAGGCTCACGTAACACTTTGGTAAAGGCGCAGACAAGCTTTGGATTCCGGCCAGTCCCTCCTTTGAGAAAGCCAGCCTCTGGGAGAGCTTCTGTGCTCAGCTTGGATGGGGCGGAGTCTCGGGTTAGTGCAGACAAGCTTTGTTTTCCTGTCGGCTCCTCCCCAAGTTGCTCCTCCCCAAGTCCCTCAGTAATGGCCGCTGGCTTCACACACCTCCGAGAGATCTCTGCCCACTGCCTGACAGTCTGGCCTCTCCTTGACTGGGGCCGTCTATCAGAGCAATAGGGTGGTTCTGTTTTCCTCTCGAACAAGAAAGCCAGCATTAGCTGTCCACCCTCTTCGTGCGCCGGGAGTAAGCCAGTAGCGAATTCAGCCCGGCCTGGCCTCTTTGCCAGGAGTACGCCAACAGCAATCTTGGCCCTTCCTCTCCGCGCTAGGATTAAGCCAGCGCCTTTTCGCAAGTACAGTTCTCCGTATCTTCACAGTTTCTGAGAGTGGCGGGCCTTTTCTCTCCTTCCCAGATGGCAGAGCCTCCTCTTAGCTAGCCGTCCGGTGCTTCAGGGCAATGCCTCCCCTGTTTTCCAGTTCTAAATTCAAATTGGTTGTGGTAGGCTGCATTAGGGTATCTACCCTATGCCGCCATCTTGGTTTCTCCATCTTGACCATATTACCCAGCTTTATTCTCTATTCTTCTTTCTGCAGACAACTACTTTTATGAGTTATTAGGTATTCCTTTCCGTGCATAAATATGTATTCACAGGTAATAGGTAATATGCATATGTGTTTTGAAATTTACATAGTAATATATATCTAGTTTCCATACTTTTTACTCAACATTTATTTTGAGATCTATCTATGTTAATGTACCTACATTTATATACATATGTAATCATCTATCATGTGAATATGGTGCATTTTATTTATTTCTAGCTTGATAGACATTTATAGGTTACTTTTATTTTTTTTCAATTATGAGCAATGCTATAGTAGTGACTCAATGTGTCCAACTATACACATTTGCAAGAGTTCTCTAAGAAGTAGAATTACTGGGATATAGGGTAGAAATAGATATTTTTGTTTTATTTTTTATTTAAGTATAGTTGGTATACAATATTATATTAGTTATAATAGTTGCAGGTATAAAATATAGTAATTTGACATTTTTATATATTACAATGTGATCTCCCCACTAATTCTAAGTAATCATCTGTCACTGTGCAAACTTATTACAATATTATTGACTATATCCCCTGTAATATTTTTCAACTACTCCCCACCCCCTCCCTTCTGGTAACCATCCCTTTTGTCTCTGTTACTATTTTTGTTTTATTTGTTCATTAGGTTTTTTTGTAGATTCCACATATAAGTGAAACCATATGATATTTCTCTTTCTCTGTCTGACTTCTTACACTTAGCATAATACTCTGTAGATTCATTCCTATTGTCACAAATGACAAGATATCATTCTTTTTGTTGTTGTATAATACCCTATATAATAAAAGGCTAATATGATAATTGACCAAATGATGAATGACCTGTCACTATGACGCACACTGACCACCAGGAGAAAGATGCTCAACACAGGAGCTGCCCCTGGTAGTCAGTGCACTCCCACAGGGGGCACACCGCTCAGCCTGAAGCCTGGCTTATGGCTGGCAAGCATAGCAGCAGTGGTGGGAGCCTCTCCCAGCCTCCATGGCAGCCCTAAGGATGTCCAGCTGCCAGCTTAGGCCCGTTTCCCAGGGGGAGCGGGCTTAAGCTGTCAGCAAGACATCTACCATTAGGGCTCCCGGACTATGAGAGGACACAGGCCGGGCTGAGAGACACATCCCCCGCTCAGTGCATGAATTGCATGCCTCTAGTTTTATTATATCCTATCTAATAAAGAGGAAATATGCAAATTGACTGCCACACCATCACAAAGATGAAAGCACCCATGCCTCTAGTTCTATTATATCCTATCTAATAAAGAGGGAATATGCAAATTGACTGCCACACCATCACAAAGATGAAAGCGCCCAGCCCTCTCAGCCCTCCCAAGACCCCAGTCCTTTCAGCCCAGCCTTGGGGGCGGGGGCAGGTACACAGTGCAACTAGACCTGCCTTCAGCTCCCCAGCTGCCTAGGGCCGGCCCGAGGCACAGGAAAACCTTGGATAGCGGGCCCAGCCGAGGCTCAGGTAACCAGGGCTGGTTGAGGCTTATAATGGGGGCGCCGCCTTCCCCAAATTTCCAGGTTACCTCCCATCTCTGAGGGCTCCCAGACTATGAGAGGGGGCAGGCTGGGCTGAGGGACTCCCCTTTCAGTGCATGAATTTTCATGCACTAGGCCTATAGTGTGTATTATCTTTTTGAATTTTTTTCTTCAGATAAATACCCAGAAGTGGAATTTCTGTGTCATATCATATATCTATTTTTAGTTTTTTGAAGACTCTCCATACTGTTTTCCACAATGGCTGAATCAATATGCAGTACTACCAACAGTGCACACAGATTCCCTTTTCTCCATATCCTCCCCAACACACATTATTTGTTGATTTTTTAAAATATATTTTATTGATTTTTTACAGAGAGGAGGAGAGAGGGATAGAGAGCTAGAAACGTCGATGAGAGAGAAACATCAACCAGCTGCCTCTTGCACACTCCCTACCGGGGATGTGCCCGCAACCAAGGTACATGCCCTTGACCGGAATCGAACCTGGGACCTTTCAGTCCGCAGACCAACGCTCTACCACTGAGCCAAACCAGTTTTGGCTATTTGTTGACTTTTTGATAATAGCCATTCTGGTGGGTGTGAGGTAGGTATCTCATTGTGATTTTGATTTGCATTTCCCTGATTATTAGTGATGTTGGACATCTTTTCATATATCTGTTGGCCTTCTGTATGTCTTCTTTGGAGAAATATCTTTTTGTGTCCTGTGCCCATTTTTCTATTGGATTGTTCATTTTTTTTTGTTACTAAGTTATATGACTTTCTTATATATTTTACTGTTTAGTAGGTTTTTCCTTTTCAATTTGTTAATAGTCTCTTTCATTGTGCAGAAGCTTTTTAGTTTGATGAAGTCCAATTTGTTTATTTTTGCTTTTGTTTCCCTTGCTCATTGCTAATGTATCCAAAAAGATACTCAGACTGATGTCATATAGTTTTCTCCCTATGTTTTCTTCTAAGAGTTTTATGGTTTCAGGCTTTACATGAAAGTCCTTAACCCATTTTTTATATTTTATTCAATATATTGTGTGACATTGGTTAATAAAATTATATAGGTTTCAAATGTACAATTCTAATGATTCATCATCTGTATATTATACTACAAGCCTGTTTCATAAAATTCATGCAAGAATAGGTCTTCCTTCCCCTGGCTGCTGGCATCGACTTCCCTCTGGCACCCGGACCCAGGATTGCTTCCCTCTGGCTGCTGGCAGGCACCCAGGACCCAGGCTTCCCTCTGGCACCAGCTTTATCTGGAATGCCATTAAGAAGTACGTCCAGTCTATTTAGCATATTACCCTTTTATTATTATAGATTGTTTGAAAATGTCTTAAAATATGATGGCAGGTTAATATGTAATTTTTTAATATATTTTCATTGGTTTCAGAGAGGAAAGGAGTGGGGGAGAGAGAGAGAAAGAGAGAGAGAGAGAGAGAGAGAGAGAGAGAGAGAGAGAGAGAGAGAGAGAGAGAGAAACATTAATGATGAGAGAGAATCATTGATTGGCTGCCTCCTGCACACCCCCTACTGGGGATTGAGCCCACAACCCAGGCATGTGCCCTTGACCAGAATCAAACCCAGGACCTACAGTCCTCAGGCTAACGCTCTAAGCCAAACCAGCTAGGGCAATACATAATTATTGACTTCATAATTTACCAATTACTGCATTATTCTAACTTAATCATATTAATTTAGAAGGCATTGAATATAAAGACAAATTTTCCTGTTGAATTAATATCCTTAACATAAAATGGGGCATGGTAGTCATTTAAAAAAATATATCCACGTTAGAGCAGAATTTGATGAATGTTAAAATTTTATCTTTATTGCCATGAGTCATTCCTTTGTTTTTTAAAAAGTGACTTCAATGCCCAGCTGTCATGGCTCAGTGCTTGAGAGTTGACCTATGAACCAGGAGGTCATGGTTCCATTCCTGGTCGGGGCATATGCCCCGGTTGCAGGTTCAATCCCCACTGTGGGGTGTGCAAGAGGCAGCCATTCAATAATTCTCTCTCATCATTGATGTCTCTATCTCTCTCCCTCTCCGTTCCTCTCTGGAATCAAATATATATGTGTGTGTGTGTGTGTGTGTGTGTGTGTGTGTGTATGTTTATATGTTTATATGTTTATATGTGTATGTTTATATATTTATATATTTATACATTTAAAAGTTACTTCAAAGGTACATTGTTTTTATTTATTTTTTCTTACAAAATGTTTCAGTAGCCTCAATTAAAATATTTTTTTATAAACCACATATTTCACTGTCCATTAATTGAAATATGACAAAAATTTAGCCACACTTTTGGGTTTTTAGTCTTTAATTTATTTTATTTTTAATTAAAGTTGTTGAAGTGACATTGGTTAACAAAACCATATAGATTTCAAGTGTACACTTCTATGACACATGATCTGTATATTGCATTATATAACCACCACCTAAATTTAATCTTCTTCCATCACCATACATTTGGCCTCCTTTAGCCTTCTACCTCCCACCCCCTTCCCTCTGTAACTACCATACTGTTATCTGTATCTATGAGTTTTTGCTCATTTGTTACTTTCAGTTTCATACCCTACATATGAGTTAAATCATATGGTTCTTAACTCTTTCCATCTTACTTAGCATCATATTCTCAAAGTGGATCCATGTTCTCACAAATGGTAGTATTTCATCTTTTCTCGTGTTGGAGTAGTATTTCATTGTATATTTTATACTACATCTTTATTCAATCGTCTGTTGAGGGACACTTTGGTTATCTCCATGTCTTGGCCTGTCACACCCTTGTTTTTAAAATGCTTTCTTTTCTTAGTTTCCATGGTAACATATTCTCCTTGATTTACTCATTCCTCCTTCTCACTCCTCAATCTCCTTCGCTGGTTCATCTTTGTCTACCTGCCCTCTAAAACAACGGTTTAGCCTGCCCAGTGTGGCTCAGTTGGGTGAGCATCCTCCCATTCACCAGGAGGTCACCGGTTCAATTCCTGGTCAGGGCACATGCCTGGATAGCGGGCTCAATCCCCAGTAGGGTGTGTGCAGGAGACAGCTGATCGATTTTTATGTTTCTTGTCAATGTTTCTCTTTCTTCCTCTCCTTTCGTCTCTCTGAAATCAATAAAAACATATTTTAATAAAGAAGAGTTCATGAAGCATCTCTCTCGGTTCCTTTTCTTTCTATATGCTCTCTCCCTTGACTGGCTTTCCCATTTCTATAACTATTAATACCATCTATACATAAATTACTCCCAAATTTAGAACTTTAGGCTCAACCTCTCCTCCAAACTCTAGTCTCAAAAACCCACTGCCTATTTTATAAGGTGATGTCTCTTAGGTATCTCCTATTTAACATGTCTATATGTGAAGTAGTGATTATCCCCATTGCAATGCACACACATACAACAACACACTAAGCATGTGTTGCCTCTCTTTACTCCAGTTCAGTAAGTAGCACCAATTGCCCATATTGCTGAAGCCAGAAAGAAGGGATTAATTCTTCACTCCTTCCTCTTTCTTATACCACCACCTAAATTTAATCTTAATATATTTTCCCAATGGTGCATGGATGCCTGCACATTGAAAGGAAGATAATTAGAAGAAATATTTTAATTTTCTCTGTGATGGAAGTGTCAGTGCCACCCCCTCACCTGCTCCACATTACGTCTGCAGGGCAATCAATCAGGGGCTGCGCCCCTCACCTGGCTCCCTCAGTGGCTGGGAGCCAGGCAGCAGCCCTGCCCACTGCTGCCACTGCTGGTCACCGTCTGTGGGGCCACTGCTGATCACCCCCAACTGTCCTCCCCTCCTTGCCTAATCACCCTCACTGCCTCCGCCTCGGCCCTGCCACCGTGGTTTTTTCTGGAAGGACATCTGGAAGGTCTTTCAGTCTAATTATCATATTACCCTTTTATTAGTATAGACTATATTATTTTCCATACAAACAACTGTAAATCTACTTTTTACCTACCCTATATAAAATAACTTCAGAATTTTGCCCTTTTATTACAATGCACTTATAGAAATAATACTTTCCAAAAAAAGTAAAAAAGTAGTATTTTGGCTATAGCTTATTATTTCACATTTTTAATAATCACTTGCTCAGTTACCCTTTGTCTCACAAAGGACACAAGAGCTGAAAGTTTTTAAAGTGGCATACCATATATGCATTTTTTAGAAAAGACAAGAGTCATATATATTCCATTTGATTTTTAGGCAAGGATAAGATAATTGGTGTTTTATTGAATGTCCACTGTGCTTTTTCTCTTAATCTTCCAACAGCCGTTGTATCATCATTAATCCAGACTCTAGAGATAAAAAACTAACGTACAAAGATTAAGTAATTTATTCATAGTAATATAATACATTACAAATATTCTGATTCAAGCCCTGATATAGTAGGATTCTTAGACTATCATTCTTTTTCTGTTACATCATGCTGCTTTTAATATTTATTGAAGGCTCTATAATGTTTGAGGTACCCATGCTGGGCATATTACGTAGTATATTTTCCCATTTTAATTTTCATTGTATCCATGTATATAAAAATTATATAAATTTTATTAATGAACAGTGTGAGATTTTAATAATTTCTGCAATTTACCCATGACTCCATAGCTATTCAGTGGCAGAGCTGGAATTTTAATCTATATCAGTAAAATAATTCCAGAGCCTAAAAGCTATTATACTTTTTAACCTAGATAGATAATGAGAAATGACCACAATCCAATAATTCTGTATGTGTTACTAATCATAATGTAGCATGATCCATTTTATTGTAAATTTTAAAATTAGTTTTACATTAACCGATCAATTCTGATTAGAATTCAGATTTTATATTTCTTAATTCATTTTGACATAGTAGAATATTAATAATACCTTAAGAAAAATTACTCCAGAAGGATTATCACATATATCAAGTTTCTTTTTTTTTTAAGTTTCTTTTAATTTACAAAAATAGTTTGTTGATTATTTTAGAGGCTATTCAGTATTTTCCAACATTATTATATATGTTATGCATAGTAGTCTAAACATTTCTATGCACAGTGATAAAATACCCATTAATCAAATCCAGTGTAAAAGTACAAGTCACAAATGATTAAGAAAGACAGTATGAGAAATAATGAATTTGAAATTATAAAATAATAAACCTAAAAAACATCTCAGAAAAATATAAAGTATTTTAACATGCTTTTTTTCTTATTACTGAGGATTTTAAGAAATATCTAAATCTATTTAAATGCCAAAATATGTCTAGTGCTCTGATACATATTTACTCTGTATACTTCTGCATTTATGACATACTTTTTATTGTTGCTTTACTCTGACATTTCCTCACCCAGTAATGTAATTGTTTTGTTTTTCTTTATTGATTAAGGTATTACATATATGTCTATATCCCCCCAACCCCCTGAGGTATAAAAAATTGTTCAAAGTTAGGTGGTGATTTAAGTATATACTAATTTCCTGACATCCTGTATTTTCTAATGTGTGAAAATTGTTCTGCTTCATAGTAAAGTATACTTGATTACAAACATTATTATAACAGCTGTAAATAATAGCAGCTAAAAGCGGATTATAAAGTCTTAATTTTTATTCCTATTCTTTTGAGCATTTTGCATTCTTTTCTATCTGAATTCTATGTAGCTACTTACACACACATACAGTATTCTTGATATTAATGTAATTCAGTGGTAATTTACTTTAAAGATTAAATGTTATTGCTCACTGAGTTGTGGAAGTGTCAGAAATCTGCACAGAAAGTCCATAACTAAAAACTCAAAGGCATATGCAAGCTTATAATGGATAGAAACTTCCTGGTAGCAGAGATAGTTCTCATCTGTCTCCAAATCCTATGGAATTGATTAGAGACTAGTAATAGGCATATATGCCTATAGTTGATGGCTTTGGTTGGAATTTCTACTTTGGAAGAAGTATCACAAAGATAGAATGTCTACTAAAACCAATGTGTTTACTGGTAATTGGGTACATTTTCCCCTGTGTTATTGAAGTTGTGTGTCTGAATAAAAGCTTTTTCCTATTTAAAAAAGGGGATTCTCATACTAAATTTCAGCTTCTATAACTGTATTTCTCTTGGCTATAGTTATCTCTTACTGTTGGTTGCTTTATTTATTTACTTATTTATGTATAGTTGATATACAATATTATATTTGTTATGTTAGTTTCATATGTACTATTTAGTGATTACCTTACAATGTGATCACTTTTATACCTTACAATGTGATCACTTTTCTACTTCTAGTAATCATCTTTCACCATGCAAACTTATCACATTATTATTGACTATATTCCCCTTTACATTTTTCACCTATCCCTTCCCTCCTCTGGCAGTATCCTTTTGTTCTCCATGTCTATGAGTTTAGTTCGGTTGTATTTGTTCTTTTGTTTGTTGGATTCTTGTTTGTTTGATTTTTAGATTCTACATATAGATGAAACTATGTGGTCGGGTATTTGTCTTTATCTGACTTACTTCATTTAGCATAATAACCCCTAGTTCCATCCATGCTGTCACAAATGACAATAGCTTTTTATTGCTGTATACTGTTCCATTGTATATATGTACCACATCTTCTTTATCCATTCATCTGTGAATGGACACGTAGGTTGCTTCTATAGTTTGACTATTGTAAATAATGCTGCAATGAACATAGGGGTGCATATAACTTTTTAAATTAATGTTTTTATTTTCTTTGGATAAATACCCAGAAGTGGAATTGCTGGGTCATATGATAGATCTATTTGTAATTTCTTGAGGGACCTCCATACTGTTTTTTATAGTCACTGCACCAATTTGCATTCTCACCAATAGTGCTCAGGGTTTCCCTTTATTCCACATTCTCACCAATGTGTATTATTTGTTGACATTTTGATAATAGCCATTCTGACTGGTATGAGGTAGTATATCTTTTACAGAGTGACAATGAAATGTTGAGGATATCAAGGATTTAAAGAGTGCACTTGCTGCCAAAACCGGTTTGGCTCAGTGGTAGAGCGTTGGTCTGAGGACTGAAAGGTCCCAGGTTCGATTCCGGTCAAGGGCATGTACATTGGTTGCGGGCACATCCCCGGTAGGGGGTGTGCAAGAGGCAGCTGGTCGATGTTTCTCTCTCATCGACATTTCTAGCTCTCTATCTCTCTCTCCCTTCCTCCTCTCTGTAAAATATCAATTATATATATATATATATATATATATATATATATATATAGAGAGAGAGAGAGAGAGAGAGAGAGAGAGAGAGAGAGAGAGAACACTTCCTAAAATAATATAGCCCTTTAAGAAAAAGAAATGAAATAAAATTATTTTATTCACATTTTGGGGCAAGTACAGGTACCCAACAACATCTTTAAAGTAGCAAAGAATAGTAATAAAGTTTCATAATGTCTAGAGAGATCAAAAGATTTAAAATTTTCAAATTGAAATTAGAGAGTTTGCTTACTATTAAAGTAACAACAACAAAGATAAGGGTAACGATAGGAAAACGAAGAAGTCTTCAGAACTAGCTATGAGGATTTACCCAAATAAACATAAAGAACAGGATAAGAATTAAATTTTTAAAATGTCCAAATTATAAGTATCCAGGATGAAAAACAGAAATAAGATTGGAAAATATTGTAATAAACATAGGGGTGCATATATCTTTGCAAGTAAATACTTTCAAAATTTTAAGGCAGATACCCAGAGGAGGGGTTGTTAGGTCATGTGGTAACTCTTAATTTCTTGAGGAGTCTATATACTGTTCAGGTCCTCTGACCATTTTTAATTGGATTGGATATTAGTTTTTTATATATTTTGGATATTAACCCCTTGTTGAAGCTTCTACTTGCAAATATTTTCTCCCATTCATTTGGTTGACTTTTAATTTTGTTGGCAGTTTCTTTTGCTGTACAGAAGCTTTTTAGTTTGATATAGTTCCATTCATTTATTTTTGCCTCTACTGCCCTTGCCTTTGTGATCAAATTCATAAAATCTTTTATAAGACCAAGGTCCTAAGTTTAGGACCTATATTTCATTCTAAGTAATTTATTGTTTCAGGTCTTATATTTAGATCTTTGATCCACTTTTAATTGATGAGGGAGGGAGGGAGGGAGGGAGGGAGGGAGGGAGGGAGGGAGGAAGGGAGGGAGAGAGAGAGAGAGAGAGAGAGAGAGAGAGAGAGAGAGAGAGAGAGAGAGAATGTGAAACATTGATCAGTTGCCGTTGACACATGGCCCAATTGGGGATCAAACCTGCAACTTGGTACCCTGCCCAGAATAGAAACTTCCACCCTTTGGTGTATGGAATGATGTTCCAACCAACTGGACAACACTGTCCATGGCTGATCCATTTTGAGTTAATTTTTGTATATGGTTGCTACGACCTTCACTGTGGGTTTCAGGATCTGAAGGAGGGGCTAACGCACAAATGAAAATACTATATAAGAAATATGAATTTAGAAGGCATTGGGGGCCTCTCTCTTGAAGAGATACACCAAAACTGGGTCCCATTTGCTTTTATTCAGTTTTAGACACACATCTTGCCCTCAGTAAAGCACAGCAAACAGGTAGCAGACAGCCCATCTCTAAGGTCAGTAAAGATCAGTAAAGATGAGTAAGGTCCAGTAAGCATTTACTTAGAGGCTATCTGGTCAGGAAATTGATCCAAGCCACCACTAACTCAACATGAACAATCAGTGCTTAGTGTCAGCCCTGCTAATGCTCAAGGTCCATTGGCCTTCCGTGTACTTTGGTGCACTCTCATGATAGTATTGGCAAGTGGTGGCTTCCTGCATATGATAAAATTACAGGATTGTAAATCAATATTCAAAAAAATCCCACTGCATTCCTATACACTAACAATAAAATTTTATAAAAAGAAGTGAAATAAACAATTTTAATGGCATCAAAAATATTGAAGTACATAGGACTAAACTTAACAATGGATGTGAAGAACTTGTATACTGAAAATTACAAAGCATTAATAAAAGAGATTGAAAAAGACTAAATGAAATAAAACAATATTCTGCATTCATACATTGGACTAATCAAAATAATTAAAATGTCCCTAGTACCCAAAGCAATATACAATGAAAATTTTTAAATAAATAGGACAAAAAATAATCATATTTGCATGGAACCACAGAAAACCCCAAATAGCCAAAGCAATCTTGAGGGGGGAAACCAAAGTGGGAGGTATCACACTCCCTGACTTCCAATTTCATGTGATAATCAAAACAGCACAATATTGGCAGAAAAATAGACATACTGACCAATGAAACAGAATCGAGAGTCCAGAAATAAACTCACATGTATATGGGTAAATAATTTCCACAACAAAGCCAGAAACATACAATGAAAATACTCTTGACTTTAAGAGCATTAATGATGCAACAATAATGTTCTTGGTTTCCTGGCAACAGTACCCATGGTACTGTGGCAAGTGAAGTGCAGAGAAGGTAGGAAGATCAGTTAGTGGAGAGCTCTGAAGAAGGAAGTTGGTCTTCAGAGTAGAAGTGTTGTTAAATTTAACAAAGTGCGCTACCAAAAGACACGGTGAGAAATCCCATAGGAAGGGAGTTTTGATACTTTAGTTTCAACCATGAGTAGACATCAAAATTGACATGGAAATTGCATTTTAGTAGAAACTTGCTTTGTTTAACTATAATGTATATAATGAATTTCTAAGAAAATTTGTTATTTCAATAATAGCTGTGTCTATAGTTATGGTTATGGTAAAATTGAATTCAGTTAATGCGCTGAAAAATGTATAATTTTAATATTTTATGTATTAAGTCAATAGTAATAGGTGAGAAACATAATATAACTGAGTGTTCATGTAGTATCATGTAGTATCATGTAGTATTATGTTTATTCACAACTCCAGGGTAAGGTGATTATAAAATCTCCCAGATTAGTTAACTAAAACGTTGACATCTCAATAAATAGCCTGATAATAAATGATTTTTAAAATTTTAACTTCAGACATTTCTAAAGTATAGTACTAAAGTAAAATTCTGTACCTGACTCTTTTTTTTAAGGTGCCACGTGTGCTTAACTACAGCATATCAGTGAAAGAAAGTTATATCCAGGTAATCTAGTATGTTTACATGTATATTTTTTCTATAATTCAAAGCTTCTTTTCAGGATTTTTTTTTTCTCTTCCAGTAAAGCAGACATCCGTAACCTTATTTGTATAGTCTTTAGGTACCTTAAAAGTGAATTATATTTTATGCTAATAAAACAATTTAATATAAGTAAATATTAGAAACAATGATTGGATAAATGCATTTAATATTACTAATAATAAATTTGATGGATTTTATTAAGACAATTCTATTTTAATCAAGGCCTGATTTTTTAAATGGTTTTTAAAGAATGCTATTCAACTATTTTCTCTTGTGAATAGTAGATAGCCAAATTAAGGTCAGAAGTTATTGAACTCAGGGAGGGAACCTCTCATGATAGAGTTAAGGAAAAAAAGTAGGAAAAGAAGCTCCTTGTTTCATTAAAAACAAACAAACTGGGACTCCTGGAATGAATATAAGTTGTGTTTATGTTGACAATGATTTAAGTAGTTTGGGGAGAAGTGTTTGTGTGTGTGTGTGTGTGTGTGTGTGTGTGTGTGTGTCCGAGAGAGAGAGAGAGAGAGAGAGAGAGAGAGAGAGAGGGAGAGATTAGGAAAAACACAGGCCAGCCAGCATTTCTGGGGATAAAAAGAAATCTGTTTCTTTGTGCAAAGGGAGGGAAGGTAGTATTCTTCTACTGGAGAAAGTTCCACACTAAAGAGAATGGGAAGTGGTGGAGAGATTGCCCACCTGTGGTAGGTGGAGCCCATAAGACTTAATACTATGGACCAATTTTAGTTATGTGAGGTCAGGTTGCCATGGACATGGTTTAGGCTACAAAGGGAATGAACCTGGGAAGAAGAGAAATCTGTGGAGTGGGTGAGTGGGACTAAAATGATGTGTTGAGGGAAGTCACTTCAGCACCCAGTTGCCTTTGGACAGCAGAGGCTTAGCAGACTTGGCTGCCACTGTTGGAATTGCTTGCTCTTTGCTTTCTCTTTTCCTTTCTTTTTCTCTTTCCTTTCTTCTACCCTTAATAATTTCTTTTTATTTTAATGTATGCATGTTTCTTTCTTTCTCTCTCTTTGACTGCCCTCTTCTTTTTCTGTGTGCATACCAACAGGTTCCCTCCAGAGCCTCACTCGAGCAACACATCCCACTCCCTTCCAGGCTATTACTTGCCTGGAGGGATTCAAAGAGAGCAGCAGTTGATAAAGTGAGTTCCTATGGCTGAGGGGGTTCAGTGAAGGGAGAGGGGAAAATATGATTTTATATATATATTTAAGCTGAGGCTTGCCTAACCTGTGTGGCTCAGTGGTTGAGCCTTTACCTATGAACGAGCAGGTCATGGTTTGATTCCTGGTCAAGGTACATGCCTGGGTTTCAGGCTGGATCTCCAGTGTTGGGTATGCAGGGGGCAGCTGATTAATGATTCTCTCTCATCATTGATTTTTCTATCTCTTTCTCTCTTTCCCTTACTCTCTGAAATTGATCAAAATACATTTTTTTAAAGCCGATGCTTTTTCTTAAAGCATTCTAGTGGGTTTTTACTTTCCTGCTCCTTCAGATATTTTTCATGAATCATATGGAATTTGTATATGCTGTTGGCTTTCATTCTGGAGTCCTCTTTGTTCTCCACACAATCCTTGATCCCTTGAATGTTGACAGGGTTATCCACCAAGGGATAAGAGTTCTGGAATGACTTGGGGAATGCACATCTGCTTACTGAGTTTATTGTGAGCCATGGTGAGCTCAACAGGGTCTAGTGCAGTGGGGATGAGGCTTTGGTCTCAATAGGTGGCTTTAGTTCCCAACTTGCCCAGAAGCTTATTTGCACTTCATAGCTTTCTCAATAATGTCTCCACCAAGTCACTCCCTCTAAAGGGAAATGGAATTCTCTCTGGCCAGCTTCTCTCTCTGAGGTTGGTGGCAGTTTGTAGAGGCAGCAACTCTTTGCATTAGGGATATGAAAAGCAAAAGAAGCCAGGCTTGATGTCTGTTGAATTCCAATATTTATCAACCTCTACCAGCCACTGTAAGGAGCAGAGGGGAAAAGGAAGGAGGCAGTGTTGCCTGAAGCTCTCACATTTCACACTGTAAAGGATTGGCACTAATCCTGAAAGGAAATGAAAAATTATGTCTTCATAACCATGTACCCTTTTAACACTTAAAATCAATAAACAGCATCCCCAGCAACACAGAGAAAAAAATACACACAATACAGTATATGCATGTAGATTGGGGAAGAAAGTTATAAGATTTCTCTGAAATTAGGGGCTTAGGTTTAATCTGGGGGAAGGCAGTTCCTTTAAACTTCTGAGCATCACACTTTTAAAACAGAGTTGCAGTGAGGTCCATTACTTCCCTAGAACTGCCATCATTAAAAACTTATGAATCCAATACAGGTTTGAGGTCTTTGTATAATGTAATCACATTAGGAAAATTTTTAATTAAACAACATTTTCTTAAGTTTCACAATTATCTGATGAACATTTGTAAGAGGCTATAAATTTGGAAAACAAGCCCATTCATTTCATTAATTTACTGGACAAGTAAATCTCTGCAAATTAAAAACTTTTGTAAATTGACCTAAATTAGAACTTTTTAAGTATCAATAGTAATGATTTGAAGAATGATCTTCAAAATAAAATTTGAAAATGACTGATGCTAAAAATGAACTGGTAATGCAAATTACCTGTCAAATTTTTTAATGCTATAGACTCATAATATCAACGATGAATATGGCACAAATGATACAGTGTTTTGTGATGTAAGTATTGTTCTAGAAAATAAGCACTATCATCAATTATATAAAAACTAGGGGCCCAGGGCAAGAATTCGTGCTCCCTTAAAAGGAACTGTGGGCTGCAAGGCTGCAGTGGGCACAGGGACGAATCTCAGCCCATCCTCCATGCTTCTGCCCAGACCCAGCACCAGGCACTGACACCAGGTGGAAGTGCAGTTCTGGCACTGGCTGGGGGTGTGAGGGGAGCCAGCGCCAATAATGGGTGTGAGCGGAACCAGCCCTGGCAGCAGGTCCAAGTGGTGGCTGCTACTCTAATCACCCCTCAGGGGCAGGGGGAGGTGGAGAAGCCTGTAGGGGTGATTAGGGCCAGTGTTGAGCACCAGCAACTGGTGGGAGCGGTGGCTCCGGGCACCAGCAGCGGGTGCAAGTGGGACCAGTGCCAGCAGCAGGTGAGTGCTGAGTGGGATTGTGGCACACGGGAGCGAAGAATTTTTAGTAACTACCAGAGGCTTGCCTGATGACACTGACCAGCGCCCTGCCTTGGTCTGGCACCCCCACTCACCTGCTCCACCATCTTGCCACAACCTATGCCCTCCACATTCCACACTCTGCTGACTGCTGCCAATGTACACCATGTTCCGTGCACACCCCCTGGTGGTCAGCACATGTCATAGTGACTGGTTGTTCAGTTATTCAGCCATTCAGTCTATTTGCACATTAGCCTTTTATTATATAGGATTATAAGCAAACAATAATGAAAGTTTCACATAAGCATTCAAATAGCTTAATCTTTTTATGATGACCTCATGCTTTTTCAAATATGTCAAAATAACACACATTAATATTATTCTAAATTCAAAATTATATAACCAAAATAAATACTGGATTTTTTTATCTAATTAAAAACTTTGGAAATGTACAGGTTTTTATTTAAAACATTTACCCTTTGGAGAATCCAAGATGGCTACCCAGGTAAACACCTAGCCGCAGCCGCACACAACAATTTCAATAAAATACAACTAAAATATAAAATGGACATTACCCAGAACTACAGGAAAGTCAACTGATTGGAAATTCTACAATGAGAAGCAAGGAGAAAATCAGAAGGAAGCGCAGAGGAGCTGTAAAAGCCTAAGGTACGGAGATACGCAGCGCGTGCTGAGAGGACAGAGCCGGAGAGGAGGGGCGGCTGAGTGCCTGGCTGGCGTTCCCTAGCAGGAAGGGGATAAAAGCTCCGACTGTGTTGGGCCCCAGTTCCGACTGCTCTGAACACCAGTTCTAGGCCAGACCCCGGGGACCCAGGCTCAAACAGAGGGAGCTGGGCTGTAAGGCAGAACCCCGGGGGAGCGGCGAGAGGAGAACCCGGAGGCGTGCACATTGCGCTCAGAGAAGGGACGGTTGGCTGTGCCACGGAATTGCCCTGGCGGGAAGGGGACAGGGGCTCCAGACTGCTCTGAGCGCCACCTCCAATCCCACTACCAACTGAACTGAACCCCAGTTCCGGGCTCATTGGGGGAGAGCCTAGACTGTTTGGTAGCAGGCAAAAATCGAGGGCACCTTTCTCTCAGAGGTGCTTGCAACGAGTACTGAAGGACCCTGAGACCCAGGAGCCGCATAGGGCGGGGCTGACGGAAGCCAAGGCTGTAGGCTCCACCCTGAAACTCCACCCCATCTGTAGCTGCGAAATGCTACAAGGAAATAGATCACAAACGAAAGAAATGGAGGACAAAAAGCGACTGGATGTAGAGTTCAAATCTACACTTATAAGGTTTTTCAAGAATTTCCTAGAAAAGATCGATAAGACCTATGAGGATATGAAAAGAGATCAACTAAAATTAATAAGGCATCAACAAGAAATGATAAGGGATCAACAAGAAATGATAAGGGATCAATAAGAAATAAAGAATACATTGTCTGAAATAAAAAATATTATACAGAGTCCTAAAAACAGAATGGAAGATCGCAAGAATCAAGTCAAAGATTTGAAACACAAAGAGCCAGAGGACACTCTGCAGAAGCAAGAAGATAAGAGAATCCAGAAAGTTGAAGATAGTGTAAGAAACCTCTGGACAACTTCAAGCAAACCAACATCAGAATTATGGGGGTCCCAGAAGAAGAGAGAGAGCAAGCAAGATACTGAAAACATATTGAAAGAAATAGTGACAAAAAACTTCCCCCACCTGGGGAAAGAAATAGACTTACAAGTCCAGGAAGCGCACAGAACCCCCAAAAAAAAGGAATCCAAAGAGGACACACCAAGACACATCATAATTAAAATCCCAAGAGCAGCCAAAACCAGTTTGGCTCAGTGGATAGAGCGCCGGCCTGTGTACTGAAGGGTCCTGAGTTCGATTCTGGTCAAGGGCATGTACCTTGGTTGTGGGCACATCCCCAGTGGGGGTTGTGCAGGAGGCAGCTGATCGATGACTCTCTCTCATCGATGTTTCTAACTCTCTATCCCTCTCCCTTCCTCTCTGTAAAAAAATCAATAAAATATATATTAAAAAAAATAAAATAAAAAAATAAAATTCCAAGAGCAAAGGACAAAGAGAGAATATTAAAAGCAGCAAGAGAAAATCATGTAGTTACCTATAAGGGAGCACCCATACGATTGTCAGCTGATTTCTCAACAGAAACCATGCAGGCCAGAAGGGAATGGCAAGAAATATTCAAGGTGATAAATAGCAAACACCTACAGCCAAAAATACTCTACCCAGCAAAGCTATCACTCAGAATTGAAGGCCAGATAAAGAGCTTCACAAATTAAAAAAAAAGCTAAAGTTCACCACCACCAAAACAGAATTATATGAATTGCTGAAGGGGGTTCTTTAGGAAGAGGAAGAAGATAAAGATAAAAATTATGAACAACAAATACGTAACTATCAACAAGTGAATCTAAAAACCAAGGGAATTAAAAAATCTGATGAACAATATTAGCTGTTTAATATAATAGAATCAGAGGTATGGAAGGGGAGTGGACTGACGATTCTCAGGGAAAAGGGGAGTGGGGGTGTGGGAAGAGACTGAACATAAACTGTGCACCTATGTATGGGGACAATGGGGGGTGGGGAAAGGGCTGAGGGTGGGATGGGAACCTGGTGGAGGGGAGCAATTTGGGGGTGGGGGGAGAGGAACATTTGTATTAATCTGAACAATAAATATTTGTTTTAAAGAAGAATATTATAGTGTCTTATTGAATATAGCATGAAAACATCAAAGAAATGTAATTTGGTTATCATGTTTTTTCTTGATGTAAAAATACTAATTTTTTTCTGAAGTGATGTGGGGGCCTGAAGCTGCAGGGATCTCACTTTTCCATGACCCGCATGGAAAGAGAGATGAATGAACCGGTTCTAAGTGGAGGTGCCCAGGGATTGAGAAATATTAGAAATAAAGAGAGAAGACATAGAAATAGATTTCAAGCTGGGAGCTGGGAGGGCCGCTGACCTCCTCTGCTGGAGAGACAGACTGACAACCTCCTGAGCCACGCAGCACATCTATTTATACTCCAATCCAACAAGGGGTTTCACAGGAAAACAAGGAGCCTGGGAGAGCCCAGGTTCCACCCACTCCTTCCTCCTGAACAAACACATTAGTCAGGAACTAAGAACATCTCCGCACTCCCAGGGCAGGAGTGCAACTGACATGATTCTGCCAATATCCCGGGCCCAGTCAGCAACAATCTACAGAATGTCCAGGTGTCTTCCCATTTGGCCCTCTACATCTCACCCTTTCTTTTTTTAAAATTTAAACATTAAGAATAAAACTCTAGATTAAAACAATTGCAAATAATGCCAATGCAAAACTAAACTATATACATGTTATCATTTTTAAAACTTGAATGTCAAGAGCAAAAACTCTGGCTATTAAATTATAACAAAACAATGTCAATGCAAAACAACAATATGATAAATCAGAACTATGGACATATTAACATTTTTAGCTACCAAATGAAAGAAAGTCTCTTTTGCTTGTGGTGTATATTTACTCATAGTCCTTGGTCTTGGCTGCGCAAGACTTTGCAGAAGACTGGAAGCTACTCATGCTAGCATGAGCAGGTACATGGTTGAAGAAGTAGCTTCCACTTCAGTCTTTAACTTCTTCAAATGATTCTATGTTGGCACCACAATCCCTTGTGTAGCTTTCAGTTTTCTTCTTCTGCTGCTTTGTTGTCAACGGACAACTCTCAGTCCTTCCTTGCCCTTGGTCCTGGGCAACCTGCAGCAATTCACAGGTGCTGACTGCTATTATGGCAAAGCATCTTCACTATCTTTATTTCTGGAGTATTTCTCCTCTGTTCTTGTAAGCTCCTACTTATTCTGTGGCTGGAACAGCCCTATCAGGTCCTCTCTGGGATCTGTTGTTTCAGGAATCCATACAGTCTTGGAGTTTTTCTGGAAATATAAACATATTCTCTACCAAAGGTTAATAAAGAAACCTTTTCTATAAATTAGACTTGGGATCCTTTTTTGTTTTTTGCCCAAATGATTTTCCTTTGCCTTATTCTGACATCATGTGTGTTTTTTCTGCTGTTAGTTTTTTAAAGAAAAAAAATTTCTGAATATGTTTCCTTACATAATATTTTTCCACTATCCCACCTTTTTTGATTTATTTAATTATTAGGATACTTTTGGGAAATTTTTATAACACAGTTTTGATAATTTTACCTTTTTTTGCACAAAAATATGACTGCTTTTTAGGTTTAATTGCATGTTAAGCAATTTTACCATGAAATGAACTACCAATAGAAATTTTAGTTAACACTTATATTTATTTCAATTTAAATTAATCTGAAAACTTGACTATTTTACTGTCAAATTTAATACTTTAACAATAATCTTAGTTTACCCTGCAAATATTAATGAAAAGGATTATATGCATCCTTGAGAAAGCTCTAAGTATTCCTGGATTTAGGCTAGATTTAGATATAGGGCAGCTGCCATCAGCCACGTCTCTGTTGCCTGGGTCTCAATCTGAGCTGGACAAGTCTCTGTTTGTTGCCTGGGTCCGATCTGAGCTGGGCATGGGAAGCACGAAGTAGCCATGGGGCAGGAGACCTTCCTCAGAAGGGGCGAATGTTCAAGCCCCTGCAACGTTGGGGGGGGGTGAGGATCTGTGCCCCACCTCTGTTGACCCCCAAGTTCTCTCCTGATGGCCCTCTGCGGCTGTGCCTGTCTTAGGTTGTCCCTCCCTTGAGGAATCTTACCCGTCATTGGCTAACCAGCCATCCTCCGGGGCCAAGCAGGGTGATGTGAGGTTCAATTCTGTCTCCTTGGTAGCCTATGCCCCTATGGTCTCCATGCCCACCACATGCCTTGGGATCCCTTCGCCTGCTGGCGGGGCCCTGGCATTGATCACATATTTTGGGGAACCCGGATTTCTTCACCAGGGAGGGCTCAGCTCATGCCCTTGGGCAAGAGACAGATCCATGGTACCATCCACCACGAGGATTCAACCTCAGCATTAACTGAAAACTCAGGCAACAGCTGTGGGCAATTGGATTGTGATAAGAGGGTCTCTCTTGGCAAAAAGAGCAAGAAGGGCCAATATAGAATGCTTAAGTGCCTTCCCATGGGGCCTTCCACATAATGGAAGGGACTAAATCCTTTCATGTGCTTTTTAAATGGCTGCCAAACATTCAAAAAATTAGTTTGTAATTTTGTTTGGTATATGCTGTTATGAAATACCAAAATTATAATGACATTGTAGAATAATATCATGTAAGGATATTCTTTGCTTTAATCCATGATAATTCAATTTCAAACTGGAAGAAATATTAAGTTACTTAGTTTTGCCTTTATAAAGAGGCCAAAACCTCCATAAAATTTGAAATATATGTATATAAGTAACATATTAATTTTTATTTTATAAAGCAATCACTAGCTGAATCTGGTCTTTATTAGAATTGTTTATAAAATTATTGGCTTTTTATTTAGCTGAAAATCTTGATTATAATTTGATAATCTAATTTATTTAAGTAATTAAAGTAGGTATATTCATTTTAAAAATAAAGCAAATTTACTTCTGAATTCACAAGCCACAAATGTTGCCCTGCCTCTAGCGTAATTAAAAAATGCAGGCGGCTACAGAAAGTTAGGATTCAATTACTTATAAAACATTGGCTTCTCATGTAACTTAATTTATATGACATTGATTATATTGTAAAAGCTAATTTATAAATTTAAGTAGGTATCTTTAATTTAAAAAAAAAAAGGCAAAGAAACTTATTCAGTAAAACTTATAGGTTTGATACTTTATTGGTCTGATCCAAAAGCATAAACAGTGTCCCACCTACAGCCAATTCAAAAATGCAGGCTGCATGAGGCCTTTTTGTCTTTTTTGAATTTCTACTGCTGTTGAAAATTTTGGTTATATTTAAGAAATATATTGTTTTTGCTTTTCTTACAGGCAAAAACTTTCATAACATTTAATATATAGTATATAATTTTTATTTGATAAAACTTTCTATGTGATTTCAAGTATTAATCTGTTTAATTAAAAAATATTTATTTTAAGAGAGAACAGACTTTTGAACATTTCGGGGCCCATGAAACATGCAAAAGTTATTCTTAAAAAACCTTGAAATACTCTTGGAAAGATCAAATATATAATATACTATATATATATATATATATATATATATGTATATATATGATTTAAATATTATATACCTAAATTATATTAGAGAATATCAATTACATTTAACTTGGATCAATGAAATAATCCTCTTTCTTTTAAATCAGACCAAACAAGTAACATATTTTGAATTCCTAATTATATAAGAGAAAATACTTTTTAACTATATAATTTCTCTCCATTTAATTTGCATTTTGAGGGGAGAATCCAAGATGGCTGCTCGGGTAGGCAACTAGCCGCAGCCGCACACAACAATTTCAATAAAATACAACTAAAATATAAAATGGACATTACCCAGAACTACAGGAAAGTCGACTGACTGGAAATCCTACAACAAGAAGCAAGGAGAAAACCAGAAGGAAGCACGGAGGAGCTGTAAAAGCCTAAGGTACGGAGACACGCGGCGCGCGGAGAGGACGGAGCCGGAGAGGAGGGAGGCCGAGTGCCTGGCTGGCGTTCCCAAGCGAGAAGGAGAGAAAACTCCGACTGTGCTGGGCCCCTGACTGCTCTGAACCCCAGTTCTGGGCCAGACCCCGGGGACTCAGGCTCAGCCATAGGGAGCTGGGCTATAAGTCGGAACCCCGGGGTAGCGGAGAAAGGAGGTCCCGGAGGCGCGCACACTGCCCCCAGAGAAGGGACGGTCGGCTGTGCAGCGGGATTGCCCTGACGGGAAGGAGACTGGGGCTCCAGACTGCTGTGAACGCCACCTCCAACTCCACTTCCAACTGAACTGAACCCCAATACCGGGCTCATTGTGGGAGAGCATAGACTGTTTGGCAGCAGGCGAAAATCGAGGGCACCTTTCTCTCAGAGGCGCCGGCAGCGAGCACTGAAGGACCCACATAGGGCGGGGCTGACGGAAGCCAAAGCTGCAGGCTCCACCCTGAAACCCCGTCCCGTCTGTAACTGCGAAATGCGACAACAAAATAGATCACAAACGAAAGAAATGGAGGACAAAAAGCGTCTGGATATAGAGTTCAAATCTACGCTTATAAGGTTTTTCAAGAATTTCCTAGAAAAGATGGATAAGGCCTATGAGGATATGAAAAGAGATCAACTAGAATTAATAAGGAGTCAACAAGAAATGATAAGGGATCAACAAGAAATAAAGAATACATTGTCTGAAATAAAAAATATTCTACAGAGTCCTAAAAACAGAAGGGAAGATCGCAAGAATCAAGTCAAAGATTTGGAACATAAAGAGCCAGAAGACACTCCTCCACAGAAGCTAGAAGGCAAGAGAATCCAGAAAATTGAAGATAATGTAAGAAACCTCTGGGACAACTTCAAGCGAACCAACATCAGAATTATGGGGGTTCCAGAAGATGAGAGAGAGCAAGATATCGAAAACATACTGAAAGAAATAGTGACAGAAAACTTCCCCCACCTGGTGAAAGAATTTGACTTACAAGTCCAGGAAGTGCACAGAACTCCAAACAAAAGGAATCCAAAGAGGACCACACCGAGACACATCATTATTAAAATTCCAAGAGCAAAAGATAAAGAGAGAATATTAAAAGAAGCAAGAGCAAAGAAGGTAGTAACTTATAAAGGAGCACCTATACGATTGTCAGCTGACTTCTCAACAGAAACCATGCAGGCCAGAAGGGAATGGCAAGAAATATTCAAGGTGATGAATAGCAAGAACCTACAGCCAAAAATAAGCTACCCAGCAAAGCTATCACTCAGATTCGAAGGTCAGATAAAGAGCTTCACTAATAAAAAAAAGCTAAAGGAGTTCATCACCACCAAACCAGAATTATATGAATTGCTGAAGGGGGTTCTTTCAGAAGAGAAAGTAAACAAAGATAAAAATTATGAACAACAAATACGTAATTATCAACAAGTGAATCTAAAAACCAAGGAAATTAAAAAAATCTGATGAACAATATTAACTGTTGAATATAATAGAATCAGAGGTATGGAAGGGGAGTGAACTGACGATTCTTGGGGAAAAGGGGAGAGGGGGGCGTGGGAAGAGACTCAACATAAACTGTGCACCTATGGATGAGGACAATGGGGAGTGGGGAAAGGGCAGAGGGTGGGGTGGGAACCTGGTGGAGGAGAGCAATGGTGGGGGGGGGGGGGGAAGGAACATTTGTAATAATATGAAAAATAAAAACTTAAAAAAATAATAATAATAATAATAATAATAATTTGCATTTTGAACTTTTAAAGCTGGCAAGTCAAATATATTTTGCATGTCCTAGATTAATAACACTTTACATTTCTAAGAAAAATACAAGACATAATTAAGTGCTTTATTTCTGTCCTCTAGATTTTTTGATGAGGCAAATTTAAACTTTACTTTTTATTTATATAATTAAGAGCCAATTTCCAAAACAATTTTTTTTTTGTCATAGGAGTTTGGAGGAAGTTTGTAGCCATTCAATGCAAATTACCACCTTCCTTAGCTTACTGGGACAGTGGTTAGCACAATTAAGGTTGCTGACCAGCCTTTCTGGCTTCCTGTCAACATCTCTTTTTTAGTGAAACTGATTTGTTTCAGGCATCATGGAAAAAAAAAAAAAGACACTTTAAACTTTCAGAACTTTAAATTTTTTTTTTCAGGTAGCAAAATCAAATACTTAGCATTTCTCAAATCAATAATACTTTTACATTTTTAAAGATACATTTCAAATAAAATATAAGGCATATTTAATTAATAGACTAACTTCAATTCTCTAGACTTCATGCAAAGCATACTTAGATCAACATTTCAGTATTATAACAATTCAATAAATTTAGATTTAAGTTTTTATCATTTGATTTAGTAACTTCCAAATTCTTTTAAATTTCCAGCCAGTAGGCCTGGCCCAGCCTTTGATTTTCAAAATGGTCACAATTTTTCTGCTGAGGAAGTCAAGAGATAAACTCTCAGCCATTCACAGTAAACTTGCTATCTCCTTTCTGGTGTTTACTTGCCTTAGGGAAGGAATCTCAAGTGCTGCTTTAAATGCCTTGGGAAACTAGCCTGCATTCATCTCCACCACTCTCGGGTTTTTATTCTGTACCCAGCAAAGAGTTGAGTCCAGCTCAAAAACTATGCGCACTCCTTTTAAACTGATTTTCCCCCTTTACATGTGCACAGAAATCCCCAATGCATTTATGAATTCGTAAAAGCTTTAAGTCATTAGCTGGGGAAAAAAAAGATGGTGAATATGAGGCCTCTTAAAGTGGCTTTTTGGGGGAATGGCGTCGTTTATCTATTGTTTTTGTATTTTATTACTTTTTCAATTTTTATTTATTTTTATTTTTAAGGAAAGAAAAAGATTTTAAGATAAAGAATTATTGGCAGTTGCTAAGAAATTCCTTTATAATCTTTTTTTACTTGGTTACAAGTAGTTTACACGTAGAGGCGGAGGAGTTGCAGATGGTATTCTTAAAGATTCGCACCCTTCCACTCCAGGCTGTAAGGTTGTGGCTGCACCCCACGTAAACATTCTCAAACTCTCCTGTGCTGAATCAAAAAATAAAGTAGGAATAGGAATTTTCTCTGGACTGTTGTGGGGTCGAACCCTGGGTTCAAAATAAGACCACCGGAGGCTGATAATTTATTTAAAAAAGCAAACAAGAATTTATTGACTGGCTGGGGCAGCCACAAGAGTACCACACGTAGGCAGACCCTACACGACTGAGAGGCTTTTAGGGGCAGGTAGTTATTTTTAAAGGTTCTGAGAAGGAAAACCTCCATTCTACAACAAACTGTTGTTTGGAATTTTCTGCTGTTCTTCCTAGATAAAATGTTGCTTTCTACAATACTTTGCTTTAGCCCATTTGAAGAATGATGAAGATAAACTTAGCTGTCTGACCTTGCAGGCCAGAGACCAGATATACCCACAGTCTCAATACCATGCCAGGTGCATTTTTTTTAAATTGAACAGAACAGCATTGTTTTCGAGGCCAGCATCGAGATAACCACTAAGTGTACATAGGGCTGGCTCTTTAATGAAAAAGAAAGTTCTGCCTGTAACCTTGCCCAGAACTTGAACTCATCCTCCCTAAGCCCATTGCGTGATGAACAAAGCAAGTAAGTGAAGGTCGAAGTCAGAATAGTAGGGTTAAAATTCAAACAGTAGTTTTTACCCAAGTATGATTGCTACCATATTTCACTAACCTTTTCCCAGGTTTCATCAACAAACCTTAAGAAAGAAATAAAGAATATGACTACTCTTAACAGAATCTCTTTGAGCCATGAGCGTAGTTTAAAGCATTTATAAGGATTACCCATGTTTTACTCCCAGCTAATTCACTTTCATAACAATACACTCTCTCTACCTTACAGTTCCTTAAATCTGTGGTGCGCACAATTCTAGTGAGCGCTCCCTTGCCTTATCTCTTGTTGCCTCTTTCGGCCCATGGCCCCACGTTGGGGGTGCCAGAATGTGGGGGCCTGAAGCTGCAGGGATCTCCCTTTTCCATGTCCCACATGGAAAGAGAGATGAATGAACCGGTTCTAAGTGGAGGTGCCCAGGGATTGAGAAATATTAGAAATAAAGAGAGAAGACATGGAAATAGATTTCAAACTGGGAGCTGGGAGGGCCGCTGACCTCCTCCGCTGGAGAGACAGACTGACAACCTCCTGAGCCAGGCAGCACATCTATTTACACTCCAATCCAACAAGGGGTTTCACAGGAAAACAAGGAGCCTGGGAGAGCCCAGGTTCCACCCACTCCTTCCTCCTGAACAAACACATTAGTCAGGAACTAAGAACATCTCCGCACTCCCAGGGCGGGAGTGCAACTGACATGATTCTGCCAATATCCTAGGCCCAGTCAGCAACAATCTACAGAATGTCCAGGTGTCTTCCCATTTGGCCCTCTACAAAGTGATTATCTGTATTTTCAAAGGAATAATTTTTTATGTGCTTAAACCACATCTCGTAGACATTAACATTCTATTGGAAAGAAATGCAGTATACCAAATAAAATATCCAGTACCGCTCTAACTGGTCTGGCTCAATGGATAGAGCATCAGCCTGCAGACTGAAGGGTCACAGGTTTGATTCTGGTCAAGGGCATATACCTTGGTTGTGGGCACATCCCCAGTGGAAGGTGTACAGGAGGCAGCTAATTGATGTTTCTCTCTCATCGATGTTTCTGGCTCTCTATCCCTCTCCCTTCTTCTCTGCAAAAAAAATCAATAAAATATATTTAAAAATATATCTAGTACCTCTTTCCAATAGGTAAATAGCATTTATAATTCCTTGGACTAGAAAAATACATTGTGATAAAAATATTTTTGTTTTTCTATATGTAGGTATATGTGTTCATGGGTCAATGCTCAACCACTGAGCAACACCAGCCAGGCTATTCTTATTTTATTCATTTTTTTTTGTGGTCTCTCAGATTGTTGTCTATAGGGCTGTACCAGTCTAAGTTTGATATAGTCCCATTTGCCTTTACTTCTCTTGCCTTTGGAGTCAAATTCAAAAAATATTTTCTATGACCAAGGTCCATACATTTGATACCTATGTTTTCTTCTATATAACATTGTTTCTGGATAGGTTTTTGGTCCATTTTGAATTAATTTTGGCACAAACTTTAATCCAGTTTCGTTCACTTGCATGTGGCTTTCCAGATTTCCCAACACCACTTACTGAAGAGCCTTATGTTTACTCCATTGTGTGTTTCTGCCTTTTTGTCGAAAATTATGTCCGAGCTGGGCTCTATATTCTCTTCCATTGATCTGTGTGTCTGTTACTCTGCCAATACCATGCTGTTTCGATCATTGTAGCCCTGTAGTATAATTTGAAGTCAGATAGCATGATACCTCCAGCTTTGTTCTTTTTTCTCAGGATTGCTTTGGCTATTCGGGGTTTGTTGTGATACCATATAAATCAGATGATTTCTCATTCTATTTCTTTTAAAACCTACGTTGGGATTTTTATTGGGATTATATTAAATCTGTATATTGCTTTGGGTAATATGACCATATTAAAATTTAATATAATTCTGATTCTTTCAATCCATGAACATTATATAATGTTCTTTTTTTAAAAGTATACTTTATTGATTTTTTACAGAGAGGAAGGGAGAGGAATAGAGAACCAGAAACATCAGTGAGAGAGAAATATTGACCAGCTTCCTCCTGCACACCCCCCACCGGGGATGCGCCCGCAACCAATGCACATGCCCTTGACCGGAATCGAACCTGAGACCCCTCAGTCCGCAGACCGACACTCTATCCACTGAGCCAAACTGGCTTAGGCAATTATACAATGTTCTTAATATAATCCTGATTATAATGTTATAATCCTGAATATAATGTTCATGGATTGAAAGAAATTATATATTCTTTCAATCCATGAACATTATATTAATGATTCTTAATATAATCCTGATTCTTTCAATCCATGAACATGGAACATTTTTTCCATTTTGTTGTGTGTGTCTTTTTCAATCCCCCCCTTTTTTTTTTAATGCTTTGCAATATATAGGTGTTTCACATCTTTTGTTAAGTTTATTTCTAAGTATTCTATTCTTTTGTTTGCATTTACAAAAGGAATTATTTTCATCATTTCTTTTTCTGAAGTTTTGTTGTTAGTATACAGGATGGCAATGGGTTTTTGTACATTAAATTTATATCCTGCAACTTCACTGTATTTGTTTACTGTTTCTAATATTTTTTTAGTGGAGCTCTTAGGCTTTTCTATAAATAGAAACATGTCATAAACTGACACTTTTACTTCTTCATTACCAACTTGGCTGCCTTTTATTTAGTATTTCTCTGGCATATCACTCTGACTAGGTTGGGTAAATGAGTGGTGAGAATGGATATTCTTGTCTTCTTCCTTATCTAAAAGAAAGAGCTTTCAGTTTTTAAACATTGAGTATGATATTGACTGAGGGTTTGTTATATATGGTATTTATTATTTATTTATTATATGTTTATTTACTTCTATATCCATTTTATTTTGTTTTAATTTTAAATGTATATCTTATCAAATGGGTTTTCTGCATCTATTGATAATAACATATGATCTTTTCCCTTCTTTTGGTAATATGAAATATTAATTCATTAATTTGCATATGGAACCATTTTTATGCCTCTGTAATGAATCTCACCTGATCATGTTGTATTTTTTTATGTATCCAATTTGCTAGTATTTTGTTTAGGATTTTTGCATCTATATTTCTCAGAGATAATGGCCTGTAGCTTTCTTTTTTGTGTTAATTCTTGCCAGGTTTGGTATCAGGGTTATATTGGCCTCATAAAATGTGTTAGGAAGTATTTTCTCTTTTTCAGTTTTTTTGGAAGACTTTGAGAAAGATATGTTTTAAAAATCTTCTTTGAAAATTTGATAATATTCACTGGTGAAGCCATCTGGCCCTGGAATTTTATTTGTTGGGAGGTTTTTGATGGATATTTCAATTTATTTCCCAATTCTTCATGACTTAGTCTAGAAAGGTTATATATTCCCAGGACAATGGAAACTAAGGAGAAAATAAACAAATGGGACTACATCAAAATAAAAAGCTTCTGCACAACAAAAGAAAGCATCAACAAAACAATAAGAGAACCCACTGCATGAGAGAACATATTTGCCAATGTTATATCCAATAAGGGTTTAATCTCCAAAATTTATAGGGAACTCATATAACTTAACAAAAGGAAGATAAACAATCCAATTAAAAAATGGGCAAAGGACCTAAATAGACACTTTTTGAAAGTGGACATACAAAAGGGCAAGAGGCATCTGAAAAAATGCTCAGAATCACTAATCATTTAAGAGATGCAAGTCAAAATCAAAATGAGGTACCACTTCACACCTGTCAGAATGGCTGTCATCAACAATGACAAGTGCTGGCGAGGATGTGGAGAAAAGGAACACTCATTCACTGCTGGTGGGAATGCTGACTGGTGGCATATAGTCTTTCAAAGAATTTTAGTATGATCCTTTGTATATATGTGATCTCTGTGGTAACTTCTTTTTCATTTCTGATTTTGTTTACACGGGACTTTTCTCTTTTTTCCTCAGTGAGTCTAGTCAAGGGTTTGTCAATTTTATTAGTCTTTTCAAAGAACCAGCTCTTTGTTGTATTAATTTTTATCTAGTCTTTTTATTTTCTATTTCATTTAATTCTGCTCTAATTCATTGTTTCCTAGCTTCTGCTGACTTTAGCTTGCTTTTGTTCTTATTTTTCTAGTACTTTAAGATGCAACTCTAAGTTATATACTTGGAATTTTATTTCTTGAGATAGGCTTGTAATGACATAAGCATCCCCTTATTACTGCTTTCACTGCATCCCAGAAGTTTTGATATATTGTATGGTCATTCTCATTGGTCTCTATACTGGTATGTCCATTGATCTCACCTTCCATTTCTTCTTTGGTCCAGTCATTTTTTTAGTGTGGCGTGTTGTTTAATATCCACATATTTGTGGGTCTCTTACTCCCTTTTTGCAGATGAATAGTAACTTCAAGACATTGTGGTGAGAGAATATGCTTGGTATATTTTCAATCTTCTTGAATTTGTTGATGCTAGTTTTGTAACCTAACATATCATCTATCCTTGAGTATGTTCCATGTGCACTGCAGAAGAATGTATAACCTAATGTTCTGAAATGAAAGTTTCTGTCAATTTCAATTATATCCATTTGGTCTAGTATGCCATTTAAGGCTGTTTTTTTTTTTAATTGGTTTTATGTTTGGATTATTTATCCAGAGCTGTCAGTGGAGTATTAAGGTTACCAACTATGATTATGTTTTGTTTTGTTTCTCCTTTTGGTTCTGTAAGGAGTTGTTTTATATATTTTGCCAAGCCATTGTAACTCAGTGGTTGGGATTAGACCCATAAACCAAGAGGTCACTGGTTTGATTCGCTGTCAGGGCACATTCCCAGGATACAGGCTCAATCCTCAGTGGGAGGCATGCAGGAGGCAGCTGATCAATCATGTTTTTCCTCTCATTGATGTTTCTCTCTATTCCTTCCCCTTCCTCTCTCTCTAAAAATTAATTTAAAAACATATTTTAATATGTTTCAGTGCTCCCTGATTGAAGATATATTTATTAAGAAGTTTTATGTTTTCTTGATGTAGTGTACCATTTATCATTATAAAATGTTCCTCTTTGTCTCTTGTTACTTTTGTTTTCTTGAAATCTATTTTGTCAGATATAAGTATGGCTACACCTGCTTTCTCTAGATGTTATTTGCTTAGAGAATCATTTTCCACCCTTTCACTTTGAATCTACCTTGTTTTGCAGCTTAGATGTGTTTCTTGAAGGCAACATATGGTTGAGTTTTTTATTTTCATAGACTCTGCTACTCTGTACCTCTTTTTTTAAAATATATTTTTAGTGATTTCAGAAAAAGGGGAGAGGGAGAGAAAGATAGAAGCATCAGTGATTAGAGAGAATCATTGATCAGCTGTCTCCTGCATGCCCCACACTGGGAGTCAAGCCCACAACCCGCCTATGTGCCCTAACCAGGAATTGAACCTGACTTCCTGATTCATTGGTAGATGCTCAACCACTGAGCCATGCCAGCTGGGCTCTGTGCCTCCTTACTAATAAGTTCAGTCCATTTACATTTAGGGTAATTATTGATGTATGAGGAGTTCTTAAAGCTATTTTAGCCTTTATTTATTTATTTATTTATTTATTTATTTATTTATTTATTTTTTTATTTTTTTTCCCCCGGCGTTCAGATGCCCCAGCGACCCAGCCTGCGGGCGCTTCCGGGGGGCGGGCTTAGCCTTTATTTTCTGGTAGCTCTGTGCCTCCATTGGTTCATTTCCTTTGTGTTCCTGACTGTTGTTTTTGTTTGGGGGTATTCCATAATAATTACTTCTTTTTATTATTTTTAATATATGTGTACATATTTTATTTTTTAAATTAAACTTTATTTTTTAAATGTATTACAGATGTCATTTTTTTCTCCTATTGATCACCTACACCCTGCTCCCGCTCCCCTCCCCAGGCTTTCACCACACTATTGTTGTGTCCATAGGTTATGCATATATGGAGTTAATTTCTTCCTGCTTCCACTTCCCTCTGAGATTTCTGAGTCTGTTACATGCTTCCATGTCTCTGAATCTATTTAGTCAGTTTATTGTGTTTATGAGATTCCACATATACTAAAATCATGTGATGTTTGTCTTTCTCTAACTCGCTTATTTTACTTAATACTCTTCAGTTCACTCCATGCTGACTCATAAGGTAAGAGATCCTTCTTTTTTACAGCCAATTAGTATTCCATTGTGAACATGTACCACAGCTTTTCTTTTATAATTTCCACTATTTTTTATACCTTAAGGTATTACAAATGTGTCTTTATCCCCCCATTGTCCCCTCATCCCCCCAGTCCTGCCCTCACCCTCACCCCCTGTGATCTGCATCCATTGCTTATGCTTATATGCATGCATAAAAGTCCTTTGGTTGATCTCTCCTCCTTACTACCCCCATCCTCTCTTACCTTCCCTCTGAGGTTTGAGCATCTGATCAATGCTTCTCTGTCTCTAGATCTGTTTTTGTTCATCGGTTTATGTTGTTCATAATAATCCACAAATGAGTGAGATCATATGATATTTATCTTTCTCAGACTGACTTATTTCACTTAGCATAATGCTCCCCAGCTCCATCCATGCTGCTGCAAACGGTAGGAGTTCCTTCTTTTTTTACTGTGGCATAGTACTCCATTGCGTAGATGTGCCAAAGTTGTTGTTTTTTAATCCACTCATCTTTTGATGGGCGCTTAGGCTGATTCCAAATCTTAGCTATTGTAAATTGTTCTGCTATGCACAGAGGGGTGCATATATCCTTTCAGATTGGTGTTTCTGGTTTCTTGGGATATATTCCTAGAAGTGGGATCACTGGGTCAAATGGAAGTTCCATTTTTAGTTTTTTGAGGAAACTCTATACTGTTCTCCATAGTGGTTGCACCAGTCTGCATTCCCACCAGCAGTGCACGAGGGTTCCTTTTTCTCCGAATCCTCCTGAGCATTTGTCATTTGTTGATTTGTTGATAGCCATTCTGATAGGTGTGAGATGGTACCACATTGTTGTTTTGATATGCATCTCTCCGATAATTAGTGACTTTGAGCATATTTTCATATGTCTCTTGGTCTTCTTTCAAAAATTATCTATTTAGGTCCTTTGCCCATTTTTGATTGGGTTGTTTGTCTTCCTTTGGTTAAGTTGCATGAGTTCCTTGTATGTTGGAGATTAGGCCCTTGGTGGAGATATCATTGGCAAATATATTCTCCCATGCAATGGGTTTCCTTGTTTTGTTGATGGTTTATTTTGATGTGCAGAAGCTTTTTATTTTGATGTAGTCTCATTTGTTTATTTTTCCTTTAGTTTCCATTGCCCTAGGAACTGGGTCAGTGAAGATATTGCTTTGACATATATCTGAGATCTTGCTGCCTGTGGATTCCTCTAATATTCTTATGGTTTCCCGTCTTACATTTAAGTCATTTATTGATTTTGAGTTTATTTTGTGTATGGTGTAAGTTGGTGGTCTACTTTCATTTTTTTTTTTTTTGCATGTGTCTGACCAAATTTTCTAGCACTGTTTACTGAAGAGACTGTCTTGACTCCATTGTATGTTCTTGCCTCCTTTGTCAAATATTAATTGAGCATAGTGGTTTGTGTCAATTTCTGGGTTCTCTATTCTATTTCACGAGTCTATATGTCTGTTCTTGTTCCAGTAACAAGACAGTTTTGAGAACAGTGGCTTTGTAATACTTCTTGATATCTGGTATTGAGATCCCTCCTACTTTGTTCTTCTTTCTCAGTTTCACTGCAACTATTTGGTAGATATTTTTTATTCAAAATGAATTTTTAAGGGTTCTTCCTAGATCTGTGATATATGCCATTAGTATTTTAATGGGGAGTGCATTGAATCTAAAGATTGCTTTGGGTAGTATGGACCTTTTAATTATGTTGATTCTACCAATCCATGAACACGGTATGTTCTTACATCTGTTTATGTCTTCCTCTATCTCTTTTTTTCAATGTCCTGTAGTTTTCTGAATAGAGGTTTTTTACCTCCTTAGTTAAATTTATTCCTAGGTGTCTTAAATTTTTTTTTGTGCAATGGTAAATGAGATTTTTTAAAAATTTATCTTTCGCCGGGACCGGTTTGGCTCAATGGATAGAGCGTCGGCTTGGGGACTGAAGGGCCCCGGGTTTGATTCCGGTCAAGGGCATGTACCTTGATTGCGGGCATATCCCCAGTAGGGGGTGTGCAAGAGGCAGCTGATCGATGACTCTCTCATTGATGTTTCTAACTCTCTATCTCTTTCCCTTCCTCGCTGTACAAAAATCAATAAAATATATTTAAAAAATTATCTTTCTGTAAGTTCGCTATTGATGTATAAAAATGCCATAAATTTTTTGGTGTTAATTTTTTATCCTGCTACATTGCCAAAATCATTTATTAAGTCTAATAATTTTTATAGAGTCTTTAGAATTTTCTATGTACAGTATCATATCATCTGTCATAATAATGACAATTTTAATTCTTCTTTTCCAATGTGGATGCCTTTTATTTCTTCTTGTCTGATTGCTATGGCTAGCACTTCTAGTACTGTGTCAAACAGGAGTGTGAAAGTGGATTTCCCTGTCTTGTTCCTTTTCTTAAGGGAAATGGTTTTAGTTTTCATCCATTGAGTATGATTTTGGCTGTAGGTTTATCATATAAGGCTTTTATTATGTTGAGGTATGAACCTTCTATTCCCACTTTGCTGAGCGTTTTTCTCTGAAAAGGGTGTTGGACAATGCCTTTTCTGTATCAATTTATATGATTATGTGATTTTTGTCTCTCAATTTGTTTATGTGATGTATCACATTTATCGATTTGTGGATATTGTACCATCCTTGAATCCCTGAAATAAATCCCACTTGGTCAAGGTGTATTTTTCTAATGTAATGCTGGTTCCAGTTTGCTAGAATTTTGTTACGATTTTAGCATCTATGTTCATCAGGAATATTGGCCTGTAATTATGTTTCTTTGTGATGTCTTTATCTGGTTTGGGGATTAGGGTAATGCTGGCTTCATAGAAAGAGCTTGGAAATGTGCCTACCGCTTGAATTTTTGGATAGTCTGAGAGAATTGGTTTTTGGATAGTCTGAGAGAATTGGTTCTTTTTGAATGTTTGGTAAAACTCCCCTGTGAAGGCATCTGGTCCAGGGCTTTTGTTTGCTGGAAGTTTTTTATTACTGTTTCAATTTCACCAGAGTTATCGGCCTATTCATGTTTTTTTGTTTTTTTGTTTGTTTGTTTTTTCCTGATTCAGTTTTGGAAGCTGGCATTTTGCTAAGAATGTGTCCATTTTGTTGAGGTTTTCCTATTTTTTTTTGTGTGTGTGGTTTGTTTTTTTTTTTAGTTTTTTTAAAAATATATTTTATTGATTTTTCACAGAGAGGAAGGGAGAGAGATAGAGAGCTAAAAACGTCCATGAGAGAGAAACATCGACCAGCTGCCTCTTGCACACTTCCTACCGGGGATGTGCCCGCAACCAAGGTACATGCCCTTGACCGGAATCGAACCCGGGACCAACGCTCTACCACTGAGCCAAACCGGTTTCGGCTCCTATTGTTTTTTTTAGTAGAGTTGTTTGTACTATTTTTTACAATCCTTTGTATATCAATAGGGTCAGTTGTTACTTCACCTCTTTCATTTCTGATTTTGTTTGTTTGGGTCCTCTCTCTTTGTTTCTTTGTGAGCCTGTTGAGATGTTCATCAATATTGTTTATCCTTTCAAAGAATCAGCTCTTGGTTTCATTGGTCTTTTGTATTGTTTAAGTTTGTTTGGTATCTACAATATGTCATTTATTTCTCATCTAATCTTTATTATTTCCTTCCTTCTGGATACTGTGGGTTTTTCTTGTTGCTCTTTTTATAATTCTTTAAGTTGCAAGGTTATATACTTTATTACCAGATTCTCTTGTTTTTTGAGATAGGCCTGTAGAGCTATGAACTTCCCTCTTAGGACTGCTTTCATTGTGTCCCATAGATTTTAGATTGTTGTGTTTTCATTGTCATTTGTTTCCAGGATGCTTTTAATTTCTTCTTTGATCTCTTTAGTAACCCAATCATTGCTTAATGGCATGCTATTTAGCCTCCAAGTGTTTGATTTTTTCCCATTGTTTTTATTGTAGTTGATTTCTAGTTTTATGCCATTGTAATCTGAGAAGGTGCTTTTTATTATTTCTATCCTCTTGAATTTGAAGAGACCTTGTGTCCTAATATATAATCTATTTTTGAAAATGTCCTGTGTGCACTGGAGAAGAATATATATTCTGTAGCTTTGTGGTGAAACATTCTGAAGATGTCAATTAAGTCCTTCTGATCTAGTGAGTCATTTATGATTGCTGTTTCTTAGCTGATTTTTTTGTTTAGAGAATTTATCCAGTGGTGTCAGTGGGATATTAAAGTCCCCTACTATGACTGTATTGCTATTGCTCTCTCTCTCTTGATATCTTCCAGAAATTGTTTTATGTATTTGGGTGCTCCTGTATTGGGTGCATATATGTTTACCAGAGTTATATCTTCTTGTTGAATTGCTCCATTTAGTATTATGTCGTGACCATCCTTATCTCTTGTTATGGCCTTTACTTTGAGGTCTATTTTGTCATATACAAGTATTGCAATCCCAGCTTTTTTCTCATTTCCATTTGCCTGAAAAATGTTTTCCCATCCCTTCACTCTCATTCTGTGTAAATCCTTTGTTCTGAGGTGGGTCTCTTGCAGACAGAAAATATATGGGTCATATTTTCTTAACCATTCAGCTACCCTATGTCTTTTGATTGGTGCATTTAATCCATTTATCTTTAATGTTATTATTATTTTTTAAATATATTTTATTGATTTTGTACAGAGAGGAAGGGAGAGAGATAATTAGAAACATCGATGAGAGAGAGTCATCGATCAGCTGCCTCTTGCACACCCCCTACTGGGGATATGCCCGCAACCAAGGTACATGCCCTTGACCGGAATCGAACCCGGAACCCTTCAGTCTCCAAGCCGATGCTCTATCCATTGAGCCAAACCGGTTTCGGCTAATGTTATTATTGATAACTAATTCTTTGTTCTCACTTTTATTCTTAATGTTTGTGTTTCTTCTTGCCTTTCTGTTTCTTCTTTTTACAGAAGCCCCTTTAACATTTCTGCATTGCTGGCTTGGTAGAGACAAACTCTCTTAGCCCTGTTTTGTCTGTGAATCTCCTGATTCCACCTTTAATTTTGAATAGTAGCCTTGCTTGGTATAGTATTCTTGAATTCAGTCCCATGCTTTGCATCACTTTGTATATTTCATTCCATTCCCTTCTGGCCTTGTGTGTTTCTGTTGAGAAATCAATTGAAATTCTAATAGGAGATCCCTTGTAGGTAACTTTCTGTCTCTCTCTGGCAGCCTTTAAAAAAGTCTCCAGTTGAGAATGTTGCAGGTCCAGTCCACAAGATGGAGCTAATCACTTCCTCCTTGTCCCAGATAGTAGCCTCTGATGGTCTCACACTTGGAATGTCTTCTCTGAGCCCCTCTCCCACCTCTCACAGAACTGCAACCAGCAGGGGTATCCAGGACTTCACAAAGCTGAACTGAAAAGTCTCCTGTTGGGGATGGTGTTCCCAGCCTGCAGAAAGAAGAGGCTGGTTTTACCTCTCCTTTAAAAAAAAACAAAACATTTTTATCGATTTCATAGAGGAAGAGAGAGAGAGAGAGAGAGAGAGAGAGAGAGAGAGAGAGAGAGAGAGAAACATCAGTGATAGGAGAGAATTATTGATCAGTTGCCTCCTGCTTAACCCCCATGAGGAATTGAGTCCACAACTCAAACATGTGCCCTGACTGAGAATCAAACCATGACCTCCTCTTGGTTCATAGGTCATACTCAACTACTGAGATACACTGGCCCAGCTGGTTCTACCTCTCCTTTGTTACCTGGCTGAACTCACAGGGAATTTGGGTCAACCTCCCCACCATGCAGTCACAAAGCCGAGCACTCACTAATCTGTCTCCCTGATGGGATCCTTCCTGGAAGATGCAGTCTAAAAAATCACAGCTCTGCATGGAACCAGAACTCTCATGCCACAGGTCCAAGCAGCAGGTGTTACAAAGTCAGTCCCTTGCAGGACTCAGATTTCTCTGCATAGCTAGTCTCAGCAAAGTGGGGGCCAAAATTCATAGCTCCATTCTATCATCCTATCTAATAAAAGAGTAATATGCAAATTGACCATCACTCCAACACACAAGATAACTGCCCCCATGTGGTCAAAGATCTTGCCCCCATGTGGACACAAGATAGCCACCACAAGATGACTTGCAGGGGAGGGCAGTTGTGGGCGATCAGGCAAGCAGGGGAGGGCAGCTGGGGGTGACTGGGCCAACAGAGGAGGACAGTTGGGGGTGACCAGGCCAGCAGAGGAGGGCAATTGGGGACACAAGGCCTTCAGGGGATGGCAGTTGTGAGTGACTGAGCCTGCAGGAGAGGACAGTTGGGAGGGGGGGATCCAGGCCTGTAGGGGAGGCAGTTGGGGGGGATCATGCCTGCAGGGTTGGGCAATTGGGGGTGACCTGGCCTGCAGGGGAGGGCAGTTAGTGGCAATTTGGCCGGCAGGGGAGCAGGTAGGCATCAATCTGGCTGGCAGAAGAGTGGTTAGGGAGTGATCAGGCTGGCAGACAGAAGTGGTTAGGGGCAATCAGGCAGGCCGGCAGGCGAATGGTTGGGAGCCAGCAGTCCTGGATGTGAGTTGGTTAATCCATTGATCAGCTGCCTCCTGCACACACACAACTGGTCCCTCCCAACTCAAGTCCGTGTGTGTGTGTGTCTCCCCCCACCCCTCCCCGCAGTGGGATTGGGCCTAAATGGGCAATCAGACCTCTCTCAAGGGGTCCCAGTTTGGAAAGGGTGCAGGCTGGGCTAAGGGACACACCCTCCCCTGTGCACAAATTTTATGCACCTGGCCTCAAGTAGGTAATAATGTGTGTATCCCACTTATTTTCATCATCATTTTTTATAAGTTTTTTTTATTCTAATTTTCATTTTCTGTGCAATATATATGATGAATTCTCCAATGCTTTTGGCTTAAAGATGCCATATATTGCTTTTGAACATAATGTCATCATCATGCTATTCCATCAGATATGCTGTTTTGATCTCACTTTAAATTCATGACAGTTAACCTCAGTGATGTATTATGATTATCTTATGAACAAAATTTATAACACCAAACACAATCATAATATTTACATAAATAAATAATGAGGAAGGCCATCATTTTACATAAAAATAATTATAATTCTAACAAATCCCTGAGAGTGCCTGTTTGCATGCAGTAATGGTTCTAACAATCTTGGCATAATCAAAATAGCTTTATTTCCCTTATAAATTAGATACATTGATCATTTACTTCCTAGTTTTAATGTTATTTATTTTGAGGACAAGTCTATTCTTAACTTTTTCATACACTTCGGGTATAACACTGCTTTTAAAATGCTAACATTTCTTCTCAATATTTTGCTTGCTTTCTAGTTGACCTACTGACTTCAAAATGTCTGAAGTTGGATTCAGTAATCTGACTTGGGATCAAGTTATAATACTGGATCAAGTGTTAGATGAAGTAATTCCAATTCATGGAAGGGGACATTTCCCCACAATGGAGGTAAAACTAAAACATATCATAAACGTTGTCAAAGATCAACTGATAAAGCAAGGAATTATTGTTAAAGATACCAGATTAAATGGTTCCATTGCAAGTTACATACTTGCAAGCCACAGTGGAATCGTCTATAAGGATCTGGATGTTATTTTTCGTGTTGATCTACCAACTGATCAAGAATTTCAGATTGTTAAGGATGTAGTTTTAGGTTGTCTACTTGATTTTTTACCAAAAGGTGTGAAAAAAGAAAAGATTACCCCAAATATCATGAAGGAGGCATATGTGCAGAAGATGGTCAAAGTTTGCAATAAGCACGATCAGTGGAGTCTCATCTCTCTTTCAAACAACACTGGGAAGAATGTAGAGCTAAAATTTGTGAATTCACTCAAACGGCAGTTTGAATTTAGTGTAGATTCTTTTCAAATCCATTTGGATGACATGTTAGAATTCTACAATGACGAAAATGCTAAGTTAACCCAAGAGTCATATCCTGTTGTGGTAGCTGAAAGCCTATATGGAAACTTTCAAGAAGCAATGATGCATTTGCAATGCAAGCTTATATCTACCAGAAAACCTGAGGAGATTAGAGGTGGTGGCCTTCTGAAGTACAGCAACTTGCTGGTTCGAGATTTTAAGCCTGTTTGTGAAGCAGAAATCAAGACCCTTGAACGTTACATGTGCTCTAGATTTTTCATTGATTTTCCTGATGTAGTAGAGCAGCAAAGGAAGATTGAATCATACCTCCGCAACCATTTCACGGGTGAAGACAAAAGCAAGTATGACTACCTTATGATTTTGCGTGGAGTTGTAGATGAAAGCACCGTTTGCCTCATGCGTCATGAAAGAAGACAGACAATCGATATGATTACCTATATGGCTTTAAAAGTACTAGGAGAACACAACATTCTACCCAATACAAATAATGTAACTTGCTTTTATCAACCTGCTCCATACTTTGTTCCTGAGAGAGGGTATCCTAATTTTTATACAGTATCTGGAAAACGACCACCTATTTTCTTTAGGCCATTCCTACCAGGGTACCCTAATGTGCCAAATGGTATGGTCTAAAAAAAAAAAAAAAATACAACAAAAACTTGCTTTAATTAAACACCTCTTAAAAGCAAGTTTACAAATTCCATAAAATTTAAGATTATTATTGTTTGTATGGAGTTACCAACTATTTTTCATTGGTTATTATATCATAGTAAATAAAATATCATCTGTGAACTGACCACTTCAAACGATTTTCAGAGATTATTAGCTATAATACCTTTCAAATGTTGTAGACCACTTAAAATGATTTTCAAATCTTACCACTTAAGACTTTCAGATTTGCTGTGAGAAATACATTAGAGATGCCTGCATTCTGATTAAAGTATAAAAGAACAGACTCATAATTTCAATCCAGAGATAAGACAAATGCCAACATTTAGTCAATTCCTATGTTTGCTTCATTTTTTTCTAATTGGATACTGTCAATGAATTTTTCAATACTTAACAAATGACTCAGTTCAAAGACAATGGACATATAAAATATTGAAACCCTAGACTTTGCAAACATTTATTTTATTTTTCAATTACATTGGGTTAGATACAAATTCTTACTATAGTTTGAAGGAACACTGAAAAATATGATACTGGAAAATACTGGGCATTATTAATTTATCAACTAGGTTAACTTAATTTGTAGATTTGCAGAATAATATCATCTGGCTGTACCACCAATAATATGACCAGATATATAGATTTCTTCATTTTTCTCCCAAATAAGTTGAAAAGAATTAGAATTACCAACTCTGAACATGAAAGTTTATCATTATCTATTAACAAGACACTTCAAATAGCTAACAGCAAAAAAAAAAATAAGCAGAGGTGTTTAGTTATGACATTTATCATTTTTATTATCTAACTGAAGGATATGTTAATATATCTGGAGACATTCAGTGTTAACAAGTAAAAATATTTTTAAATATAACTAAATAAGCATTTTTGTTTTATTTTGCTTTTACCAAAGATCAGTTAATGCCAGTCAAGTGCCTCCTCTGTGAATTTTTCCATAACACTAATTTACTCAACAATTGCATATATCTATCCAGTATCTAAATATCAACTCAATACATCAAATATACTGCTAACAAATCTACCAGTGGTAGTAAAACAGTGTTTTCTTTGTATAAGGAAGAAAATGACAAATATTATTTGCTAGGACATATTGGGAGCTGTCCTGAATGAATATAGATAAGGCCATCAGAAAAATTCAATATTTTTACTTCTGATTTTTTATGAATTTCCATGTCACTTTTCATTAACCATTCCAAGTTTTTCCATCACAGCATGATACAGCAGGCATATTCTGAGTTTGCCACTTATAGACTGTGCTTAATCTGTCTTCTCTATATTACTGTATTGGATACAAGAAGTACCCCAAATATGGCATTTTCAAATAACTGATCTTTTTCAAGTGTTTTGTACCATGGCACCACTGGGTATCAATATATCTTTAAAAAGTCATATTTTAAAATGTATGTATATACATATATAAATATATACATATATTAGTCACACAATGCTGAGGCTGTAAAACATGGGTTCATCTCTTTGCTTGGGACAAACAAAGAATTAATAAATGCTTTATTAAAGAGAAAATTCTGTAATCTATTGACATAATGTATTAGTTAAAAAAGAGTCATCTTCCTGCCCCAAGTGTTCAGTTTGTGAGAGTGCATGTACCTAAAACTGAAGGAGTATATGCTATATGTCTGCTTTAGAAATGTAGAGGACCATATTTCATTTATATCTCTTGACAGCATATGAAATTCAGTGCCTGTTTACTAAGTCAAGAAGTGTACCTCTGTAAAAGGGACATCCAAATTGTAATCCTAACAGTTTACAAAAAGGAGGCAGGTAATTAATTTTTCTGAAAAGCAAGTTTTTATTCCCTCATTTATTTCTTCTACCTTTTTCTTGTATGCTAAAATGATACCTCTCTGCTCACAGTGATCAGAGGCAAGAAAGAAATGAATTCTAGAGACAAAGTTACTGTGGATTATATTACCAAAAGATAAAATGACACTTTTCCAAGTTTAGTTTCTAGTGAAGGTAGAGTCTGGAAATATCAGAATTATTGACTCATATAGAATTGTGATAATAGATTTCACCATTCTAGAGAATAAATCTTTCATGTATGCATTGTAGATAATCCAATTTTAGGATCTCTGATGTTTTCAAGGTTTCTCTTAACTAGGGTACATCAACAACATTTTAATTCAAAGGCCATAATTCTGGAGATACCTATTAACTTTTCAGTTTTTTAAGAACCCTGAAATTCTAGTCAACTAAATGTGAAATTACTTACATGGCTTACTGTATCACTCAGAATTCAAACTAGTATAAATTATAAGCTAACTTGTTTTAGTAAGAAATAGTCAATCATTTTTAAGCATTGTTATGTTATAATTATTGGAAAATTTTAAAACTCAGATAAGTTGCATTTAAATTTCAATTAGTCAAACCAATCGAACTGTTTTAAACGACAAGAGCTACATATCATTTTATATTTAATACATAAAATTATATGTCAAAGTATACAAACTTACAAATATTTTAATTTCTATAGAAATAATATTACCTTATATTTGCAATATAAATTAAATTTCATTAATATTACAATAAAAAACTACTAATAGATTATTTGCCTTCATTAGTTATAATGCAGTATCACATTTATTGAAAAATTTCAGGTATTTCATTTTAAATAACCTGATGGATTATCTGAATTTTTTTTTTAGATCTCAATCCATTCTGATTACATGATATTGTCCTATGGCTATTTTTTTCAATTTGTCTTTAAGTTCCCTATTTACAGATGACTAATGATGAAACATGATGTGACATAGCAAACTCTTAATCTTTAAGTAAAGATATTCTGATGTTTTAAAACAAATACCATATATCTGAACAATACATCTACTTTATATCCAAATGCTGTTACTAAATTTAATTGGAAAATAAAATTCACTTTGACAGCTGTGGTTAATTATTTCATCTCACATAGTCTCTGTTTATATTGAATGAAATTACTATTTATAACTTCCCTTCTAGTTTAAAAAGCATTAAACAAAGTTCTTAATTTAAAATTCTTCTGTATGTTAAGTGAAAGTCTCAACCTGTGAAGCAAAGAATTAAGGCAATTCTTCTAATAATTCCAGCCAGGAACATGTTACTAAGTAATGAACAAGGAAAAGTAAACCTAAATTATTTATTGTCCAAGTCACTGACCAGATAAAATATAACTATTGGATATGAGAAAAGTCCTACAATACCATTTCACTAGATGTGAAACAGTTCAATAAAAATAAATTTAGTTTGACAATCTGAATTCAGTGCGTAGAAAACAAATTAAAACCAAAAGTTTTTTATCTTAAATATGTATTTCAAGTTTTAGTTAATTCAAATTCAGTTGGTTAGCATTAAAGAAAATATCAGTAAAAAGTTATAGTCACTGAGTGGGAAATGAAATAGAAACATCTAAAATAGTTGCCCAGCATTCAGTAAAATTTCTGATATGATTTCCTACACTAAGTCAGGTAGACAGATCTACATGTTAACATTAAACAATTCAGCACTTTAGGAAATCTGTGAATATTACTATAACTTCATAAATGTTTTAGTTGCATTATTAGCCTTTTAGTTCACATCACCAGTTTTAATGTCTTAAAGAAAATTTTTTGAAATATTCTTAAGAATTTATTGTGTGTCTGTAAATAAAGAGTATTAATGGAGTATCTAAGAGATGACTGAAATGTCCAGAGTTGAATTGAATGTATATCTTTGCCTTAATATTGACTGTATGGGAAACCAGATTTTTACCCATGTCATTGTTCATTATATAATTCTGAGACATGTATGTACTATTTTGGAAAATGTATTTTATTGTTGACAAAAATGTTTACATGAATAGTACAGGGTCTTTTGGTAGAAACTATTTTTAAATGGAAAATAATTGTACTCTTAGAGTTTGTCCAATAGCTCTTATATCTGTTTCATTTGTTTTCTCTCATGCTGTTGTGCACTGTGTGGAAAAAGCATTACAGACATTCTGTTATTAAATACAATTTTGAAATAAAATCACTGTGAAACATACAGCATTGTGCCAACTGGAAAATGAGTAAATGACTAATATTTCAAATACTATGAAATTCATTGTTTGCAATACCCTAGATTTGTACAGAGCCCCATTACATTGAAGGGACTGACCTTCTATATAATATGGCTTTATATAATTGACTTTCACCAATTATAATAGACTAGAGGCCCTGCCTGCACCCTCTCTAATCTGGGACCCCTCAAGGGATGTCCAACTGCCCATTTAGGCCCAATCCCAGTAGGATTCGGCCTAAACTGGCAGTCAGACATCCCTCTCACAATCCAGGACTGCTGGCTCACAATTGCTCGCCTGCCTTCCTTCCTGATTACCCCTAACCACTTCTTCCTGCCAGCCTGATCACACCTAACCATTCCCCTGCCAGCCTAATTGATGCCTAAATGCTCCTCAGCCAGCCTGTTTGCCCCTAACTGATCTCCCCTGCAGGCCTGAGTCCCTCCCCTCAACTGCTCTTTCCTGCAGGCCCAGTTAACCCCAACTTCCCTCCTCTGCCAACCTGGTCACCCCTAACTGCCCTCCCCTGCAGGCTTGATTGCCCCCAACTGCCATCCCTTGCAGGCCTGGTCCCTCTCCAACTGTCCTCTCCTGCTGGCCTGATTGCCAACTGCCCTCCCTTGCAGGCCTGGTCCCTCCCAACTGCCCTCCCCTGCTGGCCATCTTGTGGCGGCAATCTTGTGTCCACATGGGGGCAGCTATCTTTGACCACATGGGGAGAGCTATCTTCTGTGTTGGAGTGATGGTCAATTTGCATATTACTCTTTTATTAGGTAGGGTTAACCAACAGATAACCCCATTTGCATAGCCGAATTATATAAATGGTTTGTATTCATTCATTAACCAAACTTCATTTTTGTTTTCTTATCAATTTTTTTACAGAGAGGAAGGGAGAGGGATAGAGAGTTAGAAACATCGATGAGAGAGAAACATTGATCAGCTGCCTCCTGCACACCCCCTACTGGGGATGTGCCTACAACCAAGGTACATTCCCATGACCGGAATCGAAGTTGGGACTCTTCATTCCACAAGTCCACAGGCTGATGCTCTATCCACTGAGCCAAACCGGTTAGGGCTAACCAAACTTCACTTAATTTTACATTGGTAAAATTTACTTATCTTCTCCTCCCTCTCAAATAAATGGTGCCTACAATACATTGGGTAAGAACATAATTGGTGGGGAAATAAATAAAATGGCAGTATTTTAAGTGAATCAAATGAGTCAAAATGATATGACATTGTACTGAATCCCTGAATACACACACACACACACACACACACACACACACACACACACACACACATACACACACCAACTGCACCATATATTTAGCAGAGCCAAATAACATTTCTACTTAGGTATGTGTATTCTGATCATATCTGCAAACAATAATATTAAGTGATCACTCTGTGAAATGGAAAAGTAGATCAGAATACAGCATCCTAATATATAAAAACCCTGGGTCATAACAACCAGTAATGACTGAGGCTCGACCAACCAGAAGTCAGTCCTGCAGTCAGTGCTGAGTTGCTGTGGCTGAGGGGGGCTGTGAATCAGGGCCAGAGAGAGTCCTGAAGAGAGAAGCAGGGGCTGATCCATTGCCTTTGTGGCAGTTTTTAATCAGCACTTGCCTCTCTCTTTCTCTCCCAGTCTGGCTAGCAGCCATGCCTCCATTTCTCTTCAGGCCTCCACTGGGGCTGCTGATCAGGCCTCCCTTTCAGATCAGGCTGCCACTGATAGGCCCAGAGAAGCTGACTGGCATAGAAACCGACCAATTAAAACAAAATCTGGGTGAAGTGTGAGGAACCAATGGCTGCCTAGGAGGTGGAGCTTTTGATGTTGACTGGCATAGAAACTGACCAATCAGAACCAAACTGGGTCAACTGTGAGGAGCCAAAGGCTGCTTAGGAGGCAGAACTTTTGACACTGACTGGTATCAATCAGAACCAAATCTGGGTCAATCCCTAACTGGTTTTTCTCAGTGGATAGAGTGTCAGCCTATGGACTGAATGGTTCGATTCCAGTCAAGGACATATACCTTGGTTGCATGCACATCCCCAGTTGGAGGTGTGCAGAAGGCAGCTGATTGATGTTTCTCTCCCATCAATGTTTCTAACTCTCTATTCCTCTCCCTTCCTCTCTGTAAAAATATCAATAAAATATATTATTAAAAAAATTAAAGTAAATAAAAACAAATCTGGATCAACTCTGAGGAGCCAATGGCTGCTTACAAGACAGAGCTTTTGATGCTGACTGGTATAAAAACCAACAAATCATAACCAAATTGGCCAGCAGAGGAGGTAAGTTGGGGGCAAGATCAGGCTGGCAGGGGAGGGCCATTGGGGGTGAGATCAGGCTGGCAGGGGAGGGAAGTTGGGAGCAACTAAGCTGGCAGGGGAGGGCAGTTGGGGGCAACAAGGCCTGCAGGGGAGGGCAGTTGGAGGTGAGATCAGGCTAGCAGGGGAGGGCAGTTGGGAGCAAGATCAGGCAAGCAGGGGAGGACAGTTGGGGGCAACCAGCCATGCAGGGGAGGGCAGTTAGGGGTGATCAGGCAGGCAAACAGAAGCAGTTAGGGGTGATCAGGTAAGCAGGTAGGTGAGTGGTTAGGAGCCAGCAGATTGTGAGAATGATGTCCCCTAAGGGGTCCTCAATTGGAGAGGGTGCAGGCTGGGCTGAGGGGACCCCCCCTCTGTGCACAAATTTCATGCATTGGGCCACTAGTTTAATATAAGAACAAAGAACCATGGAAAAAGTGATCAGGACAGTAAAACATCAAAAGATTTGGTTTGCTTGAAGTTTTTATAGCTTTAACAACCCCCTAGCAACTCTGTAAAGGATTAAGTATCTTATGTGCATAAAATATATCAGTAAATACCCTATGTTAAAGATGGTATATTTTCTCTACATAATGTAAATTATCAGATTACAAAAGCTTAAAGTAGAATAGATTATTACAATTAAAAAAAATGAACCACCAATGCAATTAAGACAGTTTTTTAATCCTATAATATGCAAGAATAAATTGTGCCATGTCTGGTAGTTTAAACTTGAACAGAAAACATAGATATCCATTGATCCTATATAATAAAAGGATAATATGCAAATAGACCAAATGGCAGAACAACCAAACAACCAATCAAAGCATAATATGCTAATGATATGCTAAGGCTGTTTAACAACTCACTATGACATGCACTGACCACCAGTGGGCAGATAGTTGACTGGTCAACCAGTTTCTATGACATGCACTGACCACAAGGGTACAGATGCTCCTACTGGTAGCTTAGCTTACTGCTGGGGTCCTGCAATCAGGACTGAGCGAGATGGGCCAGACATGTCCTGGAGGCCTCCTTCGGTCCCCTCTGGCCCAATCCCACAGGCCACTCCCCTTGGGAGGGCACCAGATGCATGGCTCATGGCTGGCAAGCACTGTGCTGCAGCAACATGAGCCTTTCCTGATTGGACTGGGCATGAGCCCACAGCAGGCACAGTGGGTCTGGGATGAGCAGGAGAAGCAGGTAGGAGCTGCAGGTGACATTGGACTGCAGGTTTTGGCCCGATCCCTGCAGGCTGCCCAGAGGGACCCCACCCATGCACGAATTCATGCACTGGGCCTCTAGAATAAGAATAACTTGTCCTCGTTGATTTGGCTCAGCGGCTAGAGCGTTGGCCTGCGGACTGAAGGGTCCTGGGTTCAATTTCAATCAAGGGCACATGCCTGGGTTGTGGGCTTAATCCCCAGTAAGGAGCTGCAGAAGGCAACCAATCATCAATGCTTCTCTCTCATCATTGATGTTTCTATCTCTCTCTCCCTCTCCCTTCTTCTCTGAAGTCAATAAAATATATATTTAAAAAAGAGAATAATCAACTTTAAAATTGACACATGGTAAATTAAAAAAGTAAACTAAAAATATTCATCTCATAATGTTTTCCTTGCAATGTACCAGTTAAATCATGGGTGATATTTTTCAAAGGACACCATTATATTCATATATTTTATCAAGCAATGTAACATAATTTCATTATTGAGTATTAATAGAAATAAGATTCATTTACTTTGGGATCTCTGAAAATGATGCCATTAAGTTACCGGCATATTATAAAAATTTTGATTAGATTTAGTGATTGAAGTGCTTCTCTTCCCCGCATATTATTGCCAATGTTAAAATAAAGTGGAGACATATTATTGTTCTATGTGCTCTTATTCATGTCTAAATCAGGTCTGGTAAGAATACCTAAAATTGCCAAAACCGGTTTGCCTCAGTGGTAGAGCATCAGTCTGCGGACTAAAAGGTCCCAGGTTCAATTCCGGTCAAGGGCATGTACATTTGTTGCCCGCACATCCCCGGCAGGGGGTGTGCAAGAGGCAGCTGGTCGATGTTTCTCTCTCATCGACGTTTCTAGCTCTCTATCTCTCTCCCTTCCTCTCTGTAAGAAAAATCAATAAAATATATTTTTTTAAAAAATACCTATAATTACCTACTTGCATGTTTTCTTCAAAGGTATACTTTATTTATTCTCAAAATGTTAACGATATTATCACATTTAAAAAGAAATTTGTGAACACAAAAAGGTGATGAGTAGTATTCTATTTCTGATCCTTGCTTACATTATATATTGTCCTCCCCAGCTGTCTTCTTTTTCTCTTTCTAATCCTCACACGAGGCTATTTTTCCATTGGTTTTTTAGAGAAAGTGAAAGAGAGAAGGAAAGACAGAGAGAAATGTCAATGTGAGAGAAGCACATTGATTGGTTGCCTCCTGCACATACCCCGACCAGGCCCAGGCCTGGGAGAAGCCTGCAACCAAGGCACATGCCCTTGACCAGAATCGAATCCAGGACCCTTCTGTCCATAGGCCAATGCTCTATCCACTGAGTCAAACCAGCGAGGGCCCAGCTGACTTTATATTCATCTCATATCCTGTGTTGTTCCTTAATCTCCATTTCTAAAGTCACAATTAGTTGCCATGGAAAAAATTACATTTAAATTATAATTTGAATAGTGTGATGAAAAAGCAAATTAGACAAACAAAAACTCATAGACACAGGAAACAGTATGGTGGTTACCAGAGGGAAGGAGGATGGGGGAGGTAGAAAAGGTAAAAGATGTCAAGTATTTGGTGACAGAAGATGATTTGACTTTGATTAATGGGCACACAATGCAATATACAGATCATATATCATAGACATATAAACTTGAAACTTGTATAATCTTATTAACCAATGTCACCCCAATAATTTTAATAAAAATAACTAAAAAAACTAAAGAATAAAAGTTCTAACAAAAAAAATGGATCTCTTTTAGAATATATATATATATATATATATATATATATATATATATATATATATATATATATTCATTCTGTTGAATGGGCACCACGTTTCTTTCAACTCTGTTTTAGAGACTCCTTTCCCCCACATTCACACATACAATGATACACAAAGGTAGCACGTATTAATATACATGTTATGGAGGAATATCACCTCTCCTGGTAATAAGGGTGGCTGAAAACTGATACAAATGAGAATGGCAATAGGTTATAGAAAAATATTTAGTTTAAATTTATAATTTTCTAGGAATTCAAGAGATGGGAATCAAACACTGGGACACATTACCAACTATTATTAAAGGGGGCGGGGAGAGGGGACATCAGAGAAATGGTGGAGTGACAGTGCTCCTTATTCTGTCACCTTGAAATTTCAACAAGTTAACCAACTATAATTTAACAAAGAAATCCCTGCTCTACACAGATCGAGGCCCGAGAGCCTCACACACTGAAACATCTAAAGGTGAGCAACCTGGAATAAACAGGGAGAGAAGAAGGGAGAAAAGCACAGATCCTGCAGCCCAGAGCTTGCAGTCCGGCTGGCTGGGAGTGGGGAGAAACCTGGCAGCAGCAGGCGCTTTCTTGGGCCAGGAGGAACAGAGAGCTGCAAGGGGAGTACGGAGCTGAGGGGGATGGCAGTCCAGCAGGGCGAGGAGCAAAGGAGCAAACAGTGTCTCAGTCAGCAGATGCCTGACAGAGCAATGGCTTCTCCTATGCAGCTCTCCACTGTCAGCTGGGTGGTGGTGTTCCAGACAAAGAAATCAGGAGTCTAGACCTCTGGGTCTCCCATCAGGGAGAGATGTTGTTCAGATTTTGCTGGGAGCCATAAGGAAAAAGTCCAGTCTCACTTCCTGGTCAGTTCCACTTCCTGGTTGAGCAAGAGGCCAAAAAGCTCGCCAAAACTGTTATCCTTCCCACATTGGAATAGTCAACCAGCCAAGAACAGGTACCCACCGCCCAGCCAATCACCTTGTGACAACCCCCCCTTTCCTACCCCTCCCCTCCCAGCCTGAGAGCTTATAAACCATTGTTCTTGAATAAAATTTTGAGGCTTGATCAGAACCTTGTCTTGCCTCTGTTCTTTCGCGTTCCTTGTTTGTTTCATTCTCTTAGGTGGTTCCTGCGTGCCCCCGTTGTTGCCCCGCGGGTCGGGACAAGATTTCAGGGAAAGTGATCGGTGTTTCCCTTTCTGAGAATTATTCCAGCAAAGGAATAGCTCAGAATATCACTCTGCCCACAGCTGGGCAGAGATCCCCATATGCAATCCAGTGGGGTCAGCCAGAAACCCGGAGTTTTTATCAGCTCTCCCTTGTGAGGAAAGCACCAGACAGGTTCCCAGGATAGTGGGTTGGATGGTCCCACCCCCAACCCACCCAGAGACAGATGCTCCCTGAAACTTTTCAAATTGTAGGCTTGGCCCCTTTCGCTATCTCCTTTGCAAATGTCAAGATGCAGTGTGTGGCAGGCAGGGATCCTAATAGTGGTGCAGGCTGTATCACCTAGGATATTTTTTTTTCTTTTGCTGTGCTGAGGCTACTTGGAGTGGCTAGCTCTTCCCCATCCCCCACTCCCCACTTTTCCCAACATAGCCTTTCTTTAGGCACCTGGAGTTTGCACCACACTCTCTACATCAAAAGCCTCTGGTGAGTAGCTGCAAATGAAATCTGTGTTCTAGAGTAAAACACACACAAACTATATATATATATATATCTCCTATTTCCCCGAAAATAAGACAGTGTCTTATATTAATTTTTTCTCCCAAAGTTGCACTAGGTCTTATTTTCAGGGGATGTCTTATCTTTCCATGCGCTAGGTCTTATTTCCGAGGATGTCTTATTTTCGGGGAAACATGGTGTGTGTGTGTGTGTGTGTGTGTGTGTGTGTGTGTGTATATATATATATATATATATATATATATATATATATATATATATATAAAACTGAGGCTTTCTATCTGACTGTCTCCTGGTCTACCAGCTCCAGACTCCACAGCAGCCAGCAGCCCTGCCACCTTTCATGGATGGGTGTTAAGTAGGTCACTGGTCTTGGCTCTGGTGCTCCCAGCTGTGTTCTGGGTTCTGGGTCTCTATCTTAAGTAAAACACCCTCCCATAGTGATTCCTCCTCATTCACGAATAGGTCAGCCCCTCTTGCAACCTCACCCTTCCTACCAGTCTCTAGATGTTTTCTGTCCTTCCTTGATGTTCCTCCTCTTCAGCTGGACTTCAACTGAAGAAGTCCAGTTTTCTTTGCAATTTGACTCTGGGAGATGGTTCAAGAAAAGTTTGCCTATTCAACCACCATTTTCTGAGCCGAATGTAGTAATTTTCAAGGCATAGTACAGACTTATTTTCTATAACCATTTGGCTTCTGTCGACAAATACACTTAAAAAAAAAAAAAAAAAAAAAGGATGCTCCTTCTGTACCTAGTAAGGTCTTTGATTCTAAACCCAGCTCAGAGCTATGTAAAGGATCTGGCAAGGTCAGGCAAATTTTTATCACAGCTGGGTTAGGATTTCTGGACCTGAGATTCTGGGCTCTTGTTTCCTTCTGAAGTCTCTGTAAAACGACCTTATCTAGGAAAGGTCACTCTGGTAGAGGGCAATGGCACCAGTGGGGCAAAGACAAGTGAGCTACAGAACAGTATATACATTGTCCTAGCCACTGTACAAGGTAGACATTTTAATAAACAGAGTTTGATATGTCTCAAAGACTACATATGGCTTTTGTTTATAGAATGGTATTCTTTATGAAAGCACCCTGCTCCTTTTCTGTTTTTTGTTGTTACCAAAAAACACACAACATAATTCAATACATACAACCATGTGACTGAATGTTTTCCACTCATTTAGGAGCTGTTTTATGATATTTCAAATTTGAGATGAAAATAAAACTTTTTAAAATAATTTAAAGCCAGAGTAATGATTATATCTGTTTAATTACTTATATGTCCACATTCCCCTGTCATATGCTATGGGATTTCTTCCTGCCAGGTGAAAATGCTTAAATTTTTATATATTTTGTTTCAATAAACTTAATAACCTACAGATATGTGGAAAATGTAAGGTGTCCAGTTATCACAATATTTGATGGCAGGATAGCATGAACATATGCACAGAGCTGAGAAGTGTGATTGACAATTTTTCAATCAAGTGAAAACTTCATTTTTCTTTGGGGCTAATCACATTCTTTGAGGTTGTATGACATATTGGTTGTTTGAGAGAACATAGTTTGTTAGGTTTAATTGAGGGAAATATAATGAAATTCATGTGTTTAGTTAAATGATATGGACTTACTAGTCAATTCTCTAGAAAAATGAGAAGGCAAGAGTGAAAAAAATGGTTGTCAAGTTTCATTCTTCAGTTAAATTTACATTCACTCCAAATTATGAGGTAATTCTAGGAGTTGCTGGGGAAAGAAATATTAATTACACATTTTGGAAAAAAATTAAAAGAGTTCTGGCTGTTTCCCTGTCATTTTTGGATATATAAATAGTTTCGTTTTAATCTCTCTTCTCTCCCCTCCCCCCTCCCCCCTCCCCCCTCCCCCCTCCCCTCTCCCCTCTCCCCTCTCCTCTCTCCTTTCTCTCTCATACATTGTGAGATTGAACTCCCCTTCCCTCCTCACTTTAAAAAGGAAAAATAGGGGCGCTGACTGCAAGGCCCCCCGTACCAGGCCGCCCTCCCACTGGCGTCCGCCCAGCGCCAGGCCCCCAGCGACGCCTGGAGGTGAAACCGAGCCGGTGCCGGAGGCGGGCTCCGTTGAGGCCCCGTGGTTTTTCCGTGGTCCCGGAGAAGGCGAGGCGCTGGTCCGCGGAGGCGGGGGGGGGAGGGGGGGGGGCAGGCGCGATGGCCGACGCGCCCAGTGGCTCCCCCAGTGGCTCCGGCGGAGTGACCGGCGGTAAGACCGCCCAAAGACCTAGGGGGTCTGCCTCAAAGCCACCGCGCTCCAACAGCCAGTGCGTGTTCTGCCGGATCGTGGTGGAGGAGGACACCGAGTTCCTGTACTGTGAGGATGAAAATCGAGTTTGCTTTAAAGATATCAAACCAGCAGCATCTCATCATTATCTTGTGGTGCCAAAGCAGCATATTGGAAACTGCACAGAGCTAAAGAAAGAGCAAATAGGATTTGTTGAGAGCATGGTTACTGTTGGAAAAACCATTCTTAAAAAGAATAATTTCACTGACTTCACAAATGTGAGAATGGGTTTTCATATGCCACCATTCTGCTCCATTTCCCACTTGCACCTTCATGTCATAGCACCAGTCACTCGTTTGGCTTCATATCAAAATTGATTTATAGACCGAATTCCTGTTGGTTCATCACAGCTGACTATTTGCTTGAAAAACTAAGAACATCATAGTGACAGCAGTGGAAGATTTTCGTATTCTTGGCTCAACAGAAACTAATATTTTGGCCCCTTTTAAATCAAATTACAATGGTAAGGTTTGTTGGGTTTTATAAGAGGCTATCCTTTTTGAATGTCTGTTTCCTGAGATCTGTAATATAGTTATATGAATACTCTGCATTGACTTCTTTAATGGTTATTTGTCTAAGATATAAGATATTATAGATAAAATTTCATTAAAACAAATTCTGTTAATCAAGAAGGGCTCTGTATTTTTTAAAAGTTCAAGTATTTTCATTTCTTATTATTGTCATTTATAATAGTGATTATTATGAAGAATGAACGGGTATAGAAAGTACTTTGTTAGAGTTTTATTATGAAAGAGAAAAGATATTAACTATCTCTTGACAGTTTCATAATTTTGTACATATTTCAAAGTAAAGAGTACTGTATTACACACAAAAATTAAAATAAAAAAATAAAAATGAAAAATATTACATGTCATGTGGCAATGTTGAACTTTATCTGAGCTCTGTGCTTCCAGAAAGTATGGTCAGTTGAAAAATATTCCCACCCATTTGTGTTCCAAACAACTAACCATAAAGGACCACTCTGCCCTGGTACTTTTTGAGAACTGCCTCCATCCTTCAGATAAGGCTCACTGTCCAGTCTCTTCATGACTCCTTTGTCTAACCGCCTCTGTAAATCTTAGCCTGCTCTTTCTTTTCTTTGAGATGTTCTCCGTGTTGCAATAGCCCGAATAATATTATGTCCTTAATTGTCCAGTGCATAGTGTCTTTGACAGTTTGGTGCAATGACTCAGATGGGATCCCTGTTTATTCCAGCCCTGGTAACCGGGCATCTCAGAGCCCTTTTTGTGCTCTGTTCCTGACTGGTGATTGAGATATCAAATGGTAAAGCTGGTTCTTGGTCCTGTGTTCCAGATTCTTCTCCACTGATAACTGAGTAAAAATGTGGTTGTTTCTCAATACTTGCTTGATTTTTGATGCCAGCTATTTTGGTTTTATTTGTCTGACCATTCAGTGATCTCTGGAAATGGATTAATGTTACATGGTGATTTTGTTTCTGTTGAGTGAAAGATGGCAGATGATCTGTTTTGTTAATCTTTTCTGTTTGTTTATCTATCTATATCTATTGATATCTATCATCTATCTATCTATCTATCTATCTATCATCTATCTATTTATTATTGTTTGAAGTATTATAAATAGTAGTACATATGTCTCCTTTTATTTCCCCATTGACCTCCCCCCAACCTCCCCTACCTCCTAGTACATGCCCTCACCTACCCTCCCCCCCCCCCCCCCGCAGTGTCTTGTATCCATTGGTTATGCTTATATACATGCCTACAAGTCCTTCGGTTGATCTCCTACAGCACAGGTGTCAAACACAAGGCCCGCGGGCCAAATCCAGCCCGCCAGGCCTTGCAATGTGGCCCGCACCGCGCTGTCATCACTGCACTCCACTGTCAGTTTATGACATTGTCAGTTTATGACTGTTCAGTAAAACATTCGGCCCGCGATTTAGGCTGGATTTTAGATTTTGGCCCCTTCTCTGATTGAGTTCGACACCCCTATCTACAGCCTCGCCCCCCGAACTCCCCTGCCTTCCCGCTATAGTTTGACCATCTGTTCAATGCTTCTTTGCCTCTGTATCTATCCCCCCACACACACATTTCTTTCCTTTAAAAAATCTTGCCTCTGCAGACTAGAAATAATCATATAATCATATAATAACAAAAAATGTTTGAGTCCCAATTTCAATGTCCAACAGTTCTGTGTCCCCATTTCAATGTCAAACAGTTCCTTATGTGTACATGTCAGCAATGATATCTGGATGGTGGGCACATGGTGGCAATGCAGGTCCGACCCTCTCTGGTTTGGACCTGGACAACCTGCAGTGAAGCACAGCTGCTGACTGCTAGCATGGCTAGGCGTAGTCAGCGTCTTTCATCTTTGGAGTGTTTCTCCTCTTGTCTTGGTGGTTGGAGCAGTCCTGTCAATTCCTCTCTGTTGCAGGCATCCACATGGTCTTGGGGTTGTTTTCTGAAAATATACAAACGTATTCTCGACCAAAAGTTAATAAAGGAATCTTTTCTATATAATTGATTTGGAATCCTTTTTATTTTTGCCCAAACGATTTTCCTTTGTCTTATTTAGACACCATGTGTGTTTTTCATGGGTGTCTTGCTGTTAGCATTACAAATGAAAATTAATTTTGTAAAGTAAAAATTTTCTAAATGTAATTTACTTATAGGATATTTTTCCTTACATGATATTACCCTATTATGCCCAGCTCAGATCGGGACACAAGTGACAGAAACTTGGCCCAGCTCAGATCAGGACACAGGTAATAGACAGAGACTTGGCCGACAGCAGCTGCCCTATATCTAAATCCAGCCTAGCACCAGGAATGCTCAGGGCCTACTCAAGAATGCAAATAATCCTTTCCACTAATATTTACATGGTAAACTAAGATTGTTGGTAGAGTATTAAATTTGACAGTAAAAAAGTAACCACGTTTTCAGATTAATTTAAATATGCTAATATAAATAAGTAAATATTCAAGAAAATTTAATTGTACTGGACAAAAAGCTGTTCCTAAAGTAGTAACTAAAATTTCTATTGGTAGTTCATCTCATGGTAAAATTCCTAAACATGCAATGAACCTAAAACAGTCATATTTTTGTGCAAAAAAATTAAAATTTAAAGTTATCAAGACTGCATTATAAAATTTACAAAAGCCTCCATCAATCAAAAAAAAGGAGGGGATTGTATATCTATTTTTAAAATGTGTTTTTATTGATTTTCTAGAGAGAGAGGAAGAGAAGGAGAGAGAAAAACATCCAACTGCATCCTGCACACATCTTGACCTGGGATTGAATTTGCATCCTGGGTAACGCCCAGACTGGCAATAGAAACCATGATCCTTTGGTGCAGGGGAGGACACTCAACCAAAGGACCCACATGAGCCAGAACTATTTATTTATTTTGAGCTCTAATCAATCACAGACTCTTACCCATTGAGAAGAGAATAGCTTTTGATGAGATAGATAAGTTTTGTGATGTGTTTACTCTTGACTCAGAGCTAAAATGGAATTGAAACTGTATGGTTTTTCTCTGTGTGTGATTGTTTCTGTCTGTAATTTGGAAAGGCTTTTATCTCTCTTTGTGTTTGTAATAGTTTCCTATCTCCAGATGTTATTACCAAATTGGGTTGTAAGCAATCTTGAAGATCTATTCTGATTGGCTTAGAGATAAGTTAAGTGCTTATATAAAAGTAATATTCCTAAAATTTCCAGAAAATAAGGACATTGAACTTCCAATACTTTCAATGTGTTAAAAAATAAAAAGTAAACTTACAGAAACAAACTCAGAAATGTTTTTAGAATTAAGATTCACATAATTTAGGTAAATCTTTGGAAAATGAGGTTAGTTTAATATTTTTGGTTTAATAGAAACAGCTATGTCTTCTCTGGTAATCAGTGTTAAGTATAATATATGTTTAGATTTTTATTCTGCTTGGATTATATTTTTCTTAAATTTATACAGGTTTGTTGATTGAATAAGCTAACATTAAGTCTGCTAAATGCTTAAGAGTATGAAAATTTAAATTTATGTTTAACCTAGTTGAATTATTATTCTGACAAACTTTATTTCAACCATAATTAAGTTTTATAGTGTTGGCAAAGATAATTTCTAAGATCTTTAGGTAACTTAAAAACTTTACTAATGTCAACTTAATTAATATATAGTGATTGGATTTTCACATCGTTTGTAAGTATGAAGAATACTGAAAAATAGATTACTAAGCACAAGTTACGGTAAGTTTGTATACTTTGGTTCTTATTTTTATATACCATAGAGAAGCTAGATATTTAGGTCCGTTAATAAATGTGTTTATTGTAGCCTCTTTGAGAAGTTGTATAAAGGTTATATGTTGCTGTATAAAGCTATGTTGTATGTATCCATGAGCTCTGTTAATCTGCCACAAAAAGATGCTAGTGTGTGACAGTTCACAATTATCAACCTCCTAGTTTTCTCCACAAAATAGACATTTTTTAGTTAAAAGTTAAAATCAGGCCTGGTTGCTGTGGCTCAGTGGTTGAGCGTTGACCTATGAACCAGGAGGTCATGGTTTGATTCTGGTTAGACAGGGCACATGCCTGGGTTGTGGGCAGATCCCCAGGAGGGGGCATGTTGGAGGCAGCCAATCAATAATTCCCTCTCATCATTGATGTTTCTAACTCTCTCCCTCTCCCTTCCTCTCTGAGATCAATAAAAATATATTTTTAAAAAGTTAAAATCAGTATAAATAAATAAGACTCTACTGAAAGCAACAGTGGCAGAGAGGTTCAATTTTATATGCAAGTTACCTCAGATGTGCTTTGGTCAAGGTATAAGAAGTGTAGTGTGTCCTAAATTAAAATATTTTTACCAGAATGAAACAAAGCAAACTATAGGACAAAAACTGGGTGGAAATAGAAAGTTGTAGTAGAGAGAGAGTTCATGGAAAGTTAATTTTATTTACCATAAACAAAGCTGACTAAAATTTCATTGGAACATTCATGGTAAATTTTGTCTCAGGATTATTGTTTACATCTGAAGATTGTTTTTCTGAAGACCATGTTAATCCATTTAAAAAGTAATAGCTCTATGATCGAAGGCAATGAGAAACATAAAAAAAAATAAAAAATAAATAAAATAAATAAATAAAAAGTAATAGCTCTATTGAGACGTAATTATTATTTTAACCTTTTTAAGATATGCATTGAAATATAATTTATGTACTGTACAATATACCTACTTAAAGTGTACAGTTCAATGTTTTTAGTATATTCACACAATTGTGTAACTATCACCACAATCGATTTTAGAATATTTTCATCATTTTCCAAAGGAATCCAGCATTGGCAGTCACTCACTATTTCATCCCAACCCACCCTAATGAAACCTTACCAGACAAGATAAATTTCTATATCTATAGAGTTTCTAATTCTGGACATCTTGGATAAATGAAATAATATAAAATGTGAAATTTTGTTTCTGACTTCTTTCACTAACAATGTTTTCAAGATGCTTTCATGCTGTAGGCAAGCAGCAGTACTTTATCTCTTTTTATTGTCTATTTATATCATATCATATTATATATGACCACATTTTATTTATTCATAAGTTGATAGACATTTGGGTTGTTTCCAATTTTGTACTAAAATGAATTATGTTCTTATGAACATTCATGTACAAATTTTGTTAACACCTATTTTTAATATTCTTGAATATGTTCCTAGAAGTGGAATTGTTGGATCATATGGCAACTCTATGCTTAACCTTTTGAGGAACTGCTAGATTTTCCCACAGCTGCAGTATTATACATTTCCACCAGTGATGTTTGAAGGTTCCAGTTTATTAATATCCTCACCAACACGTTATTAACTGTTTTTTTTTAATTATATCCATGCTAGTGTGTGAATTGGTATCTTTAGATATAATAATGTTCAAATATAACAATAATCCTGAGACAAATATACCATGTATATATCAAGAATACAGTTAGATTATATTAAGAAAATATTGAGAATACCAATATATTAATATTAGTTTAATCAGCATTTCCCTGGTTAAGGTTAAAAATCTTATCATTATTGGCCCTGTATACTTATATCTCTTTTTTGAATGAATGCCTGATTAAGATCTTTTCCCCAGTTTTTAATCATTTGTATTGTTATTCTATTTTAAAATAAATCTTTATTGTTCAGATTAACAGGTGTTCCTTTTTCCCTCCTCCTTCCCCATTGCTCCCCTCTACCTGATTCCCAACTCCAACCTGTGCCCTTACCCCCTCCCCTGTCTTCTTTATCCATAGGTGTAAGATTTTCACCAGTCCATTCTGTTCTTCAGATTTTTTATTCACTTGAATTTTAGATTCACTTGTTGGTAGGTATGTATTTGATGTCTTTTTATTGTTCATAATTTTTACCTTTACCTTTTTCTTCTTCTTCCTCTTTTAAAAGAATACCCTTCAGCATTTCATGTAATCCTGGTATGGTGTTGATGAATTCCTTTAACTTTTTCTTGTCTGTGAAGCTCTTTATCTGACCTTAAATTCTGAATGATATCTTTGCTGGGTAGAGTAATCTTGGTTGTAGATTCTTGTTGTTCATCATTTTGAATATTTCTTGCCACTCCCTTCTGGCCTGCATAGCTTCTGTTGAGAAATCAGCTGACAGTCGGATGGGTACTCCCTTGTAGGTAACTAGCTGTTTTTCTCTTGCTGCTTGTAAGATTCTCTCTTTGTCTTTTGCCCTTGGCATTTTAATTATGATGTATCTTGGTGTGGTCCTCTTTGGATTCCACTTGTTTGGGGTTCTGTGCACTTTCTGAATTTGTAAGTCTATTTCTTTTACCAGGTAGGGAAAGCTTTCTGTCATTATTTCTTTCAATAGGCCTTCAATATCCTGCTCTCTCTCTTCTGGCACCCCAAAAATCCAGATGTTAGTACACTTTAAGCCATCCCGGAGGCTCCTTACACTATCTTCACACTTTTGGATTCTTCTTGCTTTCTGCCTCTCTGGTTGGGTGATTTTTTCTTCCTTATATTTCAGATCTTTGGTTTGATTCTTGGGTCATGTTGATCTATAGTTGAGTTTCTGTATATTCTTTATTTCAGACAGTGTATGCTTAATTTCTGACTGGTCGTTTCCCATTTTTTTGATATTCTCATTAAGGTCCTTGAAGGTCTCAAAAAGCTTCTTGGGGGTCTCATCAAGTTTCTCCAAGGTATTTAGAAGATTCTTGAGTAATCTTATAAATGTGATTCTGAACTCTGTCATCCAGTAGTTTGCTTTCCTCTATCTCTCCCATTTGTGACATGTTTCTGTGTCTCCTCATTTTGGCTGCCTCCCTGTGTTGATGGAGTAACTTTGTGTGGTAGGTGACCTATAGGGGCCAATAGTTCAGCTTTCCCAATCACCTGATATGGTCCCTTTTGGTATATCCCTTTGTGGGCTGAGTGCAAAGTCTTGGTGTAATTAAGCCTTGATTGCTGATGGTACACTGGGAGGAATTTATTTCCAGGCCAATTATCTGTGAGGACCTGCTGTGTCTATAAAGGAAGAACTGCTGAGCTGAGACACACTTTGTTTCAGTGGGGCTTTGGTGCTCACTGAGTCTGTATCCCGAATATGTCGCTTATGGGTGTGAGTGGTTGAAATTGACCAATTTGAACACTGGCTTCTGGATCTCCAATGGGATGCAGTTCAGTTACTGTCTGAGGCCACCCTGCAGGAGTTACCACAAGAACTACAGTTTTCTCCTGTTTGCTTGGGACTTGGAGGTTTTGTTGCTGGAGCTGCAGTTTATATCTTTAAGCTGCCACTATACAGACCATTTATATGCAAAAGCAGCTGTGAGGTGCCTGGGCGGGTCTGTAGAATGTGTGGGCGGGGCCTCAGGGCAGGGCCTCAGGGCGGGACAGGGCCTCAGGGTGGGGCGGGGTCTCAGGACATCTCTAGGTTGGGGCATGGCTAACAGCGATGGCTGCCATCTGCAGTCCCTGCCCTTCCAAGTTTCCAAGTCCCCACTTCTCTGCGATCCAGCACACCTCTGCAAGAGAGTCACCCTCACTTTCAGACCCGATGGCCAACAGATCAGCTTCTCCCCGTAGGCGTCTGGGTCCCCCATGTGACCTCAGAAACTGGATTTCGAAGTGATAGGGAGCTTGTTTCCCTTCGGGTTGAAAAAAAAGCCGCGTGCTCTGTTGCCCCCCACCAGCCCAATTCACGTGCCTCCGTACCTAGGCTCATGTTTTCAGTGCTTGTGCTTCTTTCTCTTTCAGCCAGCCTTCCGGTGGTTTTGGGTGGTTGATAGATGTCTTTTATGTTAGTTTTAATTTTTAAAATTGTTGTGAGAGGCGACAGACCAGTTGTTTACCTATGCCGCCATCTTGGTTTCTCTCCCTCAGCTTCTTCTGAAAGGAACATAGTGCCTCTACTGCACAGCCTCTCAAGATGTGGACTCACTGCTCTGTATTGTTACTCTTGACATTAGGAATTCTTTCTATATTCTAGACATGTCTTTATATATATGATTTTCCAAAATGCTTTCCCAGTGTGTAACTTATTTTTGTGAGTGTATATGTTTTATTTATTTTTATTATTTAAAGTATTACATATCTCTGTTTTTCCCGATTGACACCCCTACCCCCCAACGAGCTACTGTCTGTGGCCACCCTGAAGGAACTACAGTAAGAACCACAGTCCTCTCCTCCTTTGCTAGGTTAAACTGCAACTGAGAGGGCCGTTCAAATGCAAAAGCCACTGCTTGGAGCTTGGGTTTGTTTATTGGTTGTGAGGAGCTGAGTGTCAAGGTGGAATCTCAGGGCGTCACTAGGCTGGGGCGTGGCCAACATCCATGGCTGCCCGTCAGCCACCTCTCAGATCCGTGTCCCCGCATCTCTGCTTCTCTGCGCGTCTTTCCGCGTCTCCCCACATCTCTCACCACAGCACGGCAAACAAATATTCTTGTACAAAGCTCTACAAGCAAGTCACCCTCACTTTCCAACCTGATGGCAGACAGTCTAGCCTCTCCCCAGAAACTGGATTTCAGAGAGATTGGAAGCTTGTCTCTCTTCGGGTTGAAGAAAGCAACGCCCTCCGCCAGCTGGGATCCTCCGCCAACCCGTCGAGTCCACACCCCCCTACCTCAGTTTATCAGACCTTGTGCCCTGAATTCTTCTCTTTCTCTTTCAGTCTAGTTGTAGGGCTTTCTTTCATCCAGCTTTCCCTTGGGTTCAGGGTGATAGACGTTTTATTTTATAGTTTTATTTTTGAAATTGTTGTGCACAGCAGCAGATTAGGTGTGCTTACCTACGCTGCCATCTTTGTTCCTGGGTTCTATTGTATGTGGTGTAGAAATAACAAGAAAAAGTGTTATGCCCCTGAATAATTTCAGTATTTTGCTCAAAGGAATTTGGGTGATATTCCTGGCCACAAAGAGATTACTTCCTCTGCACTAGGCTGACAGTAGGTGGCATATGAATCCCGAGGCCTGGACATTTTTCCTGATAATCACTAGGGATATAACCAATCTTTTCACTATAACCCCACCCCTGCCCATCCCTCTCAACTTCCCCACCTCCATGCTGATCGCTATAGCTGTTTGGGTGAAGCAGGATTAGGATCTGCATGGGCTGGGAGGCCCAGGGGCTCAGTTCCTCTTTAGTGTGGATGAGCCCTTCTAGAACTGGGGACCCTGCTTAGTTTCTGAACCCCTCATGGTACAAGTCCACCTGGAGGACTGTAAGGAACACTTGCGTCCAGAGACACAGCCAGCAGGCAGGAACCCTTCACTTCAGGGATTTGTGGACCACTTAATATGTCCCATTGCATCCACCCACTGAGCAGCCACAAGGAGGTCAGTGATGCCCAGAGAGAAGAGAAGACCTGGAGGGAGGGATAAAATAGTGCTGAGCCCTGCAACTGAACCACATCCCAGCAGTTTCAGGTTCTGATCCTGAGCCCTTCCCACCTTTTTTAAATTTTTTATTTTATTTTTTATCAGTAACTGCAGGGTCCTGAGGTGCCAACTGGAGAAACAGGTGAATATATGTAAGAGGACCAGAAGGTTGCCTTTGAAATTGTCTTTATTTCTGATCATTCCTTTACAATCATCCCCCCCAAGATTCATTCCCACACAAGAAGCTCAAGCCCAAATTCTGCCCCCTCCCCAAGCAAATGAGATTCATGTTTCTGAGTGTAGGACACTTTGCCTTTGAGGTCCCATGAACTCCCCATCCTTTGCCCTGCAATCCTGTAGCCTGGCTGTGTCCCTCCCTTTCCCCATTCACACTGAGCATGAACCTGACACACTGGTGGCCCCTGTATAATGCACCCCGGCCCGAGGTTTCAGCTTCCAAAGGCCCAGAAAGAAGCTCAAGTGCACCCACTGAGCAGGGTCATTACAGGGGCACAGCACGGGGTCCCAGTCAGGAAAATGCCATGTCATAAAACTCCCTGTGGCCACTGTGCTTGGTGGCAAGCAGGATGGTCCTGGGCTGTCCTAACTTCCTCAGTATCTCCGTCAGCTCAGCCCGGACCAGGGCAAGTCTGTCCTGGCTGACAGTGTCCTGGGTGGTGTAACACTCCAGGGGGACGGGGTACAGCTCCAGCTCTAAGCTGCGCAGCCCGGCTGTGTGGCGCAGCAGCTTCCCCACGGTGGCCAAGGAGAGGCGGTTCTCAGAGATGGTGAGGGAAATGAGCTGGTGACAGCGCCTCAGGACAGGCAGGATGGCCTCGACTTGGGAGTCTACCATGGCACACTTATCGAGGCCCAGGTCCTGGAGGGTGGGTGCCACTGCCTCCAGCAGAGCTCGGAGGGGCTCAGGACTAAATTCAGCAAGGCTGGCACAATACAGACGCAGGGACTTCAGCTGCCTGAGGTTCAGGCACTGGAACAGGTGTGTCAGGTCTGAATGGGTCAGGCTCTGGCAATACGTTATGGTAAGTTTTTCCAAGGGGGTCTGCAGGCACCTGGGGAGACACAGAATGGTTAGTTCCTGTGGACAGGGCAGGGGGCAGGTAGAGGGGGCCTCCATGTGGGACAAGACTGATTTGTCCAAGACCAGGATTGTCCTGACAAATTTATGAAGGGAAACGCCCAGGAAGCCCAGTCTCCTTTTAGGCTGGGTCAAGTTCATCACTTCTCCAGAGCTTCCTTTCCTCAGCTGCCAAGCAGAGCACTGCACTCTGGAGGGTGCTTGGACAGAAGGGAAACCCCAGGAACCTGTTCAGAGAGCCTGATGTGTCTAGGTCAAAGTGGGCATTCCTGCAGCTTATGATTGGGAGACAAAACCAACCATCCTGTCAACTCAGGCTCCCTTCTGTCCACTGCTTAGCTCCAGGCACCAGACATTTTGACCACACGAGATTCTAATTCATATGGAACTCAAGTGGCCCTAGCCTGTTTGACTCAGTGGATAAAATTTTGCTTTGGACCCAAGGGTCTCAGGTTTGATTCATGGTCAAGTGAACAGATCTCAATTGATGGTTCAATGACCCGCCCGGGTTTGGGGCATGTGCTGAGGACAACAAATCATCTCTCTCTCTCTCTCTCTCTCTCTCTTTTAATTCTTTAAAATTCATAGAAACAAAATATCCTCCTTTGAGGATTTAAAGAAAAGGCAGAGAGTAAACCAGAGGAAGATTCAGCAAGAGCAACTGGGGAAGCCAGTGTGCAGAGGTGACTTCCATCCATACATCACTGCAAACCACTGGTCACTCTGCAATCCTTTCCACTCCCACTCCCTCAGCTTCGGAACCATGCTTGTCCTTTCTACTAATGAGCTTCTTGGTACCCAGGACCATCTCTGACAGATGGAAAATCTGAGAGAGGCTCACGTGTGTTCACATGGCTGGTGGGCACAGAGCTTATGTCTGAAAATGCTTCAACTGATGTGGCTTTGCCTCCTCCCAACCCTCTTCCTAAGGCCTCATCACTTAGAGCTACATGGTATAATCTCTGGAGTTGGATAATGAAAAGGAACTCCACATTTCTTTCTTCTTGTTAATTTATCTCTAGTACCTAAGGCACAAAGCAGCAAGACTGCAAATGATTCCAAACAACTTGGAATTTTATTGTAAACATCCCATAAAGAATGGCAACAAATTAGTTCAGTATTTTTTTGTCTTTGAAGATAATTGCTTATAATGACTTACAACTGCCAAACAAAACATCTCTTATAAACCAAGCCAGGCTAGTTTACCTTTCTTTACTGAATTTCATTTAATGGACATTTTGCCCACATACATCACATCAACTATTAACTGAATGATTTTCCATCTTAAAACTTATGCATACTAAGAACAAACATAAGGTACAGCTTTGTTAATACTTTGTAAAGGATTACAAAAGACAAGGATGATAAGTTACAGGACAAAGAAATAAATTACTGATTGCCATCACCACAGTATTGTTTAAAGAACATTTGTAGTACTGCCTAACGTGTATCCGGTGACATATGTAAAAAACACATTTCCCAACTGGGTTTCTGAATATTTTTTTGTATGTGAACTTAACAGTCAATTACCAATGGCGACTTTAATATGTATCAATAGTTTTATTTTTTAGAAAATACTTATCATGCTTTTATACGTCAAAGTCTGATACTCTAGACTTAATTAAGGTAAGAATAATAAGTGGGTATACATATAAATAAACAAACACACCATAAGTCTAAATTGTAGGGCCTTTCTACTGTATTTCTCCCACCAATGAATCATAAATTACCAGTCTTTTTGAAGTGTGCTAAATTAAGTAAAATCTTCAATGCAGAAAGAGAAATGAGGATAAAAGTAAGCAAGAGAGGAATGGTGAAAAAGGAAATAATCAAGGGTAAGGCTACAAGAAATTGAAGGCAATCCGCATTCCACAAAATAAAGCACATTGAAAAAAATTAAAATTTATATTAGAATTTAATCACAACTTGGTAAACTTGGTAATTAAAATCTGGTAAAGAAACTTCACTAAGAGGTGAAAAGCAAACAAGCATGAAAATATTTTCATACTAATTTTAAAACAAGCCTTAAAAGTGATCTTAGAATATTCTATTTTCAACAGAAGATTCACTTAGCCTCATGTACCAGAAAAATGTTGAGGATAGGGATAATATTTAAAAAAATGAACTTTAAAATGTCAAGTTTTGTTCCTTTCCCCCAGAACTAAAAGACTGGACATCAAAATATACTAAAAATTACACAGGATTTAAGTCTCCTTTTTGTGAATGTGAAAATTCGAACTTTAAAGATAAGTACCAGTTGGTAAATGTGCATAAAATAATTTCCAATATACATGTGTGTTTAATATAAGATGTTTAATTTATCACTACCATAAACATACAAATTTTGAAAAATGCTCAAAAAAGTTTTTTTTTTTTAATCAGAAAGTGAGAAGTGGCATTCACATCTTTCTCTTTAAATCACTGTTATTGTCTGATGACAACCTATAGGATTAAAAAAAAAATACAGCAAAAAAGATTAATCACTCATATTTATTTCAAATTATTGGGAAGCTGAGTTAACTATCTGAGCACATGGTCGTGGGAATGAGATTTATGAATTTTACTATGGGAGAAACAATGTGCTATATGGGATAATTCTAGTACAAGCCTGATCTCTGGTAAGAGAAACCAACAAACAAGAAACAAATGAAAGGGCAAATTAAAAGAAAATATAGGACACATGTATAGAACAAAACCTAGATTGTTTATCTAGAAGGTATAACGAAATGAGTGATCATGTAGTATACATATATATACATACATACACACATATACATATATGTATATATATGTATACACACACAAACACACACACAAGCTAAGCGCTTTACAACAGGCAAAGAACTGGTAGACAGTGATATTTTTTATGTCTGAGATAAATTGTGCCAAGTTGGACAAAATCTACATACATACACGTGCGCACACATGCGCGCGTACACACACATACACACACACATGAACAAATTTAGTCACTAGGCTAACAGGCTAGTGAATATTTTAGAGAGCATCCGAATCTAGAAGAGATTCACACAGCAAGCCATAGAAAGCACACACAATTCGGTCTTTATAAACATATACCATGCTAAGATCTTAAAGCTGGGAATTAACATTATTAGCATTCATGAGAAATATTACAGTTCACTGACTACTAATACCTAGCATAAGATTAGGCTTATATATCTATCTGTATGCTCTCATGAACCTAAATATTACAGTGGTTTTATTTTTCTTAGCAATGCATTTAAGATTTAGGCTTTTCTTCAACCTTCTTAGCTCATTTCCTACTTGCTTTGCTATGACTGAACTCAGATCTTAATTGGTTTAAAGGGCCTCTAAAAAATTAAAGCAATAATATAGTCAATGTGATAAAAATTACATCACATTCACAGGAGGCAGTGCTACAAAATAAGCAAAGTATAAATTGGGGGGGGGGGTGTCCAGATATAAAAGTAAAAATACATATTCCAAACTTTTATTTTCACAATTATTAAAATAATTTGCATGCAAACAGAAATGATCTGTTTGTTTTGTAATAAATGATTATACTCATCTAACACACCCTGGTGACTAACTCTTTAAATCTTTATAACTGAAACCAACATTACAGCAAAATGCTGTCACTAGTATTTTCACAGTATTTCACTACATATAAAATATGCTTAAAATGTCTTTAGCCTTGTTTTTCTAAGTACCTAAACCTAGAAAATCTTGATATTTGGGGATTAATGTGGCATTTTTATTTTTCAAAATAAATTATAAATAAAGCTTCAGAGAGCTAAAATCATAGATGGCATTCTTCTACATTTCAAGAGGTAAGCTCTTCATAGAAGAATGTTAACAAAGGATTTCACACTAAAACGATACACATGATACTCATTTGGGTATACCCATGAATTTAAGTAACTGTTACTTTGATTAGGGTAGGCCAAAGTATTATTGATTCCAGGAAAACACAGGCACAAATTTAGCCTAAATGCCCAAGAGATGAAAAACTAAAAAAACATGTCTTAGCAAAAATCAAATGTAGAGTTTCAAATATGAACATTTTTTAATCTATACTATGGTTAAAAGTGGCAGTTGAATTACAACCAGAGTAGTTTTGGTTTAGTGAAAAAAAAATGACTACAAAAAAATAAATAAGCTTGATCTGCTCTCCAGTAACAGAATTTAGTGCCATTAACAATTCACAAGAATACTTTCTTAAAGCCTAAACAATTCTACTGCAAGTGAAAATTGCTTAAAGATGTTAGTCCAAGAATAACCCCCACCTGACCCAACCAAAAAAGCAAAGTTATGTGTGTACTCCTTCCTTTGCACTTAAGGATTTTTCAGATGCATGAAATGATTGAAAGCATAAAACAAATACATTAGCTTAAATATCCTGGGATTACTAGGCGTACATTAAGAAGTTTCTTTTAACCCACAAATCTGTTCTAAGTGCAACAAATCTGCTGTTACAAAAAAAAAAAAAAAAAAAAAAAAAAAAAAAAGAAAAAAAAAGAAAAAAAAAGAAGAGAGATCAATATATTCCCTTCCACCTCAAAAATCTAAGTATCTAATAAATTTGCAAACTCTCAAATTTACGGAATAAAAATGACCTTGGAACTCAAACTCACTTATGGAACTATGCACTCTACTGCTGTAAACAAAACCAAAGGGTTGAAAAAAATTTTTCACCTCTAAACTCAGAATATCAGTATGCAGTGCAATGAGGTTCTTTTCTGGAAGATTATAACAAAAGAACCTTTTGGAATGGTATGAGCAGAACCTATGTATATTGATTCAAAATATTAGCCAAAACATTCCAACTCAAACTAGGTGTTTTGTTACATTTTGAAATTCAAATGAAAACCATTCTCTCACAGGTGTTAAATAATAAGTGGCAGCAAATATATATATATATATATATATATATATATATATATATATATATATGCAGTCGCCCAAGTCTACTTTCATAAATATGTTCTAAGAAAAGTCTAATATAGAGCATACTATACTTATACAAGTTTGTTAATTACAACCATTAATTTGAGAGCCGATATGATTAACAACCTCTCAGCTTATAACTTATGAATATTTATTTTCATCAAGCTTGTTCTATTTCTCCTTAGTCAATGAATAATTGTATCTATTTTTCCTTATTGTTTCCAGTAGTTGTAGTTAATAGAGGTAGCTGAGCTACTATTCAAAGAAGTTATTTTTTTGTGGATGAGGATTGTTCAAATGTTTAAGGTATCCTTTAAACTACACAAGTTCTATTAATGCAACAAAATATAATAGTAAAAAGAAAATGGATGCAAGAAACTTTTGCATTTGGCACCTTGTCTAGATTGATACCTCAAGTATTCTTTTTTAATAAAGTTAATGCACACATCAGAACACACCACAAAGATTTGCTACATATTTACAAGGCACCAACCCTTTCTCACCTTTAACACGAATTAAGCAAATCAATGAAAAGCATATCAAGATCCCCCCACCCCCCCAAAAAAACTGTAGTATAAATATATACTTCAGTTCAGTACAATTATTGAAAGTTTGGCCTGGGAAGAGTAAAATAATCCAGATCGTTCTTACAATATAGAAACTGTAAACATTTAATAGCTGCCTTTAGGATTGGTGTATTGTGCAAAAGTTATTATTACTGGGTACAGGAATCAAAATGGCAAAAACAAACTATATAAAACTCTGTAAGAAGCTGCTATACTTCTGTGATACAAAAGCAAAAGAGGGATATTCTACTGAGATAAAAATGTCATGCTACTCTTAAGAAGCAGAACGCTCCTTTAATGTAGTAAATCTGTAGTGTGTCTGTGGTGTGTGTGTGTGTGTGTGTGTGTGTGTGTGTGTATGTGTGCATAATTTTTTTTAAATTTTAAGGCCTAATGAATAAGGCTTGTTTGAACAAATTAGGTGTGGAGATCAAAAGTCTTGAAACAAATGTGTACTGGCATAATGGAAAAGCACCAATGTGAAAGGAAGCATAAGTCCCCACACAACTTGCTTTGTAGATATCCTGGTAAATTCCCTGCAGTAGAAGGCCATTGAATTTTTTAAATTATTCTAAATTCCTTAACTGTTAATAATTCCATCCCATGAGATGGCTAACCCTGGCTTTTTCTGTCATTTTACGCACTCTGCCTGATCTGGATGTACCAAGATTCAGAGGATCTTCAGTGGACACAAAATTGTCATTATCAGAATCATCATTATATAAAACAGTCCTCCTGCCTTGGTTTCTTGTTTTAATTCGAGGCAGTCTACTGAAACGTCCTGAAAACATGGTATCAAATTCGTCATCAGCAATACGTGCACGTTTGGCTCTGGTGGCTCCTCTAGAAGCCCCTCTCCCTCCTCTGCCTCTCCCTCTCCCTCTGGTACTACCTCCCCCTCTTCCTCGCCCCCCTCGTCCCCTGCCCCCTCGTCCCCTGCCTCCTCTGCTCCATCTCCCCCATCTCCCCCATCTGCCCCTTCCTCCTGTGCCTCTTGTTTTCCAGTTTCTTTTTCCATTGGCATATTGCTTTCTGAGTTTTCTTTTAGGCCTGGTTTGTACAAACTTGCTATAGTCATGGTCTCCATCTACATAATCTTGATCTGTTCTGGAAGTTGATTCAGAATCAGAATCAGAACCGCAGGTACTTTCAGAACTCGAACTGGATCCTAACTCCCCACTCTCTGAGGAGGATAAATGTGATTTCTCTTTTGATTCTTTCTTCTCTTTGTCTTCTCTTCCCATGCTTTCATCTTCTTCCGATGCACTAAGTAGTTTTCTCTTCATTCCTGCCCGGGGCTCTCTGCCATCACCATTTGTAACGGGTCTGTCAGGGGAGTGATCTAAATGAAGATGAATGATTATTTAAAGTTAAGCTTTGACATTAGTAAGATGGTTATTTAGGTTCAAAAGTAACATAAGCAATCTATAAAAAATATTTATACCAAAAGATGGATGAGGTAAAAGCATAGAAGTGATGGAGTATGAATTTAAATTTGTTAGAAATGAAGATGATAAAGTTCTGATTTTGTCTGATTGCTTTTACTGAGGAGGGTGGGGAGATGTGGAAGGATAAAGTAGCTAGGCAGAAATTTTAAGGGCTTGAACTCTAAAAAGAATTATCTGGAAACGTGTATCAGAATAATTTCATTCATTCACTGAATAAATATTTACTGATTATCTACTATGGTTCAGGCATTGCTTGGAGCTTAAAATGTGACAATTATGAGACAAAGTCCTTGCTCTTTGAATTTTTATTTTAGTAGGGAAAACTTGCTAGACAATGAAATGAACAATTAAAATAACAAAATTTTTATTAATAATACATGTTATAAATAAAAGAAGGTAAAAATAGACTGTGAATGTAATGTTTGAGGGATATTTTATATAGGAAAGACTTTTCTGCAGAGGTAGTATCTATGAAAATAACTGAATGGCGGAAACCGGTTTGGCTCAGAGGTAGAGCCTCAGTCTGCGGACTGAAAGGTCCCAGGTTCGATTCCGGTCAAGGGCATGTACATTGGTTGTGGGCACATCCCCGGTAGGGGGTGTGCAAGAGGCAGCTGGTCGATGTTTCTCTCTCATCGACGTTTCTATCTCTCTCCCTTCCTCTCTGTAAAATATCAATAAAATATATTTTTTAAAAAAAGAACTGAGTGAAGTTAGATCTGGGAAAGAACACTACATCAGAGGATATAGAAACTCAGTATAACTAGAGTGGAAGAGAAAAAAAAGATTAGTAGATTACTGCCAGTGAAGAGTTTTATAGTTGAAAAATGACAAGATCTGATTTATACTTTAAAAAGAGTGCTGTGGGCCCTGACCAGTGTGACTCAATTGGTTGGAGCATCATCTTATAAAGATATTTCTAAAAACATAGCAAATATTCTTCACAAAATTCAAATAGATGAACACATTAGAAGTTTCATTGAACATGTTCAAGGTCCATAACATAGGGCTAAGTATAAGAAGAAAGTCTACGTAACAATAACCTTCAGCTGTTTATAAATGATGTCACCTGACATGGTACAAAAAAATTGTACATGATAATGAATTATTGGGTCAGTGATTTCTTTTTAATTGGTGAATTTTTTTCTACAAATAAAAGTTATATGGAAGCTCATTACATGAATAATAATAAGGAGCCCTGGTTGAACGGAGAAGGCTATTCTGAAAATTCCTGAAGTAGCTCTGTGGATTACTGAAAAAAATAGGCAAAACAGTCTGAAAACCACTGAATTATTGAGACAACAGGTTCTGAGGGGAGAGAATATCTTAGTTATATGTAACTAGAAAACCAGAATAAGGTGGTAGATGTAGATGTTAACTAAAAGAAGGCTCATTGGTCAACAAAATCCTTTTTTTAAAAACTGGGGTAGGCTTTTAAAAAATGAGACTTATTTTAAGGTGGTTTTGGATGTTTTTGCCATTTTTATTAATATGGTTTAATATACAAATAATCCTTAATGTGTCTAACATTCTGGTTTTTATGTGATTGAAGAAGGAGCTCTTCATTCAGTTGTTCCTCCCTATTAATTTTATATTTTATTTTAAAAGACTAAAACATGTTTGGACGTTTTGGAAATCTGCTAAGAGGCTTTTCCTGGTTGTGGATATGAAACCCTGTCTGAGTCAAATTTGACAATATTAAAATACTAACTATAAGGACAAGCTAATTTTTACAACCTAAATAAAACAGCTTTTAAACTATTCATCTGCTATTATAAAGGAACAAAGAATAAATACTATGTCCATCATTATTTCCTACCTTGTTTAATTGGCAAAACTCGATTCCGAAATGATTTGGCTTTCCCTGGTTCATGGCTATTTCCACTTCGGCTATATCCACTGAAGCTCGACGAAGAAAATGGTCCATCCATCTCATCATCAAGTAAATATAGTGAAAGCCCTTCAGCAGTATCTGAAACTTACATTTAAAAAGATTGTAATGTTAACATAATTACCATGTTTTCAATAAAGTTATAAAAAAAGGCTGTTTTTAAAACTTTATCTCACTCGGTTACTCTAATAACTTGTGCATTGTTTGGAGAAAATATGACTATTTTGAGAACAAATGTTTTATCACATCATTATGCTTTCAAGGATGGAATAACAGAAAAACTTGTCCAAGGAAAAAGTATCAGAGAATTGCACACACAAAATATTTAGTTCAAGCTGTTAAAGATGTTGTCTAAGGAAAACACTTCCTTACATAATGAATCCTCAATTCTTACATTGGCAAATATATTGTAGACAGTACTCTGAGATATAATAGATGTTAAAAATCATAAAATTACAGCCAAAACCAGTTTGGCTCAGTGGATGGAGCGTTGGCCTGCGGACTGAAAGGTCCGGGTTCGATTCTGGTCAAGGGCATGTACCTTGGTTGGGGGCACATCCCCAGTAGGAGGTGTGCAAGAGGCAGCTGATCAATGTTTCTCTCTCATCGATGTTTCTAACTCTCTATCCCTCTCTCTTCCTCTCTGTAAAAAAATCAATAAAATATATAGAAAAAAAATCATAAAATTACAGACCTTTAAAGCTAAGAAACTTAAAAATTCATCTAGTCTTAACACCTTCATTTAAAATATGAAGACACTTCCTCTTATGGCCTAATATCTAACCTAAGATTACACAGCTAGAGAAAAGAATTGGAAATAAAACACAACTTTTCCATACAAAAATTCATTGCTCTTTGTACTACTGGTATAAATCATGCTGCCTTTTCTATGTCATTAATATCAGTATTAAACTGAAATATATAACACCAACACTAAAGGCACTTACCAGGAGACGAGAAAGGAGAGCTGGTCCTTGCATAAGACACTGAGGTATTCTGGTCATTTTTAGGCTGCAACTTCATTTGTTTCTGTTTCCCTTTTGGACTACAAGTAAAAATATATAACAGTGAAAAAAATTTCTATTAGCATCATATTATGATAAGACAGTATAATACAAAATGACCAATAATTTAAGTTAAATGCTTCAAACTGGTAATATAACGAAGTTAAATTTAAAGCATTAAAAAAACAAAAAGGTTTTGGTATAACAAAATCCATACGAACATAGCTTTGGGTTACCAACTCCATGTTTATACAGGTACAAGATTTCTTTAAAAAAATCTCTTGGATCTTGGGATCCCCACAAACTATTCAATAAACTTTAAGAAATGAGGTAATATACACAAAATGCTTTGAAAACGTAAAATATAATACTACATCACTGCAATATACCTAGGAGCTCTGCTACTTGATAATGAACTGCTGCTGCTTCTCAGACGTTTTCTGTACCGTGGCCTTCTCCTCTTCTGACTCTGGATTGTTGATTTATATTCAGAGATGATATTTTTAATATGACTTTCAAATAAGGCAGATAACCTCAGTGTCATGCTATAGATCTGAAAAAGTAGAAATTAGTCTTGTTTTATTAACTACTTCAATTATATAAAAAGTAGAATGTATAAACATGCCTGGGCCATTATCAACATCATTCTTTCGTACAAAATTTTTCCATACACTTGAAAAAATTCTTCCTGAAGAATTAAAACAAGATACCATTTTTAACCAAAAATTAATAAAGGTTTTTAAAAGATAACATCCAATGTTGGGAAGGGTAGAAAAAAGATTCCTATACATTGCCAGTGGATTTTTATTAACAGGAACAATTCTGAAGGACAATTTGTAATAGGTATTAAAAAAATCTTTAAAAATATACACATTTTTTGGCTAATAACTTCACTTCTGGGAATCTATTTTAATAAAATATCTGAGAATTACACATACAAAATAATTATGTTAAAGTATGTTAAATATGTTATCCACAACTTTATTCATGTAAAATCAAAAACTAGAAACAACCTAAATCTCTAGCACTATGTTGCTTGCAAAATAACATAAAACCACTGTATAATAAAATACCATGGAGACATTAAAACTTCTGTTTTTAAAGAATAATAATGACATGGGAAAAGGTTCATAATATATGTTTTTAAAAGTTTCAAAGTATAAAATCTGTTTTAAATATATAAGCATATGCAAATATAATAAGTGTAGGAAATAAAATCAAATGTGAAAAAATTATGCCTACAGAAATTGATGAAAATTCATTTTATGAGTTGAAAGTAGGCAAGTTATATACCTATTGTGGAACTTATTTACAAGTTAATAATATACCAGTGATTACAAAACACAAAAATTATTAGCAGTACTGTTTTGTTCTCAAAATATTTAATTTCTGAAAAAACATAGAAGTACTAAATGTGAGTACAAATACAGAGTTGTAACTTCCCAATTTGGTTCACTATCATATCAAATAAAAGAGTAATATGCAAATTGACCATCACCCCAACACACAAGATGGCTGCCCCAAGTGGTCATCCTATCAAATAAGAGTAATATGCAAATTGACCATCATTCCAACACACAAGATGGCTGCCCCCATGTGGTCACAAGATGGCTGCCACAAGATGGCCAGCAGAGGAGGGCATTTGGGAGGGACCAGGCCTGCAAGGGAGGGTAGTTGGGGCAATCAAGCCTAAAGGGGAGGGCAGTTAGGGGTGACCAGGCTGGCAGAGGAGGGAAGTTGGGGGTGATTGGGCCTGCAGGGAAGGGCAGTTGGGGGAACCCAGGCCTGCAGGGGAGAGCAGTTGGGGGGACCAGGTATGCAGGGGAGGGCAGTTAATGGTGACCAGGCCTACAAGGGAGGGCAGTTAGGCATTGATCAGGCTGGCAGGGGAGTGGTTAGGGAGTGATCAGGCTGGCAGGCAGAAGAGGTTAGGAGCAATTAGGAAGGCAGGCAGGTTAGCAGTTGGGAGCCAGCAGTCCTGGATTGTGAGAGGGATGTCCAACTGCCCGTTTAGGCCTGATCCTACAGAATTTTCTGCACTGGGCCTCTAGTTTGTTATAATAAAAAGAATATAAATATTTGGAACTAATCCAAATATATAAATTAAAACTGTTAACCCCTCTTATTTATAAACTTATTTATTGGACATATTAAAGGGTACTTAATTACTAGCTCTCCATCCCTTGACCTCTCTCTGGAAGGTATAAAATATTAATAAAAAACAAAGATGAGGCAGGTAGGAGAAAAAAAAAAAAAAGAGGTGCTTAATTCCAGAATGACTGCTAAATGTATCTTTATGCATGCCTAATAAACTGTCAGGAAACACTGAGAATTAAACTTTAGTAGCGATGTCAGAATTGTGGTATATACTTTTTTAGCAATTTTAAAACTGGTGAAAGAAAAGGCTGTTTGCTATATATAACTAGATGCTTAGAGAATCAATCCACCTAATAGAGGTTTTACATACCCTTGATTTTTTATTAGAGGTATAAGTTTTGGAGTTGCTGAATATTTGGCGAACATCCTTATAAAATTCCAGAGGACTACCATAGTTTCCTGCTTCCAGAGTTTCTTTCACAGTGCTGAAGTCCATAGGATTGTCTATAACACCTTGATAATCCTACAAAGAATGTGTTATTAAATACAAAGGCTGAGTAACAATACTATGTAATACAATGGGACTAAGATTTGCATCACCAAGTCACTATGAAATAGACTGTTTTTCAACCTGCTGCCAACCCTCAACAACTCTTCTGTTGGCTCACAAAAACAGTAGGGGGTATGGGAGGGTCTTAGCACTCCCTCTGCAATCCATAACCATATGACTCTCTCTAGAACCAGAAAAGAAAATCCATAGCCACTAGCTTCATCCCTGGATGAAGGAAGTTTACATACAGAGTCCACAATATAAAATTTTATTTCTTGGCTGAAATAACCCCACTTCCCTGGCAAACTGCTCAATGAAAGTAGAAGATGGGATAATTCTCATATAATTAAACAGTTCCATGTCACCAATTAGTTAGTACATATTTCTAAGACATTCTCAGCTATGAGGGCATTCTAAGATGTCATTAGTTGAAAGTGAAAGTTAAATTGGCCATGCCTGTGATTCTCTCTTTTATCATTCTGATTTCAATAAATGTGATGATTTTGCTTAATCTAAGAACTTCATTTTCATATATTAAAAATTAGTTTGATTTTTATTTAGAGTAGGGAAAAGATTTTATTTTAACCTATATCTCTCAAGTCCAGTTAAGATCTTTCTAGAGTTATCCTATGGAAGTGCACTTGCAATGTACATAATATACCTAATAGATCACAACCATTAATAAAAGAATATATTTTGGAGTAAAAGAAATGTTTGTATTAGATCCCTCATACTATTTAGAAACATTAAGAATTAAATCACCACATTTCTCTTGAAGAAATAACCAGAGAATCAGAAGAAGGGACAGAGGAAAGATATAAAATGAAAAATATTTTTCAAAGTATGAGAAACCACAATTGCTCTTAATATGTCTTTTTAAAAATGTTTGCTTAAATCATAAAAATCAAAAGTACTACAACACAGCAGGGCTTATAGATATAAAGATTTTAATAGAATAAAAAGATTGGAACTTTGTGTAGTATGATGAATCCCAGTGGGAATAATCAGCTGCAATACAGACACAACTATATTGTACAGTTGATGATTTCTACTATGCTACGGTAGCTTTAGATCTACAGAAACAAGTAAACGTCTACCACATATACAGATGGTATACAAAGATCCCTCCTGAGAACATGTGCTGATTTAAAAGAAAAATAAACTACTAAAAATATCAAGGATAAAAAGGGAGTGGGCAGAGTTGGAAAACAACTTTGCAAATTATAAAAGTTTTATTTGTAGTATGGAGATTTTAAGAAGTAAAACTACATAAAAATAAGTAGTATGTGTCTTTAAAGAGATTACTAGGCCTACCTCAGAGAGAGATGGATCTTGTTGTCTTTCCAGAGCATTTGACCCTGAGGGCTCTCCCTCTTGCTCTTGATGGCCCTATAAGGGTAAAGAACATATATTGTGTTTCTAGACCACCACAACAAAATATTAAGAATTGGAATACAATTATTATTTAAAGTTCAAAGATCCATAAAAAGGAAGAATGTTTTTACTGATTGTACTTTAAGATGAAGGAAGTTTACATTCATCACGTTCCTCTACTATGAAAACACAAGACTAATTTATTCTACCCAAACTCCATACAAAAGAACAAAAAAGCTTTATGAAACATAATCTTGTTTACTATTGGAATAATATTTTTCCCAATTTAAATCTGTATAGTAGAAACTATTGATGTTTACTAATTTCAGAGGATGGTCTGATGTATTTCTGAAATAGTGCTATACCTTTTCTCTGAATATGTTAAAATAAGATTTACTATTAATACTAAAAGGTTATTCAATATATAAATAGATAACACTATTAGAAAAGAAATCCTACAATTAAAGTTCTTGTGCTTAGATCTTTGATGAGAAGTAATATGGTATGTTGGTTACCTAAGTGAAATATTGGATAACATATTTAAATTATTAACATAAATTAAGTGTAAAATAACATATATTATTAACACTTAAGGCTGACACATGTAACCAAAGGTCTGCAGTATGTAGAAGTGTATTATAAGTTAGTAAAACATATTAAACAAATATCCAAAATAAAAGCAGGATATTGCAAAGATATTTTTTATTTTTTAACTTAAATTTATTGAGGTGACATTGGTTATATGTGTCAAGTGTAAAATTCTATAACATATTACTGGCAAAGATATTTAGATTAAAATTGGATTTACAAATGTATAATCTCTCTATATAAAACACTAATATGCAAGTAGACAAAATGGCAGAACAATGAAACAACAGAACAACTGTTGGCTAAGACATGCACTGACCACCAGGAGGTGTATGTGGAACATGGCAGGCAGGAGAGCACAGAACATGGCAGGTGTCGGCCATGGCAGGAAAATAGAGCAGGTGAGCAGGGGCACCAGACCAAGGTGGGGAACTGGTCGCTGTCATCAGGGTGAGCCTCTGGTGGTTACCAAAAATTCTTTGCTCCCATGCACCGTGGTCCCACCCTGCGTTTGCACCTGCTGCTGGTGCCAGCCCCACTCGCACCCACTACTGGAGACAGAGCCCCCACTGGCCCCCACTGCCAGCTCTGGCCCCACTAGCACCCAATCCTGGCCCCACTAGCACCTGCAGCTGATGATGGAGCCATTGCTCACACCAACTGCCAGTGCCTGGCACCAGTGCCATTGCCCTTGTGGGCTTTTCCACCTCCCCCTGCTCTGGAGGGGTGATTGGGGCATTAGCCGCCACTCACACCTGTTGATAGCGCCAAGCAATTGGGCTGGCCCCGCTCATACCCACTGCTGGCGCTGGCCCCAATTACTCCATACAGTCAGCAGGTATAATACAAGCAGGGCTAGCGCAGTCAGCTGAGAGGGGACTAGGGGCTGCGGTGGGAGGAACAGGGCGGGGGTGTGGAGGATGTGGCAAGACCCACCCCTGTACCCACTGTAGCCTCATGGCCCACAGTTCCTTTCAAGGTGCATGAATTCATGCACTATGCCCTTAGTTTACATATAAAGTATATGACAGATATTTTAACAAGTCATGACTAATCACACCACCCACATTCACAATTCAAAGATATACAAAGAAGGAAGCGGAAGGAAGGAAGGAAGGAAGGAAGGAAGGAAGGAAGGAAGGAAGGAAGGAAGGAAGGGAGGGAGGGAGGGAGGGAGGGAGGAAGGGAGGGAAGGAAGAGAGGGAGAGAAGGAAGGAAGGAAGAAGGGAGAGAAGGAAGGAAAGAGGGAGGGAGAGAGGGAAGGAGGAAGGAATAAAAAAAGTAAAAAAGGAAGGGAAGCAAGCAAGGTGGGAGAAAGATGGTAGGAAGGAAGGTGAAAAGTGGCTCTTAACTAGATCTTAGCAGACATTTATGGGAAATTACATATTGGCAACTATTTAAACTGCACACTTACTGGGAGAGAAAGATGATCAGCTGGCTGTCGAAATGGCTCTGAGTCTTCACGTTCATAAATGAGGCTCAAAAGTTCTTTGCATTGTTTTCTCCAAGCATCCGGATTAGATTTTAAGGACTGTTTTCTGCCTCGGCATTTGACCTGTAGATTTTAACAGAATAATAATTAAAAGCTCATTTCTTCACTCTTCATTAATTTTCTCCTGTTTTTCTAATGTTAATATGTCAATGTAACATAGAACAGCTAAACTACTTAAAATTAATTGAAGTTCTCTTGCTTATATCTTTGATAACAAGTAAGTTTAAGTTTAAATTAGACATAATTTTCACTGGAAAAATATAAACAAATAAAAAGTAGATATTATATTCATGAAAATAGCAAGAATTATATTATTGTGAATTTTTATTTTAAGAAAATCAGTATCTCAAATAAACACAGGGGAACATATTATTTTTCTTCCACAAGGCCAAAAAATTTTAATATTTGCTGTTAAGTGTACCTGACTATGGCATCATAATCCCATAATCTTCTCAAAATAACACACACACACACATAATTTATGGTCATGATAAATGCTAGCCTTTACCATTTGATGCCTTCTTTATATGATCTTTTTTAGTATTTCAAAGAAAATTTCCCCCTCATGTAGAACAAATATTTAATTATTATAGAGAAAAAGTATGCAGTACAGAGTTAACAGAACAGACCTGAAGCTGCTATCATTAGTATGGCTTGCTTACAAGTTTGGCCCATGACTGACATCTGGGAACTTGGCACTTGAACTGTTTTCAAAATAATAAATGTGGTCTGCTCTATCTACATTATACAATGTGATCTGTGTTGAACACCTGGTTTCTGAAACTTTTCTTGGTTTCTGGAATTCTGGAATCTTGGCACATACTAGTCAGATGGTGCCTAAACAACCAGCTCTCAATAAATTCTTTATGGACTGATTATTTAATCAGACACACACTGCTACATTTTCATTGCTAGGGAAAGATTATGCTCTGTGTGGCCCCTTAAATGAGGAAGAGAGCACAAAAAACCCTGCCCATGGGTTTTTCTGACTTTGCCTATGTCTTTTCCCCTGTGATCCAGCTATCTATCCTTAATGAGTCACGGCAATAAAACTCAGCAATGAGTAACAACTATACACCAAGTGGCCAGATTATTATGATCTCTGAACATATAATAATCTGGCCATTCAGTGTATATCCTATAATAAAAGGCAAATATGCAAATTGTCCCCAGACCAGGAGTTCAACCAGCAGGAATGCTGGCCAACCACCCATATCCCTTCCCCCTGGCCAGGCTGGCCGGACCGGGTTTCTAACACACACACACACACACACACACACACACACACACACACACACACACTGAGTACTTTGAGTGTTTCTAGAAAGTTTTCAAACATTTGGAATTGGCCTTAGGGATCCCTCACACAAGAAACATAAAAATTTCTTATCATTTATTCACTCACCCTTCTGCCAGATGAAGTACCAGGGCCATCTGAATCTAAATCAACCATTTCTGTATCCTAAAATTAAAAAGGAAGAGAGAGAGATGCTAAGTTACATTCAAAATATTATAAATTAGATGAACACTTACAAAGAAATAAATACAATCATCATTAACTCCCTCATTATAGCAGGCAGCAGAACAAAGGCTGGAGGAACATTGACTCCAAATACTGACTATGTGCTGTATATAAGCTGAAAAATACAGTAGAAGAGTAAGCAGGGTTTTTCTTTAAATCAGAATATGAAATAAGGGAAAAAAATATGGTGATTGGTATCTGAACTTGTACCTAAATGTTAGTATCTAAACAAAACTTACTCTATATGAAATGCTAAATTAATATACTATAACAATAAATTACTCATGATTAGTCTTTTGATATGTCAAGAAATATATCTGTTACCTACAGGGAAAATATGAATGTGCATTAAAACCTAAGATTCAGTTAAGTATCCTTCTGAGGGGTAATTTTTTAGTACACAGAGGCAAGGCCCACACACCACCTTGTGATGTTAAACCACATAGGTAATGCCTAGGAGGAAAAAAAAATAGCTAATGAGCTACTGGTACTCTCATCCTATATAATAAAGAGGTAATATGCAAATTGATCATCACTTGAACACACAAGATGGCTGCCCCCATGTGGACACAATATGGCTGCCACAAGATGACTGGCAGGAGAGCACAGTTGTAGGCAAGCAGGCCAGCCGGGAAGGGCAGTTGGGAGGGACCAGGCCTGCAGGGGAGGGCAGATAGGGGCGACCAGGCTGACAAGGGAGGGCAGTTAGGGGTGACTGGGCCAGCTTGGGAGGGCAGTTGGAGGCAACCAGATCTGCAGGGGAGGACAGTTAGGGGTGACCAGGCTGGCAGGGGAAGGCAGTTAGGAGCAATTGGGCTGGCAGGGTAGCAGTTAGGCATTGATCAGGTTTGCAGGGGAGTGTTTAAGGGGTGATCAGGCTGGCAGGCAGAAGTGGTTAGAGGCAATCAGGCAGGGAGATAGGCGAGCAGTTGGGAGCCAGCAGTCCTGGATTGTGAGAGGGATCCCAGATTGGAGAGGGTACAGACTAGGCTGAGGGACATGTATGAATTTCATGTACCGGCCCTCTAGTCTAATAAATAAAGTTGCTGAATTACATGTTACCTTTAATTTTCTATCATAATCCAAGGAGTATCACTCTCAGGAGCAATATTCATCCATAAAAAAAAAAACACCCTCTCAAAAAAATAGGTATAGAGGAGGAAACTAGCCTCAATATAATAAAGGCCATATATGACAAGCCATCAGCTAACCTCATGGTCAACAGTGAAAAGCTAAAAGCTTTTCCTCGAAGATCAGAAACATGATAAAGATGCCCACTCTAGCCACTTTTATTTAACACTAGAGGTCCGGTGCATGAATTTCTGCACTATTGGGGCCAGCCGGATGTGGGAGATTGCCTGTGGGAGTGCACTGACCACTAGAGGGCAGCTCTTGCATCGAGTGTCTGCCCCCTGGTGATCAGTGCATGTCATAGCAACTGGTCATTCGGTCGTTTTTTCTAGTATATATAAAGATAGTACTGAAAGTCCTAGCTAGGGTGAGTAGGCCAAAAAAGCAAAGGCATCTAAATCAGAAAGTCAAAGTAAAACTATCTCTATTAGCAGATAACATATCCTATATAATAAAGAGCTAATATTCTAATTAGACCAAGTAGCAGAACAACCTTCCGGGTGACCGTCTGGATGACCTTCCAGACAAAGTGAGGCTATGAGGGTCGAGGCAACTGGGGCTCCAAGGCCCAAGCCCCTTGCACAAATTTCGTGCATTGGGCCTCTAGTTACATATATAAGCCCTAAAGACTATACCAAGAAATCATTAGAACTAAAAACAAAATTAGTTAAGTTGCAGGATACAAAATAATACAAAGTTGTATTTCTGGACAATAGTGAAATTAAAAAAATAATCCCATCTAAAATTTCATGAAAAACAATAAAATACCTAAAAACATTGAAACATCTATTGTATACTGAAATGTATAAAATAATGATAAAAGAAATTGAAGAATACACAAGTAAATGGAAAGGTACTTTGCTCATAGATTATATGAAATAATACTGTTAAAATGTCCATGCTACCCAAAAATAATCTATAGATCCAATGCAACCTTATCAAATTATAATGACATTTTTCACAGAAATAGGAAAAAGAAACCACTTCTAAAATATATATGAATCACAATAAAAGACTCCTAATAGCTAAAGCAATCTGGAGACAAAAAAAAAAAAAAAAAAAAGATGTAGGCATCATACTCCCTAATTTCAAAGTATATTGCAAAGCTATAGTAATCAAAACAGTATGGTACTGGCAAAAGAAAAATAGATACATAGAAGAGAAAGCACAGAAATAAGCCCATGCAAATATAGTGAATTAGCTTACAACAAAGGGAGAAAGAATATACAACGGGGAAAGAATATTTTTTCAATAAATTATGCTCAGAAAATGAGATATCCATATGCAAAAAAAAGAAAGAAATTAGACCCTCTCTTACACCATACATAAATCTCAGCTCAAAATAAAATAAAAACTTTAATGTAAGACATAAAACTCCTAAAAACGCACATAGTAAGCTCCTTGACAAAGATCTTAGAAATTATTTTTAGTATTTGACAAAAAATTAAAAGGCAACCATGGCAAAGTAAGAAAAAGGCAACCAAAGCAAAAATAAACAGGTGGGGCAAAATCAAACTAAAAAGCTTTTCTACACAGCAAAAGAAACCATCAATAAAATAAAGCGTTTTCAACATGGCTGCAGAATAGGTGGAAGATACACTCACCTGCTCCTAGTGTCAAACTGCATTTACAACTAAATAGAGCAATCAACCTGAATGACCAACTGAAGACTGGTTGAACTTAAATATAATAACCAAGCATTTATAAGAGAAGCCATCTAGAGGCTGGTAAGGTTGGAGATGCTGAAATGGTTGGATTATAAGAAAATACTATGAACAATTATATGCCAACAAGATGAACAATGTGGATGAAATAGACAAATTCCTAGAAAAATAAAATCTCCCAAAACTGAATAAGGAAGAATAAAAAACCTGAATAGGCCAATAACAACTGATGAAATAGAAGCAGTAAACTCCCACCAAACAAAAGCCCAGGTCTGGACAGCTTCACAGGAAGTTGTACCACAAATTCAAAGAAAAACTAACAACTACTCCTCAAAGTATTTCAGAAAATCCCAGAGGAAGGAACACTTTCAAACTCTTTTTATGAGGCCAGCATTATCCTAATTCAAAAAACCAATAAAGGAAGAGAATTACAGTCCAACATCACTGATGAACACAGATGCTAAAATCTTCAACAAAATATTAGCAAATCGTATCTGGTAATATATTAAAAAGATCATATACCATGATCAAGTGGGATTTTTTTCAGCGATGCAAGGCTGGTACAATATTCACAAATCAATACACATGACATAAACAAATTGAAAAGACAAAACTGATGATTATATTAATAGACACTGAAAAAGCATTCAACAAAACACAACATGCATTTTTGATAAAAACTCTCAGCAAAGTGGGAAAAGAGGGAACATATCTCAACATGATAAAGGCCATGTATAACAACCTACAGCCAACATCATACTCAACAGGCAAAAACTAAAACCATTTCCCCTAAGAACAGGAATAAGAAAGGAATGCCCACTTTTACCACCCTTGTACTGGAAGTACTGGCCATAGCGATTAGACAAGAAGAAGAAATAAAAGGCATCCAAACTGGAAAAGAAGTAAAACTGTCATTATTTGCAGATAACATGGTATTATACATAGAAAACCCCAAAGGCTCCATCAAAAAACTACTAGACTTAATAAATGAATCTGGCAATGTTGTAGGATACAAAATTAATACCCAGAAATCTATGGTTTTTATATCTACCAGTAATGAACTCCCAGAAAGAGGAAGTAAAACAAAAACAAAAGTGAACAACAACAAAAACAAAAAACAAACAAACAAACAAAAAAACCCAGCAATTCCCATTTACCACTGGAACAAAAAAACTTAACTAAGGAGGCAGAAGACCTATACTGGGAAAATTACAGGATATTGAAAAGAGATAGAGGAAGACATAAACAAATGGAAGAATAAACTATGTTCATGGATAGGTAAATCAACATCATTAAAATGTCCACACTACCCAAAGCAATCTATAGATTCAATGCAATCCCCATTCAGATACCAAAAAAATATTTCACAGACCTAGAACAAACTCCCCAAAAATTCATCTGGAATAAAAAAATATTCTGAATAGTCACAGCAATCCTGAGAAAGAAGAACAAAGTTAAAGGGATCACAATATCAGATATCAAGCTATATTATAAAGCCACTGTTCTCAAAACTGACGGGTACTGGCATAAGAGCAGACATATAGACCAATGGAACAGAAAACCCAAAAGTCGACCCAAGCCATTATGCTCAATTAATATTTAAAAGGAGGCAAGAGCATACAGTGGTGTCAAAATAGTCTCTTCAATAAATGGTGCTGGGAAAATCAGACAGATACATGCCAAAAATGAAGCTAGACCACCAACTTACACCATACACAAAAATAAACTCAAAATGGATAAAGGACTTAAACATAAGATGGGAAACAATAAAAATTTTAGAGGAATCCATAGGTAGCAAAACATCAGAAATACGTTGTAGCAAAATCTTTACCAATACAGCTCCCACGGCAATGGAAACTAAGGAGAAAATAAACAAATGGGACTACATCAAAATAAAAAGCTTCTGCACAGCAAAAGAAACCATCAACAAAACAACAAGAGAGCCTAGTACATGGGAGACATATTTGCCAATGTTATCTCCAATAAGGATTTAATCTCCAAAATTTACAGGGAACACATACAACTTAACAAAAGGAAGATAAAACTATCCAATCAAAAAATGGACAAAGGACCTAAATAGACACTTTCCGAAAGAGGACATACAGAAGGCCAAGAGACATATAAAAATATGCTCAAAGTGACTATCTGAGATATGCGAATCAAAACAGCAATGATATACCACCTCACACCTGTAAGAATGGCAATCATCAACAAATCAAAAAATGTGAAGTGCTGGCGAGGATGTGGAGAAAAAGGAACACTGCTGCACTGCTGGTGGGAATGCAGACTGGTGCAGCCACTGTGGAGAACAGTATGGAGTTTCCTCAAAAAATTAAAAATGGAACTCCCATTTGACTCAGTGGTCCCACTTCTAGAAATATATCTCAAGAAACCAGAAACACCAATCAGAAAGGATATATGCACCCCTATGTTCATAGCAGCACAATTCACAATAGTTAAGATTTAGAATCAGCCTAAGTGTTCATCAGCAGATGAGGGGATTAAAAAACTATGGTACATCTATGAAATGGAATGCTATGCTACAATAAAAAGGAAGGAACTCCTACCATTTGCAACAGCATAGATGGAGCTGGAGAGTATTATGCTAAGTGAAGTAGAGAAAGATAAATGTCACATGATCTCACTCATATTTGGAACATAATGAACAACAAACATTCCAGAAATTTATAGGGAACCAAAAAAGACCCAAATAGCCTCAGCAACGTTGAGAACGAAAAACAAAGTTTGAGGTATTATACTACCTATTATCAAAATATATTACAAGGCTATAATAGTTAAAACAGCCTCGTACTGGCACAAGAACAGGCATACAGATCTGGAACATAATAGAGAGCGTAGAAATAAATTCATGTCTTTATGGTCAACAAAGGAGATAAGAACACGTAAGGGACAAAAGCAGTCTCTTCAATAATGGTGTTGAGAAAATTGGACAGATACATGTGAAAAAAATGAAACTGGACCACCAACTTACACCACACACAAGAATAAACTCAAACACATAAAACACTTAAATGTAAGTCCAAAAAACTATAAAAATCCTTGAAGGAAGCATAGGCAATAAAATCTCATACATCTCTCATACCAATATCTTTGCCAATATATCTCCTTGGACAAGGAAAACAAAGGAAAATCACAACAAATGGGACTACATCAAAATGAAAAGCTTTCACAAAGCAAAACAAAAAAAAAAAACACCCAACACAACAACAACCACCAACAAAAAGAAAAAGGAACCCACTGAATGGGAACGTATATTGACAATGATATATCTGATAAGGGTCCAATCTAAAATGGGCAAAGGACCTAAATAGACAGTTCTCCTAAGAGGACACACTGATAGCCAAGAGACATTATGAAAATATGTTCAACTTCACTAATCATCAGAGAGATGCAAATTACGACCACAACTCACCCATGTCAGAGTGGCTACCATCAATGAATCAACAAGCAATAAGAACTGTTGAGGATGTGGAAAAAATGGAACCCTAGCGTGTTGTTGGTGGGAATGGAGATTGGTGCAGCCACCGTGGAAAAGATTATGGAGTTTCCTCAAACACTTAAAAGTGGAACTGCCATATGACCTAGTGATCCCACTTCTAGGAATATATCCTAAGAAATCCAAATCACAAATCAGAAATATTATATGCACCCCTATGTTCATAGCAGCACAATTTGCAATAGCTAAGATCTGGAAACAACTCAAGTGCTCATCAGTAGAAGACTGGATAAAAAAAGAAGTGGTACATTTACACCATGGAATACTATGCAGCGATAAAAAGAAAGGGTCTTTTATTCTTTGTGACAGCATTGAAGGACCTTGAGAGTATTATGCTAAGTGTAATAAGCCAGTCAGGGAAAGACAAGTATCACATGATCTCACTTATATGTGGAATCTAATGAGCAAAATGAATTGATGAACAAAAAAGATCCAGAGACATTGAAGTATGCAACAAAGTGTTGTATTTCAGAGGGAAGGACAAGATTTGAGAAGAGGTTAACTGATGAACTAATATGCATATCCCATGGACTGACAAGAGTGTGGGGAATGCCTGGAAAGGGGAAGGGAGCAGGGTGGATAGGGTCAATGTAGGGGAAACAAAGGGACAGCCACAATACTTTTACAATAAAGATAAATTAAAAATAAAGATAAAACAACAATAAAAGCATCACTGTAGTCTGCGTTCTATTGTTTATGACAGAAAAATAAAAGAATGCAAACTTAAAAAAAGAAAGTGTGATTGATATGTTATGCACACACACCAAATGGAATATAATTCAGCGTTGAGATAAAAGGTAATCTTGCCATTTGTGACAAAGTGAATGGACCCCGAGGGCATTATGCTAAGTAAAGTAAGCATGACAGAGAAAGACAAATAGTGCCAAGGATTGGATAGTAGGGGAAACAGGAAGAGGTTGGTAAAAGGGTACAAACTTACAGCTATAAGATGAATAAGGTCTAAGGATCTAAAAAAAACATGGTGTCTATCTTAATAACCCTGCATTGTATAATTAAAATTTGCTAAGAAAGTAGAACTTAAATGTTCTCATCAAAAAAGATAAAGTTGTTGATTTATATTCTACTTTTATTTTCTATTTTAATCAAGTAGCGATTACTCTGTGGAGAAATTCTTGCTACATGAAACCCTGAGTCAAAATGTACTTATGTATAATGTGAAGTCAGATAGCATTCTACCTCCACCTTAATTCTTTTTCTCGGGATTGCTTTGATTATTTGAGGTCTTTTGTGGTTCCATACAAATTTGATAATTTCTCACTTTATTTCTTTAAAAAATGACATTGGGATTCTGATGAGGATTGTATTAAATCTGTTTATTGTTTGGATAATATGGCCATTTGAGTTCTGTTAATTCTTCTAATCCATGAACACGAGATATTTTTCCTATCTTTTCCAATCTCTTTTAATAATGCTTTTAATTTTCAGTTTGCAGGTCTTTTACATTCTTCATTAAAAGTTCATTCTAGTTATTTTATTCTTTTGGTCACAATTGCAAATAATTTTTTCATTTCTTTTCCTGTTAATATACAGGAAGGCAATGGATTTTTCTACATTAATTTTGTATACTGCAACTTTACTGTATTTGTATATTGTTTCTAATAGTTTTTGGTGGAGTTTTTAGGATTTACATATTTAGACTCATGTTGCCTGCAAAAAGGGGGTCTTAATATATGGTGACAGAATATTGGACTTCAGGTGGAGGGCACAGGGTACAATATACAAATCTTATAACATAGAAACCCATGCCTGAAACCTATTTGTTCATGTTGACCAATGTCACCCCAATACATTTAATAAAAAATAATAATAGTAATAAAAATGTACTTATGTGAAAGGGCAGAGAAAATATCAGGACTTAGAATGGTAAATTTTTCATTAGTTTTAGGAGGATAACACCTAATTCACATATTTAAGTTTCTATTCTGTAAATAACATTTAACTCTAATAATACAATATTTTAGAGTCAGATACATTTTCATTAAAGATTTAAAAACAATGCCAATTTACCATTGTGAAGATTAAGAGTAGAGACACTATAAACAGGTGATATATCTCTGTATAATAGCCACTCAACAGAATTTAGAAAATTTGAGTCACTCATTCATGGGATGGATTGTCTTCCACTAAAGATTTTTGAATTATCACTCTCCATTACTGTTTCACTCTTATCTTAGTTTTTGTTTCTCTTTATCATAGTCTCCAGTCACAAATGTCTTTATGTACATTAGGGATAAGGCTGGCTGGGGAAATCAGAAGTGAGGGTTTGCTGGCAATAGTAATTTTATTTAATTAAGAAAAACTGGTTTGTTAGCAAATTTCTATAAAAGAAATCAACTAGCAATTTCATGAAACTACGAAAAATGTAGATTTTTTACAATAAAAAATTCTAAATATGTTAATATTTTACATGTGTAGAAAATGAATCCCTATTAAAATTTCCCTCAATTAATCATTCATTTAAAATATTTAGTGCTTTGCCGAAACCGGTTTGGCTCAGTGGATAGAGCGTCGACCTGCAGACTGAAAAGTCCTGGGTTCGATTCTGGTCAAGGGCATGTACCTTGGTTTCAGGCACATCCCCAGTAGGGGGTGTGCAAGAGGCAGCTGATGGATGTTTCTCTCTCATCAATGTTTCTAACTCTCTATCCCTCTCTCTTCCTCTCTGTATAAAATCAATAAAATATATTTAAAAAATAAAATAAAATAAAATATTTAGTGCTTTGTCCTGTTTTAAAGGACTTTAATATGAAGTCTTGATTTCTCATACTGAAACCCACTGAGTCAATAGGATGACTGGACACTTACTTGTCTCTGACTGAATACTGTAATAGTTCTACATTTTTGGTATATGCCATCTAAATACAGATTAAATAGTTTAATATAAAAAGATATGTGTTTAGCCAACTTGTAGAAATTAGCTTCATTGCTTATAATACCTATATATAATACTTACTGTACTTCAAATAACATAAAATACATTTCCACTAATGCTGCAATTCTTACCTCCTCTGCATCAGTACTGTTTAGTTCTTCTGCTTTAACTTTATTATAAGTATCCAGTATATCAGTACAGCTCTGGTCCCTAAGAAATATGATAAGTCAAAATATATTTCAATACATTTTACAAAATTAGAAGTCAGTTCCTATGGAAATAAAGCTACTTCTTACCCAATAAATCGAAGTAAGACATCAGTTACAATTTTGGCGGCTTTTACTATAGGACTGTCTGGCTCATTGAAAGTCCTGGCATTATGTTCAATGTAGCGAACCTCCCACATTAATGCTGATATTCTCCTATGAAATAAAAAAAATACCTTCTATGACACCTAAAATAATACTGAGTGAAAACTGTAATTGAATTTTTTTTTAATTTAAAAAATACCTTCAGTTATTCTAGGAATATACAGCATAGAACAACTAGGTAACTAATCATTATATGTCAAAGGTGTTACAATATATAGGGTGTTCCAAAAAATATATACATATACTCTGAAGAGTTATAAAGGCAGTGTTTACTAAAAAACATTTCATTTCTAAAAGTGAGCTATTAGCTGTTAAAGTATATATACATTTTTTTGGAGACACCCTGTATGTATGTAACTCATAAGTATGATCAATGTGCACTAGTAAATGTATATAATTACAGTATTTGAAGCACAAGTAATAATTTAGAACTATTGGACTGCATATTAAAACTTGGAAAAGAACTGACCCAAGTCATAATTGATAGTGATTTGAACAAATACAAATAAATAAAAACAAACTGTTGAGATAAAGTTAAAATGATGTTTAGTTTTCAGGGGAAGAGAAGATAAAAGAAAAGAACAGATTTTTATCTAGCTATTTTTATAATATATATTATTGAATGAAATTAAATGTAATATTATAAAATACACCCAACTGGTTATAACCAGTTCATGGAATAATGGTGGTTAAGACACAGGAGTCTCAGGTGAGAGCTGTGCCAAAATTGGTCCTCACCTGCTTTCCCATAATCACTCCACTCCGAACTAAAACCAAAGAGGGGAAAAAAAAAAACCCACAAAAAACACCTGGCTCTTTTTCTGTACACATTTCAGGGTAATAATTAAACCTAATTAACTGCTGTTTAATTCCTCAACAGGGGATTTACACACATGTTCAAAGTCTCTGTAGCACCTTAATTATGATGATTCTACAAACCACTTAATCTGCCTTAAATAAACTAAAGTTAACTAATTTTTATTTCACATGTGATTTGTATTAATTATAATTTTCTCCCTGTACTTATTCCCTGCAAACCCCTTTTTACACTGGATGACTGAGAATCTACGGAATAAAGGAAAATTAGTACTCTAAATTTTTAGAAGAAATTTTGCAGTGGTTCTTTTGAATGATTATTTATACAACAAAAAACACAGATCTTGGTGCATCATTACACAAAAAGAAAGGCAAAATACATAAAGCTATGACATTTATAGTAATTATGATAAAACTAAACAGACCTGTAAAAACGATTTTCAAGTCTCCGCCTGATGGTGTTGAGGTCAGTTGGATATGCAACTACAGTACAATACAAGGGATAGGCACTGAGATCCACTGGAACGGCAAAAGGGCTGGCAAAATCTACAATATTATCCAAATCAAGAAAGGTAGTTATAAAGAACATTAACATTTCATGTTAACAAACAAAGCCCACATAAATAAGAAGGGGAGCAATACACCACATAATAAAATGATGATGATTCAATTATGCAAATACTAGGCAAATACTGTTATGATGTTATTATTTTTATTTGGGCATAGTATCTAAGACTCATGCATAATAGAGCAGTTGAAATCAGTCGAAATGAGACAAAATTAAAGGACTGCGATTAATTTCACGTTTTTCTGGAAAAATGCCAAGTGTTTCAAGTGATATGTTTTAGAAAATATAACTAGTTACGCCAGTAAAATATATTACTCACACATTATCTTTATCAAAGAACCCAAAGTCAGGCTCATGTAATAGCTAGAGAACCAAAATGACTCTTGAAAATATTGTAAAAGACACCTTTTACCTGCCTTCACTATTATAAGCCATCAGAAAACTGAAAGTTTGTCATTACATAAAAAATAAGTGGGAAAAACATATAAAAATGTTATTAAAACTAGAACCACTATGCCTCTTGAGTTAAAAGTGTCTAGTGAAGCCAAAACCGGTTTGGCTCAGTGGATAGAGCGTTGTCCTGCGGACTGAAAGGTCCCAGGTTTGATTCCAGTCAAGGGCATGTACCTTGGTTGTGGGCATATCCCCAGTGGGGGTGTGTGCAAGAGGCAAGCTGATCAATGATTCTCTCTCATCGATGTTTCTAACTCTCTATCCCTCTCTCTTCCTCTCTGTAAAAAATCAATAATATATATATATATATATATATATATATATTTTAAAAAGTGTCTAGTGGCCAAAACCGGTTTGGCTAAGCGGTAGAGCGTTGGTCTTCGGACTGAAAGGTCCCAGGTTCGATTCCGGTCAGGGGCGTGTACGTTGGTTGCGGGCACATCCCCTGTAGGGGGTGTGCAAGAGGCAGCTGGTCGATGTTTCTCTCTCATCGATGTTTCTAGCTCTCTATCTATCTCCCTTCCTCTCTGTAAAAAAATCAATAAAATATATTAAAAAAAAAAGTGTCTAGTGAAAAAAATGCATGTCCTTGAGCAAAAGGTAAAATTCTGCTGGTTTTCCTTGTTTCTTCACATCCTCCTAATATTCTTTCAGATTCATCATACCTAGAGAAAGAAGGTGGTTGATGCCCTGAATAACCCGTTCACATTCCTCATCTCTGGAATGAGCTCCCCACTCTCCTTCCTGTGGTTTGTATAGCAAAGCAGTCAGTTCCTCCTGGGACACAGGAACACCAGCACCAACTTCATCTGGAAAGGCAGCTATGTATAAAGGAAAAAACAGAAATGATTAGTATCCAGTATCATGGCATTGTCATTTTTCTTTTAGAAGAATTATAATTCATTTTTAAAAGCATCTTGGGGGTCAACAGAGGTGGGGCACAGACCCTCACCCCCCCAACCTTGCAGAGGCCTGAACCCTCACCCCTTCTGAGGGAGGTCTCCTGCCCCCATTGCTGCTTTGCTTCCCACACCCAGCTCAGATCGGGACCCAGGTAACAGAGACTTGGCCAACAGCAGCTGCCCTATATCTAAATCCAGCCTAGCACCAGGAATTTTCAGGGCCTACTCAAGAATGCAAATAATCCTTTCCACTAATATTTACATGGTAAACTAAGATTGTTGGTAGAGTATTAAATTTGACAATAAAATAGTAATCAAGTTTTCAGATTAATTTAAATAGGTTAATTGAAATAAGTGAATATTTAAGAAAATTTAATTGTACTGGACAAAAAGCTGTTCCTAAAGTAGTAACTAAAATTTCTATTGGTAGTTCATCTCATGGTAAAATTCCTGAACATGCAATGAACCTAAAGCAGTCATATTTTTGTGCAAAAAATTAAAATTTAAAGTTATCAAGACTGCATTATAAAATTTACAAAAAGCCTCCATCAATCAAAAAAAGGGGGAGAGTAGGGTAATATCATGTAAGGGAAAATATCCTATAAGTAAATTACATTTAGAAAATTTTTACTTTACAAGATTAATTTTCATTTGTAATGCTAACAGCAAGACGCCCGTGAAAAACACACATGGTGTCTAAATAAGACAAAGGAAAATTGTTTGGGCAAAAATAAAAAGGATTCCAAATCAATTATATAGAAAAGATTCCTTTATTAACTTTTGGTCGAGAATACGTTTGTATATTTTCAGAAAACAACCCCAAGACCATGTGGATGCCTGCAACAGAGAGGAATTGACAGGTCTGCTCCAACCACCAAGACAAGAGGAGAAACAGTCCAAAGATGAAAGACGCTGAGGACGCCTAGCCATGCTAGCAGTCAGCAGCTGTGCTTCACTGCAGGTTGTCCAGGTCCAAACCAGAGAGGGTCGGACCTGCATTGCCACCATGTGCCCACCATCCAGATATCATTGCTGACATGTACACATAAGGAACTATTTGACATTGAAACGGGGACACAGAACTGTTGGACAATGAAATTGGGACTCAAACATTTTTTGTTATTATATGATTATTTCTAGTCTGCAGAGGCAAGATTTTTTTAAAGGAAAGAAATGTGTGTGTGGGGGAATAGATACAGAGGCAAAGAAGCATTGAACAGATGGTCAAACTACAGCGGGAAGGCAGGGAAGGTTGGGGGGAGGGGGCTGTAAGAGATCAACCGAAGGACTTGTATGCATGCATATAAGCATAACCAATGGATACAAGACACTGCGGGGGTGGGGGGACAGATGAGGGCATGTACTGGGAGGTAGGGGAGGCTGGGGGGAGGTCAATGGGATAAAAAAGGAGACATATGTACTACTATTTGTAATATTTCAAACAATAATTAAAAAAAAGCATATTTACTTCCTTCTGGAATTGGCTCCATATCCCAGGGGCTCATCTTTTCTCTTTCATTATTGTCCCAGCTATTAAAAAATAACAAGACACAATTCAATTTTACATGATTCTTTTATATACTAGCATAATTTCTATGACTTATTTGGGATGAGATTTGGATAAGGGCAATACAATTTTCCTTCAAGTACAATTTTGCTTACATATAAATAATAAACCTCTAATAGAGAAAACATGATCTACCAATATGAAACTTAGAAAGCAGTAAGTTTATTCTTAGTTTTACTTGGCTTTCCTTTTTATTCCAATCAATTACATATTCAATGTTAATCCAGCATTCAGAATAAAAATATTTCCCTGGAAAATTCCTTTCATGTTGAAAAGGTGATTCAATAAATCACTAATTTCTGTGAGATAAATCTACATGATCATAACAGCTTAAATATTATAACATCTCCAAAATTTTATTATTCCCCTTTGATATACAATATGGAGAGAAAGATTAATATTCACAGAATAAACATGTTCTATCATATTTGACAAAAAACTTTATTAGGAATATTATAATTAGGGATGTATCATGAAGAACTAAAGTAAATGTTGTAGACAAAAACCACATCCAAACATAATACAGTCATTTCTGCCTAGAATTCACACTATCAAATAAAAGTCTAGGTACTAATATTCATTGCTATATTCCAGCTGCAACAATTATTTTAAACACTGAATTAATTTCAGTACTCTTCACGAAATAATAGTAAGTCCTGTCTAAAATACAATTACTTACAAGAAAATCTGGACATAAGGGAGATAGAGGTAAGCCTTCAGTTTCTGCTTTGTTTTAGCAGTAACGTTTACCTGCTTTATCATAGGCATTGTTATTATTTTCTTACAGTTATAGGTCTTGTAAGATTAGTTTAGTAAGGTAAAATGACATTATTCCTGGTAAGGTTTATAGAAAAATCTATATAGTACTTCAGTATTATATCGGCCATAAAAGACCATAACTGTACTTACTGAACACTGTAACACTGGAAAGAACTATCAGGATACTCTGGTTGAAAAGGCTGCTGACTCTCCACAGTCCCAAACCACCAGGCATCATCTATTATACTGCGGAATCTATCACCTGCAATGTTTTTAGAAATTCTTACAATGGTGCTCTTGAGAATAAAGCTCTGTTCCCACTCTAAATTTACATTTTTAATTAAAACCCTCACCCAAAGATTTTTTAAATTGATTTTAGAAGTTGGGGGCGGAGGGGAGGTGGGGGGAGAGAGAGAGAGAGAGAGAGAGAGAGAGAGAGAGAGAGAGAAGAAACATCAATTGGTTGCCTCCTGTAAGTGCCCTGACCAGGGATCAAACCCATAACCTGGGTATGTACCCTAATGGGAAATCAAACCTGCCACCATTTGGTGCACAGGAGGACACTCTAACCAACTGGGCCACACTGGCTAAATTGTGATATTTTGTTGAACCCAGAAATAGCATCGTAACTACCGTTGTTTAAGGTTTCAATCTGAGTTTTGCAAATAAGTGAATTTTACATTTTACTTTCTTCAAGGATTTTGATTTCCAGGTACTAGCTATCTTTTTAAAATAAATCAATCACATATTTCCATGTTGTTTCAAATAAATGCCACCACATATAATTTAACTTTTATCAATCACCTGAAATCATTAGGCACTCTACTTCTTGTACTGTACCTATGTTATACCATTTGTTTCTTCTCTTTTTTGCTTTTTGCCTTTAAAATCACTTCATACTAATATTCTGTTCTAAATGGCTAAGGATTACAAAACCAAATCATTGTAGAAAAAAAAAAGTTCCTTCCAAATAAAAGATAACTTAAATGTACTAACAGCAAACATTTGCATAGTGTTTACTCTGCGTCTGGTACCATTTCAATTGCTTTCTATATATTAACTAATTTATTGCTCACATCAATCTTATAGTGTGGTGTCATGTGATTCCTATTTTAAAGATAATGGAAGTCAGGCACAGAGAGGTTAAAAACTTGCCCAAGATCAAAAGCTAATGAGGGGGAGGGAAAGAAGTAGGAGAAGACATGGGAGGGAGAAAAGAAGGGAGGAGTTGAAAGAGAGATGGAAGGAGCAAGCTGTGGTGGAAGAGAGAAAGAAAGAAAACCACAATCAGTAATGTTCTGTTTAAGAGCCCAAATATTAAGTACTCTATTTTAGGACAACTAACATTTGATAATTTTCTTTTAAATTCAGATTTGTATTCTAACAGATTGGAAAACTGCAGAAGGTTTAGAGGTTGTATGATACTAGAGGCCCGATGCACGAAACTCATCCAAGAGTAGGCTTCCTTCCCCCAGTTGCTAGCATCAGCTGCCCTCTGGTACCCAGGGCCCAGGCTTCCCTCACAGCCTTGGCTTCATCCGGAAGGTCATTGGGTTTAATTAACATACTGTGCTTTTATTATTTATAGATATGCAATGTACATAAAATCACTAAACATAATTGAGAAAATATCTTTAATTTAATTTTCCTAATTTGGCTAACAGGTTTCTCCAGCTTACAGGTTAAACTAGTTTCTTTCTGTTAAATCGGAATTAAACTTACTTTATCTCAAACTTAATAGTCATTAAGTGAGAATTCTATACTTACCAATCTGCCAGTTCCTTTCTTTGGCTTCATTATAAAACTGATGTAGCACAAGGAAGTCAATGACATCTGGCATATCATGATACCTGTACAAAAATTAAAGCACCTATGAACTAATATACAGATATAATAGTACATGCTACTTACTAACTATCCAAGGATATATGTTTAAAGTGTAGCCACTAAGCAAAATGTTGTAAACCTCAAGGTTCCTACAAAAGTCTTTACATAATCTCCATCTGTTTTGCTTTGTTTGCGAGCACCCTGCCTATTGCTATATCACTTCAATGATATGAAGATGTCAAAGAAGGTTATTAAAGTTTCATATAAGTTATTTTTACTAAGGGCTTTTTAAAAAATATATTTTATTGATTTTTTACAGAGAGGAAGAGAGAGGGATAGAAAGTTACAATAGAAACATCAATGGGAGAGAAACATCAATCATCAGCTGCCTCTTGCACACCCCCCCACTGGGGATATGCCCGCAACCAATGTACATGCCCTTGACTGGAATCGAACCTGGGACCTTTCAGTCCGCAGGTCAACGCTCTTTCCACTGAGCCAAGCCGGTTTCGGCTACTAAGGGCTTTTTAAGAAAAGTCTGGCCGTGGCCAGGGTGGCTCTGCAGAATGTCAGCCTGCACACTAAAGGGTTTCAGGTTCGGTGGGAGATAACTAATCATTGTGTCTCTCTCATACTAATGTTTCTCTCCCCACCTCCCTCCCTTCCACTCTCTCTAAAAATCAATGGAAAAATATACTTGAGTGAGGATTAACATAACACAAAAATATGAATTCATGTTATTTTGTCTCCTTAGATTTCATAATTAACTTTAAGAAATGTGCCATTGACTAATTATTCCTATTTTTAACAGAAATAAAAGCAACTAGGGTGTTCCAAGTATACTGCTAGGTACTTATAAAAGATTTTTCCTTTATTCCGCTCAAATATCCTAAGGAAGATATTAACATTTCCATTTTATAAAGAAAGGCATGAATTCAGAGAAGTAGCTTACTCATAAAGATATATATATATATATATATATATATATATATATACACTCTTTAATAACCATATATATATAGCTGTTTAAGTAAAAACATAAACCAAGAATTAAACATTAAACCTTGTTCTTTAAAACTCCAAGCCTGTAATACTGTAGTGTTTTCTCTCATATCAAGTCTTGTACTTTGCAGAATACAAAATAGGGATCCACAAACACAACACACACACACAAATACACAGAGCTACTCACTTAATGGAAAAAGACTCTCCGGTCATTTTGCCTGAAATGGGGTCCAGAAATGCAAGCTTCAAGCAGCATAGTGTAGGTGGTCCAACCTCATATTTGATTCCTACAATCTTAACAAACTCTTGTTCCTATTTATGAGAATACCAATAAACTATTACTTTAAATATAAATACCTTTCTAACATTTACATATTATTTTATCATTAGAACAATTTAAAAATTATCTGAATAACCAACAAATACTCTTGACCCTTATTAACAGGTTGTAGTTTAGTACATGACTCTAAACCAAGGATAAGCAAGAGAATTCCCTTGGGAAACTTTAAAATTCCTGTTCCTAAATTCTATTCCTATAGAATAGAATAATTCAGTAGGTCTAGGGTACAACTCAGTCATATATATTTAAAGAAAATAAATTCTCAGGGAACTATGATACTCTGCCTACTTAGAATCACTCATCTGGCAGAAATACAGTATGTAAATAATGCACGTGGACATGTACGTGTACGTCTGGGAAATGAGATACACTTCTTAGCACCTATAATATTATTTTACAGTACCACTCTTATAGATTGGTTATCAGTCACTCTAAAAAATTGACAAAGCTGAGCCTCATGGGTACAGTGATTTGCTTGCCAGTTCTACATTATTAAACAGCAGAGCTAGGACTGAAATTCGGGTCTTATTCCAAAGCCTAGGCTTTTGCACCACACATATGCTAACTCCTATAATTTCCTAAAACCACAGGGTTAGAATCTAAAATAGGAAATCAGTTTTATTCATTCCCCTGATTCTAAAACAACCAAACAAAAACTCAACTTTAATCTGATTCAGAATAGATAGTAGCATCCCTATCTCCCAGGAGATGATTATGTAAAGCTTACTTGATAAGATACTTTAGCATCTCACAAACTTAATACAGTTTTTACAAGTATTTAAATCTTCACTTCAGTAAATATACACATTTGTATCCTTCCTGCTAAGCATCCTCACACATAAATTCTTCACTTACCTGGAAAAACATTGTAAAATTGCTCTTTTAACTTCTTTTTCAAGTAAAAAAACCCCCACAAAATAACAAAACACATGTATATAAACATATGCAGAAATGATGGTGTATATATCACTATGCCTATTTGTGTGTATGTATGTATGTATGTATAAATAAATAAATGAACATGTACTTATAGTTAGAAAACCCTTCTCTAAAAAAATACATACCTATTTTACTCAATACAATGAAGCTACATAGGTACTATGAAATAATCCATAAAGCACCACAAAGTTCTGAGCTTCTTAGGATTTGTGATATTTACTATATCCTAAAGCCACCAGAACTTCCAGGGTGTTTGTAGTCCACACACATAGTCAGTTTATAGAGCCTCCAGAATATACAAAATTTTGAGGAAAATATTCACACGAGGGAACTACTGCTTTGCTCTTATTATAGAATAGCATATACCGTAGGACCTAAACTTGAAGGAAATTAGGTCAAATAATCAAGATAATAGGTGGCATACAAATTCTGGGAAACAAAATCTAAACCATGACACTCAGCTTTATAAGAGTACTAGAGGTCCAGTGAACAAAATCCGTGCATTTTGGGGGTTCGGGGGGCAACGGTGCCTCAGACCAGCCTGCACATTCTCGCAGTCCAGGAGCCCTCAGGGGAAGTCTGACAGTCAGCATAGGCTCACTCCCCATGGGCCACTGTGCTTGCTAGCTGTGACCCTGGCTTCTGGCTAAGCCGTGCTCCCACCACCAGGGTCAGCTCCTGGGTGGCCAGTGGGTGTCACAGTGAGCAGTCGTTCATCCATCAGGCGGAAACAGGCTCTCCAACATCCCCCCGAGGGGACCTGGATTGCGAGAGGGTGCAGGCCAGGCTGAGGGACCCACTGGTGCACAATTGAGGCCGGGGAGGGACAGGGGAGGTTGGCCAGCTCGGGAAGGACTGTGGGAGGGCTCCATGGCATGTCTGGCCCATCTCGCTCAGTCCCAACTGGCCTGACCCCAAAAGCAAACTAACGTACCAGTCGAAGCGTCTACCCCGTGATGGTTAGTACATATCATACTAACTGGTTGACCGGTCAACTGTCTGCCTCCTGGTGGGCAGTGCACATCATAGTGAGCAGTTGAGCCGCCTTAGCATATCATTTACATATTATGCTTTGATTGGTTGAGCAGCTGACTGAATGACTGGACACTTAGCATATTAGACTTATATAGGAATAAAGGCCTGGTGCACGAAATTCGTGCACTTGGGGGGGTGTCTCTCAGCCCAGCTTGCACCCTCTCCAATCTGGGACCCCTGGGGGAATGTCCGACAGCCAGTTTAGACCCAACCCACAGGCAGTCGAACTTCCCTCTCACAATCTGGGACTGCTGGCTCCCAACCGCTTGTCTGCCTGCCTGCCTGATTGCCCCTAACTGCTTCTGCCTGCCAACCTGATCACCCTCTAACCACTCTCCTGCAGGTCTGGTTGCCCTAATTGCCCTCCCCTGCAGGCCTGGCTGCCCCCAACTTCCCTCCCCTGCTGGCCTGGTTGCCCCTAACTGCCCTCCCCTGCCAGCCTGGTCCCCACAACTGCCCTCCCATGCAGTCCTGGTTTCCCACAACTGCCCTCCCCTGCTGACCTAGTCACCCACAAATTCCCTCCCCCACTGGCCTGATCAACCCTCCCCTGTTGGCCATCTTGTGGCGACCATCTTTTAACCACATGGGGGTGGTCATCTTGTGTGAGAGGTGACAGTTAGTTTGCATATTAGTTTTTTATTATATAGGTTGGTAATTATCTTTTCTCAGACACACAATCAACAGTGAGATATGCATAAAATTGAGAAAAAGCCTACAGCCAAGTAAGGCAGTCCTTGGGTTACGTCATTGTTTCATGGTTATGTCACCATCTCCCATTTAATTGTAAAAAAAAAAAAAAAAAGCTCCGTTATTTTGACGAATGTACATATGTGTTTTTTTATTATTTATTTACAAGTAGAGGTCAGGAATTGACCTTCCTTTTGATTTTTTTTTAACTGTTTCACTTCATTACTGCTGTGTATGTGCTCCATGTGAGTGACGTAGGTGCTTATGTAGGTGGGTTCCAACTTACAGCAGAAATCATGTTATGTCACGCCATAGGAACGGATCTCCTACGTAACCCAAGGACCTACTGTACTTCAATTCCAAAGCTACTTTAATTTCATAGCTAATGAATTTGGCAAACTTACCCTGAGATCCATTTTATTCCATGGTTGTTTTTGTAAATTAACGCTATATATTTTTGATTTCCTTACAGCTCGCACATAAGCTTCATGTCCTTGCCTAAAATAGATAAGCTAAAACAAAGAACATGACATATTAAACAGCAGTCCAATTTAACAATACTATATATTACAACATATATTCCTACAAATGTCCTCTTCTGTTTATACAAACATAATTATAATTTTGAAAAATATGTACAATAAATGTACCTATCACCATCAAATAATGTTCACTGAGTACTCATGCCCATGTACAGCCCAAGTACTGCATAATAAAACTGCACACACAGTCCCTATCCCTCAGCAGCTTCATAAATTTCTGAGGAAACAGATTTGACAAATGTACATAAAGCCCCTATCTTATTTTTAAATATTTAATATTTATTCATATTTTATTTAATATTTTAAAGTATTATGCTGTACTTCAAATTGTGATAGTCTAAGTTTCAACATTTTAATAGTCAGCCTATGAGAGAGAGAGAGAGAGAGAGAGAGAGAGAGAGAGAGAGAGAGAGAGATGAGCTACTAAATAGCAATTTCCAGAAATTTTTTTCAATTTTATTTTACAAGAATCAACATCAGAACTGGCATTTTATGGAAGGAAAATGAATCCAAGTTCTTGGTAAGACCCTTCACATCCTAAGACAGGATTCACTATGATATTCTGATTCATTAAGTAAGTTTTTTTCCCATAGTAATTTTAAGGAGGTGGTAAAATAGAATATAAAAAAATCATACTATGATTTTTCTAAACTACACTGACACACTCTACCAATCAAAAATGTTTAAGTCAGAATTTCTAACACCTAAAAATATAAGTAGAGAATGAAAAAGATTTAAATATTAGTATATAAAGATAACTATTAAGGTTAAAAATAGGAGTAAAAAGTCAATATTAAGTACATTTTCCAGATATCCTTTATTATGTATTTATTCCTATACTCAACAAATAGCAGTAGTCTCATAAGATTATAGTGTGTACAGATCCTTATCTTGTTCTATAAAGTCTTCTAAATTATCCCTTTTAAGCCTCCATAAGGCAGGCAATAAATATAAGAAATCATGACTCTGGAAATGCGTTTGTTTGTTTTTGTTTTTTTTAATGCCGCATTCAACAAAGTATATTCTACTAAAATAACCATACAGGCAAGCATTGCTCAAAAATCTAAGTTATAAGATATACTTATGAAAAATACATTTTAATAATATCAAGATAATCAGCAAGCAATTGCTTATTCATAAAACTATTTGATAGCTATCTTATTCATAAAACTATTTGATAGCTATCTCTACACATATAAATAATAGTCAATCATAGGAAGATTTAGTGAAATTTTTATTGGTCGAAAGACTTTTAGAAACATATGTAAGGTTTTGTTTCTTTTATTACAATGAAAACATCACTTCCTAATATTAGTCTTAAATTGAAAACTGTGTGTAAGCATTTAATCACTCAAAAGTGATTAGTCAATATCAGACTATAAAAACCTACGTCACTTACAACTAGAGCTCATATATTACAATGTTACCATAATTTTCCTAAGAAAATGAAAAGAAACCACATTTTCATCATAATAGAATTTAACTCAATTTTTGATGACCAAACCATAACTATGGCTATATTATTCAATCATAGGCTTGGCAAGAAGGCCTTGTTTGTGAAATGACATCCCACTAGTCATCAAAATGGAGTTAATTATTCTCTCCTATAATTTCTATCAGTTAGAGCATGGACTTCTTTAAAAAAAAAAAACAAAAACCCACAATATTAGAATTTGAATTAGGACTAAACATTCCACTATAATTATGCTAAGTGGCAATTAAGATAAAAATAAAGACAATTATTTTCATGATGTCACAATCAATTTTTCTTAATGTTCACAGGTCCTACAAAGGATACAAAGATTATACAAAGATTAAGATTCAGTCACTGTCCACAAGAAATGTATAATTGAACAGAGCAACTAAGACAGTGTATACATAACTATGATAGAATTGAAAATATAAATGCCATAAGACTGATTAAAGTGAGTGATCTAGAGGTTCTAAAAGAAAAGGGTTCGAACAGGTAACAATTACCTCATCTCCCATTTGTGGGACAAATGGAGATCTTCGTGGAATAGTATCCAAGATCCACTGAGGGGCAAACCATTCTTCATTGGGCTCTCCTGCCATAGAAACCAGCCCTCCTCTCTAAAATATAGTTCACAAATATATAAGCAATAAATGTAGAACAGCAGCATAAAGATTACAAGTAGAGAATGTTAAAAACATTAGTTGACAACAAAAACTAAAATATACAAATTTTAAACATTTTCCTTTACTAATTAATCATGAACAACTTGTATGCCTATAAAATAATTGAGTTTTTAATATGTTGCTAAATTTTGTCTGGAAAAAAATGAGACACTAACCAAAACCGGCTTGGCTCAGTGGATATAGTATCAGCCTGCAACTGAAAGGTCCCAGGTTTGATTCCAGTCAAGGTCATGTACCTTGGTTGCGGGCACATCCCCAGTAGGGGTTGTGCAGGAGGCAGCTGATTGATGTTTCTCTCTCATCGATATTTCTAACTCTCTCTCTCCCTTCCTCTCTGTAAAAAAATCAATAAAATATATATTTTTTAAAAAAATGAGACTATATAGTATCTAAAAACCAAATTTTACAAGTCTCTAGAATATCACATGAATTCAAATATAAGTCACAATAACTTTTTACCAATAAAATGGTTAAAATAAAGAAGTTAATTCTGTCTACTAAAGGAACAGGCTATAAAATGTATATGTTTTAAATTAATGTTAAAAGAACTACATGGATTAAGTTTACATATCATCCAAATGAAATGATAATGGGAAAGAGAAACCATCATTGAGGTAAAATCCTTCCTATATAATAAAAAGCTAATATGCAAATTGACTGAATAGAGGAACAACTGATCACTATGATGAGCACTGACCACCAGGGGGCAAATGTTCAAAGCAGGAGCTTCCCACTGGTAGTCAGTGTGCTCCCACAGGGGGAGCACTGCTCAGCCACAAGCCAGGCTCACAGCTGGCAAGTGCAGCGGCAGTGGAAGGAGCCCCCCCCCCCTCCCCCCGCCTCCGCTGTAGTCTGACATCACCCAAGGGCTTCCCAGAGTGTGAGAGGGCACAGGCCCAGCTGAGGGACCCTACCCCCCCCACCCCCCCCAGTGCACAAATTTCATGCACCAGGCCTTGCGTAAAACTATATTAAACAATTGAAGAGCTCTGGCCAGTGTAGCTCAGTTGGTTGGGTGTCATTCTGTGCCAGTTGATTCCTGGTAAGGGCCCATTTCTGGGTTGCAGCTTCAATCCCTTGTAGAGAATATAGGAAGCAGCTGATGGATGTTTCTCTCTCTCTCCTTTTCCCTTCCTCTCTCTCTAAGAATCAATTAAAAGTCTTTAAAAAATTGAAGAACCCTCTAAAGCTTATCATACCTTTTCATTTCACAAGTCAAAAATGTATAGAAAAAACAATGCCTGGTGTCATGGCAAGAATAACACCTTTAGCTCAGCCAGTGTGGCTCAGTGATTGGGTGTTGACCTGTGAGCCAGGAGGTCATGGTTTGATTCCTGATCAGGGCACATGCTTGGGTTGTGGGTCAATACCCAGTGTGGGGTGTGCAGGAGGCAGTGTATCAATGATTCCCTCTTATCATGATGTTTCTATCTCTCTTTCCCTCTCCCTTCCTCTCAGAAATCATTAAAAATATATTTAAAAAAAGAATAACACCTTTAAACTATAGGGGCTTATTATTTAAAGCTTTATTACATTTTAACAAACAATTGTGAATGCTTTAATTTAATAACAATTAAAATAATAATGAGAATATTTTAGGCCTCTACTATTGATAACAGAAAAATTTCAAAAATTCTTTCTATTTTAAACTTATTTAAAATCATTTTCCTTAGTTTGTCAGGTGGAATATTTTCTTTACAGAAAGTCAAGTGTTAATGTTAAATAGTTCAATACTAAAGGTAAAAAAACACACACAATAAACCCCTGTAAACTTACAAACCTTCTTTCTAGTCTGTTTAGGTTTCCTTTGCCTCTCTTCTAGTGACTTAGAATTCTCCTCCTCAGAGCTGCTGCATATTTTCCGTGTTGCCTGTCTAGTTTGTCTTTTTGGAGGTTGCAAATTTATTCCGGCATCTGCTGTCCAGTCAGAATATTCACTTGATGAATCACTGTAAGTAAATCAAAATTATGATTAAGCTTAGAAAAAAAAAACAGGTTTGCCTCAGAATTGAAAGATAATCATTTTATAATCAAACAGCATTATAAATAGCATAGTTTGATTTTATTCTATCATAAACGAAGAGAAAAAAAAGGAAGCATATTAATATAGAATTTTGATAGTACCCAAGAGATTTTAGTGAAATGCTACATGTATAAAGTATAGTTATAAATGTATACAGAAATAGTTATAAAACATGTATACAGAAATAGTTATAAAACAAATAGTGTGTGCTAATTAACAATATGCTATGTAAAAACCTTATATCTCAATTGCTGGCTCTTAGTTTCCCATAACAGAATTGAAAATTAAAGTCCAAGTCACAAAAACTGCTTTAATTAAAGATGCTTCTTTTTGCTAAAAATAGTTTAAAATAGTTACTTTAAAACTGAAATAAATACACAGAGCCTGCCAAGATGTAGAATCTTGGATTTATAAAGGGCCTTATTTTTCAAATGAGGGAATCAAAGCTCAAAAAGATATCGGCAGAGCCAGAATAAAATAGCAGATCTCTTGCCTTCCAGGCCAGTACTGCATTCCTTCTACTATAAAATGACATTTTAACTCGTCTTACCAAATTCCTATAAGAACATAATTACACATTGAAATCATCAAATAATTTTGACCAAATGAAAACCATTAAAACTACCTGGAAGAACTTTCACTTTGCCATTCAATGACAGGATCCTCTACAGAAGCATCACTTGTACCAACTGTTTCATCCTCCTGAAACAAAAGAGCCAGCAATTGAGATATAAGGTTTTTACATAGCATATTGTTAATTAGCACACACTATTTGTTTTATAACTATTTCTGTATCCCCCAAAATGTTCTAGTTAAAACGGACATAACCAAAGTAAAGGGAATAGATAACCCATGTATACAATCTCCAGTTTAGATAATTACTCACTGCATATCTATATCCTCAACAACTGTGTCATATCCCAGAAATTATTTTAAACTGAATCTGGACCAAAAAAGCATTTTAACTATAAATATATATTAAGCTAGGGATTCTTTGCCCTAATTGGTTTGGCTCAGTGAATAGAGCGTCAGCCTGTGGACTGAAATGTCCCAAGTTTGATTCCGGTCAAGGGCATGTACCTTGGTTGCGGGCACATCCCCAGTGGGAGGTGTGCAGGAGGCAGCTGATTGATGTTTCTCTCTCATCGATGTTTCTAGCTCTCTGTCCCTCTCCCTTCTTCTCTGTAAAAAAATCAATAAAATATATTTTTAAAAAAGATAGGGGGATTCTTTTTAAAAACAGAAGCACAATACTATTATAGCATTAAAAGGTAACATCAATTACTTTATACTTGGTCATCTTTTCAGATCATGATTTTCATGGGTGGGGACAAGAAGGACATCACTGATAAGAATGAACAAGTTATAAGTAGTGAGAGATGAGGTTCCATACATTGTCAATGCATAATTAAACCTTCATTATTTCCTTAATAACTACAGTAGAGAGCACAAAAAGGAAAGGACAGGAGAAGAGAACAGTATCAAGACAAGGATTATCGATATTATACTCTTTATTCCATGAATAAGGTAGGTTGGAGAAAAATCATCACTCACTAATGTTCATAGTAAGTGAAGTCAAAAATAAGAGAATATGTGTACATTCAGCTGATTGTAGAGTCAACCAGTTCTGGGACTGTATAACTAGTATTCACTGTTTATATTCCATTTCTTTCCATTTCTAGGCAGATTTCATGTCACCTTTTTCTCATTTTCCCAACCCCAAACTTTTGCTTGCATGTTTAATACCCTCAACCAAGACAGTATCTTAGGTACAAGTCAGAAGAGATAGCTAAAAGAAGAGATAGCTAAATTTAAGATAATCCTCAAATTCGCTATTAAATGCCTTATTAATAATTCTCTTATATGAAAATCATTAAAATAATTTTGTGTTAAAGAAGTAACCTTTCAAAGTAAAGGCAAAGTGATGATACTAACTGAAAAAAAAATTACATTGAATAAGTAATATCAGATATCTAACCTCTGAGGAGCTGTCTGAATCTTCCTGTACACCTGAACTTTGACACAGTGCTTGTGAATTATGCTCAATGTTGGACCGTGTTTGGTAAGTATGCTGACGCTTACGTTGTGTCCTTCTTAGAGACCTTCCACAACTAGGCTGGTAGTCATTCTGTAAAACAGAAGTAAAACACACTTTTTAAAAATGAAAGTCTCAGTGAATATATATTAAAAGACATATAAAACACAAATAAATTGGGTGGGGGTGAGGTGAGAATAAAGGTAAGGGATAGAAATAAATCCCCTAAAAGAAAATCTAAGACCTACCTATATATATAATCCACCTTCCATTAATATTAATTGCTTTCCTATTTTGAAAACTTTGAGAAACATGCAAAATGACCATCACTCTGCTATGCCCACCAGCCAATCAGAGCGAGTATGCAAATTAACCCAACTAAGATGGAGCAGCCATGGAGCTGGAGCAAGCAGATTTGGGTTACCCCCGGCAATGGAGGAAGCCAAGCTTTCCGCTTGCCCTGGCCGGCCCTGGACTCTACTCAAGGTTTACAAAGTTTCAATTACAGAAGATAAATAAATCCCAACAAAGATGGCAGTGGCCACGGAGCTGGAGCAAGCAGGAGGTTTGGGTTGCCCCCAGCAATGGAGGAAGCAAAGCTTCCTGCCTGCCCTGGCGGGCCCTGGCCTCCAATCAAGGCTACAGTTTTAATTATAGAAGACAAATCAATCCCAGATACCTGCTTTCAGCCAGTCCTGGCCTCTGCTTGGATCCCAGGGGGTTGGGGGAAAGAGCATGACTGGCCTGCCCAGACTGCACCATGCTCCAAAGGAACCCCCACCCTGATCCAGGAAACCCTTCAGGGCAAACCAGCTGGACCCCACCCATGGACCAGGCCTCTATACTACCTAATAAAAGAGTAATATGCAAATTGACCATACCTCCACTACACCTACAAGCCAAACAGAAGTGAATATGCAAATAAACCAAACCAAGATGTCTGTGGCCACAGAGAGCAGGAGGGAGGCTTGGGTTTCCAAGGCAATGGAGGAAGCCAAGCTTTCTGCCTCTACTTGCGGGCCTAGGCCTCCACTCAAGGCTACAAAGTTTCAATGATAGCTGATAAATGAACCCAAACAGAAATGGCAGCAGCCATGGAGCTGGAAAGAGCAAGAGGCTAGGGTTTCCCCCGGCAATGAAGGAAGCCAAGCTTCCAAAGCCCTGACTGCCTTGGCCTTCGCTTCAGGCTAAAGTTTCAATTATAGAAGACACGTAAATCCCAACATACCAAGCAGGAGGCTTGTCTCCACTCCAGGCTACAAAGCTTCAACTGTAAAAGATAAATAAATCCCAGATACCAGCATCTCCACTTGGGTCACTGGGGGATGTGGCCAGCCTGCAAACCAACAGGCCCCTTGCCCAGGCTGCCCCACACCCCAAGGGAACCTCCACCCTGATCCAGGACACTCTTCAGGGCAAACCAGCTGTCCCCTACCCATGCACCAGGCCTCTATCCTATCTAATAAAAGAGTAATATTCAGATTGACCATCACTCCAATACACTAGATGGCTGCCCCCATGTGGTCAAATATCCTGCCCCCATTGTCCCCGGCCATGACCCCCCGGAACCCATGTAGAGGTCTAAGTGGAGATAGAAACCACAAGATGGCCAGCAGGGGAGGGAAGTTGGGGGCGATCAAGTCTGCAGGGGAAAGCAGTTAGGGGCAAAGAGGCTGGCAGGGGAGCATCAATGAGGCTGGCAGGGGAGTGGTTAGGGGGTGATTAGGCTGGCAGGTAGAAGCAGTTAGGGGCATTCAGGAAGGCAGGCAGGCAAGCAGTTGGGAGCCAGCAGACCTGGACTGTGAGAGGGATGTTCACCTGCCCGTTTAGGCCAGATCCTACTGGGATTAGGCCTAAATGGGCAGTCGGACATCCTTTGAGAAATCCCAGATTGTAGAGGGTGCAGGTTGGGCTGAGGGACACCCCCCTTCCGTACACGAATTTCATGCACCAGACCTCTTGTCCTATGTAATAAAAGAGTAATATGCAAATTGGCTATCACTCCAACACACAAGATGGCTGCTCCCATGTGGTCAAAGATGGCTCCCCCCATGGGGACACAAGATGGCCACCACAAGATGGCCAGCAGGGGAGGGCAGTTAGGAGAGACCAGTCTTGCAAGGAAGGGTAGTTGGTGGTGATCAAGCATGCAAGAGAGGCAGTTAGGGATGACCAGGACGACAGAGTGGGAAGTTGGGGTCAACCAGGCTGTAGGGAAGGGAAGTTGGGAGGGACCAGGCCTGCAGGGGAGGGAAGTTGGAGGGGACCTGGCCTGTAGGAGAGGGAAGATGGGGGTGACCAGGCCAGCCGAGGAGGGATGATGGAGGCAACTGGGCCTCTAGGGAAGGGCAGCTGGGGAGGACCCAGGCCTATAGGGGAGAGCAGTTGAGGGGGACCACACCTACATGAAAGGGAAGTTGGGAGGGGGACCAGGCAAGCAGGAGAGGGAAGTTGGGGAGGGATCAAGCCAGCAGGGAAGAGCAGTTAGGGGCAATTGGGCTGGCAGGGGAGCACATTTAGGGACAGTCTGGCTGGCAGGGGAGCAGTTAAGCATCAATGAGGCTGGCATGGGAGTGGTTAGGGGGTAATCAGGCTGGCAGGCAGAAGTGGTTAGGGGCAATTAGAAAGGCAATCAGGTGAGCAGCTGGGAGCCAGCAGTCCTGGATTGTGAGAGGGATGTCAGACTGCCCGTTTAGGCCTGGTCCCAGTAGGATCAGGCCTAAACGAGCAGTCTGATATCCCTAGAGCGGTCCCAGATTGGAGAGGGTCCAGACTGGGCTGAGGGACACACACACACACACACCCCCATGCACGAATTTCGTGCACCGGGCCTGTAGTGTATATATGTTTTAATATAATATGTACTGCTTTAGTTCTATAAAAACTACATTTAGTAAACAGTTCAAAATAAAGAATTAATTTTTAACAGCCAAAATGTAAAGTGAAACCTATTTTATTCTAGCCTTTACAAATATAAAATTCTAGAGGCCCATTACACGAATATTAGTGCAATAGGCTTTCCATCCCCTGGCTTCCAGCACTGGTTTTCCTCTGGCACCCAGGACCCAGATGATTCAATTTTATTATACCAGAAGCTACAATACTCTAAAATTTATGGTTATATCCACAGTGGAGAAGCCAAGCCTCAAGGTTTCTCCGCTCCATCTGCAGCGGAGAGGCCAAGCCTCTTCAGTCTTCAGTCTTTGTTTGGGCCAGAGCCTTCAGTCTTTGCTCCTTGCCTGCATATGCAAATTAACCCACCATTGTTGTTCAGTTGATTTGCATACACACTTTTGATTGACTAGTGTCATGGAGGTATGGTCAATTTGCATATTTCTATTTTATTAGTGTGGATTACTGATATGTCATGTCAAAGCTACAACCCTACTGTCATCAGGAGTAAATAAGTTTAAAAGTCTTATCAGTATAAAAGGGCCAGTTTCTTACATTTAAGTATTTCTCATTTTCTATAAATAAAAATTTATTTTAGTCCCAACTACACTATTAGGCAAGTCTGATGTTTGACAAATCAGCTTAGTAAGAACAAAGAATATAAATCATAGATATGATTCCTTCCAAATCTCTAATAAAATAATCTTATCAGAGAACATCAAATAAGCTAACAAAATCTCAACAGAAATGAAGAAATAGCACAGCAAGATGATCTAAGACTAGAGATATTCTTTTAAAAAATGTTTTTATTGCGGAAACTGGTTTGGCTCAGTGGATGGAGCGTTGGTCTTCGGACTGAAGGGTCCCAGGTTCGATTCCGGTCAAGGGCATGTACATTGGTTGTGGGCGCATCCCCAGTGGGGAGTGTGCAGGAGGCAGCTGGTCGATGTTTCTCTCTCATCGACATTTCTAGCTCTCTATCCCTCTCCCTTCCTCTCTGTGGAAAATCAATAAAATATATATTTTTAAAAAATGTTTTTATTGATTTTAGATTGAGAGAGAAAGGGAGAGGGAGAGAGAAACATCAATTGGCTACTGCCTGCATGCCCCCTATTGGAGATCAAGCCCCAACCAGGAATCAAACCAGTGACCCCCAGGTGCATGGGATGATGCTCAACCAACTGAGCCAGAGCTAGAGATAACCTTATAATAGTTAATTAAAACAGTCTTTATCAATACAGAAAAAATAACACATTTAAAATTCACTGTACACTGATTAGATTTCTTTAATAAAATTAGAATAATCCTAGACTTCCAGAAGCTATAATACTTTAAAATTTATGGTTACATCCAAGAAGGAAACTGTTCTTTATGTCACTAGTTTGTTCACTTCAGAGTTCTAGTAAGGAGCTTACCATTTACCTAATAGAGTTCAGGAATCCTATTCCCTGTTTTGCAGTTTTTACTGAGAATATGAATTTTCCCAATATATAAATCATTTTACTACTGTGTGATTAGGTAGCCCGAGTATGCATAGGGCAGGAGTTAGCAAACGTTTTTGTAAAGGCCCAGAATGTAATATTTTTGGCTTTGCAGGTCATATGATTTCTGTTGCAACTACTAGAATTTGTATAGTGTGAAAACGGCTATAGACAATATACAGTATAAAAGAATAACTGGCTGGGTTCTAATAAAACTTTAACAAGAATAGGCAGTAAGGCAGATTTAGCCCATGGACTAAATACCATACAAAAATGGTATTTTAATACAAATAGTCTATACCTACAATGATTATATGTCCTAGATTTTGGGGCATGGTCTTGACTTTGTATAACTTTATCCTTATTAATAACCATATATCTCAATTTGGGGTTCAAAAATTAGGTTCTTTAAGTACAGACACCTATCAAAACAGTCCCTTAATACATAACTGCATCTTTCAAAAACCTGGTATCTGCAAATAGTGTGTCCCAAAGTATTGTCAAACTAAACTCACACTTTGGGTAGCATAAGATGGTTTTTTCTTCTTTTCAACTGTATAGAGACTGATTTCTATGTCACCTTTCGCAGTTCTACAGTCTTCCTGAACCCTGATTAAAAAAAAAAAAAAAAAAAAAAAAAAAAGTCAAAGGTCAAAATAACAGAAAATCATCAAAAAGCAAACCGATGTTTTAAAGTCAGATAAAAATACTTCAAGATGTTAATTTTGCTATTTTAACCATTTTTACATGTACAATTCAGTGGTATTAACAAAATTTACAATGTTCTGTAATCATCACCACTATTTCCAAATCTTTTTCATCACTCCAAATCTAAACTTTAACTCTCTATTTCTCCTTTCAAATGCCTATTATACTCTAATGTTCTTCATGTATATACGAATTTGCCTATTTTAGGTATTTCATATAAGTTGAATATGACATTTGTCCTCTTATGTCTGGCTTATTTCACTTAGCTTCATGTCTTTAATGTTGTAGTGGGCTATTAGAACTCCATTTCTTTTTTATGGATGAATAATATTCCACTGTGTGTATGTATTATATTTTGCTTACCTATTCATCTGTTAATAGACATTTGAGTTATTTCTACTGTTCAGTTATTGGGAATAAATGCTGCTAAGAACACTGGCATATGGTATCTATTTCAGGCCTTGATTTCAATTCCTATTTTAACATTTTGAGCAAAGAATATTTCAAACTGCTCTATTGCCAGAGAGTGGCATTCAGTTCATAAATTAGCTATGTCTCCTTTTTTTCTTATTACTACTGAAGAAAGAAAAGGCAGTATCAATTTAATTTTCCCACTTGTTGGCTAAGCTGCTGAAAGGCTTGATTAGGGAGCTAACATGATTAAAATAAATTTTATATGTTCTCTATCATTGTCCTTTCTCTTTTATAAATCTATTTCCAGTTGCTGTGGAATATTTGGAGTTGATATTATAGCAAATATTAGGGTTCACATAAAGCAGGGGTAGGGAATGTCTTGCCCCCAAAATCATTTGGTCTACAAAAGGAATTTTGGGGTGAGCTAACTAAAATATTCGACCAAAATTAGACTAATTTTTTTAAATTGATTTTTTTCAGAGAAGAAGAGATAGGGATAGAGAGTTAGAAACATCAACGAGAGAGAAACATCGATTAGCTGCCTCCTGCACACACCCCACCGGGGATGTGCCTGCAACCAAAGTACATGCCCTTGACCGGAATCGAACCCGGGACCCTTTGGTCCGCAGGCTGACACTCTATCCACTGAACCAAACCGGCTTTGGCTAGACTAATTTTTAAGTGGATAATTTTGTATGGCCCTTGAATGATGTTATAAATATCCAAATGACTGTTGGCAGAAAAAGAGTTCCCCATCCCTGACATAAAGGATAGAGATACTTTTTTGAAAAATTTTTATGCAGCCCAGCTGGTATGGATCAGAGGTTGAGCCACCAGGAAGTCATGGTTTGATTCCCAGTCAGGGCACATGCCCTTGTTGCGGGTTCGATCCCTAGTAGGGGGAATGAAGGAGGCAGCCAATCCATGATTATCATCATTGATGTTTCTCTCTTCCTCACCCTTCCTCTCTGAAATCAGTAAAAATATATTTAAATTTTTTTTTTTTTTTTTTGCAAATTGGTGAAGCCATTGCAGAAAACGGTGTGAAGTTTCCTCAAATAAATAAATAAATACAACTGCCTTTGACCCAGGGTTCCTACTTTTAGGACTATACCCTAAGAAGCCTGAAACACCAATCAGAAAGAATATTTGAACCTCTATGTTCATAGCAGCATAATTTACAATAACTAAGATTTGGAAACAGCCCAAGTGCCCATCAGCAGATGAGTGGATAAAAAACTGTGGTACAATTACACAATGGAATGTTACTCAGCTTTACAAAAGAATGAAATCTTATATATAAACATATGGGTAAACTACATTTATTGAAAAAAATCCGCATTATTAATCACTACAACTAGTATTTATCCACATAGTCTCATGTTTTTACTTTATATTATCTGTATTCTTATCTTCTAATCTAAACTAAAAACATATGGAGGAGAAAGATCTTAATTTTCATTTTTAAATATTTAACACAAAGCTAAGAAAATTGAAGATAATCATTAAACTGTTATGGAATGATGTAACTGAAATAAAGTGGAAAAAAAAACTAATGCACAAATTAGTGGATTTAAAAAATACTTGTTATTAGACTAACAGAGAACATTTGACAACTCACTCAGTTTTCTTATAAATGTTACCTTATTGACTCACCTACTAACCCCATGACTTAGTTCATTTACCACCACTCTTCTGCTCCATGCCATGAGATCTCGTTCAGTGGCCATTTGGCTACGAAGAGCATTATTATGCATTTGTCGGACACCTTCAATTTGACCATTACGTCGGAGCCCAATATTTGGAGAAGATATGTCCATATTTGGACTTCTTAGAGCTAAAACAAAAACAAAGAAAGATACCCCTTTCTGAGCAAAGGCACCAAACTTTTCCAGATCAGAGTTCTAAATAAAATAGGAAATTCAAAGTAATAGTATTGGACAACATCAATATCCCTTGGTTCTACATTTTCAATACATCCCCTTGATGGCTTTTATTAGTATTATGAACGAAGCCAAAACTAAGTAAATGTTTAAAGTTTCCATAGCCCTTTCAATTTTTTTCAAAACACTTTTATATCTCTCATCTACTAACTGCTCAGTAAATACAAAAAAAGTATATTTATAGCATGACTCAGTAGATTCACAAATGTCTTTTAGTACTAGCTCAGAAAGCAGCTTTTTAAATTTAAATTCTATCTGTATTTAGACTATCAAGAGGACTCTGAATAAAGCTTCAACAAGGCTTTCAAAATTAGTAAGAAAAAAAGTATAAATTAGAAAAGAATTTAATATTCAAAATTTTATTTTCAAAATTGATAAGCAGCCAAAACCAGTTTGGCTCAGTGGATAGAGCATCAGCATGCAGACTGAAAGGTCCCAGGTTCGATTCCAGTCAAGGGCATGTACCTTGGTTGCGGGCACATCCCCAGGAGGAGGTGTGCAAGAGGCAGCTGATCAATGATTCTCTCTCATCAATGTTTCTAACTCTCTATCCATTTCTCTTCCTCTCTGTAAAAAATCAATAAAATATATTTTTAAAAATTTTGATAAGAAATAAAAAAGGGAAAAAGTAGTAAAAATTATATTTTTATTTTTAATCCTCTAGAAAGGTCCCTATTAATTTATTTTTGTCATATTTGCAAATAAACCAAAAAATGAAAACTGAAAGTCAACTTAAAATAAGCACCAGAGAATACTCAAAACAAAGGAACATTACAAATAGAACTAGACAGGATCCCTTTGACTAATGACATTTTAAATCTGTTAAAAGAAACCTAATACACTTTCCCTCATTATCAGTTTTAGTTACCTAGGGTTAACTGAGGCCTGAAAATACTAAATAGAAAATTCCAGAAATAAATAACTCATAAGTTTTGAAATGAACTCCATTCTGCAGTGTGGTAAAATTTTGAACTGTCCCACTCTGTCCTCGTGGGAGAGGAATCCTCACTTTGTCCAAAGTACCATACTGTATATGCTCCCACCAGTCACTTACTTTTCAGTTATGAGGGAGCTTAGTTATCAGAGAGAGATCACTTATCAGAGAGAGTGAGAGAGATCACAATCATGTTACTTTTATTATGCTATATTGTTATAATTATTCTATTTTATTATTAGCTATTGTTATTAATATCTTATTGTGCCTAATTTATGAATTAAAATTTATCACATCATCATATATGGGAGAATCCAAGATGGCGGCATAGGTAACACCTAACTGCAGCCTCACACAACAATTTCAATAAAATACAACTAAAATACAAAATGGACATTACCCAGAACTACAGGAAAGTTGACTGACTGGAAATTCTACAACGAGAAGGAAAGAGAAAACCAGAAGGAAAATCAGAGGAGCTGTAAAAGCCCTAGATACGGAGATACGATGTTCGCGCGGAGAGGACAGAGCCGGAGAGGACAGGTGGCTGAGTGCCTGGCTGGCATTACCTAGCGGGAAGGAGATAAAAGCTCTGGACTGTGCTGAACCACAGTTCTGACAGCACTGAACCCCAGTTCTAGGCCAGACCCTGTGCACCCAGGCTCATACAGAGGGAGCCTGGGCTGTTAGGCGGAATCTCAGGGGAGCGGCGAAAGGCAGTGCCCCCGGAGGTGCCCACATTATGTGCAGAGGATGGACCGTTGACTATGCTGCTAGACTGCCCTAGTTGGAAGGAGACAAAAGCTCTGGACTGTGCTGAGCCCCAGTTCCGACTGCACTGAACCCCAGTTCTAGGCCAGACCCTAGGGACCCAGGCTCAAACAGAGGGAGCCTGAGCTGTAAGGCGGAAACCCAGGGGAGCTGCGAAAGGAAGTCCCAGAGGCGCGCACATTGTGCGCAGAGAATGAACTGTTGACTGTGCCGCTGGATTGCCCTAGTGGGAAGGAGACAAAAGCTCCAGACTGCTCTGAACCCCACTTCCAACAGAACTGAACCCCAGTTCTGAGCTCATTGGGGGAGAGCCTAGACTGTTTGGTAGCAGGTGAAATTCGAAGGCACCTTTCTCTCAGAGGTGCTTGCAACAAGTACTGAAGGACCCTGAGGAATACTGAGACTCAGGAGCCTCATAGGGCGTGGCTGACGGAAGCCAAAGCTGTAGGCTCCACCCTGAAACTCCGCGCCATCCAAGTTGAAGACAGGGAAGCTGTGAAAATGTGGAGACAAGGAAACAGATCACAAAAGAAAGAAATGGAGGACAAAAAGCGAATGGATATAGAGTTCAAAACCACACTTATAAGGTTTTTCAAGAATTTCCTAGTAAAGGTCGATAAGACCTATGAGGATAAGAAAAGGTATCAACTAGAAATAATAAGGGATCAACAAGAAATAATAAGGGATCAACAAGAAATAAAGAATACATTATCTGAAATAAAAAATATTATACAGAGTCCTAAAAACAGAATGGAAGATCGCAAGAATCAAGTCAAAGATTTGGAACATAAAGAGCCAGAAGACACTCCTCCGCAGAAGCAAGAAGACAAGAGAATCCAGAAAGTTGATGATAATGTAAGAAACCTCTGGGACAACTTCAAGCGAACCAACATCAGAATTATGGGGGTCCCAGAAGATGAGAGAGAGCAAGATATTGAAAACATACTGAAAGAAATAGTGACAGAAAACTTCCCCCACCTGGTGAAAGAATTAGACCTACAAGTCCAGGAAGTGCACAGAACCCCAAATAAAAGGAATCCGAAGAGGACTACACCAAGACATCATAATTAAAATTCCAAGAGCAAAAGACAAAGAGAAAATATTAAAAGCAGCATGAGAGAAAAGGGTAGTTACCTATAAAGGAGCACCCATACGATTGTCAGCAGATTTCTCAACAGAAACCATGCAGGCCAGACGGGAATGGCAAGAAATATTCAAGGTGATGAATAGCAAGAACCTACAGCCAAAAATACTCTACCCAGCAAAGCTATCACTCAGAATCGAAGGCCAGATAAAGAGCTTCACTAATAAAAAAAAAAGCTAAAGGAGTTCATCACCGCCAAACCAGAATTATATGAATTGCTGAAGAGGGTTCTTTCGGAAGAGAAAGAAAATAAAGATAAAAATTATGAACAACAAATACATAACTATCAACAAGTGAATCTAAAAACAAAGGGAATTAAAAAACCTGATGAACAATATTAACTATTGAATATAATAGAATCATAGGTATGGAAGGGGAGTGGACTGATGATTCTCAGGGAAAAGAGGAGTGGGGGGTGTGGGAAGAGACTGAACATAAACTGTGCACCTATGGATGAGGACAATGGGGGGTGGGGAAAAGGCAGAGGGTGGGGTAGGAACCTTGTTGAGGGGGAAAAAAATGAGGAACTTTTGTAATAATATGAACAATAAAGGTTTATTAAAAAAATAATAAAAAATAAAAATAAAATTTATCACAGGTAGTACATATAGGGTTTGGTACTATCTGCAGTTTCAGGCATCCACTGGGGATCTTGAAACCTATCCTATGCAGATAAGGAGGGGGTGGGAAATGAGGTCACATACCCAGGTAGCAGGTTTGATACCTGGTTGGGGCATATACAGGAAGCAACCAATCAATGTTTGTCACTCACACCTCTCTCTCTCTCTCTCTCTCTCTCTCTCTCTCTCTCTCATATACAGGAAGCAACCAATCAATGTTTGTCACTCACACCTCTCTCTCTCTCTCTCTCTCTCTCTCTCTCTCTCTCTCTCTCTCTCAAAAGATCAATAATAAAAGCACATTTAAAAAAATTAAAAATCTGGTACAAAAAATAAAAAAACCCCAACCCCAACCCAAATGTTGTTTTTATTTATAACCTAAAATGTTTCTCACATGCAATTACTGTATGTAAGTAAAATAATTAAAACACATTTATCATACCTTTTATACACACACACACTTACCACCATTAGCAGAATATGATCTATTAACTGGAAAATGTGGAACATCTCCTTCGTTAATTAGTCTCAGATCTTGTTCTCTCTGTAGCTCCCTGATTATTCCATCAAGAATGCTCTCATCTTGGTCATTGGTTTGTTGCCCAATTACCTGTTCTACCACCTCACCATCACCTTAATGAGACCAAAGATAAAAGGCCACTAAGTTAATTATGTTTTAGTATTCCCTAAAGAGAGTAAAAAAAAACTTAATACATTTCTAGATTTTTAAAAAAAAAGAATGAAAATGAAAACAAAGCATATATCAAACAATATACTTTTAAAAGAATTTAAAAATTTTTTTTGGCATGTCAGCTTGACTTAACCAATATCCCAAAATGAAACATTATGAGGGCTTTCTTATCTTAAAAAAATTATTAAATTTATTAATTTAAAGATGAATTCTTTCTTACATGCCCTAAAAGTTGAAAGTAGAGGTTTGAGTAAGGTTTTAACAAGTTAAAACACAGATAATGAAAATATTTTGCATTTTACTTTCATGAGAATTTCCTTTCTGAAAGAAACCAAATGATGCTTACCATGCCACTTTTAAATGTTCTCTTTTGATAATAACTCAATATATTGATGATTAGGAAAAACATTCTTATGATACACTGAAATTCAATTATTACTTCTGAATAAAAACTTTATTTCTATGACCTTTTTCTTTCTCAACTACATCTTTGACCAGTTTTTCATCTTATCCTCTATTCAAATTAAATGGTATCTAATAGAGTAGCCAAGTGATCAGGAAATCATGTGTGATGAATTACAAATTTTTTAATTCAGATGTTTTAATTTTATTTCCTACTTAATATTCATGCTTTTCAAACCTTTGTTTAAAAATTGTATATAATCAAAGTAATCATCAATACTGGGTAACACCTTTTCATTGCTTTATAAATTTTTACAAGAAAGATCATAAAAAATGTGCAACATTTCACTCTATAAAGGTCAAGTCTAAATTTCCTAGTAAAAAGTTATTTGCAAGTCAATAACTCACTAGGTCATTCCTCCATATAACAAAGATATGAAAGCATTCAGGTGTGGGGGTGGTGTGGAAGAGGCAGTACACACAAGGGAAATATGCTAACTAGAAGAGCTGCTTTGATAGAGAAAAGGTTATTTCAATGTCTTATTCTACTATGCTCCCATTATGCATCACCACTGTTTCAATATCCTCCAAGATTGTTTATTATTTAAGCACTTACAATCCCCTCTTCCCAAACAATACTTTCTGTCTTTTCAAACATGAGGATAGGTAAATAGCCACTTCCCAGCTTTTGGTTTTGAAATTTACTCTTCGTAGGTCCATTAACTATGGACTCTCAAATTAAAATACCAATACTATGAGCAGTGGAATTTCATCTATTATAAAAGCTTGAGACATTAAAGTTAGCACAGGCAATCATTACTAGAAGTTAATGATATAAACAACAAGATCACACATATGTTCAGGACATTAAGAAAGCAGGTCATTCTCTGCTTGAGTATATTCTTGCCCTAATTCATTTAACTGAGTCCAGGTGAAATAAGCAATGTAAAAGTACTCTGGAGCAAGATAAAAAGTACTATGCAACTGAAACTTACTAAAGCTAAAATCCTATATAATAAAGAGCTAATATTCAAATGGCTGTCACCCCATCACAAAGTAACTGCTCAGATACTCAACCCTGGGGAGAGAGAAATGATGACCAGCCAGGCACAAATGAGCTTGTGAGAGAGGAATGGGGACCAGCCAGGCAAAAATGAGCTCGTGAGAGAGGCATAGGGACAGCCACGCAGTGGCCCAGGAGAGGGACAAGCTGCATGCCCCATGGTGCTGGGTGCCAGTGGCTGGGGCTGTAGCCCAGGAGAGGGACAAGCTGCCCTCCCCATGATCCTGGGCACCAGCGGCTGTGCCTGTGCCTGTAGCCCGGGCACCAGTGGCTTGGACTGAGGCCCAGGAGAGGGACAAGCTGCCCGCCCCAAGGTCCCAGGCACCAGCGCTTATGGCTCAGGAGCAGGACAAGACATTCTCCCTGCAGTCCCAGGCACCAGTGGCTGTGCCTGTGGCCCAGGAGAGGGAAAAGCTGCCTGCCCCGTGGTCCCAGGCATCAGCACCTGTGGCCTAGGAGCGGGACAAGCCGCCTGCTGAGACAAGGTGCCAGGGCCGCAGCTGGGGCTGCAGTCTGGTAGAGGAACAAGCCTCCCGCCCCATGGTCCTGGGTGCCAGCAGCTGCGCCTGCGCCTGCGGCCCAGGAGATGAAAAAGCCGCATGCCCCGCGGTCCTGGGAGCCAATGGCTGCACCTGAACCTGCGACCCGGGAGAGGGACAGATGGACAAGCTGCCTGCCCCATGGTCCCAGACACCTGCTCCAAGGTCCCGGGTGCCAGCGCCTGCAGCTGTGGCTGTGTCCTAGAAAATGGACAAGCCACCCGCCCCACAGTACCAGGTGCCAGCGCCTGCAGCTGCAGCCCGGGCAAAGCTGCCCACCCATGGTCCCCTCCAGTTGCAGCTGGCCCAGGTAAAGCCGTCCCGGTTACTGGGTGCCTGCAGCCAGCCAGAGGGAGGGACACCTGGGTCCTGGATGCCTGTGACCAGCCGGAGGAGGGAATCCTGGGTCCCTGGTGCAGAGCGAGACAGAGGTGGTTGGAGGTGATCAGGTCAGCAGGGGAGTAGTCAGAGGCGATCAGGCATGTAGGCAAAAGTGGTTAGGGGTGATCAGGAAGGCAGGCAGAGGGATTAGGGGTGACCAGACAGGTGAATGGTTAGGAGCCAGTGGTCCCAGATTTTGAGAGGCAGTCAGACATCACTCGACGGATCCTGGCTTGGAGAGGGTACAGGCCGGGCTGAGGGACACCCCCGTACATAAATTTCATGCACCAGGCCTCTAGTCCTATCTAATAAGGAGGGAATATGCTAACTGACCCTCACAAAGATGGTGGTGCCCACAGCCACAAGATGGTGGTGCCTAGTCCCCTCAGCCCCACTGGGGTGGCAGGCACGTGGCAAGGCCTTCAGAGTCTCCCAGTTCCCTCAGCCACCCAAGCCACCCAGGGCCGGCCCCAGGTGCAGGCAAGCCTCGGATGGCGCCCGCCCAGCTGCCCAGGGCCGCCCAAGGTTCAGGTAACCAGGCCTAGCTGAGGCTTGCGATGTCAGCAGTGGCAGCAACAGAGGAGTAATGGGGATGTCGCCTTCCCCTGATTGCCCGGCCCCCTTCCACCTCTGAGGGCCTCCACCTCCTGAGAGGGGGCAGGCCAGGCTGAGGGACACCCCCTCTAGTGCATGAATTTTCATGCATCAGGCCTCTCATATATTATAATCTGCCACAGAGTTTCACAGGATGCATATATTATAGAGAGAACAGCAGCAAGTATAACATTTTGCAAAATGTTTTAAATTTAATTTTAGAGATAACATACCATTAGCCACATATCCCAGCTGTGGTATAAGTTGTTCATCTTTACAATTTTCTCGTCCTGGTACCAGCCTTTGGAATTTTGTAGGATGAGGATTTCCATCAACATCCACCAAGAATGGGGGAGGCATGAGGTGAGGAGCTTGCTGGGTTTGTTCATCTAATACATAGTTGTTGGCATCGCGGATAAGAGGTCGATAATCCGTGTGGAAGAACATCTGGTCTGGAATCTTTATAACAGATGCTTAGTATTTATGTGCACAGGAAGTTTACAGATATAAGCACTTATTTTCACTCCTAGAGCACATGCATTTTTCAAATCAGACAATTTTTGCATTCTCTTACTTGTATATTCTTTTATTGCCATATGTTTCCTATAGGTAGAAGTGATTCAACTAGATTGTAATCCCATATTTTCTCCACAAAATCCTGCAATCTGTATTACTTTCTGGGCTTATATCATATTTCTCTTATTAGGATAAAAAGAAGTAAAGCAAAATCACAGTATATAAAATTAGGTATTTTTACTTAAGTTGTAAAAAACATATTAACCTTTATGACTATTTTTCTTATTTTTATTCAAATAAGGATGAAGTGCAATATAAACAGTGAGGCAGTAGATATCAATTTCCTAAAGACACTAAAATGTGATACAAGTGTTGAGCTGAACTCAGTGATTCTGATTTATCTTCCAACTCCAAGATTCTAAAATCTATTTCAAATTCACAGCTAATAAAATATAAGGAACTGATAAAGTCAGTTTCTAAAGTATTTTAACAAGATCAATAATAAAGTAGTCAAGCAAGAAAATAAATGTTTTATCACCAGCTGTTTATCCCCAATTTATGATAAATACAGGATGCAATCTTATACAGTTGTCCTCACCTGAAAGGTAGTACAGAGAATATGTTTTAAGTAAAAGGATTTTCTAATGAATTTTTATATCTTCATCACCCTGTATACTATATCTTAATCACTATTAAGTCTTATATTTTACCAAGAAAGGTAACTTAGTTATTTTATATCTATTAACACACAATGATGCTTATTAAATGAAGACTTCAAAGAAAATTTATAAATGATACAAGCTAAAACTGAAGTCTTTAACAAAACTCAAATATACTAACCTTTTCGTAGTATTTACTGCATCCAAAACCAAAAAGCAGCAAATGCCCATGAGAATCTGTGCAGGCAAAATGGTTTCCATCTGGTGAAAATTTACAATCAAACACTGCACCATGGCCTTGGCCTTCAATCTGAAATTTAGAGGAATAATTTTAAATCATCTTAAGAGGTAATTTTCAAATAATAAGTAGGCAATAGCTTTTGCTTGCTACTATATTGAATTCTGTGATGCATCAACATTACAATGTACTTTCTGGCTTCTGTAGCCAGAATCCTAATGGAAACAGTAAGCTCTAAAGGAAATTAGGGAGAATAAAAATACAGTGTGTGGTATCAAATATGATTAGCAATGCCATATTTCAAATAGTACTAAATGAGTGACTGAGGGGACTAAAAGCATCTAAACACAACCACATTGACAAAGGTAATATCTCAGCAAAGTTAAAATATTACCTTTACATCTTAAATTGTAATGCAAGTCTTAAAATAACCATCCTAAAATTAAAGCACACAAATCAATCTACACTATTAAAAGAGAAACATACAAATTGACCATCACTCCACTACACCCACAAGCCACACCCACCAGCCAATCAGGAATGATTATGCAAATTAACCCAACCAAAGATGGCAGCTGGCCACGGAGCTGGAGCAAGTAGAAGGCTTGGGTTGTCCTGGCAATTGAGAAAGCCAAGCTTCCAGCCTACCCTGGCCTCTGCTTAAGGCTACAAAGTTTCAATTACAGAAGATAAATAAATCTCTACAAAAATGGCAGCAGCCACAGAGCTGGAGCTGAACAGGAGGCTTGGGTTGCCCCTGGTGAGAGAGGAAGCCAAGCTTTTCACCCACTCTGGCCTCCACTCAAGGCTAAAAAGTTTCAATTAAGGAAGATAAATAAATCCTAGATCCTTGCTTCCGGCCGGCCCTGGCCTCTACTCAAGGAGGCGCTGAAGGAAAAAAAAGGAGGGGCTGGGACCTCAGGTTGCTGGGGTGTGATCAGGCCAGGATGGGATGGCAGGGGCCATTGGGGGTAAGCAGACCAGCAGGGGGGCCAGTTGGGGGTGAGCAGGCTGTCAGTGGGGGTCAGTTGGAGGTGATCAGGATAGTGTGTGGGGGGGTTGGAGTGAGCAGGCCAGCAGGGGGGCAGTTGGGGGATGAGCAGGCTGAGAGGGGGGTGAAGCAGGCGGGCAGCGGGGGGCAGTTGGTTAGGGGCAGGCAGAGTGGTTAGGGGCAATCAGACAGGCAGGGAGGTGAGCAGCTGGAACCAGCAGTCCCGGATTGTGAGAGGGATGTCCGGGCCACTAGTTTTATTAATAAAAGACATGCTATTATCAATGCCCTGGATTTGTTTAAAGCCTATAAAAGGGAGCTCAAAGGGTAACAATTCAGAAATGTTTAAGCACAATGCTTCTTCAGAGAAGGGCACTGAATATGTAGGATATGAGTAGTCCCATAGGTGTTGATTCTATTGGGAGAAGAGATAGCTCACCAGATTTTAACAAGATTTGTGCAAAATATATATATTAAGAGAATTCATATCTCCAATGCTACATTTGCCAAACAACTCCCTGAATACTACCTAAGCCATATGGGGTTCAACAGAAGCATATAAAATATAGTCAACTGTTGTGATTAGTAAATTAGGATTATAGCTTAAGCATTAACCTTTTTGTGAGTTTGGTTAGTGTCAGCTCCAAAAAATCATTATATTTGAGTTTCAAGAGTTTAGGGCTGGGGACCAGAATTTGGTAAAATTCTGGTCACCATGAAAACAGAGTCACCCTGAAAGGTATAATTCTCTATTGGCCTTACACTTAGGTCTTGAATGATTTTCTGTGGATTTAAAACAGGTCACATGAGGTTCTTTGGTACTAAATATACTTTAATTACCAAGTTGTCATAAAAGAGAAACCTGTTGTAATATGAAATAAGCACAATTTTTTCTTACCATGTTAAAATAATTCCGAATTTTGGTCCCCCGGTCAAGGTCCCAAATGAAAATATTCCCATCATGGCCCGCTGAAAGTATGATCCTTTGATCAAATGGATGTGCTTCTAAAACAAATACTTCATCATCGTGTCCCTGTGATAAAATCAATATTAAATATGAACAGCAACCCTAAGCGTCTGGTTTATTTGGTCAAAAGATCTCCAGAGTATGCTATCAATCTGATTCAGATTAATTTATCCCCATCAATTTAGCAGCATTTACTACATGGACACTACAATGAATACTTAGGTAAGATTTCCTTATACGTTTTAGTACTGATTTCATAAGGTATTCAATAGACAAAATAACTGAAAAAGTATTTAATATATAGTTCAAAACAGTTACAGCTCATTAACCAGGGCCCTGAAGTGGAATTAGTATTTCTAGGACTCTGTTATTTAAAAGGCCATAATAAATGTAACAAACAGAATCATTTGTCAATACTCAGTTATGCCACAGTGATAACGGACAAACCTTCATTGTTCTTCATTGACTCCTACAGTATACCCAAAGTCATTCTTATCTCCAATCCAATCTATTCTGAAACCAGACTTCTATGATATTTTTCAAAAGTAATAATTCATATTAATACTTTTGCTTTTAAATTATTTAATGCTTATAATAGTCTTTGGGGCGATCTCACAAGACCTTGAATGGTTTGACCCCTGTCCATTTCTTAATTTCTATCTAGTGACATTCTATTTATGTTTTCTGTGCTCCAGTCAAAAATTGGCTTTCTTTCAACTCCTTTCTACCTCAGGACATTTGTACATGCTTTTTCCTCCTCTGTAAGGACCTCGAACCTCTTCCCATATGTAATTTATCAAGTATTTATTGATCTCTTACCATGTTGAGAAAGAAAGTAAACAAGATAAATATCAGATAGTGATAAACACTATGATTAAAATAAAGTAAGCAGAGGCCAATCCAGATTGTTAGATCAGGGAAGGCCTTGTCAAGGAGGTGACACTTAGGCTAAGACCTGGGTAATTTCTATCTACCTTTCAAATCTTAACTCAAGCTTCACTTCCTCAGGAAACTTGCTCTTAACCTCCCAGATCAGGTTCTGTCAACTTATTAGAAACTTGCCTTTTATTTTGCACCTCTCATTTTTAGCATTTATTTGATTAATTTTTTTCTCAGACTATAAACTCATTTATTACTAACACCTAACTCAGTGGTTGGCACATAGGAGTTGCTCAGTATTTGCTGAATGGAAGAACTTTATACTCCACTAAGACACTGATTAAAAACTGTTAACACAGAAAATAAAGCTCTTTACAAAAACTAAATTTGACTGTTATAAGGACTGAAAGTAATCTGTTCTAAAATTTCTTTAGTAAAATTCACAGAAAACAGATAACCTGAGTCAGCCCATGGTAAGAGTACAACTAAACAGAACTCTAAATTAAGGTACTTATCAAGTCAGAATTTTACATGGATGTATAAAATCAATGGCTTTAACATGGCCTTTGAAATTTAGAGATATAGACTTGTGCTGTCTAATAATGTAGTTTTAGTCACATATGGCTATTAAGCATTTGCAATATGGCTAGTCTAAATTGAGATATTCTCTAAGTGTAAAACCACACAGTTAATTCAAAGATTTAGTGTGAAAAAAAGAATGCAAAATATTTTATTAAGCCCAGCTGGAGTGGTTCAATGGTTAGTGCTGACCTATGACCCAGGAGGTCACGGTTCGATTCCTGGTTCGGGGCACATACCAGGGTTGAAGACTTGATCCTTAGTATGGGGTGTGCAGGAGGCAGCTAATCAATGATTCTCATTATTGATGTTTCTATCTCTCCCTTTCTCTTCCAATCTGAACACAATAAAAATATATTTAAAAATATATATTTCATTAATAATTTTATATTACTTATATGTTGAAATGCTACTATCCTGTTTCCCTGAAAATAAGACAGTGTCTTATATTAATTTTTGCTCCCAAAGATGCGCTAGGTCTTATTTTCAGGGGATGTCTTATTTTTCCATGAAGAAGAATACGGTACACATTTATTGTTAAATGAAAATAAAGGAAATTTATTACCTGTATACAGTACAGTAGTACGGTAGTTGTCAACACAAACCAGACAAACTGTGAATCCTACAGTATCAAGAATTTACTCATTTATTCAATGACAATCATGTCATCATCTTCTGGAACATCATCATAACAATCCAATTCCTGAATTTCCTAGTGAATTTCTTGTGACTCCATTTCTTTCAGAATCAGTGGACCAAATCTCTCATGTTTACTCTAGGGGGGGGGGACTTATTTTCGGGGGATGCCTTATATTTCACTCAGAAGGAAACCTGTAAGTAGGTCTTATTTTCAGATGATGTCTTATTTTCAGGGAAACACGGTAGTTTGGATATACTAGGTTAAATAAAATCCTATATAATAAAAGGCTAATATGCAAATCGACCTAACAGTGGAATGACCAGTCTCTATGATGTGCACTGACCATCATGGGATAGATGCTCAACACAGGAACTGTTCCCTGGTGGTCAGTGCGCTCCCACAGGGAGAGCACTGCTCAGCCAGAAGCCCTGAGCCGGTGGTGGTGGGAGTTTCTCCTGCCTCTGAAGCAGTGCTAAGCCATCAGTCGGACATCCCGCAAGGACTCTGGGACTGTGAGAGGGCGCAGGTCAGGCTGAGGGATCCCCCCCGCATCTACACAAATTTTGTGCAGTGGGCCTCTAGTATATTATTAAAATTAATTTCACCTGCTACATTTTTTCTTTTTATTGTGGGCTGCTAGAAAAATTAATATTACATATGTGGCTCATTATATTTCTATTAGAGTGTGCCAACATAGACAAACATTTCCTAATAAAGAATCAAGCAAGCATCCTGGCTGATGTAGCTCAGTAGTTGAGCATCAACTCATGAACCATGAGGTCACAGTTCAATTCCTGGTCAGGACATCTGCCTGGGTTGCCGGCTTGATCCCTGGCATTCAGGAGGCAGCTGATCAATGGTTCTCTCTTATCACTGATTTTTCTATCCCTCTCTCCCTCCCTTCCTCTCTCTGAAATTAACAAAAAACATATTTAAAAAATAATCAAGCAAACAGTAAAAGATTTTCCATACATATTAATAGAAACTTAGGGAACAGAGAATGCCAGAATGAGATAAGCATTGGCTTATAGATACAAGGAAGAAATTCCACTAAATAGTGTTAAGGTTTTATTTAGGAAAGAGAACTTGGGAGGTATATAAAAGATAAACTGGAAATCTACCCAAAATTAAACAAATCTTTGGAAAGCTAATAGGCATTAGATAAGATTATCTCAAAAAGGATTCAGCCGAAACTGGTTTGGCTCAGTGGATAGAGCATCGGCCTGCAGACTGAAAGGTCCCAGATTCGATTCCGGTCAAGGGCATGTACCTTGGTTGCGGGCACATTCCCAGTAGGGGGTGTGCAAGAGACAGCTGATTAATGTTTCTCTCTCATCGATGTTTCTAACTCTCTATCCCTCTCTCTTCCTCTCTATAAAAAAATCAATAAAATATATTTTAAAAAATAAAAAAAAGGATTCAATAAGGCACACCAAAAAAGACATATTTTTTGCTCATCTAACAAAAAATAGATATAACTTTGATTCATTCACACTGTGGCTATTGTTGTGTTGTCATTTTTTAATTTGACAATCTAAGGGAAAAGAGGTCAGTGACCCGGACTAAAAAATCAGGCTTTGAAAATTCTTGTGGCACACCAACGTACTGCAGCACACAGGTTGAAAGTCGCTGATATAAACCATAGGACAAACACTTGGCCCTTCCTCTTAAAATACTTATGAATCAATAATTGAATTTAACTTGATGTCAACTTGACCTATCAAGCATCAAGCACACTCATGTAATTTCCGTTATTAATCTTATCAATTTTCAAAATACAAGTATTACATACAGCCTTTTACTATGACAAATACATTTTTTTTCTTTTTAAAGAAAAAGAAGCCCTAGCCAATTGGCTCAGTCAGCCTGTGGGTTCGACTCCAGTCAAGAGCACAAAGCTTGGTTGCAGGTTCAGTCTTTGCCCAGGTCAGGGCCCCGTGCAGGAGGCAACCAATTGAAGTGTCTCTCTAAAATAGATGTTTCTATCTCTCGTCTCCCTTTCCCTTCCACTCTCTCTCAAATTCAATGGGAAAAAATATCTTTGGATAAGGATTAACAAAGAAAAAAAAAAGAGGAAAAGACACATTTTTCTCCAACTTCCTCTTACTTCCATTTCTTACATAAACTAATCCATGAAGGTAGAATATATAAGATATCCTTGTCAAAATAAAGTTAGTTCTACCCCTAAGATAGTAACAACAAAAAGTCCCAACTCATGCCAGAAACAAAATAACTTATATATCCTTGGCTGCCTACAATAACATAACAGATAAATAAATACCAGACTTGGAAAGGATCTTGAAAATTTTCATAACTGCTTTGAACAGCTATAAAATATGTCATCACTATTTTGCAGATATGTAAACATAGGTACCTCACATAATTACTTCTCTAATGGATAGTAAGTCATAGAAAAGTAAACTGGAACATAAATTTCCTGTCTTCTAGAATGCCCTTTTTGACCATTTTAATTATTCTAAAAATAGAATACTTACGGATAATGTATGAAGAAGTTGCCCTGTGAAAGAATTCCATACTTTCAAAAGGAAATTGTTCACTGCAGTAATAATTGTTGTGTCATAGCGATCCCAGGCTACCATAGTCACCTTAAGTTTAGTGACCTTGTCTTCCCCAGAAGGCAAGTTATTCCTAAACAAAATAATTTGCAGTATTCAAACATTGTAAATTTTTAACAAAAGTGCAACTAACATAGTAAATATATCAAAAAATATCTTCAGGAGTATGCAAATTTTTGGATATAAATTATAAAACATACATTTAAGTACTGATGAAATAAAATAAAAATACCTACATAGGCCAATATCAATAGCTTATTTTAGGGAGGAAAAAAGGACACAAGTGGCAAAAATTTTGCATGTAGTTACATAACAACAAAAAAGTGAAATTAAAAAGAAATCTACAAGAAAACATATATGGACACTTTATTCCCTTAAATATTAAATTTTGTGAAACTAATAGATCATATACAAGAGCAGAAAGAGATTTTGGAATTTTTGGTTTAATTGAATATGACATTATCAGTAGCTGGCTATAACTATATACAGTCAGTTCTATACTGTTATAAATGGAAAATATAATTTCAGTCATATACTACAGAGGTAAATATATCTTTCAATCAATAGTGAATATAAGGAAAAAGATGCTGATTAAGTGTAATTATAATGTTGAGTAGGAATGCTAACAATAAGAAAAATTCTAAAGGTATCCTTAGTAAGTTAAGGAAATAAATATATGATGACATACAATAGGGATAACCTCAAATTGTATACATACTTTAACAGCTGATAGCTGTAGATTCACTTACATTTTGAAAATGAAATGTATTTTTATAAAGACTGCCTTCAACACACATTTTTTGGGGGACACCCTGTATATGACGTATAGAAAACTAAGGCAAAGAATAACTCCATGGGCATTAGCAGGTCATAGTGATCACAAGAGTTCAGAATTTTAAACGAGTTAGCAATATTTCTATCATCCAGTATGTTAATCAAAAGCCAAAGGCAATTTATTTAGAAACAAAGTATAGATGTAAATTTCACACCTACCAAATAACTCTAAACTATTTACTAATCTAAAAAGATATTTTACTTTCATTATTAAGTATAATTCAATAATGTAAGATATTATGCCTTCTGAAAACTAATGTAATATCTCACATCCAAACTTACCCAGTCATTTTAGTAGCCATATCTAGCACTATACTCTTCCATTCTTGTTGCTGATATTGCCAAATTCTTGCTGTTCCATCTCTGCTACCACTAACAAATCTTAAACTGCAAAGAAACAGTAAAAATACCATTATTACTTCCCTGCAAAAAGGAAATCACTTTTTTTGCTAATCATAAAAGTAATACTTTCATCCACATATACTACTGGGGAGAACAAAAATGGTGTACTTTAAAAAAACAAGTTGGTAGTTCCTCAAAAGGATAAACAAGTTACTGCATGAACTAGCAAGTCTACCCCCAGGTATATATCCAAAGGAAATGAAAACAGCCCACAAATATTTGTGGCATTATTCATAACAGGCCAAGAAGTGGCACCAACCCAAATGTCCATCAACTGATAAATGGATCAATTGTGGTATATCCATACATTCAAATAATATTCATCAATAAAAAGGAAAGAAATAATGATAAATGCTGCAACATGGATGAATATTGAAAACATTATGCTAAGTGAAAGAAGTCAGTCACACAATATTCCACTTATGAAATGTCCAGAATGGGCAAATCTAGAGACAAAAAGTAAATAATGGTTGACCAGAGCTGAGAGTGGGGGTGTAAAAGGATTGTAGATTGAGAGCTAAAAGTTCTGAGACTTCTTTTTGAGGCAAAATGTTCTAAAATTGATTATGTTGACTGCTGCACAATTCTATGAATATACTAAAAACCATTGAACTTTGTTAGGTGGATCAAGCCTGCAGGGGAGGGCAGTTAGGGGTGACCAGGCCTATAGGGGAGGGCAGTTGGGGGGGACCCAGACCTGCAGGGGAGGGCAGTTAGGGGCAAACAGGCTGGCAGGGGAGCAGTTAGGCATCAATAAGGCTGGCAGGGGAGTGGTTAGGGGGTGATCAAACTGGCAGGCAGAAGTGGTTAGGAGCAATCAGGAAGGCAGGCAGGCGAGAAGTTAGGAGCCAACAGTCCTGGATTGTGAGAGGGAGATTCCAAATTGGAGAGGGTGCAGGCTGGGCTGAAGGACCTTCACTGGGCCTCTAGTACTACATAAATGAGCGAGATCATGTCCTATTTATCTTTCCCTGACTGCCTTATTTCGCTTAGCATAATGCTCTCTAGTTCCATCCATGCTGTTGTAAATGGTAAGAATTCCTTCTTTTTTTAATGCAGCATAGCATTCGATTGTGTAGATGTACCACAGTTTTTTAATCTACTCATCTGCTGATGGGCACTTAGGCTGTTTTCAAATCTTAGCTATTGTAAATTGTGCTGCTATGAACTTAGGGGTGCTTATATCCTTTCTGATTGGTATTTCTACTTTCTTGGGATATATTCCTAGAAGTGGGATCACTTGGTCAACTGGGAGTTCCATTTTTAGTTTTTTGAGGAAACTCCATCTCCATACTGTTTTCCACAGTGACTGCACCAGTCTGCATTCCCACCAGCAGTGAGCAAGGGTTCCTTTTTCTCCACATCTTCCCCAGCACTAGTCATTGGTCAATGATAGCCATTCTGACATGTAGCCATTCTGAGATCGCCCTCAACTCCCCTTCATTGAAGGCCTGGTCCCTCCCAACTGCTCTCTCCTGCTGGCCTGATCACCTACAACTGTCTTCCCTTGCAGGCCTGGTCCCTCCCAACTGCCTTCCCCTGTTGGCCATCTTGTGGCCATCTTGTGTCCACCTGGGGTCAGCCATCTTTGACCACATGGGGGCAGCCATCTTGTGTATTGGAAAGATGGTTAATTTGCATATAAGTCTTTTATTAGATAGGATAGAGGCCTGGTGCATGGGCGGGGGCCAGCCTGTTTGCCTTGAAGGGTGTACTGGATCAGGGTGGGGGGTTCCTTTGGAGTGTGGGGTGGCCTTGGCGAGGGTCCTGTGATGGTTTGCAGGCCAACCACACCCCCTGGTGACCTAAGAAGAGGCCCTGGTATCTAGGATTTATTTATCTTCTATAATTGAAACTCTGTAGCCTGGAGCAGAGCCAAGCCTTCTGCTTGCTCTGTGTCTGCAGCAATTTCTGTTGGGAATTATTTATCTTCTATAATTATAACTTTGTAGCCTTAAGTGGAGGCCTGGGTTGGCCAGGGTATGCGGAAAGTTTGGTTTCCTCCATCGCCAGGGAAACCCAAGCCACCCTCCTGCTCTCTTCATGACTGCAGCCATCTTGGTTGGGTTAATTTGCATACTCGCTCCTGATTGGCTAATGGGTGTGGGTTGTGGGTGTAGCAGAGCAATGGCTAATTTGCATATTGCTCTTTTATTAGATAGTATAATGAACAACATAAACCGATGAACAAAAGCAGATTCTAGATTCAGAGAAGCAATGATCAGATGCTCAAACCTCAGGGGGAAGGTAGGAGAGGGTGAGGTAAGGGGGAGAGGTCAACCAAAGGACTTGTATGCATGCATATAAGCCTAAGCAATGTACACCGACAACAGGGGGGGGGGGGTGAGGGCATGAGTGGGGAGGTGGGGGGGTGTCAATAGGGGAGATGAGGACACATATGTAATACCTTAATCAATAAAGAAATTTAAAAAAAGAGAGTTTCTCCTTTAAGATAAAATGCAAGGAATTTAAAAATTCAGATTCTTTTAGCATGAAAAAGTTATAATAAAACAATTCTTCAAGTGTATAACTAAATATAGTGCGCTAAACCAACCTAAGAAATCATTTGAATGTTTTTTTCATTGCTAATACTCTATAGGTGTCCTTCTTTGTAGACCATCATTATTTACTCTTACATTTAACAATTTTCAAGATAATAATAATCACCTACTGTCCAAAAACAGTTAAAAATAAAACATGGTGATCCACAAAATGTCCTTAGAGAAATATAGGGATACAAGTTATGTTAAGTGACTATATTTTTTAATCTATTGTCAGTCAATTTTTAGTCCAGGGAAGATTATCACCTTTTCAGGATCAGACATTTGAAAGGGTACACAAATACCTGTACATAATTTCTGAGTTTAAAGACAGAAAATATTTAACATATGAATAGTAGATACAATTAGTGACACATATATTCAGCAGGACATGAGGGAGTTAAAATCTGGAGAAGTCAAGAAAGGTTTCAGGTAGGGCATGAATCTTAAAAGGAAAACAAAACTTAAAGAAGAAACAGGAGAGAGAGGGGAAAAAAGAGGTAAGGAGAATGGAAGGGAGAGGATGGATGTAGGAGGGTAGAAGTGAAGTGCAGGTAAATGATAATTCTGGATAAGAATGGTGTGAGGTAAAATATAAAGAAACAATGGATGATGAAATATATGTGGGATATAATAAGAACAATGATTAAATCAATTAAGGGGATTTAAAAACTTATATGGGAATTAGAGGTCCAGTGCATGTAAATTCATGTACTGGAGAGGGATTCCCTCAGCCTGGCCTACCCTCTCTCAAGGTGTGGGAGCCCTCAGGGCAGGAAGCAACCCAGCGATCAGGAGAAGGAGATGCCCCATCACACCTCTGCTGCTGCCACTACCTGCAGCGAAAGCCTCGGCCGGCCCTGGACAGCTGGGTAGTCACCATCTGAGGCTTGCCTGCACCTCGGGCCGGCCCTGGGCAGCTGGGGAGCTGGGGGATTCCAGAGGCTTGCCATGCACCTGCTGCCCCGACAGGGCTGAGGGGACTGGGTGCCTCCGTCTTATGGCTGTGGGTGCCACTATCTTTGCGATGGTATGAGGGTCAATTAGAATATTTCCTCTTTACTAGTTAGAATAAGAGATGAATTAAGAATGTAGGTCTAAGTGCAGTTGTAGAGAGTTCTGAATGCCAGGCTAAGACACTGAACTCTATTTTACAGACCAAGAAGTAACACTAAAATTTTCTGAGAACATCAATGCTCATCTGGCAGAAATGGACAGGATGTATTTAGAAGGGAGAAGAAAACCGATGGGAAAAGATCAAATAATGAAATCCTGACTAAGGCAGGGGAAAACACAAATGGAAAAAGAGAAATAAACAAAGATAAATAATTCAGAAAGAAAGCAATGATAGCCTATTTGACTACTTGAATAGGAGTTTAGAAGAGATGGGATAAGGATGTCATCAGAGATAGACAAAGGCTTTCAGCCTAAGTGACTGGACAGAAATAAAGTACAGAAATAAGAAGTTGAAGTAGCTAATTCTGAGTGAATGGAGACAAAATATATCAAACAACTGTTTACAAAGATAGTTACCTGTCTCCATTGTTACAGAATTGAACAGCAACAACTTTGTCCTAAGATACAAAAAAAACCCAAAAAACAAATTTCTATTAGAACTAATTTATTTATAACATGCATAAAACACTCTTCCCTTCAAATTCACAATCAAAAACATCAGGGAGTAGATTTTTTAATGCTATAATTTTCTTAACTCAAATTTTACTTAAAAGGCTGAAACAATGCATTAACTACAGAGTAGTAATTTGAGACAAACCAGACATATGCAAATATGTTTCTAAACAATAATCTCAAGAGACAGATAGTTCTGACTAGGTATTAAGTTTATTATGCCCCCCATAATAAAACAGCACACTAATTGAAAATACCACCTTAAAGTAACTAATATAATAGTAGTTGAATGAAATTTCCCACTTAACTCTTTCTTAAGTTTCAGAAAACATATCAGTCATTTCCTATTTCTCACACAGTTTAATTATTTTACAATGGAGTTGCATGACAGTCTTTAGGTATTATAGTTCACATATTGCTATTTGAATCTTCTTTGAATATAATGTGTATTGAGATGAGAAGATTAAAGTATAAACCAAACCATTTGTTTTCCGTCTCTTTATTCCTTGATGATAAAGCTAAAATGTACCCTCAAATATTGTACACATTTTCAAAAACCATTCATTCGAACTAAATTGTTAAAAAGTTCAGATAGTAAATACCTTTATATTTCATTATTTTTAAAAATTATTAAATTGTCTTTCTATGTTCAGAGGTATCTGTGATTCACACTGTTCCATGACTTCACTGTAGTATTTATCTCTCAGATTCTGGATTATCACTACCAGCTGCAATAATTAACCTTAGATGTTTTGAAAAGAAAGACATCTTTTTTTCCAATGACTAACAGCCACCACTAATTTCAACAGAGAATGCTTTATGTTTTCTAACTTTTTTTCTGAGCTGGGTCCCTGCAAAAATAATTTTTCTTCTTCTCTTCCCCAAACCCCGATTCATTTACTACCTCTTTCTAGCATTTGGAAAACAATCAAGAAGCTAAAATCACTAAAAAGTATTTTTTCTAAGTAATATTTAATGTCTTTTAGTAAGTATGTAGACATTAAAGTAACAAACAGCTTATAGTTAATAAAACACAGCAGGTGAAATGAGTGTTTTCATAAATTATCACTGCAATATATATTTTTTCTTTTTTCTTATAGTCAAATAAAAATTATATTAAATATTATAACCATACTAAATCCAAATTTTCACATTGATCTTCATTATTGAAGGGACATCTTACCATATAGATTTAAGCACCAATCTATATTAAATTAGAGTACAGACCAGAAAAGAAATAAAACCAACTTTCTAGGGTTGCTAAAAAAGAAAGCAACATAGTTTTTCATTGTTTTCTTACCGTATGTGACTCTAACTCAGCAATTTTCTCAGGAATCTCAGAACCCAAATAATATATTCTGATCACATGGTCAGTACTACCTGTTGTAATGAACATACCACCTGGAGGATTAAAAAACAAATATTATACCAAAGAACTTAAAAAACCCTCTGATTGCTTTCTTATTTATATGCTAATTTACAATAATGAAATGGCTTCAACATAAGGTTATCTCCTAATGGTTAAAGATATAGTAATGTTTCAGAGAAAAATAAATAAAATTCAAAAAACAGAGAAATATTTAAAATACAACTATACCATTAACTAAATTAAAAAATCTACCAACTTGCCCAGCCGGCTCAGCAATTGAGCATCAACCTATGAACCAGGAGGTCACGGTTCTATTCCTGCTCATGGCACATGCATGGTTGCAAGCTCAAACCACACTACACTGTGTGCAGGAGGCAGCCTACCAATTATTCTGATCATTGATGTTTCTATCTCTCTCTCCCTCTCCCCCTCTCTGAAATCAATAAGAACATATATATTTTAATTAATTTCAGAGAGGAGCGGGGGGAGAGAGAGATAGAAACATCAATGATGAGAGAGAATCATTGATTGGTTGCCCCCTACTGGGGATAGAGCCCGAAACCCGGGCATATGCACTTGACCGGAATCGACCTAGGAACTAGGGCAATGCTCTAGCCACTGAACCAAACCCACTAAGGCAGAACATTTTTTTTTTAAATCCACCAACTGTATACTAAATAAAGGACTTTGGATCATAAACATAAAAGGTCACAGCCTCAAAGAATTCTTTATATTTAACATAAACATAAAAGTATTCATTAGATACTATAGTATCTACAATTCTCTTTATAGTATAGAGGCCACAGTGGTGTCGAGTACAAAAACTCAATTTTCAGATGGTGAAAAACTTCTGGAGATAGATGATGGTGGTCATGCATACAATATAATGTGAGTATACTTAATGCCATAGAACTGTATAATGGGTATTAAATTGGTAAATTTTACATTATATTTTATCACAATGAGAAAAAGGTTAACTAGCTTACAATTCTTAGCAGTAGATAAGCACTGTCTATAGACTGTAAAAATGTCTTTTATATGGAGCTACAGTATATGTTTTCTGAAAAGTCTGGGCAGGATTTTAGTATGAATTTGGGGGTAAAAAGGGTTTGTTTTTACCAACTAAGTTCTGCATTATATAAAAACTTATCACTTACAACTAAGAAAAAAAACTCCAAAGGTATCACATGTTAAGAGTCCATAAGGGTCCACCTATTAAGAAATATGGTTCACATTTTTGGCGTGACTATATTAACACTCAAACACATGCATTTTTTTCTGAACAAAATTGAAAAATATATCTTTCCTAAGTGAATCATTTAATATTTTGGGTACTTAAAACATTCAATTTTCATGCATACCAGAACTGAAAGATGAACAAGATATCTGAACTCCAGGTCTGGATCTCTCAGTAAATTTAACTGGGCGATCTCTAAGAGAAAAGAAAGATGTTTTTGTTTTGTTTTTCATCATGTTCATTTAATGTACAAGAATCTTAGCACATTGGATACTGACAGATTTAGCATTAATATTATTGAAACCACAAAATAGAAGTAGTTGATAAGTACTAGTCATTCAGGTTAAAAATGCATTTAACCTTATAAATACACTTTATGATACCAGTATTACTATCATAGCTTTACAAATATATTACCGTATTACTTACTATTACCATTACAATTACAATTTCAAACTCTTCTTACCCGAATAAGAAATGAAAGTCATTACCAAAATTTTATGTATAGTCTCCTCAATATTGAATTCATAAGAATTTTATTCTAAAATTTCTAACATCCACCTGAAGTAAGTGTGAATGTGTATACACACACATTCACGCATATATTTATATACTTAAATAGATGAACTACTAAGAATCTTTCAAGGTAATAAAAATGAAAGCACTTGACTTTTTACCAAATTTGTAACCCAAATGTGAACTTACCTAAATTTCATTGTTTTTACATGCCATTGCCAGAAACAGATTGTTCCATCAGCACCAGTAGAAGTGAGGTATCTAGTTGTGCCTTTAGTTGATGGACAAAACTAAAAAAAACAAATTTTAATTCAATTAAAGCTTTCATCTTCAAACTTTTTTTTTAAACACAGTATGTTCTAAAATTGTAACTACTTTAACAAATTACTTTAAATAAATTCACGAGAATTTCAGTTTCAATAAATTATTTAAATATCATACATGAATGCATACCTTACAAAAATGCAAAAAAAAAAAAAGTTGAAGAAAAAAATCAGTCACTGAATTTAGGATAATTTTAGATCTAAAAATAATTATTTAAAAATTATTCAACATCACTCTTTAAGTTTATTACTTCAATACTTTTTTAAAATTCTCACCCGAAGATATATTTTTTGTTAAACTGATTTTAGAGGAAAAGGGGGAAAGAGAGGGAGAGACCGGGAAAGAGAGGGAGAGAGAGGGGAGGGAGAGGGTGAGACAAGGTGGGGGGGGGAGAGACAGAGAGAGAGAGAGAGAGAGAGAGAGAGAGAGAGAGAGAGAGATATTGCCTCCCACCCTTTCCTCAACCTGGAATCTAAACTGGAACCTTGGTATGTGCCCTGACAAGGAATCGAAACGCCTTATGGTGTATGGCATGATGCTCCAACAAACTGAGCCACCCAGTTAGGGCTACTTCAATACTTTCATTGGAGAAAAAAACTCAAAAGTCATTACTAGTTAAACCATTACAAATCTGCTAAATATATGCTTATAGAGCAATAATTATGAAACTTTTAGTTCCATATGAATAGGGCATCAGAAGTAAATCTATAATCAATGATTAGGTAGCTAACATCCAAATATTTGAGTTTTTTTTTTAATAGTTTAAACATTTACTTCAATGAAGTACAATGTCAATTTAGTCCTTTTTAAATTTAAATCATTTCTATTTTTTTATGGATAATGTAAACTAGATGAAATTTGTGTTCATATCACTGTGGGGGAAATAGATTAAACAATATATTTAAGTTGCCTATTTAAAGTATGGCTTCTACCCTAGGTGGACCATTTATCATGTAGAATTCTCAAGCTCTAATTCTCAATATTTTACATAACCTCAAAAAAAAAAATCACAAAGAGAAGCGCCACCAGTTTTATGATGTCTGGAACACAGGATAAAAGTTAAAAAATCAAACTGCAATCTCTACAATGCCTGTGAGTTTTTAAAATCCCAAACAGATATAAATATACACCTTACACTGAAATGACAACTAAGGATCAACATGCATAGAGTTTAAATAAATCCTGAATTCAAATATTAAAAAATGATCATTATAGATATTAGAAATCATTTCTTTAGTTTTCTCTTTTGGAAGCATAGAACTTCAAATGACTAGAGTTTAAACCAAATAAAAATTACCAATTAACATTATCCATTAACAGTTGATGCACCGTTAAAGAAACCAATACAGAAGTAGCATGTTTATATCTTCACTTCTGAGATAGAAAAGCTTCTATTAGAAAGCTTAATCCACAGTGTTTATTTTGCTTGTTTGTTTTTTGTTTTTATTTTTTTAATTAAGGTATTATATGTGTACATATCTTACCATTGCCTCCCAACACTTAATCCACAGTGTTTAACAGGAATCTATAAATTACAGCCAACACACCAAATTAAAATTGATGTCTGTTTCTGTAAATAAAGTTTTATTGGAATACATCAACTTACAGTGTCTATGGCTGTTTTTTCACCCCAACAACAATTTAATTGCAACAGAGATAATATGCCCTGCAAAGCCTAAAATATTTATTAATTGACAATAAATTTGCTGATCTCTGATATATAGGTAAGAAACAATTAAGTATGAAAAAGTATAATTTTATTAAGTTTCAAGAAACACTAAAAAATTTATTATTCCCATTATATTTAAACTGCTTCATCAAACACAAAGGGTGATATAGTCCATTAATGTACCTTAACTGGATTGTTTTTAAATGAGAAATCATGTTAGAGATTATACAAATAAGACACTTATATGTTTGTTTCTGAATACAAATACATAGTGATAGATGAAAATTTGGGAAATATAGAAAAACAGAATAAAAGCTAATTATAATCCCATCACCTAGAAACAACCACTACTAACATCATACCATTTTAGGTATTTATATTTTTTAGAAAAAGAAACTGGAAGGATAATACAGCATAATGTTAACAGAGACAATTAGAAAAGAATCAATAAAGCATATAGAATGCATGCTAAATGTTGATCATTAGTATGGACAAAAATGAAACTATGTGGTGATACACAATGGGGAGGTGACAATTTAAAATTTCAGAGTAGTAAGGTGGTCAGAGAAGATCTCTCTAACATAACATTTGCACAAAGAGCTTACATATTGAAGGAACAAGCCATGTTTGAATATTCATTCAAGACTATTCCAAAGCCATGAAGAGTAAAACAAAGGCAGGAGCGTAGCTAGGGAAGTCTAAAAAGCAGAGAGGAGCCCTAGCTGGTTTGGCTCAGTAGATAAAGCATCGGACTAAGGACAAGGGGTCCCAGGTTTGATTCCAGTCAAGGGTACGTACCTTGGGTGCAGTCGCCTCTCCGGCCAAGGCCTTGGTTAGGGAATGTGCAGGGGGCAGCCAAATCGATGTGAACACATCGATATTTCTCTGTCTTTCCCTCCCTCTTCTACTCTCTCTAAAAATCATTGGGAAAATATCCTCAGGTGAGGAAAGAAAAAAAAAGCAGAGAGGGTAGCAGATAAAGCAGAATGAAAAGAGGAAACAAGCAGAAAAGAGGTGAAGTAGGTCAAATAGCAAGGAGCTAAGAATGTAAGTAAGGTGTTGTGGGTGACTATAAAGACTTTGGCTTTGCCCAGCTGGCATGGCTCAGTGATTGAGCATCGAACTATGAACCAGAAGGTCATGGTTCAATTCCTGGTCAGGGCACATGCCCATGTGTCAGGCTCAATCCCCAGTAGAGGGCCTGTAGGAGGCAGGGAGTCTATCATTGATACACCCTCATCATAGATGTCTCTCTCTCTCTCTCTCTCTTTCTCTCCCTCCCTCCCTCCCTCTCTTACTCCCTCTCTCTCTCTCTTTCTCTCCCTCTCTCCCTCCCTCTCCCCACTCTGAAATCAATCATATGGGGGGGGGGGAATGGTGGCAGAATAGACAGACATGTCCTGAGCATTGACCCGGAGCAGAAAGAAAGAACAGCTGAGGGTTGCACAGGGAGTGTTTGTTGGCGAGTTAAGGGACAGCTATACTCCAGGAGAAGGTGGGGGACTGCTGGATGGCATTGCCCTGACCAGGGCAGCCCCCACTGGCATGGGGTTCCCTCCCAGAGCCACCGGTTCAGAGGTGGAGACCATGCCATCTTGAAAGGGAAAGTGGATGTTATCGGAAGCCTGAAAATCTACAACTTCGGCACCTACCGAACAGCTGCAAACTGGCCCCAATTGGCGCAAACAGGACACCGGCCCCAATTGGCGCAAACACGCGGATGCAGAGGAGCTCTACACTCCACCACAGAAAGGTCAGATTTCGCCTGGGATAAGGTGATGTCTCTGGCACCGGCAGGAAACAGAAATGCATGCATTGCAGGAGCTGGAGGACCGGGGGAAGTCTGCACATAGAACAATCTGCGGCTGTTGGGGCTGGCGTGGTCGGTGAATGTGAAAGGGGGTCCTCACAGCTGCTAACAAAAGGGATCTCTAAAAATCAACCCATTTTGATCTGCTGCAAAAGGATTGCCTAAAAATTTTAAGTGTGCCAGCTCTTAGTCCCAAGGGGAAAATGAGACTGTGCAGACTAGCGTGCAGACCCTTTCTTCGCACATTTGGGCTTTTTCCTCTTCAAATCCTTGCTTCTGATTACTAAGCCCAATACATAGGATCACCCAGTTGGGGACACTCTGGGAGACTTCAGGGGAAAGTTGCTTTTCTGGAACCTGGGGTTCAGAGCAGGGAGTGACCATCAGAGAACGAGCTCTGGGGCAGCCCACTCCCACAAACCAGTACTGAGTGCCACAGGGAAAGCAGGATTTAAGTACAGACTAGAGAGGACCTATAGACCCAGAGGTCAAGCCAAAAACACTACCACACAGGGGCTCAGTCACAAGTTGACTCTTGTATAATCACAAATAAGGGAATACAAGAAATTAAGACACTCCCTGCTTAAAAATCAGGACTGGCTTACAACACTGAGAAGCAGTGAAAAGCAGAGAACTACATTACTGTCCTGAGAGAGATTCAAATCAAAACAACAATGCAGTACCATCTCACACCTGTCAAAATAGCCAAAATCAACAAATCAACAAACGACAAGTGTTGGCGAGGTTGTGGAGAAAAAGGAACCCTCGTGCACTGCTGGCAGGAATGCAGACTGGTGCAACCACTGTGGAGAACAGTATGGAGTTTCCTCAAAAAACTGAAAATGGAACTCCCATTTGACCCAGTAATCCCACTCCTAGGAATATATCCCAAGAAACTAGAAACACCAATCACAAAGGATATATGCACCCCTATGTTCATAGCAGCACAATCTACAATAGCCAGAATTTGGAAACAGCCTAGGTGCCCGTCAGCAGATGATTGGATCCAAAAACCATGGTACATCTACACAATGGAATACTATGCTGCCATAAAAAAGAAGGAATTCTCATCATTTGCAGCAACCTGGATAGAATTGGAGAGCAACATGCTGAGTGAAATAAGCCAGTCGATGAAAGAGAAATACCACATGACCTCACTCATTTATGGATAATAAAGAACATTATAAACTGATGAACCAAAAGATAGATATAGAGACAGTAAAGCAACAAGCCGACTGTCAAATTACAGCAGGGAGGGTAGGGATACCTGGGGGAGATAAGAGATCAACTGAAGGACTTGTATACATGCATATAAGTACAACCAATGGACACAAAACTCTGGGGAGGGAGGGTATGAATGGGGGGGCAATGTTAAAATATGTACACAGATAATAATTTAATTTTTTAAAAAGTAAATAAATAAAGAAATAAATAAATAATAATTAGATTAAAAAAAAAAAAAAAGATGTGTGAACACATATTATGGCAGATTGAAAACGACCCAAGTGCCCATCAGTGGGTGAATGGATAAAAAAGATGTGGCACATTTACATAATGAAATACAACTTGGCTGTGAAAAAGAAGGAAATCTTACCCTTTGTGACAGCATGGATGGACCTGGAGAGCACTATGCTAAGTGAAATAAGCCAGTCAAAGAAAGACAAGTACTATATGATTTCATTCATATGTGGGGTCTAATGAGCAAAATTAACTAACAAGAAAATAGCAAAATAGTGACAGACTCAGAGAGGAGGCTGACAGCTGGGTGGAGGTGGGCGGTGGGCTGGATGGGGGTGATAGAGAGGTTGAGCAAAAAGATGAAGAAAAAAAAACCTCAAGGAAATGGACAACAGTTGGTGATCGTGGGGGTGGGGATGTAGAGGGAGGTGGAGCAGGATATAGGAGGCATAAATGGTGGTGGATGGAGACTTGACTTGAGACCTGAGGTGGGGAATACACAATACGGTGTACAGATGACGTGTTGTGGAATTGTGCACCTGAAACCTATACTAGTTTGTTAACCAGTGTCACCCCCATACATTCAAAAAAGAGGAGAAAATTGTAAACTCTCCAAAGCCCCAACAGAGTTCTGCTTATTTAAAAAGAAAGAAGGAAGAAAGGGAGGGGGGGTGGGAGGGGAGATAATGATCTCACTTCATGAGTGGGGGAACATACCTGTCCTGTTCATAGATTGACAATGCCAATAAATTGAAGTGTGGTTTAAAAAAAAAAAAATACTGTCCTGAGTGGGAAACAGGATTTTTATATTTTTCATCTTTTACTTAAGAAAATAATTTTTTTTTTGGTTCCTCACTTGATTTTATCTTTTTAATTGTTACATTTTTATATTCAATCAGTATTATTACTTCCACCATTTTACCTTTCTTTTTTCTTTAAGTGTCATTTTATTTTCTCTTTATTTTACTTTGGGATTAGTGTCCTACATTCTATTTTCATCTTTCCTTTAACATCTTTTTACTCTATCTCAACTCTACCTTTGTGCCATCATTCTCTTCCTAACTTTTCCCCTTTTGGTGTGCTGTTTCTCTAACCCTTTTTCTGCTTTACATTTTCCCTATTCTTTCTTTTTACTCCCTGTTAAAATTTCACCCCACTTATATATCTAGTTTACAATACCCTGCTCCAAGTCCATACACACCTCTCTCTTCTGTCTTAACTATAAAAAATATTGTTTTTGTCTGTCATTTTGTTGCTGTTTGCTAGAATGTTGATTATATCTATTTTTATGCTTTTATGTGAGATTGTTTTGCTACTTCTTTTTGTTTGGTTTGGTTTGGTTTTTTGTATGATTTCCTTTTTGCTTCTGTTTTCCCTCACCTAGCTTAATAATAGTTGTTGTTTGTAGTTTGTATTAATCTCCAGGTACTTGTTGCTGGCATTCGCTGGGATTAGTGGCTCTTCTCTTGGAGTTTTCTCCCATATATATAGTTTGTTCCCCTTTTCTTTCTTATTCTCTTTCTTTTCTTTCTTATCTTTTTTTTTTTTTTTTCCTTTTCCCAGTTTCATTTTGGCACTCCTTTTTTCCCCTTTTCTTCTTTCTCTCCTATCCCCCAATTTGCTTTTTCCAGGTGAGCTAGAAGACAAGGTGGGGAAAAAATGCCCAAGTAGAGCAGCTTCTAGAAAGAAAATTAAAAAGCAGGAGGAAAGCCTAAAGGAACTGTGGGAACAACACAAAACAAAACAATAACTGCATAATAGGGGTTCCAGAAGGAGAGGAAACTGAGCAAGGAATAGAAAACCTGTTTGAAGAAATAATAGCAGAAAACTTCCCTGAAAAAGGGAAGAAAAACCCCACACAAATCCAAGCTAACAGAGTCCCAAGTAAAATGGACCCCAAGAGACCGACACCAAGGCACATTATAATTAAATTGGCAAACAACAACAACAAAGTAAAAATCTTAAAAGTGGCCAGAGACAGAAAGTTACATACAACGGAACCTCCATAAGAATAGCGACTGGTTTCTCAACAGTAAATCATCAGGCCAGAGGAAATGGAATGAAATATACAAAGTCATGAAAAGAAAGGGTCTGAATCCAAGAACACTGCAACCAGCAAGGCTATCAATAAAAATTGAAGGTGAAGTCAGGAGCTTCATAAACTAAAAAGGACTAAATAAATTTATTACCACCAAACCTGCAATGCAAGAAATGCTAAAGGGTTTGCTGAAGAAAAAAAAAAGGGAGGGGGGGGGGGGGAAGAAATAGTAAGCAAAGAAGGAACACAGGCGTAAAGAATAAAAATGGCGACAAATAAGTACCTATCAATAATAACTTTAAATATAAATTGATTAAATGCCCCAATCAAAAGACACATGGTAACGGACTGCATAAGAAAACAACACCCATATATCTTCTGTCTACAAGAAACCCACCTCAGAAAAAAAGACGCACACAGAATAAGGGTGAAGGGATGGAAAAGGTTTTTCAAGCAAATGGGATGAATAATAAGCTGGGGTAGCAATACTTATATCTGAGAAATTAGATATCAAAGTGAAGGACATAACAAGTGATAAGGAAGGTGACTTTGTAATACTAAAGGGAGAAATCCAACAAGAAGAAATAACTCTGGTGAACATATATGCACCCAATACAGGAGCACCCAAATATATAAAAAACAAACAAACAAACAAACAAACAAACAAAAAACCTCATAGAGAATATCAAGGGAGAGAAGGACAGCAATACAATCACAAATCACAATAGGAGACTTTAATACCCCACTATCACCATTGGACAAATTCTCTAAACAAAGAATCAGCAAAGAAACAACAACCCTAAATGACTCTCTAGACCAGATGGAATTAATTGACATCTTCAGAACATCTCACCCCAAAGTCACAGAATATACATTCTTCTCAAATGCACATGGGTCATTTTCAAAGATAGACCATATGTTAGGTCACAGGCAAAGTCTCTTCAAATTCAAGAAGATAGAAATCATATCAAGCAAATTCCCAGATCACAGTGGCATAAAACTGGAAATCAACTACAATAAAAACAATCCCCCCAAAAATCAAATACATGGAGACTAAACAGCATGCTATTAAACAATGACTGAGTTACCACAGAGATCAAGGAAGAAATAAAAAACATAATGGAAACAAATGACAATGAAATCACAACAGTCTAAAATCTATGAGACACAGTAAAAGAAGTCTTGAGAGGGAAGTTCAAAGCTCTACAAGCCTCCTGCAAAAAACAAGAAACAATGGTAATAAATTACCTACCCCTACAACTCAAAGAGTTTGAAAGAGAGCAACAGGAAAAGCCCAGTGTAAGCATAAGGAAGGAAATAATAAAGATCAGAGCAGAGATAAACGACATAGAGACCAAAGGCACTTTTGTAAAGATCAACAAAACCAAGAGCTGGTTCTTTGAAAGGATAAAAAAAATATTGAAGAATCTCTAGCCAGGCTTACCAAGAAGCAAATACAGAGGACCCAAATAAACAAAATCAGAAATGAAAGACGTGACCCCACCAAAATACAAAGGATTGCTAAAAAAAAAAAAAAAAAAAATACTACGAACAACTCTATTTCAACAAACAGGACAACCTGGAGGAAATTGATATATTACTAGAAAAAAATAACATTCCAAAACCCAATCAGGAAGAATCTAAACATCTCAATAGGCCAATAACTATGGAAGAAATTGAAACAGACATCAAAAAAGCTTCCAGCAAACAAAAGCCTGGGGCCAGACAGCTTCACAGGGAGTTTTAACAAACATTCAAGGAAGAAATCAAACCTATCTTCCTCAGACTATTCCAAAAAATTCAAGAGGAAGGAACACTTCCAAGCTCCTTCTATGAAGCCAGCATACCCTAACACCAAAACCAGATAAAGACAACACAATGAAAGAGAATTACAGGCCAATATCCCTCATCAACATAGATGTCAAAATTCTAGCAAATAGGATCCAGCAGTACATCAGAAAGATCATACACCATGACCAGTTAGGATTTATCCCAGGAATGCAAAGATGGTACAATATTCACAAATCAATAAACATGATAATCACATAAACAAACTGAGATAAAAATCACATAGTCGTATCAATTGATGCAGAAAAAGCATCTGACAAAATCCAAAAGCCTTTCTTGATAAAAACTCTCAACAAGGTGGGAATAGAAGGATCATACCTCAACATCATAAAAGCTATATATGATAAACCCACAGCTAACATCATACTCAATGGGCAAAAACTAAAACCATTTCCCCTAAGAACAGGAACAAGACAGGGATGCCTGCTTTCACCACTGATATTCAACATACTACTAGAAGTATTAGCCATTGCAATTAGACAACAAGAAGAAATAGAAGGCATCCAAATTGGAAAAGAAGTAAAGCTGTCTTTATTTGCACATGACATTATATTGTACATAAAAACAGCCTAAAGACTCAATCAAAAAAACTATTAGACTTAACAAATGAATTTGGCAATGCAGCAGGATATAATTAACACCAAGCAATCTATCGCATTTCTACACACCAATAGTGAACTTAGAGAAAGGGAGATTAAAAAAGCAATCTCATTTACCATCACACCAAAAAAATTAAGATACCTAGGAATAAACTTAACTAAGTAGGTAAAAGACTTATATGCGGAAAACTACATAACACTGAAAAAAGAAATAGAGGAAGACAAACGGAAAAATATACCACGTTCAGGGATTGGTAGAATGAACATCATTAAAATGTCCATATTACCCAAAGCAATCTATAGATTCAATGCACTCCCCATTAAAATACCAACAGCATATTTCACAAACCTAAAAAGAACTCTCCAAAAATTCATCTATAAAAAAAAAGAAAAATACCCTGAATCGCCACAGCAATCCTGAGAAAGAAGAATAAAGTAGGTGGGATCTCAATACCAGATATCAAACTGTATTACAAAGTTCTTAAAACAGCCTGGTACTGGCACAAGAACAGACATATAGACCAATGGAATAGAATACATAATACCGCCGAAACCGGTTTGGCTCCATGGATAGAGCGTCGGTCTGCGGACTAAAAGGTCCCAGGTTGATTCCGGTCAAGGGCATGTACCTTGGTTGCGGGCACATCCCCAGTAGAGGGTGTGCAAGAGGCAACTGGTAAATGTTTCTCTCTCATCAACGTTTCTAGCTCTCTATCCTCTCCCTTCCTCTCTGTGGAAAAATCAATAAAAAATATTTTTTAAAAAAATAGAATACATAATACCAATATCGACCAAAACCACTAAGCTCAATTAATATTTGAAAAAGGTCGTCTGGATGGTCATTCCGTCTTTTGGTCTAATTAGCATATTAGCTCTTTATTATATATGATAACAACCCTTTAATTCAATAAAAAGAAATTAAAACAAACAATAAAACCACAAGGATTTTTTAAAAAATATATTTTATTGATTTTTTACAGAGAGGAAGGGAGAGAGATAGAGAGCTAGAAACGTCGATGAGAGAGAAACACCGACCAGCTGTCTCTTGCACACCCCCTACCGGGGATGTGCCTGCAACCAATGTACAAGCCCCTGACCGGAATCGAACCTGGGACCTTTCAGTCCGCAGACCGACGCTCTACCAATGAGCCAAACTGGTTTCGGCTAAAACTACAAGAATTGTGATTGAGTGTAATAAAAGGCTGCTGGGGGTACAAGCAGCAGCTTGAAAAGGTACCCAGGACATACAAGGAGGAACTAAAATGTCGGGCATCAGGACCAGAGCTACGGAAAGGGGACAGCTTTCTCCCTGGCATCCTTCTACTAGACAGAAGTGCTGGCAGAGGCCATTGTTCCTTTTCTGAGCCCCCCACAGAGCCTGCAGATGGGCACCATTTCTGAGTCTCCATCAACCTGGCTATCACTATTTGTTCCATTCTGGTGATTCCCTGATATCCTGCCCCACCCAACTTGTGGGCCCACCCAAGATGTTTCTAGTTTTCCATAAGAATGGACTGTCTTGGTTCAAGATTCAGACTTTCCAAAATTCTCTCAAACAGGTATCATTTGGCCTTGGCATGCCCCACACTTCTTCCTCTATAACCCTAGTCCCTTCACAAGCAACAGCCAACCTTAGTTTTAAGCTTGGCCTCAGGTGGGTACCACCAAGCCCAGCATAGTAGCAGCCATCTATAGCTCATGTTGAGAAGCCCTGAATATAGCACAGTTGGCAGCTGATCTTGGCCTGTTCTTGCCAGGATCCTGAGAGCCAGTGTTCCAAGATAGACAGTTTTAGAGCATGTTGAAGCACCACCCAACCTCCTCCATAAGAGAAAACCTCAAGAAGCAGACTTAGTGGGCACGAGAACACTGCTGTTGTAAGTCCTACTCCATGGGGTGGGACCCTTGACAATTAATCTTTCAAGTTGGTTGTGGCCAGTCCTTGTAGCCAATCGCCCTTATGGTAGATCTCTCCCATTGACATGCCAATAGCAATCAAGGCTCAACTACAACAGGAGGGTACACACAGCCCACACAGCAAGGGTGCGGGGTGGAGATTATGCCTGGAGTACCCAGCTCGGGTGAATGGGGAGGCTGTGTCCCTATACCCTATAAGACCTACTACATAAAGCCACTTTACCAAGCTGGGGGACATAACAGCTCTACCTAATATATGGAAACAAACACAGGAAGGCTGCCAAAATGAGGAGATAAAGAAACATGTCCCAAATAAAAGAACAGAACAAAACTCTAGAAAAAGAATAAGATACGCAATCTAATAGATTCAGAGTTCAAAACACTGGTTTAAGGATGCTCTTCTACTATGCTTAGTAGAAGAGTAGATGGACTTAGTGAGAATTTTAACAGCATAAAAATTGGACATGGAAACCATAAAAAAGAACCAGCCAGAAATAAAGGATAAACTAATTGTACTGAAGGAAAATTTACAGGGAATCAACAGTAGAGAAGATGAAGCTAAGGATCAAATTAGCAATTTGGAATATAAGAAAGCAAAAGACAATAAGAACAGAAAAACAAAAGCAATTAGCCCAACTGGCATGGCTCGGTGGTTGAGCATCAACCTATGAAAAAGGTCATAGTTTGATTCCCCATCAGAGCACATGCCCAGGTTGTGGGCTCGATCCCCAATAGAGGGCATGCAGGAGGCAGCCAATTTATGATTCTGGCAGAGGCCATTTAAAAATAAATTTAAAGAAAAGAAAAATGAATTTTAAAAAATGAGGATAGTATAAGGAGCCTCTGGTACAACTTCAGGCATACCAACATTCACATCATGGGGCTTCCTGAAGAAGAAAGAAAGCAATGAAATGAAAACCTATTTGAAAGAATAATGATAGAAAACTTCCCTAACCTTTTGAAGCAAATAGACATACAAGTCCAGGAAGCTCAAAGAGTCCCAAACAAGATAAACCCAAAAAGGCCCACACCAAGACACATCATAATTAAAATGCAAAAGTTTATAGACAGGGAGATAATCTTAGACACAGCATAAGAAAAGACTGGCAAGAGATATTCAAAGTAGTGAAAAGCAAAGACCTACAACCAAATTATTCTACTCAACAAAGTATCATTTTCAAATTGAAGGACATAACAAGATCTCCCCAGGTAAGAAATAGCTAAAGAAGCTCATCACCACCAAACAAGTATTATATGAAATGTTAAAGGGTCTTTGTTTAAGAGGAAAATAAAAAGATCAAAATATGAACAATAGCTCTAGCCAATAATAGCCTTAGCTGCTTTGGCTTGGAGGATAAGAGTATTGGTCCTTGGACTGAAGAGTCCCAAGTTCCAGTCAAGGGCATGTACCTCGATTTCAGGCTTAATCCCTTGTGTACAGGAGGCAACCAATTGATGTGTCTCTCTCACATTGATGTTTCTCTCTCTCTGTTCCCCCCCACCTCCTTTTCACTCTCTCTAAAAAGCAATGGAATAAATATCCTCAGGTGAGGATTTAAAAAAAAAAAAATTTAAAAAAATATGAACAATAAAATGGCAGTTAATACATATCTATCTACTAGAGGTCCAGTGCATGGAATTCAGCCTGCATTCTCTCGTAATGAGACTCCTTGGGGGAATGTTGGGCCTAAACTGGCAGTTGGACATCCCTCTTGCAATCTGGGATGCTTCATGTACCAGTGGCCATACTTTTCATACAGGTGAAAGGCATCTTGCGGTTGTATGGGCAGCTACATTTTTTGCCCTGATTATAAAAAGTAGTACATAACATGATCCTTTTGAGGCAGTAGTATCATTTTCCTCATCCTATGAGTGGAAAAACTGAAGCAGAGAGAAGTTAAGTAACTGGCTTTGTCACACAGCTATTAGTGTCAGAATCAGGGCTGACCACAAAATGTGTAAGTCAGAGTCCATCATATCATTGTTGTATCATCCTGTTTTGTTTTGTTTTTTTCAATGTTAGAGTAGTCTTGCCAGGTTTGTTTTTTTGTGTGTGTGTTTTTTTTTTTAAAATATATTTTATTGATTTTTCGCAGAGAGGAAGGGAGAGGGATAGAGAATTAGAAACATCAATGAGAGAGATAGATTGACCAGTTGCCTCTTGCACACCCCCCATCAGGGATGTGCCCGCAACCAATGTACATGCCCTTGGTCGGAATCGAACCTGGGACCTTTCAGTCCACTGACAAACGCTCTATCCACTGAGCCAAACCGGTTTCGGCAAGGTTTTGGTTTTTAAATCTAAGAGACTGTTCCCAATATATAGGGGAGGGTCCCTAGGCCTGGCCAGTGATCAGAGCCAATCTGTGGGGGCGACTGGCAGGCAGGGTGATTAGGGGGCTTCTGCTGGCACCCACCTTGGCTGGTGGTCTGGCGCCACCCACTTTCTGCCCCTCCACCCCATTGGTCACCTACTTCTGCAGGGTGGCTGGCAGGCGGGGTGATGGGGGGGCACCTCCCACTAGCACCCGTCTTGGTTGGTGGCCTGGTACTGCCTGCTGGCCATCCCTGCCCCCCCCAATCGCCACCACCAATCGTCTCCCTCTGGGGGGCAGCTTCTGCATTGAGCATCTGCCCCTGGTGGTTAGTGAGTGTCATAGCAACCAGTGGTTCTGCAGTTAGGTCTATTTGCATATTAGGATTTTATTATATGGGATAATTGCATCTAAAAACAAAATAAACAAGTGGAACAGAAAGAGACTCATTGATACAGAGAACATTTTGACAGTTGCCAGATGGGAGGGGGTTGAAGGGATGGGTAAAAAAGATGAAGGGATTAAGCAGTATAAATTGGTATTACAGAATAATCAGGGAGATGTAAAGTACAGCATAAGGAATATAGTCAATAATATTTTAATAACTATGTATGATGTTAGGTGAGTATGATATATATCAGCATGCTCACTTGGTAAGTTATATAATGTCTAATCACTGGAGGGCATACCTAAAACTAATATAATATTGTATATTAACTATAATTGAAAAATGATTTAAAAAACAGACTTTTGTTGGCTTTAACTCTGAGTCTGAAAACTATTGAAGGTTCTGAGTAGCAGTTACATGATTTAACTTCCATTTCAAAATCACTTAGTCTGTTATGCAGAGTCTACACTGGGATAAGAGAGAGGGAAGAGAAGAAATAAGAAGATCAGTTAGAAGTCTATTTCAATCTCATCAGAGATAATTGAAATAGGGTAGCTTGACAGAGGTCATGGGAATTTGTCAGATTATATACACATTCTGAGGGTAGAGCCAACATAATTTGCTAACAAGTTAGACATGGGATATAAGATAAAGAAAAGGTCTGGGATGACTACTCCGAGCAATTGGAAGGATTAAACTGCCATTTGTTTAGATGTGGAAAGCTTTGTGAGGATCAGATCTAAGGAAGGAAGACAGGGGTTCAATGTAAATATATTGATTTTGAGATGTGTAGGAGACATTCATACATGAGCAGTTGAATATACAAGTATGGAGCTAAATGATAGGTCCCAAGATGGAAATATAAATTTGAGAGTCATCAGCCTAAAGATGAAATTCAAAACTCTGAAAAAGATGTGATAGAGAAGAGGTCCCATGGATCTCTAGGGAACTGCCACAAGTAAACAAAATGAGATAGAAACTAGCAAATGAAATTATGAAGGAATCAAGCAGTATCAAACTTTTTTTCAGTATAAGTAAAGTCATTTTTTATGTTATAGAAGAGTACCTCCAAATTCCAGAAATAATACTGTCAGATAGAATGGTGGGAACAAAAGTACCTGAAAATCTCTCAAAACAAAATCCATGAAATAATTCCAACTGATCAAAAATTTGACATAGTTTTTCAAATTCAATATGCTATATTGAACCCAATCATTGCTAGCTCCTCATAAAGAGATAATACATTATTTAAATGACACACACAAAATGACCGTCATACTTATTAGCAACTAACGAATAAGTAAATTGGAGTAATTATCTCATCCACAAAGGTGATCTCCTTGACCAAAGAATAAAAGACCTTTTCAGAAAGAGTGCTCTATTTTGCTCTTAACACAAAGAGGACAACAGTTCAGCTTAGTTTAATTAAATAAAAGTTCTTTAGGGGGTATCCAAAACTTCCACTACTAACATCTGGTAAAAACATTATATGATCAAGTATTTAAAAGAAGCCAATGTACTATATGTGAAATATCAAGCTGAAACTAAGAATAAAGTTTTTTCTAACATGAAACTTCTCTTTCTAAATCTGACTGAAAAGCATCTTGGATTAAATGTTAACACAAAGTGTGCCAATATTCAAGTTAGAACCTGTTTAGATCCTGACTAACAGGTATTATTAGTATTACTCCTCAAAGCATTTACAAGCTTCTCCCTTCTTTATAAATATGAGCAAGGCAAATAAGATGCCTCATACTATATTTAAAAAACCTTTTCAGTTCAGTTCCCTTTTTACTGATTTCTAAAGGGAATGGATTTATATGAAGCAAGAACTTTAAAAAATACATGTCTACAGGGTAGGAACAAAGCTCTTAAGAGGTCAACATTTTTCTGTTGGCCATTCTTTATAATATTATCAAGACAATATAACAAAAACAAAAGAATTATCATCCTTATTACACATGTTAGAAGTCATCTTTCCATTTTCTCACCTGTATGGAAGTAATAGAAGCTGAATGCCCCTGAAGGACTGCTACCGGTGCACAAGTTCGAAGACACCACACTCTTACAACCTTATCACAGCTGCCTGCAGCAATAAGAGTGTTTTCATAGTTTACAGCCATGTCAGATATTTCTGCAGAGTGTCCTCGAAGTGTAGCAAGGAGGCGTCCATCATCTGTTGCCCAAATTTTCACCAAACAGTCATCTGAACCCTATGGTGACAAGAAAGAACAGAATATTTACAAGGAAGCAGGTATTTCCCTTTCCCCAAAAAGCAGGAGAAACAAAGGGAAGATTTTATTAAGTCACTTCTAAGCATTTACATTTTAGTCTCTTCTCTCCAGCTAATATGGATCCAGTAGCAAATATAAAATGATGTTCAAATGATAGCACTGACAAAGCATTGTCCAAACTGACAATGGTATTTGTGAGAGCTCCTCAAGACTACTATCAATCCCTGACAACTCAAAAAATTTTAGGATTAAGGATCTCTGTCATTCTTTCTTTCCTTAGGCCTGACAGCCTTTTTTTTTTTTTTTCTTAATTGCTTGAATATTTATTCTACAAATACTTAAAAATTTAACCCAAAGTCTACATGCATTTCTCAGTAAACATGAGGCTTTTTCTTGATAATAAATGGTGAAAGCATTTTTAATTTCTTATTGATAATTTCTAAAGAGCTTTAAAAATAGTAAAAAGCAATTCTACCCCATTATGGAAAATAGAGGCCCGATGCATGAAATTCATGCAAGTGTAGGCCTTCCTTCCCCTGGCTGCCAGCACTGGCTTCTCTCTAGCACTCCGGACTCAGGACCCAGGCTTCTCTCTGGCTGCCGACAGGCACCTGGGAACTGACAGGCACCTGGGAACCTGGCTTCCCTTGCAGCCCAGGCTTTGTCCAGAAGGACTTCCGGTCTAATTAGCATATTATGCTTTTATTATTATAAGTTATTTAATAATTATCTATTTATAGCAAGATGGCAGTCATCATCCTCATTGTAATCATTAATAAGCAAATACTTATATGATGCATTTGGAGTCAAACAAATATCCATGAAAGACTTTGTAATGAGCCAGGACCGGTTTGGCACAGTGGATAGAGCGTCGGTCTGCGGACTGAAAGGTCCTGGGTTCGATTCCAGTCAAGGGCATGTACCTTGGTTGCGGGCACATCCCCTGTGGGGGGTGTGCAAGAGGCGGCTGGTCGATGTTTCTCTCATCGACATTTCTAACTCTCTGTCCCTCTCAATTCCTCTCTGTGTAAAATCAATAAAATATATTTTTTTAAAAAAGAAAGACTTTGTAATGAACTCCAAGGAATTACACCTTATCAAAATACAAACCACTTCCTTAGCTGTCACATAGAAATTTAAAAAGAAAATTAGGCCAGCCCTCACTGGTCTGGCTCAGTGGTCAGACCATCACCTGCATACCATATGGTGATGGTTTCAATTCCCATCAAGGGTGCATATCTAGGTTGCAGGTTGGATCCCTGACCTCTGGAGGCAACCAATTAATATTCCTCTCTCTCCCCGCTTCTCTCTCCTTCCTCCCTCCCTTCCACTCTCTAAAAATCAATGGGGTGGGTGGGGAGAATATCCTCAGGTAAAAATTAACAAAACAAAAAATAAATAAATAAAATTAGGCCATTACCTACAGTTTTGTGTTAACTTAGTACTAAAGTAATGAGGCTAATAAGCCTTTTCTTGGGAATATTAGTGTGCTACAATATTGTGCTCAAAATCACACAGTATACTCTGGTTAATGAAAACCCAACTTTAAATATAACCAATACTAAAATCAAAGAAAGATATGCACAACTGTAATCTTCATTACTAACTGTGTAATATAGTTCAACTATTCAGCCATAAGGATAATGTCATCATTAATTAAGCAGAACTGGCAACAGTTACACTAAATGACAGATGGAAAATGCATATTAAATAAATATTTGCTAAAATGTAAATAAAATTGAGTAGACAAAATTTGTTTCATATAAATTAACCACCTCTAGACTATAATGCCTTCTGAAAGGTAGAGGACATTATAGTTCATATTAATTTACTTATATGGAATGAGAAAAAGATTTTCAATTTCCATTCATCTTTCCTTACATTCATGTATCTAAAAAGAAACTGCAAAAAACATAATTCAATCCCATAAGCCTAGCTTCAATTGTTGTTAATTTCTAATATGGTACAGTATTACAAATTTTAAACTCACTGTAAAAATTCTTCTCCCACTTCGGTCAAATGCTACACAGTAGACAGATGACAAGTGCCCCAGAATTCTCTTATGCATCTTAATGTGCTGGTAAGCAGATGAAGGAAAAATATGGCTGAAGCGACTGCATCCTGTTAATTGCCTGGCAGAGGTGATATTCACTGGAAAATATAAAATAGAAGATTCACTTCTTAAAACCTACAAGTGAAACCTATTTTAGGAAGTTAAATCATTAATATTAAGATGAGATAAAACAGGGTACACATACCACAGCAATTCTACCCTGCGAGAAGTCTAAATTTAATTATACATTTCACGATTTTATGAACTCAAGTTCACTACTGCAAAGCATTAAGAACACTCATTCTTTTAAATCCCAGAAGTCTGACTTTTGTTTGCTTTACATTGTTTCTCAAGTACATTCCCATTTTGCCTTTCTTTGTACACAATAGTCAAGGAGACTGTTACTTTAAAAATATATGTAAATCTTTCTATAAAATGAAGGTATCTATAATAATAAAGGCATAATATGCTAATTAGACAGGATAGCCAAACAACCTTCCGTACGTCATTTCAGACAAAGCCATGACGGTGGGGGCCGAGGCAGACAGATAAAGGCGGTTAGGGGCAATCAGGCAGGCAGGTGACCGGTTAGGGGTGATGAGGTCGGCAGGTGAGTGGTTAAGGGCAATGAGACAGGCATGCAAAGTGGTTAGGGGTGATCAGGCAGGAAGGTGAGCAGTTAGGAGCCAGCGGTACCAGATTGCGAGAGGGTTCAGGCCAAGCTGAGGAACCCACCCCCAACACATGGATTTTGTGCACCGGGTCTCTAGTTTTAGAATAAAAGTATTATTTTTTGTTAAATATAATACATCTTAAAAATTATATAATTTATAATTTTTCCTGTCCTCACACCCATCCACCCCATCTATAGCTGTCCCTAAAACTTCAATAGTAATATAAGAGGATTTATATAGTGAAAAGATAAAGGAAGCCATGACACCACATAGGTTCTCAGTAACAATTCTTTTTAGGCTTGTATATAGGTTCTCGTCTTTTTGGTTTCTGAAACTGTAGGGTCTCTCTCTAGTTACCAATGAACTTTGAGGCTTCCTCTCCTATGAGCTCATCTTAGATCCTATCTCCATTTTGTTGGCTTGTTTATTTGTTTTTTGCCCTGTAGTTAATTTTATTTAAAAGGAGCCAGAAGGAAACACATGTCTGCACAATTCTCTTTCACATGCTGCCTGTATTCTTTTCACTTCCCTCAAATGTCTTGATCCCTATATAAGGATTTACAAGCACTCACTTGCTCTGATTCCTCAAATCTTCCATTATAGACTGAAAATATTTAAAATCTCACACATTATATTTTAATCAAAATATAAGATCCCTATAAGCTCAAAGTTACCTTGAAGCGAGGTGACATTTTGCCATAGTGTATAAATAATACAGGACAAATGATAATAGCTTTATGTTAAAGCAAGACAAAAGGCAAGAACTGAGTTGTAGCAGGATTAGTACAACCAGAACCATGCCATAATAAAAAACATGAAACCTTTCAATGTCTCAATCTTAAGAGCAAAGAAGTCTTTTTTCAGGGAAAGGTAGATCCATTGGCCATTTTAAACTGATGAAATGACAAAAAAATGAATGATAAATAGCAAAATAAACAAAATTTTGCATGTATATTATAAGACAGAGAACTGAGTATTTATGTAACATTAAGAGATGCTGAATAAATAATGGTAGAAAAGCCATAAGCATTTGTAACAGATAAGAGAATATTTATTTATTTATTTATTTATTTATTTATTTATTTTTTTGCAGCTCTAAAGAATTGTTTTTTGACAGCTCCCAAGCTCTAAAAATTTCTGCAATTCTACATTTGGAAGAGCATGCACCATAACTTTGGGACTCCAGTAAACTTCCTTCTTTAATCAAACAAACATTCTTTACTGCTTGGAGTTCTTTGAAACAATCAAGCATTAATTACTTCTGCTTTGCTTTTTTCTATACATATTTTGCAAGTATTTAGAGGAAAAGACATGTTACTTTAAAGCAGAGTTTCTCAATTACTTCATTACTACTGACACCTTGGGCATATGATTTTTCATGATTGAAGACTATATCTATATTTCAGAGTGTTCAGCAGCATCGCTGGCCTCTACCCACTAGTTGTTAGTAACACCCCACCACCACCAAGTTGTGACAAAGCAAATATATCTCCAGGCATCGCCAAATTACTCCTAGGGAGGAGAGGAAACTGTCTCTGGTTGAAAACCACTGCTTGAAGCATAAAAATAAAAACAACTTCAACAGAAAGAAAAAATAAATTTAAAAAAAATTTTGAGAAGAGGACTGGAGATAGAAAGAAAACCAGTGAAAGAGGAGAGATAAATACCTATCAGAAATGCAGTCATTCGTCCAGCAAATACTGCGTTTCTAGATAGCCAAAGGAACACAATCATAAGAACAAAATATACTGCACCCCAAAAGAGTTAGTACCTCAAGCCCAAACTGTTAATTCAGAAAGTTACTAAAATTTTTATGTATCTTTATAGTATACAAAAATTAAGATTGCAGTCTATTCAAAAAATTCCACATATGTGTGAAATCATATTAGTTTTCTTTCTCTAACTAGCTTATTTCACTTAGAAGAGTCTACAGGGAATAAATGATAATGGAAAAAATAAGGAGAAAAAACATTTCACTTTTTAAAACTCCTTTACAGAGAAAAATAATAACTACTTTAAAAGAAAAAAAAATGAAAACATTTACAACAAATATGACAAAGTCTTAATTTTTTAAAACACATAAAACTAAGCACCCATAAGAACACCATCAAGCTCTGATAAATTAATGGGTTAAGGAAATTAACAAATAAGTCACAATATAGGAAATACAAATAATAATCTAAGTTAGGGGTGTCGAACTCAATCAGAGAAGGGGCCAAAATCTAAAATCCAGCCTAAATCACGGGCCAAATGGTTTACTGAACAGTCATAAACTGACAATGTCATAAACTGACAGCGGAGTGCAGTGATGACAGCGCAGTGCGGGCCACATTGCAAGGCCTGGCGGGCTGGATTTGGCCCGTGGGCCTTGTGTTTGACACATGTGATCTAAGTCACTGAAATAAAATAAGACCTAAAATATGGAGGCATGGAACAGACTGACATACCTGGATATGGGGTTGAATGGATGAGAAGAGATAAGCCAAAGATATTATATAAAATGTAAATGAGACTATATGACTTATATAAATACATACATGCATTCACCAAAAAAGGAGAAAGTATTGAAAGATTTTAAAAAACTGCCAACTAGGAATACTTTATTCACCAAATACAAAAAAAAATAAGGCTATCCCAGACAAACAAAAGCTGCCTTGTAAAAAAAAAACTGTGAGTTCTTGAAGCTGAATTCAAAAAACACCAATAAGCTACAGGAAAACATAAGAAAGCACACTAGAGAGTGGTAAAGGTGAAAACAGACAAAATTAGAAAATTATAATTCAATATTAAAATGGTATTTTTACCAATAGTCTATACATTCAACACAATTCCTATCAAAATTCCAATGATTAAAATTCCAATAATTCACAGAAATAGAAAAAGCACTAAATAAGAAAAGACACTAAATAAGCAAAACAATCCTGAGAAAGAACAAAATCTGACGTTATCACACTTCCTGATTTTAAAAAAGTTTGTGTTTAAAAAAGCTGCCTTGCAAAAAATACTGTAAATTCTTGAAGCTGAATTCAAAAGACACCAATAAGCTACAGGAAAATATAAGAAAGCACACAATAGTGTGGTAAAGGTGAAAACAGACAAAATTAGAAAATTATAATTCAATATTAGAATGGTATTTTTACCAATAGTCTATGCATTGAACACAATCCCTATCAAAATTCCAATGATTAAAATTCCAATAATTCACAGAAATACAAAAAGCACTAAATAAGAAAAGACACTAAGCAAAACAATCCTGAGAAAGAACAAAACCTAACGTTATCACACTTCCTGATTTTAAAAAAGTTTGTGTTTAAAAAAGCTGCCTTGTAAAAACTACTGTGAATTCTTGAAGCTGAATTCAAAAGACACCAATAAGCTAAAACATAAGAAAGCACACAACAGTGTGGTAAAGGTGAAAACAGAGAAAATTAGAAAATTATAATTCAAAATTACAATGTTATTTTTACCAATAGTTTATACATTCAATACAATCCCTATCAAAATTCCAATGATTAAAATTCCAATAATTCACAGAAATAGAAAAAAGCACTAAATAGGAAAAGACACTAAATAAGCAAAACAATCCTGAGAAAGAACAAAACCTGACGTCAACACACTTCCTGATTTTAAGCTATAAAACTATAATAATAAAAACAGTCTGGTACTATATAGAAAGAGACACATACTGTATACCAAATAAAAGATATTGATGGGTCTAATGCTGTGAATTTTCCCCCTTGTTTTTGTGGGTACCAAGTTGTTATTTGATACAAAAGGGTAAATCATGCGGACATGTGTTTTGGTGGAGGGAGTGGGGACAAAAGACATAATACATAGTAACCCTGTGGGAAAATCAAAGAGCCAGGCAAAAAGCTCAACAGGTATTAGAAGAGTTGGCTCTGGTTTTACCAATCTCCCCCCCCCCCCCCCCAGTTTGACAAAATGATAGTAAAAGGCAATATAGCATGAGGAAAAAAATGGCCTAGCTTTTTCATCATCTATAAAATCTATAACATAGGCATAATACCTCTTATCTTCACAATTAAGTAAGGTCAATTTTGTAGAACATACTATAGCACAGTAGGCTTAGTTCCTGTGAAATAGTCCTATTCCTCTCCCCTTCCCTCTCCTCTCTGGGATCTCAATGTTCTTACATTCCAAAATAGATGGGGTGGGCGGGAAATGGGAGAAGTTTCATATTAAATTGGACTCTGATGGTACTGATATCTATATTAAAGAAAATGATTAAGCATAAGTGAATATTACATACTTTGCTGACTAGACTTGACAAAAAAATCTGTTATATGATAAACACTCTTTTTGTGCCAGGCACTGTGCTAATCACTTCATGTTTAATTTATTTAACCATATGAAGTCAATACTATTAATATCCTCCTTTCAGAGACATGCAAACTGAGGCATAGAGGGGTTAAACAATTTATACAAGACCCCAAACTACTAAGTGGCGGAGCCAATATTCAAGCCAAGCAATCTGGCTTCAGAGGCTGATCTCTTAACCAATATTCCATAATAGCATTTCTCAAAATGAGAGAAAAATAAAAATTATAGAGCACTGTCCCAATACACCAAGGCTGTGAGTTCGATCAAGGATCAAGGCACATATAAGAAGCAATCGATAGAGAGAAACCAAGATGGCGGCATAGGGTAGACACCCGAATGCAGCCTACCACAACAAATTTGAATTTAGAACTGAAAAACAGGGGAAACATCTCCCTGAAGCGGCTGACGGTGGGCTGAGAGGAGGCTCTACCATCTGGGAAGGAGAGAGAAGGCACGCTGAACCTCAGGAACTGTGAAGGTACAGAGAACTGTGCGCGCGAAAAGGTGGCCGCCCGAGTTTGCTGCTTGTGGAGCAAGGAGAGGGCAGGCTGAGTTCGCTGCTGGCTTACTCCCAACAAATGGAGAGGGCGGACAGCTAATGCGCGGCTGGCTTTTTTGTTCTGGAGGAAAACAGAACCACCCTATTGTGCTGATAGATGGCCCCAAACAGAAAGAGGCCAGACTGTCAGGCAGTGGACAGAGATCTCTCGGAGGTGTGTGAAGCCAGCGGCCATTACTGAGGGACTCAGAAACCAGACCCTTGTAGGGAGGGGCTGAATAAAGCTTGTCTGCACAACTGAGACTCCGCCCCACCCAAGCAGAGCACAGAAGCCTTTCCAGTGGTTAGCTTTCTCGTTCCTAGTGAATGGGACTCTCCTAGGAAGTGACAGACAGGAATCTAAAGCTTGTCTGCGCCTATACCAAAGAGGTGCGTGCGCCTGCAACCAATTGTGCGGGATTCAACAAAGCTTGTCTGTGCCACCCCGAGACTCCGCCCCATCCAAGTGGAATACAGAAACCCTCCTAGCTGAGACACTTCTATCCTCATAGCCAATTGGCTTGGAGATCAACACTTCCCAGGGATAGCAACAACAAGCAAGGCTTAACAACAATACTGCACACACAGTCCACAAAGGGCTACACCAAGTCTGTCCACCTCAGGTAACTGGGAGGCTGATTCACTGAACCATATTGGACACCTAAGCACACAAAGCCACCCTACCAACTCAGGGAAACTGTGAAAATGCCAAGACAAGGAAATGGAGGAAAAGAAGAGACTGGATATAGAGTTCAAAACCACGCTTATAAGGTTTTTCAAGAATTTCCTAGAAAAGGCTGATAAAATAAACGAGATCTATGAGGATATGAAAAGGGATCAACTAGAAATAAAGAATACATTGTCTGAATAAAAAATATTATACAAAGTCCTAAAAACAGAATGGAAGATCGCAAGAATCAAGTCAAAGATTTGGAACACAAAGAGCCAGAGGACACTCCTCCACAGAAGCAACAAGATAAGAGAATCCAGAAAGTTGAAGATAGTGTAAGAAACCTCTGGGACAATTTCAAGCGAACCAACATCAGAATTATGGGGGTCCCAGAAGAAGAGAGAGAGCAAGATACCAAAAGAATACTAGAAGAAATAGTGACAGAAAACTTCCCCCACCTGGGGAAAGAATTAAACTTACAAGTCCAGGAAGCACACAGAACCCCAAACAAAAGGAATCCAAAGAGGACCACACCAAGACACATCATAATTAAAATTCCAAGAGCAAAAGACAAAGAGAGAATATTAAAAGCAGCAAGAGCAAAGCAGGTAGTTACCTATAAAGGAACATCCATACGATTGTCAGCTGTTTCTCAACAGAAACCATGCAGGCCAGACGGGAATGGCAAAAAATATTCAAGGTGATAAATAGCAAGAACCTACAGCCAAAAATAATCTACCCAGCAAAGCTATCACTCAGAATCAAAGGCCAGATAAAGAGCTTCACTAATAAAAAAAAAAAGCTAAAAGAATTCATCACCGCCAAACCAGAATTATATGAATTGCTGAAAGGGGTTCTTTAGGAAGAGGAAGAAGATAAAGATAAAAATTATGAACAACAAATGCGTAACTATCAACAACTGAAACTAAAAACCAAGGGAATTAAAAATTCTGATGAACAATATTAACTGGTGAATATAATAGAATCAGAGGTATGGAAGGGGAGTGAACTGACGATTCTTGGGGAAAAGGGGAGTGGGGGGAGTGGGAAGAGACTGAACATAAACTGTGCACCTATGGATGAGGACAATGAGGGGTGGGGAAAGGGCAGAGGGTGGGGTGGGAACCTGGTGGAGGGGAGCAATGGAGGGGGGGAAAATGAGGAACATTTGTAATAATATGAATAAAGATTTATTTTTAAAAAAAAGAAGCAATCAATGAATATATAAATAAGTAGAACAACAAATCAATGTTTCTCTTTCTCCCTCCCCCTCTATCTATAAAATCAATAAATAAAAAATGAAACAAAATTATAATGTCTTAATATGTAAATTATGCTCTAGTCACTACAACAGGTTTTACCCCAATCTATAAATCTAGCCCAAACCAACCCAGAACATAATTAATGCTGCCAAATCATTCAATTACAAAACTATAATATAAAGGGAGCATGCAGGAGGCAGCCAATCAATGATCCTCTCTCATCATTGATGTTTATATCTCTTCCTCTCCCTCTCCTCCTTTCCTCTCTGAAATCAATAAAAATATATTAACAAAAACTGAATTCTTACATATACACTTAACACATACAATATTAATCACAAAATGCTAATGAAAGAAATCAAATACCTCAATAAATGTTAACATACCATGTTCATGGATTAGAATGCTTAATGTTAGTAAGCAAGTCAATTCTCCCAAATTGATGTATAGGCTCATTGAAATTCCTTTCAAAAAGCTTTTGCAAACACTGACAAGCTTATTTTAAACCTCATGGCCCAGTGCATGGATTCATGCACATTGAAAGGAAATTAATTAGAAGAAATATTTTAATATCGCTATTCGCCCTTTTTCTATAATAGAAGTGCCAACCAAATTCATGATCAACAATGACAGATCAAAACACATGCGTGTGATTGGTGCCAGCGAGAGCTTTATATGTATTGTGCATGTGTGAGTCAACGTTTATTTTTAAATTGCCAGTGTGCTTCATATGTACCGACTGGTTAGTCGGTCAGACTGTCAGACAGACGTACGGTCGGTAACTTAGCTTTATTTATATATATATATATATATATATATATATATATATATATATATATATATGTGTGTGTATATATATATATATATATATATATATATATATATATATATATATATAGAGAGAGAGAGAGAGAGAGAGAGAGAGAGAGAGAGAGGGGGGGGAGGGAGAGAGAGAGAGAAAGAGAGAGAGATATGGAACTGGCCCTAGAATATTGAAAAATCTTGACAAAGAAGAGAATGGGAGGGATTGCTCTTTCCAATGTTAAGCTTACTATGTAGCTACAGTAATCAAAACAAAATGCTACTGGTGAGATAAAACACATACATCAATTAAAGAGAAGAAAGGACCAAGAAACAGATCCACATAAATATTTTAAAATATATTTTTATTGATTTCAGAGGGGAAGGGAGAGAGATAGAAACATCAATGATGAGAGAAATTCACTGACAGGCCACTTCTTGCATGCCCCCCCCACCACCACCACTGGGGACTGAGCCCACAACTCAGGCATATGCCCTGACTGGGAATCGACCATGACCTCCTGGTTCATAGGTCCATGCTCAACCATTGAGCCACACCAATCAGACATTCTACATAAATATTTTTAAATAATATTTGAAAAAAAACTACAAATCAAATTCTATAGAGGAAGAATAGTCATTTCAACATATGTTGCTGAAGCAATGAGACATCCATAGGTAGTGTAGTTTCATTCCCCTAAAAATCCTCTATGCTCCTCCTGGCCTTTCTAAACCTTGATGTCTTGTTTTGGTTTTTTTTTTGTTTTTTGTTTACCAGTATATTATTTTTTCTACTCTGATTTACCCTTGATGAAATACTGATAATTCATTCAAATTCTATCTAGTGCTCTCTTGTTTGTCTTCACCCTATCACTGCAATCTTACCTACTCCCATATGAAATATTGCCAATCTTTATCTCTAACCTTTTACCTTTCCCTCACACTCTTCATCTCCTGTCTACATCTACAGTAATAGCGTTCTCTCTGATTTCTCTGAATCTCTTCCAGTCTTTCTCCTCTCCAATTTATTTATCCTACAGTTTGCAACTTGAGTTATCTTTTCAAAATAAAAATCTGATCATATAATTTTTCTATTCAAAAGTATACAACAGCCCTGACTGGCACGGCTCTGTGGTTAGAGCACTGGCACATGAACCAAAGGGTCCCAAGTTTGATTCTGGTCAAAGACAAGTACAGACAAGGGTTGCAGGTTCCCTGCTTCTGTTGGGGTGCATGTTTGAGGCAACTGATTGATGTGGTTCTCTCACATCATTGTTTCTCTCTCCGCGTCCCCCCCCCCCCGCCCTCCTTCTACCATCTCTAAAACATCCTCCAGTGAGGATTAACAACAAAAGAGTATCCATTGGTTCATACTACACTCATTAGTATGGTACAGAACAGGGATTGGCAAAATGAAGTCCATGGGCCAAATTCAGCCCATCACATATTTTTGTAAATATATTTTTACTGGAAAACAGCATGCTTAGTTATATACTTACTAGAGGCCCAGTGCACAACATTTATGCTCTCAGAGGGGTTCCTCAGCCCAGCCTGCACCCTCTTGCAGTCAGGGAGCCCTTGTAGGATGTCCAACTGACGGCTTGCAGGCCTAAGCCATCAGTCAGACATGGGCACAGCCATCTTGTGGTGGCCATCTTGTAATGATGTGGGGGTGGCCATCTTGAGGCCACCATCTTGTGATGACATGGGGGTGGCCATCTTGTGGCAGCCATCTTGTGACAAAGTGGGAGAGACTATCTTGTCGCAGCCATCTGGTGATAACATAGGGTTGGCCATCTGTGACAACATGGAGTGGTCATCTTGTGATGATATGGGGGCAGCCATCTTGTGACATGAGGGTGTGAGGGTCAATTTGCATACTACCTCTTATTATATAGGATAACCTGTGAATGCTTTTTTTTAATTGAGTTTATTGGGGTAACATTGGTTCATAAAAACATACAGATTTTATGTGTATAATTTAACAAAATATCATCTGTACACTGCATCATGCACCCATTACTGGCTGCTTTCACACTACCACAGAGATGAGTAGTTGCAACAGAGACCAAATGACCCAGAAAGCCAAAAACCTTTACTATCTAACCCTTTATCCAAAAAATCCATACTCTTAGCATGGAGGGTTCAAAATAATTGGTCCATATCTTTTTTTTCCAATCTCATTTCCCAACACAAACTCTAGGCTTTTATAATATAGCAAACAGACAATTATCTTCTGAATAAAGCCACTATTAATTTTTCAAGAGGCTGTACTTGATAAATTGGATCTCAAAGTATATTGAATAAAATTATAGTATTTACCAATTCCCACATTATTATCAAATGTCTTATTTAAAACACACACAACAAATGTGAAAACTGATTCTAAACATAAACCAGACTCTAGAAACTATTTTGGAAAGTAATAGCAAATGAGCCTTATAAATATCTCAGAGCACATAGAATGGTCAACAAGACGTTCTATTATGGAAAGTAGGAAATACATATTATTCAGTTTGCTAGGAATTTTGTGGGAGGCGCACTGGATTTGAAGCCAAATGATAGGTCTGAGACTTAAGTTCAGATATGCAACTACAAGGGTTGCATGTGAGTTATATAATCTTTTCAAGAAGTTAACTCAAATACTAGATCTCTAATCTATGAGTCATTATTATCTGTATCAATGACCCAAGATTATAATTATAAATTATATTTATGTAACACTTAAAGCTTATAAAGTAATTCTGCAGACTTCTCATATGAGTTCACAGAAATCTTGTGAGATCTGAAGGCGAGTATTTACTTCAATTTGTAAACGAGTAAATTAAAGCCCAAAGAAACTACATGTCTTGCCTAACATTACAGAGCCAATAAATGGCAGAGCATAGATTGAATCCAGGTCTCCTTATTATACAATAGTTCAATAGTTTTCCCACTTTTCAATGCTGTCTAATGACATTACAGAAAATCTGCTATAAATCTGAAATAGTAAATAATTTTAAAAATAAAAAGCAGCCGAAACCAGTTTGGCTCAGCTGATGGAGCGTCGGCCTGTGGACTTAAGGCTCCCGGGTTCGATTCCGGTCAAGGGCATGTACCTTGGTTGCAGGCACATCCCCAGTGGGGGGTGTGCAAGAGGCAGCTGATCGATGTTTCTCTCTCATGGATGTTTCTAATTCTCTATCTCTCTCCCTTCCTCTCTGTAAAAAAATCAATAAAATATATTTTAAAAATAAATAAAAATAAAAAGCAACATATAACCCTCAGTCTTTCCTCTACCTACAAGACACTGAACAAAGTCAGTTAGGGACACTGGGTTTTACTAAATTGGGTTTTACTGCAAAGTTTACAAAGATTTAAAGAGTATTCTAAAACGGCCACACCTGAATTGTTAGTAGACAACTAGTCTACTCCATGCATTCTCTATTTACAGTGGAAAAACATGTTTGTATTAAAAGTATTTTACTCTATATGGAACTTTGAACTGATGTCAGAAAATGTTTCTAAGCTAAAACAAAACAGACTAAGAACATCCAGAAAAGCCCTTAATAACAAATTGCTGTATGTTAGCCACGTGCTTTTAAAAAATTTATAAAACAACTTGTCAAAAGAATCAAAATCTCTCCTGGATTGAAATAGTGAATACCAGCCAGGACTGAAAAAGAAAAAAAAGCAGCCTTGCAATTAATCAAGCCTGAGGGCAGACAAGATAAAGCTGGTTCTAAAGTTAACAGGAAACTGTTTTTCCCAAGGTCATGGAGTAGTTGTAAAACATCATAACTACACTGTCTTCCAGTGATTACTGCTTTGTTACCAATAATACCCTCCAGCTTGCTTTATTGTTTTCATTTATTACTGGAGAAAGATACTCAATTCCTAAACCGCCTTACATAATGCTGCACCCAACCCCTAGTTAATCCCCACTTCTCTCAATCTGCTTCAGAAGCAACCAATTCAAAACTAATCCAGGCTTCCTTCAAATCCTCCTCAGAATTCTTCATTGGGGAGCCAAATTTGCATTGCTTTATCAAGAGGATGGGCATTTAAATACTTTTCTACCACTGCTGCATGAATATAATGCTCTAGAATTAGCAGAAAGTATAATTCAGAAATATGAATTAGTGAAACTTAATCCTAACCATTTGTCATAAATGCTAACAATTATTTCTCTATTTCTCAACTAGATGTCTTTCAATAAATAAGAAGTAATCATTGCCGAAACCGGTGTGGCTCAGTGGATAGAGCGTCGGTCTGCGGACTGAAAGGTCCCGGGTTGGATTCCGGCCAAGGGCATGTACCTTGGTTGCGGGCACATCCCTGGTGGGGGGTGTGCAGGAGGCAGCTGGTTGATGTTTCTCTCTCATCGATGTTTCTAGCTCTTTATCCCTCTCCCTTTCTCTCTGTAAAAAATCAATAAAAAAATATATATATATATATATTATATATTCTTTAAAAAGAAGTTATCATTTAAAAAAGAAGGCACTTCCAAGTTTCCTCAGGAGTATAATCCCTCACTATGAATCAATAAATCTTATTTTGTCAGATGACAGGCTTATTCCTGGTGGTCTCTGGTTGATGAAGCTTTAACAAGGAAACTAAACTACCCTACCGACCCAGCAATTTAAGACTGACAAATGCCCCTCTTACTTCTCCAAAAAAGAAACAACTTCTTAGCCTAAACCATAAAATCACTAAACACAAGAGATTTTCACTGCTAAGAAACATAAAACTCACAGAATTCTGATGAATATATCACAGAAAACATCTGATCAATGATGCTAAAAGATATAGTATTTAACCAAAGCCAGATAACTACCATATTTGCTGAGACAAAGAGCATATCATCAACTTGGCATCAAACTACAGATGAAACCAAAAGTATACAAATTATCTGATTTTTAAAAAAAATGAGTCACATAACTCGAGCAATTTTATCTATCACCCATATTCTAATAATATGCTATACATAGTGTTCACAAATCCTTGTATGATTTTCTAACTTTTAATTTTTAAACTTTAATATAGATTATGTAAAAGTAGAATAGCTCCAATTCTTCTGTAAATGGCATTGAAAGATAAAATGAATTGTTTTAACCATAGATCAAACTAACTTCATATTCATAGAGGCCATTAAGCAACCTAGAGAATTTAAAAGTGCCTCATTACCAATAAACTTTGGAAAATAGCAGGTCCAGCTATTTTAAAGGATAATTCAACACAACTTTTCTAGACCTGCCTAGTAAAGGTAATGAAAGACAAAAGACATTATTACTAAAATCATGTTCCAATATGATGCCTATCGGGCCAATATGAAATGTTTTCAAATCCACTAAACATGCTGAAACCAGTTTGGCTCAGTGGTAGAGCGTCCGTCTGCGGACTGAAAGGTCCCAGGTTCGATTTCGGACAGGGGCATGTACGTTGGTTGTGGGCACATCCCCAGTAGGGGGCGTGCAAGAGGCAGCTGGTCGATGTTTCTCGCTCATCGACGTTTCTAGCTCTCTATCTCTCTCCCTTCCTCTCTGTAAAAAATCAATAAAATATATTTTTTAAAAATCCACTAAACAACTTCAAAACAATAAAGCAAAGTTATCAACTTCTAAGAACCAGTAGCTAAACCCCTACCTCAAAGATAAACTTCGGCCGAAACCGGTTTGGCTCAGTGGTAGAGCATCGGTCTGCGGACTGAAAGGTCCCGGGTTCGATTCCGGTCAAGGGCATGTACCTTGGTTGCGGGCACATCCCCAGTAGGGGGTGTGCAAGAGGCAGCTGATCGATGATTCTCTCTCATCGATGTTTCCAACTCTCTATTCCTCTCTCTTCCTCTCTGTAAAAAATCAATAAAATATATTTAAAAAAAAAAAAAAAAAAGATAAACTTCGGAATGTGGGGGTAGGATGAAGAATGAAGCAGGGGTGCTTTCAGCAGAAGCTTAAGATTGAATCAGAAACATACCAGGCTGAGCCAATCACTGCTAACAAAATAACAGTCTTAAGGCTTTATACACTGAGTCACCAGATTATTATGATCTCTGAATGCATACCTAATAATCTGGCCACTCAGTATATATATATATATATTAGAGGCCTGGTGCATGAATTCGTGCATGGGTGGGTTCCGGCCAGCCTGGCCAGGGGGAGGAGACATTGGCAGTTGGCTGGCCTGCCCACTGGTTGAACTGGTCGAGGGGACAATTTGTATATTAGCCTTTTATTATAGGACATACATTGAGTGGCCAGATTATTATGAATTCAGAGATCATCATAATCTGGCCACTCAGTGTACACATAAGGCAGAAAAGACCATTGTTCACAGATCAGGTTTCTCACACCACACCCATAATCATCAATATCATCTTCAAATACAAAGTTTTTCAGGGGAAAAAAAGCTATATTTAAAAAGGCTAAAATAATGTTGGATTAGTCTTTTTTATAAAAAAAAAAGTCATTTTGTCAACATTTACAATTTTATGTTTTTAATCAGAAAATAGAATAATAGCATATTCTAGTATGCAACCTTCTGATCGGTTAAAATGCAGTTGTCCTATAAATAAAGGACAATAATAGACTAAGAAAATACTATGTCAACAATGGAATACTAAGCTGCTGTAAAAAAGAACTCTTAGCATTTGCAACAGCATGGATGGACCGGGAGAGCATTATGCTAAGCAAAATATGCCAGTTGGAGAAAGATAAATATCCCATGATCTCACTCATTTGTGGAATTTAATGAACATATACTGGTGACCAAAAATAGAGCCAGAGACTAGAAGCATCAAACAGACCATCTAACTTCAGAGGGAATGCAGGGGAAGGTGGGAGGGGGGGTAAGAGATCAACCAAAGGATTTGAATGCATGCATATAAGCATAAGCAATGGACACAGGCACTAGCGGAGTGAGGGCATGTGCTGGGGTGGAGGTGTCCGGGGAGAAGTCAATGGGTGAAAAAGGAGGCATATGGAATATTATATGCAATGCTTTAAACAATAAAAAATTTTAAAAAATGAATAATGAGGAAAGGGGAAATAATGTTCATAATAGGGCTAAACAGAAATTCTTCATTATATTATATTTCACAGTGCAGGAGAAGGGGATGTCTGTCCCATGGGCCACATACAGCCCACGACATCATTTGGTCTGGCACTGCCAAGACACTAGGGATGAGTTGAGTGTTTGGCCTAATAGAGAAGACTAATTTTTAAATTAATAATTTTGTATGGCCAGTGAATGATGTTATAAATATCCAATGGCCCTTGCTAGAAAAAAGGTTTCCCGATGATACTAAGATTCATTATAAAATCTGTTTTATTTCAAATTGATCAACTAAAATTATTAATCCTAACTACAGGCCCTGACAAAATTTGTGCACAAGTGCAGTCCCTGGGCCTCGCTGGCGATCAAAGCACAAGTGTCCGGCGTTGAAGGGCAGGACCCAGCTAACCTCTGGGCCCTGGGCAGCACCTGGGCCCCCAGACCTTCGCGTGTCCCCCACTGCCTGAGCCATGGCGCCTGAGTCCCCACACGGAGATGTGATGAGTGTGGCCAGATGCTGAGGGCCGGGGTGCAGTGTGGGGCTCTAGGCCACCCAGCAGCACCACACAGAAGCCGGGCAGGCAACACACTCTCTCCCAGCAGCTCTTTGTGGTTCTGGTGGCTACAGCCGGGCTCACTCAGAAGAGGCCACGCAGGTGTGGGACGGGTTCTTTGTGGGTGTCCGGCACCTGAGTGCAGGGGCTTCCCTTGCGCGCTAGCCCTGGCATCCTAGGGGAGGGTAGCAGGGGGAGTGAGAGCAAGCTCAGTGGACACCCTGCATTCTCACACCTCTGCCCCTGCCACCCCCACTCCCAGGTAGCCAGCAAGAGGTCGAGGCACACTGCTGATGCCCACCACGTTCCACACCAACCCCCTGGTGGTCAGTGCATGTCTTAGTGAGCAGTCAAACTCCAGGTCAAAGGACTGCCTGAGGGGATAATTTGCATATTAGGCTTTTATTATATAGGATATTAATACAATACTGATTCTAGAAATGGATAAAAGGGGCTAGAAATTCATGAGCTGTATAAAACCATAATAAATGCCTTTAAAAGGGATCTGGCAGCAATTATAGCACTTACATTCATTTAATATTTAGTGAGCTCTCATTAATGTAGCACAGACAAAAGATTCAGTTTATATTCCAGGTTTAATTACTTGCAGGTTTGATAAGAATCCCTTGTTCCTCTACAAATACATAAAAGTAAAGGCTTTAGATGCAGCTTGTTTCATGACAATTATGTGAATACAAAAAGGAGGGAGGTGGTAAGTAAAGGGAAGCAGGCAATACAAAGCGAACCCCGAGCGAAAGATAAGAACTAGATAAAATGAAAGAGGGAGGGTGACAAGTATTCCTGGCAAAAACCCAGTCACCTCAACCAAATAAAAGTTTAAATTAAATTACATTATTTCAATTTATATTTACATACCATCAAGAGGCAAGTTTCCCCCCTCCAAGTGAATTCTGGATTTAAGTATAACATATAACCATACAATGGGCAATAAATCAAGAGCCAATCAATGCTAAGTAGAAGTTTATGGGAACACAAAAATATTAATTTGGCTACAGAGGTAATGCAAGCCTCCTGAGCTGTATGCAGTGTCAATTATAGACCTAAAATATAAACTACAAGATGTTGCTATATGTCAAATATCCTAAAGATAAAGGGAAAAAAGCTTTAAAAACAGTCTTATCACATTAGGCCCTTGACTCAGCTTAGAAAAAATAAGAATGAATATTTCTTCCTTGGGTATAATGTCAGTCCCAAACTAAAATGAATAAGCCATTGTGATGCCATTCCTTTGGATAATTTCATGAAAAGTATTTAGAATTAGGATACTTCTATCATGTTGGATAAGAACTATTATACCAGTTCTTGCAAATATTCATTTCAAACAAATATGAAACAGTTTTAAAATTACTTCTATACTAACAAGCTACCGTGTTTCCCCGAAAATAAGACATCCTCTGAAAATAAGACCTAGCACATGGAAAGATAAGACATCCCCTGAAAATAAGACCTAGCGCAACTTTGGGAGAAAAAATTAATATAAGACACTCTTATTTTCGGGGAAACAGGGTACTAAACTAGCTCAGGAGAAGAGTTGTGTCTGTGTGAAATTTTAGTAACTACTACAAGGTTTCCAAAACAAATACTAATATTTAAAGGGATTAACAAAATAACAGTATTTAGTGATTGTAGTCCAAGATCTCAAACAATACTACAAATATTAATTACATATGCTCCGGAATTTCTTTTGAGTGGCATTACATATTAATATTATTTAGAATGTGGTTCATTTTCTTCTTGATTTAATTTTGGCACAGTGCAAAATCAATGTGCTTAGCCAAAACCGGTTTGGCTCAGTGGTAGACTGAAAGGTCCCGGGTTCGATTCCTTGGTTGCGGGCACATCCCCGGTAGGGGGTGTGCAAGAGGCAGCTGGTCGATGTTTCTTTCTCATCGATGTTTCAGGCTCTCTATCTCTCTCCCTTCCTCTCTGTAAAAAATCAATAAAATATATTTTAAAAAATAAATAAAAATTAAAAAAAAAAAAAAAATCAATGTGCTTAGTCAAGCAAACAGCTAATGAAATGGCATGACTGGAGCTTAGACCTGTAATGATGTTAATAGACATCTTTGCTCTTACCCTATAGGAACTTGGAAATTCAACCTTGGAAAACTTAAGTATACATATATTTAAAGTATTACGGTAGTTAGTCTAGAGAATGGAATCTAGGACTGAACTCCCAAATTTCATCCCCATGCTCCCTCACCTCCATTTCATTTAATGACTAAAAAGCATTGCTGATTAAATGCATAAAGAATGGCAACATTTGAATAAATAGTCTAATATAGTGGAGAGTCCAGACAAGCTTAGAATTATATTGTTTTTGATGAAAGACAATTGTAAAACTTTCATTGGAAGGAAGCATCACAATGTGATTTTTAAAGTAAGTTACAAAATCAAAATAGAAAAATGTAAATGTAGTGTCTAAGTACAAAAATTGGAAACAGTCTAAGTTAAATTTATAAAATGAATCATTAGTCAATAGATTATTACCCAATTATACTTCTATCCAGAGAGCTGCTTACTGGTTCCTGTATTCTGGATCTACACTATCCAATACAGTAACCATTAGCCATATGTGGTTATTGCATACTAAATTACTCAAACTTCCAAAAATTAAAAATTTTAATTCCTCAGATACCACAGCCACATGTGGCTAGAGACTACTGTTTTGGATACCATGTTATAGAATAGAACATTTCCATTATCACAAAGTTCTAGTGGGTAGCACTATTCTACATAAAATACAGTTAAAATGAGCCCCAAGAAATAACATATAATTCCAAATATACTGGATAAAATAAATGAGACATATCTATTTATGTTTTAAAATATGGATGCTAAGTAGGAATAAAAGGACACATCCTCAAACTAATAAAGGACATCTAATCATAATGAATGGTGAAAGATTATCTGCTTTACCCCAAAGATCAAGAACAAGGCAAACATGTCCAGTCTCACCACTTCAAATCACCATTGTACTTGAGGCACTAGCACGTCAATAGTACAACCTTATTATCCAGTCTCACCCCAATAAATTTAATAAAAAGAAAAAAATTTAGACCCCAGTCACTGGTCTGCCACTGAGGATCAGCAGCCTCCCATAAGCCTCCCTAGCTTGATGTTCTGAGCCTCAGCCTTCTTTCTGCAGGCTGCTTCTGCCCAGAAAAAGGAATCCTATGTATGTCCATGATCCAGAACCTCCACTCTTTCAACCCCTTTGCTGATAACAGTAAGGGTGATGATCTACTTCCTGCTGGCACTGAGTATTCCATATATCCATATAAGAATTCAACAGAAAAACAGCAGGAAGACTAAAAGGCACTTTCCCCAAACCTGTATAGGATAGTTAGCTGCCAGACAGCTCGGGCATTTTATTGCCTCCTGTTGGCCAAACACCTGAACAGCTGCAGGCTATTCCCCAAACTGATAATGCTTCTGTACCCTATCCTTTGATACCTTACCCTTTGAAATGTATATTTCCACCTTGCCTTAAGACAAATTGTGTTAGAATAAAAGCAAAGGTCCCTGGTCAAGGTAAGAGTCTTTTAGTTCCTTCAGCTGAAGCTCCTCTAACCCCCAATGCCTTTCAAAATTATCTTTCATCTCTGGACTCTAATCTATCTACACATCAACCCCTTCCTCCAGAATGCTGAACCCTTTATAAGGCTGGGAAAAGAACCCCGGCATATGAGTAGTTAATAGAATTCTTAACAAAATGGATAAAGGACTTAAACATAAGACAGGAAACCATAAAAATACTAGAGGAATCCACAGCCAACAAAATCTCAGACATATGCCAAAGCAATTTCTTCAATGATTCCACTCCTAGGGCAATGGAAACTAAAGAGAAAATAAACAAGTGGGACAACATGAAAATAAAAAGCTTTTGCACATCATCAATAAAACAATAAGAAAGCCCACTGCATTGGAGAACATTTTTGCCAATGTTATCACTGATAAGGGTTTAATCACCAATATTTACAGGGAACTCATACAACTTAACAAAAGGAAGATAAACAACCCAATCAAAAAATGGACTTAAATAGACACTTTTGAAAGAGGACTTAAGAAAAGCCAAGAGACATAAGAAAACATGCTCAAAGTCACTAATCATCTGAGAGATGCAAATCAAAAAGACAATGTAGTACCATCTCACACCTGTCAGAATGGCTATCAACGAACAAAAATGACAAGTGTTGGCCAGGATGTGAAGAAAAAGGAACCCTCGTGCACTGCTGGTGGGAATGCAGACTGGTGCAACCACTGTGGAGAACAGTGTGGAGTTTCCTCAAAAAACTGAAAATGGAACTCCCATTTGACCCAGTAATCCCACTCCTAGGAATATATCCCAAGAAACTAGAAACACCAATCAGAAAGGATATATGCACTCCTATGTTCATAGCAGCACAATCTACAATAGCTAGAATCTGGAAACAGCCTAGGTGCCCATCAGCAAATGATTGGATCAAAAAACTGTGGTACATCCACACAATGGAATACTATGCTGCAGTAAAAAAGAAGGAATTCTTACCATTTGCAACAGCATGGATGGAACTGCAGAGCATTATGCTAAATGAAATAAGCCAGTCAGGGAAAGATAAATAGGACATGATCTCACTCATTTGTGGAATATAATGAACAATATAAAGTGATGAACAAAAACAGATCCAAAGACAGAGAAGCATCGATCATACCATCAAACTTCAGAGAGAAGGTAGGGGAGGGTGGGGGTAAGGAGGAGAGATCAACCAAAGGACTTGTATGCATACACATAAGCGTAACCAATGGACACAGACAACAGGGGTGTGAGGGCATGAGTGGGGAGGGGAGCAACAGGGCGATAAGGACACATATGTAACACCTTAATCAACAAAGAAAAAATTATTTTTAAAGAATTCTTAAAAAGGAAAGGAAAGAAAGACGTTACACTTTAGTGCTTCACATGTGATGACTAAAAATGTTGATATTGTGATTAAAATATAACTTTTGAACAAAAATAAATGAATAATAAAATATATTCCAATTAAATTTAATAACTTAATTATGAATAAAAGTGAATACTGGGAAACACTGGAGGGTAAAAGCAATATATATCAAAGTATCCAATTTACTTTAATAAACCTTATGAATCTTTATCAATGATTTGTCTAAATATATTTTAAAATTATCTCTAGCCTAAATTTATTTAATCTCTTAGGGTAAATAAGTTCTAAAAGCTAGTATAGCTTTTAAAAAATATTCTTATTTTTCAACTTGAATTTAAGAACTATTCTCTAGGCACTGTATGAAATAATTTTTTTGAAGAGAGAAAATAGGGAAAAAGAGTGACAGTTACTCACCCAGCTGCTTTGTTTTACACATTCTTTAAAATTTAACTTTATTATAAATGGTTCTATAGCTAGACTACCTTGGGAACCACTACTAATATTTATTCATAGTAGTTACCAGAGAAAACTCAGAAATATTCTAAATAGGACATGTGACTTTCAGGAAACTTTTATTACCTTCTGAAAGCTAAATTTACATAGATCCCGGTAAAATTGTTGAGTTCAACAGATAGATATGTAAATAGTCATCCACATGGTTAAAAACACCTAAAGATATAAAAATGCTTCTGCTAGGAAGGAGGATATAAAGGAGGGAGGAACGGGGAAAGGGGGTGGGGATAGAGGGAAGAGAGGAAGGAAAAAAGGAAGGAAGGGAGGAAGGAGAGAGAGAGAGAGAGAGAGAGAGAGAGAGAGAGAGGAGGGAGGGAGGGAAGGAGGGAAGTAAGAAAGGAAGGAAGGCAAGAAAGAATGGAAAACATGAGCTAACCTTTTACAAAACTATGATTAAATTTGCTTTAGGTAAAAATGATTTTAAAAATGTGGAACCACCATGAAAATCGAGAATGTAAATAGTTTGTTTATACTTCAAATTTAATCCTCATACCTATTATTGGCTTTATAATAAGTTCAGGAAGGAACAAATAAAAAATATATTTATAACTCACATGGACATTACTTACCCACATTTGGAGGTTTCATATAATTTACAGGTAGTTCTGGAGGTCTGCCTCTATGTAGAGCTGCAAAAGCGGACCCATTCCATAGTGTACTCTTACAGTCTATACAAAAAGATTCAAAGGTTAGTCACGGAGTAGAACAGTGTTGTTTTTTTGTTTTAACTGCACTTCTGAGGCAAATGTCTAACTTCAATTTAATTTGTTAAAATATATTTCTTCCTAAGGTGAAGGGGGTCAATGGGGGAAAAAGGGAACATCTGTAATACTTTCAACAATAAAGATAGATTTTGGAAAATAGACTTTGTAATTGCTAAAGCCGAAATAAACATATAATGCATGTATTTAATTATGTTTTAAACCATATACATTATGACTAGTGAATACAAGTACCTTAATATATCATCAGGATATTTTATTCTGTGCAGATCTAGAGCTGAAGTTTTTATTACACATATATTTGAATCTCATGTAAATATCATGAGATTAATAAGGTTTTAAGTTTACATTGGTCCTTCTTGCCTTTAAGTTTATACATACCTACTTATACAAAACAATATAAGTAAGGATAAAACTACATACACGTATGCCAGATTAAATTCGGAAACATTTGTTCTCAGTGAATGCTCATGTTATGCAGTGTCTTCCATTTGTGCCATAATAGGTAAATGCATATCACATGATAATTGATTATAAATAGTTGTGCTTTCTGTCTGCCCTTTATGCTTATATCAAAAGACCAAAGCACATACTAAATATTTCTAATTCAACTTTGAAACAAAATATTCTGCTACTCTCTTAAAAGCCTCAAATTACTAACTTTATTGAAGAATTTCCTTAAATTATAAAATAAGATGTTTAAACACTGGTATAATTTATGCAACTATTTATACTTGTATATTAGGATCTTAAAAAAATTATGCTAATAATACAAAACAGAAATAAATTGGTTGCTAGACCTGAAGTATTTATCACACTAAGAGGTATCCTTAACATGTAATTTCATATGTCTATGTTCATAAAACACTATTTTATATATTTTATATATTAGGGTTTCATGTAAAAATTTAGGAAAAATATGTAAAAGACTGGGGGGAAAAAGTGGGAGAGAAACTGTATTGAACAGGTACTGATAAATTGATATGCTTAACTGTATTTTTTAAATATACAATATTATTTGTCAATTTTTATACCTCAATAAAGCTAAGGAATAAAACCCCTTAAGCCCTCTAGCACTTTTTGATTATTTAAACAATTAACAACCTATGGCCCTGTAGATCAGTTGGTTAGAGTATTGTCCTGATATGCCAAGGTTGTGGGTTTGATCTGGGGTCCAAATCAACCAATAATTATGTAAATATTTGAAACAACAAATTTATTTATTTCTCTCTCCCTACCTACTCTCTTTCTAAAAATCAATAATAGTAATGTGTTTGAAGTATATATTTATCAACTCAGAAAATAAAAAGTTAATTCCAGAAATGGCCAAATAATATGAAAAAAATAAACAATTAATAAAACAATGGACCTACAGAAAGGAACTGCTAAAATTAAAAAGTAATTTTAAAAATTGCCCTGGTTGGTGTTGCTCAGATGGATGGGCATTGACCCATGCAGTGAAAGGTTACCAGTTTGATTTCCGGTCATAGTAAATGACCGGGTTGCAGACTCAGTCCCCAGAAGGGGGTGTGCAGGAGGCAGCAGATCGATGATTCCCTCTCACAGCAGTATTTGTTTTTTCTCTCTCAAAAAGTAAATTTTAAAAATACTTTAAAAATAATAATTTTTAAAAATAAATATTTTAATTATAATTTTACATAATATAATTTTCATTGACTTGTTATAAAATATTCTATGTGATTAGGATGATATCAAGACTCATAAATATTAAAAACATTGAAGTGTAGTTTATACTATACTAATCAGAGCAGCAATCTTTTAATATCTCTATTCCAGAGATTTTATATCCTTTACCTCTAGTGCTTTACAAAAAAGGACTCCTTTTAGGTCTCTAAACACTTACTTGTACTAAAAAAATTTGGTGCTCAGAAAAGCATGCAAACATTTACTTAACTTAAAAATATGCTATTCTCCACTCACAACTCAGAAAACAGAAAATCTTACCTTTGGCATCCCGTAACAGAGACTGCCGACCAACACCGAGCAATGTCTGTACCCCAGGAACACTCTGAGGGATCTCCTTATCTAGTATGGGACCAATCCGCTCACAAATTTTAAGGAGGTAGTCTGGAGGAATGTGTGCATTGGCTGCCACCTAAAAACCATAAATAAAATACAGGAAAACAAAACATTAATCAATTCCATTACCAAACTGTTCTATCATAAAACAAAGTCCAATTTTAAGTACATTAAATTTTAAGAATAATATTTTGAATATTTAAGATGTCAACAAAATATAAGAAACAGCCACAAAATTTTAAACAGTATAATTTAAAGGACACGGCACTCTAGTACTTGTTTTATTCAGTAGTAATGAACTGTTCAATAATCAGAGGATATAGATTCTATTTAAATGATAAGAATGAAAACAAAAGGTATTACTTTTAAGGAAAACCAACATGGCAGAGGGCAGAAATGGGATGAGGGGAATTGCCACTGACCCAGCATGCCCTGAATGACTGGTGCCTTAAGGTAATGCAACCAGTTCTGCCATTGGGACCCAACCCCCCAAGATGCACAGGCCTACCACCACTAAACATTGTGCCTGGCCCAGTGCCTCTGGATAAATGGCACTGCCATTTGGCAACCAGCCAGAAGCCATGACTGGACCCTCCCCGCCAAGACACATGACCCCTCCTCCTTGGTGACCAGGGATCCCACAAAAGGAACTAAATGAAATTGATATAAGCAATTTGTGAGATAAATAATCAAAGTAATGTTAATTAGGATGCTCAAACAACTTAGAGATAACTACAAGGAAATTAATGAGATCTATAAAGAAGTTAAAAAAAAAAAAAAAAAAAGCATGAAAAATGATGTTGAAACCCTGAATCACAATCAATTAGAAATGAAGAGCTGAAACTGGTTTGGCTCAGTGGATAGAGCGTCACCCTGCGGACTGAAAGGTCCCAGGTTCGATTCTGGTCAAGGGTATGTACCTTGGTTGCGGGCACATCCCCAGTGGAGGGTGTGCAGAAGGCAGCTGATCAATGTTTCTCTCTCATCGATGTTCGTAACTCTATCTCTCTCCCTTTTTCTCTGTAAAAAAATCAATAAAATATATATTTTTTTAAAAAGAAATGAAGAATGACAGAGCTGAAATAAAAAATACACTGGAAGGATTCAACAGTAGACAAGAAGAAGCTAAGAACTGAATCAACATTTTAGAAGACAAGGTAAGAAAAAACACCCATTCAGAACAGCAAATGGGGGGGGAGGGGTGGGATTAGCAAGCAGGAAAGTTTAAGGGAGCCATGGTATAACATGAACCCTCATGACATCCACATCATAAGGATGCCAGAAGGAGAAGAGTCTGAGTAAGGATAGAGAACTTGTTTGAAGAAATGATGACAGAAAACATGACCCGTCATACAAGCACAGGAAACACAGAGTCCCAAACAAGATGAACCCCAAAAGGCACACCACAAGACACATTATAATTAAATGCAAACGTTAAGGAGAAAGAATCTTAAAGGCTGTAAGAGAGATAGAAAGTAGTTCCCATTAGATTGTCAACTGATTCTTCAATATAAACACATTAGACAACCAGGAAGTGGCAGTACATATACAAAATAATGAAAAGCAAGGGACTGAGGCCAAGACTACTCTATTTAGCAAGGATATCATTCAAAATTAAAGGTGAAATAATGAGGTTCACAGACAAAAACAAAAAACTAAATGACTTTATTAGACCAAACCAGCAGTGCAAAAAGGACTATTGTAAGAAGAAGTAGAGAGAAGAGGGAGGAACACAGGCATACAGAATAAAAATAACAACAATTAAGTACCTATCCAAAATAACCTTGGAGCGGGGGATAATAACCTCAACCCTGACTGATTTGGCTCAGTGGATAGAGCATCGGCTGCGAACTTAAGTGTCCCAGATTCAATTCCGGTCAAGGGCATGTACCTTGGTTGTGGGAACATCCCCAGTGGGGAGTGTGCAGGAGGCAGCTGATCGATGTTTCTCTCTCAGTGATGTTTCTAACTTTCTATCCCTCTCCTTTCCTCTCTGTAAAAAAAATCAATAAAATATATTTTAAAAATATAACCTTAAATGCAAATGGCTTAAATACTTCCATCCAAAGACATCAGGTAGCTGAATGGATAAGAAAACATTAATCATATATATGCTATCTACAAGAGACCCATCTCAGTAAAAAAGACTCACAGAGAATGAAAGGGAAAGGATGAAAAAAAAAAATTCTAGGCAAATGGAAATGAAAAACAAACAAACAAAACAAAAAAACGGGTAGCAATATTCAAATCTGACAAAGAAACTTCAACATGAAGGCCATAAAAGAGACAATGAATAGGGACCGTGGGGCACAGGGGACAGTGGCACAGAACCCAGGAGGTGCAAGGCCAGATGTGGGTTCTTACAGCAGCACCAGTAGGTGAGCCATGATGTGCAGCAAGGTGCTGAGCCACCAACAGGAGGGGAAGTGAACCAGGAGGGTAAGGCCCCACGCCAGACAGAGCCCCAAGCAGCGTGGGCAGGGCCAGAGCTGGAAATCCTGGTGGGGTGGGCAGGGCTGCAACCTTGTGCCTTTTCAACCTTGGCCTTGGAATTCAGAGTTCAGCACTACTTCAAGAGAGAGGAGTGGCAGAAAGTGGCAAGGCCACAGAAGGGATAGGAAATGTTGTGGCCATCTTCAGGAAACACAGCTGCCATGGTCTTTAGTAACTATCATATCTAATAAAGAGGGAATATGCTAATTGACCCTCATGCCATTGCAAAGATGGTGGTGCCCATAGACAATAAGGAGGGAATATGCTAATTGACTGCCATGCTCTCAAAGATGGCAGTGCCCATAGTCACAAGATCGTGGTACCCAGTCCCCTCAGCCCCAACAGGGTGGCAGGTGTGTGGCAAGGCCAGGCTCACCCCGAGGCAGGTCCAGCCACTCTGCGTGCCTCCCTCCAGAGTCCCCTACCCAGTCCCCCCCTCAGCTCCCCAGCCACCCAGGACTGGCCCGGGGCGCAGGCAAACCTCAGATGGCAGCTGCCCAGCCAATGTCTGAGATGCAGGCAAGCCTCAGATGGCAGATGCCCAGCCACCCAGGGCGGCCTGAGACTCAGGCAACCAGGGCTGGTCAAGGCTGGTGCTGCCAGAAGTGGAAGCAGCAGAGGTGTAATGGGGGCGTTGCCTTCCCCTGATTGCCATGTCGCCTCCCGCCCCTGAGAGCTCCTGGACTGTGAGAGAGGGCAGGATGGGCTGAGAGACCCCACCTCCAGGGCCTCCAGTGAACAGATAATCTTTGGTCTCAGTCCTACAAAAGAGGAAACTGAGACTCAAAGAAGGGAGCCTTCTGCCACCCACTTCTCAGACCTGACCCTGTGCAGCATTGTTTGCGTTGAAAGAAGAAGATCCAAAATGTTTTTAGATCTTTGTTATTTTAGGCAGGAAAGAATTTAGCACTGGGAATTGGTGCTTGGGAAATCATCAGAAAGCTGGAGGAGAGGGTAATAGGCTGGGCCCCCAGGAAAGATTCCTTGCCCAGTGGGAGAAGTTGCCCCCTCAGCCACAACTGAATTCTAGGGACACTCTGGAATAGCTGTGACCCGGGATCAGGAAACTACTGCCCCTGCAAGTGCCCTCCAGCTCCCACAAAACAGGTCACTGGGCACTGCCTCTGACACAACTGTCTGTGCACAGCCTGGATTCCGCTGCAGAAAACCTCCACATCTCTGCAAACATGATCACCAGCAGCAAACAGCCCAAACTGCGGGAAGATGCCTCTGCCCCACTTCTGCCTTCAAAATACTGTGCAAGCACATCTGATTGGCAGAAACGAATTCATATCCAGAAACCTAGCTGCAAAGGAGTTTGGGCAATTTCAGACTTTCATCTAGGAGTGAGATCTTGCCAATGTACCTCATGTGCCTGTTATGGATAAAAATGGGGCTCAGCTGGTGGGGCTCAGTGATTGGGCATCAATCTATGAACCAGGAGGTCATGATATGATTCCTGGTCAAATTTCAGGCTTGATCCTCAGGAGGGGTATGCAGAAGGCAGCTAATCAATGATTCTCATCATTGATGTTTCTATCCTTTTCCCTTCCTCTGAAATCAATAAATATTTTTTAATGGGGTCATGCTGTATATATGTGTTGTAATGAATTTTTCACCCCATGGATCACTAATATCTTTCCTGTTAAAACCATAATTAGAGAACATTATTTATTTATCATTCATTTTAATTGATCTCAGAGAAAAGAAGGGAGAAACACTGTTCCATTGTTTCCTGCACTCACTAGACTGAGTATTGAATCTGCAACCTGGATATGTGCCCTAACTGGCAATAAATCCACCACTTTCTGGTATATGGGACGATGCTATGCTGGTACCCTGATCCCAAATTACACCCTCCAGAACTGTGAGAAAAATATATTTCTGTTGTTTAAAGCACACAAATTTTTGATATTTTTATTATTGCTGTCTGAGCTGACTATACTAATAAAAGCATAATATGCTAATTACACTGGGTCAACGGTACATCTTCTGGTCATCCTTCTGGACAAACCATGGTGGCAGAAGCTGAGACAGAGATGGTTAGGGGTGATCAGGCTGGCAGAGGAGCAGTTAAGGGCAATCAGGATGGCAGGGAAGAGCAGTTAGAGGCAATCAGGCAGGCAGGCAGCGATTAGGAGCCAGCAGTCCCGGATTGCGAGAAGTATGTCCAATTGCTGGTTTAGGCCTGATCCCGGAGGCAGAGAGGTTAGGAGTGACCTGGCAGACAGGCAGAGTGGTTAGGGGCAATCAGGCAAAAGGCAGGTGAGTGATTAAGAGCCAGTGGTTCCGGATGGAGTGATCAGGCCTAAATGTGCAGTTGGACATCCCCTGAGGGGTCCCAGAATGGAGAGGGTGCAGGCCGGGTTGAGGGACCCCGCCCCCGCCATGCATGAATTTCATGCACCAGGCCTCTAGTATAAATGTAAATAAAAATGTACATGTCTACCATTACATAGTACACACATTGACATATTACCACCACAAGATAAAAAAATAATTTTGTAAATCATCACTAATGATCACCATGAGGCAAGAGATTATGTATGTTTGAGCAATATTTGCTCAGTGAATCAATAAATGAATAAAAACCAAAGTAATGTCTGCCAAAGTATATCTTTAAGCAATATCATATGAATTCATAAAAGAAAAACCACAGGTTCTTATATTAGGGTGCCTTTTTCTTTTCTTAAAAAACAGGCCAAAGACGTACAATCCAACATGTATTCAGAACTCTTGGAATAAATGATTCTGTTGTGATTTTTAAAAATTATTTCCTGACCATTATCTTTGTAAGTACCTTCAAAAACCAATTTTAATCTACCAAAATAATTGGGGCTTGGGCTATAGGTCATGATTCTTAGAAAAGAATGGCTACTTAACCTGATTATTTTAAACTAGAGGCCTGATGTACAAAATTCTTGCAAGTACCTTCCACCAGCTGCCAGCACCAGCTTCCCTCTGGCACCCAGGACCCCAGGCTTCCCTCACAGCCCCGGTTTTGTCCAGAATGACGGAAGGATATCCGGTCTAGTTAGCATATTACACTTTTATTATTATAGATTATTATAGATAGATGTGAATTTACAAGGTTTAATTTCTAGATGGAGCAAAGTATCAAGCAAATTCTTTAATTAATATCCAAGATGGTGGCTTAGGTAAACACACCTAAACTGCTGCCATGCACAACAATTTCAAAACTACAACTAAAAGACAAAACGTCTATCACCCAGAACCACGGGAAAGCTGGCTGAGTGGAAGCTCTACAACTAGACTGAAAGAGAAAAAAGCAATCAGGGCACAAGCGCTGAAAAACTGAGGTACGAGCGTAAGCACGCGATACGGGTTGGTGGTGGATCCCGGCGGGCAGAGGGCGTTGCTTTCTTCAACCCAAAGAGAGACAAGCCCCCAATCTCTCTGAAATCTAGTTTCTGGAAAGAAGCTGGACTGCCTGCCATCGGGTCAGAAAGTGAAGGTGGCTTGCTTGCAGAGCTGCGCTCAAGAATAATTGTTTGCTGTGCTGGGGCGCAAGATGCAGGGAAGCAGTCAGAGAGGCAGAGATGGCTGACTGGCAGCCATTGCAGTTTGCCATGCCCTACCAGGGGTCCTCAAACTTTTTAAAGTGGGGGCCAGATCACGGTCCCTCAGAGAGCTGGAGGGCCGGACTATATGAACTACTAATTCCTACTGTAACACCTCGGCTGCGCTCACTGCCCAAAAAACCTGGCGGGCAGCATCAGACTCCTCTGTGGGCCGCATGTGGCCCACGGGCCGTAGTTTGAAGACCCCTGCGTGACGCCCTGAGACTCCGCCCTGCACAATCTATAAACACACCCAAGCTCCAAGCAGCGGCTTTTGCATATGAATGGCCTTCTCTATAGCAGTTTAACTGAGCAAACTTGCAACCTGGTACAGACAGCTCCAAAGCCTCCAAGCTCCAAGCAGGGAGGAGAGGACTGTGGTTCTCACTGTAGCTCCTGCACGGTGGCCTCAGACAGTAGCTGCACTGCACCCCATTGGAGAACCAGAAGCCAGTGTACCTAATGGTCAGTATGAGACACCAGACTTCAACTCCTCACATCCATAAGTGACACATTCAGGAGGCGGACTCAGTAAGCACCAAAGTCCCACTGAAATAAGGCCTGCACCATAAGCATGTCTCTAGCGCAGCAGTTCTTCCATTATAGACACAGCGGGTCCTCACAGCTAATTGGCCTGGAGGTCAATTCCTCCCAGTGTACCAACAGCAATCAAGGCTTAACTACACCAAGACTTTGCACTCAACCCACAAAGGGGTGTACCAAGAGCAACCACCTCGGTGATAGGGGAAGCTGAGCTACTGGCCCCTATAGGTCACCTACCACACAAAGCCACTCCATCAACACAGGGTAGCAACCAAAATGCGGAGACACAGAAGCATATCACAAATGGGAGAGATGGAGGAAAGTAACCTACTGGATCACACAGAGTTCAGAATCACATTTATAAGGTTACTCAAGAATCTTCTAAAAACCTTTGAGAAACTTGATGAGACCTCCAAGAACCTTAATGAGAATACCAAAAAAAATAGAAAAGGACCAGTCAGAGATTAAGGATACAATGTCTGAAATAAAGAATATAGAGAAACTCAACTGTAGATCAAAGTACCCCAAGAGTCAAACCAAAGATCTTAATGAGGAAACAAAAAACACCCAACCAGAGAGGCAGAAAGAAAGAAGAATCCAAAAGTGTGAGGATAGTGTAAGGAGCCTCTGGGATGGCTTTAAGCATAACAATATCCAGATTTTTGGGGTGCCAGAAGAAGAGAGAGAGCAGGATATTGAAGGCCTATTGAAAAAAATAATGACAGAAAACTTTTCCTACGTGGTGAAAGAAATAGACTTACAAGTCCAGGAAATGCACAGAACCCCAAACAAGAGAAATCCAAAGAGGACCACACCAAGACACATCATAATTAAAATGCCAAGGGCAAAAGACAGAGAGAGTCTTACAAGCAGCAAGAGAAAAACAGTTAGTTACCTACAAGGGAGTACCCATAGTTTCTCAACAGAAACTATGAAGGTCAGAAGGGAGTGGCAAGAAATATTCAAAGTGATGAACAATAAGAACCTACAACCAAGATTACTCTACCCAGCAAAGCTATCATTCAGAATTGAAGATCAGATAAAGAGCTTCACAGACAAGAAAAAGTTAAAGGAGTTCATCACTGCCAAACCAGTATTATATGAAATGCTGAAGGGTATTCTTTATAAAGAGGAAGAAGAAGAAAATGGTAAAGGTAAAAACTATGAACAACAAAAAGACATCAAATTCATACCTACCAACAAATGAATCTAAAAATCAAGTGAATAAAAAATCTGAAGGACAGAAAGGACTGGTGAATATAATAGAATCAGGAGCATAGAAAGGGAGTGGACTGATAATTCTGAGGGGGAAGAGAGTCTGAGGGGTGTGAGAAGAGATCGGATAAAAATCTTACACCTATGGATGAAGACAGTGGCAGGGGGTAAGGACATGGGATGGGGTGGGGAATCAGGTGGAGGGCAGCTATGGGTGGGAAAAAAAGAAGAACACCTGTAATAATCTGAACAATAAAGATTATATAAAATAAATAAATAAAACACATACACACACAAAAAAAATCAATGGAAAAATATCCTCAGGTGAGGATTAAGGGGAAAAAAAATCTATCATTAATTTCTCACATCTCTGGTTGTTTCCTAAGCAAAAACTATATAGGACTATCAGTAAAACATATAGGTAATAAAGTAAGAGCAGCTAAAAACAATTTCTTGTTATTTATAGACACAGATGTCCTAAAATACTAATTTGTAATTCATTCCTTCAATATTAGGGGATTCCCTAAATATGCCTACATGCAAACATAGTTAGCACCCTTAAAAAATACACACACACACACACACACACACACACATATATTTTAAAGGTATATAAATATGTGTGTGTGCGTGTGTGTGTGTGTGTGTGTGTGTGTGTGTATACTAGAGGCCCAGTGCACAAAATCAGTGCACTGGGGGTATCCTCAACCCGGCTTGCACCCTCTCGCAGTCCAGGAATCCCCGTGGGGAGTAGGCCTAAGCTGGCTGTTGGACATCCCTCTCCCAGTCCAGGATCCTTCGCTCCTTACCACTCACCTACTCACTGCTCCTTACTGCTCAACTCACTGCTCCCCCTGTGGGAGTGCACTTACCACCAGGGGGGAAGCTCCTGTGTTGAGTGTCTGTCCCCTGGTGGTCATTGCACATTACAGTGACCAGTCATTCTGGTCATTCCACCTTAATTGTTGCTTAGGCTTTTATTATATAGATGCCTTAAAATACTGAATATTAACATCTATAATAGCTTATGCTTTTCTCCCCGACCCAATACTACCTTGAATAAACTGGATTTCTAATATCAGAGATTACTTTTCCATCAAGTAACTGCTATAGAGTGTGGGGCAAAAGTAAGTTTACAATTGTGAGTATGTGAAACACAGTTAATTCTTATATTATTATTTATTAATTATTGTATTATTTTCCATATGAACAACTGTAAACCTACTTTTGCCATACCCTGAATTAGGGCTTTAATGGCATTTTATGTTTTACAAATTCTCTTTTACTTATCCCATCTCAAGTTACTAAGGTTATAAAAATCTAACTAAGTACTCTAGAAATTACAATATATCTAGAAATATGTAATCCAGAAAATGGAAATTCTCTAATAGGAATTTTTAGAATTACCTCTTATTAAATAAAAACCTGTCAGAATTATATCAAACTGACATCTTAAGTACTGATTTCTTCACTTTACAGAAACAATGATGTTTGATTTACTGTTAATTATATAAATTTTTTATTAATTCCTCTGCAATAATTTAAAAACACATAAACATTAGTTAAGCAAAACAAGGTTTTTCTACAACGAAATTCTCATCCTTGAAGATTTGTATTATAAACCATTAAATAAATTTCACAAGTTTGATTTTCACCCTATACAACAGAAAACTGATCAATTTCTAAGTAGTCCCATTTTAAGTATATTCCTCTAATATCAATAAAAATTTGATTATAAAACAGTACTATAAAAATATAGATTCTATAATCAATGACAAAAACAATACTTTTGATTTCGAACTTGTTTCTCCTTTAAAAAAATAATAGTAAGCTTCCAAACTATATCAACACAGTTCTTATAATAATAGTTTCTTCTAAATCAAACTTCAGGACTTATAAGTGGTAGTTAATGTTAACTTTAATTCATTTGTTTTAATTAAAACTGGAATGTTTTAAAGATGATCTTTTAAGGCATAAGAACACTTAATTACCGTCATTAGAATTAGAGATATAATGTAATATAAAATAAAATATATTAAAATATGGACTAAAATATTCTATGAAATTTATGGCTTAATATAAATTAAGCAACTTTTTTCTATGGAAGTTCAAATATTCTAATTTCATTATGTAACCACATTCCTCTCTGGAATATAATGGCCAACAGGTAACACAACAAGCATTTTGAGATCTGAAGAATTCTCTAAAAGCAAATTTCAAAAGTATAATACAAACTTCTATATTATTCTATAAAACAGCTCCAAGGAGTTAAATTATAGAATCTTTGAACTGGACTTTTCCTTATACATAATCAAACTAACTCCACATCTTACGGTAGGAAAAACAGACCCAGAGAAGTGAAGTCCAATGGTCTCAACGAGTGATCAGAACTCTAGTCTCTCTGTCTACTGCTCTTTCTACTGTCCTATTGAGTCATTTAAAAAATTATGAACATGAAGGCTGTAAAAAAATAAAACTATAGCCAAAACGGGTTTGGCTCAGTGGTAGAGCATTGGTCTGCGGACTGAGGGGTCCCAGGTTCGATTCCGGTCAAGGGCATGTACATTGGTTGCAGGCACATCTCCGGTAGGGGGTGTGCAAGAGGCAGCTGGTCGATGTTTCTCTCTCATCGACATTTCTGGTTCTCTCTCTCCCTTCCTCCTCTCTGTAAAATATCAATAAAAAAATTAAAAATTTAAAAATTAAAAAATAAAATAAATCAATAAAACTATAAATTTCAATAAACTGAAAATTAAATGAAGCCTAAATTATAAACCTTCGAAATAGGAAGATTGCCTGACCTAAAGAGCAAATCCAACAACTGAATCACCACCTTTCAAAATCATTATGACAACTGAGAGGATCACAGAATGCACTGAGATGATCCTACTCATCATACTTAGTTAACAGGAATCCAACTGGGCACTGAATAAAATGCAAATGGTACCTACCTAATATCTGCATCAAATGCTGCATTTGAAATACTAATTTTCAATTGTGAATGATATTTTACATTGGCTTTTAGAAATAATAGGATCAGACCAGCAACTCTAAAAAACAAATAAAACAGAACTGTTTGTGTGTTTTATTTTCGAACTAAGATCATGACTACACAAGTAAAAAGAAAAATCAAATTGGGATCATATGCTCAGGAAATGAAATGCAACATTTATCTGAGATTGTTATTTAGCTGTGGAGTAGGGGAGGGAATAGAAGATGTAACAAATTAGTCACATGCGCGCTTTTTTTTTTTTTTTTTTTTTTTTTACATTTAGGGACAGAAAACAAAACAGATTTTGGAAAAACACAGAAATTTAAATATATCAATGAAAGTACACTAGCATGGTGCTTTGAAGTCTGAGAACCTAGATTATTTAGGTTCTAAAATTTACTAGCTGTGATGCCTTCTAGTAGTGCGGTACAGTAGGAAGGACTTTGTGAATTATTACAGCATCCCCATTTCCTATATATGTGGTCTGTAACATTACTCAGTCTCTGAGCCTAAGCTTCCTCATCTGTAAAACAGGGAGTAATAATAACCACCTCATATGATTTGATAAAAATGAAAACATAATCATTTACTCAGGTACTCATTTATTCTGTCATAAAGTATAGGCATGCAATGAAAGATTAAACTCCTGAATTAAGGGGACCCACAGTCCCAGTGGGGGAAACAAATAGAAACAAACCAAAGCTACATGCCCAGAAGTTAGCACCTAGAGCTAAGGAAGCAAAGGAGCACAGTACTAATTTGGGCCTGGAAGTAGGACTTAGTTCATGTCTACTTTCACACTTGAAGGCTAAGAAAATGTCCACAAGACAGACAAAGGAAAGAGAGGGCATTCCAGGCAGAGAAAAATACACCCCCATCCAGTAAACTCACTGGATGGTGACTAGCACACACTATCTCAAAATTTTAGATGCTCCTTAAAGATTAAGTTAAAAAAGAAAAAATGAGGGCCCTGATCGGGTAGCTCAGTTGGTTATGTCAAGGTTGTAGGTTGGATCCCTGGTCAGGGTACATACAAAAAGCAACCAATGAAGGCATAAATAAGTGAAAACAATAAATCAATATTTTTTTTCTTCCTATCCTTCTCCCTTCCACACTCTCTAAAATCAATGAAAAAAAATTAATTTAGCCTGGCCAGCATAACTCTAGTGGTTGAGCATCAACCTACGAACCAAGAGGTCACGGTTAGATTCCTGGTCAGGGCACAAGCGGGTTGCAGGCTCGAACCCCAGTTGAGGGCATGTAGGAGGCAGCCAACCAATGATTCTCTCTCATCATTGACATTTCTATCTCTCTCTTTCCTTTCCTCTCTGAAATCAATAAAAAATATATTAAAAAAAAAAAACTTTTAATAATACATGTACAAAAAAATAAAAGACTGGAAGAAAACATTAAAAATAATAATATTTTCTTCTTGGTACTTTTCAGTAAAATAGAAATATCTGTAATAATCTGATATTATAGCTTTATAATGTGTTGAGTTTTATTGTTTGCTGAATTTGAAGGAGAGGGGGGGAAATATGTAAAAGGGGAAATAAAGGCCTTTGGATTGTAGTGATACCACTGGTTGGCAGGGTGGAATACAAAGTGTTACGATTTCCTATCACTTTCCTTTGAAAATGCTAACCATCACCCACAGCATTTCTCTCTCTCTCTCTCTCTCTCTCTCTCTCTCTCTCTCTCTCTCTCTCTCTCTCTCTGTTTGAATAATATAGATATTGTTCATTTTTTCACAGAGAGGTAGGGAAAGGGATAGAGAGTTAGAAACTTCGATGAGAGAGAAACATCGATCAGCACAGCATTTCTTTTTATTAGTTTTAAGATAGCCTCAGGAATGAGACCACCAGATCCATCCACCTAGGCTCAAGTATTCCCTGGGTTACACTGCCTCAAAAAAGCACTACAGGTACGATAACCTTGAAAGTATATAATCCTATATAATAAAAGAGTAATATGTAAATTAGCCATCACTCCGTGACAAAAATGGCAGCGCCCATAGCAGATGCTGAAGGCATCGCCCAGGCAACAGGAGCTCAGTATCTGCTCCTTGGCCGTGGAGGGAGGGAAGGGGTCTCTGGCCAGAGAACTGGGAGCTGGACACTGAGCTCGCATCAGCATCTGAGCCATGGCTGTGCTACGGGAGGGAAGGGACCTCTGGGGCCATGAGCCCAGAGGTCGTGCCCCGGCCTGCCAGGCTTGCTAAGGGAAGGAAGAAGTCTGTGGGGTCCTGAGCCCAGAGTTCACGTGCCCAGAGTCCACGCCCTGGCCTGCCATACTACGGGAATGAAGAAGCCTGTGGGGCCTTGAGCCCAGCGCCAGTGCCAAGGCTGTGCGGCAGGAGGGAAGGGACCTCTGGGGACCTGTGGGGCCATGAGCCCAGCGTCCACACCCCAGCCAGCCATTAGGAGGGAGGGAAGGAACCTGTGGGGTTGCGATGCTGACAGAGCCCTATGAGCTCCAGGGTCCTCCACCTGCAGCCCCCAGTCGCAGCCCAGCAGCCCCAGTCGCAGACTGGAAGCCCCCTGCCAACAGTCCAGATAGGACCAGCATCGCACTGCAGCGAGGGGTAGGGTGGTGTCAGGCGGGCACGCTACAGACATCAAATCACTGCTGCTGAAGCCGCCCCTCCACACACTTGCAAGTAGTATGGTCCAAGGGGGTGACTCCTGAGGCAAGGCTCCCATGGCAGCTGATGCACAGTCAGGCAAGGAAGCACCCAAGTACCCGAGCTGCAGGGTATCATGGGCCGGGACCCTGAGGAGGCACCAGGACAAGCATCTTCCCAGAGGCTGTGCGGAAGGAGGAGAGGAACCTCTGGCTAGAGGCCAGGTGAGGGATGCTGGCGTCTTTGCAGGCCAAGATCAGGCTGAGGGACAACCCCTGCCAAACCCCCACGCACGAATTTCATGCATCAGGCCTCTAGTATCAAGATAAAGATAAGGGATCAACCCACATTTTAGAAGTTTCTCAGTAAAGCAAGGTCCAATAAAAGAATTCAGAAACACCTAGCAGACTAGAAAAGCCTTAAAATACATACATATGTATATCCTATCTAATAAAGGGGGGATATGCTAATTGACCATTACACCTTCACAAAGATGGTAGTGTCCATAGCCAATAAGGAGGGCATATGCTAATTGACTGTCACGCCCTCAAAGATGACAGCACCCAGTCCCCTCAGCCCTGCCAGGGCAGCAGGCATGCAACACAGCCGGGCCCACCTGCAGGCGGGTCCGGCTACTTCACACGCCTATCTTCAGAGTCCCCCAGTCCCCCCAGCCCCCCAGCCGCCCAGGGCCTACCCAAGGTGCAGGCAAACCTCAGATGTCGACTGCCCAACTGACACCCAAAGCACATACAAGCCTCGAATGGTGGCTTCCCAGCCACCCAGGGCTGCCCGAGGTTCAGATAACCAGGGCCATCAGAGGCTTGCGCTGCTGACAGTGGCAGCAGCAGAGGTGTGATGGGAGCGCTGTTTTCCTCTGATCGCCAAGTCAACTCCCACCCCTGAGGGCTCCAGGACTGTGCAAGGGGGCAGGCTGGGCTGAGGGACTCCCCTCCAGTGCATGAATTTTCATGCACCAGAACTCTAGTACATGTATATATTAGTAGCCCTGCGCACAAATCTGTGCACCTGTAGCTCACCAATAGCTCGCTGCCGCCCTCCAGTAGCTCTCCGCCCGCTGCTCTGCCCTCCTATAGCTCCCCCCACCCCCTGCCAGTTTGCTGCCCCACCCCCACCTGTAGGTCTCCAACGCTTGCTTATAGCCAGTAGCTCGCTGCCACCCTCCTGTAGCTCTCCACCCGGTGCCCTGCCCTCCTATAGCTCCCTCTGCCCCCCACTCCCCCACATAGTTTGCTGTTCTGCCCCCTCCAGTGCCGGCTTGTAGCTCACTGCCCCACCCTCCTGCTGATCTGTGAGCTGATCGTTACATTGTTGGTCATTGCGCTTCACCGTGTAATGACCATTTGCATATTACATCTTCATTATATAGGATAATGAAATACTTCTTAAAACAGTAAAGAAAACTGATCAAATAATAACAGAGGGCCAGCAAATCATATAAAGCACCATGGTAGATACTAAAGGGCATGAAAAAAAACTTCAAAATGTAATTCAAAATACACGAAATTAATTATCAATAATGTATGGAAAATAACAGGATAAAAAGATCAGAAGGACTTCGAATCACTACAAAAAGAGAATGGAAAGACATATTCTTAAAAGAGTGAATACACCACCAATATCATACTGAATTACTTTTCTGTAATTCATAAAAATACAAATAGCACTAAGTATCTTTTGAACTAATGATTTACTGTTTAACACAGATGCATCTGCAAATACACATTTGGAGTTCAATTCTGACACTCATTTTTTAAATACTATTAATAGCATGTTTTATATGCCTTTCACCTTATAAAAATAATTAGGGAAATTAGATGGTAATAATTACCTAGCTAAAAAATATAAATTCTGCAGTCACAGTTTTCCAGATTGCTGCACTAGCAATTCAACCTCTCTGTCCTATTTTTTAAATGTAGTAACCAATTGATCTGCACAGTGTTCTCAAATAATAAAATACATTGCTTTTCATATTTAACTCTTTTGGTTCACACAACAACCATGTAAAACAAGTAGAGGTTTTTATTTTATAAATAAGAAAACTGAATCCCTAAGAAGTTAAATCACTTTCCCAGGGTCACTCAGCAAGTAAAGCCTATCTTCCAGACTAAATCTTATGATCTTTTCATACTATACACAAAATGTTATGTCAGAAATGTCAAACAAGGGGATCTCAAAAATATGAAACAAACAAGAAATAAAAATGACACAAACACTAAACTGCCTTTAAGTTACTCTTTTGCTCTCTACCAAAAATATATGTATTAACCAATCAGTTAATCAACATCAGTAAAACAAGAAAACACAGAAACTATATTAATTTCAAATTTGGCAAAAGTGATTTAAGGACCAAATTTTATAAGGGAACATTCACCCTAACAGCAATTCTCATCACTTTCTCAATACCATCTCATTTGTAGTGAGATACCAGTTTTCCTAGAACTAATGATAAATCTCCAAAAGGATTTAATCATCCAAAGTATATTACCAGAGGCCACATGTGAAAAAAAAGCCAAAGATGAATCCAGACAAATAGCTAAAGCTAACATATTACAGAAATAGCTAAAGCTAACATATTGCAAAAACGAACACATGGCTCAAGCAAATCAGTAGTGAAGTATACTAGTTTTCAGACATTCATTGCTCTCTGCCATCATACCTGGGAGTTAGCATTATATCCACTAGGGTTGAGCAGAACATGCTTTCTGGTTTCCCAAGATGCATTCTGTTCTTCCTAACTATGGCTGCATGTCTGTATCTACACAGCAGTTAATAAATCACACATGCTTATAAATTGCTTCCACACTGAGGGATGCTGCCTGCACTCAAAGATACTGTTCTAACAGACAATTTAAGCTATTACTAATAATTAGAGAAAAAGAGCTGGGTAAGGTAAGAAAAAAATACAGGTATGTCTGGAATTCAAATAGTCTTTTAAAGTAGTTGGTGAGAATCAAATGAGATGTGAAAACACTTTTAAACTTTAATATGTTATATGCAGGTGTAAGTTCTTATAATGACATATCATCAGAAATACTGGTAGATGTATTATTTTTAAAGATAGTGAACATACAATCTTGATAAAAAGTTTTTTAAGAGCATAAAATTGCTACAAGTCTTTTGTATGTAAAATGAAGGTAATAACCGCCTGGTGTGGCTCAGTGGTTGAGTGTCCACTCATGAACCAAGAGGTCAGGGGTTTGATTCCCAGTCAGGGCTCGATCCCCATTTGGGGGAGTGCAAGAGGCAACTAATTAATGATTCCCTCTCATCATTGGTGTTTCTGTCTCTCTCTCCCTCTCCCTTCATCTCTCTGAAATCAATAAAAACATATTAAAACATTTTTTAAAAAATGAAGGTAATAGAACCCGGGGTGAATAGTTCAGTTGGTTAGAGCTTCATTCCAATAAGCCAAGGTTGCAGGTTTGATCCTGGGTCAGGGCACATACAAGAATCAACCAATGAATGCATAAATAAGTGGAACAACAAATCAATGTTTCTCTTTCTAAAATCAGTAAATTAAAAAAAAAAGAAGGCATACAACCGACGTAACTCCAAATGTAAACATTAATTGGTACTCTCAATTCTATGAATAAAAATACTGAATAAATGTAAAAATATATATCACACCCTAAAGATAATTGTGCCTTTGGTTCAGTATTATCATATGAGTCCCCTTAACATGATTCAAAATTCTTAAAATTGCCTTTGAAAAGTTTTTTAAGTCACCATCTCAATATATAAATGTGAAGGAAGATTAACAAAAACTATTCAGGTAAACACACATGTCGCCCTCATTACTTTGTTCCTCATCCTCAATAAAGCTCCATGGAGGAAGCAATAAAATAGCCAACATTTCAATAGGGTCACCACAAATGAAAGAACATCTGTAATTATTTAAATTACCTACCTTAAAATGAACTATAAGAAGCAAGTCTAATTGTATGATGTTGTAAATAAGTCAAGCATATATAAATAAGGCACAGATTAAACTTCAGAAACAATCATCATGACTTCAAAATTCTCCCTCTTGTTACTTAACATTCTAAAAACTAATTTAGAATGTTTTATTTTTGAACTGACAAACATTTCATGTACAGACATTTTTTTAAGACACTTCAGATCTGGTTATGTCAATACTTGCCTATCAGCAGCTTTAAAAAAAAAAAAAAAAGCACCTTCTCTTATGTTCCAAACTTGAATTAAAACATTAAATTAGATTTAAAAAATAAAAAGGGGGAATTTCTAGAATATTCAATAGGAACAGTAGTAATCAACTTATTATCTTAATATTCTTCTGGATAAATCAAGTTAAGCAGTACAATATAAGCAAAAGTATACATATGGACAGAAAGGCAGGATTTTTTTCTAATATATAGTATATATATGGATATGCAACTCCTATTCAGTATTTTGATATCTTTGTTTATATTTTACCTCTTCATTATGCATTTGTATTCTTTCCTTCCTATACCCCAGTACATCTTAATTTGAAGTATTGTTATAGAATTAACATATCAGATTATACTACTTAATACTATAAGTACATAAGGTTTTACAACTAATTAAGACTTTGCCTTAAATTCCAATCCAAAACATGTAGCAAAATCAAAGATCAAAATCCATTGTTCTAATAGTACTTTAAAAAATACCTATCCCAAGGAGCATTTGAGATCTTGCTTCCCAGCATATGTCGTTAGATTGGCTCAAATAAACTCATAAAAATTCTCCAAAAAAAACAAAACCCTACCTTAAGGGGAAAAAAAATCCATCTCTTCCACAATGAAGCTATTCAAAATCAGAGATGAAATGTATAATAATTTTAATAAACAATACAACTGCTGAAGCTAGAATCAGTCTAACACTGCCCACTCAGTTCTCAGCCACTACACTTCTTTTCCTCCTGTTCAGTCTCACTCAGCCTTGTCTCCTCTTCCCTTACAAAGAAATCTATAAGTAGAGAGCAGACATTTGAATTGAAATAAGACCATACTATCAAAATGTAATATCCCTAGAAAAACTGGATCCCAGTCTGGAAAAGTAAAAACCTAAGTGTAAAATATAAAAATTAAATTAAAAACAAAAAAGACAGACTATCTAAACATTATATAATGTTCAAACAATAGAAATTCTGTGTATATAAAAATAAATATATAGATAAAAATGTAAAAACAAATTAAAAGGATAAATGTGAAACTCAAATATATGTAGGAATATACATATGGATTAACAATTAAAAATTAACTGGTTAAAGTTTAAGCTTCAGTAACAATGGAAAAAAAGCTAGTTAATTCAACTAGGAAATACTTTCATCATTTAAATCCATCAAAAGATGTAAAAAAAATTTTTTTAAACTCACTCTAAGTACCTAGATGGTGGCACTATAAATTAGTACAGTTTTCTGAAAAGCAATTTTACAATACATAAAAACTAATGAGATCCTCTGACCTGATAACTCCACTTTAGGAATATAGCCCAGGAAAAGAACTCAAAAAGAAAACAGCAAAAAGATTACTTAACTATGCAAAGATATCAGTGAAAAACTGGAAGTAACTAAAGTGCTTTACTGGAAGCTAAGTTCTAATCATAAGAGATCAAATACAACTGAATCTTTTCTTGGCATTAAAATAATAATGAGTAGTCAAATACAGATAAGCATATGTGTAAGTTTTCAGTAAGAAAATATAAAGCATAATATGGACATCAATTACAACTACTTAAAAATATGCCTTTACAATATAAGAAAAGGAAGTCTGGTAGGCTGTTTTGTGTGTGTGCAGTTAAAGGACCTGTATTTTTAATTATTTTGGTGTTCATTTACTTTGCATTACTGTCAAGTTAATGTTTAAACAGCTTTTTCCTTTTAATTCTTTTCTACTAAAATGGTCCCACTTAAAGACAAAAGTAAAAGAAAATATTTTAAATATGCCTCGGTAAAAAACTATATTCAAAAGCATATTAGTCATAAAGTGTTAAAACATATATTGGTAGGCATTGTTATTCTGTCCTCCTTTTGGCAGGACTTAAAGTGCACCAAAATGTCTGACTACTAATTAAATAAATAGATGCAGTTTTCCAAAAAATGATTTTTATCCACCTGCTAATTCTTTACCATTAACAATACAGATGGTGGTTATCCTTATCACAATCCTTAAACCATTTTCTGTGATTTGCAAAAAATAAGAAAAATAGTAGACTTAGTAATAATTAATGTGGCCTTATTGTAATTTAATACAAAGAGAAATATCAAATGAACATCAAAGCAATTTAAATATTGTCTTATTGCAAACAATTTTTAAATCATCTTATTTCTATTTAGAGTCTACCATACCCCTCCAACTTTCTTAAACTTTGTCCCATTTTTCTCCATTTGGATTTTATGTCAAAGATGGCTCAATTTAGATTTTAGTAACATCGCCCTTTCTTTCTTTCTTTCTTTCTTTTTTTTTTTCATTTCCTTCCAATTCACTGTGCCCAGTGGCTAATACAAGGGAGCAGTCTCCCCAAAATAAAAAGGGTCACCTTTTTGTGTGTATCAGAGCTAAACAGAAGGTACATTTATACCATGAATTACATTTGTAGGAGAAACGGCGGTCAATAATGCCTTGGGTCCTTTACGAAAGTATATTCTATTTTAGAATATGGCCATTGTTGTCTACTTGTAAACCCCCAAACCGTGTTTCAGTTCTCAAAAAGGTCATAATCCATAGTTGTTCCGTAGTAATGTGCACAAATTCGATTGAGTAATGACTGGATTAGCTCTTTTCTCAAACCCGAGCTGCACGACTGTGCTTTTATTCGGGGCTCGAAATTTTGGAATGCGCTCGATGCTCCCTATTTTTAATTGTCGTTTTTCTCAATCCGGGTCCGCCAACTCCCCTCCGGAGCCCCCTCCCTCGTCCCCCACCCCCCAAAAAGACTGAGTCTGGCCTCAGTTCCCGTGTTTCCAGCCAGGACCAACCAGGAGCCGCTTTTCTTCCCCTGATCCGGAACTCCGCGCTGTTACCGGGGCTGCCATTGGCCGGCGTCAGTCCGCGGTACGTGCCCCAAGATAACCCTCTGGTTTCTCTCCCTTTCCCCCCTACAATGGGTCTCTCCCGACGTCTGTAACACATTCATCACCCACAATACGCATCTCCGATAACCAGCTCACGTTCTTCAAAGTTTGCGGGTGGCCGAGGGGAGGGCAGGACAGCCCTTCTCCGGCTCGGGAGGCGGGGGGAAGGGGCAGCCGTTCTCCGGCTCAACGCCGAGCTCGGGAACCTCGTAGGCTGGGGGGTCCCCCGGAGGCGGGCTGGGGGAACGGGGTGGGGAGGGAGCCGTGAGAGAGTTGGGGTAAGTTGAAATGAAAACTTTACTCACCAGATCCTCAAAGCTTCTTCGATGCTCCTTCCCCTCCCAGTCTAAGCGGCGCGGGATCAGCTAGGGGCCGGAGAAAAGGGGGGGAAGGAACACCGATCAAGGCCAAGCCCCGGCTCCCCGTCAACCCCAACCAGCCCGGGTCCCGGTCCACAACCCTTGGGCTTCTTTATTTCTCCAGGCCTTGTAACTGTGGCCCCAGAGCTAGACTGGTGGGGAGGGGAGGTGAAAGGGGGTGGCGGGAGGAGAGGAGGCCGACGGAGGGGAAACCCTGAAAAGCCGCCTCCCTCGGGCATAAAGAGGGGTGAGTGGGGACCCCAGCGCTGTCCGCCTCTTTTGAGGGAAGGAGCCGGTTCACCCCTATGACAACAGCTATCAGCGCCCAGATCCCAGCCTCCCACAGGGCCCCAGCCCTTCGCCCCGGACTGGCCCTCCCTCTCTCCCGTCTCCCCCCCACCCTCCCCCTCTCCCCGAAGGGGCTCCGTACCTGATGCTCCTCAAGCTCCTGTACTAGCACCTGAGCAAAAGGAAAATACAGATTATGAGAAGCAGCTCGGGCCATCAACCCATTCCTCCCTCCCCTCAGCCGCGGACGGTAGGTAGGACTAGTCAAGGCCGGCCATTCCTTCAGCGGAACCGCGCACTCCGCTGCCTCGACTTCCCCTTCGGTACCGTCCCCGCGGTTCCCAGACCTCCTTCTCCCTCTCACCTGAGCGGATTTGTTGCAGGGTCCGGACTGCAAGAATCTAGCGATCAGGTAATACAGTTCTAAGAAAGAGGTGAAAAAGAGGTTGAGAGGGAGGCAACGAAGAGAAACGGGGGCTTTTTCCAAAGGAAACTGACATCGGTCGCGCTCAGCCCCCAGCCCCGTGGCCCCCAGACACAGCTACCCACCGGCTTCTATCTGGGTAGGTGCCGCCGCCATCCTTTTCACGAGGGCGCTTCGATCCGGAGGGGCTAGTGGCGGCGGGTGAGGGCGCTGCCTCTATTGTGGTGAAGCCCCCATGCCCCGGAGTCCCGCCGTTTCCGCCGCACTCGTCGTCCCAGTTTCGGTCTCTCTCGGATTCATCGCATCACGTTTCGACCCATAGATATTCTAGCCCTAGAGCTGAGGAGGCGGAGGAGGAAGGAGAGGGAGCGAGAGAAGAAGAGGGAGGAGTCCAAGGGGCCGACGGGTGGGCGGGTGCAAAGGGGGTGGAGAAATGGAAGGTAAAAACTGAGGAGCTTGCATTACACGTTGCTCGCCGCCAGAGGCGCTGCGGCTGCAGCCAGGTCTTTGCTCGCCCAGAGAACCCCTGGTTGCCTAGCTACGGCTCCCGGAAAAGGGGGGAGGTGCTAGACGAGGCGACGCTCTGGCCGCCTCTGTAGAACTCTATGGTGGCGTCCTCGTACACAATCTCTATGGTCGGTTTCCCTTCCGGTGAGGGCTGTCGGAGCCTTTCTGGTGGAGGAGCCAGCCCTCCGGCTTGATCGTGAGAAACAAGTGAGGCGCTGACTTGACCCGGCTGCTTTTTTCATTTTCCTCCCATGAGGCTTGTTTTTTGGGTGTTGTTTTTTTCGTTTTTTTGTTTTTTATTGGGTGGTTGTTTTGCCTTTTCCCCTCTAAAAGGAAGCTAGCTACCCGCTAAACTATCTTGTAACTGAGGAAGGAAAAGGAGCGCCTACTTTGTCCTCGTCACTCATTTCTCTTGAAAATGATTTCTGTACCAGATGAAAATGCTGTACTGACCAGTCCAAGTGCAGGGCTCACACAGAGGAAGACCAGTTCTGAAAATGTCCCCCATTCTGACAAAGATTGCAGAAGGAGTAGTTGTCAGACACGAAGCATTTTATTTTATCCCCTAATGAAAGTTTTACGTGTGCCATATCCTCCCATTCCTCTAGGATAATTTTCAAATACTGGCAAAGCATTTTACATTAACAATGCATTTTAGTATATGCAAGGTAGTTTCCTACAGTTTGAGGGCAATGTTAGTTAATATATAACCCCAAACTCTTAGTACAGCACCAACTTGCAATATTCGTTTTACTGAAATTTTAAGTGATCAAATGATTTGTACTGTAATTGACATACATAGTGAACTGGGTCTCCTTCCCCACTTTCCCTTAATATTCTGTTCCCACCTCAAGCTTTGTACACAAGTAGTAATTAACAGAAGCTGAACCTGATGGGACCAGAAATACTGTTTAAGCTGCATGCACTATTTACATTAAAATATTCAAATTTGACTATAGTGAACCTAGAATTGCATTATGCTGACATAAACTTAACATAGATTGATTAATTGTCTCTCTAGTCACTTTTTTAACCCTCAGAAAGAAGTAACCAACCCCCAAGATAATTATGCTATAGTATTTGGTTTTTAAAATGCCAATAACTGAAAAAATAGATCTTGGAAAGATACAAAATTCTAGACACCTCATTACAAGGAGTTTAGCAAAACAACAGAGTGAATATTTTTTATAGTTTAAGCATAATATATACACTGAATGGCCAGATTATTATGACCACCCCATCATTACTTCATTGGGCCACCTTTTGCCTTCAATACTGTGGCAATTCTTCTTGGCATTGACTCCACAAGTTGTTGAAAGGTGATGCGAGGACTCTGACACCATGCCTGATGAATAGCACTGTACAGTTCTGTGCGAATTGATGGTTGTGGAACCAGCTGCCTGATGCCTCTTAAGTCTGTCCCACAAATGCTCAATTGGATTGAGATCTGTTGATTGTGGGGCCACCTAAGCAAGGTAAAGTCTCCCTCATGTTCTTTTTTTAAAAAAAAACATATATTTTTAAAATATATTTTATTGATTTTGTACAGAGAGGAAAGGAGAGAGATAGAGAGTTAGAAACATTGATGAGAGAGAGTCATCAATCAGCTGCCTCTTGCACACCCCCTACTGGGGATATGCCCGCAACCAAGGTACATGCCCTTGACCGGAATCGAACCCAGGTCCCTTCAGTCCCCAAGCCGACGCTCTATCCATTGAGCCAAACCGGTCTTGGCTCCCTCATGTTCTTGAAACCACCCCTGCACAATATGAGCACCGTGGCATGGCGCATTGTCTTGTTGGAAGAAGCCATCTCCATTGGGATATGCCATCAACATGATAGGATGAAGTTGATCAGCAATGATACCTAGGTATGTTGTGCTAGTCAGACGTTGTTCCACACGAATTAAAGGGCACAAATCATGCCAGGAAAACCTGCCCCAAACCATAACACTGACCCCACCACCTTGAAGAGTTGTATTCATACATGTGGGGTGCATGCTTTCATGCTGTTTCCACGAAATTCTCACTCTGCTATCTGCATGATGCAACTGGAAACATGATTCATCAGTCTACTTGATTTTCTTAAATAAATCTTTATTGTTCATACTATTACAAATGTTCCTTGTTTTTTCCCCCTACATTGCTCCCCTCCACCAGGTTCCCGCCCCACCCTCTGCCCTTTCCCCACACCCCATTGTCCTCATCCATAGGTGCACAGTTTATGTTCAGTCTCTTCCCGCACCCCCCCACTCCCCTTTCCCCCGAGAATCATCAGTTCACTCCCCTTCCATACCTCTGATTCTATTATATTCACCAGTTAATATTGTTCATCAGATTTTTAAAAAAATATATTTTATTGATTTTATACAGAGAGGAAGGGAGAGAGATAGAGAGTTAGAAACATCAATGAGAGAGAGTCATCGATCAGCTGCCTCTTGCACACCCCCTACTGGGGATATGCCCTCAACCAAGGTACATGCCCTTGACCGGAATCGAACCCGGGTCCCTTCAGTCCCCAAGCCGACACTCTATCCATTTAGCCAAACCGGTCTCGGCTGTTCATCAGGTTTTTTAATACCTTTGGTTTTTAGATTCACTTGTTGATAGTTATGTATTTGTTGTTCATAATTTTTATCTTTGTTTTCTTTCTCTTCCTAAAGAACCCTTCAGCAATTTATATAATTCTGGTTTGGCGGTGATGAACTCCTTTAGGTTTTTTTAATTTGTAAAGCTCTTTATCTGGCTTTCGATTCTGAGTGATAGCTTTGCTGGGTAGAGTATTTTTGGCTGTAGGTTCTTGCTATTCATCACCTTGAATATTTCTTGCCATTCCCGTCTGGCTTGCATGGTTTCTGTTGAGAAATCAGCTGACAATCGTATGGGTGCTCCTTTATAGGTAACTACCTGCTTTGCTCTTGCTTCTTTTAATATTCTCTCTTTGTCTTTTGCTCTTGGAATTTTAATTATGATGTGTCTTGGTGTGGTCCTCTTTGGATTCCTTTTGTTTGGGGTTCTGTGTGCTTCCTGGACTAGTAAATTTAATTCTTTCCCCAGGTGGGGGAAGTTTTCTGTCACTATTTCTTCTAGTATTCTTGCTCTCTCTCTTCTTCTGGGACCCCCATAATTCTGATGTTGGTTCGCTTGAAGTTGTCCCAGAGGTTTCTTACATTATCTTCAACTTTCAGGATTCTCTTGTCTTCTTGTTTCTGCGGAGGAGTGTCCTCTGGCTCTTTATGTTCCAAATCTTTGACTTGATTCTTGCAATCTTCCATTCTGTTTTTAGGACTCTGTATAATATTTTTTATTTCAGACAATGTATTCTTTATTTCTAGTTGATCTCTTTTTATTTCTAGTTGATCCCTTTTCATATTCTCATAGGTCTCATTTATTTTATCGGCCTTTTCTAGGAAATTCTTGAAAAACCTTATAAGCGTGGTTTTGAACTCTATATTCAGTTGCTTTTTGTCCTCCATTTCTTTCATATGTGATCTGTTTTTTTGTCTCGGCATTTTCGCTGCTTCCCTGAGTTGGTAGGGTGGCTTTGTGTGCTAAGGTGTCCTATATGGTTCAGTGTGTCAGTCTCCCAGTTGCCTGAGGTGGACACTCTTGGTGCCCTCTTTTGTGGACTGTGTGTACAGCCTTGTTGTAGTTAAGTCTTGTTTGTTGTTGGTATCACTGTTAGGAACTGACCTCCAGGCCAATTGGCTGTAAGGATCAGCTGTGTCTATGCCGGGAGACAGCCTTATTCAACTAGACTTGGAAAATTGCATAAGCCTCTGTGCTCAGCTTGGATGGGATGGAGTTTCCGGGTGGAGCCTACAGCCTTGGCTTCCCATCAGCCCCACCCTATGAGGTTCCTGAGTCTCAGTGCTCTTCAGTGTCCTTCGGTACTCACTGCAAGCACCTCTGAGAGAAAGGTGCCCTCGAGTATCGCCCGCTACCAAACAGTCTAGGCTCTCCCCCAATGAGCCCAGAACTGGGGTTCAGTGCAGTTGGAAGTGGGGTTCAGAGCAGTCTGGAGCTTTTGTCTCCTTCCCGCTAGGGCAATCCAGTAGCACAGCCAACAGTCTGTTCTCTGCACGCAATGTGCGCGCCTCCGGGACTTCCTTTCGCCGCTCCCCTGAGTTTCAGCCTTACAGCCCAGACTCCCTCTGTATGAGCCTCGGACCCCAGGGTCTGGCCTAAACCTGAGGTTCAGTGCAGTCGGAACTGGGGCTCAATACAGTCTGAAAGTTTTGTCTCCTTCCCGCTAGGGCAATCTAGCAACAGAGTCAACAGTCCGTCCTCTGCGCGTAATGTGCGTGCCTCCAGGACTCCCTTTTGCCTCCGGGACTGCCTTTTGCCGCTCCCCTGAGTTTCTGCCTTACAGCCCAGACTCCCTCCATATGGACCTGGGTCCCCAGGGTCTCGCCCAGAACTGGGGTTCAGTGCTGTCGGAACTGGGGTTCAGCACAGTCCAGAGCTTTTATCTCCTTCCCACTAGGGAATGCCAGCCAGGCACTTAGCTTCCCCCTCCTCTCTGGCTCCTTCCTTTCCCCGTGCACACCTTGTCTCCGTACGTCGGGCTTTTACAGCTCCTCTGATTTTCCTTCTGGTTTTCTCTTTCCTTCTAGTTGTAGAATTTCCAGTCAGTCAACTTTCCTATAGTTCTGGATGTCCATTTTGTATTTTAGTTGTATTTTTTTGAAATTGTTGTGTGAGACTGCAGTTAGGTGTTTACCTATGCCACCATCTTGGTTTTCTCTCTTCTTCTCGGGACTACTTGACTTTTTTCCAATGCTCAACTGCCCAATCCTTTTGTTCTTATGTGAACTAAAGATGTTTTATCTTGAGGGAGGATCCAAGATGGCTGCTCGGGTATACACCTAGCCGCAGCAGCTCACAACAATTTCAAGGGAATACAACTGAAATGTAGAGTGGACATTGCCCAGAGCTACAGGTAGTCGACTGATTGAAAACTCTACAATAGGAAGGAGGGAGAAAACCAGAAGGAAAATCAGAAGAGCCTAAGGTACGGAGACATGCGGCGCGCTCGCACGCACGCGCGCGCGGAGAGGTCGCAGCCGGAGAGGAGGAGAGGGCTGGGTGCTGCCTGGCGTTCCCTAGGAGGAAGGAAATAGAACCCCCAGCCTGGGCTGAACCCCCGAACCGGCAGCGCTGAGCCCCAAGTTATGGGCCAGACCCTGGGGACCCAGGCTCCGGCAGGGGGAGACAATCCCGGGGGACGGCGAAAGGCGGGGCCCCCGGAGTCGCGGCACATGGCGCGCAGAGGACTGAATGTTGACTCTGATGCTGGATTACCCTAGCCGGAAGAAACAAAGCCTCCGGCGGCAGCTCTGAGCCTCAGTCCAGACTGCCCCGAACTCCAGGTCTGGGCCAGTCCCTGGGGACCCAGGCTCGGGCAGGGGGAGACGGAGCTGTGAGGTGGAGTCCTGGGAGCGCGGTGAAAGGCCGAGCCCCCGGAGTCGCGCACACTGTGCGCAGAGGACAGTCTGTTGACTCTGATCCTGGACTCCCCTAGTGGGAGGGAGAAAGAAAGCTCCAGACTGGAGGAACGCGACGTGGAGCAGGAGCCCCTGCCGGACACCGGCCAGCCGGGCGCCAGCAAGGAGCCGGGCGACGGGGCCCCCGGGGGGGGGTGCCCCTGAGCCTTCGACTGCTGAGTGCGGGCAACGGAGCCAAGGACGGGGGCTGCTTCCTGGGCGGCGCCGACCCCGGCAACAGGCTGGAGCAGCGCGGGAGCCCGCGGAGAACAAAGGGGTGCCACAGGCCAACCTGCTGAGCTCCCAGGACAAGGAGGAAGAAACCAAAGAAGTTCTCAATGTGAAGAAATCAAGTGAGAGCAAATGATAGTAAAATTACTTAAGAAAGAATACAAAGAAGATCTTGAAAAATCAAAGACTAAGTCAGAACTCAACGCACCAGCCAACATTACAACATAAATGTGTTTTTGTTTTTTTAAAAAAAAGAAAAAAAAAAGAGAAAAAAGGGACAGAATGTTGGAACAGCGGCGACCAAGCCTAGAGTGGCCAGGCACAAGGCAGTGGCAGCTGGGCCCGGAGCAGCAGTGGCCAGGCCCCAGAGCAGCAGCAGCCACAACAAGAGCATCAACGGCCAGCACTGGAGCAGCCAGACCTGGGGCAGTGGCAGCCAGGCCTGAGGCAGAGGCGGCCAAGCCCAGGGTGGCCAGTCCAGGAACACCCAGACACGGAGTGGCTGGGCCCGGAGAAGCCGGGCCCAGAGCAGCCGGGTTGGGAACAGCCAGGCCCAGAACAGCAGTAGCCAAGCACGGAGCATCCAGGTTGGGAGCGGCCAGGCTCGGAGCAGCCGGGTCAGGTGCGGCCAGGCCCGGAGCAGCGGCTGCCAGGCTGGGAGCGGCCAGGCCCGGAGCAGCCGGGTCTGGTGTGGCCAGGCCTGGAGCAGCGGCTGCCAGGCTAGGAGCGGCCAGGCCCGGAGCAGCAGCTGCCAGGCTGGGAGCAGCCAGGCCCGGAGCAGCCGGGTCTGGTGTGGCCAGGCCCGGAGCAGCGGCTGCCAGGCTGGGAGCGGCCAGGCCCAGAGCAACAGCTGCCAGGCTGGGAGCGGCCAGGCCCGGAGCAGCCGGGTCTGGTGCGGCCAGGCCCGGAGCAGCGGCTGCCAGGCTGGGAGCGGCCAGGCCCGGAGCAGCCGGGTCTGGTGCGGCCAGGCCCGGAGCAGCGGCTGCCAGGCTGGGAGCGGCCAGGCCCGGAGCAGCCGGGTCTGGTGCGGCCAGGCCAGGAGCAGCGGCTGCCAGGCTGGGAGCGGCTAGGCCCGGAGCAGCAGCTGCCAGGCTGGGAGCGGCCAGGCCCGGAGCAGCCGGGTCTGGTGAGGCCAGGCCCGGAGCAGTGGCTGCCAGGCTGGGAGCGGCCAGGCCCGGAGCAGCAGCTGCCGGGCTGGGAGCGGCCAGGCCCGGAGCAGCCGGGTTGGGTGCGGCCAGGCCCGGAGCAGCAGCTGCCGGGCTGGGAGCGGCCATGCCCGGAGCAGCCGGGTCAGGTGCGGCCAGGCCCAGAGCAGCGGCTGACAGGCTGGGAGCGGCCAAGCCCGGAGCGGCCGGGACCGGAGCAACCGGGCCCAGAGCAGCCGGGTCTGGTGCGGCCAGGCCTGTAGCAGCAACAGCCAAGTCCAGAGCAACTAGGTCGGGAGCGGCAGTGACCAGACCCGGAGCAGCTGGTTGTGGAACGAACCAGAGCAACAGAGGCCAGGCCCGGAGCAGCCAGGCCCGAAACAGCTCGCTCCTCGCCTGTACCTGCCCACGGCTGCCTCTCAGACATGGCTGGAAACTTTTGCGGGAACTTGAGGGTCTGCTGAATCAAGTGATGAAGGCTTAGATCTGGATGTGTTGAGTTAGTATAGCGCTGGGGTGTTGATCTGTGAGTGCCTTGGGTGGGGCCTGGATGAGGCTGGTTGACCTATTTGAAAATGTCTTTTGTGTGAAGTGTATTATTGGGCATGTGGAGGTATTATTGATATGAGAAAATGCTAAGTAACAGATTTACTATCTGAAAAGGGATTTACTATCGGGGAAAGGGAGGGAGGAAGAGACTGAACATAAACTGTGCACCTATGGATGAGGACAATGGGGGATGGGGAGGGGGCAGAGGGTGGGGTGGGAACCTGGTGGAGGGGGGAAGAAATGAGGAACCTTTGTAATAATATGAACAATAAAGATTGATTTAAAAAAAAAAAAAAAAAAGATGTTTTATCTTGGTAACTGCAGACAGCAAAGGTGTTCGAACAGGCCTTCGGCTTCCATATCCCATATGATGCAGTGTACGGCTAATTTGCCTACAAATGTCAGGTGGTCATAATAATGTGGCTACTCAGTGTACACTTAACATCAAGCCATTACCATGTTTTAAGCCTGTGGTTCTCAACTTTTCTAATGCTGCGACCCTTTTAAGGTGACCAGACGTCCCACTTTTGACAGGACAGTCCCGATTTTTAACAATTTGTCCCACGTCCCACGGTGTTTTAAAAAAGTCCCCATTTTTTGAAAGAATACATGACAAGCTAGGGAACAGTGGGAGAATGGGAAGGGAATATGCGGTTTTTGGTGGCCATGTGGCTATTTAGCCAGGATATAAGTTTTATATTATTTTTGTTAATTTTATAATGTTAAACTTTAATAATAACAAATAATTGTTGAGAACTGATTATCGAGAACTGCTTATCAAAGTTTGCATTGTTGATCAGTTGTTAGAATTTGACCACCATTGTTTGGACTTAATGAACAATGGCATTTTTTGGGATTGGCAACGACGAAAACATTTTGTAACTATCTCTCAGACGATACACATCATAATGCGTGCTAGTAAGCTAGTTAAGCAAGTGATGTCATTACAAATCAGCTATTCAGATAATTTAGGTAAGTAATTTATTTATTTCATAAATACATAAATTTTCTTGAATTTAGCAGACAGTACTTGTATTATTTATATTTTATAGTGGCAGCAAAAAGTCTAGCGCCGGCCTTGAAAGTGACACTTACGACTTATGTTATGGCAAATTAAGAGGAAAAATAATACAAGTTAGTATTATTATTATTTAGAAAGAAATATAGGATTAAAATTAAAATAATTTTTAAAATATAGTTACTTTATAACAAATTAATTTAATTTATAAACTAACAATAAAATATGTTCATGTAATTATGTACTGACTTACTGTGTTTTTACACAATATGTATATAATAATTTATAAAATAATATAATATAGACCAAATTTTTAATAAAAAACCCCCATCCCTGGTCAATGGTGTCCCGCTTTACCAATGTTAAAATCTGGTCACCTTACCTTTAATACAGTTCCTCATGTTGTGGTGACCCCCAACCATAAAATTATTTTCGTTCCTACTTCCTAACTGTAATTTTGCTACTGTTATGAATCACAATGTACATATCTGTGTTTTCCAATGGTCTTAGGCAACCCTGCTAGCGATTCACAACCTGTGGGTTGTGATGCACAAGTTGAGAAGCGCTGCTGTAGAGCCTAAGACCATTGGAAAATTAAAAACCACTGCTGTAGAGCCTAAGACCATGTAGCAAAATTACAGTTATGAAGTAGCAATGAAAATAATTTTATGGTTGGGGGTCACCACAAAATGAGAAGCTGTATTAATAGGTCGCGGAATGATATACTTTATAAACTTTATCTCCTTCAGTCTTTGTAATAAACCTAGGAGGTAGGTTCTATTGTTATTCCCATTTTACAAATGATAAAAATGACTACATGACTTTGGAAAACTCATATTATGTAAACTTTATTCCTCATCTATAAAATGTGAGTAATACTATGTGCTATGTCCACTACACAGGAATTGCTGTAAAAGTCATGAATTTTTTTGTGCCATATATCAAACTTAATAGATCATTGTTATTCCAGTGATCAGTATCAGTATGAGTATAATCAAGAGAGAAAAGGCACACAGTATTTTGAATACAGAAAGTTTAAGATACAGAATGATTAATGATCCTACCTAATAAAAGAGTAATATGCAAATTAACCATCACTCCGCTACACCCACCAGCCAATTAGAGCAAATATGCAAATTAACCCCAACCAAGATGGCTGCCGCCACAGAGACCAGGAGGGAGGCTTGGGTTTCCCTGGCAATGGAGGAAGCCAAGCTTTCCACACACCCTGGCCAGCCATGGCCTCCACTCAAGGACACAAAGTTTCAATTATAGAAGATAAATCCCAAGAAAAATGGTGGCAGCCACAGAGCTGGAGAGAGCATGCTATGGTTTCTCCCGGTGATGGAGGAAGCCAAGCTTTCCACCTGCCCTTGCCAGCCTAAACCTCTATTCCAGGCTACAAAGTTTTAATTGTAGAAGATAAATATATCCCAGCTACCAGGGCCTCTGCTTGGGTCACTGGGGGGCATGGCTGGCCTGCAAACCACCACAGGTCTCTCACTCAGGCCACCCCACACCCCAAGGGAACCCCTATCCTGATCTGGGACACCCTTCAGGGCAAACCAGCTGGCTGCCACCCATGCATCAGGCCTCTATCCTATCTAATAAAAGAGTAATATGCAGATTGACCATCACTCCAACACACAAGATCAAGATAGCTGCCCCCATGTGGTCAAAGATCCTGCCTCCATGTGGGCATATGATGACCACCACAAGATGGCCTGCAAGCGAGGGCAGTTGGGGCAATCAAGCCAGCAGGGGAGGGCAGTTAGGGTGACCAGGCCGGCAGAGGAGGGAAGTTGGAGGCAAACAGGCTGGTAGGGGAGCAGTTAGACATCAATCAGGCTGGCAGGGCAGTGGTTAGGGGGTGATCAGGCTGGCAGGTAGAAGTGGTTAGGGGCAATCAGGAAGGCAGGCAGGTGAGCAGTTGGGAGCCAGCAGTCCTGGATTGTGAGAGGGATGTCCGACTACCCTAAATGGGCAGTGGGACATCCCTCGAGGGGTCCCAGATTGAAGAGGGAGTAGGCTGGGCTGAGGGACAACTCCGCCCTCCCCCCCCCCCATGCACAAATTTCATGCACTGAGCCTCTAGTAACATTATATTGGAATAATGAATGATTATCTATTAAGGAGTAAATAGAATTCTAAAGATAATAGGAATAGCAGACATAATAGTCACTACCAGTAGAACTGAGAGTTTTCTCAATCCCTACTCCCCACTCATGGTTAAGATCTAGACCTGGGGGTAGAGGACAGAACCAGCTGAGATTAATTCAATGGTAGGAAAGATGCTGTGATATCTTTTTTTAAAAAAATGCTGTGATATCTTGAAAACAAGAGTACTAGACCTCTGCTATCTGGAACTTTCCAGACCTACCTTTTGGAAGTAGCCCTCTAGGGTGCCTGGGAAATATGTTCACAGTTAAGTTTCTCACCAGTTTACTAGAGGAAGGGTGCTAGGGGAAGCTGCTGGGTACTACCAGCATCAACCATGCACCACAGAAGCCAGGCACAGGGAAAAACTAAAAAATATTGCACAAAGAAAACTAAAAAAAATATTTTCAAAAAGCTTTTTGCACTCCCATGTTCATTGCAGCATTACTTAACAATAATCAACACATGAAAACAACTAAGTGTCCACCAATGGAAGGATGGATAAAGAAAATGTGTTGTATACTTTTACCATGGTATATTGTTCAGCTAGAAAATGTGAAATATTGCCCTAGCTGGTTTTCTCAGTGGATAGAGCGTCAACCTATGGACTGAAGGGTCCCAGGTTCGATTCCGGTCAAGGGTGCATGCTCGGGTTGTGATTCAGTCCCCATTGGGGGGGATGTGCAGGAGGCAGCTGATCAATGATTTTTTCTCATCATTGATGTTTCTATCTATCTCTCCCTCTCCCTTCCTCTCTGAAATAAATTTTAAAAAATAAAATATTTTCATTTGTGACAAGACAGATGGACCTTAAGGACATAAAGCTAAGGTAAAGAAATCAGACAGAAAAATGATCTCACTTATATGTGGAATCTAAAAAATAATAATAATAATGAGCTCATCAATGTGGAGAACAGATGGTTGGGTTTCTAGAAGTGGTGGCTAGAAAATGGGTGAAAAGGGTCAAAAGGTACAAATTTCCACTTACAAGATAAGTCTTGGGGATGTGATGTATAGCACGGTTATTATAGTTATTGTACTGCACTGTATATTTGCAAGTTGGTAAGGAAGTAAATCTTAAAAGTTCTTAACAGAAGAAAAAAATTGTAACCACATATGGTGAAGGATGTTCATGACAGTTTTTTTCTTTAAATTTTGTCCATATTTTACATTGTACAATTTCCTTTGCTATGACTTTGAGGTCACTAGTCTTTTATTTTCTTTTTTAATATAATTAAAAAAAATTTTAATACATATTTTATTGATTTTTTTACAGAGAGGCAGGGAGAGAGATAAAGAGCTAGAAACGTCGATGAGAGAGAAACATCAACCAGCTGCCTCCTGCACACCCCCCACCAGGATGTGCCCGCAACCAATGTACATGCCCTTGACTGGAATCGAACCCAGGACCTTTCAGTCTGCAGACCGATGCTCTACCACTGAGCCAAACTGGCTTCAGCACTAGTCTTTTATTTTCAAAGCTGTAGTCAATTCAATATAGTGTGGTTCTTTTGTTTGTTGTTGTTTTTTTAATTTATCTTTATTATTGAAAGTATTACAGATATCACCTTTTTTTCCCTATTGACCCTGTCTCCCCCACACCCACAGCCCTTACCCCAGGCCTTCAACACACTATGGTCTGGATCATAGTATAAATATAAAAGTCTAATATTCAAATTGTCCCCTTGGGAGTTCGACCAGGAGACCTGAGTTCCATCACTTGCTATGATGTGTGAGGGGGTTGTGAAGAACAAAATAAGGCCTTGACCAGCAGCTGGCAACAGGGGAAGGGAGGCCCTGGTGGGCAGCCAGAAGGCCCTGATCAGCCCTGATCACCGGCCAGGCCTAGGGACCTACCCACGCACAGATTTTGTACACCGGGCCTCTACTATGCATATATGCAAATAAGTTCTTTGGTTAATCTTTCCCCACTCACCCAACCATTCCTGCCTTCCCTCTTAAATTCATCACACCGATCAATACTTCTTTGTCTCTAGATCTATTTTGTTTTTCAGATTATTTTGTTCATTCAGTTCCACATAATGAGTGAGATAATGTAATACATGTTTTTCTCTGTTTGGCTTATTTTACTTAACGTACATAATACTCTCCAGGTCCCTCCATACTATCTCAAAGAAAAAGAGATCCTTCTTTTTATACAGCTACATAGAATTCTATGGTATAAATATACTGCAGCTTTCTTATCCACTCATTTACTGATAGGCACTTGGACTGTTGCCAGTTATTAGCTATTGTAAATTGTGCTGCTAACAACGTAGGGCTACATATATTCTTTCTGATTCATGTTTGGGGTTTCTTAAGATATATCCCTGGGGCGGGGGATCACTGGGTCAAATGGCAGATCTATATTTAATTTTTTGATGAAACTTCATACTATTTTCTACTGTGGCTGCAGCAGTCCATATTCACACCAGCAGAGTACTAGGGTTCCCTTTTCTCCACATCCTCGCCAGCATTGTCATTTCTTGAATTGTTGATGATAGTCATTCTGGCTGCTGTGGGGTGATACCTCATTGTCATTTTAAGTTGCATCTCTCTGATGATTAGTGACTTGAGCATTTTTTTTCACATGTCTCTTTGCCATCTCTATGTCCACTTTGGAGAAATGTCTATTTGTTTTTGCCCAGTTTTAAATTTGATTGTTTGTCTTCCTTTTGTTAAGTTATATACTTTGGATATTAACCCCTTATCAGATATATCATAAGCAAATATGTTCTCCCATACAGTGGACTCCCTTTTCATTTTGTCAATGGTTTCTCTTGCTGTGCAGAAGCTTTTTATTTTCATGTAGTCCCCTTTATTTTCTCCTTTGTTACCTTTGCCCTAGAATATGTATCAGCAAACGTATTGCTATAAGAAATATCTGAGATTTAGCTGCCTACATTTTATTCCATGATTTTTATGGTTTCATAACTTACATTTAAGTCTTTTATCCTTTTTGAGTTTATTCTTGTGTCTGGTGTAAGTTGGTGGGGTGGTTTCTTTTTTTTGCATGTACCTGTCCAATTTTCCCAACACCATTTATTGAAGTGAACTGTCTTTACTCCATTGTGTACTATTGCCTCCTTTGTCAAATATGAATTGCACATAGTGTCTTAGTTCAATATCTGGATTTTGTATTTTGTTCCCTTGATCTACTTGCTTATTCTTATGCCAGTACCAAGCTATTTTGATTACAGTGACTTTGCAGTATAACTTGATATCTGGTATTGTGATACCCTCAGCTTTGTTCTTCCTCAAGATTGCTGGGGGTATTTGGGCTTTTTAAAAATTATTATTATTATTCCATACAAATTTGTAGAGTATTTGTTCTAAATCTGTGAACTATGCCATTGGTATTTTTTTAAAGATATATTTTATTTATTTTTCACAGAGAGGAAGGGAGAGGGATAGAAAGTCAGAAACATCGATGAGAGAGAAACATTGACCAGCCGCCTCCTGCACACCCCCTACTGGGGATGTGCCTGCAACCAATGTACATGCCCTCAATCTGAATTGAACCTGGGACCTTTCAGTCTGCAGACCAATGCTCTATCCACTGAGGCAAACCAGTTTCGGCTGCCATTGGTATTTTAACAGGGATTGCAATGAATCTATAGATTGCCTTGGGGAGTATGGACATTTTAATGATGTTATTTCTATCAATCCATGAACACAGTATATTTTTCCACTTGTTTATATCTTCCTCTATCTCTTTTTTCAACATGAAGTTTTCTGAGACAAATCTTTTACCTCCTGTGTTAAGTTTATTCCTAAGTATTTTAACATTTTTGTGGCAATAATATATTAAATTGTTTTGTTTCTCTTTCTGAGAATTCATTGTTGGTGTATAAAAATATTATCAATTCCTCAGTGTTAATTTTGTATCCTGCCAAAATAATTTATTAAATCTAATAGTTTTGTAGTGGAGTCCTTAGGGCTTTCTATGTTCAATATCATGTCATCCACAAATAATGACAGTTTTACATCCTCCTTTCCAGTTTGGCGGCCATTTATGTATTTATTTATTTGTTTTTGTCTGATTGCTATGGCTAAGACTTCCAGTATTATGTTGAATAAGAGTGCTGAAAGTGAGTATCACTGTCTTGTTTCTGTTGTTATGGGAAATGGTTTTAATTTTTGTCCACTGAATATAATGTTAGCTGTAGAATTGTCATATGTGACCTTTATTATGTTGAAGTTGAAGTATTATCCATCTCTTCCCACTTTCCTGAGAGATTTAATGAAAAATGGGTGTTGGCCGAAACCGGTTTGGCTCAGTGGATAGAGCATCGGCCTGCAGACTGAAAGGTCCCAGGTTTGATTCAGGTCAAGGGCATGTACCTTGGTTGCGGGCACATCTCCAGTAGGGGGTGTGCAGGAGGCAGCTGGTCAATGTTTCTCTCTCCTCTCATTGATGTTTCTAGCTCTCTATCCCTCTCCCTTCCTCTCTGTAAAAATTCAATAAAATATATTAAAACAAAGAAACAAACAAACAAACAAAAAACCCTAATATGCTAAGTGTCCCCATGTTTGACTGACAAGTTGCTATGATACACACTGACCACCAAGGGGCAGATGCTCCAACTGGTAGGTTAGCTTGCTGCTGGGGACTGGCCAATGGGGACTGGGCTAGTCAGGCCAGTCAGGCCTTGGAGCCTTCCCACCTTCTCTCCCAGCCCTGATTCTGCACCAGTGAGGTCCCTCAGCCTGGTAAGCACCCTCTCACAATCTGGGACCCCTTGGGGGATGTTGGAACACTGGTTTCAGCCCGATTCCCAGAGGCCAGGCTGACGGACCCCACTGGTGCAAGAATCCGTGCAGCAGGCCACTATTCAGTAAATCAAGAAACAAGTGCTGGCAAGGATGTGAAGAAAAGAGAAACCTAGTACACTGCTGGTGGGAAAGCAGGGGTTGGGTGGAGGGGGGCGGGAATGGGAGACAATAGGAGACACCTATAATACTGTCAACAATAAAAAAATAACTTTTTTCCAAGAGGTTTTTGTTTAAAATAATGGCCTGGTACACAAGTTTGTGCACTGGTGGGATCTGGCCGGCCCACCCCAATCAGGGCCAATCAGCTGGCCAGTCAAGGGGAAGAGGATGCCAGAGGTTGAGTGGCCAGCCCTGCTCCCAATTGGGGTGGTAGAGGCCAATTCGGGGCAGGGCTGGCCCAGGGGAGGGGCCGAGGGTGGTTGGCCTGCTGACCCAACCCTGATTTGGGTGGGGTGACACTGATGTGGGGGCTGGGCTGGCTGGGGGGAGGGACCCCGGGCATCTGTTGGGCCAGCCCCACCCTCTGGTCAAACTCCTGATGGAGGGAACAATTTGCATATTAGCCTTTTATTATATAGGATGTTTTCATTCGCTGTTGCTGATATTTTTATCAGTATTGTTTCTTTACTATATTCTTAAGTCTCTCAGTAACATATGTTTACTTATGTTCTGCTAAACTAGTGGTTGGCAAACTGCAGCTCATGAGCTACATGGGGCTCGTAAGCCACGGTTGTCCGCTCTGTTGACTAATGAGTTTTCTGACCATGCTAGGGAAAAACACTTAAAAACCACTTTAATAATGTACTAATGTCTTTAGCCTGAAGTCAGAACTTCTGGATAAGGGTAATGCCTTATGTAATGGTCGGCAAACTCGTTAGTCAACAGAGCGGCAAATTGCGGCTCGTGAGCGGCATGTGGATTTTGAGCCATTGTTTGCCGACCACTGTACTAAACAATAATAAGAATGAACCCAGAAGACATCATGAAAAGTAATTTTGTTGTTGTTAATCATCACCCTAGGATATTTTTTCATTGATTTTTAGAGAGAGTGAAAGGGAGGGGGAGAGACAGAGAGAGAGAAACATCATTGTGAGATATTGTAGAAACATCAATTGGTTTCCTCCCACAGGCACCCCAACCAGGACCAGTCAAGGTACATGCTCTTGACCAGAATCAAACCCAGGACCCTTCATTTAGTCTGAGGTTTGATGCTCTATCCACTTAGCCAGACAGGCTAGGGTAAAATGTAATTTTAAAATAAAAATTTATAGGTTAATTTCTCATGCATATTTATATATAGTCAAGGCTTCACTTGCTTATGGGACTATGTCAAAATCTTCTAAATTTTATGGCAAGAGTGGTTTGATATCATTTTATCCTGATAAAGGACAATCCTTAGTAAATTCAAGGCATCCAAACAAAAAAATTTTCTTGGAGGCTCTCCATCAATATGCATTAATGAGAGGTAGTTCATTTAATCCAAGCTATTCCTACAAAAATATTTTGGTTTTTCATTCGTTTTTTATTATACTAGAGGCCTGGTGCACACACAGGGTGTCCCTCAGCTCAGCCTGCACCCTCTCCAATTTGGGACATCCCTCTCAAAATCCAGGACTGCTCGCCTGCCTGCCTGCCTGATTGCCCCTAATCGCTTCTGCCTGCCAGCCTGATCACCCCCTAACTGCCAGCCTGATCACTCCCTAACTGCCAGCCTAATTGATGCCTAACTGCCAGCCTAATTGATGCCTAACTGCTCCCCTGCCAGCCTGTTTGCCCCTAACTGCCCTCCCCTGCAGGCCTGATCCCCCCTAACAGCTCTCCCCTGCAGGCCTGGGTCCCTCCAAACTGCCTTTCCCTGCAGGCCTGGTCGCCCCCAACTTCCTTTTCTGCTGCCTTGGTCACCCCTAATAGCCCTCCCTTGCAGGCCTGGTCCCTCCCTACTGCCCTTTCCTGCTGGCCTGATCACCCACAACATCCCTCCGTTGCAGGCCTGGTCCCTCCCAACTGCCCTCCCCTGCTGGCCATCTGTGGCAGCCATCTTGTGTCCACATGGGGGCAGCCATCTTGTGTGTTGGAGTGATGGTCAATTTGCATATTACTCTTTTATTAGATAGGATAGAGGCTTGGTGCAGTGTGGTAGCCGGCTGGTTTGCCCTGAAGGATGTCCCAGATTAAGGTGGGAGTTCCCTTGGGGCATGGGGTGGCCTGGGCGAGGGGCCTGTGGTGGTTTTCAGGTGAGCCATGCCCCACCACCACCCCGGCAACCCAAGTGGAGGCCCTGGTATCTGGGGGGTTTATTTCTCTTCTGCAATTGAAACTTTTAGCCTGGGGCGGAGCCAAGCCTTCTGCTTGTTCCATGGTTGCAGCCATTTCTGTTTGGATTTATGTATCTTCTATCATTGAAACTTTGTAGCCTTGAGTGGAGGCCTAGGCCAGCAAGGGCAGCCAGAAAGCTTGGCTTCCTCCATTGCTGGGGAAACCCAAGCCTCCTTCCTGCTCTCTGTGGCCTAGCCATCTTGGTTGGGTTTATTTGCTTATTCACTCCTGATTGGCTTGTGGGCGTGGCTTGTGGGCATAGTGGAGTGATGGTTAATTTGCATATTACTCTTTTATTAGGTAGGATTATTAGATCAGATAACTTTTTAAAAAATATATTTTATTGAATTTTTTACAGAGAAGAAGGGTGAGAGAGAGTTAGAAACATCGATGAGAGAGAGTCATTGATCAGCTGCCTCTTGCACGCCCCCCACTGGGGCTGTGCCCGCAACTCAGGTACATGCCCTTGACCGAAATCGAACCGGAGACCCTTCAGTTCGCAGGCGTATGCTCTATCCACTGAGCCAAACCAGTTTCGGCTATAGGATAACTTTTTAGTACTTATTAAGATAATCATGTTGATTTCATTTTATATTTCTGGTTTTACTCTTTTTACTACTCACTCTTTGTATAATAACAGCTGTATTTTATGTATTCTTTTGAGCCACATTAAAGACTTCCTTGAATGTGATACTGTATGAATAATATAGATATCATGTATTATATTAATAGATTTCCTAATACAAAACAACCCTTCCATTTTTGTATTAAACCTCATCTGTAGATGTCCTATTAGTATTTTAATGTATTGTTGAATTAATATTTTTGTGCCTGTATTTGTGAATAAGGTTTGTCTGTTGTGAGGGTTCTAAACTCAAATGATTATAAAAAGCATGGAGGTTTTAACTCCAAATAAAGTGCTGGGACTGTGGCAAATGAAATAGTTCAGTGCCAGCTGATTGTTGTAAAGTGGGACTATAGAACCAGTGTGGCCAGATCTAATTTTTTGAAAAGCCATAAATTTATGCTAAATATATCAGGTTTTAAATGCTGCCATCTAATTATATATATATATATATATATATATATATATATATATATATATATATTCCTCATTCGAGGATATTTATTTATTTATTTATTTATTTATTTTTGAGAGGGGGTGAGAGAAACATAGATGTGAGAGAGAATCATCCATTGTTTGCCTCCTGTATGCACCCCAACTGGGAATTGAAGCCAAAACCTTGGTATGGGTACCCTGACTGGAAATAGAACCTGCACCCAGCCAGAACTAATTCTAATTGTTTTAAAAACTGATTTGGGCTGCCCTGGCTGGTGTGGGTCAGTGGTTAGAGCATTGCCTACACACAAAACTTATGGTTTCAATCTTTTTTTTTTTTTTAATATTTTATTGATTTTTTTACAGAGAGGAGGGGAGAGGGAGAGAGAGTTAGAAACGTCGATGAGAGAGAAACACCAACCAGCTGCCTCTTGCACACCCCCTACCGGGGATGTGCCTGCAATCAATGTACATGCCCTTGATCGGAATCAAACCTGGGACCTTTCAGTCTGCAGACCGATGCTGTACCACTGAGCCAAACCGGTTTCGGCTGGTTTCAATCTTTAGTCAAGGGCAGGTACCTGGGTTGCAGGTGTGATCTCTAGCCACGGGGCACTTTCAGGCAACCAACCAATCTAAACCAATCTGTGTGTCTCTCTCATATTTCTCTCTCTTTCTCCTTCCCTTTCCCTCCCACTCTTTAAATATCAGTGGAAAAAAAGTCCTTGATGAGGACTAACAAAAAAACAAACCCCATATGGACAACTGAAAAAAACAACAACTAAATAAACACAAAGTCCCACAGCATCTGAGAGCTGGATCTGGTGTATGACTGCCAGTTTTCCATCTCTGAAGTAGATGTTTTCTTTTTTGAATTTTGACTCATTTTTCCTTTATTTTAGAAAAAATTATATAGCATCAGTCACAAATTTAATAGTCACAATTTAAGGATGTCCCTCTTAAGTTAAAATTTAAAATTGTGTAACTATTACTTGATGTCTACAAATACAAATAGAACAAGATATACTAAAGTCACATTCCTAGCCAACTAATTGAGAACCTTCATTATATTAAAAAAAATATTTATATCACCATTTACTCAGCAAAAATGTTAAAGAAAAATTTTGTTTTACATTTTAAAGAATATCTGAGGATCAGGACATATACAGTCCAATCTCTGTATATGTTATGAGTCTGTAGAATGATATTTCACTAAACACAGGAATAGTCTAAGAGCCCACTACAGAATATGTAGTCTTCAAGGAAATATTGTTGATTTTAGCATTCTTATTTGCTAATGTAAGAAATATTTTCCACAGTAAATTTTTGGGATTAATCAGGTAGTATAAACCATAATTCCTCATTCCCTCAGTTCTCTGATTAAAATAAAAATTTTACTATAACTAAGTTTTAGATGTATTAAAGTCCATATTTCTAATTCAGTATATTGTTTCACATTTTTTAAATAGTACATCTGAAGTTAAATCACCTAGTCCTAAAATATCCACTTTTCCTTTAAAGTCTGCTACAAACAAAAACTCCTTGCAAAAATGACTGATGTGAATTTCTTAGTGTGAGTAAACTGGCTTTTCACCTGAGCTAACATCAGCATGCATTTTTTAAAATTATTTTAAATATTTAATTACAAAAGTGAGCACTAACTTTTTTTCACTCTCTTTTAGACACGGGTCTAATGGCCAAAATGTGCAGAGGAAGTGAGTTCCTGCTCTGCCCTCCACAGCACCTATCCTGTGGTTAAAACTGCTGCCGGCCCTCCCTCTTTTCCAACATACATAGAAGTTCACAGTGGCTGTTTTTACACTACAGCTGTAATGCATTCTGTATTTCATATAGTGTGTATGTCAAAACAAAACACTCATTAATGGTCAGGGGTACAACCTTCCCCAATGGCATCAGTTCCTAATTCACAATCAGACACTAAAGAGATCTTCTGGTTAGGAATAATTTAGTGAGAGGTGGGATGGCTGGAGTTGGAGTGACCATCTGCATGGATGCACTCTGGTGTCAGAGTGAGGAGAGAAATCAGTCAGGAAAGCTTGGAGGGCACAGTTGCAAGTTGGGAACCTCTCCAAGAGACAATGAAGGGGAAATTTTCCCAACTAGGATTTTTTTGGTGCCAAAAAGAAAAAGAAAAAAAAAAAATCAGCAGTTCAAATACTATTGAATTTTCAAACTTCTTCCACCAAGACAGGTTGAATATAACAGTAACGGTCTAGATCTTTCCAGGAAGTGAATGAAGGTAAAGCCCCTGGCATTCCTCCTTACAGCCTTGTGTTAGGCCCTAAGAGTGTCTGTCGCTGCTGCAGTTGCTGCTGTTGCTCCATTAGCAACTTCTCAGTCTCAAGGACAACAGAAGAACCAGGATCATGAAGGAAGTTGTCCCAATCCACAAGGCTGCCCTGGAAAACTTGTACATTTTTTTGAATCACAAAGAGAGAGAGATCAAAAGTGGCTCCAGCCTTGGACCTGATCCTCTACACTCCGTCAGACCCCAGAGTCTCTCAGAGAGGGTCTCATCTGGCTTGTTGTAGTCATCCTCTTCCAGCTCATGCTCAGTCTTCTCCGAATAGCCTTTCTGAAGCAATTTGTCCGGGGGCAGGGGAGCACCTGGACCAAGGGGAGCACCTGGACCGAGGGCAGCAACGATGGCGGCCATGGCTGTAGGGGTGGATGTGGGGAGGGAGGAAGGTCAACATGCATTTTATTTATTTTTATTTTTTATTTTATATATTTTTAATGTGTGTCCTTTGAAATTCAGACTAATTTGCTAGTAGTTTTACTTCTCTCAAAATATTTCTTTCCAGTATGATGCAGTAGAAAAAAGAATGAATTGTGTGAGCATCACCAAAAGTTTGCACTAATTCCAAATCCTTCATTAACGGTGTGATCTTAAGCAAATCATATATATTATTTAGGTCTTAAAACTAAACTACATGATCTCATTCATTTGTGGAAGATAATGAACAACATAAACTGATGAACAAAAACAGATCCAGAGACAGAGAAGCATGATCAGAGTGTCAAATCTCAGAGGGAAGTCAGGGGAGGGAGGGGTAGTAATGAGGAGATAAAGTGCATATGTAATACACTAATCAATAAAGAATAAAATGATAATAAAAAAATAAAAAACAAGCCTTAGCCGGTTTGGCTCAGTGGATAGAGCACTGGCCTGCGGATTGAAAGTTTTTGTGTTTGGTTTAACTATGAGGAGGCTTTTGGAAATTTTATAATGTAGTCTTGATAGCTTTTAAATTTTTTTTTTTGCACTAAAATATGACTGCTTTAGGTTCATTACATGTTATGCAATTTAAATAAAAAAGGGGGTTAGTAGAAGAATATCATGTAAGGAAAAATATTCTGTAAGTAAATTACATCTAGAAAATTTAGAAAATTAACTTTCATTTGTAACAGCAACACACCCATGAAAAAAACACATGGTGTCAAAACAAGTCAAAGGAAAATCGTTTGGGCAAAAAAAAGGATCCCAAGTCAAATTTATAGAAAATATTCCTTCATTAACTTTTGGTCGAGAATATGTTTGTATATTTTCATAAATCAACTCCAATGCCATACAGATTCCTGCAACAGAGAGGAATTAACAGGACTGCTCCAGCTACTAAGACAGAAGAGAAACAGTCTAGAGATGGAAGATGCTAATGGTGCCTTGCCATACTAGCAGTCAGCAGCTGTGCATCACTGCAGGTTGCCCAGGACCAAATCAGAGAGAGTCAGACCTGCGTTATCACCATTTGTCCACCATCCAGAACTGAAATATCATTGCTGACATGGACACATAAGGAACTGTTCGATATTGAAATTGGGACTCAGTGAAATCAGTAGGCTGTTAAAATTCCTACTATGACTGTATTTAATCTCTTCATTTAGTCCTCTAAAAGTTTTTGTATATATGTAGGTGCTTCTATATTGGATGCATATATGTTTCTAATGGTTATATCCTCTTGTTGGATCAATCCCTTTAGTATTCTATAGTGGCTTTTGTTGTCTCTTGTTATGGCCTTCATTTTAAAGTCTATTTTTCAGATATGAATATTGCTACTCCAGCTTTCCTCCCCCCCCCCCCATTTGCATGGAAAAAAATTTCCCTTTCATTCACTATCATCCTGTGTGTATTTTGTTTTGAGATGGGTCTCTTGTAGTCAGCGTATAGTTGGATCATGTTTTTGTATCCATTCAGCTACCCTACGCCTTTTGATTGGAGCATTTAATCAATTACATTTAGTTTTATTATTTACTAGAGGCCCAGTGCATGAAATTTGTGCATGGATGGGGGTTTCCCTCAGCCCAGCCTGCACCCTCTCCAATCTGGGACCCCTCGAGGGATGTCTGACTGCCCGGTGGGATCAGGCCTAAACGGGCAGTTGGACATCCCTCTCACAATCTAGGACTGCTGGCTCCCAACTGCTCGCCTGCCTGCCTTCCTGATTGCCCCTAACTGCTTCTGCCTGCCAGCCTAATCACCCCCTAACCACTCCCCTGCCAGACTGATTGATGCCTAACTGCTACCCAGTTTTGATGGAGATTATAAAATCTGTTTGCCCCCAACTTCCCTCCTCTGCAGGCCTGGTCACCCCTAATTGCCCTCCCCTGCAGGGTTGATCACCCACAACTGCCCTACCTTGCAGTTCTGGTGCTCCCTACTACCCTCCCCTGCTGGCCATCTTGTGGTGGCTATCTTGTGTCCACATAGGGGCAGGATCTTTGACTACATGGGGGCAGCCATATTGTGTGTTGGAGTGATTGCCAATCTGCATATTACTCTTTTATTAGACAGAATAGAGGCCTGGTGCATGGGTGGTAGCCAGCTGGTTTGCCCTGAAGGGTGTCCTGGATCAGGGTGGAAGTTCCCTTGGGGCATGGGGTGGCCTGGGCAAGGGGCCTATGGTGGTTTGCAGGCCAGCCACGCCCCTTAGCAACCCAAGCGGAGGCCCTGGTATCTGGGGTTTATTTTTCTTCTGCAATTGAAACTTTGTAGCCTGGAGTGAGCCAAGCCTTCTGCTTGCTCTGTGGCTGCCGCCATTTCTGTTTGGATTTATTTACCTTCTATTATTGAAACTTTTAGCCTTCAGTGGAGGCTTAAGCTAGCAAGGGCAGGTGGAAAGCTTGGCTTCTCCTGTTGCTTGGGAAACCCAAGCCTCCCTCCTGCTCTCTGTAGCTGTAGCCATTTTGGTTGAGTTTATTTGCATACTTGCTTTGATTGGCTGGAGGGTGTGGCTGGTGGTCTTAGCTTATGAGTATAGTGGAGTGATGGTTAATTTGCATATTACTCTTTTATTAGGTAGGATAGGTACTTGTTGATTGCCATTTTAATTCTGTACGCCTAGGTTTCGCTCTGTGTTTCTTCTCATTTCAACATCCCCTTAGTATTTCTTATAATGCCAGTTTGGTGGTGATGTACTCCTTTAGACATGTTGGTCTGGGAAGCTCTTTATTTGACTGTCTATTTTTGCTGGACATAATAATCTTTTCTTTTTTTTTTTGTCTTCCTTCATATATATATATATATATATATATATATATATATATATATATATATATATATATATATATATATATATATATATACTATTGATTTTTTTACATAGAGGAAGGGAAAGAGATAGAAAATTAGAAATATTGATGAGAGAGAGTCACCGATCAGCTGCCTCTTGCATGTCCCCTACTGGGGATGTGCCCACAACCAAGGTACATGTGCTTGACCGGAATCGAACCGATGACCTTTCAGTCCGCAGGCTGATGCTCTATCCACTAAGCCAGGGACATAGTAATCTTGGTCTCAGATTCTTGCTTTCTATTACCTTTAGCACTTCATGCCATTCCCTTCTGGCCTATAGAGTTTCTGATGAGAAATCTGGTGTCAACCTTATGGGAACTCTTGTGTAAGTAACAGTTTTCTTTTTTCTTGCTGCCTTTAAGATTCCCGCTATGTCTTTATTTTTTGGCCTTTTAATTATGATATGTCTGGGTATGTGTCTGTTTGGGTTCTTCTTGTTTGGGGTTCTGTGTGCCTTTTGAACTTGTGCAACTTTCTCCTTTATCGGGTTAGGGAAGTTTTCTACCATTATTTCTTCAAACACCTTCTCTATTCCTTTCTCCCTGTCTTCTCTGGCACACCTGATATTCTAATATTGTTACATTTCACATTGACCCACAGCTCCCTTAAACTGTCCTCCTGTTTTTCAATTGTGTTTTTTTTTTCTTTTGGTTCTATGATTGAGTAATATTTTCAACTATGTCTTCTAATTCAGTGATTCGACCTTCAGATTCCCCTAATCTGCTTTGTATTGTGTATTCCTTCCAATGTGTTCTTTATTTGTGTTATATAATTCTTCATCTCACACTGTCCTTTTTTCATAGTTACTATATCTTTTTTTAATGCTGTTGAACATCTTTAACATCATTACTCTGAACTCTGTTACAGATAAAATTCTTATCTCTGCTTCATTTACTTCTTCTTCTAGAGAATTCTCTAGTTCTTTCATTTGGGGGTTGTTTCTTCGTCTCCTCATTTGGGCTTTCTCTTTGGGTTTGTCACTATGTATTAGGTAGATCCTCTAAAACTCTGAATCTCTAGTGCAGGACAGTGTTAAAGGCTGTTTATGACAAATTAGATCAGGCAGAGACTCAAAGCCTACAGAGACCTGCCTCTGCTTACAGATTGATAAGATTCAGACTTGAATTGCTCCCCAGGCAATTGTCTTCTGGTATGGTGAGAGTTATTTTCAACCGAGTGGTGCAGTTGCTTCTGCCTGAAGCTAATTGTTATTTTTAATCTCTTAAGTTTCCTCAGGGCACGGTGTTTTCCAATAGAGTGTGCCAACTGTCTTCCCCCTAGGCAAGGCAAATGTCTATGTGGGAAAGATGTCCTCCTTTGTGAGGGAATGACTCAGCCCAGGAGACTTGGGGTGTCTGCCTTCTGAGCTCTATCCCCTGAGTCCCATTCCTAGCTTCTGCTCTCACAGTTCCAGTCCATTTCACCCTCTTTCTGCCAGAGCACAAGGTGATGGCTCCATAGGGAATTTTGTGCATTGTCGCTTTAATGGGGTGCCTGAATTTTCAGCTGTTACTACCTGGCAGACAGCACCCTTCTGCTTTACACAGCCAGATACTATGTGGGTACCCTCCTAAATTTTGGTGCTCTCTGCTGGGAAGCCCAGCTGGGGGATTAGATCCCAGATTTCTCAGTGGCACCCCCAGCAGCTGAGATATCTCTCCTGGACTTCAGTTGCTGTCTGTGGGCACCCAGCAAGCCTTTTCTCACCTCTGCCCCTCCTACCCTACTATTCAGTCCCCACTTTTGGTCCTCAGGTATCAGGGTTCTCTCCTGGGAGTTTTCCATTGATTATTCAGGAAGTTTTCCTGTATTTTAGTTGTAATACCTGTTTGTTCCTGGGAACATGTTCTTGCAGCAACCACTTACTCTGCTGCTATTTTTAATCCTTTCTTGTCAGTTTCTTTTGCTGTGCAGGAGAATTTTAGTTTGTATAGTCCCATTTATTTATTTTTGTATTTATTTACCTTGATTTGGGGTCAAGTTCATAAAATATACTCTATGATCAAGGTCCATACGTTTGGTACCTATATTTTCTTCTATGTAACTTATTATTTCTGGTCTTTTATTTAGGTCGTTGATCCATTTTGAATTAAATTTTGTATATGGGGACAAATTGTAATACAGTTTCAATTGTTTACATGTGGCTTTCCAGTTTTCCCAACACCATTCATTGAAGAGACTATTTTTACTCCACTGTGTGTATCTGGCTCCTTTGTCAAAAATTATCTGTTCGTATACATGTAGTTTTATAGCTAGGCTCTCTATTCTGTTGTATTGAAGTGTGTGTCTGTTACTCTGCCAATACCATGTTGTTTTGATTATTGTAGCTCTGTGGTATAATTTGAACTCAGATAGCTGATACCTCCAATTTCATTCATTTTTTCCCCCTCAGGATTTCTTTGGCAGTGTGTGGTCTTTTGTGGTTCCATACAAATCGGATGATTTCTTATTCTATTTCTTTAAAAAATAACATTGAAGTTTTGATGGGGATTGCATTAAATCTATATATTGCTTTGATTAATATGTCCATTTCACCTATCTTGATTCTTCCAAACCATGATCAGGGGATATTGTTTTCATTCTGTTATGTCTTTTTTAATCTCTTTTCATAATCCCTTGAAGTTTTCAGTATATAGGTCGTTCACATTCTTTGATAAGTTTATTCCTAGGTATTTTGTTCTTTTGGTTGCAATTGCAAAAAGAATTGTGTGAAGTTTTTTTTTCCCCATTTCTTTTTCTGAAGTTCTGTTGTTAGTATACTGGAAGGCAATGGATTTTGCACATTGATTTTGTATCCTGCAACTTTACTATATCTGTTTATTGTTACTAATAGTTTTTTTTTGTGGAGTCTTTAGGGTTTTTCTATATACAGAATATGTTGTTTGCAAAAAGTGATAATATTACTTCTCTCTTCCCTATGTGGATGCCTTTTATTTATTTTTCTTGCCTTACTGCTATTGCTAGAACTTCCAGCACTATTTTGAATATGTGTGGTGAGAGTGGACATCCTTGTCTTGTTCCTGATCATAGAAGAAAAGCTTTCAGTTTTTCACCATTGAGTATGACATTAGCTGAGCATTTATCATAGGTGGCATTTGTTATGTTGAGGTACTTTCCTTACATTCCTATTTTATTGAGTATTTTAATCATAAATGAATGTTGTATCTTATCAAATGCTTTTCTTCATGTAGAGGTAAGATCATATATTTTTTATCATTTCTTTTGTTAATGTAATTTGTGCTGTATTACATTGATTGATTTGCATACTTTGAACCATCCTTGTGCCCCTGGAATGAACCCCACTTGATCGTGATGTATTATTTTTTTGGATGTACTGTTGTAATTGAGTTGCTAGTATTTTATTTAGAATATTTGCATATGTATTCATCAGAGATATTGGTCTCTAGTTTTCTTTTTTTGTGTTATTCTTGCTAGGTTTTAATATCAGGGTTATATTGGCCTCATGAAATGTAGAAAGTATTGCCTCTTATTCATTTTTGTTTGGGAAGAGTTTGAGAAGGATAGGGTTTAAATCTTTGATCATTTGGCAGAATTCACTGGTGAGCCATCTGGTCCTGGGCTTTTATTATTTGGGAGATTTTTGATGGCTGTTTCAATTTCTTCACTGTGTATCATTATGTTTAGACCTTCCAATTATTCATGCTTTAGTCTCAGAAAGTTATATTTCTAGGAACTTATCAATTTCTTCTAGGTTATTGAATTTTGTGGTATATACTCCCTCATAACATTCTAGTGTGATCCTTTGTATGCCTGTGATTTCTCTGGTGACTTTTCCTCTCTCATTTCTGATTTTATTTATATGGGAATTTTTTATACAGAATTAAAGTTTTATTTTGAGGAGAAAATAAGACTAATATGTAATTAAAGAGCAGTAGATCAAAAGAACCTAGAAACTTTTAATTTAGTTTATTCAGATGAATAGTTTTTAGACCTATAATTGTCATACTGTATTAGGAATAACTGACAATATCCATTGTAATTAATGCAAAATGATTTTTCAAAAGCTATCAAATTGGTTAATAACCACTAATACATCCATCAAAATATCCATAAATTAAAAATGTTCAGAATATCTCATATAATAAAAGCCTAATATGCAAATTGTCCCCTCAGGCAGTCGTTTTACCAAGAGTTTGACTGGAGACCGGAAATTCAAATTGCTATAATGTGTGGTGACCACCAGGGGGTGGTGCAGAACATGTCAGGTGTTGGCGGCTCTGACAGTGGGCAGCAGTGGAGTCACTGCCAGCCCTGATGGGCTCTGATGAGAGTAGGACCACAGTGGGATGGTGGAGCAGGTGAATGGGTGGTGACAGGCCAAGGCGGGTGTGACAGGTTCCTATCACCCTGCCGATTACCCTGCAGACAGCAATCATCCTACAGGTGGGATAGTGGAGCAGGTGAGGGGGCGGTGGAAGACCAAAGTGGGGTACCAGGCAGGGCTGTAGGGCTATGAGGCTGGGGGTGCCAGCTGGGGCTGCCAAGGCTCTGGGAGCCAGCTGGGGCCAACTCTCTACAGGCCACCCTGAGGGAACTCGTATACTGGACTCTAGTAAAAAGTATTTGTGAGTGTAAATTATGAAAAACATCCTATCTAAAAAAAGAGTAATACGCAGCCAAAACCGGTTTGGCTCAATGGATAGAGCGTCAGCCTGCAGACAGAAAGGTCCTGGATTCGATTCTGGTCAAGGGCATGTACATTGGTTGTGGGCACATCCCTGGTAGGGGGTGTGCAAGAGGCAGCTGGTCGATGTTTCTCTCTCATTGATGTTTCTAACTCTCTCTTCCTCTCCCTTCCTCTCTGTAAAAAATCAATAAAATATAATTTAAAAAAAAGAGTAATATGCAAATTAACCATCACTCTGCTATACCCACAAGCCACGTCCAACCATCAGGAGCAAATATGCAAATAAACCCAACCAAGATGGCTATAAGAAGGAGGACAGCAAGAAGGAGAGCAAGAAGGAGGCTTGGGTTTCCCCAGCACTGGAGGAAGCCAAGTTTTCCACCTGCCATTGCTTGCCTGGGTCTCCACTCAAGGCTAAAAATTTTCAATGGTAAAAGATACATAAATCCAAACAGAAATGGCGGCAGCCACAGAGCTGGAAAGAGCAGGAGGCTAAGGTTGCCCTCAGAGATGGAAGAAGCCAAGCTTTCCACACACCCTGGCCAGCCCAGGCCTTTGCTTCATGCTACGAAGTTTCAATTATAGAAGATGCATAAATCCCAACAGAAATGGCTGCAGCCATGGAACAAGCAGAAGGCTTGGCTCTGCTCCATGCTACAAAGTTTCAGTTGTAGAAGAGAAATAAACCCAAAAAAACGAGGGCCTCTACTTGGGTCACTGGGAAGCGTGTCAGGCCTGCAAACCACCACAGGGCCCTCTCCCAGGCCACCCCATGCCCAAAGAGAACCCCCACCCTGATCTGGGGCATCCTTCAGAGAAAATCAGCTGGCCCCCACCTGTGCACCAGGCCTCTCTCCTATCTAAAAAAAGTAATATGCAGATTCACCATCACTCCAACACAGAAGATGGCTACCCCCATATGGACACAAGATCCTGCCCCCATGTGGACACAAGATGGCCACCACAAGATGGCCAGCAGGGGTGGGCATTTGGGAAGGACCCAGGCCTGCAGGGGAGAGCAGTTGAGGGGATCCAGGTCTGCAGAGGAGGGCAGTTAGGGGCAAAAAGACTGGCAGTGGAGCAGTTAGGTGTCAATCAGCCTGGCAGGGGAGTGGTTATGGGGTGATCAGGCTGGCAGACAGAAGCAGTCAGGGGCAATCAGGAAGGCAGGCAGGCGAACAGTTGGGAGCCAAAAGTCCTGGATTGTGAGAGGGATGTCCCAGATTGGAAAGAGTGCAGGCTGGGCTGAAGGACACATCTCCCCCCTCACCCCTCCCACCCCGTGCACGAATTTCATGCACTGGGCCTCTAGTATAATATATTTAACTGGTGCACATTTTAATAAAAAAGTTGAAATGTTCTTATGAAAAATAAAGCTTTAAGATAATGATTATGTTAAATTCATACTGTAAATATTTCAAAATCAGAAAACTTTGAACTTAATTTTATTAAATACTATTTTACCTCTCAGTAACTAAGGGTACCATTTGAGCTTAAAATTCAAGGATAGTTTATTCCTTAAAATGTGTGCAGTTTGCTATTAGAAGCTTCAATTGCCATTGGTTGATTTACTTATTCACTAACTTGAAACTGAGTTAGGTGCTGATATGTCTCTAAAATTTCAGTGGATAAATTCTCTGATTCCAATATAGAAATGTAATCCAGGAGGAATAGATCCAATTTTTCCAAACATGATTTTTGGAGTTTGTATCCTGTTTTGTCAAAAAGTAAGACTTTCTTTAAAAAGCCAATGATATTTGCTCTTTTTACTCATTTCAAATCTGCTCTATTCAAGTTTACATAGTTTATGCAGTGCTAGTGTAATATTCAGCAGCCTTGTAGGTCCATATATTTCAGCAATATAAGGAAATTTTCAGAGTATTTATAAATTACTAAACAGTCCTCCTACTTGGGTTTCATTTGGAGTCAAGTAATATATTTTTTTATGTTCATAGGTTTTTATTAATTTTATTTACTTTGTTTTAAAACATTTTTATTAAAACATAGTTGGCATACAATATTAGTTTGAGGTATACAGCATAGTGATTCACCATTTATATACCTTCCTATATGCATACCACACTAAGTCTAGTAACCATCTGTCACCATGAAAAGTTATTACAATATATTTTTTAGTGTTTTCCTTATGACCCTATTTCCACCATTCTCTGTCCCCCCACCCCCCGCACTCATGCCTTTATCCCTCTGTTGTCTGTGTCCATTGGTTAAGCTTATATGCATGCATACAAGTCCTTTGGTTGATCTGTCCACCTTCCCCCATCTTCCCCTACCTTCCCTATGAGGTTTCACATTCTGATCAATGTTTCTCTGTCTGTGGATCTGTTTTGTTCATTAGTTTATGTTGTTCATTATATTCCATAAATGAGTGAGATCATGTGATATTTATCTTTCCCTGACTGGCTTATTTCACTTAGCATATATATTTTTTAAAAGTAATCTTTTAGAAACCTCCAAGAAATTTAGTGAGAACCTCAAGGATATGAAAAAGGACCAATCAGAAATTATGCATATGTCTGAGATTTCTCTGCCTGTGGATTCCTCTAGTATTTTTATGGTTTCCCATCTTACGTTTAAGTTCTTTATCCATTTTGAGTATATTTTTGTGTATGGTGTAAATTGGTGGTCTAGTTTCATTTTTTTTGCATGTATCTGTCAAATTTTTCCAACACCATTTATTAAAGATACTATATTTTTTCCTTCCTCCCTCCCTTCCTTCCTTCCTTCCTTCCTTCCTTCCTTCCTTCCTTCCTTCCTTCCTTCCTTCCTTCTTTCATTCTTTCTTTCTTTTTAAAAAATTTAATAAATCTTTATCTTTCAGATTATTACAATTGTTCCCTTTTTCCCTTCATAGCTCCCCTTCACCTGGTTCTCACCCCACCCTCTGTCCTTAACTCCTCCCACTATACTCATCCGTAGGTGTACAATTATTGTCCAGTCTCTTCCAGCATACCCAACACCATTTCCCCCCTGAGAATTGTGAGTGCACTCCTTTCTATGCACCTGATTCTATTATATTCACCAGTTTATTCTGTTCATCAGATTTTTTATTCACTTGATTTTTAGATTCACTTGTTGATAGATATGTATTTGTTGTTTATAATTTTTATCTTTACCTTTTACTTCTTCTTCCTCTTCTTAAAGAGGAATACCTTTCAGCATTTCATAAAATATTGGTTTGGTGTTGATGAACTCCTTTAGCTTTTTCTTATCTGTGAAGCTCTTTATCTGCCCTTCAATTCTGAATGATAGCTTTGCTGGGTAGAGTAATCTTGGCTGTAGGTTCTTGCTGTTCATCACGTTGAATATTTCTTTCCACTCATGTCTGGCCTGCATAGTTTCTGTTGAGAAATCAGCTGACAATTGTATGGGTGCTCCCTTGTAGGTAATTAACTGTTTTTCTCTTGCTGCTTTTAATATTCTCTTTGTCTTTTGCTCTTGGCATTTTATTTTTTTTATTTTTTTTTATTTTTAATATATATTTTATTGATTTTTCACAGAGAGGAAGAGAGAGGGATAGAGAGTTAGAAACGTCGATGAGAGAGAATCATCAACCAGTTACCTCTTGCACACCCCCTACTGGGGATGTGCCTGCAACCAAGGTACATGCCCTTGACCGGAATCGAACCCGGGACCTTTCAGTCTGCAGGCCGACGCTCTATTTACTGAGCCAAACCGGTGCCGGCTGCTCTTGGCATTTTAATTATGATGTGTCTTCGTGAGGTCCTCTTTGGATTCCTTTTGTTTGGGGTTCTGTGTGCTTCCTGGACTTGTAAGTCTATTTCTTTCACAGGGGAGGGAACTTTTCAGTCACTATTTCTTCAAATAGTTTTTCAGTATCTTGCTAGGTCTCTTCTTTTGGCACCCCCATTATTCTGATGTTGGTATGCTTGAAGTTGTCCCAGAGGCTCCTTAGACTATCTTCACATTTTTGGATTCTTTTTTTCTTTTTACTTTTCAGGTTGAGAGTTTTTTGCTTCTTTGTATTTCAAATCTTTGACTTGATTCTTGCGGTCCTCTAGTCTGCTGTTAGGTCTCTATAATATTTTTTATTTCAGTAAGTGTATGTTTAATTTCTAGTTGGTCCTTTTTCATATCCTTGAGAGTCTTGCTAAATTTATCGGCCTTTTCTAGGAAATTCTTGAAAAACCTTATAACCATGGTTTTGAACACTATAACCAGTCTTTTGTTTTCCTCCATTCTTTTCATTTGTGATCTGTTTCTTTGTCTCCACATTTTGCCGGTTTCCCTGAGTTAGTAGGGTAGCTTTGTGTGCTAAGTGTCCTATATGGTTCAGTGGCTCAGCCTCCCCAAGTTACACACTTGGTGCACCCCTTTGTGGACTGTGTGCACAGCTTTGTTGTAGTTAAGTCTTGATTGTTGTTGGTATCACTGGGAGGAACTGACATCCAGGCCAATTGGATGTGTGAATCCACTGTGCCTATAATGGGAGAACTTCTGTGCTGGAGACACCCTTATGAGACAAGACTTGCAAAATTGCAAAAGCCTCTGTGCTCACATTAGATGGGGCAGAGTCTCAGGGCGGAGCAGACAGCCTAGGCTTCCCATCAGCCCTACCCTAATAGGCACCTGGGTCTCAGTGTCCCTTGGTATTCAATGCAAGCACCTCTGAGAGAAAGCTGCCGTAGAGTTTCACGTGCTGCCAGAGACAGTCCAGTTGCTCCCCAAATGAGTCTGAGTTCCCAGAGTCTTATCCAGAACTGGAGTTCAGTGCAGTCAGGATCTTGTCTCCCTCCCACTTGAGAAAGTTAGTCTTGCACTCAGAAGTCAGTCCTCACTGCCCACGTGCCTCCAGACCTCTGCCTTCCACAGCTCCCTTGAGTCTCAGTGTGCTTTTTTCTTTTCCTGACAGTCCAGATTTTCCCCGATTGAGTCTGGTTCCACAGGGTCTTGTCTATAACTGGAGTTCAGCACAGTCGGGAGCTTCTTTCTCCCTACTGCTTGATAAAGCCAGCCACGCACTCAGCCACCAGTCCTGTCTGTACACACGTATCACTGTACCTCAGCCTTTTGAAGCTATTCTGAGTCTCAATGTTCTTTTCTCTTTCCTTCTAGTTGTAAAATTTCCACTCAGCCAGCTTTCCTGTGGCTCTGGATGGTGTCTATTTTGTCTTTTAGTTGTAGTTTTGAAATTGTTGTGAGAGGCAGTAGTTTAGATGTTTACCAATGCCTCTATTTTGGTTTCTCCTAAAGACACTATCCTGACCATTGTATATTCATGCCTCCTTTGTCAAATATTAATTGAACATAGTGGTTTGGATCAATTTCTGGGTTCTCTATTCTATTCTATTGATCTATATGTCTGTTCTTGTGCCAGTACCAGGCTCTTTTGTGAACACTGGCTTTGTAATATAGCTTGATATCTGGTATTGCTATCTCACCTACTTTGTTCTTTCTCAAGATAGCTGTAGCTATTCAGGTTCTTTTTTTATTCCAGATGAATTTTTGGAAAGTTCATTCATGGTCTGTGAAATGTATCATTGTTATTTTAATAGGGAGTGCATTGAATCATAGATTGCTTTGGATAGTATGGCCATTTTTAAAAATATACATTTTATTGATTTTTTTACAGAGAGGAAGAGAGAGGGATAGAGAGTTAGAAACATCGATGAGAGAGCATCATCGATCAGCTGCCTCTTGCATACCCTCTACTGGGGATGTGCCCGCAACCAAGGTATCTGCCCTTGACTGGACTCGAACCGGGACCTTTCAGTCCGCAGGCTCTATCCACTGAGCCAAACCAGTTTTGGATGGCCATTTTGATGATGTTGATTCTACCAATCCATGAACATGGTATGTTATTTTACCTGTTTATGTCTTCCTCTAACTCTTTTTTCAGTGTCCTGTAGTTTTCCAGGACACTGTAGGTCTTTTACCCCCTTAGTTAAATTTATTCCTATGTATCTTAATTTTTTGGTGCGATGGTAAATGGCATTGCTTTTTCAGTCTCTCTTTCTGTAAGTTCACTATTGATGAGTAGAAATGCCATAGATTACTTGGTGTTAATTTTGTATCTTGTTATATTGCCGAATTTATTTATTAAGTCTATTAGTTTTTTTATGGAGTCTTTAGGGTTTTCTATGTACAGTGTCATTTCATCTGCAAATAAGGACAGTTTTACCTCTTCTTTTCCAGTTGGGTTACCTTTTATTTCTTCTTCTTGTCTGATTGCAATGGCTAGTACTTCCAGTACTATGTCAAACAGGAGTGTTGAGAGTGAGCATCCTTGTCTTATTCCTGTTCTCAGGGAATATGGTGTTAGTTGTTGCCCATTGAGTATGATGTTGGCTGTGGATTTTTCATATATGGCTTTTATTATGTTGAGGTATGATCCTTCTATTCCCACATTGCTGAGAGTTGTTTCTTTTTTTTTATCAAAAAAGGATGTTGGATTTTTTCAAATGCTTTTTCTGTGTCAATTGATATGACTATGTTTTTTATCCCTCAATTTGTTTATGTGATGTATCATGTTATCAAGTTTATTGATTCGTGGATATTGTAGCATGCTTGAACTCACAGGATAAATTCTACTTGGTCATGGTGTATGATCTTTCAGATGTACTACTGGATCTGATTTGCTAGAATTTTTTTGAGGATTTTGGCATCTATGTTCATGCGGAATATTGGCCTGTCATTCTCTTTCCTTGTATTGACAGGTTTTGGTATTAGGATGATGCTGACTTCATAGAATGAGCTTGAAAGTGTTCCTTCCTATTTAATTTTTTAGAATAGTCTGAGGAGGATAGGTTTAATTATTCCTTGAATGTTTAGTAAAACTCCCCTGTGAAGCCATCTGGCCCTGAGCTTTTGTTTGCTGGAAGCTTTTTGATGACGACTTCAATTTCTTCCATAGTTATTAGTCTATTGAGATATTTTAGAATCTTCCTTATTGAGTTTTGGAAGGTTGTTTTTCTACGAATATGTCCATTTCCTCCAGGTCGTCTAGTTTGTTAGAATATACTTGTTCACAGTATTTTTCACCAATCCTTTATCTATCTGTGGGGTCTGTTGGTATTTTGCCTCTTTCATTTTTTATTTTATTTATTTGGTTCCTCTCTCTTTGCTCCTTGGTGATCCTGGCTAGAGGTTCTTCAATCTTGTTTATCCTGTCAAATAATCAGCTCTTAGTTTCATTGATCTTCTGTATTGTTTTATTGTTCTCTATGTCATTCATTTCTGCTCTGATCTTTATTATCTCATTCCTTCTGCTCACTCAGGGCTTTTCTTGTTTCTCTCTAATTCTTTGAGTTGTAGAATTAGATGATTTAGTACCATTTTTTCTTGGTTTTTGAGTTAGGCCTGTAGAGCTATAAATATCCATCTCAGGACTGCTTTCATTGTGTCTCATAGCATTTGGATTGTTGTGTTTTTATTGTCATTAGATTCCAGTATGTTTTTAATTTCTTCTTTGATGTCTTTGGTTATCCAATCATTGTTTGATAGCATGGTATTCAGCTTCCAATATTTGATATTTTTGGATTGTTTTTATTGTTTATAATATTATGCAATTGTGGTCTGAGAAAATGCTTGATATGATTTAAATCTTCTTGAATTTGGGGAGACTTTGCTTTGACCCAATATGTGGTCTTCTTCTTTTTTTTTTTTTTTTTTTTTTTTTTTTTTTTTTATGTCCCTTCTGTACTTAAGAAGAACCTATATTCCATGGCTTTGGGTTGAAATGCTCTGAAGATGTCAGTTAAGTCCACCTCATCCAGTGAGTCATTTAGGAATTCTGTTTCTTTGCTGATTTTTTGCCTAGAGGATTTATCCAATGATGGTAGTGGTGTATTAAAGTACCCTACTATGATTGTATTGTTGTTGATCTCTCCCTTGATTTCTTCCAGGAGTTTTTATGTATTTTTGGTCTTTCTGCATTGGGCACATATATGTTTATCATGGTTATATCTTCTTGTTGTATTGATCCCTTTAGTATTATGAAGTGGCCTTTCTTATTTCTTGTTATGTTCTTCACTTTGAGATCTATTTTGTCAGATATATGTATTGGTACCCCAGATTTTTTTTTTTTCATTTCCATTTTCCTGAAAGATATTTTTCCATCCCTTTTCTTTCAGTCTATATGAGTTCCTTGTTCTGAAGTGGGTCTCTTGTAGACAGCCTATACACTGAGTGGCCAGATTATTATGATATTTGAATGCATAATACTGTGGCCACTCAGTGTATATCTTATATAATAAAAGGCTAATGTGTAAATTCTCCCTTGACTAGGTGGAAGGCTGGGCAACTGCACATGTCCCCTTCTCCTTTCCAGACTGGCCAGAATCCACCCATGCACAAATTCATGCACTGGGCCTTTAATCCTTTTATATATATATGGAGAGAGAGGGGGGGGGGCTAGATTATTATGCATTCAGAGATCATAATAATCTGGCCACTCAGTGTATATGGGTCATGTTTGCTTTTTTTTATCCATTAACTCACTTGATGTTTTTTGATTGAAACATTTAGTCTGATTATGTTTAAATTTATTATTGAAAGGTACTTATTTGTAGCCATTTTTATTTTTTATTCTTGTGTTCTTTCTTACCTTTTTATTTCTTCTTTTTCTATCAGTCCCTTTAGCATTTCTTTTATTGTTGGCTTGTTAGTAATAAACTTCCTTATCCTTTTTTGTCAGTGAAGCTCCTTATTTCTTCTTCAATTTTGAATGAGAGCCTTGCTGGATAGAATATTCTTGGATCCAGCCCCTTGCTTTGCATCACTTTGTAAATTTTTTCCCATTCTTTTCTGGCCTGATGTGTTTCTGTTGAGAAATCATTTGATAATCTTATGGGAGCTCCCTTGTATGTAACTTTCTGTCTCTCTGTTGTAGCCTTTAAGATTCTCTCTTTGTCCTAAACATTTGCTATTGTATTGTAATTATGATGTGTCTTGGTGTGGGTCTTTTAAGGTCCATCTTGTTTGGACTCTCTGTGCTTCTGTGAATTTTTTCTTCCCCACATCAAGGAGTTTCTGACATTATTACTTCAAATAAGTTTTCTAATCCTAGTTACTCTTCCTGTTGTTCGTATGTTGCCTCATTTCATCTTGTCCAATAGTTCCATTAGGCTTTCATCCTGCCTTTTAGTTTTTTCTCCAATTGCAGTTGAATTTGGGTGTGTTTTGCTTCCCTGTCTTCTAATTTGTTAATTCAGTCCTCCACTTCTCCTAGTCTACTGTTGAAACTTTCCATGATGTTTTTATTTTTATTTTTATTGCTATAATACTATATCACTCTTTGTTTCTTCTTGATTCTTACATAAGTTGTTGATTTTTTTCCTCCATCTGCTTTATGAACTATATTACCCTTATACTTTTTTTTTTTTTTTCTGACATATTGCATGACTCTGTTTCACTTGGCTGGTTTTCTGGCGATTCCTCCTTTTCTTTCCTTTGGGGGTATCTTAGTGTGCCCATTTTTGTTTCACTGACTGATCTAGATTTTGAGTCATTCATGGGATGCACCTTGGGTGGCAGTGACTCCTTGGGCTGCAGTTGCTCCTCAACTGGTCATGGTAATGGCTGCTCCTCGGTTGGCAGCATCTCCTCTAGTGGGTGCTGTTTGAAACAGTTCTGTCTCCTCTGGCTGGTGAGGAAGGCTGCTCCACAGCTGCTGTTCCTGGGACATGTGTGGGCTCATCACGAGGCTGCTGCCCCTCAGTTGTGGGTGGGCTGTGTATGACTGCTTCTCCTTGGATGAGGGCGGGCTACTCATGTGAGTGTTGCTCCTCAGATGGAGGCAGAGTGCTCATGTGGCTGTTGGTCTTTGGTCGGGGGTTGGCTGCATTCTGCTGCTGTTCCTCAGATGGGGTGGGCTGCTCGTGAGGCTGCCACTCCTTGGACAGAGGCAGGTTGCTTGCAGGGCTGCTGCTCCTCATATAGGTGCTGGCTACTCACACAGCTACTGCTATTTGAATGGAGGTGGGCCACTCATCCAGCTGTTGTTCATAGGACAGGTGAGACTGCATGTGGCTGCTGCTCCTCAAAGCAGTGCGGACTGCTCAGGACTGCTGCTTCTCAGACATGGGCATTCTGCTTGTGTGGGTGCTGTTCCTTGGATTGGGATGGGCTGCTTGGACAGCTGCTGCTCCTTGGATGGGTAATGGGCTGCTTGCACAACTTCTGCTTCTTGGGTGGGAGTGAGCTGCAAATGCAGCTGCTGTTCCTTGGATGGGGTCTGGCAACTCACCCAGCTGCTGCTCACTAGACAGGTGAAGACTGTGTGTGGCTGCTGCTCCTCAGACTGGGCCGAGTTGGTCAGGCTGCTCCTGCTCCTCGAATGTGAGCAGGCTGCTCACGGCGCTACTGTTTCTTATACGGGGGTGGACATCTCACACAGTTGCTGCTCCTCAGATGGGGGCAGGCTGCTTGTGTGGGTACTCCTCCTCTGAAAGGGGCTGGCTACTCACACAACTTCTGCTTCTCGTATGGGGGTTGGCTGTTCAAACAGCTGCTGCTCCTTGTATGGGGGAAGGCTGCTCACAGAGCTTCTACTCCTTGAACAGGGGCAAGCTGTTGCTTCTCAGAAGGGTGCTGGATGCTTGTGCAGCTGCTGCTCCTTGGATAGGGGCAGGTTGCTCGCTCATCTGCTGCAGCTTGGACAGGTGTAGGGTGCAGGCTATGCACAGTTTCTGCTCCTCAGACAGAGGTGGGCTTCGTGGGGCTGATGCTCCTCAGTTGTGAGCAGGCTGCTCATGTGGCTGCTGTTCCTTGGACAGGGCAGGCTGCTTGCATTGTTGCTGTTCCTCGGACAGAGGAGCAGTCCACTCACACAGCTGCTGCTCCTTGGACGGGGGAAGGCAACATGAGGCTGCTGCTCTTAGGCATGGGAAGCTCACAGTGCTGCTGCACCTTGGACAGGAGCGGGCTGCTAACATGTCTGCTGCTCACATGTCTGCTGCTTACATGTTTGCAGTACCCTGGGCTACAGTATTGGACAGGTCAGAGGGGAGTGTGCTTTAGAACTCACAGCATCCTGTGCCCAGGGTGGCTGGAGACTCATTGACTGTGAGACCACAGCCGAGGTATCAGGTCCCTGACAGGGGTGGCTATAGAGTCCTAGGTATTCTCTGAGGTGTAGGTGAGGCTGGGCTCCCAGTTCCAGCAGCTCTCCTCTTCAAAAAGTTGAGGCCTCTGAGGAAGAGCCGGCCTCCTGGAACTCTTTGCAATAGTAGCAGAGGCTGCCTAGTTAGGCAAGCTCAGTTAGCCTGCCCCTGAAAGTCCTGTGGGATCTAACTGTGCCTCACTCACAAACGCACACACCCCACCCAACCACACACTCCTCTTTTGCTCCCTCCCTCACTCATGCTCTCTCTCTCACTTCTGCCTTCTTCCTGTCTCTGTAGTTGGGTCTGAGGTGTCATTGACCATTTTTGGATGGAGTTTCCTCTCCTGGTATCTGGTTATGTGGCTCACTCTCTAGCACTTTGTCTAGACAGGATAAAATTCACCTTGACAAGACACAACACAAAAAGAACAAAGCACAAATGTACTTATGATACCAATAACCCCAATATAAGTGACCACCTGAGATTAGAGAATTAAGGGGGAGAAAAGAGAGCACAAAAAGAAAAAAGAATCAACAGGAGAAATATATATATATATATATATATATATATATATATATATATATATATATGGAGAACACTACAGAACCAATAGATAAATAAATAAAAAATACAAACACCAAACACCCAGCAACGAGGGTGGGGGCAGAATCTGTAGAGGCTGAGCTTATAAACAGAAAATAAGGTTAAGAATTGGATGAATATTATGAAAACCTCCATTCAGTATAGAGGAAGTAGAAAGGGGATGGGTGGATAAGAAGAAAGAGAACAATAAGAAAATAATAATAATAATAATAATAATAATAATAATATTAATAATAATAAATTTACAAAAATTGATTTAAAAATTGTATAAAAATAAAATAGAGTGATGGAAAAATAATGCGAAAAGAAATAGAAATTAAAGCAACAAACAAAAATGGAAACAAAGAAAAAAGAAGAAAGAAATAGATAACAAAATAATAATAAAAACAAAAATGAAAAAGTGAAGTGTCATTTCTTTGGCTGGCTTAAGATCCCAGTCTTCTGTACTGTACTGTTTCTCAGTTTTCTGTTGCTGGTACTGAAGAGCTCTCGTTGGGCTAGTCCCTTTGGACTCTCCAAGACTATTCAGAGTTTTTTAATCCTTTGTACCATTCAGGGTGGAATTTGGGTGTGGCTGTATTGGTTGCCTGGAGACTGAAGGGAGGGGCTCTCTTTTCAGGACAAAATGGCTATCCAGGTCCTGGCCTCAGGTATGACTCAGCACCAGATTCACTGCCACTTCTCCTGAATCCCCTTCTCTCCCCAGATTCCACAAGTCCTCACCTTCTCCCTCACCTCAGCCATGGGTAAGTGTCTATATCCAAAAGGTCCTATGAAATAGGTTCCCTGAGGAAAATCACAGGCCATAGAGAGGGGAAAGACTGCACCTTTTTGAGCTCCTCTCCTGCCTGCACTGTGAGATCTGGTCATCCCTTAAGGCTGCCCCCTCTGGGCTAAGTTTTTCGTGACTGTGTACCTAGATCTAGAATCCCCTGCCTCCAGCAGCCCTGTGGACCTTCTTTCCACAGTCAGACACTGTGTTTGTCCCCAGGGACAGGGTTCGGTGCTGTGTGGATTCCCTCTGACCTACTGGGCTCAGAGGTCTGGCAAACTCTGCTCCCCTGCAGGCTGTGAGGGTTCTCTGCCCTTTCTGACTGCAAACTGTCTCACCAGCTAAGTTTCCTTCACCAATTCGGGTTGGATGTTATTCATTTCAGCTGCTCATTCTATTTGCTCTGGGACAAGGCTTGGGACACGACCATCTATTCTGACACCATTTTGTCTCTCCTTATTAATTTTTTTGTATAGTATTCTTGTTCTCTATTTCATTAAATTCAGCTCTAATTTTTTTGTTTGTTTCCTTTCTTCTGTTGACTTTGGGTTGATTTTGTTCTTATTTTTTTCTACTTTATGATGTGATGTTAGGTAGTTTACTTGGGATTTCTCTTGTTTCTTGAGATAGCCCTGTGATGATAAGCTTCCCTCTTACTACTGTTTTTGCTGCTTCTCAGAAATGTTGATATATTGTCATTCTCATTTCTCTCTATATCTTTTGATTTCATATTTTATTTATTCTTTGACCCAGTTATTTTAAAGTAGTATGTTGCTTAATCTCCATGTATTTGTGGCTTCCTTTACTTCCTTTTTGATTTCTAATGTCAAGGCATCATGGTTGGAAAATATGCTTGGTATAATTTCAATCTTCTTGAATTTGTTGATGTTGGTTTTGTGACCCAATGTATTATCTATCCTTGAAAACGTTCCATTTTGTTATGGGGCAACCCGCAAGAGATGACCACCAGGGACAGAGATCAAAATTTACAGGCCTTCATTAAGCTGGCTAGCGACTACAGTTGTAGCACTTCACCGAGGTAAAGGCCGAACTGCAGTGCAGACCACAGGTGTTACAGCAAATTTATACTCAGAATCCACAAGAGGGAGTTAGGACAGTTACAATGACAACCCAAAGGTTACAAAAGTGGTTTCAGCCGTTTCCAAGAAACTCAGGGCACAGGTGCAATGCCTGGGCACGCTTGGCTGGAGCTTGAACCTCCATCTCCCTCTAAACTCCAACCAACCCATTGTTCAGTGACCTACTCTACCTCCCTCTGTCCCAAGGCATCCTGCCTTCAGGCAACAGAAGAGCTGTACAATGTTTGCAGTCCAGAACAATGTGTACTGGGGAAGAATGTACCAGTACAATTGTATGTTCTGGGATGAAAAGGTTCTGTAATGTCAGTTATGTCCATTTGTTCTAGTGTTTCATTTAAGGCTGATATATCTTTAAAAAATATATATTTTATTGATTTTTTTAGAGAGTAAGAGAGAGGGATAGAGAGTTAGAAACATTGATGAGAGAGAATCATCGATAAGCTGCCTCTTGCACACCCCCTACTGGGGATGTGCCCGCAACCAAGGTACATGCCCTTGACTGGAATCAAACCCGGGACCCTTCAGTCTGCAGGCCAATGCGTCTATCCACTGAGCCAAACCGGTTTCGGCAAGGCTGATATATCTTTATTGGTTTTCTTTTTGGTTGTTCTGTCAAGAGCTGTCAATGAACTATTAAGGTTTCCAACTACAATTGTGTTTTGATCCAGAGACATAGAAGCATAAAACAGACTATGGAATCTCGGAGGGAAAGTGTGGTAATTGGGTGGTTGGGTGAGAAGAGATCAACCAAAGTACTTGTATGTATATACTAATATGCATAATCCATGGAAACAGATAATAGAGTGGTGGAGGTCTGGGATGGGGGCGGGCTATAAGGGGTTGGTGGGAGAAAAAAAGGGGACATATGTAATTCTTTCAACAACAGTATTTTTTTTTAAAGGACGATATATTTTTTTAATTTTATATATTTTTTTATTTTATTGTTTAAGGTATTACAAAGAGATGTACATAAATCTCCCCCCCCATTACCCTCTCCCCCCTCCAGACTCCTCTACCTCTTAGTACTTGCTCTCCCCCTCCCCTCAGTATCTTCCATCCATTGGTTGTGCTTATATGCATGCATACAAGTACTCCAGTTAATCTCTTACCCTCTCCCAACCCTTCGCTGTCTTTCTGCTGTAGTTTGGCAGTCTGTTTGATGCTTCTTTGCCTCTGTATCTATTTTTGTTCAAAAGTTTATAATGTTCTTTATATTCCACAAATGAGTGAGATCATGTGGTATTTATCTGTCATTGACTGGCTCATTTAACTTAGCATAATGCTCTCCAGTTCCATCCATGTTGTTGCAAATGGTAAAAATTCCTTCTTATTCATAGCAGCATAGTGTTCCACTGTGTAGATGTACCACAGTTTTCTAATCCACTCATCTACTGATGGGCATTTAGGCTATTTTTAGATCTTAGTTATTGTAAATTGTGCTACTATGAACATAGGGTTACATATATCCTTTCTGATAGGTGTGTCTGTTTTCATGGGATATATTCCTAGAAGTGATTTTACTGGGTCAAATGGCAATTCCATTTTTATTTTTTTATTTATTTTTTTTTTTTTGGAATGGGGGAAATCTAGAGCAGGAAAGGGTTAAGATAAACAGGGTATCAAAGGAAAAGATTGGAAAGAGGGTGAGGGCATAAAGGTAGGGTTGAGATAGAATAAAGCGTTGGAGAAAGAAGGATAGATAAAGACTGTAGAACAGTAATCCTGAAATTAAAAAAAAAAAAAATATATATATATATATATATATATATATATATATATATATAATCAAATGGAATAAAAATAATAAAAATAAACAAAAGAAAATAAGATGAAAAAGGTAAATTAGTAGTAGTAATAATGTTGATTACATATACAATGTAATAATTATCAAGATAAAATCAAGTGAGGAAAAAGAAAAAAAATAGTTTCTTGAGTAAACGTTGCAAATAATGAAAACAAAAGTAAAAAACAAAAATTTAAAAATTAAAAAAAAATAATAATAAAATTTTAAAAATTTAATTAAAATTAGCAGTAATGAAGGTCATTCGCTTCCTCTATTGTTATGATCCAGTCCTGATTTTTAGGCAGGTTTTGCTTTGTTTTTATTACACTAGAGTCAATTTGTGACTTAGCCTCTGGGGGCAGTGTTTCTAGGTTGACTTCCCAGACTCTTAAGCCTCTCCAGCTTTTTTTTTTTTCCGTCCTCTCTGAAGCTGGAACTATGGAGGGGGGGAGGGGGCAGGTCCGAGCAACTGCAATCTCCCGCAACTCTCCGATATCCCTCCGAGCCGGATCCAAATGTGTTGCTCTTTAGATATCTCCCCTGTTAGGAGCCCCGTCCACTTTCAAGGGTGACAACCGCCCAACAGCGGGGGCTTCTACTTGTAATCACCACCCCTGTCCTCCAGCTTCCGGGAGCGCGCTCTGTGCGCACAGGCTTTTTGTTTTCGCCGCGAGCGCTCTCCACCCTCTCCCCGCGAAATCTGACCTTTTCGCTGAGCAGTGGGGCAATCCTGTGAGGGCAAGTGTTCGCGCCGCTTGGGATCCGCGTTCTGGGGGTCACAGATGCTTGGTGGTCGCTGCGGCTGTGGATATTCAGGCCTCTGACACGATCCAATCTTCCTCTCAAGATGGCGAGGTTTCCCCGTCCAAGCCGGTAGGTAGCTCCGGGCAGGGACACAGCCCGCGTGGGTGCTTCTCTGTGAGGGGCACCTCTGTCAGCAGCCCCCCAGCAGTTTCTTCTAGTGTTCGCTGTCTCCCAGCTTGCCAATAAACACTCACAGCACAAGACCCTCAGTTGCTCTCTCTTTCTGCTTCGGGAGAGGGCTCAGAATCCGCCCATCTATTCTTCCGCCATCTTACCTCTTCTATTTTCTTTCTTAAAAAGCTATTTTTTTTTTTTTGGAAGCTCCATATTGTTTTCCACAGTGGCTGCACCAGCCTCCATTCCCACCAGCAGTAAAGGAGGGCTTCTTTTTCTTTTTTACAAACTTGTTTATTTATTCAAATTCCTATTTTAAAAATCTTTATTGTTTAGATTTTTACAGTTGTTCCACTTACCCTCCCCCCATAGCTCCCCTCCACCCAGTTCCCACCCCACCCCATGCCCTTACTCCCCGCACCCCCCAAACTCCTTTCCCACTGAGGATTGTCAGTCCACTCCTTTTCTATGGCCCTGATTCTATTATATTAACCAGATTATTCTGTTCATCAAATTTTTTATTCACTTGATTTTCATATTCACTTGTTGATAGATATGTATTTGTTGTTCATAATTTTTATCTTTACCTTTTTCTTCTTCCTCTTCTTTCAGCATTTCATATAATATTGGTTTGGTGTTGATGAACTCCTTTAGCTTTTTCTAATCTGTGAAGCTCTTTATCTGCCCTTCAATTCTGAATGATAGCTTTGCTGGGTAGAATAATCTTGGTTGTAGATTATTGGTATTCATCACTTTGACTATTTCTTGCCACTCCTGTCTGGTCTGCATAGTTTCTCTTGAGAAATCAGCTGACAATTGTATAGTGCTCCCTTGTAGGTAATTAACTGTTTTTATCTTGCTGCTTTTAATATTCTCTTTGTATTTTGCTATTGGCATTTTAATTATGATATGTCTTGGTGTGGTCCTCGTTGGATTTTTTTTTTTTTTTGGGGGGGGGGGGTTGTTCTCTGCACTTCCTGGACTTGTAAGTCTATTTCTTTCACTAGTGGGGGAAGTTTTCAGTCATTATATCTTCAAATAGGTTTTCAGTATCTCCTTCTCTCTCTTCTTCTGGCACCCTTATTATTCTGATGTTGGTACGCTTGCAATTGTCCCAGAGACTTCTTACACTATCTTCAAATTTTTGGATTCTCTTTTCTTTTTGCTTTTATAGTTGAGTGTTTTTTGCTTCTTTGTATTTCAAAACTTTGACTTGATTCTTGTGGTCCTCTAGTCTGCTGTTGGGTCTCTGTATAATATTTTTTATTTCAGTAAGTGTATGTTTAATTTCTAGTTAGTCCTTTTTCATATCCTTGAGAATCTCACTAAATTTATCAGCCTTTCCTAGGAAATTCTTGAAAAACCTTATAACTGTAGTTTTGAACTATATATCCAATTGTTTGTTTTCCTCCATTTTTTTTTCCATTTTTTATCTGTTTCTTTGTCTCCAAATTTTTGCTGCTTCCCTGAGTTCGTAGGGTAGCTTTGTGTGCTAGGTGTCCTATATGCCCCAGTGGCTCAGCCTCCCCAGTTACCTGAGGTGGACACTCTTGGTGCACCCTTTGTGGACTGTGTGTACAGTCTTGTTGTAGTTAAGTCTTGGTTTTTTTTGGTATCACTGGGAGGAATTGACCTCCAGGTCAATTGGCTGTGAGGATCAGCTGTGTCTACACCAGGAGAACTTCTGTGCTGGAGACACCCTTATGAGACAAGTCTTGCAAAATTACAAAAGCCTCTGTGCTCATGTTGGATGGAGCAGAGTCTAAGGGCTGAGCAGACAACCTAGGCTCCCTGTCAGCTCTACCTTAATAGATCCCTGGATCTCAGTGTCCCTTGGTGATCACTGCAAGCACCTCTAAGAGTAAGCATCCCTCAAGTTTCACCCACTGCAAGACAGTCCAGTTTCTCCCTCAATGAATCTGGATTCCCAGATTCTTGCCCAGAACTGTAGTTCAGTGCAGTGGGAGCTTTCATTTCCCACCCATTAGAGAAAGCCAGCAGCACATTCTCCAGTTAGTCCTCTCTTCGCACACTTGTGGGATCTCCAGACCTCAGCCTTTTGTGGCTCCACGAAGTTTCTGCCTGACAGTCCAGATTTCCCCCAACCTTGTATAACCCATGGTCCCCAGGGTTTCATTCAGAACTGGGGTTCAGTGCAGTCAGAACTGGGGTTCAGTGCATTTTGGAACTCTTGTCTCCTTCCTGCTAGAGAACGCCAGCCAGGCACCCACGCACGTGTCTCTGTACCTCAAGCTTTTGCAGCTCCTCTGATTCTCCGTGTGCTTTCCTCTTTCCTTCTAGTTGTAGAATTTCTACTCAGCCTGCTTTCTTGTGGTTCTGGATGATGTTCATTTTGTCTTTTAGTTGTAGTTTTGAAATTGTGTGAAGCAGCAGTTTAGGTGTTTACCTGCCATATTGGTTTCTCACTCTGTATATTATTCTTTATTTCAGTCAGTGTATGCTTAATTTATAGTTGGTCCTTTTTCATATCCTTGGGGGTCTCACTAAATTTACCTTTCCTTTCTAGAAAATTCTTGAAAAACCTTATAACTGTGGTTTTGAACTCTATATCCAGTCATTTGCTTTCCTCCATTTCTTTCATTTGTGATATGTTTCTTTGTCTTCGCATTTTTGCTTCTTCTCTTAGTTGATAGAGTGGCTTTGTGTACTAGGTGTTCTATAGGGACCAGCGACTCAGCCTCCCCATTTACCTGTGGTGAAAACTTTTGCTGCACCCCTTTGTGGGCTTTGTGCAGTCTTGTTGTAGTTAAGTCTTTATTGTTTTTGGTATCACTGGGAGGAATTGATTTCCAGGCCAATTGGCTGTGAGAATCTGCTGTGTCTATGATGGGAGAACTTCTGTGCTGGAGACACCCTTTCATTACTCCCTAATGTAAGACTTGTTTCAGTGGGTCTCTGGTGCTCACTGAGTCTGCCCCCTGAGTGTGTCTTTTATGGATCTGAGGAGTTGTAATCTGGATGGTCCTGATTTGACCCCTGGGTACACTGGCTCTTCGATCTCCAGAGAGGTGCTAATTTAGCCTCTGCCTGAGGCCACCCAGCAGAAGCTATAGAGAAATCTTCAGATTCCTTTTCTTTGTATGGGTTTTGGAGGTGCCCAGATGAGGCCCCAGTGTGAAGCAATGCAAGCTACTGTGGAGCCTTGGGCCTTCTCTTGGAGGTTCTGGGTCTCTCTGATTCAGCTGCAGTTTGATAGGTAAGTTTAGAATTCAAGGTACCAGGCCATTCATATGCAAAAGCCTGTGTGCAAAGCTTGGGTGGGGTGGAGTCTCAGGGTGGAGCAAACAGCAATGGCAGGAGGCAGTTGATTGATTGATGTTTCTCATCAATGTTTCTAATACTCTATCCCTATCCCTTCCTCTCTGTAAAATCTCTCTCTCTCTCTTTCTCTCTCTCTCTATATATATATATCTCCTATCTAATAAAAGAGTAATATGCAAATTAACCATCACTCTGCTACACCCACAAGCCACGCCCACCATCCAATCAGAGTGAGTATGCAAATTAACACCAACCAAGATGGCTGCAGCCACAGAGACCCAGAGGGAGGCTTGGATTTCCCTGGCAATGGAGGAAGCCAAGCTTTCCACATACCCTGGCAGGCCCAGGCCTCCACTCAAGGGTACAAAGTTTCAATTATAGAAGATACATAAATTCCAACAGAAATGGCTGCCTTCATGGAGCGAGATGGAGGCTTGGCTCTGCTCCAGGCTACAAAGTTTCAATTGTAGAAGATAAAAAAATTCTAGATACCAGGGCCTCTGCTTGATTCTCCAGGGGGCGTGGCTGGTCTGCAAACCACACCAAGCCCCTCGCCCAAGATGCCCCATTCCCCAAGGGAACCCCCACTCTGATCCAGGACACCCTTCAGGGCAAACCAATTGGCCCCCACCCTTGCACCAGGCCTCTATCCTATCTAATAAAAGAGTAATATGCAGATTGACCATCATTCTAACACATAAGATGGCTGCCCCCATGTGGTCAAAGATCCTGCCCCCATGTGGACACAAGATGGCCACCACAAGAAAGCTGGGGTAGTTTTTTTTCTAGTAGCTGCTCTGCGTGGGAATTTTTCCTACCTTGTCTTCTAGCTCACTGATGCTGCCTTCAGTTTCTTCTAGTCTACTATTGATGCTTTCTATTGTGTTCTTTATTGCATCTATGTCATTCTTCATTTCTTCTTGGTTCTTAATTTCCTCTTGGTTTATACACATGTTGTTGAATTTGTCTTCCATCCTTTTCAACATCCTTATAACCATTGCTCTGAAATCTTTTTCTGACAAATTTCTTGCCTCCACTTCATTTGCTTTCTTTCTGGTGATTCCTCCTTTTCTTTTGAATGGGGGCAGTTTTTTTGTCTCCCCATTTTTGCTCCTCTCAGGGTGTCTGGTTATGTAGTTCACTCTCTACCACATTGACTTAAGGGCACAAAATGAAACCACAAGAAACAACACAGAGGGCACCAAACATGAATGTATTCACAATAACAATAACTCCAAATAAAGGTGACCACCAGAGAAAAGAAAATTAGGGGAGATAAAAGAGCAAAAAAAAATGATATTGAGAAAATGAAAAAATAGAAAGACAAAAAATAAAAAAATAAAGGGAAAAATATTTGTATATCTGGAGAAAACTCCAAAAAACCAACAACTAATCCAAAAAAATGCAAACAACAATCACCCAGAAAAGAAGTAGAGAAGCTGATTCTAAAGAGGCAGTGCTTATTTCCAGAAGGTAAGGTCAAGGAATTGAATGAATGTTCAAATGGCCATGATTAAGTATAGAGGAGGTAGAAGGAGAATGAGTGTATAATAAAAAGAATACAAAAAAAAGCAAAAATACTAAAAAAAAAAATAGTTTTAAAATATATATAAGTGAAAATTTAAATATATATATATATATATATATATATATATATGAAAATTTCCTTTAAAAACCTATTTACCTATATATTCATCTATTTTTAAAAAATTAGAATATAGAGCCGAAAGCCCTGAGTTGGTGATTGAAATGAATTAAGCTATTATCCTGTTTCCCCGAAAGTAAGACAGTGTCTTATATTAATTTTTTCTCCCAAAGTTGTGCTAGGTCTTATTTTTGGAGGATGTCTTATTTTTGGGGAAACACGGTAGTAGAAGAAGAACAAGCAAGGAGAGGAAAAACAGAAGTATAAAAGAAAAAAACAAAACTAGAAAAATCCTGACAAACAAACAAAGAACAATAAGAAAGAAAGAAAAAAAAATATTTGGCTAGTGAAGAAAGAGAAAAGAAAAGTGTGCATGGACTTGCAGCAGGGAAGAGGAAATTAGATATATGAGTAAGATCAATTTTTAATAAGAAGTAAAAAGAAAGGATAGAGGAAAAAACTAAAGCAGGAACAGGGGAAGAGAAATAGGATAAAAATGGGGAAAAGTGGGGAAGAAAATGTTGGCATAAAGGAAAAATGGAGATAGCGTAAAATAATGATAAAAAATAAAAATAGAATGTAGAACACTAATCCAAAAAATAAAAATAAAATAAAACTTTAAAAAGTGGTTAAGAAATAATAATAAATAAAATAAAGTGAGAAAAGAATTTATTTTCTTAAGTAAAAGATAAAAAATTAAAAAATGTAGTGAAGTTAGTTCACTTCAGCAGAGCTTCAGTGACCCATGGGTGCTGGTTTAAGACCCTTCACTGTTCTGCCTGGCACATTTCAGTTTCCTGTCAGGTAGTCAGCACAGTGTTGAAGTTCTCAGCAATCCACCACTCCTCTGTCTCATGAGCCACAACCTTGGTTTCAAGCAGGTAGGAGCCTGCTTTCAGTTGTATTTACATTAGCATCTATTTCTGACATGGCCCCTAGGTGGTGGTGTTTCTGTATTAGTTTCTGGGACCAAATGGACCCTCAAGCCAGGCCCCCAGGGCTTCTATTTAGAATCTTCCTTTCCCTGCCATGCTCAAGACTGGCTGTGGCTGTGCTGCTACGAGAAGCCTCATCTTCAGGAGAAAAAAGTCTGTTAAGGGTTGGAGGGACAGACTGTCCCAGAGCTGGCTTCCTGCTTGTCTCTCCCTAGTCTGCTCCCCAGTTTCCACAAAAACCACCTTCCCCTGCAGTCTCGGTGAGTGTTTTTAATTGATTCTATGCACTGGGTTTGGCAAGTAAAAGCAAGGAAGTTTTAAAGACAAAGCAATAACGACACCTCACTTCTTTATTCCCTCGGCACTGAGTGGCTGGTATATAACTTCAGACTGCCTTTCTGGGTGCAGTCCCCCATGGCTGTGGGCTTAGATCTAGAGTACCCTACTGCCAGCAGCCCTTTTGGCCCCCTTTCACATTTGAGGACTACACTAACCCCAAGGGCCATGGATTTGGTACAGCACAGTCTCCCTCTGAGACTCTAGTCCCCACTGTATGCATTTCTCCCTCCAGCCCAGATCCCCAATCCCACCCCTCTCCAGGCAATCTGACCTTTCTGTCCATTGACTGCCTCACCATCTGTGTTTCATTTGCCAGTTCCAGGTGGATTTTATTTTATTCAGCTGTTTCTTCTATCTGCTCTGTGAGAAGGCACAGGACTGGTCCATCTATTCAGCCGTCACTTTGTCTCCCCCTGGACAAACTTTTTAGGCACCCATGGCTGGGGAGGCTGAAGTCTTGGTGTTTGTGGGTTCATATCCGAGGCAGCTGGTCCTTGGGCAATGTGGGTATAGGGTCCCAGAAGGTACCTGAGGTCTCCTTAGGTGAAGATAAGTCTGGGCTTCCCATCACAGCCACTCTCCCCTTCAAGTTGGTGTGATCTCTATGGCAGAGCCGGCTGCTCCAGGATAGATTTCAGCAGTAGTAAAGGCTACCTGGCCACGGGAGCCTGGTCTGCCAGTCCCTGCCACACCTGTGGAACATGACTGTCCCTCAGTTACAAATACACACACTCCTCACACATCCACACACTCTCCTTTTGCTCTCTCACTCACTCATACTATCTTGCTGACTGCCATCTTGTCGGGTGCCATCTTTGATCTCCCTAGGTAACTTTCTGTCTCTCTGTGGCAGCCTTTAAGATTATTACATGCTGTTGCTATTTGCCTATTTAATTATGATATGTCTTGGTGTCAGTATTTTTGGATTCATCTTGTTTGGAACTATGTGCTTCTTGGTCTTGTGTAGCTTTTTACTTCCCAACTTCAGGGAAGTTTTCTGTCATTATTTCTTCAAACATGTTTTCTATTCCTTGTTACACACATTCTCCTTCTTTAACCCCTATTATGTGGATGTTGCTTCGTTTCCTGTGTCCAAAAGCTCCCTTAGGGTCCCCTCATGCTTTTTATGCTTTCTTTCCAGTTGCTGCTGTGCTTGGTTGGTTTTTTTCCTACTTTGTGTTCTAACTCACTCATGTGGTCCTCAGCTTCTCCTAGTGTACTATTGAAACTTTCATTGTATTCTTTATTGTAGCTATGTCATTTTTTCCCTTCCACTTGACTCTTCTTCATTTCCTATTTTTTTTTGGTATTTTTTTATTAAGGTATTATATGTGTACATATCTTACCATTGCTGCCCCATACATGCCCTCCCTCCCCAGCATTTCCTCTTGATTCTTACACATGTTGTTGAATTTGTCTTCCATCTTTTTCAGTGTCCTTATAACCATTCCTCTGAATGCCTTCCCTGACAAATGGTTTGTCTCCATTTCATTTATTATCTTTTCTGGTGATTCCTCCTTTTCTTTTGAATGAGGTTTGTTTCTTTGTCTTTCCATTTTTGCTGTTCATTTGTGATTGTGTCTACATATTAGATCAAATGATTTGCCACCCAAATTTCTTGAGTTTGTGTTATATAGTAAATGTTTTATGGGACCCAGTGGTGCAATCTCTCTGGTATTCTGGGCTGGGCAATCTAGGGATGCTCCCTACTTGGGATGTGTGTGTTCTCTTGGTATAGTAGGGTCTTGAGTATTATTGCCCCATTTGTAGATAGAGTCTCCTTTCAGGGCGTCTGGTTTTGTGGCTTGCCCTCTACAACGTTGACCAATCAGAACCAAATACAACTTGATAAGGCATGGCACAAAGAAAACAAAACACAAATGTACTCATGATACCAATAACCCCAATAGAAGTGACCACCATAGAAAAGAGAATTAGGAGAGAGAAAAGAGAGCAAAAATGATATCAAGGACAGAAAAAAATGGTAAGAGAGAAAATCAAAAGAATGAAAAGGAAGAAAAAAGAAATATATATGGAGAATACATCACAGAACAGATAAACAAAACAAAACAAAAAAGAGGAGAGTGGGAGGACAACAAACACCCAGAAGGGAGCATGAGGGCAGAATCTGTATCAGCAGAGTTTATAGACAGAAAATAAGGTTAAGGAATTGAATGAATATGGAGAGGCCTTGGCTCAGTATAGAGGAGGTATGAAGAGGATGGGTGGATAATAAGAAAAGATAAAGACAAAAATATTTAAAAATTAAAAAATAAAAATAAGATAAAATAATAATAAAAAATAAAAATAGAATAAAGAAAAAAATAATGTGAAAAAACAAAAACAAAAAACAAACAAAAAAACACACAAAGAAAATAAAAATATTAAATAAAAGATAAAAAAATAAAATAAAAAAGTGAAGTGTTTGTTTCAGCTGAGTTCTAATGCCCCATGGAGGCTGGTTTAAGATCCCACTCTTCAGTACTGTCTTCCATTTCTCAGTCTCCTGTCAGCACCATGTTGAGTTCCATGTGATCCACTGCTCCTGTCTATGTCTATCTTCACCACCTTGAATGCCAGCAGGCAGGACCAATCTGCCCACTTAGCCTGTCTGCCCATTGTCAATCTTATTCTTTCAAGCAGCTGTTTCTGACAGGCTTATACTTACGGAGGTTGCTGTATTGCTTTCTGGGACTCCACAACCTCTCTTCAACCCACTCCCTGAGGGCTCTTGGAGGCTATTGAAATTTTTTGTGTTCTTTGTACCACTCAGGGTGCAGTCTGTGTTTGGCTCTATTAGTTGTCTTGAAGCTGCTTGGAGGAGCTAACTCTTTAGGAGAAAATGGCTGGTTAGGTCTGGAGTGTCAGGAATGTCCCAGTGCTGAACTCCCAGTCACTTTTCCCTGACCTGCTCTTCCCCACAGTCTCTCTCCAGACTCAGAAGTCAGAACCTCCACCTGCACATCAGCCACAGGTGAGTGTTTGTATAATTAAGATCCTATGAACTGGGTTTAACAAATAAAACAAAGACCAAAAAGAGAGGAAACAATTGCACCCCTGTGAGTTTCTCTTCCCCAGGCACTGCATGGCTTGGGCAGTTCTTCAGGCCACCCCCTCTGGGTTTAGCCTCTCACAGCTGTGTACTTAGATCTAGAATCCCCTGCTGCCAGCAGCTCTGTGGACCTCCTTTCCACAGTTAGATGTTATGCCTGTTTCCAAGGGAGGCAGACTTGGTGCCATGCAGCTTCCTTCTGACAGTCTTGGCTCAGAGATCTCACAACTCTTTCCAGCTCAGATCCCCCATCCTATCATTCTCCAGGTGACCTCTGCCCTTCTGGGCTGCAAATTGTCTCACCAGCTGTGTCTACCTCATCAATTTTGGGTGGATGTTATTCTATTTAGATGCTCATTCTATATGCTCTGGGAAGAGTCTCAGAACACATCTGCTTATTTGACCGCCATTTTGTCTTCCCCAACATTCTTTATTTTTGTCATGTAATAATATTCTGCACTCTGACAACAGGAGACTCTGCCACCCTTTGCTGCCCCTCAGGATTCTGCTTCTGATTTTTATTTACAAAGTTATAGCTCTGGATTATGGAAAAATATTCATTTTTTGCCACTTTGAGAGATTGTATGATTGTAAGCACTTGATTATGTGTATTCATGAGTTCTGCTAGTCTGCTAAATGCTGGTGTGACAGACAATTTCAATTAACTACCCTTCAGTTATACTTGTGAAACAAAAATTACTTTGGTTAAAAATTATAGTTACTATAAATTTTTGAAACTGTTCTTCAGAGAAATAGCTTCAGATAAACAGAAATTTGGGCTTCCATTTGTTTCTCAAAGCCAAGAGTTGTTTTATTATAAAGAAGTATATCTCAGAGGGTTTTTGTTTCTTTTGTCTTGTCTATGTCTCCAAAATTTTTATGTTTTTCAAATGTATTGGGGACTCCGAGGAATATAACTGCTAATATTTACCATATTATAAATCAAAAGTTGGATGCTTCCTTAACACTTTACACACCAAAAACATCTATAGGTGCTTTAAAGTAATTTTTTCGTGATAATTTTCAACTAAAAATTTTCAAGAATATCTGAATTGTAATATATGTATTTTTATAATATTCATTGCAAAATTATTTTTTTTAAATTAAATTCAAAATATTGTGGCATGGGGAGGAGAGAAAAAAATGGTGGCAGAATAAACAGTGTCCCAAGCCTTGTCCCGGAGCAGATATAAAGAATAGCTTAGAGTTGCACGGGGAGTGTTTGTTGGCGAGTTAAGAGATAGCTATACTCTAGGAGAATGTGAAGGACTGCTGATGGGGGTCCCCTGACTGGGCAGCCCTCACTGCTTCTGGAATCCCTCCCAGAGTCACCGGCTTGTACGCAGAGACTGCACCATCTTGAAGGGGAAAGTGGATGTTATTGGAAGACTGAAAATCTACAACTGCAGCACTCATCAAACATCTGCAAACCCCAGAACACTGGTCCCAATTGGCGTAAACAGGGAGACTCAGAGGGGCTCTACACTACACCATGGAAAGGTCAGCTTTCGCCTGGGATAAGGTGAGGTCTCTGCTCCCAGCAGGAGAGACAAACGTGCACATTGTGGGAGCTGGAGGACCGAGGGAATTATGCGCCTAGAAAAATTCATGGCTGTTGGGGCTAGTGTGATCCGTGAATGTTTCTCAGAGCTGATAACAGAAGGGATATCTAAAAAGCAACCCATTTTGATCTTATGCAAAAGAACAGCCTAAAAATTTTAAAAGTGTGCCAACTGCATAGACCCAAGAGGGAAAAGGGACTGTGCAAACTTGGGTGCAGCACTAGAGTTTACACACTTGTGCTTTTTCCTCTTCAAATCCTTGCTTCTGATTACTAAGCCCAATACATAGGATCACCCAGTTGGGGACACCTTAGGAGATTGCAGGGGAAAGTTGTTTTTCTGGAACCTGGGGATCAGAACAGGGAGTGACCATCGGAGAACCAACTCTGGGGCAGCCCACTCCCACAAACCGGTATTGAGTGCCACAGGGAAAGCAGGATCTAAGCACAGGCTAGAGAGCACCTATAGACCCGAGGTCAATTCAGAAACACTGCCACCCGGGGATTAAATCACAAATTGACTCTTGTGTAATCACAAATAAAGGAATATAAGAAATTAAGACACAATGCCTGCTTAAAAATCAGGAATGGCTTACAACACTGAGGAGCAGTGGAATGCAGGGAAGTGCAATACTGTCCTCACTGGGAAACAGGCATGCCAAACAGAACAATAAAGGAAGTGAATGACCTTCACTACTGCACATTTTATTTTTTTACTTTATTTTTTAATTTCTTTCATTGTTTTCTTAAGAAACTAATTGTTTTATTTTTTCCTCACTTGATTTTACCCTTTTAATTATTACATTTTAATTTTCAATCAGTATTATTACTACTACTATTGTACCTTTTTTATAAAAATAAAGTGTCATTTTATTTTCACTTTATTTTACTTTGGGGATTAGTGTTCTACATTCTATTTTCATCTTTTCTTTAGCATCTTTTTATTCTATCTCAATTCTACCTTTATGCCATCACTCTCTTCCTAATTTTCCCCATTTTGTTGTCCTGTTTCTCTTACTCTTTTCCTGCTTTAGATTTTCCCTATTCTTTCTTTTTTTTCCGCTGTTAAAATTTTACCCTACTTATATATCTAATTTCCAATCCCATGCTCCAAGTCCATACACACCTCTTTCTTCTCTGTCTTCACTATCCAAAAAATTGTTTTTCTCTCTGTCCTTTTGTTGTTGTTTGCTTGAATGTTGATTATATCAATTTTTATGCTTTTTTTGTGAGATTGTTTTGCTTATACTTTTTTTTGTTTGCTTTGTTTTTGTTTGTTTCTTTGCTTCTGTTTTCCCTTGCCTTGCTTGATATTAGTTGTTGTTTGTAGTTTATATTAATATCCAGGTACTTTATGCTGGCATTTTTTGGGATTAGTGGCTGTTCTATTAGAGTTTTCTCCATATATATATATATATATATATATATATATATATATATATATATAATTTGTTCCCCTTTTCTTTCTTATTCTCTTTCTTTGTCTCTTACTTTTTTTTCTTTTTTTTTTTTTTAATATATTTTTTATTGATTTTATACAGAGAGGAAGGGAGAGGGATAGAGAGTTAGAAACATTGATGAGAGAGAGTCATTGATCAGCTGCCTCTTGCACACCCCCTACTGGAGATATGCCCACAACCAAGGTACGTGCCCTTGACAGGAATCGAACCCGGGACCCTTCAGTCCCCAAGCTGACGCTCTATCCATTGAGCCAAACCGGTCCCGGCTGTCTCTTACTTTTTTTTCTTTTTCTCAATTTCATCTTGGCACTCCTTACTTTTTCTCCTCTCTCTCTCTTCTTTCTCTTCTATCCCCTAATTTTGCTTTCTCTGGTGATGACTTTTATTTGGGGTTATTAATATCATGTATACATTAGTGTTTAGTGCCTTGTGTGTTGTACTTGGTTGTGTTGTATTCTGTGCCTTTAAATCAATGCAGGAGAGAAAGAACTACATAACCATATACCAGGAGAAGAGAAAACATGGGGAGACAAAGGAACAGCCCATAAATGAAAGAAAAACAGGCATAACCAGAAAAAGAAGTTAACAAAATGGAGGCAAGAAAACTGTCAAAAAAAGAATTCAGATAAATGGTCATAAGGTCTCTAAAAAGAATGAAATAGAAATTTGAACAATATGAGTAAGAACTAAGAGGAAATGAAGAAGAATTAAAAAGAAATGAAAAATGACATCACTGCTGTAAAGAACACAATAGAAAGCATCAAGCATAGACTAGAAGAAGCAGAGGACTGCATCAGTGAGCTAGAAGTCAAGGTAGAAAAAAATACCCAAGTAGAGCATCTTCCAGAAAAAAATTAAAAAGCAGGAGGAGAGCATAAGGGAACTTTGGGACAACACGAAACAAAACAACATCCACATAATAGGGATTCCAGAAGGAGATGAAACTGAGGAAGGAAGAGAAATCCTCTTTGAAGAAATAATGGCAGAAAACTTCCCTGATATAGGAAAGAAAAAAAAGACCACACAAATCCAAGAAACTCACAGAGTCCCAAGCAAAATGAACCCCCAAAAAACAAATCAAATGCACATTATAATTAAATTTGCAAACATCAACGACAAAGTAAGAATCTTAAAAGTGGCCAGAATGAGACAGAAAGTTACATACAAAGGAACCCCCATCAAATTAGCAACTGATTTCTCAACAAAAACTAATCAGGCCAGAAGGGAATGGAATGAAATATACAAAGTCATGCAAAGGAATATCTGAATTCAAGAATACTGTACCCAGCAAGGCTATTAATCAGAATTGAAAGTGAAATCAGGAGCTTCACAGACAAAAAAGGACTAAGGGATTTTATTACTACCAAATCAAAAATGCAAGAAATGCTAAAGGGTCTGCTGTAAAAAAATGAAAAAAAGAAATAGGAAACAAAGAAGGAAAACAGGGGTAAAGAATAAAAATGGTGACAAATAAGTACCTGTCAATAATAACTTTAAATGTAAATGGATTAAATGCCGCAATCAAAAGACATAGGATTGGATAAGAAAACATGACCCATATATCTGCTGTCTATAAGAAACCCACCTCAGAAAAAAGCACACACAGAGACTGAAGATGAAAGTATGGAAAAAGGTTTTTCAGGTGAAATGAAATGAAAAAGAAAAGCTGGGCTAGCAATACGTACATCTGACTAATTATATCGCAAAGTGAAGGATATAATAAGAGATAAGGAAGGCCACATCATAATACTAAAGGGAACAATCTAACAAGAAGAAATAACTATGGTAAACATATACACACCCAAATATAGGAGCACCCAAATACATAAAACAAAAACAAAAACAAAAACAAAAAAACACAAAAAAACCTGGATGATATCAAGGGAGAGATTGATCATAGTAGGAGACTTTAATAGTAGGAGACTTTAATACCCCACTATCATCATTGGACAAATCCTCTAAACAAAAAATAAGCAAAGAAACATCAATCCTAAATGACTCACTAGACCAGATGGAATTAATTGACATCTTCATATCATTTCACCCCAAAGCCACAGAATATACATACTTCTCAAATGCACATGGGTCATTTTTAAAGATAGACCAGATGTTGGGGTCATAGGCAAAGTCTCTTCAAATTCAAGAAGATAGAAATCATATTAAGAATCTTCTCAGATCACAGTGGTATAAAACTGGAAATCAAGTACAATAAAAATAATCCAAAAGAATCAAACATATGGAGACTAAACAGCATGCTAATGACTGGTTTACCAGAGAGATTAAGGAAGAAATAAAAAACATCTTGGCAACAAATGATAATGAAAACACAACAATCCAAAATCTATGGGACACAGCGAAAGCAGTCCTGAGAGGGAATTTCATAGCTCTACAAGCCTAATGCAAACAAACAAACAAACAAACAAGAAACAATGGTAATAAATTACCTATCCCTACAATTCAAAGAGTTAGAAAGAGAGCAACAATAAAAGCCAAGTGTAAGCAGAAGGAAGGAAATAATAAAGATCAGAGGAGAGATAAACAACATAGAGACCAAAGAAACAATAGAAAAAAATTAACAAAACCAAGAGCTGGTTCTTTGAAATGATAAACAAGATTGATGAACCTCTAGCCAGGCTCACGGAGAAGCAAATAGAGAGGACCCAAATAAACAAAATCAGAAATGAAAGTGGTGAAATAACAACAGCCCTCATCAAAATACAGAGGATTGTTAAAAATACTATGAATAACTCTATTCCAACAAACTGGACAACCTGGAGGAAATGGATATATTCTGAGAAAAATATAACCTTCCAAAACTCAATCAGGAAGAATCCAAACAGCTCAATAGGCCAACTATGAGGAAAATGAAAGCAATCATTAAAAAGCTTCCAGTAAACAAAAGCCTAGGACCATACCGCTTCACAGAGGAGCTTTACCAAACATTCAGTGAATAAATAAAACCTATCCTCCTCAGACTGTTCCAAACAATTCAAGAGAAAGGAACACTTCCAAGCTCCTTTTATGAAGCCAGCTTCACCCTAATAACAAAACCAGATAAAGACAACACAGTGAAAGAGAATTACAGTCCTATTTCCTCAAGATGCTGAAATCCTCAAGAAAATTCTAGCAATTTTGTTGAGGATCCAGTAGTACATGAGAAAGGCCATACACCATGACCAAGTAGGATTTATCCCAGGAATGCAGATTGTACAATATTCACAAATTGGCATATATTACGTGATTCCATTTATATGAAATATCTAGAATAGGCAAATCTATAGAGATGGAAAATAAATTAGTGGTTGCCAAGGAATAGTGGGTGTGGAGTTGTGGTAATGGTTGTACAACAGTGTGAATATACTAAAAACCACTGAATTGTACACTTTGAAAAAATTAAAGTGTTGACTTTTATGTTGTTAATTTTATCTAAGTGAAAAAAAATTTTAACCAGTTAACTGAGTGGGACCTATAAATACGTCAAACGTAAACAATATCGGGAACGGGTAGGACATATGCATACGTCCTTGAAATATATGTTGCGCCCTGAGAGGGACGGTATATATTTTTTGTAATCTTTATAATTGTTTGTAAAATTTATAATTTTTTAATTCAATGGCTCCTTTTTTTGTTGGTATTCTTTTCTATTTGTTTGTAATTTTATATTTTCCTTTGTGCTTTATATATAAATAAATGGAAAAAATATATTTCATTTATTTTAATTAAGTATTAATATAAATAAAAAATAATAATAATATGAAAATACGTCCTCCAGGTGTGATGTACTGATACGTCCTAGTGAAAGAGTACGCGCCCGTTACAGATTGCATAATTAAAAAGGGAACTCCCCGGTTAACAGGTTAATGATTTTATGAATATAGCAATAGAAAAAAAGTCAAGCATTATATTTCATTAACTATTATTTTGTATATATAACAAACTACAGTAATCTTTGAAAAAAGTTTTTATTGATAAATCCAGTAAATTTTTGTGTATACACATATAATCAGAACTGCCCTCTGAAAGAAACATTTTCATTTCTTTTAAAATGAAATTACAATTTTATTTTTTCCCAAACTAAAACTAAAGTCACTTTGGGAAAAGATAATTCTAACTCCTCATCATTACATGAAAATAGGTCACCTTCTTCATAAAAGCAACTTAGAGAACCACATACCATTTTTCTTTTGAGATCTCTACACTTTATGAAATTATCACATACAGAAGTAAAATTCAAAGATTTAACATATAACTTACCCAAAAGGAAATTTACTGACAAAGTTTCAAGCATTTTTTTTTTTATATATTTCCCTATTACAATCACAAGATTTATAAAGTTTTCATGTTAGGAAATTTGTGGCTAATGATCAATATGAATATATTCTGAAATTCAGAAAATACTAAAGAAAAACCACATTTATAAAATATTTGATAAAAATATTTATCTCTATTAACATTACAACATGAAGGTACATATTACCAAATTATGAAACTACATAGGGCAGCTTTAAACAATACTCTGAGACGCTTCTTTTTTGACATCTTCCTTTTCAGCTATTTCTTTTTCAACTTCAGCCTTATTTTCCTTTTCCTTTCCATCTTTCCCATTTCCGTTTCCATTTTCCTCCTCTTTTTCTCCATCCTCTTTCTCAGCTTCTCCTTTCTTTTTTCCATCTTTCTCATCATTTCCGCCTTCATCCTCATTCCCATCTTCACCCTCTTTTCCATCTTTATCCTCTATTCCAACTTTATCACCTTTCTCATCTTCATCATATTTTTTATCTTCTTCCTCTTTTCTGTCTTTTTGTTTTTCATCTTTACCTTTATCTTTTTCATTTTCACATTCTTTGCCATCTTCTACTTTCCCCTTCCCATTTTTACCCTCTTTTTCATCTTCTTCCTCTTTGCCATTTTCTTTCCCTTTTCCATCTTCACCCACTTTTTCATCTCCTTTGTCTTTCTGGTCTTCTTCCACTTTTCCATTTTCATCCTCTTTTCCACCTTCTTTTTTCTCTTCTTCCTTGTTTTGGTCTTTTCCATCTCCTTCCTTATCTTTTTTCTCATTTTTATTTTCTTCTGATGGCACTGCTTCTTTCTTTTCTAATCCTTCTTTTCCAACATCTTCCATTTTTTTTTCTTTTATTTCCTCAGGTTCTTTTTCAGGAGCTGGTGCCTATATGTGTAAGAGAAAAAAATCACGATTATATTTATAAATTTAGAATTGTTTTCCCTAAATATTTAGATAAAATTATATATATTTTATAAAAATTACTTCATTTACAAAAAGGTAATTTTCCTGAGGAAAGGCCTCCTAAATATCACACAAGGAAAACTTTCTAAGAAACAGGATTAACTAAAATATCTCCACACAAACATATACAAACAGACATTTGGCATATAACTTCGGGAAAAAAATATTCAAATAAATAATTTCATTAAAATATGAACAAAAAATACATATTTTAAAAATGGCATATTTTTATCAGCTGTTCTCAATAAGTAGCATACCTGTAAGTAAAATACATTCCTTAAAGAAATAGTATGTTTTGTTTCTATAATAGATATAGATTTTTTTACCTTATATCATAGGATCACTTATAAAAATACGTTCCCTCTATGCCTAGGTTTGGTTTGTAAATTTGGCACTTTATTCCATTTTCAATGTTTTACTAATATCTAAAAATATGGTATGCATTAAATATGCAACACGAGCTATTAGAAACATTTACACAATAATTTGTCTTGCAATCTACAGGGGAGCAAAGAATCCTGATCTGGGAAAATGATTTACAAATAATACATGTGCTGACAAAAGGAATAGAAAATTAGCTTGAATTTAATAAGAGAGTTGTTATATTACTGAATCATGATCATGCTAAGCCACTGCTCCTACTATCCATGCCTGTAAATCTCACATTTAAATTCATTTTCTTTATTTTCCCTTTAGATACCATTATACTACTTGCTATAGAGTGAATGTTTGTATCCCCCAAAATTCATATGATAAAAATCTAATTCCCCATTTGATGGTATTGGAGGTAGGTCTTATGAGAGGTGATTAGGTTATAAGGGAAGAGCCCTCATGAATGGAATCAGTGTCTATATAAAAGAGTCCCTAGAGAGCTATCTGATGATCTCTTCTATCATGTCGGGACATAGAGAAAAGACTGCCACCTAAAAATCAGGAAGGAGGTCCTCACCAGACACCAAAAATGCTGTAGCCTTGATCTTGAACTTCCCAGCTTCCAGACAGTGAAAAACAAATTTCTGTTGTTTATAAATCACCCAGTTTGTGGTATTTTGTTATAGCAACCTGAATGGATTATGACTCTATAGAACCACTACTCAATTAACGTGTCTCAAATTTTCCTTTTAAACTACAACACAAATAAGATTTCTTTCAGTCATACCAATTATTAAACTTTTAAACAGACAAATCTGTTAATATTGTAAGATACCTTTATAATTTTGCCTTCTCCATTTTCAGCATTTTCCTTGTATTCTTCTTTAATAACTTCTTGTTTGGTTTCAGCTATTGTTTGGGCACTTGTATCTGCGTTATTTTCCATCATATCATCTTTTTTCATTTTCTGTCCAGTAACACACAATATTAAAAATAAATATAAAATTTACCTGGTATATTGATTAAATGGCCCAAGTTATTCTATCAGTTGTTGTAATAATTTGTGAAAAATGTTTAAAATACCCATACAAACTTTTTATCAATATAATTATCACTAGATACATTCACTTTCATTGTAAACTGATGCAGTATCAAAAAAGAGGGATTGGGGGGCTGGGTGAAAAAGGTGAAGGGATTAAGAAGTACAAAACATTAATGGGAATGTAAAGTACAACATAGAGAATATAGTCAATAATATTAAAATTACTATGTATGCATCAGATCGGTACTAAACTTAAGGGGGAAATCACTTCATAAATTATATAAATGTGTAACTACTAAGCTATATACATGAAACTAATATAATATAGAATGTCAACTATAACTGAAAAATTAAAATTAAAAATAAATAAATAAGTCCATTTATATATATTAAAAATGCACAATGTTCTTCTGGTACAAATCAAATAAATTTTCTTTTCAAGGTGAAACAACAAGTTAAATGATGAACACTCAAGACCAACTGACAGCATCAGGTTAGACGTAGAAATACTAGTGAGATTATCAATTTAGATATATTTGAAAGAGATCATCTGGGGACAAAGTGGATTCCATTTTTGTGTCTACAAGTTTTTAGAATAGCTTGAATCATGATTGCTTTACCAAGAAAGCTCTTTGCCTAAGTATGTATGTAGTAGAAAAAGCACTGGGTAAAGGGGCCAGAAAAATCTGTTTAAATTCTGGATCTGCTACTTAATTGATGTGACCTTGGGCAAAAGCATAGATTTCTGAGCTTATTCATTCCTATGTAAAATAAAGTCATGACACCTCATAGAAATGTTATAAGGAGAAAATGACAAAATGTATGTGAAATTGTTTTAGAAACTATAAAATACAATATAGACAGGATTTTAACATTGAAATCGAGGGCCAAGAAGTGTATTTTAAAGTCCACGATTAAATGGAACTTGTTTTATTCTAGAAATATCTTATATTTTTAAAGGAAATATATAGTGTTAGCTATTTTTATAATCTATAAAGTAAGATTAGATTTATTTTTTTCTATTTCACCTTCAAATGTGAAATAGAAAAAAATAAAAGAAAATTTCTCTTCTGTTGTCACTATTAATATTAAAACTTCACTTGCTTTAGTTTTAACAATATTTTTAAATCAACAATATCAAAGCATTTTACAAATATGACTACAACACACTTTCTTCAACTACAAAACAATGGGATTACATAACTAATATTCTCATATTACTTTAACAATTCAACTAATCTTTAATCAATGATCTCAATAAAAACAGTTAACAAAATAAATAAAATTGAATTATATTCACACACTTTCAGCTAAACAAATATAAATAAAAGGGACGAAAGTGAACTTAATATTGAGGTTATTCCTTTTCCAGTGTCTTTAGCCACAACATCAGGGTATAGAAGCCTATATTAAATCAACTGTGCCCATTTAAAAATAAAGTACCTGAAAGCACTTTGAAAACTGAAAATTACTATCAAATATTAGTTACTACAACAATTAAAAAAGCATTACTTTGGTTACTATAGTTTACACCTTTTGTTTTTCCAGGAATAAAGGAATTGTAACTATATGAAGTCAAAGGCATATACATATTATGAGTCTACCAAACTAAAATTTTGTTTTGTTTTTTTCCTAATGAAACTGCCAAAACACAGTGGACAACCACATTTACAGAACATGAACAAATACCATATGGGTATAAAGTAATATATTATTAAATGGGCAGAAAACAAAGAAAACAAAATGATCAGCTGTATGCTTTTCCAAAAATTTATTTCTGAAGAAAAGCAATTTTTCCTCAACATTGCATGTTGAATAGTTACCCTTGGAGTTGGTGTTCTTTTTGGCTTCAACTCTGGTACAATGGGCACAGGCAACTGCAGGGGGAAAAACACAACACAAAAAACACAAGTCACGGACTGGGGCGAGGGGCGGGATGGAAGAAATCAGAATTAAAGAATGATCACTAACAATAAAATCCAATTTCTTAATTTTAAAAAAATGGGAGAGTTCAAAATGAGCACCAGGGAAAATTCCTTAGTGTGAGAGTTTTTTATTAAAACATTAAAAATAAATCTTGTATTAAATATAATATTGTTCAGGATTGCCTTAATTTTAAAATTACATTTTATAATATGTGGGCAGCTTTTTAAAAAGACTACTTACAGCAGACAGTCTGGCTGATCTTCTCTTTGGCTATGAGTGAAAAAAAATATCAGTTTAGAGAATTATGGATACATAAAATTAGAATTATTTATATTGCAGAGAAAATACATAAATTATATTGTCATTACAGAAGCAGTTATGAAGTTGATTATAAAATGTGATAGTAGAAATATATATGTTTTGATTTCTCCCTCCTGTAGACTCTTCATATAGCTAAGGGGGGGGGAATCCCAAACTAAACTTCAATTGCTAGGCTAAATGAACACAATCACTAGTAACAAGGAGCATATTTAGAAATGACAATATAGTCCCTTTTTGTAAACTGACAAAGCAATTGTTTTGCTTAAAAGGAAGAAGCTCCCTCCAGATATTGACAAGCATAATAATGTTGTAAATCCCAAGAAGTTTGGAGTTTTCAATATCTATTATATTTTTGAGGGAGCTCACTGACATTCCATATGTACTCTTATGGTAAAATATACTAACCAGCATCTATTTGGTTAGCTGCTTATGAGCCTCAAGTTTCAAAACGAGTGTATTTTTTCATAGATTCCAAAACTAAAGAAACTTACCTCCTGCCTCATATCACCTTGACCTCCAGCCTAAAGGGAGGAGAAAACCATACAGAAATAAGGTCATCGATATAAACATGTAGATGAGAAAACATTACTTATGGATTACAATTGTAACATAACTGTTTATGATTTTTTCCTGGATTTCTGCTCAAGTAGCTGCATGTTATTTCCTAGTAACATGCTACATACTTCTGTGCATTAATGTGCAAATGTGCACCAAGATGCGAATGCATTCACAAGACTTAAGTTTACACAAATGATAATCAATTTCATCTTTTTGTGTATATTTTATTTCCTAAGAAACAAATATTTTAAATTTTAATATCCACCTGCTGTAGCCAGTGTTAAAACCAAAAAAGTGTGGGGGCAGTCAGAATGAAGATGAAGCTTCATACAATTTCCCTGTTTTGCCTTATATTTGAGATATAATTACTTATCTGAACCTCTCGAAAGGCTGGATTATCCTCCCCTCCAAGTTCTGCATACAAGAACTACAACCCCCACAATGCTTTGGAGCGGGGGGGCTCTTTGTTACCACGTCAATGCGTTTTTCTGAGGAGCCAGCCGCATTTTTAAAACTTCCCGCCACTACCTGCTGGACAAGGTTGCTGTCAGCTCTGTAAAATAGCAAGACCCATTGCACAGGCCTAGGAAAGTGCAGCGGCGGGGATCTCAGAAAGGGGGGTGGTGATTACAAACCATTGCTTCCTGTGCCTGAGCAGCGCTCTAGCCTGGGAATTGTCAAGCTATTGCAAGATTCACACCACAGTCCCAGAGCCCAGGGGGATTTCGATTTTATTCCTAGGTTATATAATAGAAACGGAAAGCAGATGGATAAGTAGAAATAATATTTAAAAAATCACAATGCCTTGTGTTAGGACAGTGTTTTACAATTTTACCAAGCATGAAACTGCGTTCGATTTCACTTCTAAGGGACCCCTCCTCCTAAAAGGAACAAACACCAAGCATAATTTTTTTCCTGTCCAAGAGAGGAGCCACGGATTTTGAAGTGAGGGTTTTCAGGAGACCTGTAGCCCTTGAGTAGCTCAGATCAATCCTGCATGACTTATGTGAACAAATCGATGCTATCTCAACATCTACAGCTGTTTATCTGATGCAGTTCTCTTTTATCTTTCTACCTTCAGAGAGAGAGAGAGAACTTGGAGAGCTCCAGATCTCTCAGCCCTGAAGTTGCTAATTACAGCGGCGAATCTCTCCCTCCTCTCGGACAGTTTGAAGTCTGCGCCGCCTAATGGCACAGGATTAACATTGCATAGCCATCTGGCATGACAAGAAGTGGAGGAGGGAAGGGGAAAAATGGAAAAAGAAAACGGGAAGAACAAAGACAAATATGGGAGAAAGCCACGGCTTTCTTACTCCCCCACAGGACGGTTCCCTGAGAAAAACTGGAGGCTGAGGAGGACACGGGTGCCGGGAAGAATGGTTGGGAGAAGCGTTCTCCAATAGGGTAAGCGGAGGAAGGGGGGTGGGGTAGGAAGCGACAGCACAGCGCTATGGCTGTTTGTAATTCAGCATGGAGACACTTCTTAAGCAATTCTTTCCCTTGAACAAAACAAGCCAAAAGTGAACTACTAGTTACAGGTGAGACGAGCCTAAACGTTACACCGACCATTCTCTGCCCTTCCCTCCCCTTCCATTCAGTACATCACAAAATTGAACTAGAAGCCGAATGTGTTTGTTTTTTTAAAAAATATTTGCCAATTAGGAAATATGTATTTTAGTAGCTAATCCACCTTCTATCTTTCCTTTTAACTTACCTTTCTTTTGGGCATTGTTGCAGCTCTCTACAGGAGATTTTAACAGTCGGCAGAAAAAAAAAGCTGAAAGCACTCTCCGCTCGACCGCTCCGAGAGCAACTGAGTTTTCAATGAACTAATTGCAGCACGACCTGTACTCGCCTCGCCTCCTTCCCCCTTCCCCTCCTCCCCCCTCCTCCAAAAAAAAAAAAAAAAAAATCTCTCGTTATTGGCAACATTAAACACACCAAGACGAAAACCGAACTACCTGAATGGTTAGCTGGAGTGGGAGCCAGTTGGAGTGACAGGTCGTCAGGCCAATGAGGGGAGGTGACCAGCCCAGGAGGCGTGGTCCACGGACTCGCCCTGAGCACTCCTGTGCTACCAGCTTGGCCCGCCGGTGGGGGAGAGGAGCGCGTGGACTTGGAAGACGCAAAGTGCTAAAGCATAAAACCAGTGGGAAAGCTGGAGCTGCCTTGATCATATACCCCCCCCCCCCGCCTTTTATGTTGTAATGACAGGCGGAAGTCACTGCAGTTTTCTCCACCTTCTCCAAAACCTCCACTTTTACTTCTTCCCGGGGGCGGGGCTTGGGAGGTGCTTTTGACAACTGGTTGAGTGTAGGCTCCAGTCTTTGTATTCTACCTTTGCTGAGATGAACTGAGTGCTCCTTCAGAAAGTAGAAAAGAGTGAAGTTGTTTCTCTGGTGGTGAGTACTTTCCGCCAAAGCAGAATTGTGGCCCCGATGCTAGGAAAGCGCCCAAATGGCCTATCTTCTGCCAGTGGAGAGGAGCAACAAAACTGGGAGCTGGAAGAGCAGGAGGTGCCTGAAGGCAGGGACACCTGAAAAGTACTATTATCCCACTTGGTGGGAGTCCGCCGAGAATTCAACAGGATCCCGCGTGAGGTTTGTAATAACAGAGGTCTATCCAAAGGAAAAGTGCTGATGCAATGTATTTTGAATCCAAAGGAAGGCCCACATATGAAAGTGTTTAGGACTCAATTCTGGACTAGGATTAAGTGTATAAGGCACTCACCTCTGGCGCAAAATTAAGGATGCCCCCAAACGCAGGAGATGAAAGTGAAGTGATTGAGGTATGCCAGTGGTCGGCAAACTCATTAGTCAAGAGCCAAATATCAACAGTACAACGATTGAAATTATTTTTGAGAGCCACATTTTTTTAAACTTAAACTTCTCCTAACGCCACTTCTTCAAAATAGACTTGCCCAGACCGTGGTATTTTGTGGAAGAGCCACACTCAAAGAGCCAAAGAGCCGCATGTGGCTCGCGAGCCACAGTTTGCCGACCACCGAGGTAAGCCATGCAAGTGCAGGGTAGGATCCTGTCATTTTTTAAATTTTGATATTTTGTCCATCATGGACTCTACATTAATTTACATCTTTAAACTAGTGTATTAAAATTTATCTTCATTATTGAGTTTTGGGGAACCCTTTATAGTTTGTGCCTAAGGAGAGGGCTGCCCTCGTCTCATCTGCCTAGTCCTAGCCATTTAAGTGGATTTCTAAAGGAGGCTTCTATCTGCCTTTCAAAGTTATTTTCTGAGACCTAAAGGTCATTGGAGTGGGGGAGGGAATTGGCAAATAAGGTACTTGAATATAATTATGAGTAAAACATAGAATACAAGTCTTTGAAGCTCTTTGTCACAGCGCCTTGCTTTGGTTGTTGTAACAGCTAATTGGACTTAAAAGTGCTCCAATAACAGCTCAAATCCCTTTTCTGGAAGGTTTTTTTTGTTTGTTTTTTGCTGTGTGTGTGTGTGTGTGTGTGTGTGTGTGTGTGTTTAAAGGAAATAAACCTTTTGAACATTATTTAAGAGAAAAATTTCATTCTATTCAGGTGGATTCAATAAAATTGGAATTGTGAGTATAAAAACAAATATTCACAGCTGTTACAGAATACCAAACTCTCCCTTCAAATTAAAATACAGTCTAACTGCCCAGCCAGTGTGGCTCAGTGGTTGAGAGTTGACCTATGAATCAGGAGGTCATGTTTTGATTCCCAGTCAGGGCTTATACCCAGGTTGTGGGCTTGATCCCCATTGTGGGGAGTGCAGGAGTCAGCCAATCAATGATTCTATCTCATCATTGATGTTTCTCTCTCTCTTCCTCTCCCTCTCTGAAATCAATAAAAATATATTTTAAAAATAAAATAAAATACAGCCTACCAAAAAAAAGAAACATTATTTTTATTTTTACTCATTATTCTGCAGCACCTACAGTGTGTAATTAAACAGATAAGGTAGTATAACACTATTTGAGTGCAGCTCAATTTCCCTCCTCCAACTTCATATTGCATTCTAATTCCAGTAGGTAAATCAGAAAGACATTTGAAATTCTTTCCTTTGCCCATCATTATTAGGCTCATATCTAGATACCCTAGATGCTTCTTTTTACCTTTATGGTGAAAGCATTAATGGATGAGACTAGCTATGTTTTAATCATTTTATTTTCTAAGAGCTAGAAGGTAAAGATAAAAGTTGGGTTCAATATAAGGATTGCCTCATAAGGATAAAGAGAAATATAAAGAACATGAAGGGAGTGAAAAAAGTATCAATATTGAAACACATTTATTCAACAAATATGTATTTAGCATTATTTTGTGAGTTGGATTTTGATTTTGTAGGCTAGTCTAAGAAAACATAAAACCCTGGGGCATGAAAACTTGCATTGCGTGGTTTCTTCAATGCTTTTTATGTTTGTAGGATAGAGCAAACAGATGCATACATATTTATAAATTGAGGTTGCTTGTAAGTTGTGCAATGTAAGTACAATTTGCTCTGAATTGTTGAGTAGATTGTTATATTATATCAAATGCAGAGGTAGGAAAAGTTTGTTCTTATTCGGAGAACAGAATGCCTTGCCCAAAGTGAGTTGAAACAAATGATTATGAGGAGCTTTGGGAGATAAGACAGTTTGGAGGCAAAGCAAAATGTTTCAGGTCACTGAGCTCAAGATTCCTCTTAAGTTTGTCAGCAATTTTCTTTTTTAGTCAGTTTTTCTTCCATGCAGTCTACCTGTTGCAACTGTGATTTATGTCTTATCAGAATACAAAAATAGTCATGCATGCATAAGAAATTTTTCTGTGTGAAGCATTTCTTTAATTCTTGACCTCCACCCTCCATGTTCTTCTTTTCTACCATTAACCAGGTGGTCTTTTGTACAACTCAACCTGCCCTAAGCTCTTTGCTTTTTGCTATATTATTACTATCCACTGAAGTCCCATTCTCTTATATCAAATGTCTACCAAACTGTGCAGACCCCAGTCAAATATTACCCCTGAGGGAAAAAAAAAGCCTTCTCCAATAATCTTAGCACTAAAAGATCCTACCTTATTGTTATACTATAGAATTTAGATTGTACCACTCATATGACACAAGAAAACTTGATATTTTCCACTACCTCCCCTACAACTCAGTCCTACTTGACATTTAGTTGAAATTTTATATACTTACTTTCTCTTGTTTGAATATTTTCTCAGTACATCACACTATATACATCCTATAGAATTCACTAACTTTAAAAACTATTTTTCTAAAATTTATAAATTATTTCTTAGTAAAGTTTTTTTACTTTTGTACAATTGTTGAAGTGAGCCTTTTTATTGGTTCGTTTTCTCCCTAAAATTACGTCGGCTTGTTTATCTTTTTAGAATATTTTTTAATGACTATGAAAGTTCATTGCCAGACACTTCTCTGCAGGACCCTCTAATTTTCACTGGGCATTAAGTATGCCTACTTCCACACTGAAAACTTATAGGAGCATGTCTATTTTACTAACCATTGAGAAGTGACATGGGATGATTTAAAATATTATAGAGGAAAGACACCATTAACATTATCATGCTTGAGACAGAAAGTCCAAAAGAAAATGTGTTTATTAATAAAAAGATGCTAGATAGTAAAGATAAATGAGATCTTCAAATTTTCTGTGTAATCATAGTTTAAAATATATTAATAATGCATATTAAAAGTTTTTAATATTTAAAACTACTTTGCATGAAATGGGATCTCAAAAATACTGATTGATAATAATAAATATTTTCTTTTCCTTATTAAATTAGCTTTAATTTTGACCTCATTCATTACCATTATTATCCTTATTATATTAACAAAAAATGGAAAATATAAAAAAAATCTATTTACTATTGTTAGGAAATAATAATGTAAGACTTCTAACATATAATTAAAATACTGTATTTTAAATATGTAGAGTGTCCCAAAAAATGTTGTATACTCCAACAGCTGTTCTATTACATTATGAAAATGAAATGTATTTTAATGAACACTATTTTTATAATTATTCAAACTTTGCATACCCTGTATTGTTAGTTGTTGGTTTTAGCAGGCAAAATAAATGTATCAATACTGGTTCAGTATAATGAGCCAAATATATCAATGTACTTATTTTTGTAATTATTTTTTATCAATGTACTTATTTTTGAGCTTTGTTTAAAATTTGTTTGAGGAATTTGCTTAGATTGATGACAGCACTTAGCTGAAACTCTGGGAAAAATATAACCCTGGGACTCAAAGCCTCCCATATTCTGTTTATTCATAGCGGGCCTGAGACTAATAAAATATTGAATTAATGAGTGGCCCCTGATATGAAGGATCTGGAAAGTATGTTTTTAAGGGGGAAAAGGAATATAATACAATTTTACGTTTTTAACTGGAAAATTTTTACCTACTCTTAAAGTAATCATCCTACCTAATAAAAGAGTAATATGCAAATTAACTATCACTCCACTATACCCACAAGCCACGCTCACCAGCCAGTCAGAGCAAATATGCAAATAAACCCAACCAAGATGGCTACAGCCACAGAGAGCAGGAGGGAGACTTGGGTTTCCCAGGCAACAGAAGAAGCCAAGCTTTCTGCCTGCCCTAGCCGGCCTAGGCTCCACTCAAGGCTACAAAGTTTCAATTGTAGAAGGTAAATAAATTCCAGATACCAGGGCCTCCACTTGGGTTGCCAGGGGGTGTGGCTGGCCTGCTAACCATCACAGGCCCCTTGCTCAGGCAGTCCCATGTCCCAAGTGAACCCCCACCCTGATCTGGGACACCCTTCAGGGCAAACCAGCTGGCCCCCACCCATTCACCAGGCCTCTATCCTATCTAATAAAAGAGTAATATACAGATTGACCATCACTCTAACACACAAGATGGCTGCCCCCATGTGGCCAAGATCCTGCCCCCATATGGACACAAGATGGTCACCACAAGATGGCCAGCAGGGGAGGGCAGTTGGAGGCACCAGGCCTGCAAGGAAGGGCAGTTGGAGGTGATCAACCCTTCAGGGGAAGGCAGTTAGGGGTGACTAGGCCAGCAGAGGAGGGAAGTTGGGGGCAAACATGCTGGTAGGGGAGCAGTTAGACATCAATCCAGCTGGCATGGGAGTGGTTAGGAGGTGATCAGGCTGGCAGGCAGAAGCTGTTAGGGGCAATCAGGAAGGCAGGCAGGCGAGCAGTTGGGAGCCAGCAGTCCTGGATAGGGAGAGGGATGTCCGACTGCCCATTTAGACCCAATACCAGTGGGCAGTTTAACATCCCTCAAGGGGTCCCAGATTGGAGAGGGTGCAGGCTGGGCTGAGGGACACCCCCTCACCCCATGCACCGGGCCTCTAGTCATTAATAAATTATCACTTAAGGGTCATATTTAGGAGATAGTTGAGTAGGTAAATGTTATGCTCGCCTCCTCCTATGACCACATCAAAATTACAACTGAATTATAGAAAAATTATTCTTGAGAGCCACCTGAGGACTAGTTGAACAAGAAGACCTATAACTAAGGATAAAAAGAAGCCACATTGAAACTAGTAGAAGGAGCAGAATTTGCTGGTCCTTCACCCACGTGTGGCAGTTAAGAAACAGGAAGTATATATTGGCTGTGGATGATCCCCCTGAGGAGTGAGAGGTTCCAGTCACACACCTGGCTCCTCAGTCCAGAGCACAAGTCTGGAATCCCAGGTGTCATCTTAAAGGGCTCTTAAAACATTCGCTTCAAGATCCAGTAAAGGGACATCAGCTTAAAATCACCAAGGACATACTGGGAGAAACTGCATTGTCTGGCTTTAGGGCAAGGGCTGCGGGCAGCAGGGCAGCTTTCTTCAGGAGGTGCCATGGTTCCTTTGCTTCACCCTCCTCCTGTAGGCACAGTTGGGCACTGTATCTGAGTCTCCACCAACCTAACACCTTTCACCTACCCCTGGTAATTCTCTGAACCCTGCCACACAAAACCCACACAAGACCAAACCTCTTTCAGGAGCTAATCTTCCCAATTGGCCAGGCAGCTCTGTCCCATGCTGCAAACCTTCCTAAAATTTCTCAGAGGTTCACATCTATTTATACTAATAAAAGTCTAGGTGGCCCTTGCACCCTTGCATGATGCCCTCACGTCATCACAAGATGGCCAACCCATGTCGTCAGAAGATGGCCACCCCCATGTCATCACAAGTTGGCTGACACAAGTTGGCTACCACAAAATCACAAGATGGCCATCACAAGATGGCCAGCAGGGGAGGGCAGTTTAAGGTGAACAGGCCAGCAGGGGAGGGCAGTTGGGAGTGATTGGTCCATCAGGGGAGGACAGTTGGGGGAAACCAGGCCTGCAGGGGAGGACAGTTGGGGGTGACCAGGCCAAAGTGAGATCAGGTTCTCAGGGAAGAGCAGTTGGGGGCAAGATCAGACCAGTAGGGGAGGGCAGTTGGGGGCAATCAGGCTGGCAGGAGAGGGCAGTTGGTGGTGATTGGGCCAGCAGGTGAGCAGTTAGGCATCAATCAGGCCTGCAGGGGAGCAGTTAGGGGGCAATCAGGCTGGCAGGAAGAAGCAGTTAGGGGCAATTAGGCAGGCAAGTGCTTAGGAGCCAGTGTTCCCGGATTGTGAGAGGGATGTCAGACTGCCGGTTTAGGCCTGATCCCCAGAGGGTTCCCAGATTGGAGAGGGTACAGGCTGGGCTGAGGGACACTCCCCAGTGCACATGTGCATCAGGCCTCTAGCATTTATATAAAAGCCCAGAAACCAAATAGCAAAATGACCAGAACAACCAGTTGACCAGTCACTATGATGCACACTGACCACCAGGGGGCAGATGCTTAACGGAGGAGCTGGCCTCTGGTGGTCAGTATGTTTCCATAGTTGGAGTGCCACTGGGCTGATTGGGATGAGTGGCTTCTCCTACAAAAGGAGAAGCCATTAGCAGGCCCAGGGTGAGGTCGAGTCTCTGCACCTATCTAAACCTAAGATAATCCATACTCTGGTCTGACTCAACAGCTGATGCAGGCCCTTTAAGGTATGTTCTAGAAAGAAAGAGTGTAGGGAGCTGGCATAGGTGTATGGCAAGAGGGGACGTGACTGTGGACCCCATGGGGAGGCTGTACTGGATTCTGGAGCTGCTGTTCACAGCTCTCTGAACATCCCTGATGGTGACACCAACCTGGCATCACACATCAAGGACATTTACCGAGCGGCTTTGGGGTGAAAAGCTCTCCAACAGGTTCCTCCAGGACACAGAACATGCCTTTACCCAAGAAATTACCCTGAAATATCAGCTCAGACTAATTTCTTCATTCAACAGCCACTCAGAGGACTGATCCACAGCCAGTTGGCTGATTGGGATGAGCAACGCTCACAGAGCAGGTCAATCCCCGTAGGCCACCCCCCACAAGTGCAAGAATCCATGCACCGGGCCTCTAGTGTATATATAATTAGTCTAGTTTCATTCTTTTGCATGTGGCTTTCCAATTTTCCCAACACCATGTATTAAATAGGTTTCCTTTTCTCCATTGTATGCTTTTGGATCCTTTATAAAAAATTATTTCCCCATATACATGTGGTTTTATTTCTGGACTCTCATTTCTGTCCTATTGGTCTGTATGTCTGTTTTTCTGCCAACACCATGCTATTTTAATTATTATAACTTTGTAGTATAAATTGAACTGTGTGGATGTGATGCCTCTGTGTTCATTCATGCATTCAGGATTGCTTTGTCCATTCGGGGTCTTTTAGATTCCATGCAGATCTGATGATTTTTTTGTTCTATTTCTTTAGAAAATGTCATTGGGATTTTAAACAACAACTCTGACGGGATTAATATCTAAAATATATAAAGAACTCCTCCAACTCAATACCAAACAAATGATTCAATTGAAAAATGAGCAGAGGATCTGAATAGACATTTCTCTCAAGAATGGCCAACAGATCTATGAAAAAAATCCTCAACTTCACTAGCTATTAGGGAAATGCAAATCAAAACTATAACAACATATCACTTTACACCTGTTAAAATGACTATCTATATATATAAAAAGCCAGAGACAGGCACGCTGTAACGACCAGAACGATCGATTGCTATGACTCCCATTGAGGCCACCAAACTGGCCCAATCTGGGGGTGGGGCCGGCCAGCCAACCTCCCACAACCCCTCCCCCCAGATACTCCACCTGCAATGGGCCCCCACCTCAATCGTCCCGCAGCCCCTACCCTCAGCCGGCCCCATCCCTGATTGACCCCGTATTCCAATAGGGGTCAGGGCCGGCAGGCCAACCTCCTGCAGCCTCTCCCCCACCTGGCCCCACCCCAGATAGCCCCCCTACACCCTGATCAGGGACAGGGCTGCCCGGCCAACTGCCTGAAGCCCCTCTCCCTGGCCAGCCCCTCTCCAATGGGCCCCCACCATCCTGATCAGTCCATAGCCCCTCCTGCTAGCCTTACCCCTAATCACACCCTTACCCCAATAGGGGGCATGGTCAGCCAGTCAACCTTCTGTAGCTCCTCCCCAGAACTGTCCCCATCCCTGATGGGCCCCCAACATCCCAATCAGCCCATAGCCCCCCCAGCCAGCTCTGCCCCCAATTGCCTCCCCACACCAATCAGGGGTGGGGCTGGCTGGCAAGCCTCCCATGGCTCCTCTCCCTGTTGCTGATCGGCCTCCCTACCCCAATTGGGGCTGGGGCCTGCTGGCCAATAGCCCACAGCCCTTCCCCACAGCTAGCCCAGCCCTGGTTGGTTCCAAATGGGGCAGGCCAGCCACCAACCTCCCTCTGTCTCCTCCTTCTGACAGGCCCAGCCTTGATCTGCCCCGATTGGAGCCAGTCTGGCCGGACTCCAACCATGCACAAATTTGTGAACTGAGCCTCTAGTTATTAATAAGACAAATAATAATTAGTGTTGGAGAGGTTGTGGAGAAAAAGGAGCCCTCATTCACTGCTGGTGGGAATGTACACTGGTACAGCCACTATGGAAAACTGTATGGAGAGGCCTCAACAAATTAAGAATAGAGTTACCATATGACCCAGCAACCACTCTCCTGGGGATTTACCCCAAAATTTTGAAAATGTATATTGGAAAATATATATCCACTCCATTGTTCATAGCAGCATTATTCGTAGTGGGCAAGACATGGAAACAACCCAAGTGTGCTTTGATAGATGACTGGATAAAGAATATGTGGTACATCCCTTCCAATTGAATGTGTCTCAGTGGTTAAACATCTATCTATGAACCAGGAGGTCAAGGTTCAATTCCCGGTCAGGGCACATGCCCAGGTTGCGGGCTCAATCCCCAGTTGGGGGTGTGCAGGAGGCAGCCAATCAATGAGACTCTCTCTTCATTGATGTTTCTATCTTTCCACCCTTCTTTCATTTCTTAAATCAATAAAAATATATTTTAAAAAGGTGTGGTACATATATGCAATGAATACTACTCAGACATAGAAAAAGAAAAAATACTGACATTTGCTACAACATGGATGGCTTTAAGAATATTATGTTAAGCAAAATAAGTCATATAGGAAAGGTTAAGAATCATAACATATGATTTCACTCATATCCTATATAATAAAGGTAAAATATGCAAATTGACCGAACAATGGATGACCAGTTGCTATGATGCACACTGACCACCAGGGGGCAGATGCTCAATGCAGGAGCTGCCTCCTGGTGGTCAGTGCATCCCCACAGAGGGAGTACCTCTGTGCCAGAAGCTGGGCTCACATCTGACAAGTGCAGCAGTGGTGGTGGAAGAAGATTTGACTTTGAGTGGTGGGCACACAATGCAATAGACAGATGTCTCATAGAATTGTACACTTGAAACCCATATTATCTTATTAACCATTGTCACCAAAAAGTTTTTAATTAAAAAATCAAAAATAGGAAAAAAATGAATCAGCACTGGAGTGCAATATCACTTTAAACTCCCACCAACACATAAATATGCCCACTGGCTTACCTTGGCCAGCATTAATATGACAAAATTTTAAATTTTGCTTATTGGATAGGTTAAAACATCTCCTTTTGATTTGTCTTTAACTATGAGTGAAGTTGAATATCCTAATAAAATAGTGATATGCAAATTGACCGTCACTCCAACACACAAGATGGCTGCCCCCATGTGGACACAAGATGGCTGCCACAAGAAAACCAGCAGGGGAGGGCAGTTGGGAGGGACCAGGCCTGCAAAGGAGGGAAGTTGTAGATGATCAGGCCATCAGGGGAGGGCAGTTAGCGGTGACCAGGCCTGCAAGGGAGGGCAGTTAGGGGTAATCAGGCTGGCAGGGGAGTGGTTAGGGGGTGATCATGTTGGCAGACAGAAGCGGTTAGGGGCCATCAGGAAGGCAGGCAGGCGAGCAGTTGGGAGCCAGCAGTCCTGGATTGTGAGAGCGATGTCCGACTGCCCGTTTAGGCCAGATCCTACCAGGATCGAGCCTAAACAGGCAGTCGGACATCCCTCAAGGGGTCCCAGATTGAAGTGGGTACAGGCTGGGCTGAGGGACACACACCCCTGTGCATAAATTTCGTGCACCGGGCCTCATGTCTTTTTATAATGATGGCCATTTGTTTTTGTTTTGCTTTTATTTCCTGTTAGTTATTTGACTGTATTTTTTACTTTCCTACTTGATGTTCTCTTTCATCTTTTGAGGTTTTTTTTTTTTTACTGGTATATTTTTTCAGACAGAAGTTTTAAGTTTTAAGTAATCTCATCATTTTCTCTTTATGACATCTTTTTTTTAAAAACGTTTTCAAAGTTTTTATTTGTCTTATTGATAATTACTTTATTGATTAAAGTATTGCATATGTGTCTTTATCCCTTGATTACCCCCCACTGCTCTCCAATTAATGCCCTTTCCCCCATAGTGTCTATGTCCATTGGTTTTGTTTACATTCATGCATACAAATCTTTTGGTTGACCTCTACTCCTTACTCCCCTACCTTCCCTCTGAGGTTTGAAAATCTGATATATGCTTCTCTGTCTCTGGATCTGTTTTTGTTCATCAGTTTATGTTGTTCATTATAATCCACAAATGGGTGAGATCTTGTGATCTTTATCTTTCTCAAACTGACTTATTTCACTTAGCATAATGCTCCATTATGCTGTTGAAAATGGTAGTAGTTCCCTCCTTTTCACAGCAGCATAGTATTCCATTGTATAGATGTACCACGGTTTTCTAATCCACTCATCTGCTGATAGGCACATAGGCTGTTTGCAAATATTAGCTATGGTAAATTATGCTGCTATGAACATAGGGCTGCATACATTCTTTCTGATTGGTGTTTCTGATTTCTTGGGATATATTCCTAGAATTGGGATCACTGGGTCAAATGGGAGTTCCATTTTTAATTTTTCGAGGAAACTCCATATAGTTCTCCACAGTGGCTGCACCCACCAGTCTGCATTCTCACCAGCAGTGTACGAGGGTTCCTTTTTCTCCACATCCTGGCCAGCACTTGTCATTTGTGGATTTGTTGATGATAGCTATTCTGAAAGGTGTGAGATGGTACCTCATTGCTGTTTTGATTTGCATCTCTTAGATGATTAGGGACTCTGAGCATGTTTTCATAGGTCTCTTGACCTTTCTTATGTCCTCTTTCAAAAAGTATCTATTTAAGTCCTTTTCCATTTTTTTGGATTGGGTTGTTTACCTTCCTTTTGTTAAGTTGTAAGAGTTCCCTGTAAATGTTGGAGATTAAATGCTTATCGAAGATAACATTGGCAAATATGTTCTCCCATGCAGTGGGCTTTCTTGTTGTTTTGTAGATGGTTTCTTTTGCTGTGCAGAAGCTTTTTATTTTGATGTAGTCCCATTTGTTTATTTTCTCTTTAGTTTCCATTGCCCTAGGAGCTGTATCTGTGAAGATATTGTTTTGACATATGCATGAGATTTTGCTGCCTTTGGATCCCTCTAATATTTTTATGATTTCCCATCTTATGTTTAAGTCCTTTTTCCATTTTGAGATTCTTTTTGTGTATGTTGTAAGTTTGTGGTGTTAGTTTCATTTTTTTGCATGTATCTGTCCAATTTTCCCAACACCATTTATTGAAGAGACTGTCTTGACTCCATTGTATGCTCTTGCCTTTTTTGTCAAATAATAATTGTGCATGGTGATTTGGGGCGATTTCTGGGTTCTCTATTCTATTCCATTGGTCTATATGTCTGTTCTTGTGCCAGTACCAGGCAGTTTTGAGAACAGTGGCTTTGTAATACAGCTAGATATCTTGGATTGAGATCCCTCCTACTTTGTCCCTCATTCTCAGGTTCGCTGCAGCTATTCGGGGTCTTTTTTTATTCCAAATGAATTTTTGGAGAGTTGGTTCTAGGTTGTGAAATTTGCCATTGGTATTTTAATGGGGAGTGCATTGAATCTATAGATTGTTCTGGGTGGTATAAACATTTTAATGATGTTGATCCTACAAATCCATTTGTTTATGTCTTCCTCTATCTCTTTTTTCAGTGTCTTATAGTTTTGCGAGAACATGTCTTTTACATCATTACTTAAGTTTATTCCTAGGTATCTTAATTTTTTTGGTGCAATGGTAAATGGGATTGTTTCTTTAATCTCTCTTTCTTTAAGTTCACTATCGGTGTATAAATATGCCATATATTTCTTGGTGATAATTTTGTATCCTGCTACATTGCCGAATTCATTCATTAAGCCAAATAATTTTTATGGAGTCTTTAGGTTTTTCTATGTACAGTATCATGTCATCTGTGGATAATCACAACTTTATTTCTTCTTTTCCAATTTGGATGCCTTTTAATTTTTCTTCTTGTCTGATAGGTGTGGTTAGCACTTCCAGTGTAAAAGCAGGCAGCCCTGTCTTGTTCCTGTACTTACGGGAATTAATCTTAATTTTTGTCCATTGAGTATGATTTCAGCTGTAGGTTTGTTATAAAGAATTTTATTATGTTGAAGTATGATCCCTCCATTTCCACTTTGCTGAACGTTTTTAGCAGAAAATGGTGTTGGACTTTGTCAAATGTCTTTTCTGCATCAATTGATATGATAGTGTGATTTTTGTCTCTCAATTTGCTTATGTGATGTATCACGTTTATTGATTTGCAGATATTGTACCAGCCTTTTTATTCCTGGAAAAAATCCCACTTGTTTCATGGTGTATGATCTTTCTAATGTAATGCTGAATTTTATTTGCTAGAATTTTTTTGAGGATTTTAGCATCTATATTCTCTTTGTTTGTGGTATCTTTATATGGTTTTGTGATTAGGGCTATGCTGGCTTCATAGAAAGAGTTTGGAAGTGTGCCTTCCTCTTGAATTTTTTGGAAATGTCTGAGAAGGATTTGTTTTACTTCCTCCTTTTCTATCCTTTGGGGATTTTTTTTTCTTTCTCCCATTCTTTGCTGTAAAGTTTTGTTTCTGTTTCTTAGATCCAACTGCTTTGCTACCCAAGTTCTTTTGGGGAGTGGGGTGCTGGAGGTGGGGTCTCTCAGGTCTCCTGGGCTTGGTGATCCAGCGGAGTTCCCTACTTGAGCTATTTGGGTTCTCTTAATGTAGTTGGATCTTGAATGTTAGTTTCTTTTTTCTTTCTTTTTTTTTTTTAAATATTTTATTGATTTTGTACAGAGAGGAAGGGAGAGAGATAGTTAGAAACATCGATGAGAGAGAGTCATCGATCAGCTGCCTCTTGCACACCCCCTACTGGGGATATGTCCACAACCAAGGTACATGCCCTTGACCGGAATCGAACCCGGGACCTTTCAGCCCCCAAGCCGACGCTCTATCCATTGAGCCAAACCGGTTTTGGCTTGAATGTTAGTTTCTTATTCACAGATGAATTCTCATCTCGGGTTGGCAATGTGACTCATCCCCGGCTTCATTGTGCAAACTGTTTTGGATTTCATTGTGGTTCTGGCTCTTGTGGCAAAGGTTGTTTGAGGTCTTGCTGGTATGTTATCACTGTGGGTTCCCAGAATTTACAGTCTGGGAGGAAGGAGTCTTGGCGCTTGAGGCTCAGGTACTGTGACTTTGGCCAGTGTGGTGTGACTCCTGCTGGATTCGTGATGCTCTGCAACTCACTATGAGGTGCCCAGAGCCCATGACAGTAGGGGGTGGGTGTCTCATAGTCCTTGGTTGAGGCAGTGGGACTTTGGCCAAAGTGATTTTTCTCTGAATCACGAGGGTGTTCAGGATCCAGCAGTTGGGATGTGGGAATCTCGGGGTCTGTGGCTGAAACAATGTGACCTTGTCCAGGGAGGCAAGTCGTCAGTAACTCACCAGGCTGTCCAGAGGTAGGCAACTGGGAGAAGGATGCTGTAGATCCTGCTGGGGCAGCCATTAGCCCTTGGTTGGAGAGGCACACGCCCAGTGGCAGCACACAGAGGGGCCCAGGAGCTGTCTGCATGGAGTGTGTGCTCATAGGGCCCACAGGCTGGATCAGAGCAATTGTGGTGTGCCACTGCCCTGTGGAGGGAGAAGTTTCTGCTTCAGAAGATGTGCCCCCTTGGTTGGCTATGCATGCCCAATGGCTGCTTACAGAGGCACCCTGAAGCCCTCTGCTGGAGCAGTGGGCTTAGAGGGCTCTTGTGCCAGAGCAGTACTACAGCAGTGACTAGATGCCAGTGGACGGGGTTGTGCCTTGCGGTAATTCAGAGAAGCACCCAGGGGCCACCTGCCAGGGCAGCAGGCTCAGGGGGCTTGCGCACTGAATCAGTGCGACTGCAGTGACTGGAGTTCGGCAGTTGATGACAAGGAAGTCCGAGTTTTTGCTGCCAGGGCCTTGCACCCTTGGCTGGAAATGAGTGAGCCTAGGGGCAGCTCACAGACGCACTGGGGAGTTGCCTGCTGGGGTGGTGTCCTCTGGGGGCCTGTGTGCTCAAACCACAAGACTGTGGTGTCTTTGGGTAGGCAGCTGGGAGGGTGGAAGTCCAGATTTCTACTGTCTGGGCCATGTGCCCTTGTTTTGATATGAGCATGCCCAGCCAGGGCTCAAGGAGGCACCCAGGAGCCATCTCTCAGCGTGGTGGGTCTCAGGAGGTCTACGCTCCAGAAAGGTGTGACTTACGGTGTTCAGAGGTTGGCAGCTGTGGAGTGGGAAAACTCAGTTTTTGCTGCTGGGGCCTTGTGTCCTGGGTTGGATTTGCGTGTGCCCAATGGTGGCTCACAGAGTACCAGGGAGCCATTTGCTAGGGTGGTGCACTCAGCGTGGCCCTTGCATTTTGAAGCTGAATGACTGAGGTGTCTGTGGGCAGGTAACCAGGAGGTGGGAAAGTCCGAATTTCTACTGCCTGGGGCCTTGTGCCCTTGGTTGGGTTCTCTGGAGCCCTGTGCTGGCAAGCTCATGCATTCAGAGAGGCCCTGGCACAGAAGCCAAGTGACCCAGGTGTCTGTGGGCAGGTATCCAGGAAGAGGGAATTCAGAATTTCTACTACAGGAGCAGTGATACCTTGTTTGGATAGGAGCGTGCCCAGTGGCGGCACCCAAAGTGGCCTGTGGGGTGGTGAGCTCAGGAGGCCTGTGTGTTTGAAAAGCAAGACTGTGGCACTGGAAAAGCACGGCTGTGGTGTCCAGAGGTCAGCTGCTGGGGAAGGGGGAGTTGTACTTCCTGCTGCGGGAGCATGCACCCTTGGAGGTGGAGGTCCCAGGGTCTGCAGGTCTGCGGGTGGGGCAGCAGGATTTTGGCTGGAGTAGCTACAGTGTCACAGGCAGTGTCCAAGGCCTGTCTGGGTGGTGGTGTTGATGAGTTCCTAGAAAAGGCCTCTCTCCCCTTCAAGATGGCGTGGACTCTGTGCCTAGCCCCACAGCCCAGGGAGTCCCCGCAGAGGTGGTAGATGATCCCTGTCCAGGAGAGCCTGGTCTGACAGCTCCTGCTACTCCTGCCAGATTTAACTGTCCCTCATTCTCTCTCACACACACACCACACATCCACACCTTTCTTTCACTCACTCACTCACTCACTCACTCACACCCTCTCCTTCACCTCCGTCCTGCCCGCAGTCATCTTTCTTTGATATCTTGATTCTGTTTCTTTTAGAAGAATTTGCCCATTTCAAAATTATAAAAATAGCCCTAACTGGTTTGGCTTAGTGGATAGAGTGTTGGCCTGCAGACTGAAGGGTCCCAGGTTCAATTCTGGTCAAGAGCATGTGCCATAGGTGTGGGCACATATCCAGTAGGGGGTGTGCAGGAAAAAGCTGATCGATGTTTCTAACTCTATTCCTCTCTATAAAAAAATCAATAAAATATATTAAAAAGAAATATAATATTAAAAAATTATAAAAATAACCATCCATACTTCTGTTTAGAAATTATATAGTTTACTTTTTATAGTTAAATATTTTTAAGTCCTCTGGGCTTTATTTCTTTAAGGCACAAGAGAATATGTAGCTTTAATCTTTTTCTAAGAATGAGTCAGTTGTCTCTGATAAATCTAATCATATATAAGTGGTGAAGTTGAGGCCTAGAGAAATGAAACAACTCATCTAATATTAGTATTTCTAAATAAGCTATTAGTCGAGTTGAGAATAGAAATCAGGTTTTCTACTTCAACCTTTTCTAGCAAATTGCACCGATTCATTGTGACCTTCTCTGTTTAATTAAGTACTTTCCTGGCTTGACAATCTGTGATTTAGTCTAACACAGTAGAAATTGAATGAAAAAAACTTTTTAATTATAAACAATTATCTGTTTGCTACCAGGAAAGTGTGAATTAAAAAATGATTTATTTCCTTATATTGGAACATCTATACCAGAAACTTCAGGGAGAGAGACCTGCTGTGTTTTAGACTGGAGCTTGGCATAATTTGAAAAGTAATGATCACAATGTTATCATGAAAAGGATTGAGGTGAGAATGGGAGTAAGATAAGGCAACTGGACTTTTAAAATTACATTTCAGTTCTTCCAACATGTAATGAGCATAAAAATACGTTTTTATTTTATCCAGTAATTTTGCTTTTGAATTTTAGTTCAAAAATCTATTATTACAAGTAAAAAAAATTGAAAGTGCTAATGTAATTAATTAGAGAATTATGTTTGATTTCCTGTCTTGCAGTTTTATATTTTCAGTTCTCCTTGGACAGACAAGATGTCATCTTGCCTCCAACCCTCCAACTGTAATACTAGATCTATGCTTATAAATATAATTATTGTTGCCAAAATTATAATTCACATTTATTCACCCCATAAATATTATCAAGCATTTCCCAGGGTAGCCTAGCTATTGCATTAGGCACTGAGAATACAAATATATGACTCTGGTTTTTAAGGAACTCATAATCTAGTACAGAGGTAGGAGGGCCTAATAAAATTACAGTGAAATCTGAGATGTGATGTAACCAATATATGTGCAAAAAGTATAGGAATCAGAGTAAGGAGCAACTAACACTGTCTGAAAGTGAGGAGGTCAGGAAAGATTTTACTGAAGATAAAAAAACAAAAGAAGAGAAATGGGCATTTCAAGTAAAAAATAATTATAGACACTTTTATTCATTCTAAAGAAATAATAGTTGTTAAAATACCAACTTATGCTAGTTACTTATTGTTGTAATAGACATAATAACAAATACATATGTATCAGAACACTTGCCAATTTATCCATTTATCCCCCCCTCCTCAAATTATCTTGTGGAGCACCTGTGGTTGTATGTTCACACTTTGAGAAGCATCCTTTTATTAGAGGTACTGGCAATGTTCCCAGGACTCAGTGCAACTGCCTGATTTTTTAAATATAATTAGACATTTCAATGAGCATCTGGTATTTCTCAGGCAGTGCTGAATAGGTAACATTTCTTTTTTCTTGCTTCACTAGATAAAAGTAGAACTCTGCCTTGAATAGAGACAGGTAAACCCTCACAAAGAACTGTGCTGGAATTGAGGAGAAATATGATTGTGCACAGACAAAACAGAAAATTTTATATTGACCGGTTGCCACTTTAGGAAACAGGAGCTGGTGTGGAACAGCCCACTGATTTGTGGAAAAGGTCAGCCTCCTTGTATAAGATGTGAACTTGACAAGGCTAGCAAACATATGACATGTATACCTTATAATTGGACTGACAGATGAAAAATTAAAACTATTATATTTTTAATTTAATAAATTTGATTTTGTTTTTGTTGTGAATTCTCTTCAATATTTAAATTAAAAAATAAAAATAAAAAATTAGATACCATCTCACAACTGTCAGAATGGCTATCATCAACAAATCAACAAAGGACAAGTGCTGGTGAGGATGTGAAGAAAAGGGAACTCTCATACACTGCTGGTGGGAATGCAGACTGGTGAAGCCTCTGTGGGAAACAGTATGGAGTTCCCTCAAAAAACTAAAAATGGAACTCCCATCTGACCCAGTATTCCACTCTTAGGAATATATCACAAGAAATAAGAACCACCAATCAGAAAAAAATATATATATGCATTCCTATTTTCATAGCAGTACAATTTACAATTTCTAAGATTTGCAAGCATATTCACTCTATAAATATCAATTGAGCAAAATACCCATTAGCTAATGGGTTAGAAAACTGTGGTACATCTACAGGGTGGAATGCTATACTACTGTAAGAAAGAAAGAACTTTTATCGTTTGCAATAGCATGGATGGACCTGGAGAGTGTTATGCTAAGCAAAATAAGCCCCTCAGAGAAGGATAAATATCACATGATCTCACTCATTTGTAGATTATAATGAACAACATACTCTGAAAGAAAGATGCCCTCGAGTTTTGCCCACTACCAGACAGTCTAGTCTCTTCCCCAATGAGCCCGGAACTGGGGTTCAGTGCAGTTGGAACTGGGGTTCAGTGCAGTCTGGAGCTTTTGTCAACTTCCTGCCAGGGCAATCCAGCAGCGCAGTCAACAGTCCGTCCTCCCTCCATATGAGCTTGGGTCCCCAGGGTCAGGTCTAGAACTGGGGTTCAGTGTAGTCAGAACTGGAGTTCAGCACAGTCCAGAGCTTTTATCTCCTTCCCTCTAGGGAACGCCGGCACTCAGCCTCCCCCTCCTCTCTGGCTCCATCCTCTCCCCACGTGTGCACCGTGTCTCTGTACCTTAGGCTTTTACAGCTCCTCTTATTTTCCTTCTGGTTTTCTCTTTCCTTCTAGTTGTAGAATTTCCAGTCAGTCAACTTTCCTATAGTTCTGGATGATGTCCACTTTATATTTTAGTTGTATTTTTTGAAATTGTTGTGTGAGGCTGCAGTTAGGCGTTTACCTATGCCGCCATCTTGGTTTCTCCCCTCAGATTCAAATTCTTATAATAACCCTCCCCAAATTTTCCAAGTAACTGTAACCCATTATTTTATATAATTAAAGGCTGTAACCCATTATCCTATATAATAAATATGCAAATAGACTGAACGGCAGAATGACCAGTTGCTATGACACTCATTGACCACTGGGGGGTAGGTGTTTAACACAGGAGCTGTCCCCTGTTGGCCATTGCACTATCACAGGAGGAGCATCACTCATACAGAAGCCAGGCTCACAGCTGGTGAGCACAGTGGTGTGGTGGGAGCCTCTCCAGCCTCTGCAGCAGTACTAAGGATGTCTGACTGATAGCTTAGGCCTGGCAGGGAGCAGGCCTAAACCATTAGTTGAAAATCTTCTAAGGGCTCTCAGACTGTGAGAAGGAGCAGGCCAGGCTAAGGGAACCTGTGCCCCCCCCCCCCCCAACCCAGTGCACAATGTTGTGCACCAGGCTTCTAATATATATATATAAATTCATGCAAGGTGGGGGGGGGGGTCTCTCAGCCAAGCCTGCACCCTTTCCAATTTGGGACTCCTCAGGGGATGGCAGTTAGACATCTCTCTCACAATCTGGGACCACTGGCCCCTAACCACTCAACTGCCTGCCAGCCTGATCACCCCTAACTGCTCCCTTGCTGGCCTGATCACCCTTAACTACCCTCCCCTGCAGGCCTGATTGCCCCTAACCACCCTCTGCTGCTGGCCAGGTGGCCCCTAACTGCCCTCCCCTGCTGGCCTGGTCACCCTTAACTGCCTCTGCCTTGGCCCCTGCCCACCGTTGCTTTGTCTGGAAGGAATCTGGTATAATTAGCATATTACCCTTTTATATATATATCCTACATAATAAAGAGGTAATATGTAAATTAACTCTCACACCCTCACAAGATGGCTGCCTATGACCAGGCTGGCAGGGGGGTTAGTGAGGGATGAACAAATGACTAAACAAGCAGGCTGCATGGGGCGACCAGGCTGGCAGGGGGGTTAGTGAGGGACGATCAAACAACTGAACAGCAGCTGAATGGGGTGACTAGGCTGGCAGGGGAGCCGTGAGGAGTGACCAGTTTGGCATGAGGGCAGTTGGAGATGACCAGGCAAGCAGGGGGGGGCAGTTGGGGGTGATCAGGCCAGTAGGGGGGGGCAGTTAGGGGTGACCAGGCTGGCAGAGGGGGGGCAGTAAGAGGTGACCAGGCTAGTAGGGGTGACCAGGCAGGCAGGGAACTGAGCAATTAGAAGCCAGCAACCCAAGATTGTGAGAGGGTGGTCTGGGGATTGGGCCTAAACCGGCAGTCGGATATCCTCCAAGGGGTCCCAGATTGGAGAGGGTGCAGGCTGGGCTGAGGGGATCCTCCTCGCCCATGCACAAATTTCTTGTTTCATGCACTGGGCCTCTAGTATGTATATATACTAGGCCCGGTGCACAAAATTCATGCTCGGAATGGGGGTGTCCCTCAGCCCAGACTACACCCTCTCCAATCTGGGACACCTCAAGGGATGTCCGACTGTCCATTTAGGCCCGATCCTGGTAGGATTGGGCCTAAATAGGCAGTAGGACATCCCTCTCACAATCCAGGACTGCTGGCTCCCAACTGCTCTTCTTCCTGCCTTTCTGATTGCCCCTAACCACTTCTGCCTGCCAGCCTGATCACCCCCTAACCACTCCCATGCCAGCCTGATTGATGTCTAACTGCTCCCCTGCTGGCCTGTTTGCCCCTAACTGCCCTCCCTTACAGGCCTGGTCACCCCTAACTGCCATCCTCTGCAGGCCTGGTCCCCCTCCAACTGCTCTCCCCTGTAGGCCGGGGTCCCGCCCAACTGCCCTTCCCTGCAGGCCCAGTCACCCCCAACTTTCCTCCTCTGCCAGCCTGGTCACCCCTAACTGCCCTCCCCTGCAGGCTTGATTGCCCCCAACTGTTCTCCACTGCAGGCTTGGTCCTTCCCAACTGCTCTCCCCTGCTGGCCTGATTGCCCACAACTGCCCTCCTTTGCAGACCTGGTCCCTCTCAACTGCCCTCCCCTGCTGGCCATCTTGTGGTAGCCATCTTGTGTCCACATGGGGGCAAGATCTTTGACCACATGGGGGCAGCCATCTTGCGTGTTAGAGTGATGGTCAATCTGCATATTACTCTTTTATTAGATAGGATAGAGGCCTAGTGCATGGGTGGGGGCCAGCTGGTTTGTCCTGAAGGGTATCCCGGATCAGGGTGGGCATTCCCTTGGGGTGTGGGGTGGCCTGGGTGAGGGGCCTGTGGTGGTTTGCAGGCAGGCCACACCCCCTATTGACCCAAGCAGAGGTCCCTGGTATCTAGAATTTATGTATCTTCTACAATTAAAACTTTGTAGCCTGGAGCGGAGCCAAGCCTCCTGCTTGCTCCATGGCTGCAGCCATTTCTGTTTGAATTTGTTTACCTTCTATAATTGAAACTTTGAGCATTGAGTGGAGGCATAGTCCTACAAGGGCAGACAGAAAGCTTGGCTTCCTCTGTTGCCGGGGAAACCCATGCCTCCCTCCTGCTCTCTGTGGCCGTAGCCATCTTGGTTAAGTTTATTTGTATACTTGCTCTGATTGGCTGGTGGGCATGGCTTGTGGGTGTAGCGGAGGTATGGTCAATTTGCATATTACTCTTTCATTAGATAAGATATATATACTCATCTGAGGATATTTTTCCATTGATTTTTAGAGACAATGGAAGAGAGAGATAATGACAGAGAGAAATATTGTTGTGAGAGAGACAGATCAATTGGTTGCCTCTTGCATGCGCCCAGATCAGGGCTCAGGCCGGGGAAAAATCTGCCCTTGAATGGAATCAAACCTGGGACCCTTCAGTCCTCAGGCCTACACTTTATCCACTGAGCTAAAGTGACTAAGGCTGAACCTGCATTTTTAAAAATTTAACCTGAATAGTACAGAAAACTTATTTTTGCTTAGATTATTATTATTTTTTTTTAATATAGGGGATGTGCCCACAACCAAGGTACATGCCCTTGACAGGAATCAAACCTGGGACCTTTTAGTCCTCAGGCTGATGCTCTATCCACTGAGCCAAACCGGTTTTGGCTGGATTAGGAGTTTGTATGAGAGATATATCTGTGGAATATATTAAATATATCAAACTGGTCAGTCCACTAACCTTTCTAATCTCGTAACACACATAAAGAATGAATCCCATTCTCATAAGTAACAGTGTTTCACTAAAACAGTGGTATTTAAGTATAAGGATAGGAAGTATATATTATAATCTATAGGGGGTAATAAGAGGAAATATGTAGTGCAACAAAGCCCCTAAACCCTGGAAATTCTTATGTTTTCTCCATTTGAGCTTCTATGATTGATACACTAATATTTATGTCCTGAGACCTGAGACAAGATAATGGGTAGGTCTCAGGGGAATATTAGCAATTGTCAATTTCTCAGCAGCCGGAGGCATTGAAAAAGACAAAGGGAATCATTAGGAACTGAAATTATTTTACAAGTGTCCTTGAGTTGCCTTGGCCAGGTATCTCTGTTGGTTAAAGTATTGCCCTATTACACCAGGGTTTTGGTTTTGATACCCAGTTAAGGCACATACAAGAAGAAACCAATGAATGCATAAGTGGGTGAACAACAAATCACTCTTTTTTTCTCTCTCTCTCTGAAATCAATAAAAAATTTTAAAAGTGTCTTTGAGTTGCAACATAAGACTCTGAAGTTTAATATTTTTCTAAGCATGGCCCTTTCATTGATATATAATTTCAGGGGTACACAAAAGTAGAAAGGGGACTCACAGTAGTAATAAGGTTATTTAAAGGTGAAGTAGAAAAGCTGTCATTAAGTACTGGGCTGTGAGTGTCCATCAGTAGATAAGTGGATAAAATAGATATGGTATTAATGGAATACACTTGGCTGAAAAAGGAAGAAAATTTTACCCTTTGTGACAGCATGGATGGACCTGGAGAACAGTATGCTAAGTGAAATAAGCCAGTCAGAGAAATACAAGTACCATATGATCTAACTCATATGTAGAATTTAATGAACAAATGGAAATAACAAGCAAAATAGAGACAGATTCATGGAGAGCAGGAAGACAGTTCTGGTGATCGGGGGAGGGGGAAAGCTATTGGGGAGGATGGAAGGATTGATCAAAAATGAAAAAAAAAAGAGGAAGAACTCATGATCAAGGACAACAAGTGTGGTGATTGTAGGAGGGGTGAGGGGTGGATGTGAAAGAGGATGTAGGGGAGATGATAGGTGATATAAAATAAAATAAAACAAAATAAAATAAAATAAAATAAAATAAATGTGTTTCTAAAGTATAATTTCACAGTCAAATAAACATACAAGCCTTAAATGAAAAAAAAATAATAATAACTGTTTTGTTTTTTTTCTATCAGTGAGTGATTCCCCTCCCCTACAATAACAGGACTATTTCAAAAGTGCCGAGAAAGTCTAAAGTATTATCATAAAATTGTAGTTTAATGCATTCATTATGTGGTCTGACTCATCCATTTGTTGCTTAACGGGAGTAAAACTCAGTCTGAGATAAACAAGAGCAAAGATACAAAATCAGAAAGATGATTGTTTGAGTTTATCTCTGTTTTCTCTAAATATTCTTTTCCTAATGCATTTTCAATCCAGGCCCACCCTTTTACCCTAACTCCCTCCAATACTGTGTAGCTATGTTGTCCCATCTTTGTTATATTTTCTCACACTTGAAATTGAGATTTCTTTGTCTACATTTCTTAACTTGTATTTATAATGTAATTTATTTCATTATGAAGGCCTCTCATTCTTTTTATGTAACTTTTTTTCTCTTTGCTTTTCTCTAATTTCTGTATCGCTGTATTATCCATGTAACTTATTTAAAGCAACTAGCAAATTTGTAAGAAACCTATAAAGTCACATGTAATATTGAACAAAGATACTGAAGTGGGGAGAAAGGGTGAATAGAATTGCATGAAAATTTCTCTTTAATATTGAAGGTGGGAATTGAGGTTTTCAGAAAACCAGAGGATTTAGAACAGGGAACACCTCTGAAAGCCCTGTTTTATTATAAAGGAGCTTGCTATGCATAAGCTTACCTAAGGTCTGGTGTTTTTGTCAGTTTGGTTTACTAATATATCCAAGTACTTACAATAGTTTCTGGCATATAATAGGTCATAAATATAAAATTTTATTGAATGATTAAATGCAATTCCCCTTCTGTCTAGGAGACAGACTGATATAGTAGAAAGATATTGAATCTGAATTGATCCTTTATTTGACATCAAATGTTGGAGTTACCGCCAAAACCGGTTTGGCTCAGTGGATAGAGCATCAGCCTGCAGACTGAAAGGTCCTGGGTTCGATTCCTATCAAGGGCATGTACCTTGGTTGCGGGCACATCCCCAGTAGGGGGTGTGCAAGAGGCAGCTGATGGATGATTCTCTCTCATCGATGTTTCTAACTCTCTATCCCTCTCTCTTCCTCTCTGTAAAAAATAAATAAAATATATATTTTTAAAAATGTTGGAGTTACATAAGAGTTCAGTTGTGGTCTACTTTCTCTTCTAAATCTATATTATTTTCTCAGCTGTTATCATCCACTCCCAATACTTCAATTGCCATATATAGCTGATGATGCCCACATTTTAATTTTTACCAACAATTTCATATGTTCAATTACCTGCTTTACAACTCCACTTGAATTACTTACAGGCATCTCAATCTCATCATATTCCAAATTGAATTCATTATCTTCTCCCATTAAGATGAGTTAAATCAAACCTTCTGTAGTGTAAATGACATTGATTGAGCCTAATTTTAGCCTTTTTAAGTCCTAAAATATTATTTCCAGTGGCAGATAATATATCCATAACTCCCTTTACTTACTTTATATACACTAGTTCACCAGAATTAGAGATAAATGAAAACAAAACCAACTTTCAATCTCTATTTATTCCTCCTGGTTAAAATCCTAGAACATTCATTGTTTAAGATATGAGCTAATTTAATTTTGAGTTTGAGATATAGTCCAGTTTTGAGACATAGAATAAGAGGTTGAGAAGGAGTAGCAGGGTTAGGGACATGGTATAGTCTCTATATAAATGATAGGTGCTTAAGGGAATAGGTCTACTTATCTTTGAATGATTCAAGGAAATATTAGGGTTAAACTTCAGGGTCAGGACAGAAGTTTTTAACATCAGCATCAGCACTATGGACGTTTTGGATCAAATAATTCTGTGTGTGCATTCTGGTGAGAGGGCTGCCTTGTGCATTGTGTTATGTTTAGCTGTATGCCTAGCACACTTCCCCCAAAGTTTTGACAACCAAAATGTCCTCAGGTGTTGTGAAATAACCCGGATAGCAAAAATTGCCCCAGTTTTATAGCCATTGATCTAAGAAGATTGCTTTACTAGAGGTTAATAACCTGAGAAATCATAATAAAGAACTTCATTACCAATGCATTCTATACATACACCTTACCTGTTGTGGTAATGAGACAAAACCTGAACATTTTTGAATGGGCATGATTATAATACTCACAGGCAATATGACAAGATACAAGATGTATAGAATGGCTTATTAGGAAGCTAATAAAATTACTCAATTATATTTGTATGAAAGATAAAATTTTAATAATTGATGCAGAGAAAATATATCTTTACTAGAGTCCTGATACACAAAGATTCGTGCAAGAATGGGCCTTCCTTCCCCTGGCTGCACCTTTTGACCACCTTTCCTCCTTCCCATGCTGCCCAGAGGCCCTGCCTCCACCACTCAGCACCTGCGTATGCAATTAACCAGCCATCTTTGTTTGGTTAATTTTCATACTCACTCCTGATTGGCTGGTGGGCATAGCGAAGCTATGGTCAATTTGCATCTTACTCTTTTATTAGTATAGATCAGTTTAAGAGGCTACTTTAGAGAAAAACAATAGTTTTTGCCACCTCACAACACCAAATTGAAAGGTAATGGATTACATAAACTATCTAGAAGTATTGGGAGTTCCAAATGACAGCATTGCCATTAGCAGGACACTAAAAGGACACAGATGTTGGCTACTTAATGTCCCAAGCCCCCTGACTACAGCCAATTTGAATAGACCTCTATAAAATATTATGTCAAGATACTATTAAAGAGGGAATCACACAAAGAACCTCAGGTAAGTTGAAGCAAAGGCTTATACATTTTTGGCCTCAACCAACCAGTTGCATGAGCAACAAGATCCCAATAATCATTTCTGTATTATTGCTGGAACAAATTCCTAGGATGCCATATTATGCCTTGGTCTCCACTGTCCCTGACATCTTGCTTGTATTGCAGAAGGTATTGAATAACATTTTCAAATTAGATGTGACAAGGCATATGTGAGGGGTGGATTTTCCAGCTTAAAATTTAAAGGCTTTAACCTATGCTATAGGGATAGGTTTAGCAGAAAAGATATGCCATTTTAGGTACTCAACCTATAGGAAATAGAAACTATTCCCAAGAAGGAAATTGGGTCTATTTGGAATTCCCAAAGTATATGGCACTCTTTTTTAGCAAACATGTCTGATAATTTATATCTGCCTCCAGACAAAATCTGTAGTAGCTGTCTCAATTTATGTGGTAAAAGATTACATTTCAATTTTTTCCAACTACTATCCACAGTATTAAATTTTATGTCTCTATCTATAAACATATATGTATAGATTCACATAAATATTTAACAGAAATAAAAGTTTCACAAAATATTTTTTTGAAATGCCATACATTCTTAGTTCTTACTCTGTCCTATTATAATTCACTTTATAAAAATGTTGTTAGCAACCCACTGACTTGACTTCACTACTTAATGGGCTATGATCTGCAGTTTGAAAAATATTTTTCTAGGGTGACTAATATTTTACTTTAAGAATTACATAATTTGGAAGTAGTCAATCAGGTATTATACCAACTTTTGCACTGGTATGTGCAAGGGAAATAGAAATGTTTGATTAATTTTACACATTTGGTTTTCCTCAAAGGATATCAGCATATATTTATAATATTATTATCAATTACTGTGCCATTAAAACAGAAAAGACCCTAAAACTGTTTGGAACTGAATTTTTATTTGTTTTGTTTGCCAAGAGTGATTGAAGACATTAAGTACATACACTATGTAACTGCTGCACGAGGCAAAATATGTCCAAATTTGGCAGCCTCTCTGGAAACAATCCATAATGACAAACTCATAGTGTTAATGAATAAAGATATCTTGTTTTTAAACCAGATAGCAAAATTGTGGGAGCAGCAAACTCTTGGAAAATATATATATTTTTTACCCATCATGCCCCAAATTAAAGGGATCTAATTATAGTTGCTTAGGTTTTGTGGAAGAAATGCTTTTCTCTCTCTCTAGGCCAGTGGTCGGCAAATTGCGGCTCACGAGCCACATTCTGCTCTTTGGCCCCCTGAGTGTGGCTCTTCCACAAAAGACCACAGCCTGGGTGAGTCTATTTTGAGGAAGTGACCTTAGAAGAAGTTTAAGTTTAAAAAATTTGGCTCTCAAAAGAAATTTCAATCATTGTATTGTTGATATTTGGCTCTGTTGACTAATGAATTTGATGACCACTGCTCTAGGCTATTATGCAAAGTAGTCCAGTGATGGGCACATAAAAATCCAGAACCACAATATCATGATTCTCAAGGAAATTCACAAACTAAAATATTTGATTGGACGTTGCTGAACTTGCCAGGAAACAGGGAGTGTGAACAGAGCAAAAAGGGTTGACATATGACATTCTTAGCTGTTGACTATAAAGACTCTTTAAAAAGCCACTTTCTTTGCCTTTCCTTTTTAAAAAATATATATTTATAGAGAATCCTGCCTTTTCCCAAACCCCTAACTTGTAGTGGGTGTTCAGAATGGTAATTGAATAAGCCTGCACTATTATGTGGCTAGATAAAATGAAGAACAACTGGACATTCCCAGATGGAAAATCACTGTGGCTCATAGCAATGGTGTTAATGCTCAAGTTTGGTGCCAGAGATACAAAGTTAGGCAATGAGTGCTGTTATAGACTTTGGGTACCCCTGTCCAGTATAAATTGAATAACAGGTGAACATTACACCCAATCTAGTGGGATTAAATTTTGAGCCCTGTGTAAAAAGAGCTGGCATAAAATGGGGTGGATCCAAAAAGGGGGAATCTATAAACATTATCGATCACCTGAATATGAATTAGGGAAATATACTTTTCCTATATTAGTATGCCCAGCACTTGGGAACCAAGGCAGGAAGATGAATTATCTGTCCTTGGCTTAAGAAAAGTTTATAGTTCACTTAAACTAAAAGTTTGTGTTTGACTTCCATGAGAAAGAGAGGTAGAGAGTGAATGCGAGGTTGAGTGTGGAGTGGTTGTCATCATAAACTAAAGAGTCTGCCTATCGATACCCATAGACTTTCTAATGGACGGTGATTTTCTTTCTTTCTTTCTTTCTTTCTTTCTTTCTTTCTTTCTTTCTTTCTTTCTTTCTTTCTTTCTTTCTTTCTTTCTTTCTTTCTTTCTTTCTTTCTTTCTTTTTTTAACATAAGGCTCCTTCAGAGAGGCCTCACGAAGTTCTAGAAAACACAAAGGGCCTGGAGCCTTACTTCTCTAGGGGAAAAGGGATCAGAATCAGAAAGGAAAATGCTCATCTTGTAAAAGTATTAATTCAAGTATTAATTCACAGCGGAGGTAATTTGAAATCTGGATTATAGGCCAGCTTTATTCTATCACTCTGGTTGTGCCAAGGGAAATTATTACAAAAAAACCCCAAGGTTGTTTGGTATGTGGAAGCCTGGGCATGTGAACCAATCTTTGAGTGTCAAGATAAAAGATTGCTTATTTTCCCTTTTTTTTTTTTTTTTGCAAGATTTGTTAATTCTTGCATAAAGATTCATACTGGTAACTTGTACTACAAAGTTTTGACTAGGAAGAGGAAGTTGTAGGTCAAGCATGTCAAACTCGCATCCTGTGGCCCACATGCAGCCCACAAGTATTTTCGTGGCGCAGGCAATATAATGGCATGTAAGAAATGTTTTAATAAAAATTTTGTAATTTAATTTTTACAATATCCTGTTATACATATTATTAATAATGAACTACAAAGTTCGCTAATGACTGATTACTATAATCATGTTGCATTCATTTCCCTTACGTGCCTTATGTGCAGTTGCACCATTTCTCTCCACTAATACTAGCAGTGAATATTTTAGCAGCTGATTGCCATGTCATTAGTCTTGGACTGACTTGTTTTGTGTGTGCAATAGGAAATATTTCGCTTTCAGAGAACAAGAAAATAAGTTTATTTGTGTTATGCTTATTGATTTGTGCAATTATTCAGTGTCTGGTAAGTTAATGTCCAAGAAAAAAAATATTAATTGTTATTAAAATGTTTTATTATTTTATGTTAACAATTACTCATTTATTTCAGCCCTATGTATTCAGCATGTCTCTATCAAAATAAACCTGCATTTCTATGAAAAGTGTCTCTATCGAAATAAACCTGCATTTCTATGAAAAGCTTTTGTTTTTTTTGCGGCTCACATAAACTTAAATCTTGTTTATTGGGTCCATATTAGCCTTTGAGTTTGACTTGCTTGTTGTAGGAAGTCTCAGAATGCACCCAAGCTTTGTTCCATTTAGGTTTTGACATGTCTACATATACTTGGAGAACTTGTGGAAAAGCAGTGCCAAGAACCTAGTTACCTGAGGGCCCAAAGAACCTATTGGAAAATAACATCCTCAGAGAACAAAAAGTGACAGAATTCAAGATGTGCCAGCCCTATTAGAAACACTGATTTAATTACAGCACAGGTATATGTCATTCAGTTGGATTAGTCACTGACTTAGGTCACTCACAGGCATTCACATTTCAGTTCTAGAGCAGTACCCAAACAGAAAAAGAATGAAAAATGTCACAAGCTATTTTGCCTATTATATAAAATTATACAACTGTTTTACTATAGCTATGCCATTTTTCATAATATATTTTTAAATCCTTACAGTGAGGTATCAGGAGCATTAATGTGAGCAACATTAGATGAGAGATGGCAATCTCAGTCCACATATCCCTCTCAGGCAAAGGCAGTAGGTATCAGCAACCTTAGTGCAAAATTTTCCAAGAGTACCATCAGCAGCAAGAACCTTCAAAAGCCATTCGTAATGAGTGGTATCTTAAGAGGCAATGGATTCCATAGCTTTTTTTTTTTTTTTTTTTTTTAATGGACAAGGATGAGGCATTACTACAGCAAAGAGTAAGGAAATGGGAGGCATTAAGTAGCAGTCAAAGGACTGACTGATTCACACAGCATCTGAGAGATATACCCTAAGGACTCTCAAAACTATTTGTGTTTCACTAAGACCACGAGTAAGGTGAGGTAGAGAAGGCACTACATTTTTTAAAGTAAGTAAATCCAGGTCATAGAAACTATTTGTCGGAATAAATCTATTTTACATCCATGATAATGTGGACTGAGAAACGAAAGTCATTTATGATTATATTACATTTCTAGTAAGAAAATAAATGTATAACAGAAAAACTGAGTACAGGGTGGGGACAAAAGTAGGTTCACAGTTGTGATTATATCAAACAGTTTATTCTTGTATTATTAGTTATTAATTATTGTATTATTCTCCACATGAACAATTGTAAACCTACTTTTGCCCAACCCTGTACTAGTATATTAAGAAAATAAAGCAAAATGAGGTAAAATCAGTTTTTCTGGTAATGTTAATGGCCTAATTTATACATGGATGCACTACAGGCATAAATAATGAATTAAATGATATTTCAAAAATTAATAAAAAGATATCAATGATAAAATGGATTAGTTATGAGTGAGAGATACTGAGAAAAGCTAATAAATCTCAAATAGCCAAAATTTATCATTAAGAGTGTATTAAATATTTTTTTATTGTTTCCCTTGTCCTAAGAGATATATCAGCAAGCACATTGCTATGAGAGATGTCTAAAATTTTGCAGCCTATGCTTTCTTCTAGGCTTTTTATAGTGTCACTAGAGGCCTGGTGCATGAAAATTTGACTCGGGGATGGGGTGTAGAGGAATCCCTCAGCCCAGCCTGCACCCTCTTGCAGTCCTGGACCCCTTGGGGGATGTCTGACTGATGACTTAGGCCCGCTCCCTGGGGGATTGGGCCTAAGCTGGCAGTCAGACATCCCTCTGGTAGCCTGGGAGCCCTCAGGGTATGTCTGACTAATAGGGGCAGGCCTAAGCCATTTGTTGGACATCCTTAGCACTGTCATGGAGTCAGGAGAGGCTCCTGCCACCACCACTGTGTTGGCCAGCCATGAGCCAGTTTCTGCTAAGTGGTGCTCCCCCTGTGGAAGTACCCTGACCACCAGGGGGAAGCTACAGCGTTGAACATCTGCTCCCTGGTAATCAATGCACATCATAGCAACTGGTTGTTCTGCCATTAAGGTCAATTTGCATATTACCTTTTTATTATGTAGGATGGCTTACATTTAAGTCTTTTATCCATTTTGAGTTTATGCTTATGTATCATGTTAAGTTGGTGATCTAGTTTCATTTTTTTTTTGCAAGTACCTGTCCAAATTTCCCAACATCATTTATTGAAGAGACTGTCTTGACTCCATTGTATGCTTTTGCTTCCTTTATCAAATATTAATTGAGTGTAATGGCTTGGGGCAATTTCTGGGTTCTTTGTTCTATTCCATTGGTCTATATGCTTGTTCTTATGACAATACGAGGCTGTTTTGATTACAGTGATTTTGTAGTATAACTTCATATCCGGTATTATGATCCCTCTAACTTTGTTCTTCTTTCTCAAGATTGCTGCAGCTTCTCATGGTATTTTTGGTTCCATATAAATTTTTGAAATATTTGTTTTAGATCTGTGAAATATGATGTTAGTATTTCAATAGAGATTGCATTGAATCTGTAGATTGCTTTGGGCAGTATGGACATTTTAATGATGTTAAAACAGAAAATAAACAAATGAGACTATATAAAAATGAAAAGCTTTTGCACAACAAAAGAAACCATCACCAGGGGAAGTAAATGGCAGCCAAATAGGCAGACCTGCCGTATAACTCATCTCAGGGTCAAATTGGAAATACAAATAAATTAAAGAATATTCACCTGGAATTAACAACTGAAGTCCAGCTGAGAAGGAAATTTATATAAAGGAAAGAGAAAATACCTGGATATTTGTCCAAAGGGGGAGGTCTTGAGATATGCTGACCCAACTTCTAGGGCCGAGGGGCAGCAGGCTGGCAGTTTGAGAGACCAGGGCCTGTTCCATCAGAAGATAGAGGCCCAGAACCCAGGCTGGTACCCAGAGCCTGGAACACCAGAGCCAAGACTAGCAGCCTATGTAACATCTGGCAGTGAAAGGTGGCAGGGCTGTTGGCTGCAGTGGAGGCTGGATCCTATAGCCCAGAGCTGATTGGAAAAAAATTGGCAATTTGTTGTTGTTTTTTTTATTCTAAAACCAGAATGCAGGAGTTTTCATTTGCAGCTATTCACCTGAGACTTTGGGGCAGAGAGGCCTGGATTTGAGGTGCTTAAGGAGAAGCTGGGGTGGGAACATTGCAGGGAGACATGGAAAAGCAACAGGCAGGAGTATTTGTTTTTTCATAAGTGCCCAAACCAAAATGGCTATTTTTCTTGAGAGGAGATAGCTGCTCCCAGAAGCCATAGGACAGGTAAGTTTACCGATGTATCTCCTAGGACAATGGAAACTAAGGAGAAAATAAACAAATGGGACTACATCAAACTGAAAAGCTTCTGCACAGTAAAAGAAGCCATCAACAAAAAATGAAAAAGAATACGATTTTATATATGGCCAACCAATAGTGATGAAATTACAGCTTTCATTACAGAGGGAAAAAACCCACCCGTACAGTTAGGCAAATGGAAAGAAAAATCAATGGCAATAAAGTAATAGCTGAAAAGGTATTTTTTTTTACACAAATATAATTTATTTTCTTTACAAGTATAAACTTTTGAACATTAAATTCTTATATGTCAGATAGAAGGTCAGTTCTAGTTCTGCATAAACTTCAGGAGTTGGTAGAAATGTTAACTGAAACATAATGGCATATTTCCAAGCTTGACAAAATAATTTACTCAGTTTTAACTTTCATGTTGGTAGATGAAAACTAAACAGTTTGCATTTCCTCATGTATTTTTATATGAGATAATTAATCAACATAGAAGTATTCAGAACATTCCTGAGTTGAAGGTATAAAACTTTAAAACTTTTGAATGATTTTCTATTGTTCTCAGGATAAAAACCAAAATCCTTATGGCCCTAGAAAGCCTTGCATTGTTTGACATCAGCCTCTTTCTCTGCACCTCATCTCAAGTCACTCAAACAGTCTGCTCATAACAGTCTGGTCACACTGCTTCAAGGCCATTGTGCATTCTGTACCCAAATTATGATACATTACTGAAATTTTTTCAAATACTACAATAAATATATAAAATGAGAACTGGTAAGTATGCTCACAGGAACTATTTGAAAAATTCTACATTAATTTAGTAAAGTTTGGATTTATCAAAAGCAAATTACTTTTTATGAATCAAATGTCTTGATAAAACTAAATATGCTGGGCAAAACTAAATGTTATTTGCTTAAATCCTATTTCTTTCTTGAAAAATTTTGAGGAGGCTCTAAAGCTAGTTTTAAAGAGTGCCACTGCGACTCTTCTGGTTCTCCTCTGTCTACACATTAAATGCATATACATAATAGAGGGGAAACAGAAGGATATAGAATAAAACAAACAGTCAAATATAACACATAGATCTTATTTGTATGGTGATAAAAGAAAAATAAATGGTTGTAAAATACACCTTGAAGGTAATCAGGAAGAAATTAATGTAGCCTGGGTATTGGATGGTGTTAAGGAATTACTGTTAATTTTGTTAGGTATAATAATTTCATGACAGTAAATATGGAAAAAAATAAGCCCTATAAATTAGATTTGAAGTGGTTAGAGAGGGAAAAGACATGATTCCTGAAGAGAAACCAAGATGGAGGCATAGGGTAGACACCTGAATGCAGCCTATCACAACAAATTTGAATTTAGAACTGGAAAACAAGGGAAACATCATCCTGAAGCACAAGACGGCTGGCTGAGAGGAGGCTCTACCATCTGGTAAGGAGAGAGAAGACACATTGAACCTCAGGAACTGTGAAGGTGCGGAGAACTATGTGCGTGAAAAGGGGGCTGCCAGACTTCGCTGCTGGCTTGCTTGCGGAGTACACAGAGGGCAGGCTGAGTTCGCTACTGGCTTACTACTTGTGCGCGGAGAGGGCAGACAGCTAATGTGGGCTAGCTTTCTTGTTCCGGAGGAAAACAGAATCACCCTATTGCTCTGATAGACGACCCCAGACAGAAAGAGGCCAGACTGTCAGGCAGTGGGCAGAGATCTCTCGGAGGTGTGTGAAGCCAGCAGCCATTACTGCGGGACTCAGAAACCAGACCCTTGTAGGGAGGGGCTGAATAAAGCTTATTTGAACTACCTCGAGACTCCGCCCCATCCAAGCGGAACACAGAAGCCCTTCCAGTGGCTAGTGTTCTCGTTTGCCGCGAATAGGAATCTCCTAGGGAGGGCAGACAGGAATCCAAAGTTTGTTTGTGCCTATACCAAAGAGGTGCTCGCGCCTGCAACCAATCTTCGGGATTCACCAAAGCTTGGCTGTGCCACCCCGAGACTCTACCCCATCCAAGTGGAGCACGGAAGCCCTCCTAGCTGAGACACTTCTGATCGTTATAACCAGTTGGCTTGCAGATCAACACTTCCCAGTGATACCAACAACAAGCAAGGCTTAACAACAAGACTGCAAACACAGCCCACAAAGGGCTACACCAAGACTGTCCACCTCAGGTAACTGGGAGGCTGACCCACTGAACCATATAGGACACCTTAACACACAAAGCCACCCTCCCAACTTAGGGAAGCTGTGAAAATGCTGAGACAAGGAAACAGATCACAAACAAAAGAAATGGAGGAAAAGAAGAGACTGGATATATAGAGTTCAAAACCACGCTTATAAGGTTTTTCAAGAGTTTCCTAGAAAAGGCCGATAAAATAAATAAGACCTATGAGGATATGAAAAGGGATCAACTAGAAATAAAGAATACATTGTTTGAAATAAAAAATATCATACAGAGTCCTAAAAAGAGAATGGAAGATGGCAAGAATCAAGTCAAAGATTTGGAACACTAAGAGTCAGAGGACACTCCTCCACAGAAGCAAGAAGATAAGAGAATCCAGAAAGTTGAAGATAGTGTAAGAAACCTCTGGGACAACTTCAAGTGAACCAACATCAGAATTATGGGGGTCCCAGAAGAAGAGAGAGAGCAAGATACCGAAAACATACTGAAAGAAATAGTGACAGAAAACTTCCCCCAACTGGGGAAAGAAAGACTTACAAGTCCAGAACCCCAAACAAAAGGAATCCAAAGAGGAACACACCAAGACACATCATAATTAAAATTCCAAGAGCAGCCAAAACCGGTTTGGCTCAATGGATAGAGCGTCGGCTTGGGGACTGAAGGGTCCTGGGTTCAATTCTGGTCAAGGGCATGTACCTTGGTTGCGGGCACATCCCCGGTAGGGGGTGTGCAAGAGGCAGCTGATCGATGACTCTCTCTCAACGATGTTTCTAACACTCTATCTCTCTCCCTTTCTCTCTGTACAAAATCAATAAAATATATATTTAAAAAAAAATAAAATTCCAAGAGCAAAAGACAAAGAGAGAATATTAAAAGCAGCAAGAGAAAAGCAGGTAGTTACCTATAAAGGAACACCCATACAATTGTCAGCTGCTTTCTCAACAGAAACCATGCATGCCAGACTGGAATGGCAAGAAATATTCAAGGTGATGAATAGCAAGAACCTACAGCCAAAAATACTCTACCCAGCAAAGCTATCACTCAGAATCGAAGGCCAGATAAAGAGCTTCACAAATAAAAAAAAGCTAAAGGAGTTCATCACTGCCAAACCAGAATTATATGAATTGCTGAAAAGGGTTCTTTAGGAAAAGGAAGAAGATATAGATAAAAATTATGATCAACAAATACATAACTATCAACAAATGAAACTAAAAGCCAAGGGAATTAAAAAAACCTGATGAACAATATTAACTGGTGAATATAATAGAATCATAGGTATGGAAGAGGAGTGAACTGACGTTTCTCGGGGAAAAGGGGAGTGGGGGTGTGGGAAGAGACTGAACATAAACTGTGCACCTATGGATGAGGACAATGGGGGGTGGGGAAAGGGCAGAGGGTTGGGTGGGAATCTGTTGGAGGGGAGAAAAAATGAGGAACATTTGTAATAATATGAACAATAAAGATTTATTAAAAAAAAAAAGACATGATGCCTGAAATTTGCTTTAAAATATGCCAGCAAAAATCAAAGGAAAAAATAGATGCAAAAAAAGGTCATAATGTACATCCAAGTTAAACAAGAGAGTAAACTCCCAATGTTAAGGAAAAAGATAAATTGATAAACAAAAATATTCCCAGAGACAGAGAGACATTGAACAGACCTTTAAACTTCAGAAGGAAAGCAGGAGACTGGGGGGAAGAGATCCACCAAAGGACTTTCATATGTGCCTATAAACATAACCTATGGACACAGATACTAGGGGGGGTGAGGGCATGTGCTGGGGGGTGGGGTGGCTGGGGAAGAATCAATGGGGGGAAAAGGATATATGTAATATTATATGTAATACTTTAGATCATAAATAATTTTTTTTAAAGTATGTTTACAATTGTGAGTACATGAAACAAAGAGATTATTCTTATATTAATAACTAGAGGCTCAGTGCACGGATTATGCGCCAGTGGGGTCCCTCAGCATGGCCTGTGGGGATCAAGCTGCAACCAGCATCTGACATCACCCGAGGGATGTAGAAGTGCACAGGCAGAAAGTGGCTGGAGAGGAGCTGCTCCCACTCATCTTTGACCATGCTCATCCAGGTCAGCTGAGGATCTGTGTGTCCCCCCCCCCCCCATCTTTCACTGCCACCCCTCACATCTCCTGATCTGCCATACCCAGCTATGGAGAAGTGGGCCCCTAGGGCGGAGTTCCCGTATCCTCAGTAGGGGTGCAGATTGAGGCTCAGAGGAGTGGGGTGAGTGCCCGAGGGGTACTCAGGGCAGATTGGGGAGTCATGGTAGCTGCATGGTGAGGCCTCCCACTTCAAGTGCCTTTTTGCAAGTCCTGGGATGGCTGCAGTCTGATAGAAGGAGGCAGGAGCTAGGGATGGATTTCATGATATCTTTTTTCCCTTCTTTCATCCCTCAGTCTGGAGCAGTATTTGGGGAGCAATGAAATTTGGGCCAATGGCCCAGCCTCCCAATGTGAACTGCAGCTTAGCCCTACCTGTTGCGATCTTTCATAGACTCAATTGCCTGTTTCTCTTTTTGACTGTCCAAGTTAAGTGCACGTCATAGTGACTGGTTGACTGGTCATTTGGTTGTTCATTTGCTTAGGCTTTTATATATATATATATATATATATATATATATATATATATATAGACTAGAGGCCTGGTGCATGAAATTTGTGCACAGAGGGGGGCGGATTCCTCAGCCCAGCCTTCACCTTCTCGAAATCTTGGACCCCTACAGGATCAGGCCTAAACCAGCAGTCTGACATCCCTCTTGCAATCTGGTACTTCTGGCTCCTAACCGCTGGCCTGCCTGTCTGCCTGATCTCCCCTAACCACTCTGCCTGCCTGCCTGTACCCTAAATGCTCACCTGCCTGCCTGATCGCCCCTAACCACTTGCCTGCCTGATGCCCTAACTGCTTGCTTGCCTTCCTGATTGCCCCTAACCAATCTGCCTGCCTTCCTGATTGCTCCAACCACTCGTCTGCCTGCCTGATCACCCCTAATTGCTTCTGCCTGCCTGCCTGATAGCCCCTAACTGCCTCTGTCTGCCTGATGTGTTTATCTCACATTGATGTTTCTCTCTGTGTTTCCCTCTCTCTTCCACTAGACTAGAGGCCTGGTGCACAAAATGTGTGCACAGGGAGTGGGGAGGGGGTTCCTTAGCTCAGTCTACACCCTCTCGCAAAAATCAATGGAAAAATATTTTCAGGTGAGAATTAATAAAAACAACAACAAAATAAAAATAAAACAACATAAAAAACAATGGGGATCCTCTCTGTATATACTGATATGGGAAAATCTCTAGGATATATAAATAAATGAAAGAGAGTTAGAAAAAAAAGAATATCTATAGTGTAATACCTTTTGAATAAAGGATGGAAGTGATAATGGCATATATCATCATTTTCTTTATTTACATATAAAAACACTGCAAGTATCCACAAAACTTAATAAAAGCACTAGTTGTTGGATATAGGGAATAGAGGTGCAGAAGGGGAAGGGATATAAATGGAACTTCTGATTATAAACCTTGATTATTGCTTTAATTTTGAATCACTTGAATATATTATGTTATCTGAAACAACAGAAATAAGAAGTATTTTAAAAGAAAAAAGGTAATTGCTCCACAAGTCTTGCACATTTCATACAAGCAGATTTAGTTTCTTTTTCTTTTTCTTTCTTTTTTTTTTTTTTACTGTTTTCCCACACTATTTTAAATGCAGTTTTCTATAATACTCCTTAGTCACTTCCATAATTTTTCTTTCTTGTCAGTCATTCCTACAAATCTATGAACTTCTTAAGTGTACGAGTCTTGTGTTAATGCATTTCTGTCTCTTTCATAATGTGCACCATGCCTCACATTTGCCATTAAATCTTTTCAGGTCCACCTTGTCTTAATTAATATTTTCCTGTAGCATCTTACTTTTGTCCTCTTTGTTGTATTTTGTCACTAGATCACATTAAAATTATTTACTTAGTTTTGTTTGTTTTTATCAGATGGTGAACTCCTAGTGATTTATTAGGTATTCAATTAAAATAATGAACTGAGAGGCCTTAAAAATTTATAAATAATTGCTATATAATTTATAAGTTAAACTATGCAAACACTATCACAATACTTAATAATATGTAAAATGATCACTCTCTACTAAAATAATGGAGTTTCACTAGTGGAAAATAAGAAACAGACCTTTAAGAAATCTTTGTTCATTACACTGATGCACTTATTTATGAAGACCCCACACATAAGGGTATATAAACATCTATTAAGCTGTTTTTAAAATATCCTTTTGGCTTAGGTTGTAATAATTTTAATAATTAATTTTGAAAGTCATTAAATATATTTAGACAGACTGCTATAGACTATGGGGCAGAACAACATTAATAAATGAGACTTGAAGTTCCAAGACTGATGGAAATATTTTCCTAGAGCAGGCAGATTCTTTGAATGTATGAAAGTTCCTAGCCGAAATTTATTTATTTATTTATTTATTTATTTATTTATTTGTTTGTTTGTTTGTTTGTTTGTTTGTTTATTCATTCATTCAGCAAATATTTTTTGAGCAACTGCTATGCTAGGCATTCTGAAGTATTAAGATATGAGTGAAATACGGTCTTTGTCCTCAGGGAGGCAGTATAGCATAGTGGTTAAGAATATAATTAAGTAAACCTACTTTTGAAATACCGCTTCTCTACATGACCATGAGCAAATTAATTAAATACTGTGCCTTAATTTTGTCTTCTGACAAATAGGGCAATGAAAGCCTATTTCACAGGCTTTTTATGAAGATTTAGATGAAATAATGTGCATATAGATTGTACACATGCTTGGCATATAATAACCACTCCAAAAGTATTTATTTGCATTCTTGTCTAAAAATAGAATTGTTATTTTATACAGTCTGCTTTTTTTTTTTTTTTTTATAAGAGTAGCATTCATATGCTTTATTGTAGAAAGTGACATCATTCTAAATATTTACTTGCTACCACACATGGTACTTTTATCCTAATTCTCAGGCTCTATGAGGCATGAGAGAACAACTTCTTAGAGAAGTGAGGATATTATTAAATGAAATTGATAATTATTGGTACTCTTAATAAGAAAAATAAAAGAAAACTGATGATTAGAGAACACATGTTATTTATTTGAATGATAAAGGGAATTCTTTTTTTATTTTTTATTTATTTATTTATTTATTTATTTATTTATTTATTTATTTTATTAAAAAATATATTTTATTGATTTTTGTACAGAGAGGAAGGGAGAGAGATAGAGAGTTAGAAACATCAATGAGAGAGAGTCATCGATCAGCTGCCTCTTGCACACCCCTACTTGGGATATGCCCGCAACCAAGGTACATTCCCTTGACCGGAATCGAACCCGGGGCCCTTCAGTCCCCAAGCCGACGCTCTATCCATTGAGCCAAACCGGTCCCGGCATGAATGATAAAAGGGAATTCTAACGAAGATTCTAAATGTATTTAAAAGTATTTTGAAATGAAAATGGAGACTATTAAATGTCAGTATGGGTTCACTAATAATATACTACGCTAGACCAGTATACTAGTGTTACCTAAACTGGTATCCCTCAGAACAATGAATGCTAATAGGATACTGCTGCCAAAATTATATATATATATATATATATATATTTCTATGACCAAATAAGTCTAAGACACAGGAGATTAAGCAAAGTTAAAAAAATATGTCTTTACATGTATTCACTTAAAGTCACCATAGGACTTTTCAGAGTTTTAATACACTATATTGTGTTACATAATCCAATAAGTAAACATAGTATGTAGTCTCTCCAAATGTCAGCATAACTACAAGGTCAGGCAAAAGTATGTTTACAGTTGTTCATATGGAAAATACAATGATTACTAAATAATAGCACAAGAATAAACTCTGTTTTGCATACTTGAAACTGCAAATGTACTTTTGCTCTACCCTATATTGTGAAGGTTGTGTATATTTGCATGTGTGCCCGTGCATAACTTATCAACAGTACTCCAAACAAACTAATGTTTTATAAAATACTAGAGGCCAGGTGCACAAAATTCATGCACGGGGTGTGTGTCCCTCAGCCCAACCTACACCCTCTCCAATCTGGGACCCCTTGATGTCAGGCTGCCTGTTTAAGCCCGATACCAGGATCAGGCTTAAGTGGGCAGCAGGCCATCCCTCCCACAATTTAGGACTGCTTTCCTGATTTCCCCTAACCACTTCTGCCTGCCAGCTTAATCACCCCCTAACCACTCCCCTGCCAGCCTAATTGATACCTAACTGCTCTCCTGCCAGCCTGATTTCCCCTAACTGTCCTCCCCTATAGGCCTGGTCACCCCTAACTGCCCTTCCCTGCAGGCCTGGGTCCCCTCCCCCCAATGCCCTTCCCTGCAGGTCTGGTCGCCTCCAAGTTCCCTCTTCTGCTGGCCTGGTCACCCCAACTGTCCTCCCCTACAGGCTTGATTGCCCCCAACTGTCCTTTCTTGCAGGCCTGGTCCCTCCCAACTGCCCTTCCCCGTTGGCCTAATTGCCTACAACTGCCCTCCTCTGCAGGCCTGACCCCTCCCAATTGCTCTCCCCTGCTAGCTATCTTGTGGTGGCCATCTTGTGTCCATATGGGGGCAGCTATCTTTGACCACATGGGGGCAGCCATCTTGTGTGTTGGAGTGACAATTTGCATATTACTCTTTTATTAGATAGGATAGTTTTGAAAATATGGTTCTAGTTTAGTTTTCTTTTTTGTTTTGTTTATTTCAAGGATAATTTTTATTACTTTTATGTACAGAAAAATTCAACAATGTACACTTAGCCCAGTTTGCTGGCCAGTTGTTTAGCCTTTCACTTTTCCAACTTGGCAATGTGAGCCAATGACTTTGGATTCAGGACATTGCCTCTCCAGTGGCAGCTGATCTCATCATATCTGTTGTAATTGGTCCATATAGCTTCTACCAGCTTAGCCAGAGCTCTTTTGTCTTCCAAGTTAGCCTGTGTGAAGGTGACAATGGTGACAGTGGTGCAGATGTGGAGATGTACCAAGCTGGTCTTCCCCTTGACAATGCAATAAGAAACCCCATCTTATAGCACAGGGCAGGCAGGAAGACAGCCATCTCAGTGGAATCCACATCATGTGCAATCATTATCAGATAGACTTTTTTGTTCTCCACCAAGGTGGTTACAATGTTAAACCTTGCTCAAAGGACTGGTGGCCTCTTGTTGGATACATCACTCTTCGTCAGTAGCTTTCTTCTCAGCCCAGGCAAACAATTTCTGCTTCTTTTCTTGCTCTGTCTTTTATCTGTACTTGTGTGACAGTTTAACCAGTTGAGTAGCTGTTTGGTGGGCCAAGGACTGGGTGAACTGGTTAATGGAAGGAGTAACTTGCAGATATTTATATAGAATTGCTGCCAAATGTAGTAGGGTCATTTGACAAAGCAGGTGAGATACTTTTTGGGCTGAACGTCCTGTTCAATGCCAAAATTCTTGGGCCTTTTCTCAAACAAGAGATTTATTACCTTCTTGACTTCCTGCTTCTTTATGACAGCAGGGTACTTTTCCCCCCTAATCTTCCTTCCTTTCAGATATTTGGATGGCAGGAGGAGAGCTACTTTAAGTTTCTTTATAGATTAATAGATTAGTAGAAATGGGAATAAGTAAACATATTGTATTTTAACTAGGATCCCAGCATGCAAAATCGCGTGCCCCTGCCCACACAAGTGCACAATCCCGCCCGCCTGTGCTGGTCTTTGGTTGTTATAGTGTTAGGGCCACTGGGTTTTTATAATATAGATTTTTATGTCATTTAAAACAATTCATTTTATTAATCTAAGGTGGAAAAAATGTTTTCTAGATCAGTCATCTTTAAATATTTTGCTTATATAACATTTAAAAGAATTTTATATACCCTCATACATTTTTAAGTGAACACCAAACATTTTTTTCACTCTGATTTCTAAATTATTTTTTAAAAATTTTGGATCGCAGCAGCACACAATTGGCTTCATCATAAACATTTTCTATGACCTATTTTTTTTCATTGGTCTCATAGATGGACTACTTTGAGCCATTTATTTAGTAAATCATCCTATATAATAAAAGCTTAATATGCTAAGTGTCCAGTAATCTGGTCGGCTGTTCAACCAATCAAAGCATATGTTAATGATGTGTTAAGGTTGCTTAACTGTTCATTATGATGTGCACTGACCACTAGGGAGCAGACACTCTGACCAGTAAACCTACTTGTTGCTTGGGTCTGGCCGACTGGTACTGAGTGAGACAGGTTGGACATGCCCTGGAACCCTCCCATAGTCCCTCCCTGGCAGGCCAACCTCCTGCATCCCTCCCTGGCCCTGATTGTGCAGCAATGGGATCCCTCAGCCTGGCCTGTGCCCTCTTGCAATCTGGGACCCTTTGGGAGATGTTGGAGAGCCAGTTTCAGCCTGGTGGCAAACAACCAGTTGCTATGATGCGCACTGACCAGCACGGGCAGATGCTCGATATAGGAGTTTCTCCCTGGTAGTCAGTGTGCTCCCACAGGGGAAACATAGCTCAGCCAGAAGCTGGGCTCATAGCTGGTGAGTGTAGCAGTGGTGGTGGGAACCTCTCCCACCTCCACAGCAGTGCTAAGGATGTCTGATTGATGGCTTAGGAGGGGGGAGCAGGCCTAAGCCATCAGTCAGACATCCCCCGAGGGCTCCCAGACTGTGAGAGGGCACAGGTCAGGCTGAGGGACATCCCTTGAGTGCATGAATTTCGTGCACTGGGCCTCTAGTTTTATATAATATAATAAGCATGCACAAACCCAACACACAAAAATAAAAGGTAGATCTTAAAATTAACTTGATATTTAACCATATACTTTTCTCCCACCATTCCATTACCCAGATTCTGCTACACTTAATCCTGTGTTCATTGTTTCCTGGATTTCTATTTTATTTAGCTTTATTCAATTTAAATGCATTCATACACATATGAAAAGATGTTTGACACCAATAATCATCAGATAAATGCAAATAAAAACAATTATAAGATGTCACCTCACACATGCCATAATGGTTATCATCAATAAATCCATAAATCATAAGTGTTGGTAAGGATGTGGAGAAAAAGGAACCCTCATGCACTGTTGGTGGGAATGCAGATTGGTGCAGCCACTGTGGAAAGCAGTATGGAGTTAATCTCAAAAAATTAAAAATGGAACTGCCTTATGACCTAACTATTTCATTTCTGGGAATATATCCCAAGAAACCTGAAACTCTATTTTGAAAAATATATGCACCCATATGTTCATTGCAGCATAATTAACTATAGTAAATCATAGATTTAGAAGCAGCCCATTAGTAGATAAGTGGATAAAAAAATGGTGGTACATTTACTAAATGAAATACTACTCAGACAGAAAAAATAAGGAAATATTATCTTTTGCAACAACATGGATGGGCTTGGAAAGAATTATGATAAGTAAAATAATCCAGTTGGAAAAAGACAAATATCATGTGATTTCACTCATTTGGAATTTAATGAACAAAAGAAACTAATAAACAAAATAGAAACAGATCCATAGATAGAGAACAGAGGGAGGAGTTTGGAGGGAAAGGAGAAAGGGGGGAAGGGATTAAGCAAAAAAAAAAAAAGCACAAACAAACAAACAAAAAAACCCCAACAAAACCCACAAAACAAACAAACAAAAACCCTATAGACACAAATAACATTATGGCAATTACCAGAGGGAAAGAAGGTGTTAGGGTCAGCCTGAAAGGTTGAACAGAGCTGAGGTAGGGAGGTGGGAATTGAGAAAAGAAAGAAAGACAGGAAAGCGGGGTTGGGGGGACTACAGGTAGCCATTGACCGACTGTAGCAAGTTTATTAACTGCACAATGCTTTTTATACACAAAACACTGAATAGGACTAGGTGGTCTGTCAAGAGGAATGTATTCTTTGTTCCTCTTAATCTCTAAGGGAGAGACAGAGCAGAAGGACAAATTCTTGGTACAGCATATCTCAGTAAATAGTTATAGAATGAGAGCAAGCCATGAAAGGTTGCTCTCATTCTACTGATAGTAGCCATCCAAACAAGTCTGGGAAAACTGTGTGGGTAGGGGGCCAGCCCTGCTAGCCCCCTCGAATGCAAGGACCTTATCAGCTTACACCCGGTCTCCAACAAGAAGGGTGGGGGAATATGGAAGAGACCAAAAGGGGATAAATGGTGGCATAAAGAGGCTCTACTTTGGGTAGTGCACACACGATGCAGTATGCAGAGGATGTATTATATGGTTGTACACTGGAGACCTGTATGGTTTCATTAACCAATGTCACCCCAATAAAAAAAAAGAATGTATGGATGTACATATTTAAATGGAAAAAGATAGCAGAAACCAATACCCATGCATGTATGATCACTTGATCTTTGACAGTAGTGCGTTATAAAGCAGTGGGAAAAAATTGTGCCCCCCAGCCCCCAGTTTCTAGTACTAGAATACTTGAATGTCTACTTAAAAATTTAAATGTGATACATATCTAAAACCTTACATACAATTAAATTCCTGGTGTATTGTAGCTTTAAAAATAAAAAGCACCACAGAGATTTTCCTAAAATATCTTAAATCTGGCCTCAATGTGCCCCATCTCTCTCTCTAAGTGAATCCAGCCCTGGCACTGACAGCAGCTGGCCTTGGTTCGAAGCTTGGACTCACCTGGGCACTTCCAAGTCCAGCCATATGCAGATGGCTTTCTAGCTCATGCCAGGTGGTCCCAGGCAAAACAGAGGTGGCAGCTGACCATTACCTGCACCTCCTGGAAGACCCCAGAGCCAGTGAACAGCTTAATACCACACTGAAGCATCACCATTCAACCACCTCCACAAGTAACACACTCAAGGGCCAGACTCAGCAGGTACCAGAGACCCTCTGAAATAAGTCATGCTCTATGGGGTGAGTCCCTATTCAGCTGATCCTCCATGGTGGTTGGAGGTTGGTGGTCACAGTCATTCCTTATAGGTAGTCAGCCTGGGGGTAAATCCCTCCATTGATGTGCCAATAGCAATCAAAGTTAAACTTAAAAAGGAAGATATGTAGGGGACACACCTTAAATAATTGGTGAGGTTATACTACTGGGACCTACAGAACACTTACTATAGAAGGCCTCTCTACATAGCAGCTCTACCTAATACATAGAAACAAATAGAGGGAGGGTGCCAAAATGAGGAGACAAAGAAACATGTCACAAATGAAAGAACAGAGCAAAACTTCAGAGAAAGAACTAAACAAAATGGAAACAGCAATCTACTAGATGCAAAGTTCAAAACATTGGTTATAAGAATGCTTAATGAACTTAGTGAGAACTTCATCAGCATAAAAATGAAGGATATACTAACTTAAATGAAGAATAATTTACAGAGAATCAACAGTAGAGTAAATGAAGCTGAGAATCAAATCAATAATTTGGAATATAGGAAGGAAAAAACACCAAATTAGAACAGCAAAGGAAAAATGAGTATAGTGTAAGGAGTCTCTGGAACACCTTTAAGTGTACCAACATTTGCATCATGGGGTTCTGGAAGGAGAAGAGACAGAGAAAAAAAATTAAAAACCAATTTGAAAAATAATTACAGAAAGCTATCCTAACCTGGCAAAAGAATAAATATACAAGTCCAGGAAGTACAGAGACTCCCAAACAAGAAGAACCCAAAGAGACCCATACCAAAACACATCATATTTGAAATACCAAATTTTGAAGACAGAGAATCTTAAAAGCAACAAGAGAAAAGCAGTTACCTACCAGGGAACTCCCATTACACTGTCAGCTGATTTCTCAACAGAAACATTGCAGGGCAGGTTGGATTTCTCAACAGAAACATTGCAGGGCAGGTGGGATTTCTTAACAGAAACATTGCAGGGCAGCTAGAAATAATCAAAGTGATGAAAAGCAAAGATGTACAACTAAGATTACTTTAACCAGTAATTCTATAATTTTGAATCAAAGGACAGATAGATTCCCAGATAAAAAAAAAAAGCTAAAGCATTTCATCATGACCAAAACAGTGTTATATGAAATGTTAAAGGATATTCTTTAAGAAGAAAAATAAAAGGATAAAAATATAAACAATAAAATGGCAACAAATAAGGGCTTAATCTCCAAAATTTACAGTGATCTCATTTCTATTAACAATCCTATATAATAAAAGGCTAATATGTAAATTGTCTCCTCAGGAGTTTGACTGCTCGCTATGACATACCCTGACTACTAGGAGATGGTGCAGAATGAAGGAAGGCCCCAGCCAGCAGCTAGCAGTTGGGGGGAAGGAAGGCCTTAGATAGCAGCCAGCAGCCGGGGGAAGGAAGGTCCCAATTGGCCCTGATTGCTGGCCAGGCCTTGGGACCCTACCTGCGCATGAATTTTGAGCACTGGGCCTCTAGTTGAGTTTGTAAAACAAGATAAACAAACAAGCAGAACAGAAACAGACACATAGACACAGAGAACATTTTGACAGTTGTCAGTTGGGAGAGAGGGGAGTTGGGGTGATGGCTGAAAAAGGTGAAGGTATTAAAAAATACAAATTGGGAGGAGAAACCAAGATGGTGGCATAGGTAAACACCTACATTGCTGCCTCATACAACAATTTCAAAACTACAATTAAAAGACAAAACGGACATCATCCAGAACCACAGGAAGGCTGGCTGAGTGGAAATTCTATACCTAGAAGGAAAGAGAAAAGCACACTGAGACTCAGAGGAGGTGCTGGAGGCAGAGGTACTGAGACATAGGCACAGAGAAGACTGGCAACTGAATGCCTGGCTGGCTTTCTCAACTGGGAGGAAGACAAAAACTCCTGTCTGTGCTGAACTCCAGTTCTGGCGAGACTCTGGGGACCCAGACTCATACGGAGTGAAACTGGACTGTCAGTAAATAGAAAAGCACACTGAGACTCAGAAGAGCTGCAGGAGGCAGAGGTAACGTGGTGCATGCAGAGAGGGCAGGCAACTGAGTATGTGGCTGGCTTTCTCAAGCAGGAGGGAGACAAAAGCTCCTGACTGCACTGAACTCCAGTTCCAGGTGAGACTCTGGAACCCAGACTCATTTGGGGAGAAATTGGACTGTCTGGCAGTGGGTGGAACTTGAGGGTGGCTTTCTGTCAGAGGTGTTTGCAGCCATTACCACAAGACACTGAGACACAGGGGCCTATTAGGGCAGGGATGATGGGAAACCAATGCTGTCTGCTCTGCCCTGAGACTCTGCCCCATCCAAGCTGAGCACAGAGGCTTTTGCAAGCCTTGTCTCAAAGGGTGTCTTCAGCACAAAAGTTCTCCCAGCATAGACACAGCTGATCTTCATAGCCAATTAGCCTGGAGGTCAATTCCTCCCAGTGATACCAACAACAATCAAAACTTAACTACAACAAGGCTGTGCACACAGTCCACAAAGGGGTGCACCAAGAGTATCCACTTCAGGTAACTGGGAGGCTGACCCACTGGGCCTTATAGGTCACCTAGCACACAAAGCCACTCTATCAACTCAGGGAAGCAGCCAAAATGCAGAGACAGAGAAACAAATCACAAATGAAATAAATGGAGGAAAGCAAACGACTGGATATAGAGTTCAAAACCACAGTTATAAGAGTTTTGAAGAATTTTCTAGAAAAGGCCAATAAATTTAGTGAGACCCTTGAGGATATGAAAAAGGACTAACTAGAAATTAAGCATACACTGACTGAAATAAAAAAAAAATATTATACAGAGAACTTACAGTAGACTAGAGGATCTGAATTATAAAGAAGCAAAAAACACTCAACTGGGAAAGCAAAAAGAAAAAAGAATCCAAAAATTTGAAGATAGTGTAAGGAGCTTCTGGGGCAACTTCAAGCATACCAACATCAGAATTATGGGGGTGCCAGAAGAAGAGAGAGAGCAAGATACTGAAAACCTATGTGAAGAAATAATGACCGAAAACTTCCCCAACCTGGTGAAAGAAATAGACTTACAAGTCGAGGAAGCACAGAAAACCCCAAAGGAAAGGAATCTAAAGAGGACCACACCAAGATACATCATAATTAAAATCTCAAGAGTAAAAGACAAGAGAGAATATTAAAAGCAGCAAGAGAAAAACAGTTCCCTACAAGGGAGCGCCCACATGACTGTCAGCTGATTTCTCAACAGAAACTATGCAGGCCAGAAGGGAGTGGCAAGAAATATTCAAAGTGATGAATAGCAAGAACCTATAACCAAGATTACTCTACCCAGCAAAGCTATCATTCAGAATTGAAGGTCAGATAAAGAGCTTCACAGATAGAAAAAGCTAAAGGAGTTCATCACTACCAAACCAGTTTTATATGAAATGCTGAAAGGTATTCTTTAAGAAGAGGATGAAGAAGAAAAAGGTAAAGATAAAAATTATGAACAACAAATACATATATATCAACAAGTGAATCTAAAAACCAAGTGAATAAAAAAATCTGATGAACAGAATAAACTGGTGAATATAATATAATCAGGGGCATAGAAAATTAATGGACTGACAATTCTCGGGAGGGGGGAGGGGTGTGAGGGGTGCGGGAAGAGACTGGACAAAAATTGTACACTTATGGGTGAGGACAGTGGGGGTTGAGGTAAGGGCAGAGGGTGGGGTGGGAACTGGGTGGATGGGAGCTATGGGGAATAAAAGCAGAACAATTGTAATAATCTGAACAATAAAGATTTATTAAACTAAAAAAAAAAAATAAAAAGAATTAGGGGGAAAGAATAATAAAGAGAGCTGGAAGAACTAAAGATAACAGAGATGGAACCAATAAGGAAGGGGTGGGGGAAGGGAATGAAAAGAGGAACTGGGTAGGTTCTGAAGAGAGTTCTAATCAGAAGTCCTTCCCCTAGGACCGGGCTTTTGGGAATTGCTGTGCATTGGGATGTTGATCAGCTGGAGCCACTTGCTGCTCCAGGGTTCCGTTGCTAGATGACACAATTTCAAAGGGTCTCCACTGACGATATTAACCAGATAAGCTCCACTCTCCACTCCCCCTGCCCCCCCCCCCCCCCCCGCCAGGATAGAAATAGAAGGTTTCCTCTAATTGTCCATCTGAAGGGCTGGATGGGTCCTTATGCCAGCTTCACCTCCCATTTCTGAAGATCGCAAATGCTCGAGGACATAGACAGTGTCTCCTAAACTGACTTTAAAAAGCCCAAGTCCTTGAAACAGGGAAGCTAAATAGATATATGTGGTAACTGACACAGTCAAACCCTCATAACCCTGTTCCAACACACACACACACACACACACACACACACACACACACACACACACACATACCCACAGACTCACGCTCCGGTGTCTCTCACTTCTGCAATGCGCTCTCTCCACCCTCAATCTCAATTTGGTTTTATAATATGCATTGTTGCTCAAAAAATATAGTAACTCCTAATTTTATGTAAGAAAAAGAAATGCACTTCTTTCTTTTTAAATTGAATTTATGGGTGTGATACTGGTAAATAAAATTATACAGGTTTCATGTGTACAATTCTATTTACATCATCAGTATATTGTATTGTGTGTTCACCACCCTAAGTCAAATCTTCCATCACCATTTACTCCCCTTTTACCCTCTCCTATCTCTCCCACCCCCTTTTTCTCTGGTAATCACTATACTGTTGACTGTGAGGTTTTGGGATTTTTGTTTGTTTTTCTTTGCTTAATCCCTTCACCTTTTTCACGCAGCCCCCTTTCCCCTTCCCCTTTAACAGCTGTCAGTCTGCTTTCTGTATATATGAGTTTGTTTTTATTTTGTTAGTTAGTTTATTTGGTTCATTAGATTCCATGTATAATTGAAATTATATGATACTTGTCTTTCTTTGACTTGCTTATTTCATTAAGCATAATACCCTCTAGGTCCATTCATGCTGTTGTAAAGGGTAAGAAGAAATACACTTCCTCCAATTACTGTATTCTGTAGTAAGTGTTAAGTAAAATGAAACAAGTTCCTAACACGTTTTTACTAGGCCTACCTGATGTGACAGGTGCAAATAATCTTTTCATCCATGTTGTCAGATTCATGACACCTGCAAAATAATGAGGCCAAATAGTTTTTTAAATGTAACAATATCAAAGTTGTTAACCTCATAACTGTTATTAGCTATTTATCTGCAGGTATGTCTGAAAATCAATGAAAACTCAGTTCTACCTCCAGCTAACCTGAAAAAATGCCACCTCCTCCAGAAAGTCATCTGGGATCACGAAAAACTGCCGACACCACCAGAGTCCACCTGTCCGTGTCCTATCACTGTGCTCACCCTATGCCATCCGTCATTATGTACTTGATTTGTACAAGGCCCAAGCAGCTCTGTCTTTGTTTCCTATCAAAATATAAGCTCCTAGCCGAAACTGGTTTGGCTCAGTGGTAGAGCGTCGGTCTGCGGACTGAAAGGTCCCAGGTTCGATTCCGGTCAAGGGCATGTACATTGGTTGTGGGCACATTCCTGGTAGGGGGTGTGCAAGAGGCAGCTGGTCGATGTTTCTCTCTCATTGACGTTTCTAGCTCTCTATCTCTCTCCCTTCCTCTCTGTAAAAAAATCAATAAGATATATTTAAAAAATATATATAAGCTCCAAGGAAGCAAGGATTTTTGCCAATAATAATAATAAAAAAAACACACCAAAACTTGCTGTTTCACTTAGAAGCCATGCCTGACAACAGTGCAGAGGATCACCACAGTACCCTGGACATGGGAGCATCACTCTTCACTTCCAGGCTTTGGTTTCTGAATCTTCTACCACTTACTGAGGACATGAACTTGAATTTGGCACCTTGATCTCAATACAGTTTTATACTCAATGCAGTGCTTAGCACAAAGCATAGAGCCTTGCTTGGCAAGCATTATTGAATAACCACATGAGTAAATGAATAATAAATTGTTGACGATCGATATATGTTTGTAGAGCTATTACAGAGGTTGTTTTCCTGTGTGGGTGGGTGTGTTTCTTGGTTATTTTCATACACTGACCCACAGAGTGTGACATTATTTCCCCAGGTTACAGATGAAGAAATAGGATGAGAAACTGGACTCACCCAAGTGGAAAGCCCTCGGTGTCTGACGCACAGCTGGGTGGGGTGGTGAGTGGGGGGGCTGTAGACGGGGTGGTGGGAGAAGGAGGAGGAGGCGGTGGAAGCGGTGAATCCCTGTAAATGGTGCCAAAGCAAGACCCGAAGCCTAAATTCCAGGAGGGTGAGCGAGTGCTGTGCTTTCACAGGACTCTATGAAGCAAAGTGTGTAAAGGTTGCCATAAAGGACAAGCAAGTGAAATAACTTTATACATTACAGCGGTAGGAATAAAAATTGGGATGAGTGGGTCTCAGAGAGCAGAGTGCTCAAATACATGGACACCGATCTGCAGAAACAACGCAAACTTCAAAAAGCCAATCGGGAGCAGTATGCAGAGGGAGAGATGAGAGGGGCAGCTCCAGGGAAGAAGACGTGGGGCCTGCAGCAGAAGAGTGTGGAAGTGAAAACAAAAAAGAACAAACAGAAAACACTTGGGAATGAAGATGATGGCAGCACCAGCTAGACCCCTCAGCTTTCTCGCAAGAAGAGAGAGCCAGTGGATCTGACTGGAAAATGAGGAAACATTCATGAACAGAGTTGAAGTCAAAGTAAAGATTCCTGAAAAGCTAAAACCATGACTTGTTATGACTGGGACTTAATTACCTGCCCCCCCCCCCCAAAAAAAAAAAAAAAAAAACCCAACCAAAACAAAACAAAACAAAACAAACAAACAAAAAAAACAGCTCTTTTATCTTCCTGCCAAGAAGAATGTGGATTCCATCCTGGTCTGGAGGATTATGCAAATTACAAGAAATCTCCTGAGAACATGGATAATAAAGAGTTATGCTGTGCATGAAGTGGTGGCCAGGATCAAGGAGTACGTCAAGTTCATGTTGGGCATTCAGCTGCTCTACAAGTTTGAGAGGCCTCAGTACCCTGAAATCTTTGCAGACCACCCTGACAATGCTCGTGTCCCAAGTGAATGGAGCACCACATCTACTGAGACTATTTGCATGCATCTGCGCCATGCTGGCATATATGCCTCTGGACTAGAAGAGCCTGGCCTTGTTACTGAATTATCTGCATGATTTCCTCAAGTACCTGGCAAAGAACTCTGTGACTTTGTTCAGCGCCAGCTACTACGGAGCGGCCCCTCCCAAGTAGCACCAGAAAGCCCTGTGAGGCTTGTGCTTCCCTCGCGTTGGGATCTCGGCAACGCTTTCTGTTCTTAGTTCTCTTGTACAAATGCTATACTTTGGAAATGCTAGTGTATAACAGAATCGATGTTTGTTTTCTGTTGGATTTTAAACAGAGAAAATAAAAGGGGTTCCAGTTCCTTTTTTTCTTTTTCTTTTCTCTTTTTCATTTTGAAGTTGCTACCAGTGTATCGATGGACAACAGAGAGACATACTCTAGAGCACATGTGTCAAACACAAGGCCCGCGGGCCAAATCCAGCCCGCCAGGCCTTGCAATGTGGCCCGCACCGCGCTGTCATCACTGCACTCCGCTGTCAGTTTATGACATTGTCAGTTTATGACTGTTCAGTAAACCATTCGGCCCGCGATTTAGGCTGGATTTTAGATTTTGGCCCCTTCTCTGATTGAGTTCGACACCCCTACTCTAGAGTCTTCTATGCCTAGTTGACAAAGCTGCTTTTAATGCTGGTGGTTCTCCTTCTTTGACACTAAGCACTTTTATAATATGTGTTGATGCTCTATGACAAAATGCTGACTCCTAGTGCCAAAGGTTCACTCCGTGTATATAACTGACCCCATCCATTCGTTTGTACTCTTTTTTTTTCTTAACTGGTGCTGACAGTAAAGAGCTTCTTTGCAAGTCCACATGGTTCCTTGGGCCTGTATCTTTGCTCAGATTGCTGAGGATAGTGGCTTGTTTATGGCTTTTGTATTTGTGCCTCATGCATGTTTTCACACAATAAACACAATGCATTGTGTAGCTGTGGTTTTCTGGAAAAGCCAATCTTTTAGAAATTGTTTTTCAGATCTTCAATAAATTTTTTCTTTAAATCTGAAAAAAAAATAAAGTACAGCATTAGGAATACAGTCAATAATTATATATATATATATATATATATATATATATATATATATATATATATATATATATATATTAGAGGCCTGATGCACAAAATTCGTGCACGGGGCAGGGGGGGGATGTCCCTCAGCCTAGCCTGTACCCTCTCCAATCTGGGACCCCTTGAGGGATGTCTGACTGCCCCCACCGGGATTAGGCTTAAACAGGCAGTCAGACATCCCTCTCACAATCCAGGACTGCTGGCTCCCAACTGCTTGCCTGCCTGCTTTCCTGATTGCCCCTAACAGCTTCTGCTTGCCAGCCTGATCACCCCATAACCACTTCCCTGCCAACCTGATCAATGCCTAACTGCTCCCCTGCCAGCCTGTTTGCCCCCAACGTTCCTCCTTTGCCAGCCTGGTCACCCCTAACTGTCCTCCCCTGCAAGCCTGGTCACCCCTACCTGCCCTCCCCTTTAGGCTTGATCACCCCCAACTGCCCTCCCTTGCAGGCCTGGTCCCTCCCAACTGCCCTCCCCTGCTGGCCATCTTGTAGTGGCCATCTTGTGTCCACATGGGGGCAGCCATCTTGTGTGTTGGAGTGATGGTCAATCTGCATATTACTCTTTTATTAGATAGGATGAGTTTCATCATAGTGGTTAGACAATTATATACTTTACAAAGTGTTCCCCCCCAATATTTTCAGTATGCACTAGGCACCATATATTTATTACAATATTATTGACTATTTTCCCTCTACTCTACTTTACATCCCCATGATTATTTTGCAAGTGCCAATTAGTATTTTTTAATCCATTCACCTTTTTCATCCAGTCCCCCCAACACCACTCTGTTCTGGCAACCACCGGTCTGTTTTCTATATCATTCTTCTTATTATTATTTGCCCTTTACAATTTTCACCTTTGTATTGAATTGATTGGAATGATACTGGTTACTTAAATTATACAGGTTTCAAGTGCAAAATCCCACAACACATCATCTATACACTGCATTGTGTGTTTTCCAGCTCAAATCAAGTCTCCTTCCATCAGCATTTGTCCCCCTATACCCTCTTTTACCTCCCCCATCACCCTTCCCACATCAATCACCACAATGTTGTACATGTTCATTAGTATTTTTTTCCTTATTTTTTTCTTTTTTGCTCAATATCTCTACCCCTTAGGTCCCCAAACTCGCCCCACAGCTGTCAGCCTGCTCTCCATCAATAAGTCTGTCTCTGCTCATTTATTGTATTATACATATGAGATCATATGGTATTTATCTTTCTCTGACTGAATATTTCTTTTAGAATAATGCTCTCCAGATCCATTTATACCATCACAAAGGGTGATATTTCCTACCTTTTTTATGGCTGAGTAGTATTCCATTTGTAAATGTACCTCAGATTTTTATCCACTCAATTACTGAAGGAGGCTTGGGCTGCTTCCAAATCTGGTCTGAGGTAGATAAAGCTGTAATGAACATAGGAGTGCATATATTTGTTCAAATTAGGGTTTCTTTGGATAAAGTACCAGAAATGGAATTATTGGGTCATAAGGTGATTATATATATATATATATATATATATATATATATATATATATATATATATATATTATTGATTTCAAAGAGGAAGAGATAAGGTGAGAAAGATAGAAACATCAATGATGAGAGAATCATTGACTGGCTGCCTCCTGCACACCCCCTACTGGGGGTCGAGCCTGCAACTGGGCATGTGCTCTTGACTGGAATTGAACCCAGGACTCTTCAGTCAGTCCACAGGCTAATACTCTATCCACTGAGCCAAACCTGCTAGGGCGGCAATTCCATTTTTAATTTTTGAGGTAACTCCATACAACTTTCCACTCTGTATAATTTTTAAATATATATATGTTTTTATTGATTTCAGAGTAAAAGAGAGTGGAAGAGAAAAATAGACAAATAAATTAAGAGAGAAAATCATTGATCAGCTGACTCTTGCATGCCCCACACTGGGTATCAAGCCTAAAACCTGGGCATATACCATGACCAGGAATTAAATCATGACCACCTGGTTCACCATTGAGCCACAGTGGTTGGGCTCTCTGTATAATTTTTAAAAAATATTTTTAAATGAAAAAGAGCCATTTACATAATAGTATGTATTGCATTATAAATACATTTTACAAATATATTTACTCTCTCTCTTCCTTTCCTGCCACTTCCCTCACAGCCACCCTCATTTATTTATCTCTGACTAGGCCTGAAAAGACTTATAACAACACATTAAAAAGTGCTGGTAGGGGTGATTTTTTTTTCAGTGTTTGCCAAGTTTCCTGTACAGAACATGCATTTTTAAAATAATATTTGAAAAATTTTAACATTTGGTTAATAAATAGATTTCTTGTGTCAATAGGTCACAAATTCCATTTGAAAACTTTTTGGTCCATCTTACTTAATTAAGCTTTAACCTTTTCAAATTATATGAACAAATGGTTTTGGGGACAGTAATATAAAGGAATAAAATGAAGCAAAAATGGCCATTCTAGAATATACATTCCAGGCATGGTTGAATATAAGGAGCAAGTCTAATATAACATATGATGTCCATTTCTAGGGCAAAAATACTGATAAAGTCCCCCTGCTACTACCAATACATCCTAAGATTTTGTTTATATATTCATTTATTGGGGAAGTTTTCACTTAGATTAACACATTCTGCATTTAAAACTAATGAAGTATCAGGAGTCATCTTCCCATTCCTCAAAGTTCCAGATAAAGCCCACTGGACTTGTTGCTAATCGTAGCATTCAGTTCTCTGGAGATACTCATTTTGCCTTATGGATATGTAGAACAAATAAAAAGTTTTTCCTTTTATCTCTTTATTTTTTTCCGTCAATTCAAAAGAGACTACAGGTCCAAATAAAATACATGTTGTCCACTAAGGGTTGGAGGTTGGGCTATGCTAGTATATGACAAATTATGTATATTTTGATGAATCAAAATCTGATGGCAGATTTTCCTGTCCTGTGGCCTGGGAGGCACAATAGCATTCAGCTCGATGTTGACAATGATGAGGATGGCTGGATTACCTTGCCAGGCAATTTGTATAATAATTTTAAATTGGGTGTAAAAAGGGCAAGAGTTGGACAGATAGGGAGGGCAAAAAAAGAGTATGAGGATGTGGGAAAGATGAATAAAGGGATAGGAAGAGGAAAGGCATGAAAATGAATAAGTACTATGATTGCAGTGGGGAGTCAACAACGATTATACAGGGAAGTTAATTTATGGAAGCAATGAAGAGTGTATGAATAGTGTAGGGCCAGATTATGGTGGGAGCTCCTTAGTAGGCTTAGATTGATAGTCAATGGAGAACTGTTAAGTATTTCTGATTACATTGTCTTTAGTGCCATATAAAAGTGATATTTTAGGGGTAAAAAGTTAACAATTATTGAGTACTTTCCCTGTTCCAGGATGTATATTGCAATTATAGTTAAGAGGGTGGCCTTTGGAGTTGGTTAGACTTTGAGTTCTAGTCCTGACTTTGGAATTTACCAGCTATATGACTTTGGGGAAATTACTTATTTTATTGAGTCTCAGTTTCTTCAGTAAAACTGATGTAATAATATTCACCTCTCAGGGTTGTTCTATGTATCACATAAATTGGAGAAGGGAAAACCTGTGAACAGGGAAAAGTTAGGAAGCTACTACAATTATTGAACGGTGATAAAACCACTTGAATATAGAGGGAAACAAACTGAAAAGGAAGAGTAAAGAAGTAGGACACAGGTGACTGACTCCCTCTATCCATTCAATTTGCAAGTTCTTTAATTCTGTTCATTTGACATAATTTGGAAATCGAAATTACAGTCTGAGGTATATTGTCCCTCTCTAAACATTTTTGTTAGCTCATTTCCCTAGAGCTATAAATAGCTTTTTGCTCTCTCTTTCTGCTTACCAATTCAACATCTCCTACAACATAGGATCCAAACACCCTTTCCTCAGTCAGTTATGAAGCAAGCAATACAAAACAAAGCAAGAATTCATTTACTTTCTAACACCATACTTTCATTTTTTTTTCAGTTTCTTCCTCCATCCTTGAGCTTGCCACTCAATCAATCTTGCTGAGTATTCTCACAGAAGCAGGATCTCCTATCTTAACAAAAAGCAAAGCTTACAAAGAAACCCAATCCTGCCTTTTCTGGGCTTAGGGAAACCTGAAACTTTTTAAAACCTTATGTGGCATCGCTCACTCCAATGCCCAAATTCCTGCTGCCGTCCAGCATTAGAACAATCAGTACATAATTAATAGGAGTCTTAAAATGTACAAGGTCTGAGAGCATGGGCTTACTTACTAGTGTCTGGATTCAACATACAGCTTCCTCTTTCAAGGAATATCTGTATTATTTGCATACATTTATGAGCAGAAAGTTATATGCAGAACTTTCAGTCTTCACGGGAAAAGGTTCTTCATTCTAGTCTAATTTAATTAAAAGCTCTCTCTCTCTCTCTCTCTCTCTCTCTCTCTCTCTCTCTCTCTCTCTCTCTCTCTCTCTCTCTCTCTCTCTCTCTCTCTCTCTCTCTCTCTCCTTTTTTCTTTCTTTTTTCTTTTTCTTTTCTTCTATTCCTTTTCCCGGGGAGACAATCGTCAATCGTCAAAAAGTAATGTTTCAACAGATCTCGCGGTGCTATTCGAGATTCCCTATTTAAAAAAAAAAAAGAAATGATGCAAACAAGCCTGTGCCTTCCGGGTTTTGGGGCCGGGACTGCAGAGCTCCCAGTGAAAGCAGCCAGGGGAGGAGGCGGGGTTCGGGAGAGACCAACCTTCCTCATTCCCCCTTTTCTTCCAACCTCTGCTGGGCCACTAGCTCAACTCCAGTCTTTGCTGCAGCTGCTCTCCAGCCATTTGCAGGACCCAAACAACCTCAACCACTGTTCCCAGGATGGTGATCCGCGTGTATATTGCATCTTCCTCAGGCTCAACGGCGGTAAGAAGGGTGGGGAGCCCACCTTTTTTGTTTTTCTTCACACTGGTCTTCTGCTGTGGAGAATCATTAAATTGCAGAAATTCTGGCAGCTTCTCTTTTGAAAGACATCCCACCCCCCTTCTTTCCTTTCTTCCCTTTGTTGCATGGATTTCATTTTTCGTGGAATTTAGCTTTGTTTGCCTTGTGACACGACGTTAGGGCCACATTTCTTCTTTGAAGGAAAAAGAAAGCTACCGAGTTTTAGTAGATGAGAGTTGATGCTAGAGTCTTTAAGGTTAGGTGAAGAAATCAGGTAAAAATCATATACTGGTGAGTTTCAAAAGTGGGACATTTGACATACATTCTCTAGTTACTGAGGTACAGGGCAGAAGTGCACATCTGTAAGGGATGTAAAACATGCTCTAACTGATAATGACTGAGTGGAGGCTCACTGAGGTATTGTGTGTATGTTCAGAGAGTAAAAAGAGTTATTTTGCTAGTATATAGGAGAGGGTGCTTAACTTAAGTCTAAAGAGTGTTAGAACTAGGCAGAGTGAGAAGGGAAGCTGGGAACAAGGAAACAAAGTTGTGGGTTTAAAAAAATTAAAGATGAGGGATCTGTTTTTCTCCCTCCCATATGGTCCCTTATTTTGACTTCTGTTTTCTTTCAAAAGATTTTACTTCTAATGGTTCCTAACTACTTCAAATGCATTGAGAAATGGAAAGGGAACTAAGGAATAGCTTCTTAGGCAGTGGAAGATTAAAGTTGCTGCTTCTTCAAATGATAGAACACCCCCCCCCCCCCAATTCACATGCTCTTAATTTTTAATAATTTTCAGCAGCTGTGGGTAGCAGAAGGATAAACGATTTTCACTAGCAATGCGTAGTAAAAAGGTGAAAGCTTAGTGTATATCTGTGATACGTGAAAGTGTCTCTGTTTACAACTCAAGAGAAAAGCCAACAGAGCAGATGTGTTAGTTCAAATGCAGGATCTAAGAACTCCCTCCCTCCCTCTTCTGAGCTTCAGAGCAGCAGCTTTTCCATGTTTTAGTTTTTGTTTTGTTTATTTACCCCCTAAGAGATTTTGGAATAGAACTGAAGGTTGTGTGAACAAGAACCTTGATTGAACCTTTAACTTTGTCTTTTTGGCCACCATTTGTGGGTTGCTTAGACAGTTTTGAAATAGAATACTTAACCTTATATATTTTCAGCAAAGTTAGGGAGAACAAAAGAAAATGTTTTATATTGTCTTTGAACCTTATGAGCTTCTTGCCTTATTATTTTCCATGTATAGTAATTTTTATATTTCAAAGTAATATTTGAGTTGTTCAGAGTCTCAAGTACAGTACAATGATTGTAAAATTTTAAAGATCAGCTTAATACCTTTAGTTAAACCTTTACTTAGATTGAACAGATCAAGAAATTAGTTTCACTTTGGGTGATAGGCAGTTTAAATATTGCTATTTATTCTTTCCTGGAAGCAGAGTTAAGAAGAAACTCCTTTCAGAATTTTTGTTCATGTAAGAGCAATTGTTCTTCTCTCTTTGTTTAGATAAGTTTCTAAGAGCCTGAGCAATGACTGCTCTCTCCTCTTATGTCCATTTTTAGCCTCCATTGTTGAAGTCTATGCAAGTAAATATTTATGCTACTTGTATTTTATTTTCTATGGGTAATTAGAGATTTGTCTGTTGTTGCAGCAATACTTCTGATGCATCTGTTATCAACGTTCTACTGCATATTGCCAAAATAAATCCTTGTTTTATTATAATCTTATAGTACTTTCAAATAATACTAAAAATTGAGTGTACTTCAGGAAGAAATCCTTTATACAATAAATGGGGATGCTTCAGTTAAAATACTAAGGGTTTTCCTTAAAGACTGATGCAATGTTGTGTTAAGATACAATTTAGAAATTTTGCAGCAAACATCATAATGGGGACACAAGAATTGCACAAAATTATTTCTTTTTGTAAAATATATTTTATTGATTTTTTTACAGAGAGGAAGAGAGAGGGATAGAGAGTTAGAAACATCGATGAGAGAGAATCATCCATCAGCTGCCTCTTGCACACCCCCTACTGGGGATGTGCCCGCAACCAAGGTACATGCCCTTGACTGGAATCGAACCTGGGACCTTTCAGTCCTCAGGCAGATACTCTATCCACTGAGCCAAACCGGTTTTGGCAAAAATTATTTCTATTAAGTGACTAAGTATAGTTCGCTGAAGAACATTTAAAATATAGCTATTGGTTTTGTATTGGTAATCTCTGATGGTTTCCTGACTCCTAATTGTTGTCATAAAAATAACCAATATTAGATTTTTTTCATTTTTTATTAAGGTATTATATATATGTACATATCTTACCATTGCCCAGCGTTGGATTTATTAAAATTGCATGACATATTAACCTTCTTTTTCTCAAGTTGCCCTTTACCTCAAAGCCTACCTCATAGACTGATTTTTAAAAAAAGTTTTCAAACTAGTACTCAATTCTGTCCCAATATGGAAGAGTAAGACTTGCTTTACAAGAGTTTAGAAATGAAAGCAAATATGTTGGTTCTTGCAATGGATTTCTTAATGGTAACTATAATAATGATAGCAGAAACACTTAAGTGTGTCAGATACCATCTAATTTTTTTCTTGACAACTGTAGTCCTATGAATTAGATACTATGATTATCATATTTCTAAGATAAGGAAATACAGGTTCAGAGAGGTTAAACAGCTTTCCCAAGGTCACACACTAGTAAGTCACAGAGCTTGAATCACATACAAGTTATTTGAATCCAATATTGTGTTTAAACAATAAGATATATACCTTCCAAGTGATGCTTGACAGCTAGGAGGAATGAGGAGATAAATGTCAACATGAGGTGAGAGGTATAGAAAGCAGTAAGTCTTGTAAGTATAACAATTGCCTGGGCATATACATATAGGGGAATAGGGGGAAAAAAGGGGACTAGTGTGAAGGAGGGGTAGTATATCTGTAGGTGAATGGCAGTAAGTGGAATAAATGACGATTCATTCAAGATCAGGGAGATTGTGAAGACATGCACATTTGGAACTGATTTTTTATGGGTCAAGGTATGAAATTCAGGTCTTAATACTATCCCATTTTATGGAAACCACTTAGAAGGAATGTAGCTCTCAAACTGTCAGTCTATAGGAAGTGATTTCTGCATGTTCAGAACTATTCATGCATCTCTTGATCCACTCTAACAGTGATATATAGTATGATTTTCTTGAGATTATAATACCCTATAAATTTACTTTTAATGGAAAAGGAATAGTAAGCACAGAGTTTATATAGCTTACTAAATTTCAATGGATTTGAACAAAAATCAACATTGGCCTATGGTCAGAATTACTAGGGTGATAATAGGTTTACTAGGGTGATAATAGGTTGGTTTAAACTGGTTTAGAAATTTTCTTTTTTCTTTTTTATACCACATACAGCTTTATTGAGGTATAAAACTAATATGCAGAGAACTGCAAATATTTTTTTCTCATTTTTTTATTAAGGTATTATATGTGTACATACCTTACCAATCCCCACCGAAATTTTCTTTCTATACCTCTTTCCCTTAAATCTATAATGTAGAAATTTTAAAGTTGTGGTAGATAGATGATTTCTGTGAGTTTTATTTATGGAATAACTTTTGTAAAATGATCCCTTTTATGAGTGCTAAAGCATAAACTACTTGGTTGTCCATATAGCAAATGAAATACGCATACATTTTCTCTATGGCAGTATTCAGTGTACATGTTATAAAAACAAGTCAGTAAAATGAACACTCAGGATAACCAGTGCATGAGTCACTAATCACAGTATTTTCTTCATTCAGATAATAAGGATATAGAACAACAAGCCAGTTCTTCATCTATATAATTCTCAATTAATTGCATCTTAGGTGACAACTTTGTTGCCTCTCTGTCTCTGTATTTATAAATCAAACATTGATTTGATGTATGTAGTGGTCTTTGTATAGCTTCCAAGGTTTGATTGAATTCTCTTTAAAAGCTATTTGTAAACTACTTAAAGGAGCAAAATCAGAAACTGTTCATCAAATGACTGGACATGGATTTTGGATGTCTTTAACAGTGGAAACTGGGCAGTTTTTACATGACAAATGTAGGAACTCAAGATCAGTGCCTTCAGCTGGGTGCCCTCTATTTGATGACTGACTTCCTAAATTTCACAGCAGTGATGGAATATTTGGAATAATTTGATTCAACTTAAAACGGCTTAGAAAGCACAGTTATCAATGATGATGATTCATGAGTATTTAAAAAGGTACTTAAGCCCAGCCAGTGTTGCACAGTGGTTGAGCATCAACCCATGAACCAAGAGGTTTCTGGTTCAGTTCCTGGTCAGGGCACATAGCCTGGTTGCAGTCTCCATCTCCAGTAGGGGGCATGTAGGAGGCAGCACATTCTCTCTCATCATTGATGTTTCTATCTGTCTCTCCTTCTCACTTTCTCTCTTTCTAGAATCAATTAAAAACATATATATATATATATATATATATATATATATATATATATATATATTTAAAATATACTTAAAAGTCAAATAGTTATAGGGAAGAATACATTATAGAATTTAGTAAAAGATTCATAATCTGGCAGGAGAGGAGAAGAATAAGAAGAATAAAATGCATTTATCTCTAGCTCAAAGGCTAGTTATACTATTGAGGAAGTATTTTGATCAATAAACCTTAAAGCCAGTCCTTCCCCTGGGTTAGTTTCAAAAACATAATAAAATAAATTGAAGCCCCACACACAATCAGGTCGAATGTTTAAATTCTCTGCAGTTAATTTTCAAATTATTTTCTAAAATATATTCTGTGCAATTAAACATATATCTTTTACAGGAATATTTTCTGACTTAAGTGAATTGTAAGTGGTGAATGTTATATTTCATTACTTCCTGATAAACAGATTGAGAATCTGTTGGTGACTATCTGACCATCTGTTTTCTTTCAAATCTATTTTGCAGTCCACCAGGAGGCCTTTTAAACATGATACTTAATTACTTCTCAATCCAGAACAAGATTAAACAACTGTACATGAAGAGAGAAGGGAAAACTCGTTTATGCTGATGGTTTTTAGTAATATGAGAGACAAAGTTAACTTTTTACATTTGTCCAGTAGTTAAGAATTCCAAGCAAAGGAATTATTTTCTAGCCCAGTCTCTCACATTTAGGTTTTATTAGTTGGTTCAAAGTGCTGTAGATTGCCAGAATTGAGGCAAAACTTAAAAATAGTTTTAAAATATAATGACAATTTTAAAGGTTGTATATTTAAAACTAGTGTCAGTGTCGCTAGATTTTTAATGTTTCATTACCCTTTCATTAACATGATTAATCAATATTTGACTCTGGTGATAGTAAAGACTGATATTTATTTATGCATCATATGTGTCAGACATTGTGCCTTATGCTTTACATAATTATCTCAATTAATTTTATCCTTGAAATAACATTGTGAGTTAAGTGCTGTTATTAGATCTATGTCCTGTGATCAGAGGGAGTATCTCTAAGACCAAGAAACATAAGGTAAATTGCTTAAGATCAAAGAGCTGCAAATGGCAGAACTGGCATAAGAACCCACTCCTAAATACTGTGTTGTTTACACATCCACTTAGTATATAGGTATTGAACAGAGATATATCAATAGTACATTAAAATCTTGCAATATGAGTAGGAATCTGTAATTGCCATTTAAGATGGGATGATTTCTGAAAAGAAAGAAAAAGCTGGAGGATGCCTACCTAACAACCAAACAAATGTATCTGTATCCATAATTTGCATGAGTGTTAGGTGGGAGTGGGGGAGGTAGGGAGGTTGGTAATGCCATTCTCATGTACAGTTTGTTTGTTATTTTCCTCACGGGAGGATATGTTTTTATTGATTTTAGGGAGAGAAGAAGGGGGGGGGGAAGAGAGAGAGAAAAAAACATGCATGTGAGAGGGAAACATTGATCAGTTGCCTTTTGTACGAACCCTGAAGGGATCAAACCTGCAACCTAGGTATGTGCCCTGACTGGGAATTGAACCTTTTGGTGTATGGGACAATGCTCCAAGCAACTGATTCACCTAACCAAAGGCACATTTTAAAGTAACATTTGTGATACATAGTGAACTTAATATTAATACATCTGCTCATTGTATTGTGTGTCCAACACCCCAAGTCAAGTCTCTGTCCATCTACATTTATCCCCCTCTACTCTCTTCCTCCTCCCTTGCACCCCTATCCCAGCAATCACCACACTGTTGTCTTCCACCATTACTTTTCTTTTTCTTCTTTTTTTTGCTCAATCCCTCCACCCCTCCAGCCCCAGCTCCACACCAGCTGTCAGCCTGCTCTCTGTCTGAGTCTGTCTTCTACTTTACTTGTCAGTTCATTTTGTTTAGTAGATTCCACATGAGTGAAATCATATGGTACTTGTCTTTCTCTGGCTGGCTTATTTCACTTAGCAAAATGATCTCCAGGTTCATCCCTGCTATTGCAAAGGGTAAGATTTCCTTCTTTTTACAGCCAAGTAGTATCCCACTGTGTAAATGTACCTCCACTTTTTTATCCACTCACCAATTGATAGATACTGGGCCTGCTTCTAAATCTTGGTTATTCTACCTAATAAAAGAGAAACATGCAAATTGGCCACACCTTCACTTTGCCCACAAGCCCCACCCACCAGCCAATGAGGACAATTATGCAAATTAACCCAACCAAGATGGTGCTTAATTTGCATACCTAGGCCAGAGTGAAGACTGAAGACCATAGAAAGAAGCCAAGTGCTACAGAGAAGCAAGCAAGCTGGGTGGGGGAGAAGGGAGGAAAGCAGGGGAGGGAGTAGCAGGCAAGGGAGGAAAGCAGGCAGGGCAGTGAACGCAGCAGGAAGCCCTATTGAAGGAATCTTCCTGTAAGGGGCATCTAGTTTTAAATAATGCTGCAATAAACATAGGGGCTATATGTTTTTTCAAATTAATGTTTCAGGTTTCTTTTGATAAATTATAAGAAGTGGGATTGCAGGTTCACATACTGAACTTTTTTTGATAATCCTCACCAGAGGATATTTTTCCTGTTGATTTTGAGAGAATGAAAGAGAAGGAGAGAGAGGGGGAGAGAGAGAGAGAAACATCGATGTGAGAGAGACATATGAATTGGTTGCTTCTGCATGCTCCCTGACTGGGGATAGGGATCAAACTTGCAACCCAGGTACATGTCCTTGAGCAGCAATTGAACCTGAAGTCCTTTGATTCATGGACTGACACTCTAACCACTGAATGACACTGGCCAGGGCAAGGCAGTTCTATTTAAAATTTTAAAAAATTTATCTTTACTGCCCTAGCCAACGTGGCTCAGTGGATAGAGTGTCAGCTTGCCGACTCAAGGGTCCCAGGTTCGATTCCAGCCAAGGGCCCATGCCTGGGTTGAGGGCTCAATCCCCAGTGGGGATCATGCAGGAGGCAGCCAATCAATGATTCTCTCTCATCATTGATGTTTCTATCTCTCCTTCTCCCTTCCTCTCTGAAATCAATAAAGAAATATATTTTAAAAATTTTATATTTACTGTTGAAAGTATTACAGATGTCTCATTTGTTTATTTTTCCCATTGACCAATGCAAGCTTGCACCCCACCTCCCAAGCCTTCCCCACAGTATTATCTGTGTCCATGGGCTATGCATTTATGCATATAAGTTCCCTGTTAATCACTCCCCACCAACCCCCAACTTCTGCCTTCCATTTGAAATTCACCAGTCTATTCTCTGCTTCTATGTCTCTGGATCTATTTTGTTCATCAGTTTATTTTGTTCATTTGATTACACATATGAGTGAGATCATGTAATACTTAATCTGTCTCTGACTGGCTTATTTTGCTTAGCATAAAACTATCCAGGTCCATCAATACTATTAAAAATGGGAAAAGTTCATTCCTTTTAACAGCCATATAGTATTCCATTTTGAAAATATGTACAAACAGATTTTTTTATCCACTCATCTGCTGATGGGCATGTGGGCTGCTTCCAAATCTTAGCTATGGTAAATTTAACTACTATGAACACAGGAGTGCATATATTCTTTCTGGTTGGTATTTTGGAATTCTTAAGATATATTCTTAGAAATGGGATCATTGGGTCAAATGGGAATTTCATTTTTAATCTTTTGAGGAAACATCATACTGTTTTCCATAGTGGCTGCAGCAGTTTGCATTCCCACCAGCAGTGCACTAGTGTTCTATTTTTCTACACATCCTCACTAACACTTGTGGTTTGTTGATGATAGCCATTCTGATAGGTATGAGGTGATATCTCATTGTCATTTTAATTTGCATCTTTCAGATAATTAGTGATTTTGAGCATTTTTTCATATGTCTCTTGGTCCACTTTGGAGAAGTGTCTATTTAGGTCCTTTGCTCATTTTAAATTGGATTGTTTGTCTTCCTTTTGTTAGGTTGTATGAGTTCCTTATATAGTTTTAAAATTAACCTCTTATCAGATATATCATTGACAAATATGTTCACTTGTGCAGCTGGCTCTCTATTAATTTTGTTGATGGTTTTTTTTTTTTGCTCTGCAGAAGATTTTTATTTTAATATAGTCCCAGCACACAAAAAGTAAGTGGGTGGGGGAAGTAGGTCCAGAACTGATAAAGAAAACAAGAATAAAAAATTAAGGGAATAGAGGAAGGAATTTTTTTTTTTAAATAAAGGAGGAAGGAAAGAAAAGAAAATAAAATATTTGAAAATGAGGAGAAACCACATAGAGCTAAAATAAGAAAAGGATAAAATATGGGAAAGCAGGAGAAAAAGAAAAGAGAATGAAAAGAAAATAATTAGTTAAAAAAGAAAAAAGGAGCCGGGACCGGTTTGGATGAATGGATAGAGCGTCGGCTTGGGGTCTGAAGGGCCCCGGGTTCGATTCCGGTCAAGGGCATGTACCTTGGTTGCGGGCATATCCCCAGTAGGGGGTGTGCAAGAGGCAGCTGATCGATGACTCTCATTGATGTTTCTAACTCTCTATCTCTCTCCCTTCCTCTCTGTACAAAAATCAATAAAATATATTTTAAAAAAAAAAGAAAGAAAAAAGGAAAACATTGAATAGGAAAAGGTACGAGGAAAATTAGATATATGAATAAAACAATAGAGACTAGAGTAATAACAAATAAAAAAAACACCAGATAGCCCTAACTGGTTTGGCTCAGTGTATAGAGCATCAGCCTGCAGCCTGAAGGATCCCAGGTTCTATTCAGGTCAAGGTCATGTACCTGTACCCAGTATGCAGTGTGCAGGAGGCAGCTGATCAATGTTTCTCTCTCATTAATATTTCTAACACTCTATTCCTCTCCTTTCCTCTCTGTAAAAAAAAAAAAAAATCAATAAAATATATTTTTAAAAAAGCAAAAACCCAGATAGACAAAGATAAATTAAAAAAGGAAACAAAATAAAGGAAAGAGGAACAAATAAAAAAGAGAAGAAAAGAAAGAAAAAAGAAGTAAAATGACTTTTGGTTTAGCAGACTTTAGTGCCTCATGGGAGTTCCATTTGGATCCTGTTCTTCTGATGACTGAGGCTGACTATTATGTCTGCCAATTCTGGGCTTCTTGTGAGGTACTTAGATGCTCACCACTGTCAGAAATTGTCCTTTTGCTTTCAGCAACTGGCTCCAAGAGATGAAGTGTTTGTGTCTGTCTCCCTAAGACTTGTCTACAAGTAGGAGGGGCCAATCTGCCCTCTAGAGTATGTTTGTTAGTTGTATGGGGCTAACTTCCCCTGATTCCCTGGGCTGGACCTTTGCCCTCCTTGGTCTGCTAGGCAACTGTCAAGCTTAATCTCTCAAAAGTCTGTTTTTGAAAGGGCTTTAGGGAGGAGAAGTGCTGTTCAGCTTTCAGGGAATGTGGTGGGTGTGCTTCCCTCTCCTAGACCTACTACTCTGCAAGTGGCCCAAAATATCACTCTGCCCTTGGCTGGGCAGAGATCCTAGTATGGCAGTCCAGTGAGACTGGCTGGAAATATGAAGTTTTTATCTGCTTTCCCATATGGGGATCGTAGCAGTCTGGTTCTCAGGATAGTGGGGCATATGGCCCCTCCCCCAGTTCAGTCACTGAAGCTTTGTGAGACTATTAAAACCTGTAAGCTTGACACCTGCTTTTGTTTCCTCTGAAAAGGTCCAAATACAGGCTGTGGCATACAAGACTTCTGAGGGTGGGGCGGGCTGTATTACCTAAGGCTGTTTTTTTTGTTTGTTTGTTTGTTTTCTGCCCTGTGGCTGCTGCAAGTGGTTAGCTCTTCTTGGGAAAAATGGCCGTGGCCATTTCAGTTTGCCGGAGGAAGGGCAGTATGACCAAATGCAAGACTTCTTGTTTTTAATATATTGAGGTAACTCCACTCTGCTCTCCACAGTGGCTGTACCAATCTGCATTCCCACCAACAATCTAGAAACCATAAAATCCTAGAAGAAAATGTAGGCAGTAAAGGTGGCTTTTTATGATTCTGTAAATATTCTAAATTTATCAGGAAGGCATTGCTACTTTAGTCTTTGAGTTCTGTCCCTTTGGCTTAGTTCTTTCTTGAAATCAGACCCCATCAAAGAGTTGGAGTGAAGGCAAACATTTTTGCTTAAGTTATTTTCAACAGTGTCAAGATGAGGCTAATTTCACCTTTTAAACATCAGAGAATATTCATCTCGGTTAACAATACTAACATAAGAAAATTTTGTCTGTTTCACAGCTACTACTCAGTAAATTGTTTCATCAAAATGCAGCATTTTTTCAATGTTAAAATTGTAACAGTAAATACATATTTAATAGTAGCAATGTGGAAACAGAAACTATTCTATACAGTGTGATATTGTTGCAGCAGACCAAGAAGACCAAGGACGCTTCTGAGGAAGTAGGAGGGACACTGTGTAATAACGCCAGCGGTCTCAGGGAACACAACCTTCCAAATCTGAGTGCCAGAACCCGCATGGGGCCCTCCATTCTCTCCCCCTCCCTGTGATCTTTGTCCTACAAACATGGATTATGCTTCCGGTCCTTTTCACGGGCCTTGCAAGAAGGCCCCCGGGTGTTGGGGGTCTCCAGGCCATATCTGATGGTCTGGCCTGGCCTCAGAGTTAATAGTCTTCCCTCTGGGCAGTGCACTGTCCACAGTCCAATGGCCTCTGTAACCGGTTCTGCAAGACCAGTATCTGGGAAGGAGAGAGGGACTTTATTGTAGGTTATCAGGAATGTACATTAAGCTTACTGGCTTGGATTCAGGCCACTAGCATCCAAATATAAGGGTTACATTGGAATTACCCCTTTAAGCCTCCTCAATATTTGAAAATTAATTTAGAAGGAAAGTGAGTATAATTATTTACTAGGTTAAAATATGGTACATCATCTCCCTTTAATTTCTCAATAAGTAACTTTTCAGCTTTAGTTGTAATAAGAACTATTATTGTACAGTTAAAATGTACCAGGCATAGTGCTAAGAACTTTACATGTATTATATCTGTTAATTCTTGTGGCAACTTGTTAATGAAAAAAAAAACACACACAAAACCATTGAAACCTATAAAGAATTTTAGTGAGTTTGTTTGAGCCAAACTGTCCACATACGCAGGGAAGCAGAACCTCAATGGATTGAGATAACGCTCCTCCTCCGAAGAATGGCAGGTTACATTTCTTTTTAAAAAAAATATATATTTTATTGATTTTTTACAGAGAGGAACAGAGAGGGATAGAGAGTTAGAAACATTAATGAAAGAGAATCATCGATCAGCTGCCTCCTGCACACCTCCCACTGGGGATGTGCCCTTGACTGGAATCGAACCCGTGACCCTTCAGTCTGCAGGCCGACGCTCTATCCACTGAGCCAAACCGGTTTCGGCTACATTTCTATTTATACATTGCAATCAAAGGAGGAACATAGGTGGGTTATATGAAATCCATTAGTGACGGATTAAGGAGGTTGGATAAAGCAAAGCAGTGTGAAACCCCTGGGATTGGATAAAAAGTAAAATGATGGACACATACTTAGGTGGGTGCAGGAACAATTAACATGATAATGAAGGAATTTGAGGCATCTGTCCTAACCGCCCACCATATTTGGTTGTGCCCCAGGGGCCCCAGAAAAAAAGGGAAGTTAAAAGTTACCCAGATATCTCACAGATATGTTATCTCAGAGGCCAAAAGGCAAATGGGCTCCGGAAAGATCTAAGTTGGTCTTTGTCAGGGAAAATATCAGCCTAGGAATGACTGCCCACTATAACCTGTTTGTAGTTAAATATTTAATTTTCAGACCATCTTTTGTGGTTATTTTAGGTCTCTGAGTTTGCAAGACTGCCACATAGGCCGCCCTGAGCTTGTCAGGTTAGCATGTGGCTCCTTTCGTCCACAAACTCAATGAATTCATGACTCTTATTATGCCCTTCTTGAAGAAGAGGAAATAGGCTCAAAGAGCTAACAAGGTCAGAGAGTTAGCAAAGCATCCCTGGTCTATCTGATTCTGGAGTCCATCATCCTGACTACTGATTGATAGATAGTAATTACTAACTTGAATATGATTCTGGAACTGATTTAACAGTCATTGCAAAATTGCTTTTCTGATGAACTTGGAAAATTGTAAAAAGTACTTCTTAATTGGTCTGTTACATCAGAAACTAAAACATAATGTGCCTTATGTATCAACTAAATATTTTGAACTAAAAAGAGGCAGTGGTTTGGGTAAAACTTTTTCAGTGAGTTTCTACTTAAAAACGAGACGTGTTAAAATTGAAATCTGTTAAATGTTGACAGGACAATCAGGGGAAGTGGTAGTGATATAGAGAAGTAGCCAGGTGACCAGACAAACACCTGGTGAGTTTTAATGGGAATAAGTAGGAAATATGACAAAATCCAGAATAAAGCCAATTCTATACTAGACTTGGAATTTATCAGATTTTTAAAAAGAGGTTGTTAAAAGGCAAATAAAAACATTGTGAGGAAAATGTGACTAAACATTTACTTATTCCCAAGTTATATTAAGACTTAGATTACATTTTGAAGTTGAAATCAAAGAATGATTTTTGACTGGTGAGTGTATTACCTTAGAAATTGTATTATGATCAGGCTCTGCATAATAGGCTTAAGAAAGGAGTATACTAGTGTATCAATTGGAATTGAGTCTGGCTCCACTAAAAAGTTGACTTTGAGAACTAAAACTGCACATCACAGGGGATCCTTTCACTTCCAAAATGTCAGAGACAGTTTGGGAGATGTCCCACCAGCCACAGGGCATTGTATGTACCTTCAAAAGTCAGTGACTACATTTAAATTTTATGAAAAGTGATGTACCAGTGATATTTTAAAACACAAAGCATCTAACACAATATTATATAAATAAAGTATGTTTAGATGCCCAACTTGATTTACTGTAAATCAACATCTAATTACTTTTTGGAAGTCACTAATTTACAAAAATGGATTTGATTTTTTCACTGCAAAATGTGGTTGGACAGAGACATATTAGACTTGTACTTTTATCCTACCTAATAAAAGGGTAATATGCAAATTAACCATCACTCCATCACAAAGATGGCGGTGCCCATAGCCACAAGATGGTGGCACCCAGTCCCCTTGTCCCCTCAACCTCACCAGAGTCTCCCAGTCCTGGGGGGGCTGCTGCTGAGAGTAGGCAGTGTGAGCAGCCTGGTGTAATGCTTGCTATCGGGTCTAGTAATAATTAATGTCGTTTTTAAACATTCGTTTAAAATCTTGCTTGGCGTTGACTTGTATTGACATAACCTTCAAACACGTGGTATCTACAGAACGTGTGAAGTGCAATTAACAAGTTTTGCTTGAAAAAGTTTGTGTTTGGTTTGGTTTTTGTTGCAAAACTAGGGCTAAGAAGATGGCGGATGAAGAGCATATTCGGCACTGCATGCTTTACGAGTTCCAATTAGGAAGAAAAGCAAGTGAGGCTGCAAAAAACATCTGTAGTGATCTTGGTCAAGATGCAGTTAGCGCCAGAAAATGCCAGCGTTGGTTTGAGAAATTTCGCGAGGGAAATTTTTCGTTAGATGACAAGAGTGGTCGAGGCCGTGTGTCCAATTTTGATCAAGAAGCTCTTCAAGCTCTTTTGGTGCAAAATCCTCAAATTACCCAACAAGAGCTTGCGACAACTTTAAATTGTTCACAAAAAACAATTTCCAATCAATTGCGTGCACTTGGCAAAGTCCAAAAGTTTGGAAAATGGGTTCCTCATGAATTGACCGACAACAACCGTAATCAAAGAGTCACAATTTGCAGTTCGCTCCTCTCTCGTCAGAACCGTTTGCCGTTTTTAGAGCAAATTGTTACCGGAGATGAAGAATGGGTGTTGTATGTTAATTTGAAAAGGCGGCCTCAATGGTTGGACAAAAATGAGGCTCCGCAGCCCACGCTAAAACCTGACTTGCATGCGAAAAAAGTGATGTTGTGTGTTTGATGGAATTTTAAAGGAATTCTTCATTATGAACTTTTACCATCTAACCAAACCATTACAAGTGCAGTGTATAGTGCCCAATTGGAAAGGTTAGCCCAAGCTTTAAGAGAAAAAGAACCCGCGCTGATTAATCGGAAGGGCGTAATTCTTCACCACGATAACGCACGACCGCATACTGCAAGAATCACTGCTGAAAAACTGCGCCAGTTGGAATGGGAAGTTCTCCCTCAACCTGCATATTCTCCTGATATTGCCCCTTCCGATTACCATTTGTTTCGTTCTTTGCAAAACTTTCTTCTTGGAAAAAAATTTAATAATGAAGAATGCCTCAAAAATGCATTGACCGAATTTTTTGCATCAAAATCACAAGAATTTTACAACAGAGGGATTAAAATGCTTCCTGAGCGTTGGGCACAAGTAGTAGAAAACAACGGCAACTATATTGTTGATTAAATTTTGTTGTATTGTTTAAATAAATTCGATTTAAAAAAGTATTTGAAAACGACATTAATTATTACTAGACCTAAGATGTCACCATGACAACAGAGGGCCTCTTGGCAGCGGGCTGTGGAGGGCCTTTGGGGGACGGGGGACTGGCCCACAGTCTCCATAGCTGAGTGTAGGCCCTGAGAGGAGATGGTGGGCCCACCTCCCATGGAAGCAGTGCAGCTCCCTCCTGGCTCCCATGGGCGCTGGTCACTATTTTTCATCTCCTGTGGAAGCTACATGGCTCCCATGGAAGCAGCGCAGCTCCCGAGTGGTGGGCAGCCTACCGTACTACTGTACGAGATATCACACCATGGGCTACTAGTGTTAATATATAAAACTAGGGAAACAGTGCATAAAACTATTAAAAACAGAAGTGTGATAATGGTACAACTAGATACTCATGTTAAGAGATTCTGGGGAAGAAAAAACCCAAAATCTGAACCCTTGAGTTATCAAAACTTGGATTGCTCCAATAAATATAAGTAAAAGTAGATAGATTATCTCTCAGTGATTGAGATAATTATGACCTAATTCTGTACCCCCCCCCCCCCAACCTGTGAAAAGGACCACCATTTTATATCCTTATAAACTGTCTTGAAAATATTTGAGGTTGGAATGGTGGATATAAATACTTTGTTTTAGTAAAATGTCTAGCAATTTTCATTTCATATGATTAGAGATGAGTGCTTATTCTATGCAAAAGAATATGATAAAATGATAAAAGATATGTTGTGTATAATAAATAGCATTAAAATTTTATTCTAAACATTTTCTTAACCTATGGATATTGTCTCTGTCACAGTAATTATTTTAAGTCAAATACATAAAGAAAACAGATTTTGAGGCCAAGTCAATGTTTTTACAGTTAATGTCCTAGCCTTTCTCCTCTTATATTAATGGGTCTGTCAAAATTGAAGATACTTTGTAGAGATATTCTTTGGAATAGTACTACTTCAAAATTCAACAGAGATATCAACAACTTATCTACCTTTTCCACCAGATCATGAGCTTCCTATTGCCCATTGTATGCTTATACATGGTAAGCTTCTAAATAGTATTTGTGATATTAATGGTCTGATCAATGCTTCTCTGCCTCTAGATCTGTTTATCAGTTATGTTGTTCATTATAATCCATAAATGAGTGAGATCATGTGATGTTTACTTTCTCTGACTGGCTTATTTCACTTAGCATAATGCTCTCCAGTTCCATCCATGCTCTTGAAATGGTAAGAATTCCTTCTTTTTTACTGCAGCATAGTATTCCATTATGTAGATGGAACACAGTTTTCTAATCCACTCATCTGCTGATGGACACTTAGGCTGTTTCCAAATCTTAGCTATGGTAAATTGTGCCGCTATGAACATAGGGGTGCATATATCCTTTCTGATTGGTGTTTCTTGGGATATATTCCTAGAAGTGGGATCACTGGGTCAAATAGGAGTTCCATTTTAAGTTTTTTGAGGAAATTCCAAACTGTTCTCTACAGTGGCTGAACCAGTCTGCATTCCTACCAGCGTGCATGAGGGTTTCTTTTTCTCTGCACCCTTGCCAGCACTTGTTGTTTGTTGATTTGTAGATGATATTTCTATATTTCTAATTGAGAAAACATAATAGTATATGTACACATACATACCATATAAACTTGGCAGAGATGTAAAGGACAGCTTTACGTTGGGTGGACAATTTGAATAAATTATGTAGACAGGCCCTGACAAGTCTGGATCTATAGGCTGTGCTGAGGATTCTCTTTCTCTTACCATAAATTCATTTACTCAGAAAACATTTTTCTTTGCCATCCATTGAGCTAGACTCTGGACTAAGGTCCTCCAGTACAAAAAAGGATCAGGATGAAAGATTTCTCAGCCTTCTCCCTGATCCAGCAGAATAAGGAAGGAAGTATGGATATGTCAGTTTGGGGTACTAAACTATAATGTTTGCAAAAAGGAGGTATATCATGGGCTAAGAAGCAGAAATACTTTAGGGACTACTTGCATGCACGCTGGTACATTGTCTCACAGGAATCAATCTACTGCCTCACAACAAATTTCCCAAAGTACTTTCTCTACCCCTTCTAGTCATCCTGACAATGATTTCCTCCTTGAATAACTATTCTGAAAATAGCAATAGTTTATCAGTTCAATTCAACTTTTACTCAGTTTTCCTGCCATTTTACTAGAGTAAGGTATGGAAAGTAGATCATAAGCACAATTTGCCATTTCTTCCTATATTTGAACATGTTGCAAGTGATGACTATTATACAGTTCTGATTAAAGCCAAATGTAGAAGTGATGATACCAAGTAAAATATTTTGGTTTCATTGTCTATTTCTACCAGCTATCTTTGGATTCTGGAATGAAGCACACAAAGGCCCTTTTTCTTTGTGTGAAAAATGCCTTTAGACTTCTTTGTAATCCTTCACCTTGGGATCAACCTGGCCTTGATCGTTTGTGTAAACAATTATGCTTTACAAAAGTCTTAGGTGTATTTATTTATTTATTTATTTATTATTATTATTTATTTTAAAAATAAACCTTTATTGTTCATATTATTACAAAAGTTCCTCATTCCCCCCCCCTCCACCAGGTTCCTACCCCACCCTCTGCCCTTTCCCCACCCCCATTGTCCTCATCCATAGGTGCACAGTTTATGTTCAGTCTCTTCCTGCATCCTCCACTTCCTGCACAGTTTATGTTCAGTCTCTTCCTGCATCATCTGTTCCCTGAGAATCATCAGTCCACTTATATTCAACAGTTAATATTGTTCATCAGGTTTTTTAATTCCCTTGGTTTTTAGATTCACTTGTTGATAGTTACCTATTTGTTGTTCATAATTTTTATCTTTATTTTCTTCCTCTTCCAAAAGAACCCCTTCAGCAATTCATATAAATTCTGGTTTGGTGGTGATGAACTCCCTTAGCTTTTTTTTTTTATTAGTGAAGCTCTTTATCTGGCCTTTGATTCTCAGTGATAGCTTTGTTGGGTAGATTATTTTTGGCTGTAGGTTCTTGCTATTCATCACCTTGAATATTTCTTGCCATTCCCGTCTGGCCTGCATGGTTTCTGTTGAGAAATCTGCTGACAATCGTATGGGTGTTCCTTTATAGGTAACTACCAGCTTTGTTCTTGCTGCTTTTAATATTCTCTCTTTGTCTTTTGCTCTTAGAATTTTAATTATGATTTGTCTTGGTGTGGTCCTCTTTGGATTCCTTTTGTTTGCAGTTCTGTGCGCTTCCTGGACTTTTAGGTCTAATTCTTTCACCAGGTCGGGGAAGTTTTCTGTCACTATTTCTTCCGGTATGTTTTTGGTATCTTGCTCTCTCTTCTTCTGGGACCCCCATAATTCTGATGTTAGTTCGCTTGAAGTTGTCCCAGAGGTTTCTTACATTATCTTCAATTTTCTGGATTCTCTTGTCTTCTTGCTTCTGCGGAGAAGTATCTTCTGGCTCTTTATGTTCCAAATCTTTGACTTGATTCTTGCGATCTTCCAGTCTGTTTTTAGGACTCTGTATAATATTTTTTAAAAATATATATATTTTATTGATATTTTACAGAGAGGAAAGGAGAGAGATAGAGAGCTAGAAACATCGATGAGAGAGAAACATCGACCAGCTGCCTCTTGCACACCCCCTACCGGGGATGTGCCCACAACCAAGGTACATGCCCTTGACCGGAATCGAACCCGGGACCTTTCAGTCTGCAGACCGATGCTCTACCACTGAGCCAAACCGGTTTCAGCCTGTATAATATTTTTTATTTCAGACAATGTATTCTTTATTTCTTGTTGATCCCTTATTATTTCTTGTTGATCCCTTATTATTTCTTTTTGATCCCTTATTATTTCTAGTTGATCCCTTTTCATATCCTCATAGGTCTTATCGACCTTTTCTAGGAAATTCTTGAAAAACCTTATAAGCGTGGTTTTGAACTCTATATCCAGTCACTTTTTATCCTCCATTTCTTTTATTTGTGATCTGTTTCCTTGTCTCGGCATTTTTGCAGCTTCCCGGAGTTGTTAGCCTTAAAAGTCTCTGTGTTCAGCCTGGATGGGGCGGAGTTTCAGGGTGGAGCCTACAGACTTGGCTTTTGTCAGCCACACCCTATGAGGCTCCTGAGTCTCAGTATTCCTCAGGGTCCTTCAGTACTCGTTGCAAGCACCTCTGAGAGAAAGGTGCCCTCAAGTTTCGCCTGCTACCAAACAGTCTAGGCTCTCCCCCAATGAGCCCAGAATGGGGGTTCAGTTCAGTTGGAACTGGGGTTCAGAGCAGTATGGAGCTTTTGTCTCCTTCCCGCTAGGGCAATCCAGCGGCACAGTCAACTGCCCGTTCTCTGCGCGCAATGTGTGCGCCTCTGGGACTTCCTTTCGCCGCTCCCCTGGATTTCTAACTTATAGCTTAGCTCCCTCTGTATGAGCCTGGGTCCCCAGGGTCTGGCCTACAACTGGGGTTCAGTGCAGTCGGTACTGGGGTTCAGCACAGTCCAGAGCTTTTGTCTCCTTCCCACTAGGGTAATCCAGTGACACAGTCAACAGTCTGTCCTCTGCGCACAATGTGTGTGCCTCCGGGGGCTCTGCCCTTCGTCGCTCCCCTGAGATTCCGCCTAACAGCCCAGGCTTCCTCTGTATGAGCCTGGGTCCCCAGGGTCTGGCCTGGAACTGGGGTTCAGTGCTGTTGGATGTGGGGTTCAGCACAGTCCGGAGCTTTTGTCTCCTTCCCGCTAGGGAACACCAGCCAGGCATTCAGCCTCCCCCTCCTCTCCGGCTCCGTCCTCTCCGCGCGCAACGTGTCTCCGTACCTTAGGCTTTTACAGCTCCTCTGATTTTCCTCCTGGTTGTCTCTTTCCTTCTCGTTGTAGAATTTCCAGCCAGTCGACTTTCCTGTATTTCTGGGTAATGTCCATTTTGTATTTTAGTTGTATTTTATTGAAATTGTTGTGTGAGGCTGCAGTTAGGTGTTACCTATGCCGCCATCTTGGATTCTCCTATTTATTTATTTTAAATTCTTTATTTTTGAAAATATTACATATATCTCCCTTCCCCCATTTTCCTTTCCCAACCACAAACATTTAAATTCTGTCACCACTGGTTGCCTCATTTCCAAGAGTTAATAAGCATCATAATCTAGTTGGGTGTTATTGTTCTGGTGTATAACTTTTCCTAGTACCAGATGGTTCTTAAAATAGGATTGTTGCTTTCAAATTTCTATAATGATGCTTTAGTAGATTAAAACAACTATATCAATATAGAGGGTATGGGAAACATTAATCTTTATTGTGATCAATGCCACTTATTATTAAGAACCTAGAGTATAACACAAATTCCCACTCCATTGTAAAAAAAATAAAGACTTTTGGTCTATTTTATTTTTATTAGCATCAAACATACTGAAAATAAAATATCAAAAGCGTCTGGATAGAACAGAACATAGGAGTTCATCCAGTCCATTCACATAAGACCTACCTGTGAACTGTCCCAGAAAGATTGTAATCAATTTTCTTTTAGTAAACTCTCCAAAGAAGGAAATATACAACCTCCCTTGGTAATATGCTGCAGTACTACTTTCTACTACTTGTTGTCCTAGACTCTGAGACTAAGATTGTAGAAATCAGTGTGACCAATGAAGGATATTTTTTTTACCTCTTTTTGTGTGAAGAGGAACATCAGATTTAAAAAAAAAACCATTAAAGCAAAGGAGAAAAAACACTATATGATACATAGAGATTTACTAGTTATCAACTTAAAGTATGTTTTCTAAATATCTGCTGATAAAATGTTCAATTCAGGACAAAGTCTTTGTACTGAAAGAGTTTACAACTAACCTTGGTTTGGAAAGCTTGAAATAGATCTTCTGTTTTTTTTCCTCTTCTCTTCTACTCCTTTTCTTAGGAAGCATGGTAGATATTGTTATGCTTGTATATCAGTACACTCTAAGATCATGCCATAAGGGAATATTCTAACATATTGGTTATTTTATAAGACTTGTGATTTATTGAATTTAAACTAATCTTGAAATCAGCATTTTAAACATTTTAAAATTAATAATTCCCTGAAGTCCACGTATTGGGGATTGTTCATTTATGATACATAATGGTGTGATTAATGATGGAAATCATACACTATGGTTAATGTAATGCCTTTAAAAGTTTCAATTTTCAGAAATTTTTTTTTTTGTAAAATTATGAAGAGTACTGCTTGCTGCTATAGAAAAAAAAAACATAGCTGTTTTAGAACTCTGAATTTAAGGCTGTGGCATTTTAATGTTGTTTAATAGTAATTTGTTTGGACTTTCTCATCATTAATGTACTAATCAACCTGGATTGGGGAGCACAGGCCTTAGGATAATAGGTTAGTCTCTCTGTTTTTCTTTTTTCCCCCTTCTGTAAAACAGAAAAAAATGACCTTATCACTACTTCCAAAGAATGTTACTTAGATTTTTAAAAATACAATTAATAGCAAAAAATGTGATTAATAGCAAGTACTTGAAGTTCCTTTGATAAAAAACTTTTTCATTACAAGCCTAAAATAAATTGTTAAAACTGTGAAGGTAAAATGGGCTTTCTATTTTTGTTTAAATTGGGATTTTGTGTTTGTTTTTAGAAGTCCAAGATTAGGTTTCAGGAGAATCCCAGCTTCTTGTTTTGTTTTGAAATCTTAATATTGTCCCAGAATAGTGTCCTACCAAATATTCCTTTTTCCATTGAAAATAAATTCTTTTCTAAAACACTGTCGGCTCTTGTGTTTGTATTCTCTCTTTCTCTCTCTCTCTCCCCATCTCCATCTCCCTCTCTCTCTTCCTTCCTCTCTTTCTCCCTTTCTCCCTTTCCATCTTTCTCCCTCTCATTTTCTCTTTTTCTTTTCTATGCCTTTGAAGGAATGCACAGTGATTTGCAGTTAGTTGAGTGTGACATTTAATAATAGAGTGTGTCCCAAAGGAGATATATTTTAAGCAAGAAAAAAGATATTAAAAAAATTATACAGGATTGTGAACTCTGGCTAATAATGCTGCTTGGGACATTCATATTTCAAAAAAAAGTCACATATAAAGAATTTTGTATATTTATTATTGTGTTCTGGAAAGAGAATCCTATGCTATTGAAAATGGTCACATTCTTTTCATTGGTAATCTTTCTCTTTAAATGATTTCCTCCCCACCACAATTTCTTTTTAATCTATTACTTGGTAGCTCTTACAATTATTTGAAAAATATTTCAAAAATTTCCTCTCTTTGGATATTTTTCAACTCTTTCAGGCAAATTTGCAGTAAGTTCCAGTCTCAAGACCATCCTAAATGATAAATAAATTTAATTAAACCCTACTGCATATACCCCGAATTTAACTACTTATAAGTTAAATTTATGAATTAGAAAGACAAGCTGATGCACAGTTTGTGTATTTAACACAAAACCTCATAGTTGGAGGCAAGACTGAGAATGAATCAAGAATAGGTATTAGAAAGCATTATTATTTCAGGTCATAATTAATCTGTGAGATTAAGATGGTTTATATTTACTAACTTCCTTTATACACAAAGCTTATTTTTAGTGTCCCTTATGATGCCATTGCATTTCCTTAAACTTTATTTTTTGAAAGAACCACTAACATTCTTTGTTTAGTCAGTTTTGTCAACAGTCTTTTTACCCTTTTTTTTTTTTTTTTCTCTCTCAACTCTGGGTTGGGAACATGGATCTAAAAAAATAATTAGAGAAGCCATAAGAGGAATGCTAATGTAGTTTCTGCTTAGAGATTGCTGGTATAAAGCTGACCCAACTTCAGTCTTTTTAGAAGATAATTGCTCAGATACTGACCTGATGAATGATATGCAGAGCTAAGTAAATCTGGCTTCCTCATGAAAGCCCTGTACAAGTAGAGACTATATTTCATTCAACTCCTGGGCATTTTTTCAAAGATTTCAAACCTGATGGAAGTTCTGCCACCCTCAATACCAATTCCATTAATTTTATATAATTAAGAGCTAGGAAACATTGTGATCCTAGTTGACTTACTACCAATTATATGTAAATAAAGCCAAAGCCTCAGAAAGAAAATGCTGTGCCTTAACCTAAATGTAGGCAGTAAATTAATTTTTCTTTTTAAAAAGTGAAATTTGTTATTAAAATTAGGCCTTTGTCAGATATTTAGACACCTACATTTGGTGAAGCATATGAATTTGTAAACATTAGCTGAACTTTTGCTCCTATGAAAGTTTTTTTTTATATAATGAATGGATTATGTTGATAAACTTCATAAATAGAAGGGATGGTTTAGGAATCTCAGAATCTTTTGATAATGTATATATTTCTGAGAACTACAGGTTAGACCCAGCTGAATTAAATGAATACTTTTTCTTTCATTGGGAGAAAAATAAACCATTCTCTCAATTGTCTTTCTTAGAAATTCATTCCACCCAGAATTTAATATTAACTTTCATAAATATACTTCAATCTTCTCCATAAAACACCTTCAATCTAAGTGTCTTTTAATAATTAAGTAAATCCTTGTGCATATTTTTATTGTATATTATACTAGAGGCCTGGTGCACAAAATTCGTGCACAGGAGTCGGGGGGGGGGAAGGGTTGTCCCTCAGCCCAGCTTGCACCCTCTTAATCTGGGACCCCTTGAGGGATGTCCGACTGCCCGTTTAGACCTAGTCCCGATGGTATCAGCCTAAACAGGCAGTCAGACATCCCTCTCACAATCCAGGACTGCTGGCTCCCAACTGCCCACCTGCCTGCCTTCCTGATTGCCCCTAACCGCTTCTGCCTGCCAGCCTGATCACCCTAACCACTCCCATGCCAGCCTGATTGGTGTCTAACTGCTCCCCTGCCAGCCCGTTTGCCCCCAACTTCCCTCCTCTGCCAGCCTGGTCACCCCTAACTGCCTTCCCTGCAGGCCTGGTGCCTCCCAACTGCTCTCCCCTGCTGGCCATCTTGTGTCCACATGGGGGCAGGATCTTTGTCCACATGGGGGAAGCCATTTTGTGTGTTGGAGTGATGGTCAATCTGCATATTACTCTTTTATTAGATAGGATAGAGGCCTAGTGCACGGGTGGGGGCCAACTGGTTTGCCCTGAAGGGTGTCCAGATCAGGGTGGGGTTCCCTTGGGGCATGGGGCAGCCTGAGCGAGGGGCCTGTGGTGGTTTGCAGACCAGCCCACGCCACCTGATGACCCAAGTGGAGGCCCTGGTATCTGGAATTTATTTACCTTCTACAATGGAAACTTTGTAGCCTGGAGCAGAGCCAAGTCTCCTGCTTGCTCTGTGGCTGCCGCCATTTCTATTTGGATTTGTTTACCTTTTATAATTGTAACACTGTAGCCTTGAGTGGAGGCTTGGGCCCACCAGGGTATATGGAAAGCTTGGCTTCCTCTGTTGCTGGGAAAACCCAAGCCCCCCTCCTTGTAGCCATCTTGATTGGGTTTATTTGCATACTCGCTCTGATTGGCTGGTGGGTGTGGCTGGTGGGCGTGGCTTATGATATAGCAGAGTGATGGTTAATTTGCATATTACTCTTTTATTAGGTAGGATTGTAATTTTCTGATTATATCTACTGTCCCTAATATGCTGTGAGCTCCTTGGGTGCAGGGAATTTGTTTTGTTTACTGGCATATATGTTGTATTCTCAGACTGTATGGAACACAATGTTCAATACTTAAAAAGTATGTAGTGAGTACATTCTTTTGGAATTAGTGAGTACTTGAATGAATGCATGCATGAATAAAGCACTTGATTTATCCCAAACAACAGTATCTGTGAACTCATGAATCCGATGTGCTAAATAATTTTTTTCTATTACACATTAGCACAAACACATACAATTAGATAAACATTTTATTCATGTGCTAAAAACATCTTCTGGTCCATCAATGAAAAGTGCTGTACTGGAGGCACTCTTTGGTCCAGACATCTGCCAGACATCTGCACTCTTTGGTCCAGACTATTTCCAGCATGTGCCAGGTATAGCTCAACTTCTGTGCCTTTGCTTCCAGTGTTTGCTTCACCTGAGTTCTCCTCCCATTCCACAGGCTTTGATATTATATATTTCTTCACACCTTCTTACTAATGAAGTCTTTCTTGGCTTAAAAAAAAAGATTATCCTTTTATTGAAAGTACTAGTAGCCCTGCACACAAATCTGTGTACCAGTAGCTCTCTGCTCAGAGGCTCTCTGTGGCCCAGAGGCCCATCTGCAGCTGGGTGAAGAAGGCTTGCCTCATTGCCATGCCAATGAAGCAAGCATTCTGCCAGACCACTCATGCTGCCTTCTTTCAGCAGCTGCTCCCCTGGGACTGGGGGACTCCATCAGGGCTGAAAGGACTGGGGGCTGCCATCTTGTGGCTATGGATGCTACCATCTTTGTGATGAGTTGATGGTTAATTCGCATATTGCCCTTTTATTAGATAGGATTACAAATGTCCCATTTTTGACCATTAACCCCCTCCTGTCCTTCTAGTCTTTCACCGCACTATGCACTATTGTCTGTGTCCATGGGTTATGCATATACGCATATAAGTTCTTTGATTAAACTCTTCCTGCCTCCCCTCTCTCCTTCCCTCTGAGATTCTTCAGTCTGTTGTATGCTTCCATATCTCAGGGTCTATTTTATCAGTTTGCTTTGTTCATTAGATTCTACATATGATTGAGATCATGTGATACTTGTTTTTCTCTAACTGGCTTATTTTGCTTAGCATAATACTCTCCAGGTCCCTCCATGCTGTCTCAAAGGGCAAGAGATCCTTCTTTTTTTACAGCTGTATAGTATCCATTGTGTAAATATAACACAACTATTTTTATTATTTTAAAGATAGAGGAAGGGAGAGGGATTGAGAGACAGAAACATCAATGAGAGAGAACATCAATTGGCTGACTCCTTTGTATTTCTGTGGGGTCTTTTGTTATTTTGCCTCTTTCATTTCTGGTTTTGTTTATTTGAGTCCCCTCTCTTTGCTATAGGTTCATAAATCTTGTTTATCCTTTCAAAGAACCAGCTCTTGGTTTTGTTGATCTTTTGTAATTTTTCTTTGGTTTCCAAGTCGTTTATCTCTGATCTTTATTATTTCCTTCCTTCTGCTTATAGTGTGCTTTTCTTGTTGCTGTCTTTCTAATTCTTTGAGTTGTAGGGTTAGGTAGTTTATTACCATTGTTTCTTGTTTTTTTTGCAGTAGGCTTGTAGAGCTATGAACTGCCCTCTCAAGATTGCTTTTGCTGTGTCCCATAGATTTGGGGTTGTTGTGTTTTCATTGTCATTTGTTGCCATGATGATTTTTATTTCTTCCTTTATCTCTCTGGTAATCTAGTCATTGTTTAATAGCATGCTGTTTAGTCTCCATGTGTTTGATTTTTTTGGATTGTTTTTTGGATTGTTTTTATTGTAGTTGATTTCCAGTTTTATGCCATTGTGATCTGTGAAGATATTTGATATGATTTCTATCTTCTTGAATTTGAAGTAACTTTGCCTATGACCCAACATATGGTCTACCTTTGAAAGTGACCCATGTGCACTTGAGAAGAATGTATATTCTGTGGCTTTGGGGTGAAATGTTTTCTTCCCAATATCAGTGAAGTTTTTTGTCATTATTTCTTCAAACAGGTTTTCTATTTCTTGCTCACTTTCCTCTCCTTCTGGCACCCATATTTTGTGAATGTTGTTTTGTTTCGTGTTCTCCCGAAGTTCCCTTAGGCTCTCCTCCTGCTTTTTAATTTTTTTTTTTCTAGAAGCTGCTCTAATTGGGTATTTTTTTCCTCCCTGTCTTCTAGCTCACTGATGTGGTCCTCTGCTTCTTCTAGTCTACTCTTGATGCTTTCTATTGAGTTCTTTACAGCAACAATGCCATTTTTCATTTTTTCTTGCTTCTTCATTTCCTCTTGGTTCTTACACATATTATCGAATTTGTCTTCCATTCTTTTCATCCACCTTATGACAATTTCTCTGAATTCTTTCTCTGACAGGTTGCTTGCCACCATTTAGTTTACTTTCTTTTCTTGTGATGCCTGCTTTTCTTTCATATGCAGGCTGTCTCTTGGTCTGCCCATGATCTCTCTTCTCAGGGTGTCTGTTTATGTAGTTCTCTCTCTCCTTTCCATGACGGAGTATAGAGCTCCCTTGAATCTGCATGCTTGCACCACTTGGGGACTGATGTTCTTAAGTTTGCAGCTGTTCCATGGGTGCTGTATTTGTAGATTTTGTGAAGTTTCACCATCTAATGTTCATCTCTCATTTCCCGGTGACATATCTTTCCTTTTGAAATGCTAGATAACTCGCAGGCATGAGGTGAAGATTAATTGCTTGGGCTTCATGGAAGGCTTTCAATATGAAAAGCACGATGTAGACTGAAAACTAAGCTGTGACTTCAGGGGAGACAATCAGAATCTTACCTTTTATTGTTTCACTTTTTTTTTACCTTCTTGATTTTGTGTTGATCCATCAGATACATTTTTTTGGATTGGAACTTGGATTCTTTGTTCGCCAGAATCGAAGAACAAATCCACGGACAGAAAGTGGTATATCAAAGGTGGAGATTTATTGAATAACAAGTGCAGAGTCCCACAGAATGGACCTCCCTCATTTTATTTTGATCTGGAGATGGCCAGAACCATTGCTAAAGCAATCCGTTTCTTATTTAAGAGTTTTATTTAACTTTCTACTTAAAAACAAATAAAATGTTTCCTTTTGTACATTTCCTACCAACACATATCCTCACTCTATTGGGTCTATTTCAGAGCAGAGAGCCTGTCTCGTGGCTTGCAAAACTCTTGGGAATGTAATCTATGTGAAGAATGCACAAAAATTCTTGAATAAACTATCAGATGGGACTGGTGACAACTTCCTAGCCTAAAGGAAACCAGTTTTGCATTTTTAAAATTTTTGTATTAAAGTTTTTAATGTTAACACTATTGCAGATGTCACCCATTTCCCTCTTCATTGCTCACCACCACCCACCTCTGCCTCCCCTTCCCTTGACCTTCACCACACTATTGTCCATGTCCATGGGTTATGTACATATGCTCTTTAGCTAATTCTTTCACGTTCTTTAAATTTAATTTAAAAATGACTTATTTTTGTTTGCTGTCTTGATATGTATCTAAAGACACAAGGATGCTTGACTGGTTTGACTCAGCGGTTGAGTATCGATCTATGAACATGAGGTCAGGGCTCGATACCCAGTCAGGGCACAGGCCAATGTTTTGGGATTGGTCCCCAGTGGGGGCAGTGCAGGAGGCATTCAGTCAAAGATCCTCTCTCATCATTAATGTTTCTAACTTTGTCTCCCTTTCACTTCCTCTCTGAAATCAATAAAAATATATTTAAAAATAATAAAAGGCACAATGATTTCACTTACTTTTAAGCTTTAAGAAATAACATTTACTTGCAAATACTCATAATAATGGAATTAAAATTCTGTTGTTGTTGTTTTTTAATAAATATGCATCACAGACTTGCTTTAACTAGCCTAAGCCAAGAGTGGTCTGAGTACTAATGCATAGAGCATTAACTCACATGATAACATGCTTATCTTATTTCTTGGGTTTCTGCACTCTCTAGCAATTTACAGAAGTTATTATAAAATAAACTGTGATCATGTAGCTTCAGTTTCTCTTATATATTTCACCAAGCAGGCAATTTTATATGCCAAGGCTTTAAAAAATACAATTACAGTGATGTTACATGAATATAGATAAACCTTTTCTAGGGTTTATAAGAAAAAGTCAATTTTATCCAGTAATATATGTTAATCCATTTTACTTTGTTCATATGTTTTAGATGTGTAATTATAATTTTTTCAACAAAATGACATTGTGACACATGACATATAGCTTGTGAGTTACATATAGGACTTAGAGGTTTTAAGATTAACTATTACTGAAGTTTGGGAGTCCTGAGTGGTCTGTATGGAATAGTAGTCTTCTTTTGAAAGGAACAGAGATAGCTGATTAACTCTTACAAGGAAGTCTGTGATGCATATTTATCTGTGCTGCTGAGAATTAATTTCCACAGGCTATGAAGGAGGTACAAATGATTAAATAATATGGGGATACTAGTAATTAGGGAATTTCTGGATATGTAAAGGAAAGTAAACTGGATTTGGAGTAAGAAATTCAGTTTTAGTTCCTCAATTCATAGAGCTATGTTATAGGTCCCCTACTTTCTGTGAATCTCACTGACCTCAACTAGAAAATGAGTATACTAAAATGAGTGAACATGTAGTAATTCATTTATTCATTCATTAAGTGTATTTCAAGCATTTCCTATGTATTTGGCTCTGTGCTAGGCCCTGGAGATTTGGCAGTGAATAAGATTGACCTAGACCTAGAATTTCATTAAGCATACATTTAATAGAAAATGCAGATATTAAAGATGTAATCATAAATAAATTTGCAATTACAATGCCTCTGAAGGCATTGGTATCTATTGTCATTTTTAGAATAGAGAAGTTAGGTTATAGTTTTGGACACTTTCTTTTTTTAACCATTTATATCTGAACCTAAGGTTCTAAACTAAATAGTAAACTTTATTATGGGATTTTGTCCTCTGCTAGCAAGCAGTTGACTTGTTACTATTGTCAATGTAAGAAACATTCAAACCTAATAGAGAATTTTTCTGAGTTTATTTGAGCCAAACTCTTGACAATTGCCAGGAAGCAAAACCTCAACGGATTGAGATAATGCTCCAGAGAATGACAGTTTTGCACCTTATTTGGTACATTAAAATCAAAAGAGGAGATGTAAGTGGGCTACATGTAATCCATTGGTGATACATTAGGAAGAAAGCAAACTGGGAAAACCTCTGAGATTAGATAAAATGTAAAATGATAAACACATATTTCTTTTACATAGGTGAGTATAGGATAGTTAACAATCAACAATTAATGTAATGGCAATGAGAGGATTTGTGCCTGTGCTTTGATCACCCCCTAACCACTTCTCTTCCAGTCTGATTGATGCCTAACTGCTCTCTTGCCAGCCTGTTTGCCCCTAACTGTCCTCCCCTACAGGCCTGGGTCCCTCCCAACTGCCATTCCCTGCAGGCCTGGTTGCCCCCAACTTCCCTCCTCTGCCAGCCTGGTCACCTCTCACTGCCCTCCCCTGCAGTCTTGATTGCCCCCAACTGCCCTCCCTTGCAGGCCAGGACCCTCTCTACTTCCCTCCCTTGCTGGCCATCTTGTGGTGGCCATCTTGTGTCCACATGGGGCAGTCATCCTTGACCACTTGGGGGAAGTTATCTTGTGTTGGAGTGATGGCCAAGTTGTATATTAGTCTTTTATTAGATAGGATTAGATAGGATAGAGCCTGGTGCGTGGGTGGGGGCCAGCTGGTTTGCCCTGAAGGGTGTGCCGGATCAGGGTGGGGGTTCCCTTGGGGCATGGGTGGCCTGGGTGAGGGGCCTGTGGTGGTTTTCAGGTTGGCCATGCTCCCCTGCAACCCAAGCAGAGGCCCTGGGATCTGGGTGTTATTTATCTTCTATAAGAGAAACTTTGTAGCCGTAAGTGGAGGCCTGGGCTGGTAAGGGCCGGCGGAAAGCTTGGCTTCCTCCATTGCCTGGGAAACCCAAGCCTCCCTCCTGCTCTTTCTGTGGCCACAGCCATTTTGGTTGGGTTTATTTGTATATTCACTCCTGATTGGCTGGTGGGTGTGGCTTGTGGGTATAGCAGAGGTATGGTCAATTTGCATATTACTCTTTTATTAGATAGGATGATATAATGATGATGATAAAAGAAGATAATGACACTTGCCTTTTGGGAAACAAATGTAGGGCAGCTGTCAGCCTTTCTGAATAAGACTATTGCTGCTTAATTAATACTCTCACAGAGCTGTTTTTTTTTCTATTTGTAAATTCAGACTTTCAACATGCATACTCATCTCTCTCTCTTCTCATACCTTCTCTTTCTCTCCCCCATGCTTGCTCTGTTTTGTTTTGTTTTTCCATGTCAAAAGCAGATGTTTCTTCCTGAAAACACTAATGACATGGATTTGCCTACTTTTTTCCAGAGGTCCAGATGAACATTTTAATGAGCACTTTTCATATTATGAAATAGAATTTTTTTTTTTCTTCTTTAGACATGAAGGGTCAAATCCTTAATATGAAACAAGGTTTGACCCTTCATTTATCTGACTCACTTAATTCACTTCACCATAATCTTGGCCCTGTCACATCACGTCTTTATTTGAAATTTGGCATTTTTGGTCATCATATATATTTGCATTAATGTTTATTTGAGAATTTTCTTTAAAATATTATTTATATTGATGACTTAAGTTTTTTGGTACCCCTTAAGTTTCCACTTCAGTTGAGTGCCTCATTTTTTTTAACCTAGTCCAGTTGAAACAATGGAAGCACACTATACAACTATAGAGCCACTTGTGATAGTGAATCTAGCTTTTCAGAATACAAATAATAGTAATTGAATTTTTACTCTCCATTGATTAAGAAAATAAATAGTAACAAAAAGCTACCATTAATTTGGTAACACCTTGAAATAAAATTACATTTTAATTTACAAAACAGTATTTATACATTTTGAAAAACATAGTTGTATTTCAATGCACAACTTATTCTTTCAGTTTGTAGAAACTTCTTTGTGTACTTAGAGCTTTGTAGGCCCTTTACAATAATTTTTCTTCCCTATAGTGATCTCTGAAACATAGATCAGAAAGTACTATAAAAACTCAGATACAAGGCAAATCAGTGTGCCTAAAATATATTCTAGGAAATTTAAGACTTTTGCCTGATTTTGAAGAATGGGTAAGAGAAAAGGAGGAAATAGGCGTGGAAAGACTTTTTATTTATTGAGTGCCTTTAGAGTGCCAGGCTCAAATCCATGTACTTTCCATTTCTATTCTCATTTAGTCCTATCTTTATGAAGTAGACATATTATGCCATTTTACATATTGCAAAACCAAATCTTCAAATATTTGAATAACTTGGCTAAGGTGTTTTTAGAATTACTTCCAATTATACTACTTTTAGGTGCACAACATAGTGATTAGACATTTATATACTTTACAAAATGATCATCCCAATAAATCTTCTACCTATCTTTTGACCAATTGCTTAAAACCAGTAAATTTGCAGAGTCAGGATTCATACCCAGGACTTTTGAATTATCATTATTTGAATGAGAAAGGCAGAAGGAAATTACTATTAATGATGATAAAGAGAGTATGCACTTGAACAGGTAATTGTGGAGTACACAGAAATTTTAGCAGTTGTTTGCTTTTGTACTTATTAATTTGGCAAGCCAATATTAATTATCTCTGTGCTTTTTAATATCTTGTTGAGAAATCTTATGGTTCTAGACCACCATTATTTAATATATGATTGGCTTTAATATTAATGTTTAACTCCACTGCCTAGGCTCTTTCCATGGCCCAGAATTATCTTTTTTTTTTTTTTAATATATTTTATTGATTTTGTACAGAGAGGAAGGGAGAGAGATAGAGAGTTAGAAACATCGATGAGAGAGAGTCATCGACCAGCTGCCTCTTGCACACCCCCTACTGGGGATATGCCCGCAACCAAGGTACATGCCCTTGACCGGAATCGAACCCGGGACCCTTCAGTCCCCAAGCCGATGCTCTATCCATTGAGCCAAACCGGTCTCGGCCAGAATTATCTTTTTTTTTTTTTTTTTACAGGCTATCTGAAGCAGATCACAGAAACATATGTAGTCCCTTTCTAAATTTCTCAAATTGCATGTGAAGAAGAAGGTTCCCATTACAAATAGTTTGCAGCAAAGTAGAAGTACCTTAACTTGCTAACTTTCTAAAAATAATAAAGCAAACATTATTAAATCAATTCTTCATTGTGCATAGAAAAATTTTCCTTTTCTTTTTGCTTTGTCTTTAGTTGTCTGTGATATATTTTGAAAAGTGTATTTATGAAATTTCTGTGAAACTTTTCTTTTTTAAGATTTTAATTATTCTTCCAATGTTGTTCGGATTATTTTGTATCCATATGCAGCCAGTGATTTTTATTATCTTGTTTTATAATTTGTCACTGCAAAATGTTTTCCATTGAGTTTTATTCCACTAAAATGGAAATACTTTCTTGTTTTGTGACAGGACATAACTTCTATTTGTATTTAACATACAAATAGAAGTTATGGAAATGTAAAAATTCTTAGAAGAGACTTAACTGGAATTGTTCATCTTTTTTCAAATTCTTCCATTAAATCATTAAACATCTCTGAATTTTTGAGGCACAAATATACATGATTATGTCTGTATAAGTTTGGTCATGAAGATTTGTCAGGCATGTTCTACTATCATGACAGATTATATTATAATTATGGGCTTTGGACTAGTCCTTTTCCTTGAATATTTTTGTGGCAGTTTTTGATCCATGCCAGTTGTTATTTCAGATATTTATGAGTTGCCAAATAATCATGAAACATCTGTGTTTTCACAGACTGTAGTGTTGCACAATCAAGAGCACAGACTTCAATTCAGGCCTCATGGGTTCAAATTCTATGTAGTGGTTTAAACTACCATTTACTGTTTTTTGTTTTGTTTTTGTTTTGCTTTGTTTTTTAGTAAATTACTTAACTTATCCCTCTTAGAGAATCTATTTATCTGTCATATAAAAACAATAATATCAACTTTACAGATGTCATAAAGTTTAAGGGAAAATGTGATACATTTTACACTGTGCCTAGCATATACAGGGCACTCAATAAAATGTAAATTGAGGATGATGATGGTGGTGTTAATGATGATGATGATGATGATGTCTAACTTTAACAAAAAAAAATATGCAATGTATTTATGAGCTTAAGGATTTTGGATCTGGTATGTCCCAGAGAAACCACAAACTACCAAGTTATCTCTTATCTTTTATGAAGTTTAAAAGAGTCTAACTTTAAGAACCCAGAGCTTAAAAAAAATGAATGAAAGAGGAAAGAGGTCATAAAATTTATTTTTGTAATGCTTGAGCTTGCTAGGTATCTCTAAAAGACTAACATGGAAATAGGGAGAGGGAGAGAAATAGTGCCTCAAGCAAACAGTGCGCAGCTGTTTCTCACATATGATTTACAGACTGTCCATCTATACCTAGAGGAGTGTTTTTTAGATGCACATTCCTGGGCCCAGGTCTATACCTCTTAATTATATTCCAACTCATACTAAGGTTTGAAAATCCACTAGTATAGTGAAATCAGGTTGATATGTGTTTAAATCCCTATTTTGGCACTTAATAACTGTATGCATGACTTCTATTCTTCTCATGTGTCACTGCCAACTTTACTCTTAGCTCATGTCTCCCTTCTTTTCTTCTTGTTATTATATAACCTATGCCAACTAGACAAACTCACTTAGGTAGTTATGTAACCAGCCACCTTTTTGCTGAAACCATTGGGGTATTATCACTTAACTAGACCTTACTGAAATTGTACAGTTTTCTAGCTTACAACTATTTCTATTTGTTTACTTATCATTTTTAATAATTGGTTTTGACACTATTGACTGTCCTCCTTTCCAGTTTCTATGAAGTTTTGAGTTATTACCCTGACCAATCAGATGCTGAGTATTGTTTACTTTTCTATTAGTTTACCCAGTTTATAGGTCATATAGCAAACTTAACTCAAGGCCACAGACTTGAGTGTAAATATTCAGTTTGTGAAGCATAGAGACTCTATAATCACTCAATACTAGGATTTATAGCCCCGGGCCAATAATGTCCCATATCTTGTTCAATGAAAAAGGGCGCAAATGTGGACTGGAAGGCTTCATTTAAGATGGTAAATCTCAAAATTAGTAATATTTGCATTATAAGAGTTAAAAGGAAAGAGAATTCTTGAGAGAAGCAATAGTAAGAGCAAAGATATGACTGGGGGACTGGTGAATAACTCAATGTTAGGTGTTCTATAAACATTTGATTGTTTTTCATATTATGGTCCTCATACCATAATATGAAAAACAATCAAATGTTTACAATTGATTGTAAAACAATCAAATGGTCCTCATACCATCTGCTTAAAAAGTCTCCTAGAATTATTGTTCAAGATTTTATGAATAGATGCAGTAAACCTATTCAATAGGGATCTATGGGAATATGACTCAAGACATTGCATTTTGAACAGCAAGTGCAGCATCCAAAAACATCAAGTAGCTATATATAACTAAGGTAATGGAGCTGAGGACCTGGGAAGATCAAACCAGGACTTTCTTAGAAGGATTAGAAACTGTATAGTTTTGAGAATGAATATTGACTTTCTAAAAGTGGAAGTGTTTGTAATTAGTCTCAGTCCAGGGAACCAATTGAGATATCTATATCTACTGTGTTTCCCCGAAAATAAGACATCCCCCGAAAATAAGACCTACTTACAGGTTTCCTTCTGAGTGAAATATAAGGCATCCCCCTGAAAATAAGGCCGCCCCCTAGGCTAAACATGAGAGATTTGGTCCACTGATTCTGAAAAAGATGGAGTCACAAGAAATTCACCAAGAAATTCAGGAATTGGATTGTTATGATGATGTTCCAGAAAATGATGACATAATTGTCATTGAATAAATGAGTAAATTCTTGATACTGTAGGATTCAGTTTGTCTGGTTTGTGTTGACAACTACTGTACTACCGTACCGTATACAGGTAGTAAATTTCCTTTATTTTCATTTAACAATAAATATGTACCGTATTCTTCTTCATGGAAAAATAAGACATCCCCTGAAAATAAGGCCTAGTGCATCTTTGGGAGCAAAAATTAATATAAGACACTGTCTTATTTTTGGGGAAACAGGGTATATCTATATGTCTATATCTATATCTATATCTATATCATCTATATCTATATCATCTGTCTATATCTATATCTATCTATATGCCTAATATATTAAGTGTCCAACTGAGTGGTTGACAGACTGGTCGCTGTGATATGTACTGACCACCAGGGAGCAGATGGTCCGACCTGTAGGTTAGCTTGCTGCTGGAGTCTGGCCAATTGGGACTGGGTGAGATGGGAATGGACACACCCTGGAGCTCTCCCCTCGTTCCTCTCTGGCCATCCTTATTGGCCCTGATCGCTGGCCAGGTGGAGGGGCCCCACCCATGCATGGGTTCATGCACCGGGCCTCAAGAAATACATAGGATTCTAGGAAACAAGGGAAGAAAATTATTTGAAGTCAGTAATTTTTTGTTGTATGTGTGTGAGAGACATGGAAGGAGGGGAGGGAGTGCAGGGAAGGGAAAAGAAGAGGGAGAAGAAAAGAGAAAAAAAATAGGATAATAATGCAAAGAAGCCTTGATATGGCTTTGAAGTACTAAGGAACACCCAATAAGAAAGCAGACACAAGCTGGAGATTTGGGACTATGGGAGTTAGGTATGATCAAGTGAGAGAAAATTCAAGTGATTTTATTGAATTAAATCCATCTCAACATTAAAAAATGAATTAAAAATACTTATTTGATTATATTACAAAGTTATTTCATTTATATTCTCATTTATCAATTTTAAGACTCATCCTATAAGCACAAGTATTCATGCTCCTCTTTTGGAAATTAATAAACTGGGGCCCAGAATATTTGTGACTTGCTAACACATAACTAGTGGGGTGTTGGATTTTGTCAAATGCTTTTACTTTATCAATGGCTATGATTATATGGTTTTTATCTCTCAGTTTGTTTATGTGGTGTATCACATTTATTGATTTGCGGATGTTGTACCATCCTTACATCCCTGGGATAAATCCCACTTGGTCATGGTATATGATCTTCCTAATGTAATGCTGGATCTGATTTGCTAGAATTTTATTGAGGAATTTGGCATCTATGTTCATGAGGGATATTGTCTTGTAATTCTCTCTCTCTCTTTTTTTTGTGGTGTCTTTTTCTGGTTTTGGGATTAGGGTAATGCTGGCTTTGTAGATAGCACTTGGAAATGCTCTTTCCTCTTGAAATTTTTGGAATAGTTTTAGGAATATAGGTTTTATTTCTTCTTTGAATGTCTGATAAAACTTCCCTGTAAAGCCGTCTTGTCCAGGGATTATATTTGGTGGAAGTTTTAGATTACTGCTTCAATTTCCTCCATAGTTATCCACCTATTCAGATTTTTTTAGTCCTCCTGGTTGAGTTTTGGAAGGTCATATTTTTTTTTTTTTAAAGGAATATGTCCGTTTCTTCTACGTTGACCAGTTTGTTGGAGTATAGTTGCTCATAGCATTTTTTTTTTTTATGATTCTTCTTATTTCTGTGGGGTCTGTTGTTATTTTATATCTTTCATTTATGATTTTGTTTATTTGGGTCCTCTATCTGCTTCTTAGTGAGCCTGGCTAGAGGTTCATCAATGTTGTTTATCCTTTCAAAGAACCAGCTCTAGGTTTCATTGATCTTTTGTATTGTTTTTATATTGTTGTTGTCTCAATGTCATTAATTTCTGCTCTGATCTTTATCATTTCCTTCTTTCAGATTATATTGAGCTTTTCTTGTTACTCTCTTTGTAATTCTTCAAATTGCAGAGTTAGATGGTTTATTATCAGTTTTTCTTGTTTTCTGAGGTAGACCTGTAACTTCCCTCTCAGTACTTCTTTCACTGTGTCCCAAAGATTTTTGGATTGTTGTGTTTTCATTGTCATTTGTTTCCAGGATGTGTTTTATTTCTTCTTTGATCTCTTTGGTAACCCACTCATTGTTTAACAGTGTGTTATTTAGCCTCCAAGTGTTTGAATTTTGTGATTGTTTTTTACTGTAATTGAATTCTTATTTTATGCCATTGTGATCTGAGAAGATGCTTGATATGATTTCAATCCTCCTGAATTTGGAGAGACTTTGCCTGTGTCCCAATATGTGGTCTATCTATGAAAATGTCCCATCTGTGCTTAAGAAGAATGTATATTCTGTAGCTTTGGGGTGAAATGTTCTAAAGATGTCAATTAAGTCCATCTAATCTAGTGTGTCATTAAAGATTGATGATTCTTTGGTATTTTATTTGTCTAGAGGACTTATCCAGTAATGTTAATGGGGTATTAAAGTCTCCTACTACAATTGTGTTGCTGTCAATATCTCCCCTGATATCTTCCAGAAGTTGATTTTTTTTTAATGTATTTGGGTGCTCTTGCATTGGGTACATAAATGGTTACCAGAGTTATATCCTCTTGTTATATTGATCTCTTTAGAATTATAAAGTGGCCTTTGTTGTCTCTTGTTATGGTCTTCCTTTTGAGTCTCTTTTGTCATATATTAGTTTTGCTACTCCCGCTTTTTTTTTTTTTTTTTTTTTTTTTTTTTTTTTTTTTTTTTTTTTCATTTCCATTTGCCTGATAGATATTTTTACATCTCTTCACTTTCAGTCTGCGTGAATCCCTTGTTCTGAGGTGGGTCTCCTATAGACAGAATTTATGAGTCATGTTTTCTTATCCATTCACTCACTTGATGTCTTTTGATTGGAGCATTTAATCCATCTACGTTTAATGTTATTATTGATAGGGACTTATTTGTAGCCATTTCTGTAATTTATGAATGTGTTCCTTCCTCCCTTTCTATTTCTTCTTTTACAGCATTCCCCTTAGTATTTCTTGCATTGCTGGCTTGGTAGTGATAAACTCTCTTAGCCTTTTTGTTTTTGTCTGTGAAATTCTTGATTTCCCCTTCAATTTTGATTGATAGTCTTGCTGGATAGAGTATTCTTGTATTCAGCCCTTTGCTCTGAATCACTTTGTATACCTCCTTCCATTCCCTTCTAGCTTGATGTGTTTCTGTTGAGAAATCATTTGATAATATGATGGGGGATCCTGTGTAGGTAACTCTGTTTTTCTCTTGCAGCTTTTAAGATTCTCTCTTTGTCTTTAACATTTGCCATTGTAATTTATGACTTGTCTTGATGTGGGTCTTTTGGGATTCATATTGCTTGGGACTCTCTGTACTTGTGTAACTTTTTTCTCCCCATATCAGGGACATTTCCTGTCATTATTTTTTCAAATAGATTTTCTAATCTTTGCTGCTCTTCTTGTCCTTCTGGCAGCCTTATTACATGTATGTTATTTTGTTTTGTGTTGTCCCAAAGCTCCTTTAGGATCTCCTCCTGCTTTTTAATATTTTTTTTTCCAGTTGCTGTTCAGATTGAGCTTGTTTCTCTACCTTATCTTCTAACTCACTATTTTGGTCCTTTGTTTCTTCTAATCTACTGTTGAAACCTTCCATGGTGTTTCTGATTGTAGCTATATCACTTTTTATTTCTTCCTGATTTTTGCATAAGTTGTTGATTTTCTCATCTATCTGGTGTATGAATTGTACGACCATTACACTGAGTTCTTTTTCTGCCATGTTGTATGTTTCAATTTCACTCTTTTTTTTCTTGGTGACTCCTCATTTTCTTTCCTCTGGGGATTATGTTATCTTCCCATTCTGAATGTTCAAAGTTCGAATTGCATGGGCCTGGGCTGTGTGCAGTGGGAACTTTGCATCACCAGAGTGTCACTGAAGAGCTCCGACACCAAGATGTGTGGCTTCTGTGGGTTGGTGGGAAACCTGCTCGCCCCGGGTCAGAGTCACCAGTGCTCAGTGTGGCCTTGTGCATGCACCTAGAATCAGGGACTACCCCTGTACCATGCTTAAACAGAGTCCCCACTGGCAGGTGCCAAAAATCAGAGTCCCCTAGCATGTGCCAAGAGTCAGAGTTTCCCTGTGCCCCCACCCAGAATCCAGCCAGTATCAGAGTCTCTGTTGGTTGGTGTGGCCTTGCACCGAGAATCAGGTGTACATGCACCAAAAATTGGAATCACTGGCTCTTAGTGGGAATTCAGTGGGAATCAGGGATCCCAGGCACACGCAATGAGAAACAGAGTCAAGTCACTGGTACTCAGTGCTGCCTCTCACATGGAGAATCAGTCACTGTCTGCTTGAGGAACGGGTTGCACAGTAGTACTGTGTGGGCAGGAGGACCACTCCTGTGCTGTGGAAAACAGACTTCCATGTGTGGTTTCCCAGAATTGAAGTCAGGTGGCACTGGGGTTTGGTCGCCTGATTGCGTTGCTAGGAACAGAGTCCCAGTGTCCGTGTAACACTGGGACTCTGTAGCGGCACTGCAGCCCTCTGTGAGCAGAGGGTCTAGCAGTTCCTATGGCACTGCCATGAGCCTGCAGGGAGGGGGATGGTCTCTGTGACTCACAGAAATCTGCGGCTGGGATGTCTTGATTGTTGGTGTCTGTGGGTGTTTAGCTGTGGGTGCAGGTCTCTGTCTCCAGTGGCTGTAGGGTCCCAGTTTGCATTTAAGACCAGACTGGGTGGTTCTGAGGCTAGTATCCTAGTCTCAAGTAGCTTTGTTTTTCAAGATGTGGTCCCTGGAGTGTTTGCAGTGGCAGTGTGGCTCTTCCGTCTAAGATTGCCCAGTTTGGCTGCCCCTTGGAATACCTGCAGTATCTAGCTGTCCCCAGCTCATACACACACACACACACACACACACACACACACACACATACACCCCACACACGTCCACACACTCTTCTATCGCTCCTTCACTCTCTCACACCCTCTCTCTCCTTACCTTCCTGCCAGTCACCATCTTGGAAATCTCTTATTCCTCAAATTATTCATTTTTATGCTGTGCATTTATTACCAAATTGTAACAGCAATAATTATTTTTAATTATTTTTAATTATTTCCCCCCTTTAATGTTTATGTTACAATTAAGTGTTTAACACCCTATCATGAAATGAATTTGCTATTTCTGTCTGCTTATTACCTTACTCAAACTTTTGTGTACTTTGATCTTCTTGTTTCAGATGGAAGAAGTCCTTTCAATATTCCTTGTAATACAGTTATTATGGTGTTCAATTTCCTTAGTTTTTGTTTGTCTGGGAAAGCCTTTATTTCTCATTAATTTGTAAGGGATAGCATTGTCAGGGATGGGCTAGAAGAGGTCAATGGCAGGGTAGGGAAAGGTACATATGTAATACTTTCAACATAAATATTTTAAAAAATGCTAATCTGAACTGGAAAGTCCCCTTTGAGGAGAAATAAAATATGCTTTTAAAAAAGCTATGCCCTAACTGGTTTGGCTCAGTGGATAGAGTGTTGGCCTGCAGACTCAAGGGTCCCAGGTTCAATTCTGATCAAGGGCATGTACCTTGGTTGAGGGCACATACCCAATAGGGAGTGTATAGGAGGCACTGATTGATGTTTCTCTCTCATCTCCCTTCCTCTTTGTAAAAAAAAAATCAATAAAATGTATATATTTTTTAAAAAGCAATCTCTATATATAAAAGTTTAAGCAACAGGCCAATCAGCTGACTGTCCTACAGGCTGGTAACTGTCCTACAGCTGCTCACTAATCATCAGGGGGCAGACGATCAATGCAGGAGTGGAAACCAAAGGAATGGAAATGTAGAATAGAATGATGAATCTCAGAGGGAAGCGGAGAGGGTGGAGGTTGGGAAGAGATTAACTAAAGATCTTATGTGCACACTAGAGGCCTGTTGCATGTGCACCAGTGGGGTCCCTTGGCCTGGCCTGCAGGGATCAAGCCAAAGCCAGCTCTCCAACATCCCTTAAGGGGCCCCAGATTGTGAGAGGGCACAGGCCAGACCAAGGGATCCCACTGGTGCAACAACAATTAAATTGCCCAGAAACTCACTGATTTCACAGACAACTCACAGAACTAGAGCTCACAGAACTACACTTTTGTTTTAGCAACTTTAGTTTATTAGTTGGTTAAATTATTTGACTATTTGATCCTTGTCTTATTTAACTAATTAGGCAGTTTGACAGTTTAAAACATGCTTTGTTGACTCTTATCTGGGAGTTCATTCATAGTGTTCTTTGGATTGTTCATCTGGAGCATACTGCTCAGCTAACGATTCAGAATATTTTTCCTATGGCAAATGAATTTGGTTTGGCTAGAATACACTATTTGCTGAGTTGCCATGCTTCCTTTAAATGAAAGTATTTAATTTCCTTTGTAATGAAATGTTATCACCTTACCAACTGTAGAGGAATAAAATCACACTATAGCTTGAGTAGCTGAAAATATAGTATTTTTGTTTGTTTTTGTGTATTTTCTGAAGATGTGGGCAGCCCTTTAGGTGTAAAAATTATACTATGGACCTGATTCTAGTTGCAGTTATTTTCCCAAAAGGGTCTAGAGAAGGTGACCAGGGCATGCATATATATATATTTTTTTATTGTGAATGTAACTTGTATCAAGAATTATTTACCAACTAAGCTTATACAACCTTGAAGAAACATGCATATAAACAACTTTTAGATTGTCAAACAATATTTGGTAATATACATTACTTTTTGGAGAGTCTTCTAAATTCTTTAAAAAGAAAAAAATGCAGTCATCATATGTTTGTGTAAAGTCACTTTAAGTCCTATATTTTGAATAGATTGTAATTGAGGGTTGGCTAAAAATTGGGTGGCCGGGTTTGTTTTCAATGTGTAAAAAAGGAAAAAAACCATGCCTACCCTGTTTCCCCGAAAATAAGACAGTGTCTTATATTAATGTTTGCTCCCAAAGATGCGCTAGGTCTTATTTTCAGGGGATGTCTTATTTTTCCATGAAGAAGAATACTGTACACATTTATTGTTAAATGAAAATAAAGGAAATTTATTACCTGTATACGGTACAGTAGTACGGTAGTTGTCAACACAAACCAGACAAACTGTGAATCCTACAGTATCAAGAATTTACTCATTTATTCAATGACAAACATGTCATCATCTCCTGGAACATCATCATAACAATCCAATTCCTGAATTTCCTGGTGAATTTCTTGTGACTCCATTTCTTTCAGAATCAGTGGACCAAATCTCTCATGTTTAGCCTAGGGGGCGGGGGCTTATTTTCAGGGGGATGCCTTATATTTCACTCAAGGAAACCTGTAAGTAGGTCTTATTTTCGGGGGATGTCTTATTTTCGGGAAAACACTGTATTTGTCTCATCATCTGACATTAATAAAGCATTTAGTCAGAGGAAGTTTTCATTGTATGGAAATCTCACCTTGTGATCTAAAAATCTGCCAATCACTCGTGAAAATTATCCAGTTAAACAATGTGTACAAAGATTTGATATCTCCTATTATTATCCATTTGACAGAATAGTAATTTTCAAGGGTAAATAAATTAAATTTACATTGAATTGAAGCAGTTCATGACATTTCCATGATTTCGATCAACATGTGAAAGGATTTTGGTTCTTCCCTGTGTTTGATGTTTTGCTGCCTGGTGGGTGTTAGGTTGAGACTCTTTTCTTACTTGAGTGATGCCCTTAGCAGTAGGGTGAGCCTCCCTGAATCATTCTTTATGTTTTGTCCCCCTTTTATTCTGTTGCCACCATAATACCACTCTTGAATTTGAAAAAGCCACTGCATTAAAATATTTTATTGTACTGAGAGAGAATTAGGTTCTAGCAAAGATATGTTTATTAAGATGTATGCAAAATAGATTTCTTCCCCTTTAAAAAGTAAATGGAAGTGGAAAAATCATTTTCTTTCAACTAGAGTTATTAGAATTTGCATTTCTGAGAATGTGCATGTGTATATATGTAAGTATCTATTTTTCATAGAATGATTTTGGGGACTTTCAGATTTTTAGTCAATGACATCCTTACTCATTGTTTCACAATATTTTTGGTCTTTCCCTTTTCACGGAAACAAATTTTGGTGGATTTTTATAGTGAACATTAGCTGAGTGTTTTGAATTTATGGTTCAGATTGACTTGCCTTTGGAATTTTTTTCTACTGCTGCATATTTATCTGACAGTTGGGAATTATATTTCTTTTGCATTTGGAGAAATTTAATAGATGCCAGGTAACACATCATAATAATATAGTGGTCAATTTCAATGTGCTCCTTGCATCTTTCAAATGACCACACCACTATTTACTTGAGCAAGTTGAATGGTTGGATATGCAGGTAATTTTCAATCCTCCACCACTAAGAAACAAATCAATAGCAACAACAACAACAACAACAACAAAAAACTATACCAAAACATTGCATAACCTCTTCAAGCATGTAGTTTTTATCCTCTAGCATAATTTACTTAGACTAGGAATCCAGAAATAAAATTACTTGATTTTTTACATAAATGTTTTCATGATCAGATTTTTAAAAATATATTTTTATTGATTTCAGAGAGGAGGGGAGAGGGAGAGAGAGATAGAAGCATCAATGATGAGAGAGAATAATTGATGGACTACCTCCTACATCCCCCCCCCCCCCACACACACACACTGGGAATAGAACACTGACCTCCTGGTTCATAGGTCAGCACTGAACCTCTGAGCCATGCTGGCTGGGCCTTACTTGCTTTTAACCATGGGGGTTTCATAGTATGAAGTAAAGGAAATTATCTTCTCTTTATTGCCATGGACCAGATCTCAGGGTATAATTCTATCCTGGAATTCATGTGATGACAAGGATCCCCTCATGACCTTTTCTTAGTACAAAATGATGTCACTTATATGGATATTTTTCTTGTTTATAGTGTAGGACCATGCCCTCCCTATAATGAGGCAGAAGCTATTAAAATGAGACATTTGGGAATTTTATATTTCCTTATGTATAGTTGCAGATTGGACTAATTTATTTACTCAGATGCAATACCCCGTTTTTCAATATGTCCACTTTAGCAGCCTTTAGGCTATTTCACAGTAGCCTTCTCTGCAGTGGAAAAGGAAAAGAAGAAAAAGGCAGAGTTAATGTTTTATGTAGCAGACTGACTCATATTTGCCACCCAGGTAACTAATAAGAACAGATGAATTGTGTATTATTTTCTTGTGATCCAAGAACTGCTAGTTTGGAATTGGTGGTTACAGCTTTTAAAAAAGTATCTGTTGTGAGCTGGAGAATTTAGCTACCATATTTGGTTCCCATATGCCTGCCCTGTGACCTTACATCAGCCTCCTGGAGGATTTGTGTGTTTTTGCTTATCCTTACAAGGGAAAGCAGCCTGGAAATATGTCTGACCGGAATTAGAAGCCCTGCAGTACTTTCAGGAAGTGTGGCTTTAGGCGAAAGCAGTGGTTTGTGAAATTAGGCTTGCTTACTAGTACAGCCAGAATTTGTTTCATTGAGAGGCAGTGAGTTGGAGAACATCTTTGCTGACTATAAAATCACAAACATTTTATATCTCTTCATATATCAAGCAAATTCCCTTCATAGTATGAAGTAAAGGAAATTCTACTATGACAGAGTTCTAAAGAGAATTAAAATTTGAATAGAAATGCATTGTATATAGTTGTTAATAATAGTGATTTTTGCAGGGAGGTGAAGGCTGAAATGAAGTTAATTTTAAACTCTTAGTAATTTTAAATACCTTAGTATGAAGTTTTTTTGAAACATGAACTCACATATGTTAGACTATCACTTGTCACAAATATTTAGTTTTGATATTTGATTATAAAAGTTTCTGTGCTTTGTTTCAAGAAAATCGTTTGCTTTAAGGATTCTCCTCAAACTACCAGAACAGTCTAAAGTACCTGCTACATTAGCACTCATTTCCTGTAGCCACCTTGGTGACAAGTCACTGACACCTTTGTGGAAGCATTTTAAAATGACCTTACGTTCACACTTTATTTGTCCAAATATATGACAGTTTTAAATGGTGACGAAACTTTTTTTTTTTCTAGTACAGGAAATGGAATTCTTATCAATCATTACTTCTTCACTGTAACTTTTTCTTACCAAGACTTAAATTCCCAGGAGTCTTCTATTGGTTTCTGGCATGTTTCTTTGTTTAATTAACACAGAACCTCAGGGTGGGAAGGATAGAAGGGGTAATCTAGGAAAATATACCATGTATATAAAATAATCAACAGGATTTCTTGGTTTTACTTTAGGCCAAGCTTTGGAATGAAGAATGATATAAAAAATTATGAACCATATTGAGTCAAGAAGCCATCATTAAGTTGACAGTCTAATTAGCACGAGATAAGAATGGTAGTGTTTAAGAAGTGCTTTTTACTCTGACAGATCGAGGGCAAATGTGTGCTTTGGAGAAAGTTACTAATTCACCTGAACATTTGTTTCTTTATCTGTGAATATGGAATAAAAATAATAACAGCTACCTCATAAAATTACTATGAGAATTAAATAAGATAAGCAAATAAAGGGCTTAGTATAGTGTCTAGTCCATATGAAGCACTCAATAAACAATTATTATTATACTTTAGTGTGAGATTACATTTGATACAATGCAAAGAGGGATCTGGTACCTATAAAATTCTGCAACCCATTGTTAGCACACCCTAAAGTGGGATCTGTGTGTCTTTGTTTCCCTTTATTAGCCCATCCCTAATCCACCTACTTACCTGCAACAGAAAGAGGCCAGACTTTAGAACTGCTAGTGCCAGCCACGTAGCTCAGTTGCAGTGTTGTTGATTCCCAGTCAGGGCTTGATCACCTTTTGAGGAGTGTATAGGCAGCAACTGATGGATATTTCTCTCTTACATCGATGATTCTCTTGATAGATCCTCCCTTCCTCCAGTTGATGGACAGATGTAAACCCCACCTGCGGCCAGACATTCCTGAGCTCTGAACCACCAATCAGAACCTGCCAAATACCCTAAGCCCCCTGATTCCTAAGTCCCTAGGTCCCTAATCACCAATCAGCGTGTGCTGAGTGCCCTAAGCCCGGTCCCCTATCCTTAAAGATGCTTGTACCCCGGCCCTCGCTCTCTTCCACCCCTCTCTCTGGAAGCAGCTGGCAGGAGTACCCTTCTCTCCAATAAAAGCCTGGGTCCTGCCATCCCGGTCTCTGGCTACCTTCTCTATTTAATCTATCATCTCTCACTCTCTCCCTTCCTCTCTTTCTCAAATCAATAAAAACGTGAAGATTTAAAAATAAAAGAACTGACTAGATTCCATCCCTTAAATTATCTGCTAGTGTGGAATTTATGATTATATAATTCTAACTTATAAATTCCTGAGACCATAAATAATACCTCTATTTTATTTTTATTTATATCAAAGCAAGAAGAGTGGCCTTGAGGCCCATTGTGTATGTAACAATTGTATCCTTGATTGAATGGTAGCCCCTAACATCTAAGCAGGGTTTCAAGACTAATCTTTTCCTGGCAGCAGAGAATCTTAGAAGTAAAACTGGGTATTACAGTCACTTTTTGTTCATATTGATGTGGAGAATGATCAAATTGTATACCTACATATTCATCTCAGTGATAAAGGCAGGAAAAGCATAGTCTTTGAGTAGGATTCAGAATGAAATGATATATTAAGAACAATTTAAAAAGTGGTATTAGTCTTAATAAGAGTTTGTTAACCTTATGTAAAAATTTCTTAAGAAAAAATTCATACAAAAATATCATGAAGCTGGGCAGGGAAACAAATGGAACAAACTTAAGCTTTGGAGTTAGGAGCATCTAGGTTTGAATGCTGGCCCTGTTCCCCACTAGCTTTATGACTTTGTATAAATAACTTAACCTGTTTGAGCCTCAGTATTCTAATCTGTAAAATGGTGGTAATAATGATACCATTATAGTAACATGGTTATTAAATAACAGGAAAGAAATAAAAAGTAAGCTATATAATATAGACATGCCATTTATACAGCTTTTTCAGAAACCTTCAATTTAAGACTCTCCAAATCTATTCCCTACAAATCGCTGGGGGAAGTGACTGGACAATAGACACATTCCCTGTAAGGTCTGGGTGACATGGGAAGATGCTTACCTGTCAGTCACACCTGGGAACAAGTTGGTGACCAGAATAGACATGGCCATTACAAGTGCAGGAAGATTTAATATTTAAACTTGTGAAAAAAGGAGTTCTCTCTCTTGTGCCCTTGCATTATTGGTCCTCATGCTCTCTCAGGACTCATATTGCAGAAGGGCATGCTCCCTCTACATTCTCTCACATGGCTTATGGTCATGTGGTACCAACATAATGGACTAAATCTATCCTGATGCTACATCAGACTTAGCTCCATGGAATGGAAACTCTGGACACTGGCTTTGCTTCTGGCACTGCTAAACTCCCAGCTGTACCTTTTCCAGGAATGCTTTAGAGACTATGGGACTTCACAAAGCGAGGGATATAATTCTATACAAATAAAAACCATTCATTCTCCCATGCAAGTCCTAGAAAATACCTTTTCTGAAGATACCACAAAAGCCACCCCACTCCCACTAGTCATGGAGGAATCCCACCAACTCAATCCTACAGCAATAATATCTCTCTTAGAGGGTTATTTTAAACTAGAGGCCCGGTGCACAAAATTTGTGCACAGGGGTGTGTATCCCTCAGCCCAACCTGCACCCTCTTTAATCTGGTACCCCTCAGGGGATGTCCGACTGCTGGGCCTAAACAGGCAGTCAGATATCCCTCTCACAATCCTGGACTTCTGGCTCCCAACTACTCGCCTGCCTGCCTGATTGCCCCTAACCGCTTCTGCCTGCCAGCATGATCACCCTCTAACCACTCCCCTGCCAGCCTGTTTGTCCCCAACTGCCCTCCCCTGACAGCCCGGTCACCCCCAAATGCTCTCCCCTGCATATTCCCTCTCCCCTGCATATTATTTTAGAGAATAAAGACTTACTTTGCTAGTTGGGGATGGAAAAGAGTCTGTATGCAAACAGTAATCCTTAACAATATCTCTCTGCATTTAAATCTTGGGTAAATGGAATATATATAGGTATATTGAAAATTCCACAGTTATCAATACTTTCAGAGTGACAAAAATATCTGATATTTTAAAGGCATCTAAAGCATAACTAAAATTCACTAATAGATTGAATTATCTCCGATCCATTGTGGAGAACCATAAAATTATTTTCATTGCTACTTCATAACTGTAATTTTGCTACTGTTATGAATTGTAATGTAAATATCTGTGTTTTCCGATGGTCTTAGGCTCTACAGCAGTGGTTCTCAACCATGGGTTGCGACCCACAGTTTTAGAACCATTAGCAGGGTTGCCTAACACCATCGGGAAACACAGACATTACATTATGATTCATAACAGTAGCAAAGTTACAGTTATGAAGTAACAATGAAAATAACTTTATGGTTGGAGGTCACCACAATATGAGGAACTGTATTAAAGGGTCATGGCATTAGAAAGGTTGAGAACCACTGATATAGAATAATTGACTTATTTACTTGCTTCCTAAACACAAAGAATGGAAAAGGGAAAAATAGTCACTTTTCAGTGGAGAAAGCTAGAAGATATTTTATTAATTAAGTAATCAAGGTTAATAACAATATCAATAAGTCATGAAAGATGAAACAGAGAGGGGCGGAGACCGGGATGCCAGGACACAGGCTTTATTGAAGAGAAGAGTACCACTGCCGTCTGCTTTCCAGAGGAGAAAGAGAGAAAAAGGCCAGGGTGCAGGCACCTTTTAAGGGGAAGAAAGAGAGGGGACGGGGCTTAGGGCACTCAGCACACGCTGATTGGTGGTTTCATGTAAGGCATATGATTAGGAACCTAGGGACTTAAGAATTGGGGGGCTTAGGGTATTTGGCAGGTGCTGATTTGTGGTTCAGTGCTCAGGAATGTCTGGCTGTAGGTGGAGTTTACGTCATTCTCCGTCCATCAGTTGGAGGAAGGGAGGATCTATCATATGTTGATATAATGTGCCCTCTGTTATGTTATGTGAAAGGCACTTCTTTGTGATATTCTTCCCACAAATCCATACTCCCAATCTAATCATTAGGAAAAAAAACACACATAAGACAAGCCTGAATTGAGGGTCATTCTATATAATACCTAGCCAGTGCTCCTCCAAACTGTCAAAATCATGGGAAACAAGAAAAGTTTGAGAAACTATCACAGACCAGAGGAGACTAAGGAGACATGACCAAATGTAATGTGGTATCTTGAAAGAGATATCTTGAAACCAAAATAGAACTTTAGTGGAAAAGCTTGAGAAATTCAAATAGTCTGTAGTTTAATGAATAGTGCTGCTCCAATGTTATTTTCCACTGTGAGGTAAGATGTTAACGTCAGGGGAAACAGAGTGACACATATTCTCTGTAATATAGCTGCAAATTTTCTGTAAATATAAAATTATTCTAAAGTTGAAGTTTATTAAGATAAAAAATTAAAAATAAAACATTTTGCTAGTGCCGAATTAAAAACAATATTTTTATTAATCAGTATTATCTACTTTGTGTCCAGCTTGAAGGTGATCACTGTCAAGAAACATAAGCAAAAGGTGTGGCTCATACTTTCAGATGGCTTGGCAAATACTAATTGAAGAGAAGAAGATTTGACATGTGGAGAGATTAGCAAACATTGGTATTACATGAATTTGATTAAGCTCTAAACTTGGTAATACAGACAGTAGGAAGTCAAAAAGTGAGGAGTGGCCAATGAAGGGCCTCACAGCAGGAGTGAACCTGGATGAGTGGTTAGAATTGCATCCCTGGAGAGAGAGGAGATTTGCAGTTGAAGGGAACAGAAAAAAGACCAGAGGTCTTGAATAGAATAGACTCAGATAAAAGTAAAGGCAACCTGATCTGATCTGGGAGAGAGGGGAATGCATATCAATAGAAAGGGAGCTAGTTCTGAGCCTTTCTTTGGAATCTTGAAAGTTAAGCTTTGGGGTGGGGTTGAAGTTGGTCACAGAGATCCGATTAACAGCAGTATTATTCCAGTTTATGTTTCATTTTGTGGCTTTTAGTTCTTGGTGAAATCTATGTCTAACATTTATTAACCTGCTAACACCTCTCTCAGCATATACAATACATTTGTTAAGACTGTGTAGGGATGAAGTTTACCTGCAAGAGTTAAAAGTATAGGCATGCTCGTGTTCTGGATTTTAAAAGGCTTTCTTGATTGAATCATATGTCATTTCTGAATAACCACGTCTATAAGCTCTTTCTTATCTGGAACCTTTGTCTGACCATACCCTTTTCCAGAAGCAGAAGGAACTTTAGTCCTTTTGTCTGTTACTGACTCAGTTCTGATCATTTTGTTCCTTAGAATGGCTGTTGAATTTTGTTTAAGTGACAAGTATACTGCTCATTTAAAAATAAAATAAAGAATGGGAAGGCTCTGATGCCTTTGAACTTCCTTGTCTTTTTTTTTTTTGTAAGTTTAAAGTTTATAAATTAATACCCTCTACACCAACTTTGACCACTGAGAACTATTAAGTGCCTGATACTTTTAAAGTGGCTGATCACTTAACAAAGGGAAGGCATAGGCTGGATTGTTCTCCATGCAGTTAATGAGAAGCCAGAGGCCTCATCAATTCTTTTCTTCTGTGTGCATGCTCTATGTGCAAGCCAGATCACAAATTGATAGGCTGAGGATTAATTCATTTGGGTCAATTTAAACTGGTCCAGGGGAAGAAGACCATAATAACTATAAATTCAAACTAAAAAGTGGACTATTTAGAAGAGAACATATCTCAACGTTTGTCTTTCTAATCAGTATCATATAGTTTATAAGGAACTCTTTCATATATGCCAGTATTATCTCCTCAGCTAGATTGGGAATTACAGTATGTACTGTATATAGTGAAAAACAATAAAGCTTTGCAGGCAGATAGATTTAGATTTATAACTTAGTGTAGGCAATTAAAATATCTGTCTTCCTCAAAAGGTCCCCTAACCTATGTGAGCTTCAATTTCCTTTGTTGTAAAGCAGGAGTAATCATACTATAACCTTTCAGAATTGTGAGAATTTGAAAGGATATATGTAAATAGCTTCACGAAGAGTTTGATACTCTACTCAGCAAGCACTCAATAAGCTTATAGATGAGGTTATTCAGAACTGACATATAATTCAATCAAGAAAGCCTTTTTCAATTAAGTGTTAGTCTCCCTTTCTCCTTAAAGGTCTTTATCTTGTGCAAAGCTTAACCCAGTACTAACATATAGTAAGGCTTGGAAATTTCCTCTTAGGATTATCCAGGGAGGCCATTCCTGCTGCTTTTTCATGTGATTCACGGGTAGAGTTTATATAAGAAAAACTATGGGCACAATTCTAGGGCAAGCAAATGAACTTGACTGTCCTCTTTACCTGTTTCTCTCCAGGAAGTCCCTACCTACATTCCAAACACACACACTGCCTGCCCCTTCTATGAAAGCCGAACTAGTAAATCAGTAATGGTTGGGTTTCAGTTAGCAGAGGATAGAATTTTGAGGTAGGTTGGTACTCTAAGAACTATATATTTCACAACTCCCTGTGTCTAGTATACAGAAAGCCATCTCTGAAGGAATGAGAGAGGGACTAAAGTTCCTTCTGATTCTAGAAAAAAGGGTATAGGCAGATATAAGTGTCGGATAACAAAAGGCTATATACTATTGATAGATGGGATTATTTAGGACTATTTCATTTGTTTAAGAAAAAACATTTTAACTCAGAAAATGGGATGGCCGTATTTTCTTTATTGTGGCCATGTTAAGACATTTCTATTTTTGAAAATCTGTCATTAATATAGAATTTCTCCTCTTTTCATATCAGGATCTACTTTTGAAATTATTTGGACCTTAACTTATTTTTAGAATTGTAACTAAAAAGGAAATAACAGTACATTTTTTTTTCTTTACTTTTGGCAGCAGTAAAATAGCAAACCTTAGATTGTGCTCTTTTGCGGCCACATCTTGGGATCTGTCTAGAGATAACACCAGGGAGCTTTAAATAGAGGTGGGAGATCAAGAAAATTGTTGATAATCATGTTAACTCAGATTTGTTGCAGACTTGCTGGATAAGAGCTCTAAATTACAAGTTGTATGTTGCTGATTATGATCAAAGCATTTTTGAAAATATTGCAAAACAGAAAAGCGGAAAACAACTCTCTCATGATGTGGTTATGCCATTAGATTAAGCAATAGGAATTCAGTGGCTTACGGAATCATGACATTATTCATTTAAAAATGCACAGACATCTCTCTGATTACCAAAAGGACTACACAGTGAAAAACAGACTAATTGGGGATTCACATTTGATTTTCCTTTTAGGTCAATTTTGAAAGTAGTTTAGAAAAAAACTGAAAAGGCAGCTTTAAATGCTATTTTTTCACTTAACTTTCACTCCACTGTTAAATTCTTAGGCAACAAGATAGGCAAAGATGGGCTTATTATTTTTTATAAGTAGAATGATATTCTTAGGACAGTGTTGGAACAAATAGAATGAATTGGAGGGAATTTATATATCTGAATTTCCTTTTATAGAAGTTGACTAGGTAACAAATTATAACATGTTGAAAATGACAAAATACACAACTATACATTTGTTTATTCATTAATAGGCCTTAATTATGTGTAAGAATTTAGTCATAGAAATTTTGAGCATACATTTAGAAAGTTTCCATTTTTATTTTGTACTACCATATCTTCATTGCTCTGGTGCAATATTCTATAACATTTGTTGGCTCAGTTTTGCAAATGGATAGTTATATTAAGCTTCACATCATCCTTTCACTAAAACTAAAAATTGCACCATGGGTGTAGTATAAAGAATTTGTGCTATTATTATTAAGCTTAGTATAAGTGACATCAATAATAGTGATAAGCATTTGTGTGTGTTTTTTGTTGTTATAGTTGTTTTTTTGTTTTTTGTTTTTTTTTTAACAATCACTGGCTTTGTCATTCACTAGGCCTCTCTCACCTAACCACCTAGTATCGCTGGTTGTCTTAGCTTCATATTTAAATGTCATGTTGTAATTGAACTTTAAAATGTATCTAAGTCTGATCCCTCCCTTTTGGTTATAATCAGCCCAATACCAAAACCAGATAAAGACACCACAATGAAATAGGCCAATATCCCTCAGGAACAGAGAGGCCAAAATACTCAACAAAATTCTAGCAAATAGTATCTAGAAGTACATCAGAAAGATCATAAACCATGACCAATTAGGATTTATCCAGGGGATGCAAGGATGGTACAGTATCCGCAAATCAATAATCATGATATATCACATAAACAAATTAAGAGATAAAACCACATAGTCATATTATTTGATGCAGAAAAAGCATTTGACAAAATCCAACACCCTTTCTTGAAAAAAACTCAGCAAGGTGTGAATATAAGGATCATACCTCAACATAATAAAAGCCATATATGACAAATACACAGCCAACATCATACTCAATGCGCAAGAATTAAAAACATTTCCCATATGAACAGGAACAAGACAGGGATACCCACTCTCACCACTTCTGTTCAACATAGTACGGAAAGTACTAGCCATTGTGATCAGACAAGAAGAAGAAATGAAGGACATCCAAATTGGAAAAGAAGAAGTAAAACTATCTTTATTCACAAATGACATGATACTATACATAGAAAACCCTAAAGATTCCATAAAAAATTATTATATTTAATTAATGAATTCTGCAATGTAACAGGATACAAAATTAATGCAAGAAATCTATGTAATTTCTATACACCAAAAATGAACTGACAGAAAGAGAGACTATAAAAGCAATCCCATTTACCATTGAACCAAAAAAATTAAGATACCTAGGAATAAACTTAACTAAGGAGGTAAAAGACCTATATGTGGAAATCTAGAGGACACTGGAAAAAGAAAGAGAGGAAGACATAAACAGATGGAAAAGCATACCGTGTTCATGGATTGGTAGAATCAACATCATCAAAATGTCCATACTACCCAAAGCAATCTATAGATTCAATGCACTCCTCATTAAAATACCAACAGGATATTTCACAGACCTAGAACGAACTTTCAAAAAAATTCATCTAGAATAAAAAAAGACCCCAAATAGCTGCAGCAATCCTGAGAAAGAAGAACAAAGTAGGTGGGATCTCAATACCAGATATAAAGCTGTATTACAAATCCATTGTTCTCAAAACAGCCTGGTACTGGCACAAGAACCGACATATAGACCAATGGAATAGAATAGAGAACCCAGAAATCGACTCAAACCACTATGCTCAATTAATATTCGACAAATAATTTTCAACCTTTCATCTCAGGACACACATATACTTATTACTAAAATTACCTGGTGTATCAAAATATATATTCTTTGTCAATCTGACAAAAATGGGCATAATTTTGATTCATTAACACCAGGTGGCAATTGTGTTGGCTGTTGTCATTTTTTATTTTTATTTGACAATCTAAGGGCAAAGAGGTCAGGGCCTCTGACTAAAGAGTCAGATATTCCATGTTTTAAAAATTCTTGTGGCACACCAGGTGAAAATCACTGTTCTAGACCATTAGACATTCACTCCTGAATATTTGACTTTTACATTGATTTTTATCAAAATTTAAAAAAAGAGTATATGTCATATTTAGGACTGGAAGTTTGATTTTATAAGCTAACTAAAGGCCCAGTGCATGAAATTCATGCACAGGAGAGAGGGGGGGCTCCATCAGCCTAGCCTGCATCCTCTCCAACCTAGGACCCCTTGAGGGGTGTCCAACTGCCCGTTTAGGCCCGATCCCGGTGGACATTCCTCTCACAATCCAGGACTGCTGGCTCCCAAGTGCTCGCCTGCCTGCCTGCCTGATTGCTGCTAACTGCTTCCTGCCAGCCTAATGATCCCCTAACCACTCCCCTGCCAGCCTTATTGACACCTAACTGCTACCCTGCTGGTATGATTGCCACTAATTGCCCTCCCCTGCTGACCTGGTCACCCCTAACTATCCTCCCCTGCAGGCCTGGTTACCACCAACTGCCCTCCCCTTCCCTGCACCTCCCAATGGCCCTCCCCTGCAGACCTGGTCACACCTAACTGCCCTCCCCTGCTGGCCTGATCTCCCTCAACTACCCTCCCCTGCAGGCCTTGCCCCCCCCCTCCAACTGCCCTCCACTGCTGGCCTGGTCCCCCCCAACTGCCCTACCCTGCAGGCCTTGTTCCTCCCAACTGCCCTCCCCTGCTGGCCGTCTTGTGGTGTCCATCTTTGACCAAATGGGGGTGGCCATCTTGTGTGTTGGAGTGATGGCCAATTTGCATATTATCTCTTTATTATATAGGATAAAGAAATATGTTTCCTGTTAGAAAAATTAGTGTTCTTTAAAGATGGGCATTCTATACTTTGATCTAAATAGCCTGTTGAAATTTCAGTTCTTATTGGGAGAAATTGAGAATTTTTTCTCTGGAGTTACAAGATAAGAGAGAGAAAATTACTTACACACAAGCGAGTTAGAAGGACAAATATACAAATCTCTCTGTGTGTGGAGGGGTATGTGAATCCATAGAGGACTTGACTGTATGGAAGCTTTATTATTTTGTAGATCCTTTCATCAACGTGATTTTTACTTTTTCTAGAAAATTTCCCACATCTAATGAGCAAAAGGAAGGCTAGCTGATGCATATTAATAACCTCAAATGCAGTTAATGCAAAAGTGTGAGTAGTAGGAAGCTTTGGTCTCCTAAGGAGACTTAGATCATATCTTCTTATTCAGTTTCTGTTGTAAACAATGAACATTGAAGCATAGAATGACTCTGAGGCTTGTAACTTTCTCAAGTAACTGTTTATTTCCATTCATTACATGATGCTTATTAAGATAGGTAGTAGACTTGGATTGTTTGTGAAGACTTTCAACAAGGGCTGAAACTAAGAAAGACTTTTAGATAATCAGAAAACCAAAGCTTCCTACTACTCACACTTTTGCATTAACTGCATTTGAGGTTATTAATATGCATCAGCTAGCCTTCCTTTTGCTCATTAGATGTGGGAAATTTTCTAGAAAAAGTAAAAATCACGTTGATGAAAGGATCTGTCACCTGAAAGCTCTTCAATCCACTTGTGAAACTGTTAACAACAAAATAACAAAGCAGGAAAACCATGTATCTTCTGTGAAACCACAAATAAATTCAGACATGGATCAATATTTATTGTTCATAAACACTGACTTTTGTTAAGTTTGAAAATAATGAAGCTTTTTGTTCAGTAATATAGTTTGTTGTCCTTTGGGTCCTAGATTAAGAAGAAGCAGCAAGATGTGCTCGGATTTTTAGAAGCTAACAAAATAAGATTTGAAGAAAAAGATATTGCTGCCAATGAAGAAAATCGGAAGTGGATGAGAGAAAATGTGCCTGAAAATAGTCGACCAGCCTCAGGGTACCCCCTACCACCTCAGATTTTCAATGAAAGCCAGTACCGTGGGGTAAGGAATCAATTTAAGTACTTGGTGTGTGTTTTTTTCCAAATGGATTTGCTCAAATCCATTTCACTCTCTTGTCTAGATATGCATACAATCATTTCTCTTGTTCATTCTTTGCATCCATCCTACGCAGCTGAGGTATTTTGCCTATGACTAGGAGGTAAATGAGCCACCCATCAAAATTACCTGTAAATGTAGAAATACAGATTTTTGACATGTAATTTTACATATCTTCATCTCAATTCCAACCAGAGCAATTATATTAATGTTTCTGGTATATCCATGAAGAAGGCTCTGAAAAGTGGTCAGCAGTTTGACTTATTTAGATTAACATTAGTTTTTTAAAAAAGAGGAATGTCTTACTTTCTGCTTGAAACTAGTAATACTTTTATTTTGGTATCATTAATCAATTTTGTTAAAATTTTAATTCAGCTTATTGAACTTATGTAAGAAATGAGAGAAAATGTTTTTCTTTTTTGTTTTTCTTTGCTTTGTGACTGGTGCTTTCAAGTATGCTATTTTGCTTAGTCTTCATTTAAACCATGGAGCATTTTCTTTAATACTTTATTAATTGTATATTCAAGTACCAGTTATAGTTTATGGCTATTTAGGCAGCACAATGGCAAGTAGAAATCTAAATAAGACACAGCCTCTTCTCTTAAGGAGCTGATTAAGAGTGGGATGTGAAAAGAATAATACATATCCGAAACAATCAGAGAATAGTTATGAAGTCATGGTAGAGAAAACATCAGTAAGGGCTATAAGAATTTCCAGTAGAGAACTGTTTGCATTGCTATATCCTCAGAATTAGTCTTACTGGAGAAAAGATATTTTTAGAGCCAGCAATCCATATCTTCTAGCTCATAAGTTTATATAAGAGTGATGCAGACACTTTTTGGTGGGGATCTTTTCATGGACCAATTCAAACCATATAAGGGATGGGTATGACAAACTTGAGAAGTTCATTGGCACAGACGAGTTTGTTAATTTAATTAGTCACTTCTGCCAAGACCGGTTTGGCTCAATGGATAGAGCGTCGGCTTGGGGACTGAAGGGTCCCGGGTTCGATTCCGGTCAAGAGCATGTACCTTGGTTGCGGGCATATCCCCAGTGGGGGGTGTGCAAGAGGCAGCTGATCGATGACTCTCTCTCATCGATGTTTCTAGCTCTCTATCTCCCTTCCTCTCTGTACAAAATCAATAAAAATATATTAAAAAAATAATTAGTCACTTCTGAGGAGGGATTCTAAAAATTTCATCTGTTGCTGCAAACATAGCCAATATGTAAAGACAAACTACAGATAAGGAAAAGGCAAGTAGGCTATCCATTTAGATATTGAAATCTCACTTCCTCTATATTTGAAATTTCTGAAAATTGGTGAATTAGAGTGGTTAGAAGAGGCCTGAGGGGTAATACAGTCCAATCTAAGCCAGCATATATTTTCTTAACCTCTCATTTTTAAAGCAGACATTTCAATTTGTTTGACTTTAAAAACAAACACATTTTGAGTTATAAGGGTAACATTTGAGAAATTACATTTACCTGGTTTATTTCTCCTTGTGAAGCCACACTACAAGGGAATGTAGTATATTATGGAAATAAGGCAAGAATCACTGAGCAATGAGAAGATGGAAAGGAAGGGACAAGAGGGTGAGACTCAACCAAATGCTTAAACATTTCTTAGTGGAAAAGGAATTCAACTTCTAGTGAGTGCTTGCTATGTGCCAGGCACTGAGTTGGGAGTTTAAAAACAATAAGAGTGAAGATTTGTCCCTATACAGACACTTAGAAGAGTATATAGCAACCTTTCATACAAAAATTTTTGCATCTTATCTATTTTGCTATGTGTTTAGTGCTTATTATATCTGTCAGTTCTCATACTAATCCCCTGACATAGGTAATTGTTCTTATTCTATAGATGAAAAAATTGAGGTCTAGAAGAGTTGAACTGACTTCCTAAATTACACAATAAGTGGTGAAGCTAAGATTTAAATCTAGATATGCCTTACTCTGAAGCTCTTACACTTTCTATTAAGTCACTACATTGTTCATTTCCTTGTTTATTCAAAGTTTCCATCTTCATTCTTGTCTAGTTCCATTATGTGGTGGGTCTGACCACAGCAAATTACATGTTCTAATCTACATTGCCAACTGGCTGCCTATTCAGTTTGTCTGATAATAGGGTGTACTAGTTTGAAGAATGGAGGGCAGGAGGAGAGGAAAAACCAAAGTATCCCCCTCCTATCTATCTGGATGATCCATGACATTGACAAATCTCCTTTATGGTACCAGCTGTACCAAGTACCCCAGCTCCTGGGTCCTGTAATATCACCTTCTTTACTCTTTCATTTTGCCCTAGATTTGGTAGCAGCTTCCTTTTGTTTGCTAATCTCTGAGTTGTCTCACCATCACCTGTTTGCCTTTCAGATTTTTAATCTCTTTTAAGTAGTTCTTCATATTAAATTGCCTATTTTAACTATCTCAAGATTTCTCAATCTTGGCACTACTGATATTTGGGTTGGGCAATTCTTTGTTGTGGGCGACTGCTCTGCACATTGTAGGATATTTAACAGCAACCCAGGCTTCTGTCCTTAATTCCAATAGCACCCTCACAGTTGTGAAAACATCTCTCCAGACTTTGCCAGATGTCTCTGTGGGAAAAATTACCCCAGTTGAGAAACACTGAACTATGGTAGCTTAGGCTATTTTTTCCAGACTGGAATGTGACTGAAACAACTACCCTATTATTATACATGAGACTCTGATACAAAAGATACAAAATTTATAAAGTAAGCTTTACTCTGAAAAATCTATGCTTCTATATGAAGAACCAAAACACATTTCCATGAAATAATAAATAATATTATACCAACATATGGTATAATACATTCTGTATTAATGTTATTGGAATCTCAGAGATGTAAATAAATTATATTTTTTTCTCAAGAGAATTCCTATATAAGAAGCAGACTATATCACAGTCTTTTTTGTTTACTCTTATATTCTTAGCACAAAGAATAGTGATTGGAATGTAGTAGCTGTTCAATATATATTTGCTGATTAAATTATTTAATCTGGCTTAATTGAGAAACTAGTGTCCTTTTCTTTCAGTTACAAACCTGTTTGTGTTTGCTAAAACCAAGGCCAACAAATCATAATATACTTTGATACTAAAACACTTGAAACAAAGACAAGATTCCCCTACATAACATTTTTATCAGGTTTCAATAAATCTGAAGACCTGCTTTATTTCCTATAATTTTAAAGAATAATATGCATTGTTTTTGTTGCTTTGATGTTAGTAAGAAATATCTCTTGTTAGATTCTTTTAACTAGCATTTTGAGGTTACTTCAAAGTGAGTAAGAATAGATATAATCTATATTGTTTGTTTACCTTGAGTAGCTTATAGGTCTCAGTATGGAATTGGTATCAAGATCCAGTTAGTTTCACTCTTGAATAGCAAGCTCAAATTGTATAGGAGGCTCATATATGACTGTTATTTAGGGTTTATTCCTTTGTCAACATCGGGGGTACACAAAAAGATGATTTGAGTCAATCTTTGTGGAGATACCAGGGCTCTAAACAATTCTGACTATAATCCCTAAATAAGGGAGAAATTCTGTTAAATTCACTTAACTAGTGCTCTAAGCTTCTTTTTTTTTTTTTGAAGATCTATTAGAAGCTTAGAGCACTAGTTAAGTATACAATTTTACCTATATGTTCCCCAAAATTCTAGTTTAGCACTTCTTAGCTGGGATTCAGGAATCTGTATTTTAACAACTCCACCAGGTGATTCTCATCATGAGAAAAGTTTGGGAAACACTGGCTTAGAGGATGACAGTATAAAGAAAACCCAAACAAATTCAGTCACATGAGCCTTGCTTGACTCACCAGATAGAAACCTTTTAGTAGATTGTTTGCTCTTCTGGTCATATTTCATGAAAATCATATTCACTTCCTCCAAAGACAGCACAGATTTAATATTCTTATGGCCCTGGGCATATATAGCAAATATATGGTCTACCATAGGCTCTGAGGACACCTCTACCTAATAAATAATAGAACAAAAATAATGGGAAACTGGAACAACAAATTCATGCCAAAATAAATAACCTCTTACTGGTAAACTGCTTTGGGCTGTAGAGAAAGTTGCTTGCCCAAAGACAGATTTTAATTCTGTATGATGTGGAATAAGCCATTTTGCAGTTTCTTCCCAACAGAACAGCATATCTTCTATCTACATTAAATGAGATCCAATAAGCCTTGCTTCTTTATTATCCTTTCCATAATTCTAGCATTATGGAAGTTAGTTATCCTGCTGCCACCACAAAGGTTGACTAGTGAAGCCATTTTAAATAAATGTCCTATTTTTCTTTCCTTTTATTCTATTTTTTGGTTGCCTATTGCTAATTCTTCTTACCTTTTTTCTCCCCCACTGAGGACTATGATGCCTTCTTTGAAGCCAGAGAAAATAATGCGGTGTATGCCTTTTTAGGCTTGACAGCCCCACCAGGTTCAAAGGTATGATTTTCCTGCTTTATAGGCCACTTTATTGCTGCTAAGATATTTTAATTGTAAGATTTCTACCTTTATTAAATACTCAGATTAAGCCCAAGGCCAGACAACATAACTGATAGGAAATGTTTCTGCTCTGCATGCACTTAATCCCTAGTAGGGCAGTCAAATACATAAGTATGTGAGTAAGAAGTAGGTAAAGTGACTTCTTCATCAGTCTTCTCAAGGCAGCAAATTTCTCATTAACCCATTTGCAAATAAGTGGTAAGCATTTTAAAGACTCCATTATTCCACCTGCCATTCATGGTTCTACATTGACATAAAGCATCTTAGTTCATAGTAATCTTCTTGGCAGCATCTGTTGTCTTTGTGTGAGGCAACTGTTAGAGTCATCCATTCAAATTAATTGAGGACATTTGAGTTTCCAAACTGGTCACAAAATAGCTGGCTAAATTTGGAGTTTTTCCTCTGCCAACAATAACAAAAAAATAATAAGATTTCAAGTTGCAGTGTTTCCATGAAGACCATATAAAGAAAAGAATCAAAAACTAAATTGCCTATATAATGAAATGTCTCAGAACTATGGACTTTAAATATACCTTTGTCAGGTCCAGTGGGAAGGAGAAGTCAATTCAGGGTAAGGATTAAAAAGTAAAATAAAAATAAGTAAATAGGGCACATCTGGCCATTCTACCCCCTTGAAAATAGGAGTGTCCTCCCTACCAGGAGGCCTTGAAGAGCAGCAAGTCCATCCAGGCCCACCCCTTCATTAGCAAACGGCCCTGCCTACCCTGCCTCCTAAAGGAGTTGACTGCCTGGCTCTTGACCTAGAGATGAACTGGGCTGCCCAACCCCCTTGATGATGGAGTGCCTTACCCACCCCCACATCTTGATGAGTGCTATGTATGGCCTACACCAACTCCTGATATGCAGTACATGTGGTCTGCTTCACCAGCTTGACATGCAGCCAGCCTGGATGCACAGACTTGTTGCCCCATTCTGGCATGCCAGACCTGGAACCCTTGGACAACAGGCCCCAGTGACTTAAAGTGGTGCTCCTGGACCTGCAATCATGACAAAACATCCCCAGAAACACAAACCTACCATCAAGAGCAAGGAAACCCTGGACAACCAGCCTGGCTACCTTGGAACTGGCCTCATAGCTGAGACCTGAAACTCTCAGACATACGGACCTGCCTCCTTGATCTGGCCGGCCTCACCCAGCAACCTGGACCACTGGACTGCTAAAATGAGGAGATAAAGAAACAACCTCCAAATGAAATAAAAGGAGAATCAACAGAAAAGGAGAATCTACAGGAACTAAATTAAATGGAGGAAAAAAATTTTTCAGATAAAGAATTAAAAGTAATGGCTATAAGGGTGTTCAAATAACTTAGTGAGAACTACAAGGAACTTAATGGTAACTATTAGATACTTAATGAGAACTACACCAGCATGAAAAGAAGGGTGAAACCATGAGTAAGAATCAAATAGAAATGAAAAATGATATAACTACAATAAAGGATGTCCTGGAAGAAATCAACAGTAGATTAGAAGCTGAGGACTGGATCAACAAATTATAAAACAAGGTAGAAAACCACCCATTTGGAGTAGCAATTGGGGGGGGCGGGGGAGAAAGTTTAAGGGAGCTTTGGGACAACATGAAATGTACAACATCAGCTTCATGGGGGTACCAGAAAGGAAAGAATCTGAGTGAGGAATAGAGAACCTGTTTGAAGAAAAAATGACATAAACCTTACTTCCCTAATCTGATGAAGGAAAAAGTCATAAAATACTAGAGGAATCCACAGACAGCAAAATCTCAGACATATGCTGAAAGAACTTCTTCACTGACACTGCTCCTAGGGCAATGGAAGCTAAAGAGAAAATAAACAAACGGGACTACATCAAAATAAAAAAGTTTTTTCACAGAAAAAGAATCCATCAATAAAGCAAGAAAGCCCACTGTATGGGAGAACATATTTGTGAATGTTATCACTGATAAAGGTTTAATCTCCAACATCTATAGGCAACTTAAACAAATTAATAAAAGGAAGATAAATGATCCAATAAAAAAATTGGCAACGGACCTAAATAGAATCTTTTTGAAAGAAGACAGAAGGGAGGCCAAGAGACACATGCAAACATGCTCAAAATCACTAATTATCTGAGAGATGCTAATCAAAACAATAATGCGGTACCATCTCATACCTGTCAGAATGGCTATCATCAACAAACAACAAGTGTTGGTGAGGTTGCGGAGAAAAAGGAACCCTCGTGCACTGCTGGTGGGAATGCAGACTGGTGCAGCCACTGTGGAGAACAGTATGGAATTTCCTCAAAAAACTAAAAATGGAAATCCCATTTGACCTAGTAATCCCACTCCTAGGAATATATCCTAAGAAACTAGAAACACCAATCAGAAAGGATATATGCACCTCTTTGTGCATAACAGCACAATTTACAATAACTAAGATTTGGAAACAGCCTAGGTGCCCGTCAGCATATGACTGGATCAGAAAACTATGGTATATCTATACAATGGAATACTATGCTGCCGTAAAAAAGAAGGAAGTCTTATCATTTGCAGCAACCTGGATGGAACTGGAGAACATTATGCTAAGCAAAATAAGCCAGTCGATGAAAGAAAAACCACATGATCTCACTCATTTGTGGATAATAAAGAACATTATAAACTGATGAACAAAAAGATAAGTACAGAGACACTAAAGCATCAAACGGACTGTCAAATTACAGTGGGAAGGTTAGGGAGAGGTGGGGGAGATAAGAGATCAACTGAAGAACTTGTATCCATGTATATAAGCATTACCAATGGATGCAAAACACTGGGTGGTGAGGGCATGTTTGGGAGAGAGGTAGGGGGGGCAATGGTAAGACATGTACACATATAATATCTTAATAAAAATGGAAAAAATAAAAATAATTTAAAACTATAAAAAACAATAAAGATATAAGTAAATAAATAAAACGGGATGTAACAATAAATAAAAAATATATACCTTTGCCTTTTACTGTAGGTCTTCTCCACACTGGCTAACTTGATCATACTGTATGTCCGCTATTCCATCAGTTTGCATTTTGTTATTAGGAACTGGAACTGATTTTATATAGAACAGATTCTTTTAAATCCATCTCCTCCAATTTTGAGAGTCTGTGTTATTGTTTGTGTTTTCACTAGAAAGCATTTACTTGCATTATTAACTGGATTACTGAGAAATTCTGTTTCTTTGTCAAACTTTCTTAAAATTGCTTCTTTTGGGCTTTATATAATTTTAGTCACAAGAAATGTTAGGTAAGGGATTTTTGTTTAAAAATTAGTAAAATGCAATTTAAGTAATTGATTTCAGTACATATTTTAGGAAATATGAAAGTGAGGATAGTCTGTTTTATGTGACAGTAACTCCTTCAATTAAACGTAGCAATCATTAATTCATTTGTTCATTTAACAGTAAGTATTTAATATCAAGCACTGACTTAGCCTTGATGATGGAGCAAATATAGGGAATACTACATAATAGTCCCTACTTTCGAGTTTTTTAGTGCGGTCCATGTATACAATTAAGTATACAATATATAGGTCTACAAATAATTATAATTTAGGACATATTATGAATACATTTTAAAAGACATACTACAGAAAATTCTATATGATTGTTTTAAATAAGGGCTATAGCTGTCCAGAAGGAATAATCATACATTACTAGTAAGGAGTTTGGAGACAGGTTCACAGAAAATGTGACATTTAGTGCTGTTAGGAATTTCAAAATACTGAAGTGACATTAAGACATTTTTACAGAGGCATCAACAGGAACCATAGCATTGAGATACACCTGTACATGATGATAGATTATCCCTCCTTATTTACAGGTGATACCTTCAAACACCCCCAGTGGATGCCTGAAACCATGGATTGTGGGGAAGCACAGGACTTGGTTGGAAAGTCTGTAAGGAGGATTCTCTGAAAGGTCAGAGGCCTCTAGGGATTCTTGCCGAAGGTGGCAGACCCTGCCTTGACTTTTCCAAACAAGTGTGAGCCCCTGGATATTTTACTGGAATTTTTATGTTTAGACTTCAAAATGTCCTTGTTTTAAAGACACTATAGATACAGGTGTTTTCTCAAGAATACTTACCCTGCTGATAGTATCTAGAGGTTAATTTTAGTTCAAGCTGTTGCTATAATAATAGCCTGAGGAGGCAGGTGAATGGGATTGTTTGATTCTTTAGCCAGGCAGTCCCTTAGCCCTCTTTATCACAGAAACATGTGTCAGAGTAATCATTCATCCATCACTCAGGGTCTGCTGGTCAGTCCCAGCAATGAATAATGGATATATATATATATATATATATATATATATATATATATATATATAATATTTTTCCTATACACACCTATGATAAATTTTACTTTATAAATTGGGCACAGTAAAAGAGTCACAACAAAAATAATAAAATGGAACAACTTAAACAATATGTTATAATAAAGTTATGTGTGTTCTCTATATCTCTAAAATTCTCTTATTGTATTATACTTACCTTTTCACTTAAAGGAAATACTTTATGGCTTCTCTTTAGCATAGTTGAACAGCCAGCAATAGTACTCTTGCACTTTGGTGCCCTTATTAAGTTCAATAAAGGCTATTTGAATACACTATAGCAGTTGTTTGGACAGCTACTTAAGTGACTATTGAGTGGGTACAATATATAGTGTAGATACATTGCACCAAGTGTGATTCATGTCCTGGGTAGAAGAGTCTTTTCTAAGGGCCACTTTTTGCTTTTGACTGTTTTTAATAATTTAAACTAATATAGTCCAACCAAAACACACATGGATATAGTTGTCTGCTTTGTGATATTTAAATATAACTGTTTTTGTTTTGTTTTGTTTTTCATTTCAGGAAGCAGAAGCTCAGGCAAAGCAGCAAGCATGAACCTTAAACATTCTGCCTTATGCTTCCTGGAAAAGGAATCTCCATTATTTTTATAAATTATCTTGGCTTCAAAAGAAATAGGCTGTCTTGAAATAATAGCTTCATTGGTGTTTTTGCATGCAAACAATCAAGCTGAATACATAATGAAATGTGAATGTTATGATAAGGAGAATGTGAATGAACATAAAATATTAAGTAGATGTTATGGAATAGTTTTGTTATTTGCCAAGACATTTTATGTACTTCAATGATTTTATAAAGCAAACATTTCTGTACTTTGTTGGTATTATTATTGCAGCTTTAGTATATCTGTAGCTCTACATTGAGAAATTTAAAAAGGAGAGAAAGAATCTGTCTTTTGTTCCCAAATTGCCTCATTACTTTTTTGTGAATAAAAACATGTATCTTTTTGATGTGATGTTATTGTGACTAAAAAGTAGTTGCAGGTAATTTTTATGATATGGAAGACATTGTAATTTCCAATGGTAATTATAACATTCCTATTATTTTGTAGTTGAAACCTATACGTACTGGAGTACAGGTTTTCCAGGCTTTTAAATTTAGCCTTTCATTGCATATTTCAGTGATTAGAAGAGATGACCTCCCACAAAATAATGCCTTTGTTTGACAGATTTTTTGCTTAACTATACAGCGTAATGATGTAATCATGTTTATAGTTGCTTGCTCCAGTAAAATATACATACATATGTTATGAAAGTGGGATGATAAATACATTTAAAGTGGCATTCTTTTGTAAAGAGCTCAGACTTTTAATGAACTATTATAAAATAGGTCAGCATTAATTGCGTAAGCCTGTTTTGGAGGTCTTTGCAGTTTTCTTCTCTTAAAATAAATTGTGATCACAAATGCCACTATCTTTCAGATATTTGATCTTTGTATTTCATTATGGCCACATATTGTATGAATACATTAATCTAAGCACAGGGAATATTTTCTATGCCTCTATTTCAGTTAATAGTATAAGTATCAGATAAAAAAGGTCAATTTTAAAATGTTAATTCGAAAGACTTCTAAGATGACAAGAAACATCATGGCCTGAGTCACCTACCCACAAGAAATATACATTGCATTTTAGTTCCATACTACTTTATTAATAAAACACTTTTTAAAATTACTTTTTCATTGTCATTTGAAGTATTTAAGTCTGTTCTCTTTGCTAAAATCAACATGTAATGAAAACATGGCTTTGTTTACTGAGATTCAAACTTGATGTGATGCCTTAAAATAAACTCAGTACTGTTAGAAATACAACTGATGAGTTCTTGGAGTTTCCAAATAGTTTAATAATGAATTTAAGTGAGTAGAGCAAATTTTTAGAGATATGATAACAAATAAAACATTTTGGATGCAATTTCTAAATTTCATTTTTAGGCTCCTAAATTTTGCAATACACACTAGAGTCAAACCAAAAAATATTCCATTGTTTTGTGTATAAAAATATGCTCTGGAGAACATTAGAGAAAACAGGGTGTTTTGTAATAGATTCTGTAAAATGTTTTTAAAAATTTGTCAATAATTTTTTCCTGAGCTTTATTAAATGCTAATGATGCTACTTGCAATAATCTGTGTGGAAATTTTCCTTTATTTTAGTATCAAATAAGTTAACACTCTAAAAACAGTCATCAAAAATAGATGACCTTTTTGAGATGCTTGTACCTACTAGACTGTACCTTACAAAGAACAGATATGTATATTTAAAGTAAAAAGTTGGATTGAGGCTTCCTAAAATGAAATCTTTCATTTTGTCAGCTGAGCACTATATGTCTGATAGATACAAAACAGGAAGGTAAATTCTGATTATTAAGGTTAGTTTTATAAATAATTTTCACAAAATTTGCCTGCACAATTATGTTGATACAACCAACTTTATCCATTAATCAGTTGAGAGACATCAAGTTGTTTCCAATTTTGGCTATTATACATAATTTACTATGAATATTCCTGTACAATTTTTCCCCCAAAATTTTTAGTTTTTTGGAGTGTATATATAAGTCATGTGGTAGTTCCATGTTTAAAAATTTGAGGATCTGCCAAAATTTTCCAAAGTTGCTGCACTATTTTACATTGTTACCAGCAGTATATGAGGATCCTAATTTCTTCATTTTCTGCCTGACAGTTATTTGTCTTTTTTTTTTATTCTTAAAAAATACAGTTAAAGAGGATAGAACTGTGTTTTATTTGTAATAAGATTTCCAATATATGCGCTTATTTTAGGCTAATTTTCCCAACCCCCAACTTTTGTGATACTTTCCTATTACCACATAGTGCCAAAAATCAAATAAACACATTAGTACAATGTTTAGAATCATTATTAGCAGTAATTGGTAGTTACACTGTACTAGGATAGAATGAACCACCTCAATAGCTTCTGAGGCTAATACGTTCTATCACCACAATTACTTTTGCAAACCTGGTTCCCTTCACTTCTGCAACATTATTTGTCTTTTTTAATATAGTCATTTTAGTGGCTGTAAATTTATACCTCATTATAATTGTGATTTACATTTCTCTGATGATTAAATATATTGAGCATCTTTTCATGTGATCATGATTATTTATATAACCATTTTATAAAAATATCCTTTCAGCCCTAACCGATTTGGCTCAGTGGAGAGAGTGTTGGCCTGTGGACTCAAGGGTCCCAGGTTCAATTCTAGTCAAGGACATGTACCTTGGTTGTGGGCACATACCCAGTAAGGAGTGTGGAGGAGGCAGCTGATCAATGTTTCTCTCTCATTGGTGTTTCTAACTCTTTATCCCCCTCCCTTACTCGCTGTAAAAAATCAATAAAATATATATTTTTAAAATATCCTTTCAAATACTCATCTATTTTCAACTGGATTATATTTTCACTAGAGGCCTGGTGCACAAAATTTGTGTGTGTGTGTCGGGGGGAGGTTGTCCCTCAGCCCAGCCTGCAGCCTCTCCAATCTGGGACCCCTCAAGGGATGTCAGGCCACTGGGCGGATCAAGGGGAGGCACCAGTCCCATTACCCCATTGCTGTAGCCACTGCTAGCCACTGCAGCCGCCAAGGTGTTTTCATCAACACAGACTCTAGTCCCTTCACTGTGAAAAAATGACAACTTTCTTTAGGCATTTTCAAGATGTATCTTTCATAGGATATGACATTTCTTTTTATCCTCATCTGAAGATATGTTTCCATTGATTTTTAGAGAGTGTGAAAGAGAGAGGAAGAGACAGAGGGAAACATCAATGTGAGAGGGACACTTTGATTGGTTGCATCCTGCATGAGCCCTGACCTGGGCCCTGGCCAGGGAGGAACCTGTATCCTAGGTAAATGCCCTTGATCAGAATTGAACCCAGATCCTGTAGTCAGCAGGCCAAGGCTCTATCCACTGAGCCAAACCAGCGAGGGCAGGATATTATATTTCTTAGCCCCTCCAGTAGCGGACCTTCATTTTTTTTCCTCCAGGAGTGTGGTGGAAAAACCCTAGATCACCTTGGGTTCTTATAATCCAAGTTACCAAGAATACTGCAAGTGGCAGCCTACAGGGAGCTTAGCCAATGAGCTGTCAGAAAAGGTATTTACTGTCAAACTGGTTTGGCTCAGTGGATAGAGCCTCGGCCTGCAGACTAAAGGGTCCCAGGTCTGATTCCTGTTAAGGGCATGTACCTTGCTTGGAGGCACATCCCCAGTGGGGAGTGTGCAGGAGGCAGCTGATTGATGTTTTTCTCTCTCATTGATATTTGTGACTGTCTATCCATCTCCCCTCTTCTCTGTAAAAAAAAAAAAAAAAAAAAAAAAAAAAATCAATAAAATATATATATTTTAAAAGATGTTTCCTCTACAGCTCATGCAGCCCCTGTGTTGTGTCCACTGGGCTAGGGTGTGTCCCTACCACCTGGTGGTGGCCGCAGGGGTCTTTGCACACCCCAGAAGCTAGCAGCCATCCTCCCTTCCAGGGCACTGGGCTGGGGGCGTGGACTCAAACTGTCACTTGGTGCTGGAGCTCACAAAAGCCGCTGGGGGCAGGGTGGGAACATCTCCATCACCTAACGCCTCTGAGACCAGCAGCCAGCCCTCCTGTTGTGAGTGCTGGGCTGGGGGCATAGACACAAACCACTACTTGGTGTGGGAGTATTTGCAAAGGCTTGACACCTGTACCCATAGGCTCTGAGTGGCCAGGTCTACAGGCTAGGAGCAGCCTGGGTCCAGAGGATGTTTCCGGGACTCAGGCCATTCAGCCCCATGCATATGCAAATTAACCATAATCTTTGTTGAGTTAATTTGCATATTCACTCTGATTGGCTGTGGGTGTAGTGAAGGTATGGTCAATTTGCATGTATCTCTATTGTTAGATATGATTCTTAACTTGCAAGTGTCCTTTACACAGTATATTCAGAAAACATGTCTTATCAGATATGGGATTTGCAAAAATGTTCTCCCATTCCATGGATTGTCTTTTCCTTTTTTTTATATTCTATATTTTAAATTTATTTTTTAAATTATAATTTACATTTAATATTATTTTGTATTAGTTTCAGGTGTAGAGCATAGTAGTTAGACAAATAATAAACTGTTCTCCCTGATATTTCCAGCACCTGCCTGGCACAATACATATTTATTATAATATAATTGACTGTATTGCCTATACTGTACTTTACATCCTCATGACTATTTTATAATAACGAATCTGTATTTCTCAATCTCTTCACCTTTTTCAGCTATTACCTCAATCCACCTCCCCTCTGGCAACTATCCATCTGTTTTCTGTATCCACGAGTCCGTTCCTTTTTTATATTTATATTGTTGTTTATATTTCACATATAAGTGAAATAATATGGTTTTTGTCTTTCTCTGACTGACAGTTCATCTAGCAAAATATGTGCTAGGGAGGTTGTATAACTGGATGAAAGAAGTGAAGGGATTAAGAAGTACAAATTGGTAGCTACAAAATAGTCATGGGGATATAAAGTACAGCATTGATAATATAGTCAATAATATTGTGAGGGAGCCTGGCATGGTAGTAGACTAGGAGAAAGTTACATTGACCTTATACTGGGACCAAACTGAAATTACAACTAAAATATAGAAAAATAATTCTAAATAACCAGCTGAAGACTAGCTGGAGAAGCCTTATGACCAAGGACTTAAAAAGGTGGCCACATCAAGACTGGTAGGAAGTGTTGAGATCTGAAATGGCTGGCCAGACTTCCATAGGCAGTAGCTGAAGTTCTGAAGAGATTCTCAGCTGTTGGGGTTCCCACTGAGAAGTCTGGAGTCTAACCTCCAGAGCACTGGAACTGGGAAAGGTGGTAACATAACATCTGGCTTTGAAAAGAAGTGGGCTTTCTGTCCACCAGGAAAAGATGGCTAAATAATGCAGGCACCTGCTTAAAGGGACAATGAACAAAAAGTTTGTTTGTAGCCACTTACCTTGGCCTTCAGCAGAGTGGACTACCACTGTGTGAGGGAATCTGGAGCTGGTAGCCTTGGGGAGAGACCTGAGAGTACAGCCTCCTGGATCCCTGTGCTGAGCCATTCCCCCATACTGCAGAAACCATCATTATTAGGCAGACAGTTACCATCCAGGTAGCATTAGCTTGGGGTAGGGGAGAGTGATAGCCATATACTTTGAGATTCTGCTCATCCCACCCTGTGGAGATTAAGCACTGACCACAGCCAGATGATTATTAAGTGACTAAGACTAACAGCCTGCAGGCAGAGGCGGATCCCTGTATGCTTTGAGTCTTTGCCTGATCTGCTCCTGGGGCTGGGACTAGTAAATGCAGAACATAGTGCTCAGCTTAGTCCTTTCCATATGCACATAGGCCCAGCAGAGGGAGCCACAAGCTGTGAATTGCTGATAGCTCTAAACAGGTTGCTCAGGGCCAACCACAGATAATGTCTGACATTAGTCTGCACCAGAGACCCTCTGAAGAGGCCAAGACAAGTACACCCAGTGGCCAACTTCAGACAATAGAGCAGGATTCAATAAGTTTCACAAGCATCATATCCACAGGCAGATAGTGGCAGGAAACAAACCCTGCTGAGGTAAATTCCATTTTATGTGATAGCATCTACACAGCAGCCTGCACACTATGTTGGGAGTTGGGTTTCACTCTCAGACTGCCTGAGGGTTGATCCCACAAACAAAAAGGCCAATAGTAATCAAGACACAATAACAATGAAGGAGGGACCACACAATGTGCACAGGGACATCCTTAGAATACCCAGTTCTGGTGATCAGGTACACTGTGCCAATAGGGCCCACTGATCACCTACTACATAACTTCACCCCACAAATACTGTGAGTCATATAAAATCTATTTAATACATAAAAACAAACACAAACAGGCAACCAAAATAGGGAGACAAAGAAACAAGTTCCAAATGAAGGAACAAGATAATTTTCCAGACAGAAGATGGCGGCTGGCGGGAAGGAGGTGAGGGAGAGTAAGTGAGTGAGTGAGGGTATGAAAGGAGAGTGTGTGAATGTGTGGTGTGTGAGTGAGTGAGTGAGGGAAAGTTAAATCTTGCAGGAGCAGTAGGGGCTGGCAGACAGGCTCTCTTTGACAAGGAGAGACTACCACCACTGCGAGTACTTGTCTTTCTCTGACTGGATTACTTCACTTAGCATAATGTTCTCCAGGTCCCCAATTACACTTAAAAAACACAAATTTTCCCAAATAAGGTTAACATTCATAGGTTCCATGGATTAGGATGTGGACATACCATTTCAAGGGCCACAATACAATATAATAAAGATGATTTAGGAAGAGAGATGAGAAAATGACCTTCTTAGTGGATAGCTGTTAGAGTGTTGTAAAATCAGTAAACTTTTTATACTACCCAGATTAACAGCCTTGTTAGCAGGTCCAGTTAATGTTATTATGAAGTGATAATACTCCTCAGTTTTCTTTGTTTCTATATAAATGTTAGAGGAATAAGATGTTAAAGAAAAAGGAAACATTTGCATATAGTAGACATTTTTTTTTTCTTAAAAGGGCAAACTTATTTTAAACTGTAATATAAATGTATTTTACTCTATAGTCACCAGGTCCACAAAAGTCTCTCATCAATTTTATGAACTTGAAGGCTTCCATATCTGTTTCCTCATTCAGGTTCCTTTGATCCTACCTTGAAGTGGAGTATAAAACTGAATAAACAAAGGTCAGTCCTTAGATTAAAAATCGAACTCTAACCCATAACTTGTAACAACTAGCCCACAAAGTCAAACAACCTCTGTAGTAAACTGTCTAGGAAGTAACAGAGAAAAAAACACCTCTGTGTAATCAGTCCAAATCAGCCAGGAATTGATCAATAACTTCCAGCTTCTGTATACTTTGGATACACTTCCAATTTAGCACTAATTGGCGTAAATAAAATATAATCTCATATCAGATCAACATAGGCTGTTCTGCTTCTTCTTCCTATCTCCAGCTTCCCCATGCCAACAGCTTCCAAATAAGGGTATACTTCAAGATTTCACTTTTTCCCCCCCACTATAAAACTTTACCACTCCTTTGCCTTTGAATCTCTGGAGAAAAAAAAATGCAAGGAATGGTGGCTGGCTTCTTATTATAACAAATTCTGGATTTAATTGTTCTAATTTGGTTAGTATTTCTGTATTTCCATTGGAGGCATGGGGAAATTTTGAATGCTCTCTCGCTCATTGTAATAGAGATGTAGGGCTCTACAAGGCTTTCCTCAGTCCCATCATCCTAGATCCATCTTTAAGAATTCTAACTCCAGTTGTGGTGCAATGAGAGGCTATGAGATTTCACTGACTAGAACTTGGAAATAAGAGTTAATGAACCTCTAGCCAGGCTCACCAAGAAGCAACGAGAGAGGACCCAAATAAACAAAATTAGAAATGAAAGAGGTGAAATAACAACAGACCCCACAGAAATACAAAGGATTATTAAAAAATACTATTAACAGCTCTATTCTAGCAAACTATACAACCTGGAGAAAATAGACACATTCCTAGAAAAATACAACCTTCCAAAACTCACTCAGGAAGACCAATAACTATGGAAGAAAGTGAAGCAGTCATAAAAAACTTCCAGCAAACAAAAGCTCAGAGACAGACGGCTTCACAGGGGAGTTTTACCAAACATTCAAGGAAGAAATAAAACCTATCCTTCTCAGACTATTCCAGAAAATTCAAAAGGAAGGAACACTTCCAGCTCCTTTTATGAAGCCAGCATAACCCTAATACAAAAACCAGATAAAAATAACACAATGAAAGAGAATTACAGGCCAATATCACTTATAAATATAGATGCCAAAATCCTCAACAAAATTTTAGCAAATCGAATCCAGGAGTACATCAGAAAGATCATACACTATGACCAAGTAGGATTCATCCCAGGGATGCAAGGATGGTACAATATCCACAAGTCAATAAATGTGATATAGCACATAAACAAATTGAGATATAAAAACTACATAGTCATATCAATTGATGCAGAAAAAGCATTTGACAAAATCCAGCACCCTTTCTTGATAAAACCTCTCAGCAAGGTGGGAATAGAAGGATCATACCTCAACATAATAAAAGCCATATATGTAAAACCCACATCCAACTTCATACTAAATGGGCAAAAACTAAAACCATTTTCCCTAAGAACAGGAATAAGATAGGGATGCCCACTCTCACCACTCCTGTTCAACATAGTACTGGAAGAACTAGCCATTGTGATCAGACAAGAAGAAGAAGAAAAAGGCATCCAAATTGGAAAAGAAGAAATAAAACTGTCCTTATTCACAGATGACATGATATTGTACATAGAAAACCTTATGACTCCATCAAAAAATTATTAGACTTAATAAATGAATTTGGCAATGTAGCAGGATACAAAATTAATGCCAAGAAATCTGTGGTATTTCTATACACCAATAATGAACTTACAGAAAGAGACTAAAAAAGCAATCCCATTCACCATCGCACCAAAAAAATTAAGATACCTAAGAATAAACTTAACTAAGGAGGGAAAAGACCTATACATGGAAAATTATAGGGCATTGAAAAAAGAGATAGAACAAGATATCATGTTTTATCAAAACTTTTCCAAATGAGGTCTTTAACTATATAATGGTCCTTCTATAACTGAGCTATCTAATATGTTAAACTCTAGCCACATGTAACTATTGAGCATTTGAAGTGTGGCTAGTCCAAAATAAGATGTACTATAAGGACAAAATACCTGCTGGAATTTGAGCACTTGATGTGACATCTACATTTTTATAATGATCATATGCTCCAATGATAACATTTTGTATGTTTTATGTTAAATAAAATTGATTAATTTAATCTCTTTTAAAAGTGGCTATTAGAAAATTTAAAATGACACACATAAGCTGGCAATGTATTGCTGTTGAAAAGCACTGTTCTATAATACTTCCAATATCTTCGCCAAAATAATTACTCTAAGCTCTAATTAAGAAACAGCTGATCTATGCAAATACACTTTCTTCTTAAAAATTAAGAATGAATTTATTTTGGGAGTTACCCAGTATTCTGAAAGTTTTGGCCATTTTTTTTTCTCCCCCATACTAACCAGGTTGTTTATCTCTTTCATCTCCCATTATAAATAGAGTTCTTTATCACTTCCATTTGAAACAATCAGAAAATTATTATAAGCCATTAAGATGGTTAACCTCCCCAAATCAATCAGTCCCCAGAGCACAATCTATGTGAGGGCATTAATCATATTCTCTCTTCTCCCCTGCACCTCCCACCCCTGAAAACCTAGAGAGAAGGGAGCTGAAGAATGAATGGCAAGAAGAAAATCAATGTTTTAGCACAGTCCTGAAGTCCCCAAATAGAATATCTTCACTCTAGCATTTTTACCCACTGAGGCGCTTTTCTTTCCACTCACCTCCCTAGTCCCAGACATGCTGGAACAATCCTATGTAACAAAGCCTAATATGCAAATTGACCAAATGGCAGAATAACTGGTCACTATGATGCACATTGACCACCAGGAGGCAAATGCTCAATGCAGGAGCTGCCCCTAGGTTGCATGGCCCCAGGCCACCCAAGGTGGGTGCCAGCAGGGGCCCCGTAATCGCCCTGCCTGTCACCCGGCAGAGGGAGGTGACTGGTAATGGCAGGGAGGTGGGTTTGGCAAGAGACAACTCCAGGCCAGCCAACATGGGTGCCAGCAGGGGCCCCCTGATCATCCCTCCAGTTGCCCCGCAGATCAGCCCTGATCGCTGGCCAGGCCTAGGGATTCTACCCATACATAAATTTTGTGCACCAGGCCTCTAGTAGACTATAAAATGGAGCTCATTGTTTCCACTCTGAGGCTACTTTGCAGAAGTAAGTCAGAATTAGCCACTTCACCTTTGCTTAAGGCTCAAGTATGTTATGTGAAGTCCGGAGACTGGCAAAGCTCTTCTTCAGGGTCATTGCTAAGGGAGGAGGCAACCACACTCAGGATTGGCTGGGAAACTAGTGCCCTTGTGGTGAAGGTAAACCCCATTTTGGGAATGCAGGGGCCTGGTGACAAGGAGGCAGGAGCCTCCACCCACCCGAGGAGAGAGGCTGAATTCCCATGGGTCATAAACTCCAGTTATACCCACTTTTCTCTTCTCATCTGCAAGGCTCAGGGGAGGAGGGGCAGGGAGAGCAAATGGTCTCTGCATTACTGCTGACCATTTTCCCTTCTCCCTGCTAGGGAATGGTGGTGAACACTGGTTTTAGTGCTTGACAGTTGCAGCTGTAAATGAAGGACACCTGAAGGAGAAAATGGCCAAGATACAATATAATGAGTGAAGAAAATAGATAAAACTTGTGTTACCTAGTTTTGTGGGGACAGAACAAATGGTTCCAATGTTGTCCTGGACAGGACTGGACCACCATAGCAACCTTTGTTACTTTTTCTCTTAACCCAGGGAGGTGTCCCCTTTTTCTCTGTAGTATCCCTCCCTTTTAGAGGATGTGGTTTGTAGGGCCCCCTTTCATTCTGGGAGTTGACCTTTTGGCTTGCATAATTGTGGGTGCAATAGTCCCTGACTCTCTTAGCACTTCCTCTCTTCCCTATGTAAAAAGATGACCTCGCACTGTAATGTCAGCTTCCTCTTCAATACATTCATAACTCATTATCTAGTTTTTATTTTTTAAGTTTTAACATTTTCCAGAAGTTTAAGATAGAGATAAGTATTATTTACAAGATTTAGGGGGGTTGTCAAAAATTGGCAATGGAAATTAAGAGTGAAGGCGTCAAAGAAACATAGCACTAACTTTTGTGTTAGGTAAATTTGGATTTCATTGCTCTACAACTTAATAGTTATGGGTTTAGGGTGAATTACTTTTTTTCTGAATGTCAGTTTCTCTATTGTTATATTATCAGTTTCTCTATTGATGCCTACCTGTCAGCATCGACATGAGTAAGATTAAATGATTTGAGTATATAAAAGTGTTAGGCACATGGTCTTGATAGATTAAATAGAGAAGGTAGCCAGAGACTGGGATGGCAGGACACACACAGGCTTTATTGGAAGGAAGAGTACCCCTGCTGGTTGCTTCCACAGAGAGGGGGGGAAGTGAGCAAGCACGGGAGGTACAAGCACCTTTAAGGATAGGGGGCGGGGCTTAGGGCACTCAGCATACGCTGATTGGTGATTAGGGACCTAGGGACTTAGGAATCAGGGGGCTTAGGGTATTTCGCAGGTGCTGATTGGTGGTTCAGAGCTCAGGAATGTCTGGCCGCAGGTGGGGTTTACGTCTGTCTATCAACTGGAGGAAGGGAGGATCTATCAGGTCTGATATCTGCAGGTAGTTTTATAAAATGATAATAATTATAACTGTTGATAATAAGTGTCACATTCTGCATGCTGATTGGGAAAACACACATCAATATGAGTAAAAAAACCCAACATTTACCTTCAAGGGACTCACAGAGTGATAACTATTAAAAAAATATAAATGAAATGTAGAGAAAGCTTACCTGGGCTAGGTAGGTCAAAGGCACCCATTCCTGAAGAACTGAGAGTTAAAAAGAAACCTGAAGGATCCAAGATGGTGGCCGAGAGGACAGCAGAGAGGAAGAGAGTGAGTGAAGGAAAGGGGAGTGTGTGGGTGTGTGGGGCTTGTCTGTGTGTGTGAGTGGGGGACAGTTATATTCCGCAGGACTTTTAGGGGCTAGCAGACCAGTCCCCACTAGCTGAGTGGCCTCTGCTACCACTGCAATCTCTCCTCGGGTGGCCGGCTCTGCTGCAGTGACTGCACCATCTTGAAGGGGAGAGCAGCTGTGACTGGGAGCCCAGCCTCACCTCTAACCTAGGCAACTTCAGACACTCCCCGGGAACCTACAGCTACACTGGCCAGGGACCTGCTACCTCTGCTGTAAAACTATGAACATCCAGACTCCAGCCACCCTAGCTGCGGGTGCCTAAAATGCTTGTCCAGGAGGAGAAAAGGTGGCATCCAAATAGGCAGATGGGTCCTGCACCTTCTCACGGAGCAGATAGAAGAAACTGCTAACTCTAATAATATCCACCTAGAATTGGCGAAATCAAAACAGCTGGTGGGACAATCCAGGGTTGGGAAGGACGGGGGATGCCTTGAGAACAGTAGGATGGGGTTCTAGGCTGGAGAGAGAAAGGTGCAACCAGGACTAGAGGATCAGAAGGAAGCTCTGCTGCACCAAATCCACCCACTGTGAGGACACCTGTAACACTGACTGTGGAAGGAGATGCACAGGGCTGCTGGCAGTGGGGGACCCTAGATCTAAGTCCACAGCCATGGAGGCTGCACCAGAAAGGCAGGCTGAAGTTCTTCACCGGCCATGAAGTCCTGGGGGGAGGGAAATGCGCAGTGGCGTATTTGCTCTGTCTTTATATTTTCATTGCTTTTACTTGATAAACACAATACATAAGATATTTCAATTACAAACACCATGGCTGCAGTGCAAGGGAAGGTGGTTTTTGTGGAAACTGGGGAGCATAATAGGGAGAGATGAGCAGGAAGCCAGTTCTGGAACAGTCTAATCCCTCCAACCCTAAACAGCCATTTTTCTTCAAAAGACCGGGCTCCTCCTAGCAGTGCAGCTGCACCCAGCCTTGAGCTCAGCAGGGAAACAAGGATTCTGAATACACCCAGGGAGCTCTTGGGGACTGGGTTGAAGGGCCATTTGGTCCTAGAAACTAATACAGCAACACTGCCACCTAGAGCCCATGTGAGAAATAGACGCTTGTGTAAATACCATTGAAAGCAGGCGGAAAAACAAAGCAGGCAGTTTGACCTGCCTGGGTGAAACCAAGGCTGTAGAGTCTGATACAGAGGAGCTGTGGATTGCTGGGAACTTGAACATGGGGCTGACTACCTAACAGGAAACTGATATGTGACAGACACAACAGTAGAGAAGGGTCTTAAACCAGCCCCAATGGGACATTAAAACTCAGATGAAGCAAATGGCACTTCACTACTCACTTAAAAAAATATTTTATTGATTCTTACAGAGAGTAAGAGAGAGGGATAGAGAGTTAGAAATATCGATGAGAGAGAAACATCGATCAGCTGCCTCCTACACACCCCCTACTGGGGATGTGCCCACAACCAAGGTATAATACATGCCCTTGACCGGAATTGAACCTGGGACCTTTCAGTCCGCAGACCGACGCTTCATCCACTGAGCCAAACCGGTTTCGGCCACTACTCACTTTTTTATTTTTATTTTTTATCCTTTACTAAATAAATTAAATTTTTGTTTATTTTTATTTTATTTTATTATTATTATTTAACCTATTATTTCTTTTGGATTACTGTTCTACATAAAGTAAAATTTTATCATTATTTTACTTTATCTCATTTTCCCCCCTTTTTGCCAACCTTTCCTTCCTCACTTCTCCCTTTGTCAGCCTATTTCTCATCTCATGATCCTGTTTAGTTTTTCTCTCTCCTTTCTTTTTATTCCTTGTTAAAAATTAAATCTTCTTTATCTGATTTATTGACACATTACTATTATAGTAGTCTGTTAGCTAACTCATATGTCTAATATCCTCTCCCCTGCTCCAAGCCTTTGCATCCTTCTCTTTTCTCTTTTATAATAGCCAATTTCTTTCTTTATTTTCCTGTTGCTGTTTGTTTTGAATTTGTTTTTATTTTAGGCTTTTGTTTTACCTCTCCTCACTTGCTCTCTTCTTCTACTAATAATGAGTTTCACTCAACAAACTCAGGACTATCTGCTCTACTCTATTCTCCTTTTCCAAAAATACATGAATATGTAGATAGATAAATTAAAGAAAGGGGAAACATTTTTTCACATATATATATGTATATACATATGCATATATACTATATATATAAACATATATATGTTATTTTAAAAATTAATTATTTTTATTGAGTATTTTGTTTTTTACTTTTCTTCTTATAAACTCATTATCTTACTACTTCCTCCATATTGAATAATGGCAATTCCCCCATTCATTCAATTTCTGTACCTTACCTTCTGGAAATAAGCTCTGCCTCCTCAGATTCAGTAGGTATCCCCCCCCCCCCCCATTTTTTTCTGGGTGATTCTTGCTTGCATTTTTTGGTTAATTGTTTTATCTCCATATTCTTTTATTTTTTCCCCATTCTTTTTATTTTCTCTTATCCTTTTTCTTTTCTAAATATTATTTTTGCAATCATTTCTCTAAACTAATTATTTTTACTCTGGTGGTCACTTTTATTTGGGAATCATCGGTGATGTGAATATATACATATTTTGTTCCCTATGTGTATGTCTTGTCAAGTTGTATTTTGTGAATTTTGGTCATTGTGGTAAAGAGTGAGCCACATAACCGACACCCTGAGAGGAGCAAAAATGGGAAGACAAAGAACAATCCCCATACAAAAGAAAAGGAGGAATCACCAGATAAGGAAGTAAATGAAATAGAGGCAAGCAATTTGTCAGAGAAAGAATTCAGAGCTAAAAAGGATGTTAAAAAGGATGGAAGACAAATTAAACATGTGTAGGAATTAAGAGAAAATGAAGAAATAGGGAGGAAATAAAGAATGTCAGCTGAAATAAAGAACACAATAGAAAGAATCTACAGTAGACAAGAATAAGCTGAGGACCACATCAGCAAGCTAGAAGACAAGGTAGAAAAGCACCCACCCAGAGCCACAACTAAAAACAAACAAACAACAAAAACAAAACAAAACAAACAAAAAAACCTTAAAAAGCAGGAGGAAAGCCTAATGGAGCTTTATTTTTATTTTTTTAAATCAATATATTTTATTGATTTTTTACAGAGAGGAAGAGAGAGGGATAGAGAGTTAGAAACATTGATGAGAGAGAATCATTGATCAACTGCCTCCTGCACCAACCCTACTGAGGATGTGCCCGCAACCAAGGTATATGCCCTTGACCGGAATCGAACCCGGGACCTTTTAGTCTGCAGGCCAATGCTCTATCCACTGAGCCAAACCAGTTTCGGCCTAATGGAGCTTTGGACCAATTCAAAATGAAACAACATCTGCATAATAAGGGTGCCAGGAGAAGAGGAAATTGAGCAAGGAATAGAAAACCTGTTTGAAGAAATAATGACAGAAAACTTCACTGATATTGGGAAGAAAAAACACACAAGTCCAAGAAGCTCACAGAGACCCAAACAAGATGAACCCAAAAAGACTAACACCAAGACACATCATAATTAAGTTGGCAAACATGAACGACAAAGTAAGAATCTTAAAGGTAGTCAGAGAGAGACAGAAAACTACATATAATGGATCCTCCATTAGACTATCAACTGCTTTCTCAACAGAAACATATCAGATCAGAAAGGAATGGAATGAAATATACAAAGTGATGCAAAGGAAGTGTCTGAATCCAAGAATATTATACCCAGCAAGGCTATCATTCAAAATTGAAAGTGAAATCAGGAGTTTCACAGACAAAAAAGGGCTAAGGAAGCTTATTACCACCAAGCCAGCAATTCAATAAATGCTAAAGGGGCTGCTATAAAAAGAAGAAATAGGAAGGGAAGAAGGAACACTGCATAAAGAATAAAAATGGCAACAAACAAGTACCTATCAGTGATAACCTTAAATGTAAATGGATTAAATGCTCCACTCAAAAGACATAGGTAAGTGAATCGATAAGAAAACAAGACCCATATATCTGCAGACTATAAGACACCCACCACAGGATAAAGGACTCAAACAAACTGATAGTGAAGGGATGGAAAAAATATTTTCAGGCAAATGGAACTGAAAATAAAAGCTGGAATAGTAATACTTACATCTGATAAATTAGACCTCAAAACAAAGACCATCATAAGAGATAAGGAAGGCCACTTCGTAATACTAAAGGGAGCAATCAACGCAGGGGTCCTCAAACTTTTTAAAGTGGGGGCCAGATCACGGTCCCTCAGAGAGCTGGAGGGCCGGACTATATGAACTACTAATTCCTACTGTAACACCTCGGCTGCGCTCACTGCCCAAAAAACCTGGCGGGCAGGATCAGACTCCTCTGCGGGCCGCATGTGGCCCGAGGGCCGTAGTTTGAAGACCCCTGAAAGAGGATATAACTCTGATAAACATATACACACCCAAATACATAAACTTCTGGAAAATATCCAGGGAGATATTGACAGCAATACGGTCATAGTAGGGGACTGTAATACCTGTTGACACCACTGGATAAATCCTCTAAATAAAAAAAATCAGCAAAGAAACAGCAATCTTAAATGACTCACTAGATCAGATGGAATTAGTTGACATCTTCAGAACATTTCACCCAAAATCTACAGAATATACATTCTTCTTAAGTGCACACGGGACATTTTCAAAGACAGACCACAGGCAAAGTCTCTTCTAATTCAAGAATATAGAAATCATACCAAGTATCTTCTCAGATCACAGTGGCATGAAATTAGAAATCAACTACAATAAAAACAATAAAAAACATCAAACACTTGGAGGCTACATGATATTAAACAATGCTTGGGTTACCAATGGCATCAAGAAGAAATAAAAAGCATCTTGGTAACAAATTACAAAGAAAATACAACAATCCAAAATATATGGGACACAGTGAAAGCAATTTATAGATTTAATGCAATCCCAATTAAAATACCAACAGCACATTTCATAGACCTATAACAAACTCTCCAAAACTTCATCCGGAATAAAAACAAAAACAAAAACAAAAAACAAAACAAAACAAAACAAAAACAGAATAGCCACAGCAATCCTGAGAAAGAAGAACAAAGTTGGAGGGATCACAATACCAAATATCAAGTTATATAACAAAGCCATGGTTCTCAAAACTGCTTGGCATTGGCACAAGAACAGACATATAGACCAATGGAACAGGACCGAAAACCCAGAAATAGACTCAAGCCATTATGTTCAATTAATATTTGACAAAGGAGGCAAGAGCATAAAATGGAGTCAAGACAGTCTCTTCAATAAATAGTGCTGGGGAAATTGGTTAGACATGGGGAAAAAATGAAATCAGATCACCAAATTACAACATACACAAAAATGAACTCAAATGGTTAAAGGACTCAAATGTAAGTTGGGAAACCATAGAAATTTTAGAAGACTCCATAAACAGCAAACTATCAGACATATGTCGTAGCAGTACCATTACTGATACATCTCCTAGAACAATGGAAACTAAAGAGAAAATAAACCAATAGGACTACATAAAAATAAAGCCTCTACACAGCAAAAGAAACCATCAATAAAATAACAAGTAAGTCCACTGCATGGGAGAACATATTTGCCAACATTACCTCATATAAGATTTGAATCTCCAACATTTACAGGGAACTCATACAACTTAACAAAAGGGAGATAAACAATCCAATAAAAAATGGGCATACAACCTAAATAGACACTTTTCAAAAGAGAACATATAGAAGACACTTTTCAAAAGAGAACATATTGAAGGCTTAAGGACATATGAAAACATGCTCAAAGTCACTAATTATCCAAAAGATGCAAATCAAAACAACAATGAGGTACCATCTCACACCTGTCAGAATGGCTATCATCAACAAACAAATGACAAGTGCTGGTGAGGTTGTGAAGAAAAAAAACCCCTCATGCACTACTGGTGGGAATTCAGACTGTTGCAGCCACTGTGGAAAACTGTATGGAAGTTCCTCAACAACTAAAAATGGAACTCTCATTTGACTCAGTAATCCCACTTCTCGGATTATATCCCAAGAAAGCAGATACACCAATAAGAAAGGATATATGCACCCCTAAGTGCATAGCAGCACAATTTACAATAGCTAAGATTTGGAAACAGCCCCTAAGTGCACATCAGCAGATGAGTGGATTAGAAAACTGTGGTACATCTACACAATGGAATACTCTGCTTCTATGAAAAAGCATGAACTTTAACCATCTGCAACAGCATAGATGGAAGTGAAGAACATTTTGCTAAGTGAAATAAGCCAGTCAGAGAACGATAAATATCACATGATCTCACTCTTATTTGGAATATAATAAACAACATAAACTGATGAACAAAAATAGGCCCAGAGACAAGGTAACACTGAACAGACCATCTATCCTCAGAGAGAAGTTGGAGGAGGTGGGGGGTTAGAGATCAACCATGGGACTTGTATGCATGCATATTAGCAAAAACAATGGAAATGGACACTAGGGCAGTGGGGGCTTGTCCAGGGGGTTGGAAGTGGAGGAATGGGGTCAACCCAGGAAAAGGGAGACATATGTAATACTTAAAATAATAAAAAAGAAAGACAAAAAACCTGAAGAACATACAGTCTGTCAGAAAATAATAACAATAAAGGAATTTTAGATAGGAACAATGAAGCCACATGGTAATTGGAGCTCTGGAAGAGAGTGTAGGTATAAAAGCTGGAAAAGTAAACAGGGTAAAGTACATAGACCTTCAGGTTTCACTGTAGATTTTGATTTTTCGTATTTTTTAGTTTTTTTTTCTGGTCCTGTATAAATGTGCAAAATCTAACTTGCAGATTTGCTTTTAAGATTACTTAAGCACAGATGTTGCCTAAGAGCATCTTTCACTTACAAGCCACTTAATAAATTATTCTTCTTATTAATCAAGGTATGATTAGAAGTCATTGAAAAATTTAATAAGTTTGTGTGAAAGATGGATCAATCTAACATATCTAGTGAATTTGACATGAGACAAGCTTGAAAGCAGCTGCAGCAATCCAAGTGAAAGGCAGAGACAGGGGGTGAGTAGAAATTGTATCAACTATATATAGGGTGATGAAGGCAAAGGAGATAGGGTACGACTGATGAAGGAGTTTAAGTTAGGAACAAATTGAGATATCCATATTTTTTAATAGTCCTCAGTGGTGGCAATGGCAGAAAACTTACTTTTTTACAATTGTTTTTATTATCTTTCTGGCAACCTGTGTGGGATTGAGACATTTTCTTATTTTACTGTCAGCCATTCCCTTGGTTTCAAGCTAAATTAATATACTATCTATACTAATAGAGTAAGATGCAAATTGACTGTACCTTTGTGACGCCCACCAGCCAATAAGGGGTGAGTGTGCAAATTAACCCAACAAAGATGGTGGGTTAATTTGCATATGCAAGCACTGAGTGGCCAGGGGTGGGGTGGGATGCTTGCGTCATTGGTGATGATGCAGGTGTTCTGTACCACCCCAGCTGCTCTGGGCCTCTGGGCATCATGTAAGGTGAAAAGGTGGCTCGGGCTATAGCAAAGGTGGTGTTGGCAGCCAGGGGAAGGAAGGCACATTCTTGCATGAATCTTCATGCATTGGGTCTCTAGTTTCTTATAAGAGGATATTTTTGACAACCTAACATAAATTTATTGGTATGGCTTAGATAATTTTATTAACCAACTAGAAGCCTGATTAATGAAATTCATGCATGGGTAAGGTCCCTATGCCTGACTGGCAATCAGGGCCAATCTGTGGGGTGACTGGCAAGGCGATCAGGGTGTCCCTGCTGGCACCCACTTTGGCTGGCCTGGTGCCACCTGCTCGCCATCCCTAACACCCACCACCATGTCTGTCACCTTCCTCTGCAGGAGGTGACCCGCAGGGTGATCTGGGCTCCCACTGGCACCTGTTTTGGCTGGCCTGGGGCCTGCGGACTGGGGGCAGCTCCTGTGTTGAGCATCTGGTCAGTGAGCATTATAGCAACTGGTTGTTTCACAGGTAGTTGTGCAGTTCAGTCAATTTGCATATTAGGCTTTTATTATATAGGGTGGCACACCTATAATTTAAAAAATAAAAATGAAAAAAATAGAATTAACCTATTCTATGGAATATTTTTGATAATTACTTTGAAATATTATTAGTTATAAAAAAGTTTTATTGATCACTATAGCCCAAAGTATCAATTAGTTAGAAATTTTGTTTATGCTTCTCAATCTACTTTAGAATTTTGTATTTGGATTTAAAATCATTCTAAAGATTGTGGCAGACACTTGTGAGATTGAGAAAATTATTTCTAAAGAAGGTATAATTTTTCTTGTCCTTTGTGTATGTGAATTATTTATTTTTCAATTGTGCAAATAATACATGAACACATGGTCCTTGTAGAAATATTCAAACCACATAGAAATATTGGAAGTAAAAAGTAAAATTACCCGTTCACCTTCCATGTGCCATCTACTACCAGAAGAAACCATTATTTTTTACTTATTTTATTATTTTTTAAAATATATTTTATTGATTTTACATAGTGAGGAATTGAGAGTGATAGAGAGTTACAAACGTCGATGAGAGAGAAACATCAACCAGCTGCCTCTTGCACACCCCCCACTGGGGATGTGCCCGCAACCAATGTATATGCCCTTGACCGGAATCGAACCCGGGACCTTTCAGTCCACAGGCCGACGCTCTATTCACTGACCCAAACCGGTTTCGGCAGAAGAAACCATTATTAACAGTTTGATTTATATCCTTTTCCACAACATAATTACATATATTAGTTCAATTAAAAGAGAAAAAGCCAGTTATAGCAGGAAAGTTAAGCATAGTCTTTGATGCCAGACTTCCTGTATCTAAACCCAGACTCTATACCACTTACAACTCTAAGTTTTGGACATCCTATCTAACTTCTCTGTTTTTCAGTTTCCTTGTATGTAAAACGGCAATTATAATATCTGTTTCATAGAGATGTTATGAAGATTACATCTGTTTAGTACATGTGAAATCTGTAGAAAAGTGCCTGGCACATATTACATGCTCGATAGATGATGCAATCATACTGAATATGTTGTGTGCAACTCACATTCCATCAGTACACATTAAAGTAATACAGTGTAGTAATTAAGAGCATGAGTTCTCCATTCAATTGCCTGATTCATGTAATAGTCCCACCATTTCCTTGCTTTCAACAAGTATAGAACCTTTCTTTGTATTTTTTTTTTTTGTTACATGGAGATAATAGCTTCTGTCTTTTCTTTTTTATTGGATTGTGTGTTTGTAGTAATTACTTAATAGATGTTTATTACCATTCCATTATTAAAAATCCTTAGTTTTATATTTAATGGAATAGATGTATCATAATTTGTCTAACCATTATATTCTTGATGGCTGTTTGAGTTATTTTAAATTAATAATTGTTACAAAATATGCTGGTTTCCACACTGCTTTTGTTTTAACTTAATTTTTTAAAAATAACTTTGTTTCTGTCTTTGCTTGAATAACAACAACAAAAAAAACTATTGCTGTTAACATTTCCCACAGTCATTTTCATTTGCATATTGAATGAAAACTTTCAAGATCCTCTTTTGGTTTTGATCTTCATCATCATACCATACATGAGATTAGCCCACATCATTTTCCTGTTAGTTTGGTTCAGTCCCAGGGCATGAATGGAAAGCAGAACCATTTCATTTTGTGTGGTTGAACTTCTCATTCCGAGGTGCAAACCAAAAGCTAAGAAACAAAGAAGCCAAAAGGAGTTTTTCCTGTGTTTGGAGTGTTGGAATCTCAGAAGACTGAATCTTTAGGCATCTTGATATTTGGCAAAGGTAAATCTAAATTATTATATCTTTTGTGTTGTATTGTTTGACTTCCCCCCCCCCCAAATATTTAAAGGCAAATAAGTACGTTTTCTGGAAACATTTATAGACCTATAAAAGGAAGATTGCGTCTTGAATCAAGTCTCTTTTTTCTCTTCTCACACTTGTAGAATTTATAGAGAAAATTGAGATACTTAAAGTTGAATGCCAAACCATGTAAAAGACTGAATTAAGTGCTTTGACAAATAAGATTTAAGTAAAAAAGAAGGGAATGAAAAGAAGGGAGAAAGGAAGGAAGGAACGGAGGGAGGGAGGGAAGAAGGGAGGAAGAGAGAGGGAAGGAGGGAAGGAGAAGGGAGAAAGAGAAGGAAGGAAAGAAAGGGAAAGACAAAAAAATGGATGGTAGTGAATTTGGCAAAATAATTTTATTTATTTATTTATTTATTTATTTATTGATTGATTGATTGATTGTTTTAGCTGTTTTTAAGTGTATAGTTCAGGGGCATTAAGTATTTTCATGTTGTTGTGCAACCATTACCATTATAATTCCAGAAATTTTTCATCTTGCAAAACTAAAACACTGCCCATTAAACACTAATTCCCTGTTCCTTTCTACCCCCAGACCCTGACAATCTCTTTTCCACTTTCCATCTCTATGAATTTCTATTTCAAGTTGGAATATTTAAAAGTAAGTGGCTGTATTTATATTTTAAATCTGAAAGTATTCGTGAGTTTAAATTATGTATAAGTAAATATTCATTCTTTGTACACATGTTAAGGCATAGTAATTTTTTTCAATGTGTGATTCAAATTACAGTAATTAAAACACAGTTAAATTAAGACCAAGGTCTTGATAGCAAGCTTGATCTTAAGTAGACTATTTGAAGGGCCAAAGGGGGACAACTACAACAGTGTCAACATCAAAAATTATTTTAAAAAAAGAAAGGGTTAGGTGCATTAATAACTCTAAAATAAATCATTTGTGACAGCTGAATGTATATATATGTGTGTGTGTGTGTGTATGTGTGTGTGTATGTGTGTGTGTGTGTGTGTGTGTGTGTGTGTGTAATTAAACATTTGTATAAGTTTGTACTTTTGTATTGTCTGATGTACCGTATGTATTTTTTATGGAAAATTACATTATAAAACATTGAACAGGTTCTGGAACAAATATAAATATGCAAGCTGGCCTTTTTATGCTTCTTCAAGTTATAAAAATTTCTGGTATCATTCCATGACTTTGTTTATTCGTTCAACTTCTCCTGTCTTCTCTTTGCTCTCTCTTTTTCTCTAAGGGACAAGACGGAAGGCTAAACTTGCTTAATACGACAAGACGGAAATTTTCTGCTGGCCTAGTTTTCTGTAACTTCCCCCTATGACTACACTATGCATAGGACCTAGGCATAATTGTGTTGTTACTAACCTGTCACTTAAGACAGCATCAAATGGTTTAGTGTGATTTAGTCACTCATTCTCTCTTTCTCAATAACTTAATACGTAGTCATTATCATGGGTTGTTATTAATATGGGACACCAAGTAATGCTTTTGAATTGTGTTTTTGAGAACTCTTGGCCTTGTATCCAGCTACTTGTAGATTAAAACCCATAACCTACATTATTTTTACACACTTCCTTCTGGTTTCACTCTGACCCCAGCTTGCAAGCGATGTACCCACTGTACGTGTTTGGTTGTATGATTCTTTAGCTCCAGCAGATCCAGTCATTTGCAGAAAAAAAGAGGAAATAAAGATGATGCATAAGTTTGTACTTTTAAAAACACTTGCATGTACATCATATAATATCCTGAAAACAATTCTGTGAAGAAAGCAGGGGAGTATTATTACCATTTAATTGATAGGAAATTGAGACCCAGGAATGATAAATAAATTATCTGATATTAAAAAGTTAGGGGAGGGTGGGGGGTAAGAGATAAACCAAAGGACTTATATTCATGCATATAAGCATAACCAATGGACACATTCAGTAGGGGGGTGAGGGCATGTGCTGGGGGGTGGGAGGGGCCGGCGAGAGGTCAATTGGGGAAAAAGGAGACATATGTAATACTTTAAACCAGTGTTTCCCAAACTTATCTCATAATGAGAATCACCTGGTGGAGTTGTTAAACTACAGATTCCTGAATCCCAACTAAGAAGTGCTAAACTAGAATTTTTGGGAACACATAGGTAAAAATGTATACTTAACTAGTGCTCTAAGACAGAGCCAAATATCTAAGAGATAAGTTAAGTATACAATTTTACCTATATGTTCCCCAAAATTCTAGTTTAGCATTTCTTAGTTGGGATTCAGGAATCTGTAGTTTAACAACTCCACCAGGTGATTCTCATCATGAGAGAAGTTTGGGAAACACTGCTTTAAACAATAAATAATTTAAATTTAAAAAAGTAATAGCCTAATTTGAACCCAAATCTTCTTATTCCCGGACCTATTCTCTGTCTTTTGAGTAACACTACCTCCCTAAATCACTTGTGTTTCATGTAGAAGAAACATCTTAATTTGACATTTTAATATATATTGCCTTAATGGGTTCTTTTATAATTTACAGGAATATACTACACTCTTCTGTATAGAAATCTTGACTAATAAAATGCTCGGAGAAGCTTTCCTACTTGAACTCCTATACAAAGAACAGAAATATACAACAGTTTGTAAACCACTTACATGTAAGAAGACCTCAAATGATGAAAAGGAAACTTGGAAAAAGCAGCTTTTAGATATAGAAGACAATTCACTTTCTCCTGATAAAATAGAAAATCAACAAAAGGTTGAGAAAGAAAGTTCAACAAAGCAAATGAATGATACAAGTAAAATAGAATTTGTGGATGAAATAACTGTACCAAAATACAAAAGTGCATCCTGTCCAGGAAATCTGTCTGTTGCGCTGCCCATTCCAAAAAGAGAACAACGTGATGAAAGACAACTGGATTTATACCAATCTTGGTCATGTACAAGTATTTGCCAGAATTATCCTGACCTACAGATTGGAGGAGACCAAGTGGGCAACATGTATGATTCAGGCTGCATTGTGGAACAGATACGTGATGATGCTTTTAATGGTCCCCTTTTATTTTCAGTGGATATACCATTGGGCCATTCTCCTATCATTAAGCCTCTAGAGAAACCACCTGCCTCAAAACTTTTGAATGGGGATGAAATTCGAGAAAAAAGTATGTTGTTTCTTAAGCAGCCCCTCTCTAATTCTATGCTTAATAAGTATATGGAAAACAAGCTGGATGAACTCTACAAACAATTTTTGGAAGAAAATCTCACTAAGTGCCTCTCTATAACCAACCTTATGGCTTCTAATTTGCTAATGAATAATGTAAACCAGTTTAGCCTTCAAATCTCTCAAGAACAGAACATAGAGGCTTCAAAAGTCCGGGAAGCTCTCCTACATTCTTTTTCAAGATGTAATCTCTATAACATTTCTCATGGAAACAGTTCTGAATTTAGCACTCCTAACCTACAAATATCAAACCAGAGAAGTAGGGAATTTGTATCAAATGTAATATAAAAACTAATCATAGGTTCCTTACAAGAGACTGGTGTAATAATAGTTTTCTCTGCTTTATCATGTCACATCAGGCCTCCTGGGCTATGGTTATTAAACTTTTTTGAGAAATTATTTGGCCTTGGCATGGTAGGTCAATTGGTTAGAGAACCATCCTTAAACGCCAAGGATTTGGGTTGGATTCCAAGGTCAGGGCACGAATCTCTCTCTCTTTCTCTCTCTCTCTCTCTTTCTCTCTCTCTCTCTCTCTCTCTCTCTCTCTCTCTCTCTCTCTCTCTCTCTCTCTCTTTCTCTCTCTCTCTCTCTCTTTCTCACTAAAATCAATGAATAGAAAACAGAAAAGATCTCATCAATGGTATATCTGTATTATTTTATGAGACAATTTTAAGGATTAAGTTATAATAATGACCATTTTTAAAAAATTATTTTGACATCTTTAATGATTGCCACATTGATTTTTGTAAATTCTGTATGGCTTGTTTATTTAATTGCCACTGGAACCCCAAATTGATTATCTCACTCTCACTCATCAGCTTTATTTACCACAAAAGTGGTACAAAACTGAGATGAGGAAAGGATTATTGCTTTCAGCTACTGAAAGGACCACTAGAAATGATATCATACAGAAGCATTTATTTGCCACAAAACAATTGTGCTTAATTATTCTTTATTTTATTTTAACATACATACATATATTTTGACACTGACAGTAAGAATAGCCTAAAGGAAATTCTTTAAACTAAAGTTGGATTTTTAAAAATTTTTTTTATTGATTATGGTATCACATAATTGTCTTCATCTCCCCATTCCCATCCCAAAACCCTCCCCACCCATGCCCCCACCCCCCGGTTGTCCGTGACCACTGGTTAGGTTTATATGCATGCATACAAGTCCTTTGGTTGATCTTTCCCCTTTCCCCCCACCCTCCTCTACCTTCCCTCTGAGGTTTGACAGTCTGATCAATGCTTCCCTGTCTTTGGGTCTGTTTTTGTTAATCAGTTTATGTTGTTCATAATTTCCCCTAGATGCATGAGATCTTGTGATACAAGAAATACACTTATAGGAACCGAAAATGAGACAAGCCATAATGGTTATACTAAGAGGCAAATGAATCAGTCTGTAGTGAGTTTCTTTCTGGGCCAACAGTTCTTTTGAGTTCCAACTTTAATGTCAAACAGTTCCTTATGTGTACATGTCAGCAAAAATGGTATTGGAAAAATATGGAAGAAAGGCTTAAGAAAAATATAGAATTTGATATTGAAATTTCCAATTGAAATCTGGTGTTTTCTATACTTACCTGGCAGGGGAGATACCATGATCATGAAGATGGTTGTCCCAGGGTGAGGTTTATTCATTGCACTCCAGATGTGCTGACCCCTGCGATTTTCCCAAATGTGGGAAACTTGACTGCATAATTTGTAGTAGTGGGGGACTGAGTTTGTGATCTCCCCTGAGCCGGGGGAGGGAGCACAGAGGTGGGGAGAAACCTGGTGCTTTCTAACTTTCCTGAGGCAGGCATCAACTTTTTTTTTTTATATCATTATGTATGCATGGTGTTTTTAAGGGTTGAGAGGAAGGAAAATATACAGGTAAATAGGACAAAATACATATAAAAATGAAGAGATTCTCTTGGCAATTTTGACACTTCTCAGATTATCCTCAATCAAGATCTCAGTTAAGGATAAAAGTCATCAGTATGTTATGGTGATTTTGAAATCTAAACTATGTAAATTAATTTTAAAATATACCCCAAATAATGTTGTTTTATTGCAGACTTGGAAACAAAACTCTACACTTAACAGCTTATACTTCTCCTAGATATAGTAAAATGATTGGCATGCACTTTTACTTGTAAAATAAGATTTTATGTATCAATATTTGTTATAGAATTATTATGATTGCATTACATATTAATAAGATTTGTGCATTAGTGATCAAATGGATTTTTTATACATACACAGTTACGTATATGTGAAAATCCATCATAAACAAAATTATATTTGAAAGCAAAAATAAATTGATGATGGGAAAAAATGTTTTCATATGTTAAAATCAAGATAACTGTCATTTGGAAATGTTTATTGGGAATTTAGGACTTTGATTCTCCAATCATGTTGTTGTGTTCCTTTCCTCAAGGTCTAGTAAAATTTATTAAAATGTTCTCATTATTTCCACTGATTTTATAATTATTATAGTGTAATTGTATAGCATCATTTGTCACAATTTTATGAAATAGCCTTTAAATAATTATATTTAAGAACATATATATAAAATGATGAAAATCAAATTACAGTATATTGACATCAATTACAAATACTGAAATATTGTTATAGGCAGCTAATTCTTTGAAGTGTTCTGCTATTTTTTTTTAAAGATGAGAAATTTGTAGATTACAGAATTGCAATGTAGTTCCGGTTTTTACTTCCCAAAATGAATAGAGGCACTTTATCATGAGACTTAAATTGTCATAAGACCTTGGTTTCATTTGACAGTAACTGAAGTTCATAGATTAGCTATTTCCTGAAATTTATTTATCTCTACAGTTGTAAACTGGACTTATATCCAAATAGAATTTATGTAAATGAAAAGGTTTAAGAAACAGCTCAGGACTCTGATGACTTATGGTTCTGCCCCTCTCCTTTGAGGGTTCAACACCACTTTAGTGACACTATTTAATTGTAGAGCACCCTTGTATTCTTTTCCTTAGGTGAGGCTTAGGAATTTATATCTAAGGGTTCAACTAATATAGGAACAGCTTGAATCTAGAGCATACCTACAAGGCTAATTCAAGATCAGAATGAATTTTCAGAGCTTTCTATCCTCTAGATAGATGTATCCTCAAGACACTCCAGGTACTCAGATAAACTGACTGGCTACTTGTTCATGAAACAAATATTTATTGAACACTGTGATAAGTGAGAGAGATAAATGGTGAACAAAATTGATGCAGTTTCTGCTTTTCATTTAGATGACAGTCCAGCTGATTTAGAATCAAAGAGCAAAAGTAAATGATCACAATCTAATTTTAGAACCTTATGAACATATAGCACTAGATAACTTATGTTGATAGTTCTGCCAGCTTAGCCTATTAATAATCTAGTCTAAGTCTTGTATCCAGGACCACATTTTGGTTGCCATTCCAGCATACCTCTAATAATTACCAAACACGCTGAAATATCTCCTTGACAATTGGTATGAAGCTGCTTTCCTCAACTTTCCAAGTTCTCCCACCATGGATATCTTGGTCATTCTGACTCTTTCTCTGGGAACCTTGTATCTTCTTATCATCCAGCAACTGAACATACAAATGGGGCTTTAGTACCCAACTCCAATTCTACGTAGGGCACTCCTTTTCTATATGAGCTGTTAAATATTTTGACTATCATTTCTGCTTTTATCTACTTCAGTATTGAGATTTCAATTCCAAAACCCTGTTAACTAATACTACTGTTCCTAAACTTTGGCCCTGCTTTTCTTGCAGCTACTAAGTAAATGAAGATGTATTCATGAACAACAAATATGTGATTGCACTTTCCTCACTGTCTCTTTCTTTGATTCTCTCTTGCTTTCCTTTGAATCTTTATTGCTGCATTCTTCTTTAAGGCCATTTGCTTCTTGTTAGATTACCTAGATGCATACTAACTTATAGAATTACTAGAGGCCTGGTGCATGAAATTCATGCACAGGGGGTGTACTTCAGCCCAGCCTGCACCCTCTCCAATCTGGGACTCCTCGGCTGATGTCCAACTGCCAGAATCGGGCCTAAACTGTCAGTCTGACATCCCTCTCACAATCCGGGACTGCTGGCTTCTAACTGCTCCCCTGCCAGCCTGATTGATGCCTAACTGCTCCCCTGCTGGCCTGATCACCCCCCAACTGCCCTCCCCTGCTGGCCCAATTGCTCCCAACTGCCCTCCCCTGTCAGCCATCTTGTGGTGGCCATCTTGTGGTAATGTCACATGAGGGTGTGGCACGAGGGCTTCATGCGAGGGCATGACGCCACCTATGCTTTTATTATATAGGATGGCCTATTATCTGTTGACCAAATTGAGTGACTTGAAACACTAAAGAGGACCTCATTTTGGGTGTTGTACCTTGATTACCCTGAATACTCTTTATTATTCCTGTTTTATATGTTGTCTCAGATCTAAAAGCTACTGTTATTGCATTGTGTTTCATAACAAAAGAGTGATTTCTGTTTCAGACACTGAGGAATTATACTGTAAAGCTTAAGTACAAAAAAGATCCATGCCCTGTTTGGTGTGGATCAGTGGATAGAGAGTTGGCCCATGCACCTAAGGTGTTGGTTTGATCCCTAACTCTGGTCGTAGTGGGTGGGGAGGCGACCTGCTTTTCCAATCAATGTGTCTCACATTGTCTCTCTCCCCCACCCTTCCTCCCTTCCACTTTCTCTTAAAGTCAATGGAAAAACTATCCTCAGGTGAGGATTAATAAAATAAAACAGTAAAGTAAAAATAGGTCCATGCCCTGAGAAGATTGGCTATTTATGTGAAGTTCCTTAAATGTCTATTATAGAGATTTATCCATGTAACTGAAGGTTTTATTACCTATTAAATGCCCATCTACCTATAGGTATTATAGAATGCTATTATTAGTCATTGTCATTCTGTAATATGAATAGCTACCATTTTTAGTATCTATTGTATAATAAACACTCTACTAAGATTTACTCATTTAATTATTTATACAATATTAGATAAGTAATATTATTATCCCAATTTTAGACAAAATAAAATTAAAGTTCAGAGATATTAAAAGGTTTTACTCAGGATCATATAGTTACTCAGAGTAAGAATCAGTATTTAAATGAAGTCTTTCTGACATCAGAATCTTTGCTGTTACCCTAGGGCAGGGGTGGGGAACCTTTTCTCTGCCAAGGGCCCTTTGGATATTTACATCATTTGCTGGCCATGAAATTATACAGGCAGTCCTTGGGTTACCTTGGACTCAACTTATGTCATTTAATGGTTATATAGCCATCTCCCATTTACAGTATTTATAAAAAAACAGTTCCATCATTTCTACATACATGTACATACACTGAGTGGCCAGATTATTATGATCTCTGAATGCATAATAATCTGGCCACTCAGTATATGCATGTATGTATATATCTTACCTAATAATAGACAAACATGTAAATTGACCATACCTCCACTATGCCCACAGCCAATCAGAGTGAGTATTCAAATAAACACAACAAAGATGGTGGCTAATTTGCATACATAGGTGCCCAGCGGCCTTCAACCAGGAACATCCTCGGGACCCAGATCACTCCAAGGTAGGATCTGCTTGGGCCCTGAGCAGCCTGGGAAGGGCCTGAGCCAGGCGGCTCCTGGGCAGGGACAAGCCTGTGATTGCAGCCAAGGGGGCAAGAGCAGAGCTGGCCATCTGAGGGAGCTTGGGGGCAAGGCTTTAGGCCTGGGCAGGGGTGGATCCAGCGATCGGAGGGAGCCGAGGAGCCCAGGCCCCAGGCCTCATGATCAGAGGGAGCAGGAGCCAGCCATTGGAGTGAGCCGGAGTCAGCCATCAGAGCAAGAGGGAGGCAGTAATCAGAGGGAGAGGGAGCCAGTGATTGGAGGGAACTGGGGGAGCCCATAGGTACTACCTATAGAGAAGTGATTAGTTGTATTTTCTTTCTCCTACAACTCTTTGTTTAGTGGCTTTCTTGCACTAGTTCTGTAAAGTCTCTATTCTTTGTCCTTTGCAGCTATTCAAATTTCTTCATAGTTTGCTTAGTGATTGGCTAACCAAAGATTGGGCAAATTCCTTATATTGGAAAAATAAGTATTACAGTCTCTGCCAAGGCACTCTGTGTCTTTATCAGTACATGCCTTGAATAATTAGCCAGGCAGTTGAAAATGTTGAAAATTCTTTCTTAACCCTCAGTATTTGCTTATGTAGAGCCTCAAAATTATTAGTCATCCAAGAGGGAGAGCCTAGGGCTTTCTCAGCTCAATCATGAGCATGCACATATTTGGAACTATTCAAAGACACCTATGGAAATCTCATTCCCAAGGCATTTTTTCTTTTAAGTTATTTGGGCAGCCACTTTTCCCCCCCAAGTTTTTATTGCTGCCTCAGAAAGCTGCAATATTCAACAATTGCCACTTATACATTTTTTTATGTTACTGAGTTTTGTGTCAGATCAAAGAAAAGTCTTATGAGATAATGTTCTCTAGGAGATGCTATTCAGGTCAAATAATGGCAATTCTCTTATACTAAGCCATTTTGGGGTTAAAACCCATTTGATTTCTCTAGTAGTGTCAAGGCATCTATTTTCAAGATATTATAATTACAATGTTATAAGATTTCAAGGCAACTGTGCAGCTGGGAAAAGTGGTATGAAAACAGGGCAAGATAAAAATGCCACAAAACTCATTGCTCTTACCAAGATACAGCTAAATTTCTTTAATATATTGCTTCTCAGATTTTTGTAAGCCTTTGGAAATTGCCAAAATTCTGACAAAATTCATTTTGACAATTTTCCCAGTCATCCATCTTCCTTCCTTCCTTCCTTCCTTCTTTCCTTCCTTCCTTCCTTCCTTCCTTCCTTGGAGGATTGGATTTTAGATGGTTTTTATTCCAGCATCTTTAATATCTAGAATTGTGAGATTCAGAAACCATTTATTTTGTGTTTTGGGTCTTCAGGGTCATTTTAGGGTCATTTTTTCATTATCTTGGAAAATAGCTTCTAGTTTCTGATGAGATGGTTAATCTATACTAATTTCCATACCTAATGTTCACTTAACCACACATTCAGTGTTTATTTTCCCTAAATATTTGACCATATCCACTCATTTTAATGTTGCAATAGCCATAGTGAAAATATGATTTAACAATATATTTTCCCACTTAACATATTTGATATTTTTTTATATTTATACTATTTTCAAACTTATTTTTTATTATTCCATAGCAGTATATTGCATTGATGAAAAATTGTTCCGGAAAATAAGAAAGCACATTTTAAAATGCAGCAGCACATTATCTCAGAAAAGTGTCTTTTTGACATTTAGGGTCTGACTTATTTTACTTAGCAATCCTTTTTCTTATTTTTATAGATAATTGTTATAGTAATATTAAACCTATATTTTCTACCACAAGCATAATAATAATTAAAGATGACTTAAAATTAAAGTATACAAACATTAATGTTACAAAAAAAGCTTAAAACATATATCACAAAAAATATAGAAAAAGCGAATGGGAATAGTAATTGTTGTTAAATTTTGTTTTAAGCATCTGGCAGCCAAATGATAAAAATATGTTGGATTATTATATTCTTATTATACAGTAATTTATTTTCAAACATATATTTGAAATATGAATTCAATAGATTTTTGAAATTTTTTGAGATTTTAATTTTTGTTGCTGTGTGCTCATTTGAAAGTCCACAAATATACTACCCAAAATATTTTTATTCTTCCAATCTGTATTAACCAGCCATTTCATTTTCTGTTTTGCTGCTTCAAATTTTTCATATTCACTTATTTGCTTGTACCTTAAAGCTATGCATGTGTTATATGCTCACCTGCTCTCCCTCTCTTCCTTCCCTCTTCCTCTCTCCCTCTCTTTCTCCTCCTCCCACCTCCCTCTCTCCTTCTCCTCCGCCTCCTCCTCCTCCCGCCCCTCTCTTCCTCCTCCTCTTTCTTCTCCTTCCCCCTCCTTCTCCTTCTTTCTTTCTCTCTCTCTCCTCAGAATTGACCAAATATTAGAAAAGCTGGATGCATACTGCAGTGTAGGAAATACAGTAGAAAAATCACCATTCCATTTGACTCAGTAGTGTCATCTAGTGGAGAAAAGTGGGAATTGTGGGTTTATATTAAAAAATGTTAGGAGCTAGTAAGGTAATCTTTTCATCTTCTTTCCAAATTATCCATGATAAATACATATTGCCTTTTCAATGGAGATAATTAAATAAAATGATTTATTTTTGTAAAGATTAATATATGACCCATTTTCACCAGTTTTGTGTCTATTAGGGCTTCAATCAATCATCAAGTTGAAACTGCATTTCATGTAGCTGGGACCGGCTTGGCTCAGTGGATAGAGCGTCGGCCTGCGGACTGAAAGGTCCCGGGTTCGATTCCGGTCAAGGGCATGTACCTTGGTTGCGGGCACATCCCCAGTGGCGGGTGTGCAAGAGGCAGCTGATCGATGATTCTCTCTCATCGATGTTTCTAACTCTCTATCCCTCTCTCTTTCTCTCTGTGAAAAATCAATAAAAAAATATTAAAAAAAAAAAAAGAAACTGCATTTCATGTGATTTTTATCTCTGCTTTCATAATGAATTTTTTTCATTGTCTATGAATAGAGAAAGGTTATGTATTTTAAATCATGCAGTTATAGCTGCAATTTATTGCATATTTACAACAGATTATCTCATTTAATCCTGTAAGGAATACTGTAAGGAATACTATTATAATCTCCATTGTATACATGAAACTGAGAATCAGCCATCTTAAATGAGTTTCTCAAGGTCTCAAAGATAGGAAGTTATGGATCAAACACTAGAATCTAAATTTTTCTGGCTCCAAAGAAAATATTCTTAACCACTGTCATGTGTTCATTACTCTGGTTATGGTATAAGGTTTGCAAAAACATAATAGAAAGCAATATCAATCTTTATGAGGGTAGAAATTTAGACTGGAAATTATATTCAAATTTATAATTTGTTTCATGAAATTTTTTTGGCCAAAAATCAAGAGAGACTTTCAGTCTCATTTCCAGGCACCTAATTAATTAATTAATGTGTTCTTTTCATGGGATAGCAAGTAAAACATTCAAGAAATTAGGCAAAAGACATTGTCATAATGATTTCTAGCAAAATTCATTAATTTCCTGCTCAAAACAACCTGAAGCAATCAGGGTTTTCTTTCTGTGAATTCTTAGCCTTTTAATGTTGAGGTTTCTCTTTTTGACTGTTGAAATGGTGTGTGGGAGTGATGGACAATTATAAGTGCAAGGATCAGAAAAAAAGCCTCTTTTTCTTTGTTGTGGCCTTCCACAATACTTTCATTTAGGGTTTGTTTCTTTGTCTCCCCTTTTTCCTGTCCCTTGTATTTATTTCTATGTATTAGGTCAAACTGCTATGCCTCCCAGATTTGTTGGGTGACCTTATGCAGTAGATGTTTGTGGGACCCAGTGGTGCAGTTTCTTAAATTTCCCGAGCTAGTGCATTAGCTTGTTAGAATTATCTTGGGTTCTCCTGTTATAGCTGGGTCTTGAATATTATTTCCGTTCATGGATGGAATCTCCTTTCAGCTGTCATACTATGTATCTCACCCCTGACCATCTCATGTGTGCTGTTGTGAAGGTGCTGACAGAAGAGAACAAAATACAGCACAAAAATAGGTAAAACAAAAGAAGCAAAACTACAACATACACAAGACCCCTACTGCAAGCAAAAGCAACTTCCAGAGAAGAGAGGATTAGAAAAGAGGAAAGAGAGAATGATAGAAGAAAAAAATATATAAGAAGAAAAATAAGAATACCATCAACTAAACAAAAAACCCACACAAAAAAAATGGGGGGGATATGTAGGTGTAGATTTGAAATGAAGAGATTAAGAGTAAAGAATTAGGGGGATAAGGGAAGGAAAAATGGTTTAAAATAAAGGTGGAAGGAATAAAGCCAAAAATTTTTTGAAAAGAAAAATAAAGAAGAAAGCAGATACATCTAGAAAAAAAGAAAAGGAAAGAAGTTGAGATAGCACAGGAAAAGGAAATGAGAGAAATAAAAGAAAAAAAAAGAGAAAAAAATTTTAAAGAAGGGAGAGTAAAAGGTATATGTAGGTGCAGATGTGAAATAAAGAAAGTAAGAATAAAGAATTAGGAAAATAGGGGAAATCAAAACAATTTAAAATAAAAGGAGGAAAAACAAATGCCAAAACAATTGAATAGTATAATGTAGGAGTAAGCAGATAGACAAAAATAAGAAAATTAAAAAAGAAAAAAGATGAAATAGCAGGGGGAAAGGAAAAGAGAGAAAGAGAAAAAGAAAAGAGGGAAAAAGATTGATTAGGAAAGTGAAAGAGGAAAATTAGATAGACGAATGAAACAATAGAGACTAGAATAATAACAAATCAATAAAGCAGATAAATAAATAAGATAAATAAAAAGAAAGGAAAAAGAAACATTTTTTTAAAAAAGAAAAAGGAGAAGAAAAAATGAAAAAAGAGGGGAAAAGTAGAGTTCTATTAGCCAAGTTTTGTGCTCCAAGGGATCTCCCTTTGTATCCTATTCTTCCCATTTTAAAATAATTCTTTATTGTTGAAAGTATTATATAAGTTCCCCCTTTCCCCTCATTGATCCCTTCCTGCTTGTCCCCCGCCCCTTGTAGGCCTCCAGCACCCTATTGTCTATACCCATGAGTTATGCATGTATGCCTACAAGGTCTTTGGTTGATTACCTCCTACCCACCCAATTCCCCCACCTTCCCTCTGAAATTCCACAGTTTGTTCTATGTTTCCATGTCTCTGGATCCACTCCATTCATCAGTTTGTTTTGTTACTTAGATTCCACATATGAGTGCAATAATGTGATTCTTGTCTTTCTCTGACTGACTTATTTCACTTAGCATGATACTCTCCAGGTCCCTCCATGTTGTCTCAAAGGGTAAGACATCCTTATTTTTCACTGCTGCATAGTATTCCATGGTATAAATGTACCACAGCTTTTTTATCCACTTATCTACTGATGGGCTTTCATGGGTTGTTTCCAGATCTTAGCTATTGTAAATTGTGCTACTTGAAAGTAGGGGTGCATACATTCTTTCTGATTTGGTGTTTCGGGTTTATTAGGATATATTCCTAGAAGTGAAATCATTGGGTCAAATGGAAGTTCCATATTTAATTTTTTTGAGGAAAAGCCATTCTATTTTCCATAATGGTTGTACCAGTCTGCATTACCACCAGCAGTGTATTAGGGTTCCCTTTTCTCCACATCCTTGCTAGCACATTTCATTGGTTGGTTTATGGTAGCCACTCTGACAGGTGTGAAGTTATATCTAATTGTTATTTTAATTTGCATCTCTCTGATGATTAGTGACTTTGAGCATTTTTTTTTTTATATGTTTCTTAGCCATCTGTATGTCCTCTTTGGAGAAGTGTCTATTTAGGTCTGTTGTCCATTTTTTAATTGGATTGTTTATCTTTTATTAAGTTGTATGAGTTCCTTATGTATTTTGGATATTAACCCTTTATCATATGTATCATTGTCGAATATGTTCTCCCATACTGTGAGCTCACGTTACATTTTGTTGATGGTTTGTTTTGCTGTGAAGAAGATTTTTATTTTGTACTCTGAAAACTACAGGACTTTTCAAAAAGAGAAAGAAAAAGATAAAAGAGTATACCGTGTTCATGGATTGGTAGAATCAACATTGTAGGGAGTGACTATAGGAATAAGCCTTGGACTGACCTGTGGCAGGACCACAAACAAGCCCCAGCCTGGAGGGCAGAGCTCTCCTAGCATTGTTTTTTATTTATTATTATTTTTAAAAAATATTTTATTGATTTTTCACAGAGAGGAAGAGAGAGGGATAGAGCGTCAGAAACATTGATGAGAGAGAATCATCAATCAGTTGCCTCCTGCACACCCCCTATCGGGGATGCGCCCGCAACTAAGGTACATGCCCCTGACCGGAATCGAACCCGGGACCCTTCAGTCCGCAGGCCGACACTCCATCCACTGAGCCAAACCGGTTCCGGCTGGAATTCTCCTAGCATTGTTAAGCTTGACCTTGTAGACCTCCAGAATTCCTTCCTAAGTAGCTGATAATGGGCTGTGGGAGGTACAGCAAGTGTTGCCAAAACAAGAACATTTGTATACATGTTATTCTATCCTTGTTTTAATGAGACTATAAAATAAAGCATCCGGCTTGCAGGCTGGATCTTTCTGTGTCCTCATCCAGGCATGGAAGATCCTCTAGGCCCCAGCTGTATTTTCTTTGTCTGTCTTCTTTAATCCTTCACCATCCCTCTTCAGGTTCACCCTTGGCCATGCTGGCATGCCACACAACATCATTAAAATGTCTATACTAACCTAGGCAATCTACATACAGATTCAATGCAATCCCTATTAAAATACCAATGGCATATTTCACAGAGCTAGGACAAATACTCCAAAAATTTACATGAAATAAAAAAAGATCCTGAATAGCTGCAGCAAACTTGAGAAAGAAAAATAAAGTTGGAAGAATCACAATACCAGATTTAAATTATATTACAAAGTCACTGTAATCAATACAGCCTGGTACTAGCACAAGAATAGGTATATAGACCAATGGAACAAAACAGAGACCCAAGAAACTGACTCAAGCCATTATGCTCAGTTAATATTTGACAAAGGAGGCAAGAGCATACAATGGAGTCAAGATAGTCTCTTTAATCAATGATGGGAAAATTGGACAGATTAATGCAAAAAAATGAAACTAGACCACCAACTTACACCATACACAAAAACAAACTCAAAATGCATAAAAGACTTAAATGAAGTCATGAAACCATAAACATCCTAGAAGAAACTATAGGCAGCAAACTCTCAGACATCTCTCATAGCAATGTGTTTACGGATACATCTCCTAAGGCAAAAGAAAGTAAGGAGAAAATAAATAAATGTATCCTACACTTCTGATGACTGTGGCTGACTGTTCTGTCTGCCAATTCTGTGCCTCCAAGGAGATACTTAGGTGCTAACCAGTGTCAGAAACTGTGCTCCTTTGGTTTTCAGCACCCTCCTTGAAGCTCCAAGTGATCCACAGTTTGTGTCTGTCTCCACAGGACTTGGCTGCCAGCAGCTGGGGCCAGTCTGCCCTCTAAAGTAGGTTTGTTAGTAGACTAGGGCCCAGGGCTGGGCTAGCAAACTTCCCCTGGTTTTCAAGGCTCTGCCTCTGCCTGTCTTTGCCTGTTAGCCAGCTGTCAATCTTAATCACTCAGAAGTTTGTTTCTTTTAGGCGGAGGTGCTGTTCAGATTCCAGGGAATGTGGTGAGTGTTTCCCTGTCACAGAGCTACTCCTCTGCAAGTGACCCAAAATATTACTCTGCCCTCAGCTGGGCAGAGATCCTTGTATGCAATCCAGTGGGATCAGCTGGAAACCTGGAGTTTCTATTAGCTCTACTTTGCTGGGACTGTCTCAGTCAGGTTCATGGGATAGTGGGGCAGGCCACCCCTCCCCTAATCCAGTCACTGAGGGCTCCTGTGACTATTCAAACCCACAGGTTTGGCCTCTGCTTTTGTTTCCTCTGGAAAGGTCAAAATGCATGGCGTGGCAGGCAGTGCTCCTGAGGGTGGGGTGGGCAGGGATTTTTTTTTTTCTCTTTACTTGTCCTTTGGCTGCTTGGGCTACAGAGAGTCCCACGAACTTTGGTTAGGCATATTTGTCTAGATGGGCTGAAGGCTATATTAAGCTTTAGATTGAGCTATAAATTAGCTTCCTGCCTAATTGGGGCTACAGAACAGACCCCAGGGTCAGAAATGCTCTTTTTAGGTGTAGATCAAATTAGAGTTAGAGAGAGAGGCCCTCTGTCTTAGATCTTCATATACAGAGTTTCTGGCCTGGCATCCACTCAAATGCTATTGTAATCAAAGCTGCAGGGAGGGTTACCAATTTTTTTTTTTTTTTTTGCTTTGGCAGGGTTGGAGACACTATTCAGCAGCAAACCTAGCTACCCATTACCTTCCCTGCCTGTGTGATATTGCAGAATAGAGACCAGGGTTGACACTCCTCAAGTTTGGGAAGTTGATTAGACAGAACTATGCACCAAGCTCTCTGGACAGAAAGAGATGGCATCTTGGCTCTTAAGACAGAGAAAGCTAAGCAGTTTTCCAAGTGCTCTGCCCAGTCTTCTTGGTTGGGTAAGGCCAGGAGCTACACTCAACAATTGGCAGCATTATTAATTAGCTCCCTTGTCTGGCTGGAGCAGTAAAAATAGCTCCAAAGCTAGTAAATCACTGCCCTCAAGTTTCCTGACCAAACAGGGCCACATTCTTTGCTCTTGATCAGCAGTGCTGCTTGCTGGATTCTCCACTTAAATGCTGCTGGACCAAGAAGCTTCCTAGATGCTCTGGCCAGGCTTTCTGGTTGGGTGGGACCAGGAGCCAGATGTAGCAGTTGCCAAGGTTTTGAATTAGCTCTCATGCCTTGATGGAGTTATCAAGACTGCATTATAAAAATTTTCCAAAAGCCTCCTAATAATTAATTCAAAAAAGGGGGGATAGTGGAGTAATATCATGTAAGGAAAAATATCCTGAAAGTAAATTACATCTAGAAATTTTTTACTTTGAAAACTAATTTTTATTTGTAATGCTAACAGCAAGACACCCATGAAAAACACACATGGTGTCAAAATAGGTCAAAGAAAAATTGTTTGGACAAGGACGGAAAAGATTCCAAGTCAAATTTGCAGAAAAGATTCCTTTATTAACCTTTGGTCAAGAATATGTTTGTGTATTTTCAGAAAACAACTCCAAGACCATGTGAATTAAAAGCAGTCTAGAGATGGGAGACGCTGAGATGCCTTGCCATGCTAACAGTCAGCAGCTGTGCGTCACTGCAGATTGTCCAGGACCAAGTCAGAGAGGGTCAAACCTGCATTGCTACCATTTGTTCACCATTTAGATATCATTATTGACATGTATACATGGGGAACTGTTTGACACTGAAACTGGGACTCAGAATTGTTGGCCATTGAAGTTGGAACTCAAATATTTTTTTCTATGTTTATTTCTAAATCTGCAGACTTTTCAAAGGAAAGAAATGGGGGAGATACCGGAAGCCAATCAATGTTTTAATAATAGAGAGCTGAGGACAGGGAGTTCAGTGGGCTAGTCCGCAGTGTTTCCCAAACTTCTCTCATGGTGAGAATCACCTGGTGGAGTTGTTAAAATACAGATTCCTGAATCCCAACTAAGAAGTGCTAAACTAGAATTTTTGGGAACATATAGGTAAAGTTAAATATACAATTTTACCTATATGTTCCCAAAAATTCTAGTTCAGCACTTCTTAGTTGTGATTCAGGAATCTGTAATTTAACAACTCCACCAGGTGATTCTCATCATGAGAGAAGGTTGGGAAATACTGCAAGGGTCAGAGCTAATTATTAGATATTAGTAGTTGAAGAAGACCCCACCCGTTAGTCCTAAATTCACTGATTGGCTTTTATTGGAGTTTCTATAATTTTAATCTTAATAAAAGGGATGGAAAAACCACGGTGAATAGTAGTTCTCCCATTAGAGTTGGACTACCGCCTGGCCCCCATTTCCCAAATTAAATATTTTCTAAAGTCTCTTTTTCATTTGTGTGTGGCCTTCTCCAACCCTGAATCGGAACCCTGAATCACGAGGGACAGGGCCTGCAGGGGAGGGCAGTTGGGGGAGACCAAGCCAGCAGGGGATGGCAGTTAGGGGCGACCAGGCTGGCAAGGAAGGGCAGTTAGGGGTGACCAGGCCAGCAGGGGAGGGCAGTTGGGGCCGACCAGGCTGGCAGAAGAGGGAAGTTAGGGGTGACCAGGCTGGCAGGGGAAGGCAGTTGGCAGCGACCAGGCCTGCAGGGAAGGGCAATTTGGGGCAACCAGGCTGTCAAGTGAGGGCATTTTGGGGTGACCGGGCTAGCAGGAGAAGGCAGTTGGGGTTGACTAGGCCTGCAGGGGAGGACAGTTATGGGCAATTAGTCCAGCATGGGAGGGCAGTTAGGGGTGACCAGGCCAGCAGGGAAGGGCAATTAAGAGCAATTGGGCTGGCAGGGGAGCAGTTAAGCACCAATCAGGCTGGCTGGAGAGGGTTAGGTAGTGATCAGGGGCAATCAGGCAGGCAGGCAGGCAAGTGTTTGGGAGCCAGCAGTCCTGTATTGTGTGAGGGATCTCCAACTGTCCATTAAGCCCGATCCCACTGGCAGTTGGACATCCCTTGAGAGGTCCCAGGTTGGAGAGGGTGCAGGCTGGCTGAGGGACACCCCCCCATGCATGAAAAATAAAGTGAAAACAATTTAGTTTCTTAAGTAAAAGATAACAAATAAAAACAAGTATTGAAGTTTGTTCACTTCAGTGGTGATTCAATGTCCCATGGCGGCTGGTTTAAGACTCCTCTCTACTGTTCTGCCTTCCACGTCTTAGTTTCCTGTCAGGTCATCTTCACAGTGTTGAAGTTCCCAGTGACCCACAGCTCCCCTGTTTCTGACTCCACAGCCTTGATTTCAGCCAGGCAGAATCAATCTGCTCACTTTGTTTTTCTGACTGCTTTCAGTCATATTTACACAAGCGTCATTCCTGACATGGCCACTAGGTGGCAATGTTTCTGTATTAGTTTCTGGGACCAAATAGCCCTTCAACCCAGTCCCCCATGGCTTACTGGTGGTATTTTGAATCTTCTTTTCCTGCCAAGCTCAAGACTGGATGCAGCTGCTGTTCTAGGAAGAGCTTGGTTTTCAGGAGAAAAATGTCTGTTCAGGATTGGAGGAATGAGCTGTCCCAGAGATGGCTTCCTGCTCATCTCTTCCTATTCTGCTCCCCAGTTTCCAAAAAATCACCTTTCCCTGCAGTCTTGGTGAGTGTTTTTAATTAAAAGATCCTATGCAATTCATCACCTTGAATATTTCTTGCCATTCCCGTCTGGCCTGCATGGTTTCTGTTGAGAAATCAGCTGACAATTGTATGGGTTCTCCCTTGTAGGTAATTAACTGTTTTTTTTATTGCTGCTTTTAATATTTTCTCTTGGTCGTATGAGTGCTCCTTTATAGGTAACTACCTGCTTTGCTCTTGCTGCTTTTATTTATTTATTTTTAATTAATTAATTAATTAATTAATTTTTATTAAATTATTATCTATGTACATATTTTAACATTATCCCCCATACATACCCTCCCTCCCCAGAGTTTTGTGTCCATTGGTTGTACTTATAATCTACCCAGCAAAGCTATCACTCAGAATCGAAGGCCAGATAAAGAGCTTCACAAATTAAAAAAAAAGCTAAAGAAGTTCATCCACCAAACCAGAATTATATGAATTGCTGAAGGGGGTTCTTTCGGAAGAGAAAGTAAATAAAGATAAAAACTATGAACAACAAATACGTAACTATCAACAAGTGAATCTAAAAACCAAGGGAATTAAAAAATATCTGATGAACAATTTTAACTGGTGAATATAATAGAATCAGAGGTATGGAAGGGGAGTGAACTGACGATTCTCAGGGAAAAGGGGAGGGGGGGTTGTGGGAAGAGACTGAACATAAACTGTGCACCTATGGATGAGGACAATGAGGGGTGGGGAAAGGGCAGAGGGTGGGGTGGGAACCTGGTGGAAGGGAGCAATGGAGGGGGGAAATGAGGAACATTTGTAATAATATGAACAATAAAGATTTATTTAAAAAAAATAAAAAGATCCTATGCACTGGGTTTAGTAAGTAAAAGCAAGGAAGTTATAAAGACAGAGCAACTGAGCTGCCTCAGATCTTTCTCCCCTCGGCACTGCGTAGCTGGTATAGAACTTCAGGCTGCCTTTCTGGGCATAGTCTCCCATGGCTGTGGGCTTTGTAAGGTGACAAGACGTCCTGCTTTTGGCGGGACAGTCCCGATTTTTAACAAAATGTCCCGTGTCCTGTGGCAATTTTAAAAAGTCCCAATTAAAATGCCGTGGGACGTGGAACAAATTGGTAAAAATCAGGACGGTCCTGCCAAAAGCAGGACGTCTGGTCACCTTAATCTAGAGTCCCCCACTGCCAGCAGCCCTATGGATCCACTTCCACATTTAAGGATTTGGTGCAGTGCAGTCTCCTTCTGAGACTCTTGTCCTGGCTGCATGTGTTTCTCCTCCAGCCCAGATCCCAGATCCCACCTCTCTCCAGACTATCTCTGACTTTTACATCCACAGATTGCCTCACCACCTGTGTTTGATTCACCAATTTCAGGTGGATGTTATTAGATTCAGCTGTTTCTTCAGTCGGCTGTGTGAGAAGGTCTAGGACCCAGCCATCTATTTGGCTGCCAACTTGTCTCCCCCTGAACAAACTTTTCAGGCACCCACAGCTCGGGAGGCTGGAGTCTCGGTGTTTGTGAGTTCATAGCTGAGGCAACTGGTTCCTGGGTGTTGTGGCTGTATGGTCCTGAGTGGTATCTGAGGTCTCCCCAAGTGAAGGTGAGTGTGGGCTTCCAATCACAGCCGCTGTCCCCTTCAAGATGGTGCAGTCTCTGCAGCAAAGCTGGCTGTCCTGGGAGAGATTTCAGCAGTAGTAGAGGCTGCCCAGACAGGGGAGCCTAGTCTGACAATCCCCAACACTCCTATGGAATATAACTGTCACTCACTCACACATCCACACACCCCTCACACATACACACACTCCTCACACATCCACGCACTCTCCTTTCACTATCTCACTCACACTATCTTGCTCAATGACCTGTTAGCTGCCATCTTGGATCTCCCTAGTTGCTTAAATTTTTGCTTATCTTTATTATTGTATTGTTTCTGTCAAGAAATTGCCTGTCATTCTTATCTTTGTTTTTCTCTATATACTATTCCCCCCCCCCCCCCGGTTGTTTTCAGGTATTTTCTTTATTTCTGGTTTGAGACAATGATTGTGAAGAGTAACTTTGTATAGTTTGCTTCATGTTTCTTGTGCTTGAAGTTAATTCATGTCCTTAGATTAGTAACTTATAAATTTCCTCAACTTTAGAAAATTTATTTTATTTCTTCAAATTTGGTCCACTTCTTTAAATGTTTTCTCTTATGCAATTTTTCTCATGTCCTTTAGACCACTTGAATTTTCCCACAGCTCATTGATGCTCTTTTAATTTTTTTAAAAATTATTCTTCGTCCTTGTGTTTCATTTTTATATTTGTTTGGAGCATTCCTTTGCTATGCCTTCAAGTTCATTAATCTCTTATGAAATGTTTAATCTGCCATTCATGCTATCTAGCATATTTTACCTTTTGGACATTATATAGTTTTCATTTCTAAAAGGTAAACTTGAATTTTTAAAAATATCTTCCATATTGCTGCCTAACAGAGTCTTCCTTCCAGGATTTGTTTATAACAGATTGTTAGGAAGTATAAGAGCACCATTATTTTCAGGCTATTATGCTCCATTGCCAAGGCATACCTTTTCTGAGTACTTTATTTAATAACCCATGAATCAAGAATCATCTGACATAACTATAGTACAAAATTAAAACAAAGAGATTGACATTGTACAATGTTTATAAGTAGTTTTGTGCCATTTTATCACAAGTGAAGATTTTTGTAACTACCGCTGCAATCAAGATGCAAACTTGTTTCATCATCATAAACATCTCCCTGAAATGAATCCTTTATATTCACAAATGTTCCATAGCCCATCCCTAATTACTTGAAACCACTAATTTGTTATTTTGCTAGGATTTTTGTCATTTCTAGAATGTTATGTGAATGAAAATATGCAGTATATGATCTTGAGAAATTGGTTATTTTTGCACTGAATATAATACCCTGGAGATTCATGTAAGTTTTCTCATATATCAATATTTAATTTGTTTTAATTTATGACTGTTATTCTTCCAAATGAACTATTCAAAATGTGTTTTAAAATTAAAATGTACAGTTAAAAACAATTGAGTAGTTTCCAGTTGAGGGATGTAGTAATAAAGCTACTATAAACACATTTTGTAGTTGTTTATGTAAATATAAGTTTTTATTTATTTGAGATAAATAGTTAAGTACATGATCACTGTGTTATATGGTAAGTACATATTTAGTTTTAAGGAAACTGTCAAGTTATTTTATAAGTCATGTGATACTATGATCTAAACTTGTACACTAATATTTTTATTTTTTAGTGATACATTTTTACCTATTTGGTTGAATTTTGCATAGTTTATATTGCTATGTCTTTTAGGTCAGTAATTTATTCTTCTGAAATGCCTAATCTCTTGTTAATCTTATCCAAAGTCTTTTTTGACATTGTAGTTTCCAACTATCAAACTTTGATTGGATCTTGTTTATATATTTAATGCCATTACTTAAGCTTTTGAGAATATATAAAAAAGTTATAACTATATTAATGTTCCTTTCCCTTAATTTCAATATCTGTGTTAGTTATGGGTCCCTTTTCATAGATTGATTTTTTTTACACTCTGGATATTAATCTCTTATCATATATGTGATTTGAAAATATGTTGTCCCATTTCACAGATTGCTTTTTCAATCTGTTCCTTTCTTTTTTTACCTTTTATTGTTTACACTATTACAACAGTGTGTCTGTGTGCTATGCATATATGTTCCTTGACTAATCCCTTCCAGTGCCACCAGACCCCCTCTACTCTAATAGCCACCAGTCTGTTCCATGTATCCTTGCCTGCTTCTATTTTGTTCTTCAGTTTATTTTGCTCATTGGATTCCACATATAAGTGAGATCATATGGCATTTCCACAGATTGGTTCATTTCACTTAGCGGAATAATCTCCGGGTCCACTCATGCTGTCTCAAAAGGTAAGAGTTATTTCTCTTTAACAGCTGCATAGTATTCCATTGTTTAAATGTACCACAACCTTTATATCCACTCATATGATGGAATTTGGGCAGTCTCCAGATCTTGGTTACTGAAAATAATGCTGTTATAAATATAGGGGTGAATATATTATTTCTGATTGGTGTTTTTGAATTGCTGGTTCAAAACGCAGTTCCATTTTTAGTTTTATGAGAAAACTCCATATTATTTTCCACAGTAGCCGCACCAGTCTGCATTCCCACCAACAGTACACTAGAGTCCTGTTTTGCCTATATCCTCACCAGCAACTTTTGTCAATTTATTCGTGGTGGAAGGTATGTGGTGATACTGTTATAGGTACCTCTCACCTACACCAAAGAGGTGTCAGACAGTCCCCAAGTCAATAGAATAGGGCTGTCCTCAACCTTGTCCCTTGTCTTCTCATATAAATGAATTTATACAAGAGACATTCACTGCATTATGAAAATACAATTTATTAAAGCAATTAAAGCATGACCTTTATTAAAGCAAAGAAAGCAAGCAAACCTATACATCTGGCTTATGATGCACAGATGGGCTCTCAGCAAATCTGAAGGGCAGGTTGGGTGGGGACCTGAGGCATTATATAACCCCCTGTCTATAGGTCTCAAAATCCCTCTGCTGACTATTTTGGCACAGATTAATTCTCAAGGTCCCTTTTGTTTACTTCATTGAGGCCTTCCCAGAAATCATGAGAAGCACTTGGCCTTGACACTGCTGGCTTCTCTGCTTAGGGAATAAAACTGCCTTTTTTATCTTTTCCCTTTCTCCCTCCCTTTCTGCATTCTCTCAGTAGGTAGGTTTTAAATTATTTGCTCTTGTGTCCTTGACTAGAGAAGATAGAGAAGGCCTATTAGTTGTTAGTTTTAACTTTCCTGTCTCAGTTTCCCTATTCCTCCTTCCCTAGAATCCTGTAACAGAGCCCAAAGTACATGCATTATAGTTTTCATTTGCATCTCTCTGATGATTAGTGACATTTAGCATTCATTCATGGGTCTATTCACCATGTATATGTCCTCCTTGGAAAAGTGTCTATTGAAGGCCTTTTCCCATTTTTAAAATTGTATTGTTTGTCTTCCTGGTTTCAATTTTATAATTTCTTCATATATACTTGAAATTAACCACTTGACAGCTATATTATTGGCAAATATGTGCTCACCTGCAGTGAATTCCTTTTTCATTTTTCTTTTGCTGCTCAGAAGCTTTTAAATTTGATGCAGTTTCATTTTCCCCCCCTTTAATTCCCTTGCCCTAGGACTGTGGTCAGCAAACTGCAGCTTGCGAGCCACATGCAGCAATTTGGCCCCTTGAGTGTGGCTCTTCCAAAAAATACCACGTGCAGGTGCGCATATACAGTGCAATTGAAACTTCTTGGCCCATGCGCAGAAGTCGGTTTTCGGCCTCGGCGAGTCTATTTTGAAGAAGTGGCATGAGAACACTCAAAGGGGCCAAAGAGCCGCATGTGGCTTGCAAGCCGCGGTTTGCCGACCACTGCCCTAGGAGATATCTTGGCAAAAATATTGCTATGAGGGATGTCTGAGATTTTACTGCTTATGTTTTATTCTAGGATTTTTATGGTTTCACAAAACATTTTACATTTAACCTTTGTACTCATTTTTAGTTTATTCTTGTGTATGGTGTAAGTTGGTGATCTAGTTTGTTTGTTTGTTTGTTTATTGAATTTACCTGTCCAATTTTCCCTGTGCAATTTTTGGAAAATACTGTCTTTGTTCCATTGTATGCTCTTGCCTTCTTTGTTAAATATTAATTGACTATAAGGTATGATTTTCTTTCCTCAGAGGGGAGGTAGGAGAGGGTGGGGGTAAAGGGGGGAGATTAACCAAAGGTCTTGTATGCATGCATACAAGCCTAACCAATGGACACAGACACCAGAGGGGTGAGGGCATGAGTGGGGGAAGTAGGGAAAGGAATGGGAGAATAAGGACACATATGTAATACCTTAATCAATAAAGAAAACAATAAAATAAAAAATAAATTGAAGTTAAGTTCCTTATGTTTTGTTCATTTTCATTCCTGATCTGTATTACAATGGAAGTGCTGATTTCAAGACCCTAGGAGCCATTCTGGCAGAATTTTGGTTGCTTTTCCCCAGAAAGTGAACTGAAAATATTGAAATGTTCCTAAGCATAGAAAGCAAGCAAGGTAGTTTAATACTCTTCCCCCTTTTTTCTCTTTGTCCCCTGTGCTTCCTCCTCTCCCCACTGGAGGGGCCTACTTAGCTGTATTCTTTTTTATAACACTGAAAGCATCCCCCTAAAGAAGGAAGGTAGGCTCCTCACTGCCCCCCAAAAGTCAGCATCTATCTTACCTGAATCTTCTTCCTGAGACATCTGAGAAAATGACCCAGTGGAGGAGGGGTTAAGCTCTGTTGGTGAACCCATGAAAGTCCAATCACAGTCTGAAGTTCCTCCTAGAATCCAAAGGCAGAGTTCAAGCAGAAGGTGATGCTCAAAAATCTCAAGTTGCTACAAAGTAGCCTGGAAAGAACAGGAGTGAAATATGGGGAAAAAGCTAAACAAAATAAATTCTTTTCAAGTACACAGAGACATTTTCTTTTTTTAAAGTATATTTTATTGATTTTTTTTTTTACATAGAGGAAGGGATAGGGATAGAGAATTAGAAACATTGATAAAGAGTAACATTAATCAGCTGCCTCCTACACACCCCCTACTGGGGATATGCCCACAACCAAGATACATGCCCTTGACTGGAATCAAACCTGAGACCCTTCAGTCTGCAGGCCAACACTCTATCCACTGAGCCAAACTGTTTAGGGCCATATAAGACATTTTCAAAGATAGACCACATATTAGTATACAGGCTAAGTCTGCAAATTCAAGAAAATTGAAATCATATAGAGCATGGTCTCAGATCACAATGGCATAAAATTAAATCAACTGCAATAAAAATAATCAAACACCTGGAGGCTAAATAGCATGCTATTAAACAATGAATGGGTTACCAAAGAGATCAAAGAAGAAATAAAAACATTCAGGAAACAAATTAAAATGAAAACACAACAATCCAGTATCTATGGGATACAATGAAAGTCCTGAGAGGAAAATTCATTGCAGTACAGGCCTATCTCAAAAAACAAACAAACAATCAAGAAAAACTGGTAATAAGTTATCTAATCATACATCTTAAAGAACTAGAAAAGGAGCAACAGGAGAATCCCAGAGTAAGTAGAAAGAAGAAAATAATAAAGATTAGAGAGGAAATATAATAAATGACATTGAGACAAAAAAAAACAAACAAACAAACAAACAAAAAACAACCCACCTCAATACAAAGTTTAATAAAACCAAGAGCTGGTTCTTTGTAAGGATAGACAAGATTGATGAACCTTTAGCCAGGCTCACCAAGAAACAAACAGAGAGGACCCAAATAAACAAAATAAGAAATGAAAGGGTGAAGTAATATCTGACCCTACAGATATACAAAGGATTGTAAAAATTCTACAAACAACTCTATTCCAACAAACTGGACAACCTCGATGAAATTGACATATTCCTAAGAAAATACAATCTTCCAAAACTTAATCAGGAAGAATCACAGAAACTAAATAGGCTGATAACTGTGGAGGAAATTGAAGCAATAATTAAAAAATATCCAGCAAACAAAAGCCCCAGGACACAGATACTTCATTAAAAACATGATTACAGCCACATCTCAGGCTGACTGTGTTGACCAGCACCTGTGCTGTATTGTCACACAGCTCACATTGCTTGCAAATTTGCTGACCTGAAGAAGAAGAATGATCATCGTTCTGGGAAAAAGCTGGAATGGCCTTAAGGTTTTGAAATCTGGTGATGCCACCATCATTGGTATGATTCCTGGCAAGCCTATGTGTGTTGAGAGTTTCGCTGACTACCCTCCTCTGGGCTGTTTCACTGTTCGTGACATCAAAGCAGTGGATAAGAAAGCAGCTGGAGCTGGCAAAGTCACCAAGTCTGCCCAGAAATCTAGAAGCTAAATGAATATTATTCCCAAGACCTGCCACCCCAGTCTTGATCAGTGATAGAATGGTCTCAGAACTGTTTTTTTCAATTGGTCATTTAAGTTTAATAGTAAAAGGCTGGTTAATAATTACAATGCATCGTAAAACCTTCATAAGGAAAGGAGAATGTTTTGTTAACCATTTGTTTCTTTAGTGTTTGTGCAGTTTTTAAGTTATTAGTTTTAAAATTAGTACTTTTTAATGGAAACAACATGACCAAAAACCTGTCACAGAATTTTACTTTTTAAAAAAATATATATATTTTATTGATTTTGCAGAGAGGAAGGGAGAGAGATAGAGAATTAGAAACCGATGAGAGAGAGTCATGGACCAGCTGCCTCTTGCACACCCCCTAGTGGGGATATGCCCGCAACCAAGGTACATGCCCTTAACCAGAATCGAACCTGGGACCTTTCAGTCCCCAAGCCGACGCTCTATCCATTGAGCCAAACCGGTTTTGGCCTGTCACAGAATTTTAGACCCATTAAAATAACAAAGTTTAATGAGAAATCTGTGTGATCTTTTGGTAAACACTGTAACTTTCTGTTATACTATTTAGGTAAAAGACTTAAGAGGAGTTTCCCATAACCTATTTCTAGTGTTATATGTGTTGATACTTTAGAATTGGATAATTCTGTAAACATTTTTATCTGGGTGGTAATGTTGGTGTTTGTTTGTTTCACTTTGTCTTAAAGGGAGGAATCATCTATCTCTACACTGTAAAAGCTATGGGAAGGGGGTCTGTTGCTGTAACACTTAATAAGTTAGGACAAAGTAACCTTTTAAAATTTATTTTAAGCTAGTTTCTAAAGGGCAAATTCTGAAAATCCACATGTTACACATAAAATTTTGTAGTTACATCAATATTGAGTACATTTGTTGGAATGTCCAATTTTAGTTTTCCAATTTCACTGAAATGTGAATTCACATTTACAAACGTGGAGATAGTTTAATAACCTAGTGAGGCTTAAATAGTATTCAGCATTGTATTGATACATTTAATTATCTCCAAATTCTAGGAAAAATAAATTATATTGGAAGTTGAAAAAAACGGGCAAAGGACATAAATAGATACTTTTTGAAAGTGGACATACAGAGAAGGCCAAGAGGCATATGAAAAAAATGCTCAAAGTCACTAATTATCTGAGAGATGCAAATCAAAACGTCAATGATGTACCATCTCATACCTGTCACAATGGCTATCATCAACAAATCAACAAATGACAAGCACTGGTGAGGATGTGGAGAAAAAAACAAAAAGGAACCCTCATACTCTGCTGGTAAGAATACAGACTGGTGCAGCCACTGTGGAAAACAGTATGGGGTTTCCACAAGAAATTAAAAATGGAACTCCCATTTGACCCAGTAATCTCACTTATAGGAATATATCCCAAGAAATCAGAAACATCAATCATAAAGGATATATGCACCCCTATGTTCATAGCAGCACAATTTACAATAGCTAAGATTTTCAAACAGCCTAAGTGCCCATCAGTAGCTGAGTGTATTAAAAAAACTGGTACATCTACACAATGGAATACTACACTGCTGTATAAAAGAAGGAACTCTTACTATCTGGAACAGCATGGATGGATCTAGAGAGCATTATACTAAGTGAAATAAGCCAGTCAGAGAAAGGATAAATATCATGTGATCTCACTCATTTGTGGAATATAATGAACAATATAAATTGATGAACAAAAATAGATCCAGAGACATAGAAGGATCAAACAGACTGCTGTCAAATCACAGAGGGACTATAGGTGAGGGTGGGGGGAGGAGTAAGAGATCAACTGAAAGTTCAAGTCATGATCTCTGCCCTTAAATAATTCACAATCTTATTAGAATGAGTGGATGATAAAAGTGCAGTAATGACATAGAATATAAGGCAACAATACAGAGAGGAACAGAACCAATGGCTAGGGTGATTTTCCAATAATTAGTACATGAGTATGTGCTGTGAATTAAATAAAAAATAAAATATGTGTGAAAGTAGCTGCTTCATGAGTATGGCATCCCTTTCTATTTTAAAGGAAGCTGAGTTCCATGTGAACTGTGTACTATACTATGATATTTGAGGCATTGAACAAGGGAGGCCCTAATTGTACTATGCTTTGATATTTGAGACATTCTTTATTGTTCAATGTGATTTATTTCTGTACGCCTCAGTTTTGTAATAGTTAAATTACTAGAAAAATAATCTTGCTATAAAACATTACTAGAAGATCAACTGATCAGGTGACATTTATTGTTATTTTCTATAAATGAACACAATCTCTGGTATGCTAAAGTGATAGGTATTATAGAAATATTCAGATAGGAAGACCTACAGGCTTAATTACAAGTGAGGTTTACTAGCAAAGGCCAAATTTATTGCTTAAAAAAAAAAAGCAGCCGAAACAGGTTTGGCTCAATGGATAGAGCGTCGGCTTGGGGACTGAAGGGACCCGGGTTCGATTCCGGTCAAGGGCATGTACCTTGGTTGCGGGCATATCCCCAGTGGGGGGTGTGCAAGAGGCAGCTGATCGATGACTCTCTCTCATCGATGTTTCTAACTCTCTATCTCTCTCCCTTCCTCTCTGTACAAAATCAATAAAAAAAATTATATTAAAAAAATTAAAAAAAAAGCAGGGCTGAAACCGGTTTGGCTCAGTGGATAGAGCATCAGCCTGTGGACTGAAAGGTCCCAGGTTCGATTCCGGTCAAGGGCATGTACCTTGGTTTCGGACACATCCCCGGTGGGGAATGTGCAGGAGGCAGCTGATCCATGTTTCTCTCTCATCTATGTTTCTAGCTTTCTATCCCTCTCTCTTCCTCTCTGTAAAAACTCAATAAAATACATTAAAAAAAAAAAAAAAGCAGAGAGCCAACTAGAAACTGAACCAAATATAAGCCCTTGAAGGGCAAATGTAAATTGAATAAGCTTCGCTATTACAAGAACAACAAGAAAAAATTCAGAAGCAAGAAAGAGAAGCACATTGCATCTACTCTAAGTTGCTGCTAAATAAAAAGAATGGTATATTATGAAAATACTTAATAGACATTGTAAAGAGATTTGTTCAAAGAGGATTTCCTGGAGTAGTTGGCATATCAGCTATTTTTTTTAAATGTGGAAGAAGTTAGCTAGGTAAGAAAAAGATATAGAGGTCCCAGATTGCAGAGGGGTGCAGGCTGGGATAAAGAGTTCCCCCCCACCCCCCCGTGAATGAATTTCATTCACTGGGCCTTTAATATATCTCTATCTCTATCTCTATCTCTATCTCTATCTCTATCTCTATCTCTATCTCTATCTCTATCTCTATCTCTATATATCTATATCTATATCTATATCTATATCTATATCTATATCTATATCTATATCTATATCTATATCTATATCTATATCTATATACATATACACCAAATACACACACAGAAGTATGTTTACAGTTGTGAGTACGTGAAACAGTTTATTCTTATACCGTGCATAGAAAAATATAACCTATGAAAAACGCATTTTTTCAAGTACACTTTATAATAGTCTTTCTCATAAACTTTCTCCATTTGGGTTCATAGAAAGTCACATGACAATTTTAATGTACATATGTTTTAAAAATATATTGTATTTGATCCAATTTGCAATGCTGAAATGTACTTTGTCATCTTTGGAAATAAATATATAACTCATATATGTGTCTAAAACTTGTAGCTAGTCGTACCACTTTTAATACAGAGGTAATTCATTTTATAAAAGTTATATTTCCTAACGTTGTTTTATAAATGAGATTATTATTTGAGAGGATATCCTAAAAATATATGATTTTTCTCCATTGACTACTCAAAAAAGATGACTTTTATCTTTTTTTCTGACCAGAAGAGGGCACTAGTGGATCTTCAGTTAGGAGCTCCTGGGTTGAAAGATGAGGGGAATTTAGAGAGGTTTTTTTTTTCAATTCCAGCAGTCTGGCTACTTTTATGTGAAACTTACTTGTATTACACATATAAATATCTTAACAAGAGAACTTGGCAGGAACTGGGAATCCATTAACAAGTACTTTTGTGTGACAATTATAAGGAAAACCTTTGCCTAACTTATTAAGAGCTCAGTCATCCACACATTTGGTAGAGTGGACTCAGGTTAGATCTCAGAGACGCCTTGAGGTTGGTCCTTGTTTTGGAGGGATTGAGAAAAGTGGCTGGGAAACCTTTCCTTAGCTGTTTTTTTTTTTAAAATATATTTTATTGATTTTGTACAGAGAGGAAGGGAGAGAGATAGAGAGTTAGAAACATCGATGAGAGAGAGTCATCGACCAGCTGCCTCTTGCACACCCCCTACTGGGGATATGCCCGCAACCAAGGTACATGCCCTTGACCAGAATCGAACCCGGGATCTTTCAGTCCCCAAGCCAACGCTCTATCCATTGAGCCAAACCGGTTTCGGCCCTTTCCTTAGCTGGATAAAATTACATAAAGCATCAGAATACTTTAGAATGAAAATAAATTGTAATTGCCTTAAGTATTATACATGCTGAGTATTTACTAGTAACTATGGTAATTTTAAAAAAACAATCTGTGTTTTTTTGAAATTATTGGTCTGGGTTCAGATAACCACTTCTTAGATGCTGCAGCAAACTTACTGGGTAAGAAGGAGCTGGAACTTTAAAAAAAAAAATCTTAAAATTTTTTGAGGTGACATTGGCTAATAAAATGACATAGTTTTCAGGTGTATAATTCTATAATACATCATCTCTATATTGTATTGTGTGTTCATCACCCAAAATCAGTCTTCTTCCATCACCAGTTATATCCCTTTCTTTTAAAATGCAACCCTTCTGTGTTTTAGATATTCCATTTATTGTTCAGCATCAGATTTCTAAATGGATGCCAAAATTAGAGTGTGCTTTATTTGACTACCATTATACACCAAGTGGGAAAACTTCCATCTCAGCCAATATGGAATTATTAGGGTCAACACAGAGCTTAGACACAGCAGGCAAATAGCCACATGGTGGAATTCATGGGGCTAAAATTACCCCAAAGCATTTCAAACAATAAGAAAAAAAATCTGAATTTCTCTCTCTTGTTAGAATTACCTCTTTGGGAAACTTTATCCAAAATAACTATTAAACTTTATCCAACATAACTATGTGAAAATGCAAATATTTGATTCAGGAGAAATGTATTAACAGTCTATTTAACCACAGAGCCTGACAAGTTTCAGAAGTAGTGATCTGTAACAGCTAATTTTTTTTTAATGTGGGGAAGGCATAAAGGAATGAGTTTAAAGCACAGAACACTTGGTGAACTCATAAGGTCTTGAAGGCTGAGTGGACTCATGGCTGTCTGATGTAACGGGAACACATTTGGTGTCTAGTAATAGATTTTGTCAGTGGTTGGGGAAGAAACTAAGATAATTTTTTTTAACCTCATAGTTGTCTTGGCCTTTATCCCAACAATTATCTGTAGAGGACCACCTCTTTGCTAGTATATAATGCCATTTTCATCTATCACATTTACTGCCTTCTTATTGTGATATGTTTGCAATTGGATTTAATTTTGCTATTTGTACCACATTTTAAATTTTGTTGCCTAAGTGGCATTTGTCTCAACTATCCTATCAATAGAACTTTCCATTGATGTTAGTTCTTTCCATTGATGTTAATTTGTGATGAGAAGAGGAAGTGGGGCTTCCGGGGGGGGGGGAGGTGAATGGGGGAAAAGGAGACATATGTTATACTATTTCTAATACTTTAAACAATAAAAAAGAATGATAACACCCATTAAAAAGTTTCCATATATTCTGCTTATTCTAACTTATTTAAATTTATGTATCCTAAAATACTTTACAAGTATTTGATGGGATAGGTCCCTTGACAGATGTTTAGATGAAAGTAAAAATACTAAACTCAAACTTAGGTGATTACTTTTAACATTTAAACATTTAAATTATGCTGAGCCTTTTAGAATAAACAATTTGAGCATCTTCAGAGGGCAGGTCTAGATAAAATAAGGTACACTGATTAGCCAAAGAGCATGTACTCATAGCCTGTGGACACAGACAACAGTGTGATAAAAAGCCAGGGGAAAGGTAGGTGGGGGCAGGTTGGAGGTGGCAAAGAGTGGGAAAAGGAAAACATCTGTAATAGTGTCAACAATAAAAATGTAAAATCTATAAATATGAATTTAAAAATTATTAAGGAAGCTTATTGACTCCCAAATCTTAAGACTATTTTCAGTCTCTCTCTTACATATCTCTAACCTGTAGATTTCATAGAAATTGCTTGATCAGCACAAATTACTATTATGACACTTTTCTCTGGAAATGATTTTAAGCTCAACTGGTCAAATCTTAATTTAACAGCACATTTTAATTTATTGAAATGTGAATAAATACTGAGCAAACTGTATTATCTAGACAGTAAGTGACCATTATAATCAGAACACTAAGTGCCTTGCTATATTATAAACTGTGTTATTATCATTTGTCATAGATGACAATGCCTGCCCTGCCTACTAAGATATATCCATGAGGCCACATGAAAGAATGGGTATGAATGCACTGGCAAATAAAAAGCATGATATCATTAAAAGGATATTGTTTCTCTTCAGGCTTGAAATAGTCTGTCCATGAGTCAAAGACACAAATCGAAACCAAACTTAAGGGGGAAATATGACATACAAAGAATTTACTTTTGGATCCACAATTGTGTGATAGACACCTTTGAGACTATAGTTAGTAAGAACATAGCTTTGGATACCATTCTTACTGGATTTGGTTCTACAATATAGAAAACTATAATATATCTATAACAACAAAATAATTTAGGAGGATATGTATAACAAAGAAAGGATCACAGAAATGGGAAAGGAAGGAGCTTTATACATTTAACTCTTTGTGAGAATTAACAAAGAACAGGTATATATGCATTGTAAGATTCTGTTTCCAAATTAGTTTCAACACTACCGTGTTTCCCTGAAAATAAGACCTACTTAGAGGTTTCCTTCTGAGTGAAATATAAGGCATCCCCCCAAAAATAAGCCCCCCCCCCAGGCTAAACATGAGAGATTTGGTCCACTGATTCTGAAAGAAGTGGAGTCACAAGAAATTCACCAGGAAATTCAGGAATTGGATTTTTATGATGATGTTCCAGAAGATGATGACATGATTGTCATTGAATAAATGAGTAAATTCTTGATACTGTAGGATTCACAGTTTGTCTGGTTTGTGTTGACAACTACTGTACTACCGTACCGTATACAGGTAATAAATTTCCTTTATTTTCATTTAACAATAAATGTGTACCGTATTCTTCTTCATGGAAAAATAAGACATCCCCTGAAAATAAGACCTAGTGCATCTTTGGGAGCAAACATTAATATAAGACACTGTCTTATTTTCGGGGAAACAGGGTAGTCTTTGGAAGTTTTCAGTCAGTGAGAAATATTATACACATCCTGGTGCAATAGAAGAGGGGCTATAATTACCCATTTCCAATACAGATTTCCTGATAACCTGAGGTTGCAGGAGTTTGTATGGACAATTTACAAATAGTTATGTTAATACCTGTGTGCAATAGCCGTCTATGTACAGCCATTAATCACATCCATCAGCAGACCTCCTAGAGTGGTTTATAGCAGATTTTAATGTATATTTTGTTAATTGGAAGTTACAGTGTTTTTGTGAATTCCCAGATGAACAACTACTTTGGTTCTGAATGCCTGAGGACAAGTCCTCTAAAAAGTCCTATAGAAAGTCAGTTAAAATTATGAAAAGTATATTATTATTTGCTTCTAAACCCTCCAAATTAAAGAATTAAATCTTCCATATTTTAATGCAAAGTAAGATGACCCAGAATGGTGTAAAATTATATTTTTATTTCTCTATACTTATATTAAAAATAGTGTTGTGTCCTCCACTGAGAGCTGTTTTTTAATGCATTTCTGTGTATAGTTCCTTGACAGAAACCATTTTTCTTGTCTCTCAGGTGGCTCATGTAGAGAGATTTATGTCCATTATGCAAAATTACAAAATCCTTTGTATTATAACAGAGGCATAATCAACAGAAAGTCTGAGAACTCACCAACCATAACACAAGAATCAAATCTGGACTTGGGCCATTTTTGTTACATTTCAAAAATCTTGCTTTCATTGAAATGCCTTTTTTGGCCCTGATTCACAAATCTACAAGGACAAATTATATTTTTAGAATGATGTCATTAAGGAATAGCACCTAGTATAAAGGAAATATTCTCAGACTATTAATGCCAGAATATTCATTATATTAATTCAGACCTTGTGAATAATGCATAAAGAATCACTCATATTAAAATCAGAAGTTGGCAGTAACTTGAATAAAAAAACAACAACTTCTATTTTCTACATAGTAAATGGCACTTTTACTATTACTATGGGGATTTGGACAATTCAGCCATCATTTAAGGGGAGATTTATCCAATAGCAATAATATTCACCCATCCCAAAGTGTTTGTTTCAGATTGCTATAAATTACTACAAGCTTAGTAGACTTAATGTACCAAATAATTAACATGTAAAGATACAATTTATAATATTCATACTAACATATTGCAATGTGTTAATTTCAAAGATATCATTAATGAAATGTTTGGATTATTACACACAGGATAATTTTAGATATATTTTAACACACTAACTTATTTTGCAAAGATTTAATCATTTACCAGAAACCAATATCTTTCTTAGCCCTTTATTTTCTATTTATTTTTCATTCTCTACTAGTGCATAAGATCACATACTTAAATGCCAATTTGCTTAGGATCTTAATGAAAAATACTTGCTAAAGTTATGATTTAATTATCTCCCTAAAAATGATTGTGGATTGATATTGTAAGTTTTTTTGCAATATTAAAATATGCATCCCCTATATGTGTCTTACTGGTATAGCTGATATTCAAGATGGTTCAAGTGATGTTCAGTGATTTGTGAGTGAAGGTAATATCTACTTATCCTACTAACTTCAAATCTTAGGAAAAAGAGGCAGGTGATGTCATACCCTGTTTCCCCAAAAATAAGACAGTGTCTTATATTAATTTTTTCTCCCAAAGTTGCGCTAGGTCTTATTTTCAGGGGATGTCTTATCTTTCCATGTGCTAGGTCTTATTTTCGGGGAAACACGGTAATAATAAAATAATATAGATAATACAACTTGGTATCAAAATGGTAATAGTGTGTGATTAGTGTTTATAAGCTTTGGACTACTAATTCCTTTTGTAGGACTCTATTTAAAAACATTATCAGAAATATACTCATAACCCATTATTTTTAGAATAGAAAAGATCATAAACAACCAAAATATTAAGCAATAGGAAAATAAATAATTAAAACATATCAATACTGTATAACAAAACTATATATCTATATATCTATATATCTATATATATATCTACCTATCTCTCTCTCTCTCTCTCTCTCTCTCTCTCTCTCTCTATATATATATATATATATATATATATATATATATATAGGTGGCTCATGTAGAGAGATTTATGTCCATATATATATATATATATATATATATATATATATAGAGAGAGAGAGAGAGAGAGAGAGAGAGAGAGAGGAGTGAGTGTCAGGGTAGTCAGGAACGGACGATCGAATAGGAGGCTTTGGGGGGCGACCAGGCTGACAGGGATGTCAGTGAGGGACAACCAAACAACTGGGCCCTAGGCCCTGGCTGGGGCTGGTGGTCAAAGGGAGCTCTGGGCTCTGGCTGGGATGTGGTGGAACTACAATGGGGGCATGCCCAGCCTTCAAACCCAGGGCCCAGAGTTCCCTGCAGAAAGTGCTTCTGTGTGTTTAGTTCATTGGTTTTAAATCAAATTACACTCCCACAAACGGGGTAAGAGAAAACTGTTCAACGCGCCTTCAGCAAATTGCAAACTCTTGCTGAACTTGAGTGAATCCTTCCTGGCATAGCTGTCTTTGTGCTCTTCAGAGCACTTTTGAAGGCAGGAAAGGGATCCAGTGTCCTTATGGCTCTCCCGCAGGAACAGAGCTGGGAAAGCAAAGTTTCCCAAGGACGTGGAAGCATAGTGGGGACCTTCCCAGGTGGGCGAGGGGGCCCCCAGATGACCTCTGTGCTCCAGGGCTGGCGCAGGGCACACTGGGTGGGACATCAAGTGGTAAAGGTCCAGCAGACACCCAGCCTACAGACCGCCTGAGGAAGGGTGTCAGATGCATGAAAGAAAGGCTGTAGAGGGGCAAGTTGTCCTGCCAATTCATGGAGGTCCTGGCCTGCCCTGGGCATGCCTAAGCGGCAGGGGCCAGGCCCAGGTGGACAACGGGCATGCAGACAGGGCATTGCTGCAGCAGATGGAAGGCATCTACGCTGCCATCCTGGTGTGGCCTCCAGAGACCAGCGCCCATGTGCAGGAGCTGTATCAGGGTGGCTGGGGTGAGGAGGAGACTCCTTCCAGGCCCAGGCAGCCCTGAACACCACCTAGCAGGGCCCAGGGCAGCCTTCCAGCACATCAAGTGGTAAAGGTCCAGCAGATGCCCAGCCTACAGGCCTCCTGAAGAGGGGTGTCAGACATGTGAAGGAAAGGCTTAGCATCTCTGCCATCACTTTGGTTTTCAGAATCCCCTGCTCCCCATCTGTCAGCTCCCTCCCTCTGAGGGGGACTGTCGTCATCGTCACATGGGTGCAACTGGAATATTTTATCTTGAGAGAATTGCCCCAATGTACATATTCTTTTATCCGATGAAAAAAATCCCAAAGAACAAGAATGGAGACAGACTACTATTCTTTAGGCTTAAAACAAAACAAAACCTTGGAAGTGCCCTGTGAAGAGCTGAGACTTGGTTCTGTCCACGCCCCTCAGAGAGATTGGATGAGGAAATGGCCTGGTTTGGTCCTGACTTTACCCACTTATGTTACTCTTGAAGGTGTCTTTGCCACAATGTGAATAAACTGCCACCTTTTGGAATCGGGGCTCATACGAAAATCTGCATTCCCAACTTTTCTTGAAACAATCTATGTTCTGCAGCTATGGCCATTGTCCTGAGATCAGGTCCTGTTGACCAGGTTCTGTTGCTGGGAATCAGGGGGCACTGGAGTGGAGGCAGCCCTCCCCTCCCGCCGCCCCCTCCCCCACTCCCCTCCTCATGACCTTTTACATTTAGGAATTGAGCTGAACTCATTTTGGGTTGGGGGCTGGCAAGGGTGACAAGTGTCATAGATGGAAGGATGGAGAATGGAGAGGCAGATACCATACTTGGTCCCTTTCTGGGTGGGGTCAGGCAGATGAAGGCCAGCCAGCCCTCCCACAATTGGGTGAGATAGCATCTTCTGTGTCCACCTCTCATCTCGTGGGCCCAGCCACTCCCCTCAGCTCCAGGTAGCCCTCTGTGTTCCATGACAGCACGCTCTGCCCTCACATGCTGCTCTCCCTAAATGAGATGGAAAAGAGCAGTTGGCCCACAGACAACTACACAGAAAGATGGGGCTCATGGCTGGTGAGTGCAGTGGCGGTGGCAGGAGCCTCTCCTGCCTTCATAGCAGCACTAAGCAGCAGCAAGCCAAGCTGTGAGGAGCAGTGAGCAGGTGGGCAGTAAGGAGCAAGGGGTCCCGTACTGGGAGAGGGATTTCCAACTGTCCACTTAAGCCTGTGGGAAACAGGCCTAAGCTAGGAGGCAGACATTCCCTGAGGGGTCCTGGACTGCAAGAGGGTGCAGGCTAAGCTGAGGAACCTGCCCACCCCACCCCCAGTGCACGAATTTCATGCACCGGGCCTCTAGTTAAATTATAACATGATGATGTTACATATTTATAGATATAAAATATGCTCATAATCTTATAAAAAGTTTATAAAACAGCCTATACAATATGATCTTACTTTTATAAAAATAGAAAAGACCATATATACATTTTTAATTAAACTCTCTCACATATACACTACTGGAAAGAAATCCTACAATGTTAAAAACTTACATCTATGTATATGTGCTGGGATTACTGAGAATTTCAGGGAGGTTTTATCTATGCACCTTTCTTCATATTTTAAGTTCTCTATTCTAAACATATATTTTTACAATACTAGTAATCCAAAAAGGAATAACTTCAAAACAAATATATGAGATACAAAATTCACTTTATTCAGCACCAAGCTGTACTCACCAGAAGCTTCTACTATTATTTCTTTCTGTATTCAACTGCTACCAATTACAGTTGACCCTTGAACAACATGGGTTTGAACTGTGAAAAGTCCACTTATATGAGGTTTTTTTCCCCAATACATGCGTGCAATAGTTACTATATTTGTCTTATGATTTTCTTAATATTTTTATTTTTCTAGTTTATTTTATTGTAAGAATATAGTATATAATACAAACAACATATAAAATAGGTGTTAATCAACTGTTTATGTTATCAATAAGAATTGCACTCAATAGTAGGCTTGGAGTAGATATGTTTTTGGGGAGTTAAAAGTTATACATAAAATTTTGACTGCATGTCAGGGCAGTGTCCTAACCTCTATGTTATTCAGGTCAACTGTATTTATCTTAATTATAGGTTTTGAACTTAATCTTTTGGGAAAGGAGCCACATGCAGCCTACATATAGGAGTAGTTGTTAACTGCAGTATAACAATGAAGTTAGGCATTACGGCACAAAGTCAGAGAATCTTTACTTTTAAGCCCCAATCTTCAGCAACTATTAGTAATATAGTCTAGAGAAAATTAATTTTCTTTTCTAAGCTTCAATTTTACCCACCTTTAGAATGTGGCTGATATATCCATTAAGGTTGTTGTGAAATTAAATGGCATTATGTGGTAAAGCATTTAGCCTAGTGCTTAGGAAATAAGTTCTCAATCAATCAGCACTTATTATTAACTATATTTACTTGCTGGACTTGACTTTTTATTTTCCTATATCCCGACTGTAAACTAGCACAGTGTCTTTGAACATAGTAAATAAACATGGATCAATATTATATTTTAATCAACTATAAACAGGCAGTGCCAATGTTGAAATAACTAGCATGAGAAACAAAATATGTGGGTAGTCATCATCTTCATATTTTCAGTTTGGGATGTGATTCTAGACAAATTACTTCTCATCTGTGAACTTCAGTTTTATACTTTTCAGTTTGTGGTAAAGGTGGCAGATAACATCAACTGAGGTTTCCTTAGTTCCCTCCTTGCCGACCTTGACATTTTATGACTCCTTGGCTTCTAACTTTCCCATCTGCTTTGACTGCTGAACTACTCTAGTCTTCACAGGCCTGATGCCTTCTGGCTATCTGTTGTTGACTCCTGACCTGCTCTCACACCAAGCATATATGTGTTCCCTATTGCTTGTTTATCTGCTTGGCTGCTGTCCTTGGGAATATATTGATCATCCTAGGTGGACCCCTTTGCCTTTATTATTGACCTTCAATATGTCCATATCTGTTGCTAATAGATGAACAAAACATTGTGAAAGAAGCAATTTGTTCAGGGCACAGTCAGTGTTACATATTTCACAGAAATTTTCTTATGCTCAATTTATAAGTATTCAAGGAAGCTAGAATAATAAACAAAAATTTCTGCTCTTACCTTAGTTTTTAAAAATATATTTTTATTGATTTTAGAGATGAAGGGAGAGGAAGAGAGAGGCAAAACCACAATGATGAGAGAAATAATTGGTCAGCTGCCTCCTACATGCCCCCAACTGGGGATTGAGCCCACAACCCAGGAATGTGCCCTTGGAATCAAACCCCAGGGCCCTTCAGTCCACAAGTCAATGCTCTATCCACTGAGCCAAATCGGCAAGGGCTACCTTAGTTTTTATTAGACTAATTTTCCTTGCTTCCCCAAAGTGTCCCATCATACTAATGGATTTCAACTACTAATGTTGCCAGAAAACTCTTTAGCATTATGGAAATAAAGCAAAATATCCATGGAAGCAGTCCCTTTTTCCTGAGCTGTGATCAACAGATACAAGCACTTTTATGAGTTCTTTTCACTCCACTTCTAATGTGTCTAGTATAGAACCCAAATCCCTTTTAATTCTCAAGTATTTCTTTTTTGTTGTTGTTAATTCTCACTGGAGGATTATATATATTTTACAGAGTGGAAGGGATGGGGAGAGACACAGAGATAGAAATTTTTATATGCTAGCAACACATCAATTTGTTGCCTTTCTCACACACCCCGACTGGGGCCAGGAATCAGCCTACAACTGAGGCACATGCCTTTGACTGGAATTGAACCTGGAACCCTTCAATCCATGGGCGATGCTCTAACTAATGAGCAAAACCAGTTAGGGACTGAGTATTTCTTTTTAAAAATATATTTTTATTGATTGTGGTTTTTTTTTTGTGTGTGTGTGGTTGTATGTGTGTGTGTGTTTTAGAGAAAGAGGAAGGAAGAGGAAGAAGGAAGAGAAAGAAACGTCTAGGCGATGTGAGAGCAGAACATTAATTGGTTGTCCCTGCACACCCCCTACTGGGGATCGAGCCTGCAAATGGGAATGTGCCCTGACTGGGAATCAAACCAGTGACCTCTTGTTTCATGGGTCAGTGCTCAACCACTGAGCAACACCGGCAGGGCCTGAGCATGTCTTTATAATTAGTTCCATAAGGAGGTTATTTACAATTGCCACTTTGTCTCTAAGTTGATTTATTTTTTGTGAACTATTTTGAGAAAATCAACTTTCAAGTACAGGCCTCTATGTCTATCCTAATCCAATATTTTCTGTTGAGTTTTAGTTTAACCTCAAATATTTATTTTGACAAGAGGCTTTTGTTTTGTTTCAGACTGGTGTTAATTATCTGAAATAGAAAGAAATTGTATTGGTGAGGTAGGTATATGTTCTACAGCTTTACTTTTTAAAATCAATATTACCTTATGTAGAAAAAATGGGTTATGTCAGTTTTATAATGTCCTTTAGCAGACAATCAATTACATTTGGTACATGTTCAACACAATTGTTTCTCATAAATTGGCAATGATCACTGGAATCAGATTTGCCATATGAAAATATAATTGGCATTTTAGTGAAAATCAACTAGAAGATAGTTGTTGCTGTTTAGCAGATAGAATTTGTTTGTCTGTGAAGCCAATAAGAAAATACATCAGATTCCATGAAATCCTTTCTAATATCTAATCTGCCAGTTATAAATCAGCTTTTCTTTAATAAAATCTTACCAGATATCATGGAAGTTTTTGATAAAACACTTCCTTTATACATGTATTAAATTAAACCAAATTATAGGCCTTTACTTGGACTTGTATGTATACAGTGGCAGAACTATTAAAAAGTTATACTGCAAGTTATTCAGAGGTGAGCCAACTATTCTCTCACATTTTTAAAAAAGTGTTCCATTTTTTATTCACTGATAAACTAAAAGTCCATTTCTAGATGTTTCTCATATGCTTTTTTAGTAAGCAAAGCCCTATATAAGGCGCCTTCACCTAGTCCTCATATTCAGATCCATCTTCATATTGACTAATATGGAAGTAACGAAGTTTGTTTGTCTCCTTGTCAGATGCAACCACAGGAGACCAGTCACAAAGACTATTCTTCTTAAGGTATTTCTTAGTAAGGTATTTCAAATATCTTTTAAATATTTGTTTCTAAAAAACAACTGTGATTTTATTCTTGGAGTGTTCAATGTGAACAACATTCCCAAGTTTACAGTTTTCCCATAGACTTCAACCTTCTCCGATAGAAACTGTTCAAAATTTGCAGAATTAAAAATTCCATTTTCTACTGGATAAGTAAGGTCCAAATTAAACTTCCAGATGCCATCTTTCAGGTGGTCGGTACAATCAGAGCTATCTCATGTTTTTTTTGCAATGTTTTCGCAATAGTCTCCAAAGCAAAACTTGGCTTGCTAGACTTGGCTTCTAATTTCTCTATCCCTATTGTAATCTAGCACAGTGTCTAGGTATCTATATCTATATCTATATCTATATCTATATCTATATCTATATCTATATCTATATCTAATCTATATCTATATCTATATCTATCTATAGATATGTAAATATAAGAAAATATTGAAAAGTCAATGTTTCTTTAATAATTTATATTATTACACAGCTCATATGTATAAAGCATAGTGTATTTTAAAGTATAGAGTAACACAAAAAGAGCATACAACTGTCAATTTTATTGGAGGTTTTATGCTCTATAGTTATAGAAGAGGTTTTTCTAGAAGTTCTTGAATGATCAGAATTTCAGCCATGAGCAAGAAGCACAAAAAATTGGCCTTGAGTGATTTGAATTATTTTAGACCAGAGTGTTATAGTAAAAAAGTCCACAACAGTTGTTCTCAAACAATTTATTTTAAACAAATTACCACTGTTATTTCTAAAAAAAAGTTTAGATTACCAGGCTTCAATGCCAGACAATCTGGCTGTTACTAAATCTTGAGTAAAAACGACAAGATAAAAGTGGCCAAAAGAAAAAAAAAAAGGTCATTATATGATTATTAAAAGGTCAATATATCAAGAGGATATACAATTTATAAATAATTTGCACTAAATATCAGAGTACCTGTATATGCAAAACATGTATTAACAATAATAATAATAAAATAAATAGCAATTGGGGATTTTAATGCTTTTTTCTCAATAATCGAAAGAGCATCCTGGAAGATAATAAGGAGAGAGAAAATTTGAACAACACTATAATAAATGTAACTAAAATAAATTATAAATATTCCACCCAAGAATAGCACAGTACACCTTCTTCTGAAGGACACATGGGGTATTAATAGGATAGACTATATATTAAGCCACAAAAAAGTCTCAACAAATTCAGACAGGTAGAAATTATAGCAAGCATCTTTTCTGACCACAATGATATAAATCTAGAAATAAATAAAGGGGTAATATATTTTTTTAAAAATATATATTTTATTGATTTTTTTACAGAGAGGAAGGTAGAGGGATAGAGAGTTAGAAACATCGATGAGAGAGAGACATCGATCAGCTGCCCCATGCACACCCCCCACTGGGAATGTGGCTGCAACCAAGGTACATGCCCCTGACCGGAATCGAACCCGGGACCTTTCACTCCACAGGCAGATGCTCTATCCACTGAGCCAAACCAGTCTTGGCGAAAGGGGTAATATTTTAAAAAATTTTAAACACATAGAAATTAAATAATAAATATGTGAGGAACAAATGAATCAAAGACGAAATCAAAAGAGAAATACAAAATACAGTGACAATAAAAAAAAAGAAAACAAACTTCTAAAATTATAAAAGGAAGTAAAATCAATGCTAAGAGAAAATACATATAGTGATAAATGTCTGCATTAAGAAAAAAAGAGTAACTCAGCATAAAAGAAATAGAAAAAAATCAAAGAAAACCCAAGATGATCAGAAACAAGATAATAATAAAGATTGCATCAAAAGTAAAGAAAATGGAGAATAGGAAAATAATATAAAATATTAACAATATTAATAATTGAGTCTTTGAAAAGATAAAATTGACAAGAATTTGCCTCGACTAACTAAGCACAAATAGGGAAGACCCAAATAAACAAAATTGTAACTGAAGCAGCATATAACACGTGCCACAGAAATAACAAGGATCACAAGAGAATAGTATGAATACCTGTACTCCCCCAAATTGTACAAACTAAAAGAAGTGGGTAGATTCTTAGAAATATAATACCCACCCAGATGAAATAATAAAGAAATAGAAAATATAAACAAAGTTACTAGTATAAGTATGGATTCTGAATCAATAATGAAAAAAATCTTTTTATATTATACTATCAGAATAAAGGATAAAAATCATATCAATTGATGCAGAAAATCATTTGAGAAAATTTAGTATTCATTTATTATAAAAATTCTCAACAAGGTAGGCATAGAAGAAACATACCTTAACATTATAAATGTACTATATCACAAGCACACAGCTAAGGTAATACTCAACAGTGAAAATAAACCACTTTTTCTTCAAATATCAGAAACAAGACAAGGATGCCCACTCTTCCTACCGTTATTCAACATAGTGCATAAAGTCCTAACCAGAAAAATTAGAAAAGTAAATAAATAAATAAATAAATAAATAAATAAATAAATACATAAATACATAAATACATAAATAATACATAAATAAATAAAGCCAGCCGGGGAGCTGCCCCTATGGAGCCTGTGAGCGAGCCCCGTCATCTCTCCCCTCCTGGGAGGGTGGACTGTCTTGAGAAGGCAGGGTGGGAGGGGAACACTTGGCCTGTGGCAGGGGGGCAAAGATGCCAAACTTCTGTGCTGCCCTCAACTGCACATGGAAGAGTATGCTGTTGCACCTGCCTTCTTTAGGTTCCAATGGGGTCTGTCAGATGCCTGAAGTGAGTGGAAAATTGTAGGAAAGCAGACTTAGAAGAGAAAACACCTTATCAACTAAATAAACATTATAGATTCTGTTCCAAACACTTTGAAACCTCTATGATCTGTAGAACTAGTGGTATAGGACAGTTCTTCAAGATAGTGCAATGCCAACAATATTTTATCTTACTAGTCATTAAAATAATCCACATAATAGACACAGAAAAATGAATAAAATAATTGCGTGAAGATGAAACCAAAAAACTGAAATGAGAAGGAATTTTGATGAATCTTCTGAACAGGAATAAAAACCTAAAGAAAAAAATAGCAATGTTCTTTACCCCAGTGCAGGAGGGGGTGAAAAATAAAATGAAGACATTTACCTTTAACACTTGAAGAGAAGGAAACAAAAGAATACTTAAAGTCTGTATTTGATATTTTGATTCTTATGGGAAAACAAAGCTTACCTCTGGATGGACATGAAGCTGATGAAATCTCAGAAAACCTCTTTACTCCTGAAAACTTTCAAGCACTGCTGGAGTGCCAGAAAGATTCTGGTGAAGAGGTTCTGAGAAAGCACTTTGAGACAACAGAAGGCAACACATTGTTCTATTAAAAAATGTAGCAGAAACAGATGCTAGAGATCTGTGAAAGCTGCATTCAGAAAGAAAGACTCAGGGAAGTGAAAGACTACCACTTCTTTTTCATTATCAGTTACGATGTATAGGACATAGCATGGAAAGAGCAACTAACCATGTTGGTGAAGTTTGTTGAAGAATATCATAACCTGAGAGAAAAAATTGTGGACTTCCTGTCTCACAAAGTTGATGCTGAAATTTTGGCTATGAAATGTCACACTACAACCACTGAAGTGTGAGGATTAAACATGTTATAGCCAGGCTTACATTTTGTCCAGAGAATTTTCTTCCAAAATGAAAGTTGCTGCTTCTAGACTTTTAGAGAAATATCACCAAGCTATATACATACTCTACTCTTCCTATGCCTTAAATATGTGGTTGGCAAAATTAATGCATGTTATTGGGGTGTCTGTTATATTAGGAACAATTGTGGAAGCTGGTTCTTTTTTCCATTAATCACCACAACTGCTTTTAGAGCTTGACAAAGTAATTTCCGTCTTCTTTCAGAACAATGAAGAAAGGGGCAAAGAACTAAAGGGAATTTGCCATTCTCAGCGGACAGACAGGCATGATGCTTTTGAAATTTTAGTGGAACTCCTTTAAGCAATTGTTTTATTATATGATATAGTGATACAAATATTAGGTAGAATAACTATATAGCTGGGTGAGCTTGTGTATTTTGTAGTGCAGTAACAGATTTTGATTTTATCATTACCATTGAAGTTCTTGAAAATGTTCTATCTTTTAGAAGACTTTTTGGGAAAAATCCCCAGAGGCAAATTTCTGATGTCTTCTTTGAAGCCAATAGCTTGACTGCAGTGATTCATTCACTAAGTGAAGTGATGGAAAATACTGAAGTTTTTCATGAATTTTTATTTGAAGAAGCCACCAGTGACTACCAAACTTGAAGCTCCCTGGAAATTTCTACAGAGCTCAGCAAAGGAACCTGGCATCTCAGCTGACCTCTGAGAGGTACTATAAAGAAGCTCTAAGTGTTCCAATAGTGGAACACAATATTCAGGAACTGAAAGAAATGTTCTCAGAATATATTCTCAGATAAGCTCTTAAATTCTTATCTCTGGTACCCTCTGTAATGTGACAGCTCAAATTTAATACATCACAGGAACATCATGCTAACATGTTTAGATGTGACTTAATCCTGACATGCACTCAGTTGAGCTTCATTATTGGAGAATCAAATGGAAATGCCAAGGGAAAGACATAGTGCTTCCACCCACCATTTATAAAGCCCTCCACCTGTCAGATATCAAGTCTTTTTCTAATGTTTATGCATTACTGAAGGTTCTATGTATTCTTATTGGATGAAGATTGAGAATGAATGCTTTGAAAATGAGCAAAATCATCTGAGGAACACTTTGACATACCAAATTTCAACTTAGCTTTGCTTAACATAAATTTTGATATAAAATATGATTTTAATTTATTGGTGTATACATATATTAAACTCTATACAACTAAGAGCGAGCTTCCTAAAGGTAATTCTTTTTATTTGATACTAGAGGTACCTCAGCCTGACCTGTGCCCTCTCGCAGTCCGGGAGCCCTGGGGGGATGTCCAACTGATGGCTTAGTGGGCCTAAGCCATCAGTTGGACATCCTTAGCATTGCCACCAAGGCAGGAGAGGCTCCCATCACTGCCATTGTGCTTGCCAGCCATAAGCCAGGCTTCGGGCTGAGTGGTGCTTCCCCTGTGGGAGCACACTGACCACCAGGGGGCAGCTCCTGCATTGAGTGTCTGCCCCCTGGTGGTCAGCGTGCATCATAGTGACCCATCATTCCACCATTCGGTCATTTGCATATTAGCCTTTTATTATGTAGGATATGCTGTAGATGAGGCTCCCTAGGACCATAAGAAATGCAAAAAATTCACTGGTAACTCATTCTCCAATTGCCCCCACTTAAAATCAAATCTCTCTCCCCCCACCTCGCAATATGGGGCATGTGCTGCACCTTGGGAACCACTGGACTTGACACTTTTCTTCTCTGAGCTTCATTTCTGAATACATATGCATATACCATGGGAATTGTAATCTCCTCTCCGCCTACCTCACTGGGTTGTCATGAGGAGGTTCTGATGGGGAGAGGCTGGGTCTTCTCCCCATCTGGTCAACCTAGAAATGTTTCATCAAGTAAGTGATGTCTAAACGGGAAGGGATTGTTATTTTTAAGCCCACGGGTACCCTCGCAGGTAGCAGGTGCTGATTAGGGGAGGAGGGCATGATTGTTTCTTGGGACTGTAGTTATGGAAGCTTTGTGGAGGGTTCCACAGGCCTCAGAAAGGTGGGCTCTGGCCAGCAGCCCTGTAGCGATGGTCATCCCTGCAGGCGCTGGCAGGGGGCGGGGCGTTAGGGGGCATTAGGGGGGTGCTAGGGGAGCAGTGACACCAAATGGGGAGTAACTGTTAAACTTTTCAACTTGGTGCCTTTCTTTAAATTGCACGTGGCTGTTTCATAGCTGTACCTGCTCAGGGCAGGGCTCCAATCTCCTGGAGCCAGGTGGGGGCTGGGCCAGGCAAGAGCCAGGAGGGCTAGGAGGGCGGGTTTAGCCTCGCCCCCAGCGAGGTTCAACGAGCTTCAGCTGCAGAGACATCACTGCTGCTACGTGTGGGGGGAAGGGCCTGACTCTGGGGGGTCACTCAGGCCTTTATCCACCCGGGTCTGGAGTCGTAAGGAGGAGAGGCGTGCCCAGCCCCAGTGGAGAGGGCCCAGCAGCGGCCAGCTGGCAGGCCGCAGGCTGGGGGGCCTCCGGGGCATTGACTGGTGGTCACTGGTGTGCTATTGTTGTGGGCACCCCTAGTGGTGGTGGCAGGAGAAGAGATGGGAGTCGGAGGGGCGGGCTGCAGCTACCCCCGAGGCTGGGTCTTCTCCCCATCTGGTCAGCCGCTCCATCCCCCTGGGGGTGCGGAGTCTGGGGTAGGGTGTGCATTCAGGGGGATTGGAAGAAATTCCCCTTTGCTGCTTCCTCTTCCTTCTTTGCAGTCTGGGCTCCTGTCAGGCACTCTCCTCAGACCCCCCTGGAACTCCCCTGGGAACTTGGCTCTGCCCCGCTCCCCCCCCCCACCACCTTGCTGTGCGTGCATCCTCCTGCTGGTCTGTAAATATGCAAATTTGTCGTTACTGGGACACAGTAACGGCAATTAGCATATTACCTCCTCATATATATAGATTTGAAAAAAATTGTAAGAAATTTGAAAACATCTTAGAGAAAAGCTGTAATGTGTATGCAGGCCACTTAATGGCTGAATATCTTGACACTTAGTCCACCCATTGAGTACATTATCCATTGATAATCTGCCTGTTTAATTTACACTATTTGAACTCCTCTTTGTAGATCTAACTGTCCTTCCAGAAGATAGCATTGAAAATGCCATGTTACACTACTGCATAGTCTCTGATAATGACAGTTTGGATTTATTTTAGTTGAATCATTTTAGACATGACATCTATTAACACTGTAGATCCTGGTGTTGGGTATTATGTTATCAGTTCTTTGAAATACACTTGTGGAGGTGTGGAAGGAAGGAATATATTTTATAAAATATTACAGTGAAGTTCACCACTAAACTCTGAATAGCAGGAGTTTTAATTATGCTGTTAAAAATCTGTTAAAAACAGTTTAGAGAATTACCAGACAGTAAAAGAAACATCTGGGCTTGTCAAATAAGGATTTCACTGTAGATTTTATTTTTTTTCAATGACATAAAAGCAGCAAGTCACAGTAAAACTGTGGGTGGAAGAACCTGTCATTATTTTTCCAAATCTGCTTGTTGCTGTTTGCATTCCTTTTTTTGCAGCCTATATTTTACATGTATATATTGAACACTTCAGTTTCATGGTCAATACAGGATCAAAGGTCATGAATATGGACAACTGATTTATGTTTTATTCCATTATTTTCTCCCCATGATTATATCTATTACATCATCTTGATTTATAAGCAAAAGCTGGAGAGCCTACAAAAAATGTGTTTTACAGTTTATCTGGGAATAATGAAGAAAATATTGCTGGTATTTCAGTAAGGAAAATAAATTATGCATGGTTTATTTCATCATAAATAAAAGGTGAATTTTGTGTAAAGAAGAAAAGGAACCCAAAAAGACCAACACCAAGACACATCATAATTAAATTGGCAAATGTCAACAACAAAGTAAGAATCTTAAAGGCTGCCAGAGAGAGAAAGAAACTTACCTACAAGGGATCTCCCATTAGACTATCAACTGATTTCTCAATAGAAACACATCAGGCCAGAAAGGAATGGAATGAAGTATACAAGGTGATGCAAAGGAAGGGACTGAATCCAAAAATACGCTATCCAGCAAAGTTATCATTCAAAATTGAAGGTGAAATCAGGAGCTTCACAGACAAAAAAAAAAAAAAAAAAAAAAAAAAAAAAAAAAAAAAAAGCTAAAGGAGTTTATTACCACCAAGCCAGCAATGAAAGAAATGCTGCAGGGACTGTCATAAAAAGAAATAAAAAGGGAGGAAGGAACAGGCATAAAATAAAAATGGCAACAAACAAGTATGTATTTAAAATATATTTTATTGATTTTTTTACAGAGAGAAAGAGAGAGAGATAGAGAGTTAGAAACATCAATGAGAGAGAATCATTGATCAGCTGCCTCTTGCACCCCCCCTACTGGGCATGTGCCCGCAACCAAGGTACATGCCCTTGACTGGAATCAAATCTGGGACCTTGCAGTCTGCAGGCTGACACTCTATCCACTGAGCCAAACTGGTTTCAGCACAAGTACATATTTAAACGTAAATGGAATAAATGTTCCAATCTATAAGATACCCACCTCAGAACAAAGGATTCACACAGACTGAAAGTGAAGGGATGAGAAAAATTTTTTTTTTCGGGCAAGTGGAAATGAAAAAAAAAAAAAAAAGCTGGGGTAGTAATAACTATCTGAAAAAAATAGAACTCAAAGTGAAGGCCATAAGAAGAGATAAGGAAGGGCATTTTATAATACTAAAGGTATTGATACAACAAAAAGATATAACTCTGGCAAATATATATGCACCCAATATAAAAGCATTAAAATACATTACAAAAGACTTCTGGAAGATATAAAAGGAGAGATCCACAGCAATACAATCATTGTAGGGAACTTTAATACCTGAATGAATCACTGGATAAATCTTCTAGACAAAAAAAAAAATCAGCAATGAAATAGCAAGGGGCTTGTATGCACACATATGAGCCTCATCAATGGCCACAGATAACAGGGGGGTGGAGTATGAGTGGAGGGTAGGGGATAATGGGGGGATAAGAACACATATGTAAAATAATAATAATAATAATAATAATAATAATAATATTTTTTTAAAAGAAAGAGTGAGGTAACCAGAACCCTAAGAACACCTGAGAATGTCTTTACTGCCATGCTAGCAGTCATCAGCTGTATGGTAATATAACCTGGGGCTATTGAGTGAGTATTTCTGTACTTATGTTCCTAATCCTTCACGGGTGGGAGCCCTTATGTGGGCTGATTCCCCACCCAAAGTAGTCACTGATGATACCAAACACCTTGGTCATTCAGGAGGACCATGGGTGGTATAAGGAAGTATAATTACATAGGGGTCACCACCCAGCTGCCCTTCTGTATGACACAAAATCAAACCACTGCTCCTTTGTGTGTAAAATTAAACAGAGGTTTCTGGCTTGAGTGGACACCAAAGGAAGGGACCATCACTACTTCCTCCTGGTAGAGGTGCAGAAAATGTAACAAAGACCTTGTCTATACGAAAAGAAATTGACAAACAGTTTGAAATGGAATTGCCATGGCCTAGACTGCAGTGTTTCCCAAACTTTTGACATATGTGTACCCCTTCTATAATTTTCATAATGCTGAGTACCCCTCGTGCTCATGAGAATGTAGAATTAGGTACAGCTAAGCACGGTGCAGTGCATATCCCCACCAAACTCCGGTGCAACGCGTACCCTCACCAAACTCTTACCGTACCTCTTTGGGTACTCGTACCACACTTCAGGAAACACTGGCCTAGAGCAAAGAACATCATTGCATCATATTATTCTACAAGGTCATTATGATTTTCCCCAGATTTGGGTTATCCCTATTATCTATAATAGTACCTTGCACCCTGGGTATCAATAAAAAATCATTTTTATTTTTTTTTTGGTGCTTGCAGACAAAGGTAACACATCTCTAGATATTTTAGAATTACAACAGCATAATGTACAATTATCCCAAACAAACTTACAAACTAAATCTTTGAATGTCTGGCAGCAATTTAAAAATGACATGAAAGGACTTAATCCCTTCCACTGTGTTAGAGGGCCCCCCTGGAAGGCACCTGAGCATTCTATATTGGCCTGTCTTGTCCTTTTGGCCAAGAGTGACCATCTTGTGATCCAGTTGCCCACAGCTGTTGCCTGAGTTTTCAGTTCATGCCAAGGTTGAAGCATCATAATGGCCGGTACCATGGATCTGTTTCTCGCCCAGTGGGGTGAGCTGGGCCCTCCCTGGAGAAGAAACATGGGTTTCCCAAAATATGAGATCAGTGCCCGGGCCTCACCAGCTGGCGAGGGGATCCCAAGGCAGGTGCTGGGGCTGGAGGCCATGGGGGCATAGGCTACCAAGGAGACAGAACTGAACTTCACATCACCCTGCTTAGCCCCAGAGGATGGCTGGTTAGCCAGAGACGGGTAAGATTCCTCAGGGAAGGAACAACCTAAGACAGGCAAAGTTGCAGAGGGGCCATCAGTCATGGGCAAATATAGGAGAGTCTTTATTACAGACCAAGTAGCCATTGCTAACTGGGAGCCATCAGTCAACCCAATCAAGTCAATAAAAAATAATATGTCCCTTCCTGGACAGTGTGGCTCAGTTGTTAATTGGTTGGAGTATTGTCCCATTCACCAAAAATTCAAGGGTTCAATATCTGGTCAGAGTACATACCTAGGTTATAGGTTTGGTGCTAGATTTTGGCACATATGAGAGGCGACTAGTCCTCCTCCTCCTCCTCCTCCTCCTCCTCCTCCTCCTCCTCCTCCTCCTCCTCCTCCTCCTCCTCCTTCTTCTTCTTCTTCTTCTTCTTCTTCTTCTTCTTCTCTCTCTCTCTCTCTCTCTCTCTCTCTCTCTCTCTCTCTCTCTCTCAAAAAAAAAATACATCTCAATAATCTAATTTACACTAAGATGTTAACAGCTCAATGTATTTTTCCTTCCAGCCACGTTTTCATTTTTGATCTCTAACATCTTCATTGAATATACACTCTCCACATTCAACATGCTCTCCCCAGTGAAATTTCTCCCCAACTTGTCCTATCAGGTAGTGCCTGTTAATTCTTCAAGCAACCATATTTTTAGTTTTGAGAGTTTATCCTCTAATCTTCTTCCTCACTACTGATTTTAGAACATTACTTCTTCATTTTCTTTGCAATGCCTTAGCTTCATGGAGATTAATGAATTCAACTTCATGTTACTTTAAAAAAAATTTTTATTTTAGAGAAGAAGGGAGAGGGAGAGAAATATAGAAATATTAATTATGAGAGAGAATCATAGATTGGCTGCCTCAAGTATGCCCCAAACTGAGGATCAAGCCTGAAACTCTGGCATGTGCCCTGACCTGAATCAAACCATGACCTCTTGGTTCTTAAGTTGATACGCAACCACTGAGGCACACTGGCCAGGCGATTTTATCTTACTATTATCCATTCCTACTAGTTGTTGTTTTCCACTGATCTCTGGTCTCTGCCCCTTATTAACTGAAGACCTTAGTCACTCACTCACTGTCATACTTTTAGCCTTAAGTTCTGCAATTATTCTAGACTAGAGGCCCGGTGCACAAAATTTGTGGATAGGAGGCTGTATGTCTCTCAGCCCAGCCTGCACCCTATTCAATCTGGGACTCCTTGAATGATATCTGACTTCCCAGTGGGATCAGGCCTAAACGGCCAGTTGGACATCCCTCTCACAATCCAGGACTGCTGGCTCCCAACTGCTCGCTCACCTGCCTGCCTTCCTGATTATCACTAACCGCTTCTGCTGGCTAGCATGATCATCCCCTAACCAATTCCCTTCCAGCCTGATCAATGACTAACTGTTCCCCTGATGGCCCAATTGTCGCTAACTGCCCTTCACTGCTGGCCTGGTAACCTCTAACTACCCTATCCTGCAGGCCTAGTCACTTTGAACCCTCCCTTGAAGGCCTGGTCAACCCTAACTGTCCTCCCTGCTGGCCCAGTCACCACTAACTGCCCTCCCTTATCAGCCTGGTTGTCCCCAACTGCCCTCCCCTAACTTCCATTCTTTGCCAGCCTGTTTGCTCCTAAGTTCCCTCCCTTGCCAGCCTGGTCACCCCTAACTGCCCTCCCCTGCCAGCCTGGTCACTTCTAACTGCCCTCCCTTGCTGGCCTGGTTGCCCCTAACTGCCCTCCTCTGGAGCCTGGTCACCTCTAATTGCCCTCCCCTGCTGGCCTGGTCACCCCTAATTGCCCTCCCTTTTAGGCCTGGTCCCTCCTAACTGCCCTCCCCTACCATCTATCTTGTGTCAGCCATCTTGTGTCCACATGGGGTGACCATTTTTGACCACACGTGGATGGCCATCTTGTGTGTTGGAGTGATGGTCAATTTGCACATTACCTCTTTATTATATAGGATGATTTTAACAACCTTGAGAATAAAGTTGTAATTTTGGCCAAAAAATTTCATAATTTTCTCATTTTCATTCATCTCCACTATGACTCAAATATATTTGTATTTTCACATCCATATACCACACCTTGCTATCATCTGAAATTTAATTACAAATTTGCTTCAATGTCCCCTTTGTCATCATAACTTCCTATCTCTGAAACTCTTGCATTATTTCCATATAATGAAAATCACTGAGAGTAATTACCGTGATTTTTTTGTATCCTCTGATTCTCATGTTTTTTTTCAACAGGCTTGTCTTATCTTCACTTCATTCCACATCCAGTGTAATGGTTTCCTACTAGTGCTGTAATAAATTGACACAAACTTTGTAGTTTAAAAAACACAAATTTAGTACCTTATATTTGTGAAAATTAGACATCCTAAGTTCAAGTTGTTAGCATTGCTAGCAGGGATGTTCCGTCCAGTTACCCTGACAAATTATCTATTTCTCTTATTTGCTTTTAGAGACAGCTTACTTCCTTTGGCTTGTGTCAGCTTCTTCCATCTTCAAAATCTTGAAAGCTATATAACTTTTTAAAATCTCAATCTCTCTCTCAACTCTGCTTTCTTAATCAGTCCTTTCTTCTAACCTGATAACATCCAGTCTATAACACACAGAATTTTTATATAGATTTTTTCCTAAATGTCAGTTAATTCCTGTACTGCTTTATGATTTCTTTGTGCCTAGGAACTATATGTTATTCAATTTATACTTCTCTAAACCCACTTTTAAACAACATTTAACATTCTAATTTTATTTCAAGCAATGATAAAATCACTAGTTTATATATTCATTATAGTTTGTCTTAGTAAATGAAATAGATAAGTTAATTCAACTAAAGAATTAAGTTATATACAAGCTTAACTCATGTCACTTACCATGAATGATATACAACTTCACTGTTTGGATATGACTTTTATGTACATTCTGTTTATTAATATCTCAACTATCTTGTCCCCTTTTCTTTCCAGCTTTGTATCAATCTAATGACTTTTGTTTTTCTGGTAAGGATATTCTGGTTGCTAAGGATAATAGTATACATTAAAAAAAAAACCTACACAGATGAATTCCATAATAAAATTAGTTTTTAACTTCAAATTGATTCTTAGCAATACTAGACATTACTATATTCAAATTTACTTCCCTGTCTCATACTTTATTGAGAAAATTAAGCCAGTACACAAAAATTCCCTCAATTTAATTCTCTCTCTCTCTCTCTCTCTCTCTCTCTCTCTCTCTCTCTCTCTCTCATTTCTTTTTGCCAACCCTCCGTGGAAGACATTTTTCCCATTGATTTTTAGAGAAAGGGAGGAGAGAGAGAGAGAGAGAGAGAGAGAGAGAGAGAGAGAGAGAGAGAGAGAGAAAGAGAGACAGAGAGAGAGAGAAACATCAATCACCAATCAGCAATGTGAGAGAGACATATAGATTGGTTGCCTCCCGCATACACCTGGGGCGCCTAGGATCAAACCTGCAACCTAGGTTCATATCCTTAATGGGGAATCAAACTCACAATCCTTTTGTGTGTGAGCCAACACTCTAGCCACTAAGCCACAAGTGTGTGTGGTTCGATTCATCAATAGGGCTCCCTCAACTTTCCCTTTACACCCTGGGTTCTCTTTATCTATATCCACTGTTTTTCTTTTCTATTATCATAATGGAAGCAGTGTTGCTCTGCTTTATTAAGCTATTCTCTCCACCTGTGACATGGATATTTCTCTAAAAATTCCTTATATATCAGCACTCCCTAAGGTTTCATCATTGACCTCTCTTCTCTTCCCTTTCATCCCCAGTGGTCCCCTTATCTCCACATGTTCCCTTATCTCCTCACATTAACTTTTCAAGCTTGACTTATCATTGTATGCTTTGTTAAATACTGTCAATCTGTATTCCTACCCCTACCTGTTAAGTCAGAATTTCTTGGATAGAACTTCACAAAATCTGCTTAGGTAAATTTAAATTGGAATCTTTTATCTCTTCTTTAAACTCACTATGAATGAACTCACTCACTATTATGGCTTTTTTCCCCCCACCAACATATTGGTTCTCTATATAGATCTGCATTTTCTGATCTTTATGTATTTATAGAAAATCATCACTAGATATCTCCATTTGGAACTAAAACGTTCACGTTCAAAACTAAATTCCTCACCTTTTCTCAGTCCTCTAAAAATAAAAATAAAACCCTATACCCTTTCAAACTAAAGTATTCTTTTCTATCTTCATTCAAATTATTTTAGTTGAAGCATGATTACTTACCATCTTGTCTCCTCAGTGCTTTGCCTGCCGATACTCTTGCCCAGTTGGGTGTGGCTCAGTGGTTGAGCATCGACCTATGAACCAGAAGGTCACAGTTCAATTCCCGGCAAAAATAGACTATTTGAGATCAGCTATAATTGTAAGAAATGTTAATCATGGTCTGTTAACCATGATGGTTTTATTCTGATTAAAGAAAGCACATTCTAACCTGGCTGGGAATTGCATACGGGATGTAGAAGCCTTCCTGGAAATGTGGCCTTCATCCAGGAGTTGCCTTTTATGGAAAAATGAAGAACCTTGTTGCAGAAACCAGAGGTGCAAGCCCTTTAGAAAAAACAAAAACCCAGCCCTTTGCATACCCAAAGGCCTTTTCAAACCCCCAATCTGCATTACCTGTAAACTGCCCATTTTGCATACCCATTCTTATCCCTTTTACCTACTTCCCCATATAATATTTGTCCTTCTACCCAATATATGGTGGGGGCAGAACAGATTTTTGTGGATGACCTGATACTCTCTCATATGGTGGCATTATTGCAACAAATGCTAATATATGTTTCAACCCTGTCTATGCTTAATTGGCTCAAGTAGTGAGAGGCAGCCTGGGCTCCTTGATTGTCCAGTTACAACGGCCCATGCCTGAGTTGCTGGCTCAATCCCCAGTAGGAGGCATACAGGAAGCAGTCGATCAATGATTCTCTCTCATCATTGATGTTTCTATCTCTCTCACACTCTCTCTTCTTCTCTGAAATTAATAAAAATATATTTAAAAATATATATAGCCACTCTTTAATTCACTCTTCACAATTCCGCTGGTATGCTCTTTCTCAAATGAAAATTTGCCCATGCCACTTACATGAATATAACCCATTGCCCTCAGAATAGCATGTTGTACCTGACCCTCAATAATCTAATCCTATCTCTTCTATCTTTCTCTCTTGTCATTCAAATCTCTTATTTTATACTCTATTAGTTTTGAAATTCTTGATGGTTCATTCTTGCTTCTAGGCTTTTGCACTTGTTATTTCCAGTTCTTGAACTATGTCACCCCAATGCAATAATTTTTAATCTTTTTTTAAAATAAATTTTTATTGTTCATATTATTACAAATGTTCCTTCCCCCCACTCCAATGCTCTCCTCCACCAGGTTCCCACCCCACCCTCTGCCTTCTCCCCACTTCCCATTTGTCCTCATCCAAAGGTGCACAGTTTATGTTCAGTCTCTTCCCACGTCCCCCTCTCCCCTTTCCCCAAGAATCGTCAGTTCACTCCCCTTCCATACCTCTGATTCTATTATATTCAACAGTTAATATTGTTCATCAGATTTTTAAAAAAATTTCCTTGGTTTTTAGATTCACTTGTTGATAGTTACGTATTTGTTGTTCATAATTTTTATCTTTATTTACTTTCTCTTCTGAAAGAACCCCCTTCAGCAATTCATATAATTCTGCTTTGGTGGTGATGAACTCCTTTAGCTTTTTTTTTTTTATTAGTGAAGCTCTTTATCTGGCCTTCGATTCTGAGTGATAGCTTTGCTGGGTACATTATCTTTGGCTGTAGGTTCTTACTATTCATCACCTTGAATATTTCTTGCCATTCCCGTCTGGCCTGCATGGTTTCGGTTGAGAAATCAGCTGACAATCGTATAGGTGTTCCTTTATAGGTAACTACCTGGTTTGCTCTTGCTGCTTTTAATATCCTCTCTTTGTCTTTTGCTCTTGGAATTTTAATTATGATTTGTCTTGGTGTGGTCCTCTTTGGATTCCTTTTGTTTGGAGTTCTGTGTGCTTCCTGGACTTATAAGTCTAATTCTTTCACCAGGTGGGGGAAGTTTTCTGTCACTATTTCTTTCAATATATGTTTTCGGTATCTTGCTCTCTCTCATCTTCTGGGACCCCCATAATTCTGATGTTGGTTCGCTTGAAGTTGTCCCAGAGGTTTCTTACATTATCTTCAATTTTCTGGATTCTCTTGCCTTCTAGCTTCTGTGGATGAGTGTCTTCTGGCTCTTTATGTTCCAACTCTTTGACTTGATTCTTGCCATCTTCCATTTTGTTTTTAGGACTCTGTATAATATTTTTTATTTCAGACAATGTATTTATTTCTTGTTGATCCCTTATCATTTCTTGTTGATTCCTTATTAATTCTAATTGATCCCTTTTCATATCCTCATAGGTCTTATCGACCTTTTCTAGGAAATTCTTGAAAAACCTTATAAGCGTAGATTTGAACTCTATATCCAGTTGCTTTTTGTCCTCCATTTCTTTCGTTTGTGATCTATTTTGTTGTCTCGGCATTTTTGATGGGGCAGGGTTTCAGGGTGGAGCCTACAGCCTTGGCTTCCGTCAGCCCCACCCTATGCGGTTCCTCAGTCTCAGTAATCCCCAGGGTCCTTCAGAACTCGTTGCAAGCACCTCTGAGAGAAAGGTGCCCTCGATTTTTGCCTGCTACCAAACAGTCTAGGCTCTCCCTCAATGAGCCCAGAACTGGGGTTCAGTTCAGTTGGAAGTGGAGTTGGAGGTGGTGTTCAGAGCAGTCCGGAGCTTTTGTCTCCTTCCCGCCAGGGCAATTCCACGGCACAACCAACCGTCCCTTCTCTGCGCGCAATGTGCGCGCCTCCGGGACCTCCTTTCACCGCTCCCCCGGGGTTTGCCTTACAGCCCAGCTCCCTATGGATGAGCCTGGGTCCCCGGGGTCTGGCCTAGAACTGGGGTTCAGAGCAGTCGGAACTGGGGCCCAGCACAGTCGGAGCTTTTATCTCCTTCCCGTTAGGGAACGCCAGCCAGGCACTCAGCCAACCCGCCTCTCCAGCTCCGTGCGCTCCACGTGCGCCGCGTGTCTCCATACCTTAGGCTTTTACAGCTCCTCCGCTCTTCCTTCTGGTTTTCTCCTTGCTTCTCGTTGTAGAATTTCCAGTCAGTCAACTTTCCTGTAGTTCTGGGTAATGCCCATTTTATATTTTAGTTGTATTTTATTGAAATTGTTGTGTGCAGCTGTGGCTAGGTGTTTACCTGTGCAGCCATCTTGGATTCTCCAATAATTTTTTAATCTTAATCATGCCTCAGGACTTAATGGAAACTCCTTCAGATAGACGAGGTAAGCTTCCTCTTCCTTAGGGAAATAGTTCTTAGATAAGTCATTCTTAAAGTGTGTTAAAAAAAAGTAATTTTTTCTTGTTTCCAAGCTATTCAGTCTATGGTATTTTTTATATATAAGCTGAATGGACTAAGTCAGAGTTTTGATTTTAGGAAAATTATTCGAGCAACTAAGATTAGAAATTAGAGAAGTATGTTTAAACCAGATTCAAAACTATGATATTTGATGTTCTAACAACTCTTTGAATATAAATGATCTATCTTAAGCTTTTACAAAGCTGGTAATTGAGTTTGATGTTATATAATTCAAATATCTTGGGAAGATTGTAAGTAAAAATATTAGATATTATCGAAGTCTTTTTCTAGATAAGTATTTCTGTTTTATACTAGACATATTGGGAAATAGATTTTTATTCAATGTTCTTTAAAACAAGTAGAATGAGTCACACATATTCATTTTAATGACATCTGAAAGACCACCTTTTCTTTCCCTGTAAAATAATGTCAATTATGGAAATACAAATGCGTTTTAATGACATAGATTATCCATAAAGATATTTTACTTATTGAAACCATCTGAAAAGTGGAATCCAAGATGTGGCAGAAAAATTACTCCTTAAAACATCATTGTAAACAGGAGGTCTAAATTCATTGAATATTTATTATATGCATGAACAGTTCTTGGAACAATAGAAAACTATGCAGGCAAACACTGCTATGTAAAGCAGATGTTGGCCTTCTTACCACCCACTGTAAATGAAAAGCAAGTTTAGTTGCTTACATATGATAATTGCTTGTAGAATTAACCTGTCTAGAGGAAAAAAGGAGTAAAGAAATAACAATCATGCAGGTCCTGCAGTACTTTAGTTTCTGGTGTTATTTTTTATTGTAATCTGTAAACTAAGTATGAAAGAAATAATCATTTGCAGTAATATTTTGTGGATGATAAGTTAAATTATAGCTTCAGAACAGTCTAAAAATAATCAAATAAATAAAACGTTAAACAAGGGAAATTGTGGATTGTTAAAATTTCCAGAGCTACATTCTAAGGGTAAATCCAGAAACCATACCATTGTTAGAAACCCAGATTACTTGATTCCCAGAAAATTAGCTCAGAATTCACTTCATTCTCCTCTTTTGTTTTCTTTCTAAATTTCCAGCAATGAATTTGGCCCACTAGGGCAAAAGGACTAAATCATATTCTGTGTCACTCTATGGCCGAGTTCCAAATCGCTTAGGCACATGGCAATAGGACTTGTGACAAGAAATCTTATTTTTGAGAAATTGAGTGTCACTCCCTTGCAGGAAAATTTAGTACACTACACGTGGAAATAATCAGTGGCAGACAAAGCAACCATAGACACCAAGGGGAAACAGCAGTAAGAATTAGGTCAAGCTGGAAGTCTTTGCTAAAAACTTGGTATAAAAAAGTGGCGCTGTTGAAAATTATTCCTCTAAAACAATAAGGAGGGGCTTAGGGAAGTAGGTGGATGAGCTCCAGTTTCTGGTGCAAAAAAATTATGATGGAGTACCTGGAAATAATTACAAGTCCATTTTTTTTTGTTCCAGGGAAGTAAACTGAGGAAATCGTTTCAGCCTCTTTTCACATTGTATTAAGTATCTTGTAAACATATGTTATCGCAGGCTCAGAGATTATAAGAGTAATTGATTAATTTACTTGTTCAACATTGTTAGTGGTTTTGCATGTCAGTCAGCAATTAACAAAATATTAAGAGCCTACTCTGAGCATTGCATGCACCAAAGGATGAGGGAAATTTCAAGTGGTATATTATACTGTTTTTGCATTCAAGAACTGACCAAGTAATAAAAGACACAAAGGCAAATATGTTTGCACTGAAAGGCTGCTGATTCTAAGTGGTACAAAAAATATAGATATTTGGTACAGAATTTCCATGTGGAAAAAAGTGGTCAGAAAAGTTTAAAAAAATGAAATTGGATAAAGATTATAACTGATAGGTGGTTTATATGTGAGAAGAAAAGATAAGTCAGATTAAGTGCAAAATGAAAGAGACACAGAAACTGATTATGGTGTTTAGACCACAAAAAGGAAATAATTCATTAATTCAGCAAATATGGAGTTATAACTTCTGGAAATTAAACTGAACAAAAGGGTAGGTTTAAAAATGTTGTCAAGTAATTAAAATATTACTATATAAATATTATAATAATATTATTATATAAATATTATTATATAAAATATGGCAAGGAGGAGACTGGTGGATATGGAGACAGACAGATGTATTAAAAATAGTACAATGGTCCAAGCATGTGATGGTATAAAGAATGATATAGGGCAGTGGAGTGGGAGGAAAGTTAGAAAAGGGACAAATAAAATAAATATTAGATAAGAAAGCACCTTATTTAATCAGAGAATACCGAATTTAGAGTCAATCAACCTGTGTTTTAATCCACATTTATTGCAATTTATACAAACTTCATAACATATTTGAATTTCTGAGTCATTCTTTCTTCATTTAAAAAAATGAGGTTAATAGAATAATCTCTAAAATTTATCTATAACTCTAGAATTCCATGATTCTAAGAGTATGTGGTAGTAGGACTGAGGAAGATGGTGGGAAAATATGATGTAACTATAAACCAATTGTGAAATGTTGATGCTGAGAAATTTGTAAATTTGTTATACTATTAGGGAAATTCAGGATTCAGAGGTAGTAGACAGCTTTATAGGAATTTGGTGAGTTAATCTTTAGATGGCCCACACAAAATGCCATAAGACAGCCAGATTATTATATTCAGCAAGTAGTAGTAATTACAGGTTTCGAGTTTGAATAAGATGCCAGGAATAAAAATCCATAGATGCATTCTTTACTTTGCATGGCAGAGAGGACCATAAAAAGAACCATGCAATAGTAATAATAAATGAAGAAAATGCTCTTGTTCTATGACTTTTTTTTTTTTTTTTTTGGTACTGAAATGGAATGATGTCAGCAAGATGATGAACAATGAAGCTTGGGAATTTTGTTGTTGTTGTTGTTTTTTTTTCTTCAAGGTACTACTAAGTAAATAAGAAGAGATTGCATAAAAGGGTTTGTGGGAGCTTTAGAAATCAGTCAAGGGTCCTAACCGATTTGGCTCAGTGGATAGAGCATTGGCCTGCAGACTGAAGTGTCCCGGGTTTGATTCTGGTCAAGGGCATGTACCTTGGTTCAGGGCACGTCCCCAGTGGGGGGTGTGCAGGAGACAGCTGGTCGATGTTTCTCTCTCAGTGATGTTTCTAACGCTCTATTCCTCTTCCTTTCACTCTGTAAAAAAATCAACAAAATATTTTTTTAAAAAAGAAATCAGTCAAAGAACTGCAGAAAACAAAGCAAATCCTAAATCAATAAATGACAATGCTTAAAATAGTAGAAAAATTAGTAGAATTTTTTCTCTCTTTGGCTCACCCCTTCCTTGGCATGGTGAAGTAGGAGGAAGCTGCTCAATTCGTGATTTCTTCTTGGGGATGGAAGAAAACAAGTGGAACTTTTTTTTTTTTGCAATATTTTGGACTATTTGGGAGCTTCTGTGGCACAGATTGAATCTCAAATGACACAGAGCTCAGATAAAAATAGCTTGACATAACTAAAATCTCAGGCTGGGAAAAGTCACTGAAAACTGTAGTGGGTACTGCAGCATGTGAAAGCTACAGGGGGAATACATACAAGCAGAAGCTCGGGGATAATATATTACAAGCTGAGAAAGGAAATAAAATATTTAAATCAAAAGAAAAAATGCAGAAAAAAAGATCCTTAGTGAAATTATGACATTTAAAAGCAGCTCTGTATATGGGGATATTGGAGGAAACATATGCACACACAGGACCAGGAAGTGCATGTTTAGTAAAGACCTACAAAAGTTTGTATGCCACGCTAATTAGTGAAGCTCTTTTACTGCAAAGTCAGTTAGCAAAGCCTGGAAGAGGTGGTTCTTTTTTCAAATTTACAGCTTTCAACAAACGACCATAAGGTAAACAAAGAAAAAAAAATTCAAAGAAAAAAAAAAATCAAGGTCCAGAACATGACCCTAAATAAACACAGGCTTCTGAGTTACTAGACAAATACTTTAAAATAATGGTTTCAACATGAAAAGCAAAAGGAAAATATAGTCAGAGGACAAATAAAATCAGGCAAATGACATATGAACATAATGAGAATATTAATAAAGTCAGGATAGTTATTTAAACAATAAATTATGGAACTAAAAATACAATAGCAAACAATTTTTTGGAGGGATATAAAAAGCAGACTAAAAGAGGAACAAAAATAAAAAGAAGAGTTAAAAGAACAAAAGAATGCAGAAAAATGAACAGAGTTAAAGAAACTTATGGAATACCATAAAGAGGAATGATATTTTGAGAGTCCAAGAAGAAGAAATAAAAAGAGAGCTTATTTGAAGAAAAAATAGCCCAAAATGTCCTAATTTTGGAAATGACATAGATCTACAAATAAAAGAAGGATGGATGATTCCAAAGAGATCCACATTCAGACAAGTTATAATCAAAATGGTATAAAGCCAAAAACAGAGAATGTTGAGAGAAGGAAAAAAAGCAACTAATTACATTCAAAGAATACTCAATATAATTAGCAGCAGATATCTCAGGAGAAACTTGATATGTCAGAAGGCTGTGGGATAATATATTTAAAGTGAATAAAGGAAAAAAATGTCAACTGAGGATTATATATGAGGCAAAATATCCTTTAAAACTAATGAAGAATTTAAGACTTCCCAGATAAAAATAAATTGAAAGAGTTCATTACAATTATACTTATCTACTATAGAAAAAAAATTGTTAAAGACCTCGAATAGCCAAAGATATCCTGAGGGGAAAAAAAAAGAATAAAGCTGGAGGTATCATACTACTTAACTTCAAATTATACTACAGAGCTAGGATAATCAAATAGCATGGTATTGGCAGAGAAATAGCATGATATAAGTAGACACACACACCAATGAAACAGAATAGAGAACCCAGCTACAAAATCACATGGATAAGTTCCTAGAATAATCTAATCTTCCTAGTCTAAATCATGAAGAATTAAAAAACCTAAATAGACAAATAATTTTCAACAAAGGAGCCAGAAACACACAATGGAGTAAAGATAATCTCTTCAATAAATGGTGCTGAGAAAACTGGAAATCCATACGCAAAAGAATGAAACTGGATTATAGTTTGTCCCCATGTACAAAATTTAATTTAAACTGGATAAAATATAATACCTGAATATAATATAATACCTGAATATAATACCTGAAACAAGAAGCTATATGAAAGAAAATATAGGTACCAAACTTATGGACCTTGGTCACAGAGAACATTTTATGAATTTGACCCCAAAAGCAAGGGAAATAAAGACAAAAAATAAATAAATTTTATTATATCAAACCAAAAAGCTCTGCACAGCAAAGGAAACTGACAATAAACCAAAAGGCACACAAGGAATTGTTTGACATTGAAAATTGGGACTCAGAAGAACTGTTGGCCCAAAAAGAAACTCACTACAAACTGATTCATTTGCCTCTCAGCATAACCATTATGGCTTGTCTCATTTTCAGTTCTTATAAGGGTATTACTAGTATCATATGATTTCACGCATCTAGGGGAAATAATGAACAACATAAACTGATTAATAAAAACAGAATATCCAGTCACTATAACATGCACTGCAGCGGCCAACTGGTCAGATCAGGGCCCCGATTGCCCCCACTGACAACTTCCTGTGCCCCCTTCTCCAATCTTGCCCCACCCCTGGCCATGATTACCCACCCCAAATCCTGATCGGGGTCAGGGCCAGCCGGCCAACTTCCCACATCCCCTCCCCGCCAACACCTGGCCTGATTGGTTCCACTGGGGTGGGCTGGCCGGACCCCAACCATGTACAAATTCGAGCACTGAGCCTCTAGTTTTAAATAAGAGTGGTGAGAATGGAATCCTTGTCTTGTTCCTGATCTTAGAGGAAAAGCTTTCAGTTTTTCACCATTGAGTATATTAGTTGAGGGTTTGTCATAGATGGCCTTTATTATGATGAGACACTTTCCTTCTATTCCTATTTTTTGAATGTTTTAAACATAAATGTATGTTGTATCTTATCAAATGCTTTTTATGCATTTACACATAATATTATATGATCTATAGCCTTTCTTTTGTTAATGTGGTGTATTATATTGATTGATTTGCATATTTTGAAATGTCCTTGTGCTGCTGGAAAGAACCCACTTGATTGTGACATATTATCTTTTTGATGTACTCTTATATTCGATTTGCTAATATTTTATTTAGGATTTTTGCATTTGTATTACTCAGATACTGAGCTGTAATTTTCTTTCTTTGTGTTATCTTTGCCAGGTTTTGGTATGAGGGTTATATTTATTTTTTTGATCCATTTTATCTTTTGTTTTATGGCAGTTCTGTGTCTCCACTGGTTCTTTTTCTTTTTTTCTGTCTGTTGTTTTGGTTTGGTGGTATTTCATATTTCTTTCTTCTCTTTTTTCCCCCTAAGCTATACGTCCTGGTTTGTGGATTTTGTGTGTGGTTACCATTAGATTTATGAAAAATAAAGTTGCATATATCTTGCAGCTTTTTAAAAATGCATCATACCTATATCTTCCTTTGCCAGTTCAGACCTTTACCTTCTCCCCTTTTATGTTTTTATTGTAATTAATTATAACTGCATATGCTGTAAGTTTTTAATATATATTTTATTGCTTTTTACAGAAAGGAAGAGAGAATGATAGTGAGTTAGAAATACCAATGAGAGAGAAACATTGATCAACTGCCTCCTGCACACCCCCTACTGGGAAGTGCCCACAACCAAGGTGCATGCATGCCTTTGACCAGAATCAAACCTGGGACCCTTCAGTCTGCAGGATGATGCTCTATCCACTGAGCCAATCCAGTTAAGGCAATGCTGTAAGTTTTTTTGGTGATCTTAGTTGTAGTGTTGTGACCTTATGTTCTTTGCTTCAGCTATTATAGAATAACTCCCTGGAGTATTTCTGCAATGGAGGTTTTTAGGTGATAAAAATCCCCTAGCTTCTATATGTGTGAGAATATCTTTATTTCTTCTTCATAATTAAAGAATAACTTTGTTGGATATATTATTTATGGCTGGTAATTTATCTCATTTAGAGGTTTGAATATTTGGTTATACTCTCTTCTGGCTTGTAGAGTTTTTGCTGACATGTCAGATGAAATTCTGGTGGGTTTTCCTTTGTAAGTCACTACTTTCTTTTCCCTGGGTGCTTTAAGAATTTTTTTCTTTGTCATTAATTTTTTAAACATTTTTATTGATTTCAGAGAGGATGGGAGGAGAGAGAGGTAGACACATCAATTATGAAAATCATTGATTGGCTGCCTCCCGCATTCTCCCTACTGAAGTTCTAGTTGCAACCCAGGCATGTGCTCTGATCAAGAATCAAACCAGGACCTTCTGGTTCTTAGGTTGACACTCAATCACCAATCTATGCTGGCTGGGCCTTGTAATTAGTTTTTGACAGCTTTAATACCTAGTGCCTTGGAGAGGGCCTCTTTGGATTGAGGTAACTCAATATTCTGTTTTCTTTTTGGATTCTTGCATATAACTATTTTCAGAGGTTTGAGAAATTCTCATCCACTATTTGTTTGGTTAGACTATCCATTCTATGCTCCTTCTCCTCCTCCTTCAGAATGCCTATAATTCTAATATTGATTTTTCTGATGGAGTCAGATAGTTCTTGTAGAGCTCTTTCACTTTTTAAAAAAATATATTTTATTGATATTTTACAGAGAGGAGGAAGGGAGAGAGATAGAGAGCTAGAAATGTCGATGAGAGAGAAACATCGACCAGCTGCCTCTTGCACACCCCCTAACGAGGATGTGCCGCAACCAATGTACATGCCCCTGACCGGAATCGAACCCGGGACCTTTTATTAATTAATTAATTAATTCTTTTTTATTATCAAATTATTATCTGTGTATATATTTTAACATTGCCCCCCCTCCCATACATGCCCTCCCTCCCCAGGGTTTTGTGTCCATTGGTTGTACTTATATGCATGTATACAAGTCCTTGGGTTGATCTCTTATCTTCCCCAGATCTCCCTACCCTCCCGGCTGTAATTTGACAGTCTGCTTGTTGCTTTACCGTCTTTATATCTGTCTTTTGGTTCATCAGTTTATAATGTTCTTTAATATCCATAAATGAGTGAGGTCACGAACCCGGGACCTTTTAGTCCGCAGACCGATGCTCTACCACTGAGCCAAACCGGTTTCGTCTTCACTTTTTTTTATGTTCATATCTCTCTGTTCTTCCCTCTGCATTATTTCTAGATTCTAATCTTGATATCACTAATTTTTTCATCCATCTGGTTAGCTGATTTCTATGCTAAGTAGTTCACTCCTTTTTAAATATATATTTTTATTTATTTCAGAGAGGAAGAGAGAGAGAGATAGAAACATCAATGATAAGAAATAATCATTGATCAGTTTTCTACTGTATGCCCCACAGTAGGGATCAAGCCCTAAACTGGGCACATGCCCTGACTGGGAATTGAACCATTATTTCTTGGTCTTTAGGTCAATTTCAACTCCTGGGCAATGCCAGCTGGGCTGCGGTTCACTCTTAATCTTTTAAATTGCACGACTCATTTCCAGGTTTTCTGATTGTTTATTTTTTTAAAGTTTCAATCTCTTTGAGAAAGTACTCATTTTGTTCACTGATTTGTTTTCTGAGTGAATTGTCTAACTGTATTTTCTCACAGCTCGTTGAGTATTTTCAGAACTGCAATCTTAAAATCTGTCATTTATATCATATATTTCTGTGTGTTTCAGTTTGCTTTCTGGAAATTTTTATAAGAACAAGAATGAGACAAACAATAGTGGTTATGCTAAGAGGCAGATGTAAGTAGATCCAGTGAAAGGGATTAAATTATTGCATGTCCTTTTAAATTTGTTGCCAGGCATCTAAGGAACTAGTTTGTAAGTTTGCCTGGGATAACTGGACAATATGCTGTTGTAATTCTAAAATATCAAGGGTTGTGTTACCTTTACCCCAAACACCAAGAAGGTGATTTAAAAAAATATATATTTTATTGATTTTTTACAGAGAGGGAGAGAGAGGGATAGAGAGTTAGAAACATTGATGAGAGAGAATCATCAATCAGCTGCCTCTTGCACACCTCCGACTGGGGATATGTCCTCAACCAAGGCACATGCCCTTGACCGGAATCGAACCCGGGACCCTTCAGTCCGCAGGCCGACGCTCTATCCACTGAGCCAAACCGGTTTTGGCAGTGATTTTTTTTTTTATTGATTCCCAAAAGTATAAGGTACTCTTATAGGGAATAGGGGTAACACAAATCTGGGAAAAATTATATTGACACTGTAAGGACATTCTTTGTTCTAAACTATGAATTTTATAGCCTGCCTATAGAACTGTAGATTTTAATGTCAATAATTTTATCTTATATTGGCTGTCAATTCTTTTTTGTATGGACAAGGTTGTAGTTACATTTTCCTTAACTTGCTGTACAAACTGAGAAGTTTGAACAGTTCTACAGTGGATGAAGCAGCAATTCCTACAGAAGTAAGTAACAGTACTAGAGCAAAGAGTCCTGCAATTAAAAGTCCAAAAAAATCTTTTTTGTTGATTTAAGATTTTTACCAGGTCATGTAACAGTTAGTAGGTGTGATGAGATTCCCAAGGGTCAGTTAGGTTAGTAGAAACCCAAGCAAAAGCAGGTTGTTTTAAAATCATGAGGGAACCTTTTTAGAATGTAGAGTTAATACAATGGGAGAGTGTGCAGCCTGTGCATGACACCGCATACAGATGGCTTTTTGCATTAAGGCACATCTGGATGGAGCCTGAAAGGAGTACAAAAAGATCAAATACACAAACGGTGGCAAATACTGTTTTGTTGGGCATTTCTCATAAGGTAATAATGGAGTTATTTAAGCTATAGTTAAAACTATACCATTTTATAGGTGCAAGTGCAGCAGCTAATTTCCATCGTGTGTTTTGTAGGGACCAATTATCATGTAATTGGGATCCAACAAATCCTTCTCCATACCATGAGATGGAGGGATTAGCTTCAACATATAGTTAGAGTTAGGATGTGGTCCCCTTCCACTTTAGAATGCAGGTACTATTATATGCAGACCCCTAGGTGCTCTAATCCACAAAGGAAAAACTGTCATTAAGTTTGCTGCTGGTGGGATGGTCACTATAGCAGTCTTGCCAATTGATTTCTTCCTCTGAGGGGTGCCATTCATAAAACTTTTTACATAATGGCTTAGCAGGAGGATGACTTAGTAATGTTACATTTTCTGTACCTCTCTTAGGAGCAATTATTGATAGTAGATGTATTTGGACTTTTGCTTCCCTCTCCTTTGGTGTCCTTGCTAACCAGAAACCTCTTTTTAATTCTACACACAAAGGAGCAGCAGTTAGATTCTGTGTCATACAAAAGGGAAGCTGGGTGGCAACACCCATGTAATTATATTTCACCCATATACTTCCTTGACCCACTTGTGGTCCCCTTGGATGACCAAGGTGCTTGGTATCATTGGTGACTATACTAGGCAGGGAATCAGCCCAAGTAAGGGTTCTCACTCATGGAGGGTCAGGAACATAAGTCCAATATGCTTCCCCATTTGCCCCTAGAAGTATTACCACATAACTGATGGTTGCTAGCATGGCAGGGAAAACATTTTCCGGTGTTCTTGGGGTTTTTGTCTCCTCACAAATCGGCTCAGATTTCTGGACTGACTTCTTCACCATCACCCAGGTCATCTCCAGACTGTTTGGTGTCTGTCTCAGTCTCCTCCCATTCCATTTCTTCAGCGTGTTGCTTGGGGCTACCACTTTTTGGTGCTGGAGTAGTTGTCTGTCTGCAGCCTCAGGTACAGGGTGAGGATCCAGCTGCAAGGTCCTCATTAGTCTGGTCAATTCCTCTTTCATATCCATGTTAAAGTTTAATGTTCCTTGCAGGAATCCACATGGACTTGGAGGAGTTTTCTGGAAACACACAAGCATATCCTCAACCAAATGTTAACAAAGGGTCGGGAACTTGCCATAAACTAGACTCAGGATCTTTCCATTTAACCAAACCATTTTACTTTGGTTTATTCCTACACCAGTGTACTTCCATAGGTGTCTTGCCATCAGCTTTATAAGTAAAAAAATTTAAAGTAATTAAGGCTTCATGTAGTCTACCTACAGGAGATTTCTCTAACATCACTATTCCCCCTTTTTGTTTTTCAAGTTGGAATTTTAGCCACCGATGTTGGTGTTCTATAATAGCCTATCCTTGGGAATTGTATGGTATTCCTGTATGTGTTGAATTTTCCATTTTGTACAAAATTGCTGGAAATGACAGCTTGTGTATACAGGTCCATTATCAGTTTTAATAATTTTTGGAATTTCCATGATGGAAAAAGCAGCTAGGTAATGATTAATGACCTGTTTTTCAATTTCTCCTGTAGATTCTGTGGCTCATAGGACTTTTGAAAAGGTATCTACAGAGACATACAATGCCTCAAGGCATCCAAAAGGAGTATAGTGTGTTACATTCATTTGCCAGATATGGTCTTTTATCAACTTCAAGGGTTAATTCCTATATTAGGCCCTTGAGGCAGATGTAACAGACAAGTGGGACATTCCTTGATAATCTATTTTTCCTGCTGTCCAGTGATTGCGAATTGTTTAGATAACATTTTGGCAGGCTGATGTAAAAGCTTATGAAATTCTGTGGCCTGTTTTAATAAAGCAGCCAATTGATCAGCATGTGCATTTCCTTTTGTTAAAGGACCAGGCAGGGTGGTATGAGCCCTGATATGAGTAATATAAAAGGGATATTGTCTTTTCTGTACAATATACTGTACCTGTTTAAATAATATAGACTTTGTCACTGAGCCATTTTAATTGAGCAGTATCAATTCTATTTACCAGGCCAGCAGCATAGACAGAATCAGAAATAATATTAAGAGGCTCCTGGAAATCCTGTAGTGCAGCTTGAGAGCTTCTAATTCAATCCTTTGTATAGAAGTGTGACTAGTCTGGATGCCTAGGTCTGAATTTATTGTATGATAAGCAGCTTTGTTATTAGAGGAGCTATCAGTAAAAAAACAAACAAACAAAAAACAGTTAAGGCTCCAAGAATAGGCTCCTGTGTAGTATTTTTTTGGTATAAATAATAGGGGTGTAATATAAAAATTGTAGTGAATTGTTTTTTAGTAGGTGACAATTAAGTTTCTCAAAATATTCACTTCTTTCAATTTCCCAATTTAAATTGGTCTTGAAATAAGTTTTTTTATTTTTATTTTTTTTAATTTATGTTCAAATTTTATTTCACATTATCTTGGACAAATCATTACTTTTATGAAAACATAACAGGTAGAGTGACTATCCAAGAATCAGTGTGTCTAGTGTCAATCACATTGCCTTCAGAGTTAAATTATATACTTACTAGTGTTTCCATTTTTCAAATGCCTTGCAGTGTTAGAAAGCATTCTTTTTTTTATTTTATATATATATATATATATATATATATATATATATATATATATAAAATTATTATTTGTGTACATATTTTAACATTGCCTCCCCCCTCCCATACATCCCCTCCCTCCCCAGAGTTTTGTGTCCATTGGTTGTACTTATATGCATGTATAAAAGTCCTTCGGTTGATCTCTTATCTCCCCCAGATCTCCCTACCCTCCCCGCTGTAATTTGACACTCTGCTTGTTGCTTTACTGTCTCTATATCTATCTTTTGGTTCATCAGTTTATAATGTTCTTTACTATCCATAAATGAGTGAGGTCATGTGGTATTTCTCTTTCATTGACTGGCTTATTTCACACAGCATGCTGTTCTCCAATTCTATCCAGGTTGCTGCAAATGTTGAAAATTCCTTCTTTTTAATGGCAGCATAGTAGTCCATTGTGTAGATGTACCATGGTTTTTGGATCCAATCATCTGCTGACGGGCACCTAGGCTGTTTCCAAATTCTAGCTATTGTAGATTGTGCTGCTATGAACATAGGGGTGCATATATCCTTTCTGATTGGTGTTTTTAGTTTCTTGGGACATATTCCTAGGAGTGGGATTACTGGGTCAAATGGGAGTTCCATTTTTAGTTTTTTGAGGAAACTCCACACTGTTCTCCACAGTGGTTGCACCATTCTGCATTCCCACCAGCAGTGCACGAGGGTTCCTTTTTCTCTGCAACCTCACCAACACTTGTCATTTGTTGATTTGTTGATGTTGGCTATTCTGACAAGTGTGAGATGGTACTGCATTGTTGTTTTCATTTGCATCTCTCAGATAATTAGTGACTTTGAGCATGTTTTCATGTACCTCTTGGCCTTCCTTCTGTCTTCTTTTAAAAATATTCTATTTAGGTCCATTGCCCATTTTTTAACTGGATCATTCATTTTCCATTCATTTAGTTGTATAAGCTGTCTATAGATGTTGGAGATTAAACCTTTATCAGTGATAACATTTGCAAATATGTTCTCCCATACAGTGGGCTTTCTTATTGTTTTGTTGATGGTTTCTTTTGCTGTAAAAAAGCTTTTTATTTTGATGTAGTCCCATTTGTTTATTTTCTCTTTAGCTTCCATTGCCCTAGGGGCAGTATCAGTGAAGAAGTGCTTTTGGCATACGTCTGAGATTTTGCTGCCTGTGGATGCCTCTAGTATTTTTATGGTTTCCTGTCTTATGTTTAAGTCCTGTATCCATTTTAAGTTTATTTTTGTGTATGGTGTAAGTTGGTGATCTAGTTTCATTCTTTTGCATGTATCTGTCCAATTTTCACAACACCATTTATTGAAGAGACTGTCTTGATTCCATTGTATATTCCTGCCTCCTTTGTCAAATATTAATTGAGCATAGTGATTTGGGTTGATATCTGGGTTCTCAATTCTATTTCATTGATCTATATGTCTGTTCTTGTGCCAGTACCAGGGTGTTTTGAGAACAGTGGCTTTGTAATACAGCTTTAAGTCTGGTATTGAGATCCCTCCTACTTTACTCTTCTTTCTCAGGATTGCTATGGCTATTTGGGGTCTTTTATTGTTCCAAATGAACTTTTGAAGAATTCTTTCTAGGTCAGTGAAATATGCCGTTAGTATTTTAATGGGGAGTGCATTGAACCTATAGATTGCTTTAGGAAGTATGGACATTTTGATGATGTTGATTCTACCAATCCATGAACATGGTATGTTCTTCCATCTCTTTACATCTTCTTCTATCTCTTTTTTCAGTGTCGTGTAGTTTTCCCCAAATAGGTCCTTACTTCCTTAGTTAAGTTTATTCCAAGGTATCTTAATTTTTTTGGTGCGATGGTAAATGGAATTGCCTTTTTAGTCTCTGTTTCTGTAAGTTCACTGTTGGTGTATAGAAATGCCATAGATTTCTTGGCATTAATTATGTATCCTGCTACATTGCCAAATTCATTTATTAAGTCAATTAGTTTTTTAATGGAGTCTTTTGGTTTTTTTATGTACAATATTGTGTCATCTCCAAATAAGGATAATTTTACTTCTTCTTTTCCAATTTGGATGCCTTTTATTTCCTCTTCTTGTCTAATTGCAATGGTTAGTACTTCCAGTACCATGTCAAACAGGAGTGGTGAGAGTGGGCATCCCTGTCTTGTTCCTGTTCTTAGAGGGAATGGTTTTAGTTTTTGCCCATTGAGTATGATGTTGGCTGTGGGTTTATCATATATAGCTTTTATTATGTTGAGGTATGATCCTTCTATTTCCACGTTGTTGAGAGTTTTTATCAGGAAAGGGTGTTGGATTTTATCAAATGCTTTTTCTACATCAATTGATATGATTATATGATTTTTATCTCTCAATTTGTTTATGTGATGTATCACGTTTATTGATTTGCAGATGTTGTACCATCCTTGCATTCCTGAAATAAATCCTACTTGGTCAAGGTGTATGATCTTTCTGATGTTCTGCTTGAGCTGGTTTGCTAGAATTTTGTTGAGGATTCTGGCATCTATGTTCATGAGGGATATTGGCCTGTAATTCTCTTTCATTGTGTTGTCTTTATCTGGTTTTAGTATTAGGGTAATGCTGGCTTCATAGAAGGAGTTTGGAAGTGTTCCTTCCTCTTGAATTTTTTGGAATAGTCTGAGGAGGATAGGTTTTAGTTCTTCCTTGAATGTTTGGTAAAACTCCTGTGAAACCATCTGGTCCTGGGCTTTTGTTTGCTGGAAGGTTTTTGATGACTGTTTCAATTTCTTCCCAAGACACTGGTCTATTGAGATGTTTAGATTCTTCCTGATTGAGTTTTGGAAGGTTGTATTTTTCTAGGAATATGTCCATTTCCTCCAGGTTGTTCAGTTTGTTGCAATAGAGTTTTTCGTAGTATTTTGTTTGTTTGTTTGTTTATTTATTTATTTATTTATTTATTTATTTTTTTTATTAAATTATTATCTTTGTACATATACCATTACCCCCCCCCCCAATACATGCCCTCCCTCCCCAGAGTTTTGTGTCCATTGGTTGTACTTATATGCATATATACAAGTCCTTCGGTTGATCTCTTATCTACCCCCAGATCTCCCTACCCTCCCAGGTGACCTCACTCATTTATGGATGATAAAGAACATTATAAACTGAAGAACCAAAAGGTAGATATAGATACAATAAAGCAACAAGCAGACTGTTCGTAGTATTTTGTAACAATCCATTGTATTTCCGTGGGGTCTGTTGTTATTTCACCTCTTCCATTTCTGATTTTGTTTATTTGAGTCCTCTCTCTTTGTTTCCTGGTTAGCCTGGCTAGCGGTTCATGTATCTTGTTTATCCTTTCAAAGAACCAGCTCTTGGTTTTATTGATCTTATGTATTGTTTCTTTGGTCTCTATGTCGTTTATCTCTGCTCTGATTTTTGTTATTTCCTTCCTTCTGCTTACACTGGGCTTTTCTTGTTTCTCTTTTTCTCACTCTTTGAGTTGTAGAGTTAGATAATTTGTTACCATTTTTTCTTGTTTTTTTGCAATAGGCTTGTAGGGGTATGAACTTCCCTATCAAAACTGCTTTTGCTGTGTCACATAGAATTTGGATAGTTGTGTTTTCATTGTCATTTGTTTCCAGGATGTTTTTAATTTCTTCCTTGATTTCTCTGGTAACCCAGTCCTTGTTTAATAGCATGCTGTTTAGTCTCCATGTGTTTGATTTCTTTGGATTATTTTTATTGTAGTTAATTTCCAGTTTTATGCCACTATGATCTGAGAAGATGCTTGATATGATTTCTATCTTCTTGAATTTGAAGAGACTTTGCCTATGTCCCAAAATGTAGTCTATCTTTGAGAATGTCCCATGTGCACTTGAGAAGAATGTATATTCTATAGCTTTGCAGTGGAATGTTCTGAAGATATCAATTAATTCCATCTGTTCTAGTGAGTCATTTAGGATTGATATTTCTTTGCTGATTTTTTGTTTAGATGATTTGTCAAAGGGTGACAGTGGGATATTAAAATCACCTACTATAATTGTATTGCTATTAATCTCTCTTTTAATGTCCTCCAGCAGTTTCTTTTTTTTTTTTTTTAATGTATTTGGGTGCTCCCATATTGGGTGCATTTATATTTACCAGGGTTATTTCTTCTTGTTGGATTGCTCCCTTTAGCATTATGAATTGGCCTTCATTATTTCTTGTTATGTCCTTCACTCTGAGATCTAATTTGTCAGACATAAGTATTGGTACCCCAGCTTTTTTTTTAATTTCCATTCTCCTGGGAAACCTTTTTCCATCCCTTCACCCTGAGTCTGTGTGCGTCTTTTTTTTCTGAAGTGGATTTCTTGTAGACAACAGATGTATGGGTCTTGTTTTCTTATCCAATCTGTTTCCCTATATCTTTTGATTGGAGTCTTTAATCCATTTACATTTAAAGTTATTATTGATAGGTACTCATTTGATGCCATTTTTATTCTATACCCCTGTGTTCCTTCTTCGCTTCCTATTTCTTTATTTTTACAGTAGACCCTTTAGCATTTCTTGCATTGCTGGTTTGGTGGAGATAAATTCCTTTAGTCTTTTTTTGTCTGTGAAGCTCCTGATTTCACCTTCAATTTTGATTGATAGCCTTGCTGGGTACAGTATTCTTGGATTCAGACCCTTCCTTTGCATGACTTTGTATATTTCATCCCATTCCCTTCTGGCCTGATGAGTTTCTGTTGAGAAATCAGTTGCTAGTCTGATGGGGGTTCCTTTATGTAACTTTCTGTCTCTCTCTGGCTGCTTTTAAGATTCTTACTTTGTCGTTGTTGTTTGCCAGTTTAATTATAATGTGCCTTGGCGTCAGTCTTCTGGGGTTCATTTTGCTTGGGACTCTGCGAGCATCTTGGATCTGTGTGGGTTTTTTCTTCTCTATCTCAGGAAATTTTTCTGTCATTATTTTTTGAAATATGTTTTCCATGTCTTCCTCAGTTTCCTTTTCTTTTGGAACCCCTTTTCTAATATTGTTTTGTTTTGTATTGTCCCAAAGTTCCCTTAGGCTCTCCTGCTTTTTAATTTTTTTCCCCCAGTAGCTGCTGTAATTGGGTATTTTTTTCCATCTTGTCTTCTAGCTCACTGATGCGGTCCTCTGCTTCTGCTAGTTTACTCTTTTTTTTTTTTAAATATATATTTTATTGATTTTTTACAGAGAGGAAGGGAGAGAGATAGAGAGCTAGAAACCTCGATGAGACAGAAACATTGACCAGCTGCCTTCTGCACGCCCCCTACTGGGGATATGCCTGCAACCAGTGTACATGCCCCTGACCAGAATCGAACCTGGGACCTTTCAGTCCTCAGACCGATGCTCTACCACTGAGCCAAACTGGTTTCGGCTGCTAGTTTACTCTTGATGCTTTCTATTGAGTTCTTCATGGTAGTGATGCCATTTTTCATTTCTTCTTGTTTCATCTTCATTTCCTCTTAGTTCTTCTTTAATTCCTCTTGGTTCTTCTTCAATTCCTCATGGTTCTTCTTCATTTCTTCTTGGTTATTGTCAAATTTCTCTTCCATTCTTTTTAGCCATCTTATGATCATTACTCTGAATTCTTGCTATAGTAGGTTGCTTGCCTCTAACTCGTTTACTTCCTTTTCTGGTGATGCCTGCTTTTATTTCATGTGCAGACTATTTCTTTGTCTGCCCATGGCCTCTCTTTTCAGGATGTCTGGTTATGTGGTTTTCTTTCTCCTGTGTTGATTTAAAGGCACAAAACAGAACACTACCAGGTACAACACCCAAAGCACTGAACAGGAATGTATTTATGATGTTAATAACCTCTAATAAAGGTGATCACTAGAGAAAGGCAAATTAGGGGGTAGGCGAGAAATAAGAAAGGTAAAAAAAAAAAGAGAGATAAATAATGAGCTAGAAAGAAAAAAAGTATTGACAAAATGAAATTGGGAAAGAGGATAGAGAGAGAGAGAGAGAGAGAGAGAGAGAGAGAGAGAGAGAGAGACTAGAAGCAGACTAAGAGAGAAAGGGGAAACAAACTATATATATATGTGGAGAAAATCCCCATAGAACAACCACTAATCCACGTAAATGTGAGCAACAATTCTTGGAGATTAATACAAACTACAGTATCCACTATTATTAAGCAAGGCTACGATAAACAGAAGTAAAAAATAAACAAAAACAAATCAATTAAAAAATACTAAGCAACAATAGCAACAAAAGAATAAGAATATCAATTTCACTAAAAAGCATAAAAATTCAATATAATCAACATTCACACAAACAATAACAAAAGGATAGAGAGGAAAACAGTTTTTTTTCTTTTCTTTTTTTTTTTTAACTAGTTAATATAGCGAAGAGAGTCGTATTTATGCATTTGGAGCAGGGGGTTGAAAATTAGGTCTATAAGTATGGTGAGAATTTTAGCAGGGGGTATACAGAAAGAATAGGGAAAAACTAAAGCTGGAAAGGGATAAGATAAACAGGAGATAAAAAGGGTAAAGGTTAGTAAGCGAATGATGGGATAAAGGTCGAGTTGAGATAGGGTTGAATGATGCTATAGTAGAAATTAAAATAGAATGAAGACTAATCCAAATGTAAAATAAAAAGAAATTAAAATGGTACTAAAAAAAAGGAAACAAAAAATGCAAAATAGCAGTAGTAATAATGATGATTGAAATTGAAAAATGTAATAATTGCAAAGGTAAAATCAAGTGAGGAAAAAAGAAAAAAATTCATTTCTTAAGTAAAAGATTTAAAAAATGAAAATAAACTAAAAGATGTAAAAGATGAAAATAAAATAAAACATAGAAAAATTAGCATAAAAATGTGCAGTAGTGGTCATTCACTTCCTCTGTTATTCTATTTGGCACACCTATTTCTCGGTCCAGACAGTATTGCAGTTCCTTGTGTTCCACTGCACCTCAGTTTTGTAAGCTAGTTCTTAATTTTAAGTAGGCTATTTCTTAGTTATTTGTGTCCATTTACTTTTGATTAGTTAAAAGTAATAAAAAAAATAAATTAAAATAAATAAAATAAATAAAAGAAAGAAAGAAAGGTAAAAAGGGAAAAAAATCAGTTTGTAATTCAGCCCTTAGGTGGCAGTGTTTCTGGTTTGACTTCCCAGTCTTTTTGGCTGCTCTAGCCTTCTTTCTCCATGGCTTTATGTTTAGTCGAGGAAAGCTGCCTGGGTGCCAGTTCCCAGACTGATTCGGTTCCCAAATTGTTTCTTCTTGCTCTGATCCCCTGTTTCCAGGAAGGCAATTTCCCCCTGCAGTCTCCCAGGGTATGCTAAACTGGGCAGTCCTTCCCTAGTACTCAGAAGCAAGGGGGTGAAGAGGATGAGGCGCAGGATGGGTATGTGCCAAGGTGTCCAGATGTTCTCCTTTTGGTGGGACTGTCCCGATTCTTAACAATTTGTCCTGTGTCCCTTGGTGTTTTTAAAAAAGACCCGATTTTGGGGAAGATCATGCCAAACCCAGCACTGGGTCTTGCAGTGCGTGATTCTCTCTGCAGCTGCTGTCTCTTTGGGCGCAGCTCTGGGCACGGGGTCGCGTGGGGCTAGGGCTGCTCATGGTGCGGATCCGCTGGGGCCTGGAGCCACTGGGGTGAGCCATGGGAACAGTTGCTGCTTGTGCCGTGACCCAGAACCCTCATGTTTTCCCCGCAAACTCTGACCTTTCCATGGGTGATTGAAGAACTCCCTTGAATCCACGTGTTTGCGTTGATTGGGACATCACAGCTGCTCGATGGTCCCCTCTGCTGTGGGTTCTCCAGGCCTCAGAGAAGGTCCTCCTTTCTTGGTAAGATGACACAGCCTTCCCTCCGAGCCCGTAGCTCTGGGAGAGGTCTCTGCTGGCTGCTTGGTCAGGAAATCCTGTCCAGAGGACCCTTACCTTCTTTTAGAGTTCCGCCACCCCTTAGCTTGCCAATCTATACTCCCTGGGTGACTCTTAGAAGCTGATTCTATCTGTTCTGGGACCAGGCTCAGAACAAGTCCGTCTGATCGGTCGCCATCTTGTCTCCCTCCTGGTCTTGAAATAAGTTTTATTTTCTTACTTCATTTGTCCTTGGGTGTGGACAGTAAATGACATCAATTGGAGTTTCTGCTATCAGTCTTTTTGAGTATATTGACATAAGCTTTGTTTAAGGAAGCAAAATGAAAATTATTTACTCTTAAGTGTCCTTTGTTTAAGGAAGATAGGATTTACTAGATGGCCTCAAACCATTTGGCATTTTTCTTAGATGGCTACAAACTGCTGTTACTTACTGCATTTGCCATCTCATTGCTCGAGTGAGGTGAGCCAAAAAATTAGAAAATGATTCTGTAGGTCTTTGCATATATTTAATAAAAGCTTCCTTAGGGTTCCCTAAGTATATTGAATACATTTGTCATTTCTTCCGTAGAGATTTTTAGATAACGTCTTAATTAATTAATGTTCTCTAATAATTTCTAAAAGTCATTTAAGGTCTTAAGGCAATCCTTTTGTATTTCTACATTTTGAGGCCTAATACATTGATTTTTAATTACAGTTCCTAGATATTTGAAGGACATTTCTTTCTGTACCTTATTCAGAGCAATCTTTAAGCCCCATTTAGGGATTTTATTTTCTAATTGGGTAAACACTTCTAAAGTTTGTTTTTCCTGTGGGCGTGCCATAAATTACTACACTAAAGACTTTTACTTTTTTTTAAAGCAGAACAACCAACTTGGTTGCCTTTCAGAAAAACAGGTAGGAGAGAAACATGCTGACAATACTCTAATGCATACATATCAAGTAAATGTAACTTTCTTTTTACTTAAGGTGTCTGATTAAAAGTGAAATTTCATGTTTGAATAATAACCTTTAGTTTAATTTATAAATAGTAGTGGAAGATATTTTTAAATTTCTCCTTATTAAGCTTAATTTTACTTTTAAACAGTATTCCTTTGGCTAGTGCTCATTTGCATATGTATGATATTTTATTTTAGACTTTAGTAGAACCAACTGCTCATAAAATATTGACTTCTCATATAAATGAGTTTATATGAGACCTTAATTATTTCATGAAAAGCTTACTTATTAGGTAATTAAAGTATGCACCTTTATTGAAAAAGTAAAGTAAGCAGACATACATTTGATCCATGAAGTACAGAAGCCACCCTACCCCACAGCCAATCTGAAGATCAGGCTGGGTCTGAAGCATTATGTATGCTCCTGTCTTAAAATTCTGCTGCTGAATATTCTGGTGTAGCTTAAGAAGTATCCAGCAATCTTGTCCTGCCAGGATTGGACACTGAAACCTCATACTTTTTGCTCAGAGTAAAATGGTCCTTTTACAATTCTTATAAATAGTTAATTTTACTTATTCATTTTATAATATATTTTTATTGATTTCAGAAAGGAAGGGAGAGAGATAGAAACATCAATGATTGGCTGCCTCTTGCATAACTGCTACTGGGAGAGGGGATCAAGCCTGCAACCCCGGCATGTGCCCTTGGCCAGAATCAAATCTGGGACCTTTTAGTCCATAGGCTGATGCTGTATCCACTGAGCCAAACCAGCTAGGGCTAAATAGTTCATTTTAGTACTTCTTTCTTTGTTTCAACATTTCTCTTTTCCTTCTTATCACATAGGCAATCTTCACAAATTTCACACTTTTAGATCAGCTTCAAACCTTCTTTCTATGTCCTTCAAAAATGCATAACCATGCCTTAGACCTTCCATTAAGTATTTCCATTCTAATATTCTTTCTTTCTGTCATCAAGTTGTATATACCTTCAGCAACTTGCACAGACCTTTGATGTGCATGCCTTCTATTATTAAAAGCATACAGTATTTAAACCTTAATTTTCTAATGATAATTAAAGGTAAGCATCCAGCATTTCTTAGATTGACATTTATAAAAATTCTCAACTTTAAGAAATATATTTTTAGATTTTCTGTAATAAAAGATGAAATTAAAACTTGTTGGAATATTTAGATGTTTATTATTTAATCCAGAAATATTCCAAAGCTTTTGAGTTGTCAAAACTTTGGAATATTATGTATAGGCATATATAATTACCACTGAAAAAGATTTATCAAATACCCTTCATTTTAGTTATATATATTTTGCCATAATAATTTTGAGATGTTAAAGTCAATTATTATTACCCAAGGCATTTTCCTTGGTAAATTATGTAACAGAGATAATTTACTGACTTTCAGTGACTTTAATGTTGAAGTATTATTTCATTTTATTTTTCTTTGTAAAAACAGAAGTGCCCTCAGGACCTGGGAGGCAACCTTGGAATGTGGTCTATTATTATTCAAGAACTTCCCTTTATCATGGAAACATTAATTTTGTTGTCCATACACAGCCTGTGTATTTTTCTTGTGTCATTTTCAACATCTTCCAAAGAAAAACAGTCTGGGGCCTATTCTATAGTATCTGTGAAGAGGTGGGGTTTAGGCCAAGAGGTGACCCAAAATTGGGTGGGGTGCCTCCCCCTTGAACTAACCTTTTTCTTTTCAAGGGTATAGAAGTCCCATAGAGGTCTCCAAACTGTGAGGAATGGATTATCTATTCAAATTCCAAGTAACTGAGAAACAAAAACATGGTGAAAATTAGACTTTTCATAACACTCCCGAGAGTGGACATCCATTTTAAAGGATTACCATGAGACCTAGTAATTAATGAGCTGGGGCCTTTTTTAGTTACTTACCTTTGTCTAGGAAATTTTCCTAGGACCTGTGTTATTGGCCACGTATACTGATCATATTCTTTTCCCCCCACCCCCACATTCTGTTTGCTCTGTGTAAATTTAATTTTGGACTTTAGTAGAACCAGTAATCTACTGATTAAAAATGTCCCCATACACTTATGATCATGACTCCAAAGATGGCATGGGCTTTGTGTGCGGTGAACTTCCCACCTTTCCAGTGAATTTCCACTTTTCCTTTTTCACTTCATTTTTCACTCAAGCGAATCTTCTCCAGTTCCCATTTGGGTGCCAGAATGCTATGACCATCACAGATGGGTTCAGGATCTGAAGGAGGGGCCAATGCAAAAATGAAAACACTGGACAATATCAATTATTAAGAGGTAGGGGCCAGGTGGTATCTTTTTCCTAAAGAGCACACTGACTTCTGCCGGTTCACATAAATTTTATTCACTTGAATACACTTGAATACACATTTTTCCTTTAGCAATTAATACAGGCATATCAAAGGTAAAGTTTGGTAAAAGTGAAAGGATTATCAGGTTAGGGAATTTGCCTTGAGCCACCACTATCTCAACAGATGAGGTGGATAGTGACAGCCCTGCTAAGGCTCAAGATCCACCAACCTTCCACATTCTTTGGTGAACTCTTATGATAGTATTGGCAGTGGGTGGCTTCCGCAGCCACTGTTCTCAAAACTGCCTGGTATTGGCACAAGAACAGACATATGGACCAATGGAATAGAATAGAGAACCCAGATATCGACCCAAACCACTATGCTCAATTAATATTTGACAAAGGAGGCAGGAGTAAACCATGGAGTCAAGAAAGTCTCTTCAATAAATGGTGTTGGGAAAATTGGACAGATACATGCAAATAAGTGAAACTAGACGACCAACTTACACTATACATAAAAACAAACTCAAAATGGATAAAGGACTTAAACATAAGAAGAGAAACCATAAAAATATTAGAGGAATTCACAGGCAGCAAAATCTCAAACATGTGCCGAATCAATATCTTCACCAACACAGCTCTCAGGGCAATAGAAATTAAAGATAAAATAAACAAATGGAACTACATCAAATTAAAAAACTTCTGCACAGCAAAAGAAACCATCAACAAAACAATAAGAAAGCCCACTGCATGGGAGAACATGCTTGCCAATATTATCTCTGATAAGGGTTTAATCTTCAACATTTACAGGGAACTCATGCAACTTAACAAAAGAAAGATAAACAACAATCAAAAAGTGGGCAATGGTCCTAAATAGATACTTTTTGAAAGAGGACATAAGGAAGGCCAAGAGACTTTGAAAACATGCTCAAAGTCACTAATCATCAGAGAGATCCAAATCAAAACAATAATGAGATACCATCTCACACCTGACAGAATGGCTATCATAAGCAAATCAACAAATGACTAGTGCTGGTGGGATGCAGAGAAAAAGGAACCCTCATGCAGACTGGTGCAGCCACTGTGAAGAACAGTATGGACTTTCCTCAAAAAACTAAAAATGGAACTCCCATTTGACTCAGTAATCCCACTTCTAGGAATATATTCCAAGAAATAGAAACACTAATAAGAAAGGACATATACACCCTATGTTCATAATAATATAATTTACAATTCCTAAGATTTGTAAACAGCCTAAGTGCCCATCAGCAGATGAGTAGATTAAAAAATTGTGTTATACCTAAACAATGAAATACTACACTGCTGTAAAAAGGAAGGATCTCCTACTATTTGCAACAGCATGGATGGAGTTGGAGAGCATTATGCTAAGCGAAATAAGTCAGTCATAAAAATCTAAATATCATATGTCTCACTCATTTGTGGATTATAATGAACAACATAAGAACAAAACAGATCCAGAGACAGAAAAGCATCGATCAGATACTGAAACCTCCAGAGGGAAGTTAGGGGAGGGTGGCGGTTGGGGAGAGATCAACCAAAGGACTTGTATGCATGCATGTAAGCATAACCAATAGACACAGACACCAAGGGGTTGAGAGCATAAATGTGGGGGGGGGGGAGGGGAGGCAAAGGGAGGACAAGAGCACTTATGCAATACCTTAATCAATAAAGAAAGTGATATTAAAAACAACAACAACAGGAAAACCTTTTAATAGGTTATCTAAACCAAAACGCTAAAGAATTAGAGAGCAACAACAACAGCAACAAAACCCCAGAGTAAATAGAAGGAAGCACATAATAAAGATCTGATTGGAAATAAATGACATAGAAACAACAACAAAAAAAACAAAAAGAAAAAAAGAAAACAATACAAAAATCAATAAAAGAGCTTGTGCTTTGAATGGATAAACAAGATTGATGAATTTTTCATCAGACTCACCAAGAAATAAAGAGAAAGAACCCAAATAAAATCAGAAACAAAAGTGATGAAATAACAACTGACCCCACAGCGATATAAAGGATTATGAAAAATACTATGAACAACTCTATACCAATAAACTGGAAACCTTGATCAAATGGACATATTCTTAGAAAAAATATAATCTTCCAAAAATCAATCACCAAGAATTAGAAAACCTTAATAGACCAATATCTACTGATGAAATTGAAACAATAATAAAACAAGCAAACAAATGAGCAAACAAACAAAAACATCCAGCAAAAAAAGCCATGGTTTGAACGTCTTTCCAGGAAAGTTTTACCAAATATTCAAAGAAGAGCTAACACTTATCCTTTTCACACTATTCCAAAAAAAGTTCAAGAGGAAGGAAAACTCCCAAGCTATTTCTATGAGACCAGCATCACCCTAAACCCCAAACCAGATAAAGACACTATAAAGAAAGAGAATTGCAGGCCAGTATCCCTGTGACCATAGATGCTAAAATCCTCAACAAATTTCTAGCAAACTGAATGTAGCAATATATTGAAAAGATCATACACTTTGACCAATTGGGATTTATTCCAGGGATAAAAGGGTAGAACAAAATCCCCATATCAATAAATGTGATACATCACATAAACAAAGTGAAAAATAAAAACCACATGATCATATCAATTGATGCAGAAAAAGCATTCAAGAAAACCCAACACCTTTTTCTGAAAAAAAAAGTTAAGAAAAGTAGGATAGAGGGATCATACCTCAACATAATGAAATCCTTATATGACAAATGACAGTTCAACATCATACTCAATGAGCAAACCATTTCCCAGAAAAACAGAAACAAAAATGGGGTGCCCACTTTCACCACTCATTTTTGAAGGCATCTAAATTGAAAAGTTGGAAGTAAAACTCATTATCCACAGATTACATGATATTGTACATAGAAATCCCTAAAGATTCCATCAAAAAACTATTATATTTAATAAATGAATTAGGCGATGTAGCAGGATATAAAATTAATACCCAGAAATCTGTGGCATTTTTATACACCAATAAGGAACTCTCAGAAAAGGAAACTAAACAAACTAATCCCATTTACCATTGCAACAAGAAAATTAAGATACTTAGGAATACTAGTAAACTTAAGCAAGGAGGTAAAAGACCTATACTCTGAAAACCACAAAATATTGATAAAAAGCAATAGAGGAAAATCTACATAAAGTTGAAGAATATATGGTGTTCAGGGATTGGTAGAATTAACATCATTAAAATGTCCTTACTACCCAAAACAATATATGGATTCAGTTTAATCCCTATTAAAATATCAATGGTATATTTCACAAACCTAGAGCAAATATTCAAAAAAAATATGTAATAAAAAAGACCCTGAATAGCCACAGCAACCTTTAGAAAAAAGAACAAACTTGGAGGAATCACAATATCAGATTTAAAGCTATAGTGTAAAGCCAATGTACTGAAACAGCCTGGTACTGGCACAAGATCAGGCATATAGATTGATGGAACAGAACAGAAAACCCAGACATTGATCCAAGCCATTATGCTTAATTAACATTTGATAAATGAATCAAGAACATATAGTGGAGTAGAGACAGTCTCTTCAATAAATGGTGTTGGGAAAATTGGACAGTTACATGTAAAAATGAAACTAGACCACCAACTTACACCACATAGAAGAATAAACTCAGAATGGATAAAATACTTAAATGTAAGTCATGACATAAAAATCCTGTGGAAAACTTAATTAGCAAATAATCAGACATTTAGTATAGCAAAATTTTCACTGCTACAATGCCTATGACAAGAGGAACTAAGGATAAAAAAAATGGACTAGAAGAAAATAAACACTTCTGCACTCCAAAAGAAACCAGCCTCAAAATTAAAAGAGAATCCACTGTATGATATAACATATTTGCCAAGGATACATTTCATAAGATGTTTATTTCCAGATTATATAAAGTTTTCATACTAGTCAAAAGGAAGACAAACATTCCAATAAAAAATGGGCATAAGACCTAACTAGACACTTTTCCACAGAAGACATACAAATGTTCAAGGGACATATGAAAAAAAAAAGCTCAATGCCACTAATCATAAAAGAGATGCAAATTAAGCCATCACTGAGATTCCACCTCAGACCTGCCAGAATGGCTACCATTAAAAAATCAACAAACATATGAAGGAAAAAAGGGAGTCCAAGTACATTGTTGGTGGGTTTGCAGACTGGTACAACCACTATGGAAAACAGTGTGAAGTTTCCTCAAAGAATTAAAAATGGAACTGCTATTTGACCCAGTTTCAACTTGAGGGATTATATCCTAAAAAGGCTGAAACACCAATCAAAAAGAATGTATTCACCCCCTTATTCATAGCAAAATTATTTTCAGGTATTTGGATAAATGGAACAGAACAAAGATCTATTCCATTAAGATCTATTCCAATAGCTAAAATCTTGAAACAGCCCAACTGCCTGTGAGTAGGTGAATGGATAAAATTCTGTGTTACATTTACACTATGGAATACTAGCAGAAGTAAAAAAGAAGGACCTCTTACCCTTTGAGACAGCATGGAGGGATCTGGAGAGTATTATTCTAAGTTACATAAGCTAGTCAGTGAAAGACTACAATCACTTATAAGTGAAATCGAAGCAAAAAATAATCTGACAAACAAAATTGATCCAGATACTTGGTATCATGCCACAGATTGAGGATTCTCATCGTGAAGGGAGTGGGGATAGAAGAGATCAACCAAATAACTTATATTCATATATTTATAAGCATGGTCACATACAATAATGTGGTGTAAGCCTAGGAAGAGTACAGGAGTGGAGAAGAGGAGGTCAATCGAAAAAAAAGGGAGGACATATGTAATACTTTAAAAAGTAAAGATAAGTTAAAAAATAATTTGAAAGATAACTGCTGAAATAGGGGATAATTGTTTTACCAGATAGAACTATTTGGGAATAATTATCTTCTATTGATAACTTTGCATAGTCAGCTTAACAAAGTATATTGTGGTGTTACTCCATTGCCTTTACCAAAGCTTTTTCTTTTTTTTTTTTTTTTTTTTTTTTTTTTTTATTTTATTTTTTATTTATTTATTTTTTTAAATCAATCTTTATTGTTCATATTATTACAAAGGTTCCTCATTTCTTCCCCCCTCCACCAGGTTCCCACCCCACCCTTCGCCCCCTCCCCATCCCCCATTGTCCTCATCCATAGGTGCACAGTTTATGTTCAGTCTCTTCCTCCCTCCCTTTCCCCGATAGTAAATCCCTTTTCAGATAGTAAATCTGTTACTTAGCATTATCTCATATCAATAATACCTCCACATGCCCAATGATACACTTCACACAAAAGACATTTCCAAATAGGTCAACCAGCCTCATCCAGGCCCCACCCAAGGCACTTACAGATCAACACCCCAGCGCTACACTAACTCAACACATCCAGATCTAAGCCTTCATCACTTGATTCAGCAGACCCTCAAGTTCCCGCAAAAGTTTCCAGCCATGTCTGAGAGGCAGCCGTGGGCAGGTACAGGCGAGGAGCGAGCTGTTTCGGGCCTGGCTGCTCCGGGCCTGGCCTCTGTTGCTCTGGTTCGTTCCACAACCAGCTGCTCCGGGTCTGGTCACTGCCGCTCCCGACCTAGTTGCTCTGGACTTGGCTGTTGCTGCTACAAGCCTGGCTGCACCCGACCCGGCTGCTCTGGGACCGGTTGCTCCGGTCCCGGCCGCTCCGGGCCTGGCCGCTCCCAGCCTGACAGCCGACCAAAGCTTTTTCTTGAGCAGATCACAGGTTATATTTTTGCTTATACATAGCATTGCATTCAAATTGCTTAAGGTCTAGCTCAGGGGTCCTCAAACTTTTTAAAGTGGGGGCCAGATCACGGTCCCTCAGAGAGCTGGAGGGCCAGACTATATGAACTACTAATTCCTACTGTAACACGTCAGCTGCGCTCACTGCCCAAAAAACCTGGCGGGCAGGATCAGACTCCTCTGTGGGCCGCATGTGGCCCGCGGGCCGTAGTTTGAAGACCCCTGAAATTAATGGCACTTGCACAGTTAAATAAAAAATGTTCAACATCGCCGAAACCGGTTTGGCTCAGTGGAGGGAGCGTCGGCCTGCGGACTGAAAGGTCTCGGGTTCGATTCCGGTCAGGGGCATGTACCTTGGTTGTGGGGGGATGTGCAAGAGGCAGCTGATCGATGATTCTCTCTCATCAATGTTTCTAACTCCCTGTCCCTCTCTCTTCCTCTGTGTAAAAAATCAATAAAATATATTTTAAAAAAATGTTCAACATCTAACAATGAAATATCCAGTTTTGAACGAATATTCCAAAAGATTTTGATACAGGTAATTAGCACCCACATTTGAAGAAAATCTACACTTGAAATATGGAATGTATTTAGTACTCACTAATTTTCATTCCCATCTTCCTTTTCTTGAATGGTAATGTAGAAAACACAATAAAACTTTTAAAAATGCAGTCAATGTTTTTCTAATGTCTATTAATAAGGTTTCACTCTGTGTGGGCTTTCAGGGTTTCTATAAAAAGAACTATGCAGGTCTCTATGAACCTAACCTATCTACTGAATTATCCAACACCTCATTGTCTCCAGTAATCCCAGGTTTTTTTGTTTTTTTTTTGTTTTTTTTGCAAAGTATGTGTCTACTTTATTTTTAATTCTTAACCATCACAAGGGTTGGATTCTTCAGGATAACAGTTAAAACTCTTTGGTGAGAGCTATCAATTTCACACATAGGGGCTATGTCAAAAATTCAAATTTTGAAATTTTGGCTCTCTGATAGTAATCCCAGTCATAAGGCCAATGTCTCAGACTATAAAATAATCCTTCCCACTGGGCTTTGGCACAATCAGCCTAAAAAAAAGGAGCAGAATAACCAAAGTGATTTGAGCACAGGATGATTTTAGGGGATTATTCATACTGTTAATATGTCACAACATTAAAGTACATGCTGTGCACTATCCATGGAACAAGAGGAAGCAGCCAAGATTAAATTTGATGCATTTCAATACAGAGCAGCAAAATTTTATAAAACACTTAACCCCTAACTGAACAACTAACTTATTTCCCAGATCCTCTGATTGCATTTAATTTCTTATTTATTTTCTTTATGTGTGTCTACTTAAAATAATATTTGGATAGCATTGGCTCACTAAGAGTATAAACAAGTAATTACATCAGATTTCAAATTCCTCTTAGAATTAATTCATTAAAAAAAACACACACACACAAAATGCAGCTGTAAAAAAGAAGGAGCTCTTACCCTATACCCTTTGTGACTACATAGATAAACTTGGAGACTATTAAACTAAGCGAAATATGCTAGTCAGAGAAAGAAAGTATCACATGGTCTTGTAACCAAGGGGTCCAAGATGTCTCACTACTTGAGTCAATTAAGCAGAGGCATGGTTGAATCATATATGCTGGCAGTATGGGAGAGCAGCAGGTCATCCACACAAATATGCTCTGCCTCTTCCCATAAGCCAGCTGCTTATATTGAGTAGAAGGGCAAAGATTCTGTAGGAAAGTAGGAATTACAGGCATGGGAAAGTAGGCACAGTATAATTATTACAGGTTACCAGTCATGAGGGATGCAGGATGGTTGCAGAGGGTGGGTGCCTATGGGCACCCCAGGACCAGATTATAGGCAATAGGGGCTGGGAGCTGTAAAGGTTGGGTGCCTTGGGTACTAGAATGTTTTAGCCAAGAGGTTGTAAATCTTTCCATAATGATTGATAGTCAGTTTTTGGGAAAGGAGGATGGTCTGCATTACGATGATAGCTCTCCTATCTCAAGGCATACAACTCTCAGACAGATTAGAATATGCTTTCTCTAATCAGAACAGAACCAGTGTAGTTAATAGAGCATGATTAATATTTCTTACTAGAGGCCTAGTGCACGAAATTCATACACGGAGGGGGTGTTGTCCCTCAGCCCAGCCTGCACCCTCTTGGGGTATCCCTTGGGATGTGGGGCAACCTGGGCAAGGGACCTGTGGTGGTTTGCAGGCTGGCCACACCCCCTGGTAACCCAAGCAGAGGCCCTGGTATCTGGGATTTATTTATCTTCTACAATTGAAACTTTGTAGCCTGGAGTGGAGCCAAGCCTCCTGCTTGCTCCATGGCGGCAGCCATTTCTGTTGGAATTTGTTTACCTTCTATAATTGAAAGTTTATAGCCTGGAGCAGTGGCCAAGGCAGGCCAGGGCTTCAGAAGCTTGGCTTCCTCCATCACAGGGGCAACCCTAGCCTCCTTCTCTTTCCAGCTCTGTGGCTAACACCATTTCTGTTTGGATTTATTTATCTTCAATCATTAAAACTTTGTAGCCTTGAGTGGAGTCCTAGGCCGGCAAGGGCAGGTGGAAAGCTTAGCTTTTTTCATTGCCGGGGAAACCCAAGCTTCCCTCTTGCTCTCTGTGGCTGTATCCATCTTGGTTGGGTTATTTGCATATTTGCTCCTGATTGGCTGGTGGGCATGACTGGTGGGGCATGGCTTGTGGGTGTAGCGGAGGTAGGTCAATTTGCATATTACTCCTTTATTAGATAGTATAATTGTAGCTGGTCCCTAATGTTCTATTTCTGCCCCTAACAATCTCACTTTTATGTGAAATCTAATGAAGAAAATAAAGTGATGAACAATATGGGGTCAAAGGTATGGATACATGGAACAGAATAACAGATTCCAATGGGGTTGGGGTTTGGGAGAAGACAGAAAGTGATTAACCAAAGAACATATATGCATAACCCATCGGGGGAATACCTGTGGTGGAATGAAGGTTGGGTGGTGGAGAGGTCGTGGGGGTGAGGAGGGAGAAAATGGGCAACATCTGTAATACTGTCTACAATTTTAAAAAGGTAAAAATAAAAATAAATAAAAACACAAAAATGCAATAAGGAATAGGCACAACCATTTTTGTTTTATGTTTTGTATTAGAAGCTTATAAAAAAAATGAGTAATTGCAAGCTGAATTAGAAAAAAGAATCTGTTTTGCATAATTAATCCCAAATATTCCTCCTAAGCAGCACAAATGTGAAATGTTCTCATTGAGCATTTAAAATGAAAGTATATAATGGATGCTACTATTGTAAAAGTAATCTATCAATAAATATTTTTGCTATCCTGGCAATGTTTGTTCAAAGAGTGTATCTGTTCCTTAAGAAAATTTGGAAAAAATTGATACATTCTGGACAAAGCAGAAGATACTGAGAAGGCCTAATTTCCTGGACAAGGTCAAAGTCTCCTTTACTTAATCAATGGTTTCTGTTCAGTGAGCATAGGTACACAGTAAGTAATATAGTATGTCATTAATACATATGACTATTTCTGAATCTCAAAGTATAGTTTCCTCTTGTTTGCACATATTTTTTCTTTTTGTGTGTTTTTGGCACTGTACGCTATGTGCAATTTAGGATTAAAGAATTCCAGTTGGGTCAAAACATAACTGGCATCTTCTTAAAGTACATAAACATATTATTTACTCTCAGATCACAAGCTCATATTCTTCAAGTATAAAATGATAACATTTCACTATAACTTTCAAAATGCTTTGTAATTTAGAAAGTAATTCAATATGCACTATCATTATTGATTCTTGCAACAAGTGTACAGAGTAGACAGCACAGATACCAGCATTCTATGTTACAAATTAAGATATCAAGTCTCATCAATTTATTTATTTTTATTTTTATTTAAAATATATTTTATTGATTTTTTTTAAAGAGAGGAAGGGAGAGGAATAGAGAGCTAGAAACATCGATGAGAGAGAAACATCCACCAGCTGCCTCCTGCACGCCCCCTACCGGGGATGTGCCTGCAACCAATGTACATGCCCTTGACCAGAATCGAACCTGGGAACTTCCAGTCCGCAGACCTACGCTCTATCCACTGAACCAAACCGGTTTCAGCAAGTCTCATCAATTTATAATATGCCTCAATTCATGCAATGATGATTACCACAGATGAGAATAAAGTTCAGTTTTTCTATTGCCTAATTCACAGTTGTCTCCTATCTATAATTTATGTTATGCCAAGAAGAAAGGAGTAATTATTGTCCCCATTATCATAAATAATTGATTAAAATTTAGTGAATCCTAATTTCACTTTAAAACTTATTAAATTTTACTCTTCCCTAGCCATTGTGGCTCATTAGTTAAGCATCAACCTATGAACCTGGAGGTCATGGTTCAATTCCTAGTCAGGGCAAATGCCTGGGCTGCAGGCTCTATACCTAGTGTGGGGTGTGCAAGAGGCAGCCAATCAATGATTCTCTCTCATCATTGATGTTTCTACCTCTCTCTCACTCTCCATTCTTCTCTGGAATCAATAAAAATATACAATTTTATTTATTTAATCTTTATTATTGTAAGTATTACATAAGTTCCTTTTCCCCCCCATTGCCTTCTTCCAGCATTCTCTCACCCACCCCCAACCAGGCCCTCACCATCCCATTGTCTGTATCCATGGGATATGCATACATGCATGCAAGTTCATTGGTTGATCTCTTCCCATCCACTCTCCCCTGCCTTCCCTCTGAGGTTCAACAGTCTGTTCCATGCTTCTATGGCTTTGGGTCTATTTTTGTTCACCAGTTTATTTTGTTCATTAGATTCTGCATATGAGTGAGACCATGTGATACTTACCTTTCTCTGACTGGCTTATTTTGCTAACCATAATACTACCCAATGTCCATCAATGCTGTTGCAAATGGTAAGAGTTCTTTCTTTTTACTCTTGTGTAGTATTCTATTGTGTAGATGGAACACATTTTTTATCCACTCATTGGCACTTCTGGTATATGAAACTATAGAGTAGACTGTAGGGTCTAGAGAATATGGAATTTGCATCCTTCACATTCAAAGAGATTGTAAATTTATTTTTAATATATTTTTATTAAGATTTGGAAATAGCTGAAATCAATAAAAATATATTTTAAAAATTAAAAGAAATTTACAGACTATGAATATGACAGATGTAGATTATATATTCTTTGTAGACCCTATAGTCTACTCTATACTATCATATACCAGAGGTGTTCAATCACTTGAATTGAGTGTTGCTGATTAATTTATTAATATGTACTGGGCATAATGCAATGAGAACAGACCAGAGTCAATTCTAGAACAAAGAAAAATAGTAACAGAGAACAGCTACGTTAGCTTGTTTTTAATAGTTTTCCCTGGAAAATGGAACCTAGTCTCAATCTCAGGGAGTAGATATTTTTATCCTGAATATTATTTTGTGCCCTGGGTATTGAGACAGCCACATGATTGTTCCTAAATAAAATTTCATGCTGTTTCTATTCTACAATTTTTAAAGATGTATTTTCACTAATATAGACATGAGAGCTCAAATTGTAGTACAAGTCTCTTAGAATCTATTGAAAAAATTCTATTTAATTCAACAAGCTAAAAAGTTAAATATTTTAATTAAAGTCCCTTAGATTTTATACCTGTAATATATCTCTTCTGTGAAAGCTTAATTATATTAAAACTTTTTTTATTTTGTAAGCATTTTATTTTTCTCCAGAGGAAAATAAATAATTTACATTGTCATATTTTAACATTCACTTAATAAAATAGGCTATCTCACAGCTCCACCAGGTTTTTTTAAAATATATTTTACTGATTTTTTTTTTTTCCCCAGAGAGGAAGGGAGAGGGATAAAGAGTTAGAAACATTGATGAGAAAGAAACATCTATCAGCTGCCTCCTGCACACCCCCGACTGGGGATGTGTCCGCAACCAAGGTACATGCCCTTGACTGGAATCCAACCTGGGACCCTTCAGTCTGCAGGCCGATGCTCTATCCACTGAGCCAAACCGGTTTCGGCTCCACCAGATTTTGTTGTTATTACATACTAGAGGCCTGATGCATGTTTTTTTTGTTTGTTTGTTTGTTTTTTTTTAATATATTTTATTGATATTTTTACAGAGAAAAAGGGAGAGGGATATAGAGCTAGAAACATTGATGAGAGAGAAACGTTGACCAGCTGCCTCCTGCACACCCCCCACCAGGGATGTGCCCGCAACCAAAGCTCATGCCCCTTACCAGAATCGAACCCAGGACCTTTCAGTCCACAGACTATACACTGAGCCAAACCGGTTTCGGCCTGATGCATGGTTTTCATGCAAGAGGAGACCTTCCTTCCCCAGCTGCTGGCACTGGCTTCCCTCTGGCACCCTGATCCGGGCTTCTCTTGCAGCCCCAGCTTAGTCTGGAAGGATATCTGGTCTAATTAGCATATTATGCTTTTATTATTATAGATTGATGATAATAGAGAATCCCCTCTAAAGGAACTTATAGGTTGTCACTTCAATATATGGTTTGAAGCATCACCAAGAATACTGATAGTGAAGATGACTGCTAAATGTTGGAATTGAAAGAAGTACCCATAATTTGAATTAATTATGGATTTTCAAACCTTTTGAAAAATTGTAGAAGTATGCATTGCTAATTTGTCTTAACTACAATTAGTTTATTTCATTTGAAGTAAAATGTCCTTAAAACCTTTACTTAGAAAATGTGTAAAACAGGCAAAAACATAACACTTAATCTCTATTAATCTAAAATATAGATATATTCCTATATATGGGGAGCCTGGGAAGTATCAAATAAAACATTTAGTTTCTATCTACAGAGAATAGTTCAAACTCCATCATTGTGCCATTTGTGATTAAGAGTGATATAGTACATCATCATTGTCAACACTTTTCAGCCAATGTAAACCTTAGTTAGAAATTTACTTGTCAGAGAAAAATACGCCTTTGATTTCTATCACACTTTCACAGTAATTGCTGTCATCAGTGGCAGGTTATTATTATAGTTGAATAGAGTTTCAGCAATTACTTTCGCACAGATTCTAACAGCTTTTAGATTGAAGGATATTCTGACAGTTTGAATACTCCTGACAACAATTACCTTTTTTCTAGTCAACACTGATTCAGGAAAATTAAAAATTAAATCTGTTCAGAGGAAACACTTATCTATGTCACTAGTAAGTAGGTTGATACAAAAATGTATAAATTTCAGAATGACTTAAAGTTTTTTAGAGTTATTTTTTTACCTATGTGTTTTTGAAAGTCAGCAATAAAGGAGATATAAACCATACTGGTTAGATTAATAGTAAATGATAAGGAATAATGAGGCAGTTCTCATTCTAATTAGTAACAAACTATTGCACTGGTGTGATGTAAAAATATGTGTGCATGAGAAAAGTGTAGATGTGATAATTTATATGTGAATGCCTTTATTTACCTATGCATATGATTGTGTGTTAATTAAATGGAGACCAAAGGACATGGACATGCTTACATTTTTCACATTAAAACTGTCTGTTTATGCATAGTGAAAAGGAGAATTGAAGTAATTAATCAGAACATATAGGACCATTTATTTTGGCATGAGTTTTTGAAAAACCTAGAGACCGGAGAGTTTTTTTTAATGTAAGGCATTCAGGTAATCTCTTAAATACATTCTTTATTGAGTTTTGTGGCACACACTTAAAAAATAACCAAAGTACAGAATCATATTGAAATCTTTACATATTAACTAAAACAATTAACCATCACTTTGAAAAGATATTTATAAATGAAAGCAAAATACAAAAAGTTAAATAAAGTATCCACATAAGGCTTCTAAATATATCTAATTAAAATGCAGGTTTCAGATTCAAGAATAAGGAAGACATAGAAAGCACCAATATCAAAAATTATATTTGCATAATATGTAATATAAATTCTTCCAATGAATAAAAGCCTATTATACCAAATTATTGGGGAGGGGGGTGATAAAGGCCAAAGACCAAATATGAGAACAAGTAAGTTATTTTCCATGTTGTAAAAATAATTCCATTAGGTTTTTGGAAAACTAAATGTTCTCCCCAAAATAATAGTATAGGAAAAACTAAAAACTAAAATTAAATGCCATAAAATTCCATGTGCTACAAAATGCTAAAAAGCTACATTTCACCCATTAAGGGTAATATATTTGTGGAAGCAAGTTATGCATATGATACTGATTTAATTTTGTTTTGTTATAAAGTGAATGAAGAAATCAGTCAACCTGAATTGAAGAATTCAGTAGAAATTATTTTGAGTATTTTTTAAATATTAATTAAGGTTTTTCAATAGCATATCAGGTCAATAAAATTTATCACATCCAATGAAACCTATATAATAAAGAGCTAATATGCTAATTAGACTGAACAGCAGAACAGCCATTCAGATGACCTTCTAGACAACTATCTGGATGACCTGGACAAAGCTGGAGCTGTGAGGGCTGGCCAGGGCTGCAAGGGGCTGCAAGGGCTGAACCCGTTGGACGAATTTCATGCATCAGGCCTCTAGTAATGCTAATAAGCAAATTCTCCCATTTACTAGTATAGCAAACACTAATAGATTCCTAAAAGCTTTAAATATTTTACATATACAAAATATCCTTACTACCAATATACTTTACATTTCTCCATAACTATCTCATTAAGTACTAATTGTCCTGCTTATCAACTAAAGAAATATTTACACAAATATTTACCAGCTTATTCTTACTGCAGTGCTGTAAGAAAGTTTATCTGAATATGCAGCTCATCAGTATGGTGATGTAAAATTTGAGCAATTTACTCTAAATGACTTATCATTAATCATTTAAGAATTTATTCTATAGCAAGGATTATAGGTAGGATAATTTTGGATCTGTACTGACATATGCGGTACACTGGACTGATGAATACTTTGGAATAAGCCAGCTGGTATATACAATATATTTGACCTGCAGGTTTTCCAAGGCTTGGAGGTGGGCAGACAACTATAAAAGAATTGACATTGGGCTGTTATTTGGTTAAATACAGTCTATTCTAAAATCAAAGCAACTAGAGGAGCCAAGATGGCTATGAAGTTCTTCGAAGCTATACTTATCTCTTCCTAGCACCAAACCAAATTTACAACTAAATTATAGATCAATTAACCCGAATAACCAAATGAAGACTAGATGAACAAAAGTTTTAAAACCAAGGATTACAGAAAAAGCCACATAGAAACTGGAAAGATGGGCAGAGAAACATAAAGGTCTGCTCCCAGATCCCCCCCCCTCACACATGAGGCTGATAATTTAGAAGTATATCTGAATTGTAAAGGTTCCCCCTGAAGAACCTGGGGTTTCAATCTCACACTGGGATCCCCAGCCCAGAGCAACAGAGTATAAAAAAGAACCCACATAACATCTGACTGTGAAAATCAGCTGTGATAGGAGTCTGCTAGAAACCCAAGTGCTCTCTTTAAGGGCTAGAACACAAACTATAATTTTCAGGCTCTCACCCAGGGCTTTGGTGTAGAGAAGGCAACTCAGAGAAAACCAGAGTCTTGAAAGAACTGGGTACATGACCATGAGGAGAGAAATGAAGGGTTAGCTGCCAAGATCCCTGTGCTGAGTCCCAATCCCACATTGTCCACAGACACCATCTTACCTGTGTCAAACACTCCCATCCATAGAGCAACAGCCTGGGGGGATGCTAAAACAGTTCTCCAACTCCCAATGGCCCCACCCTACCAAACTTGTGACCAGCAGAAATGTTTGCTATAGCTTGGGTGCAGTGCACAATGCCTTGGGGAACAATTGAGTGATTCAGGAGAACCTAGGAGTCATCAAAGATTTAGTCAGTAATTAAGTTGTGTGGCTCTGTACACATTACCTAGGCCTGTCCCATACACCAGGCCTCTATCCTATCTAATAGAGTAATATGCAGATTGACCATCACTCCAACAGACAAGATGGCTGCCCCCATGTGGTCAAAGATCCTGCCCCCATGTGGACACAAGATGGCCACCACAAGATGGCCAGCAGGGGAGGACAGTTGGGAGGCACCAGGCCTGCAAGGGAGGGCAGTTGGGGGCAATCAAGCCTGCAGGGGAGGGCAGTTATGGGTGACCAGGCCAGCAGAGGAGGGAAGTTGGGGGTGACCGGGCCTGCAGGGGAGGACAGTTATGGGTGACCAGGTCTGAAGGGGATGACAGTTAGGGCCAAACAGGCTGGCAGGCGAGTAGTTAGGCATCAATCAGGCTGTCAGGGGAAGTAGTTAGGGAGTGATCAGGCTGGCAGGCAGAAGCGGTTAGTGGCAATCAGGAAGGCAGGCAGTTGGGAGCCAGCAGTCCTGGATTGTGAGAAGATTGTCCAACTGCCCGTCGGACATCCCTTGAGGGGTCCCAGATTGGAGATGGTGCAGGCTGGGCTGAGGGACAACCTCCTCCTTGCACGAATTTCGTGCACTGGGCCTGTAGTCATTTATAACAACATTGTTAAATTCAACATAAAAACATCATAAGCATCTTTAATATCATAATGTTCTTACATTAAAACATTTATACTCACTTTTACTTGGCTTTCTGGTGAATTCTTTCTTTTTCATTAGTTAAAATAAAAATGAAACTCATGGACACAGACAACTGTATGGTTGTTCACAGATGATAATGGGCTTTGGGAGTAGTAAAGGAGCCAAATATATTGTGATGGAAGATGATTTGACTTTGGGTGGTGGCAAACAGATCATGTATCATGGAAATGTACACTTGAAAACTACATGATTTTATTAAGCAATGTAACTCCAATAACTTTAATAAATAATAAAATTTTAGTGTGGTTTTAATAGCACATGAATAAAAGCAACCTAAATATGTGATAGTGAGAAACAGGTTAAATAAAGATACATCTATATCAGTGCTATGCAATAAAAATGGAATAAAATAACATATATAATTTTAGATTATCTAGGAATCACCTTAAAACAAAGATAAAGAAAAAATGAAATAAAATTTAATAACATAATTTATTGACCAAACATATTCAAAATATTGTTTCAACAGATAATCATCATAAAATACTGATATATTTTTACTAATTTTTCATATAATTATTTGATATCTGGTATATTTTATTTTATTTTCAATAATTCATCTTTTAAAATATTAATGATGGGAGAATCCAAGATGGCTGCTCGGGTAGACACCTAACCGCAGCAGCACACAACAATTTCAATGAAATACAACTAAAATGTAGAGTGGACATCGCCCAGAGCTACAGGTAGTCGACTGACTGAAAATTCTACAACAAGAAGGAAAGAGAAAACCAGAAGGAAAATCAGAGGAGCTGAAAAAAAGCCTAAGGTACGGAGACATGCTGCGCGCTCGCACGCACGCGCACAGAGAGGTCACAGCCGGAGAGGAGAAGAGGGCTGGGTGCTGCCCGGTGTTCCTAGCAGGAAGGAAATAAAACCCCCAGCCTGGGCTGAACCCCCGAACCGGCAGCGCTGAGCCCCAAGTTATGGGCCACACCCTGGGGACCCAGGCTCCGGCAGGGGGAGACAGGGCTGTGAGGCGGAATCCCAGGCGAGCAGTGAAAAGCAGGGCCCCCGGAGTCGCGCGCACATTGCGCGCAGAGGACTGAATGTTGACTCTGATGCTGGATTACCCTAGCCGGAAGGAACAGGGCCTCCGGCGGCGCTGAGCCTCAGTCCAGACTGCTCTGAACCCCAGTTCTGGGCCAATCCCTGGGGATCCAGGCTCGAGCAGGGGGAGACAGGGCTGTGAGGTGGAATCCCAGGGGAGTGGTGAAAAGCAGAGCCCCCAGAGTCGCGCGCACTGCGCGCAGAGGACAATCTGTTGACTCTGATCCTAGACTCCCCTAGCGGGAAAGAGAAAAAAAAGCTCCAGACTGGAGGAATGTGACAGGGAGCAGGAGCCCCTGCCTGATACCGGCCAACCGGGTGCCGGCAGGGAGCCGGGCGACGGGGCCCCCAGTGGGGGGGTGCCCCTGCGCCTTCGACCTCTGAGCGCGGGCAACAGAGCCAAGGCCTTGGGCTGCTTCCTGGGCGGCGCCGACCCCGGCAACAGGCTGGAGCAGCGCGGGAGCCCTCGGAGAACAAAGGGGTGCCACAGGCCAACCTGCTGAGCTCCCAGGACAAGGAGGAAGAAACCAAAGAAGTTCTCAATGTGAAGAAATCAAGTGAGAGCAAAAGATAGTAAAATTACTTAAGAAAGAATACAAAGAAGAGCTTGAAAAATCAAAGACTAAGTCAGAACTCAACTCACCAGCCAACATTGCAACATATATGCGTTTAAAAAAAAAAAAAAAAAAAGGACAGAATGTTGGAACAGCGGCGGCCAGGCCTAGAATGCCCAGGCACAAGGCAGTGGTAACCGGGCCCAGAGCAGCAACGGCCAGGACCCAGAGCAGCAGCAGCCACAACAAGAGCAACAACAGCCAGCACTGGAGCAGCCAGACCTGGGGCAGTGGCAGCCAGGCCTGAGGCAGAGGCAGCCAAGCCCAGGATGGCCAGTCCAGGAACACCCAGACCCTGAGTGGCTGGGCCTGGAGAAGCCGGGCCCAGAGCAGCCGGGTTGGGAGCAGCCAGGCCCAGAACAGCAGTAGCCAAGCCCGGAGCATCCAGGCTGGGAGTGGCCAGGCCCGGGGCAGCCGGGCCCAGAGCAGCCGGGTCTGGTGTGGCCAGGCCCGGAGCAGCGGCTGCCAGGCTGGAAGCGGCCAGGCCCGGAGCAGCCGGGTCTGGTGCGGCCAGGCCCGGAGCAGCGGCTGCCAGGCTGGGAGCGGCCAGGCCCGGAGCAGCCGGGTCTGGTGCGGCCAGGCCCGGAGCATCGGCTGCCAGGCTGGGAGCGGCCAGGCCCGGAGCAGCCGGGTCTGGTGCGGCCAGGCCCGGAGCAGCAGCAGCCAAGTCCAGAGCAACTAGGTCGGGAGCGGCAGTGACCAGACCCGGAGCAGCTGGTTGTGGAACGAACCAGAGCAACAGAGGCCAGGCCCGAAGCAGCCAGGCCCGTAACAGCTCGCTCCTTACCTGCCCCTGCCCCACGGCTGCCTCTCAGACATGGCTGGAAACTTTTGTGGGAACTTGAGGGTCTGCTGAATCAAGTGATGAAGGCTTAGATCTGGATGTGTTGAGTTAGTATAGGGCTGGGGTGTTGATCTGTGAGTGCCTTGGGTGGGGCCTGGATGAGGCTGGTTGACCTATTTGGAAATGTCTTTTGTGTGAAATGTATCATTGGGCATGTGGAGGTATTATTGATATGAGAAAATGCTAAGTAACTGATTTACTATCTGAAAAGGGATTTACTATCAGGGAAAGGGAGGGAGGAAGAGACTGAACATAAACTGCACCTATGGATGAGGACAATGGGGGATCGGGAGGGGGCGGAGGGTAGGGTGGGAACCTGGTGGAGGGGGGAAGAAATGAGGAACCTTTGTAATAATATGAACAATAAAGATTGATTAAAACACACACACACACACACACACGCAGAGGACATCGGGGGCTCCATAAAAAAAAAAAAATAAATAAAATATTAATGATGTCCCCATTTTCCCACCCACTCCCCAGGCTTTCAGTGCACTATTATCTGTGTCTATGTGTTAGGTACATCTTATCTAATAAAATGCAAATTGACCATCACTCCAAGACACAAGATGGCTGCCCCTAAGTGGTCAAAGATGGCTGTTCCCAAGTGGCCACAAGATGGCCACCACAAGATGGCTGGCCGGGGAGGGCAGTTGTGAGCAGTTGGGGGTGACCAGGCCTGCAGAGGAGGGCAGTTGGAGGGACAAGGCCTGCAGGGGAGGGCAGTTGGGGGGTACCAGGCCTGCAAGGATGCACAGTTGTGGGTGATCAGGCAAGCAGGGATGGCAGAGGAGGGCAGTTGGGGGAGACCAGGGCAGCAGGGGAGGGCAGTTTGGGGAAACAGGACTGCAGGGGAGCGCAGCCGGGGGGGAAGGCTTGCAGAGGAGAGCAGTTGAGGGTGACCAGGCCTGCAGGGGAGGTCAGTTGGGGGGGAACCAGGCCTGCAGAGGAGGGCAGTTTGGGAGGACTCAGGCCTTCAGGGGAGGGCAGTTGTGGGTGAACAGACCAGCAGAGGAGGGAAGTTGGGGGAGACCAGGTCTGCAGAGGAGGGCAGTTGGGGGAGACCAGGTCAGCAGGGAAGGCAGTTGTGGGGGGACAAGACCTACTGGGGAGGGCAGTTGGGGAGGTAGGCCTGCAGGGGAATGCAGTTAGGGGTGAACAAGTCAGCATGGGAGGGCAATTGGGAGTGACCAGGCCTACAGGGGAGGACAGTTAGGGGTGATCAGACTGGTAGGGAAGGGCAGTTAGGGGTGACCAAGCTGGCAGAGGAGGGCAGATAGGGGCAATCATGCTGGCCTGGAAGCAGTTAGGCGTCAATCAGGCTGGCAGTGGAGTGATTAGTGGGTGATTAGACTGGCAAGCAGAAGTGGTTAGGGGCAATCAGGCAGAAACAGGTGAGCAGTTGGGAGCCAGAAATCCTGGATTTTGAGAGGGATGTCCAACTGGCAGTTGGACATACCTCAAGGGGTCCCAAATTGGAGAGGGTGCAAGCTGGGCTGTGAAACCCCCCTCCATGCACGAATTTCATATACTGGGCCTCTATAATGCATGTAAGTTCATTGGCGAATCTCTTCCCCTCTTCCATACTCTCTGAAATATAGCAGTCTGACCCTTGCTTCAATGTATCTGTACTTATTTTATTCATCCATTTATTTGGTTTAATTGATTCCACATATAAGTGAGATCATGCGATGCTTATCTTTCTCTGACTGGCTTATTTAGCATAATACTCTCCAGGTCCCTCCATACTGTCTCAAAGCGTAGATTATCTTTCTTTTATACAGCTGCATAGTGTTCCATTGTGTAAATTTACCACATGGTTTTTATTCACTCATCCACTGATGGGCACTTGGGCTTTTTCCAGATCTTAGCTATTGTAAATAATGCTGCTATGAACATAGGAGCACATATACTCTTTCTGATCGCTATTACAGGCTTTCTAAAATATTTCCCTAGAAGTGGGATTACTAAGTGAAAAGCCAGTTCTATTTTCAATTTTTTGAGGAAACTCCACATTATTTCCACAGTGGTTTCACAAGTCAGTATTCCCACCAGCAGTGTATGAGGTTTACTTTATCTCCACATCTTTGATAGCACTTGTTTGTTGATTTGTTGATGGTAGCCATTCTGGCTGGTGCGAGGTGGTACATCATTGTCATTTTAATTTGCATCTCTCTGATGATTAGTGATATTGAGCATTTATTCATATGTATCTTGGTCTTTGTATGACCTTTTTAGAGAAGGTTCTATGTAGGTCCTTTGCCTATTTTTTATTGGTTATCTTCCTTTTTGTTGAATTGTATGAGTAACTTACCTATTTTGGAAATTAACCTCTCATCAGATGTATCTTTGGCAAATATGTTTGCCCACACAGTGGTTTTTCTTTTCATTTTGGTGTTGGCTTCTTTTCATGTAAAGAAGATTTTCAGTTTGATGTAGTGTCATTTGTTTATTTTTCCATTGTTACTCTTGCCTGAGGCAATATATGTGTGAAAATTCTCCTATGTGAGATGTCTAACATTTTGCTGCTTATGTTTTCTTCTGAAATTTGTATGGTTTCATGACTGAAATTTAAGTATTTATACATTTTGAGTTTATTCTTGTGTATAGTGTGAGTAGTCTAGTTTCATTTTTTTTTTTTTTGCATGTACCTGTCCAATTTTCCCAATACCTTTTATTGGAGATTGCTATCTTTACTCCATTGTATGGTCATGCCTACATTGTCAAATATTAATTGACCATAATGGCCTGGCCTGGGTTGATTCCTGGGTTCTCTGTTCTATTCCACTGATATTCTATATAATAAAATGCTAATATGCAAATTGTCCCCATGGGCAGGAGTTCAATCAACTGGGAGTTAGACGTGATCTGACCACCAAGGGGTGGCACGGAACAAGGTGGGCAACAGTGATGAGGTGCTGGTAGTGGGTGGCAGTGCAGGCTTTGAGAGCAGGACCACGGCAAGATGGTGGAGCAGGTGAGTGGTCAGCGCCAGGCCAAGGCAGGTACCAAGGGAGGCCCTGGCCAGCAGTGGCAGGAGGCAGCCAATGGAAGGGATGTCCCGGACAGAAGCCAGCAGCCAGCAGCCACTAGAGGACCCTACCCATGTACGAATTTTATGCACTGGACCCCTAGTGTGTGTGTGTGTGTGTGTGTGTGTGTGTGTGTGTGTGTGTGTATAGTACGGTTCTTGTGCTAGTACCAGGCTGTTTTGATAATAGTGGCTTTGTAGTATAACTTGATATCTGGTATTGTGATCCTTCCAACTTTGTTTTTCTTTCTCAAAATTTCTGTGGCTATACAAGATCTTTTTTGGAGTGTTTGTTTTTGATCTTTGAAATATGCTGTTGTTATTTTAATAGGCATTGATATGAATCTGTAGGTTGTTTTGGAAAATATGGAAATTTTAAAGATGTGGATTCTACCAATCCATGAACACAGTATATTCCTCCACATGTTTATATCTTCATCTATCTCTTCAATACTGTGGGGCAAGGTGTTTTCCAATAGGGTGGATCAACTGTCTTTCTCTCTATTCAAAGCTGGCTGAATAGAAAATGTCTGTATATGAAACATGACCTCTGAAATGTGAGGGAATGACTCAGCACAGGAAACCGGGGTGTCTGACTTCTGAGCTCTAACCCCAGAGCCCCCGATCCTGGCTTCTGCTTACATAGCTGCAGTCCTTTGCCCTGCCTATCCTGGAGCACATGGTGTGTGGCTCACAGGGAATTTTGTGTTTTGGCTCTTTAACAGAGTTCCTGTTTTTCCCCCATCTCTCCCTGGCATACAGAAACCCCACTGCTTTTCATAATGTGGATACCCTTCTCAGTTCTGGTGCTCTCTCCTGGGGGGCTCAGCTTGGGAACTAGACCCCAGAGTTCTCAGTGGCAACCCCCCACAGCTGAAATATCTCTCTGGAACTTCAGCTGCTGTCTGTTGTAGTCCTGCCAGCCATCTTGTGCTTCTGTCCCTCCTACCAGTCTCTATATGGTCTCCATTTTCCATTCCTGGTTATCAGTGTGTTTTCCATTGTTTATTCCAGATTTCTTCTGTATTTTAGATATAATTACAGTTTGGTCCTGGGAGTGTTTCTGTGTTAAAACTCTATCTTGTTAATATGATGATGTGTAACAAAGAATTAACAAAATTTCACTTGTAAGCATTCACTTACTCTGCCACTATTTTTAATCTCTACATAGTCTTTCTGATTGTCTTCTTTCACTTGATAATATGAATTTATGTTTGCTCTATAACTTGAGGGATTTAAAAGCTCATTTCTTTTAGAGAGAAATTGCCCTACCCTGTTGAAAACAAACAAACAAACAAACAACCTCTGGATATACAACAGTTTATTTATCCATTCTTCTACTGAAGGACATATTTTGTTATTTCCACATTTTGGCAGGTAGGAATAAAACCACTATTAACATTTTTGTTCAGGTTTTTCTAGGGACAGAAGCTTTCAGCTCCTTTACATTAATACTAATCTTAATTGCTTGTTTGTATGGTAGAAGTATGTGTTCTTTTGTACAAACTTCCAAAACTTTATTTTATAGTGACTATATCATTTTTCATTTACACCAGCAATAAATGAGAGTTCCTATTGCTCCACATCTTCACCAACATTTGATGTTTAAAGTGTTCTGAATTTTGGCCATTTTAATTAAGTGTGGGTGGACTTGTTACTATCCCTCCCCCGCTAGAAGTATAAGAGTGGACTCTCTAACAGCATCAAACTATAGGTCCAATAGTCATCATACAATAGCTATGTTGATGCAATTATAGCAAAGGGCAATTAGGTTTCATCTGAATTTATGCCTGAGTACGACACAGAATCTGAGGCACCCATTATTAATTAAAAAGGAAATGTAAGTGATGGCAGTCTTAGCATACTTACAAAACATTATCATTCTATTATTTCTACATTTGATATTTTGTTTAATGACTATCTTAGATTTATCTTTTATAGGAATTTCAAGAAGATATTAGTAGCTACTAAAATTCTATCTTGTTAATATGATGATGTGTAAGTTTCTTTTAACAAAATTTTATTTGTAAGAGGAACTGCTGTTGAATGTTTATAAGACCTCTCCACTTAAATATACAATGCACATTTCCATCTATTTTTAATTATCAACTGCATATTTACATAGCAAGAATAATGAGCACATCCAATAAATAATATTTCTTTTCTTCTTTCATATATATATATACTTAATATTTTAAAGTTTTAACATTTTTCCTGTATTATATCAAATCTGTTGGTTGTGGCAGGCATCCTGCTATTATGATACTACTAGAGGCCCGGTGCATGAAATTTGTGCATGGAGGGGGAGTTCCCTCAACTCAGCCTGTACCCTCTCTAACTGGGGACCCCTTGCAGGGTGTCTGACTGCCATTTTAGCCCTGATCATAAGGATCGGGCCTAAACCGGCAGTCAGACATCCCTCTCACAATCTGGGACCACTGGCTCTTAACTGCTCACCTACCTGCCTGCCCCTAACTGCCTCTGCCTGCCAGCCTGATCATCTCTAACTGCCCTCACCTGCCAGCCTGATCATACCTAACTTCCCACTCCTGCAGGCCTGATGTCACCCCCAACTGCCCTTCTCAGCTGGGCAATTTGGTTCTGATTGGTTGGTTTCTATGCCAGCATCAAAAGCTCTGCCTCCTGGCAGCCATTGGCTCCCCACAGCACCCAGATTTGGTTCTGATTGATCAGTTCTTATGCCAGCCAGCATCAAAAGCTCTGTCTCCTAGACAGCCATTGGTTCCCCACAGCACCCACCTTTCATTCTGATTGGTTGGTTCCTATACCATTCAGCATCTCCAGGCCTATCTCTGGGCCTGGTCAAAGAGGCAGGGCTTAACAGCAGTCCCCCTCCCCCCAGGCCAGTAAAGAAAGAAAAGCCAGGCTGCTGGCGAAGATCAGAAAGAAAGAGGGAGAGAAAGAGAGAGGTAAGTACACTGATCAATAGCTTCCACTGAAGCTGCAGATCAGACCCTGACTCAGTTTCTGGGTCTCAGCCACCTGGGCAGTCAGTGCTGGATCATCAGGCTGCAGCTGGGCAACCCAGCATTGACTTTTGGATGGTCAGCGTTTGGTCATGAGTAGTAGTTACAATCCTGGGCTTTTATTAAGATTGTATGTACTGTCTCTATATTCATTCCATAGTTTGGGAAAAAATCTTACATTAACCCCCTTCAAAGTATCTTACTTTGTGTGTGCTATCTTTTTTTTTTCTCTACAGGGAACCTGATTTATAAAACTAGAAACAAAAACAATCTCCCTTCCTCATTTCAACCATCTTGACAGCACTTCAAATAATAGATTTGCTGCTTGGTCCAACATTTGTTTCCTAAGGCTAGTATAGAAATTTATCTGGCATAACTTCTCTTTAAACTCTTATTCCCTTTCAACTCTAATTCACTTTCAGTAGATAATGAAACACATACAGAGGATTTCTTCTTATACACATTCTTCCTGCTTATCATCTATACCTCATATTTTCTGTCCTTTTACCACCAGCTTTGTGTCAGGTTTATTTATAAGCTAAAAAGCTGACAAGTGCAAAAATATTACTAATGATAAATTTGAATCAAGGAAAAGGAAACTAATGTATTTTAAATAATTGTAATGATATATAATTTACATACCAGGAAACATACTAATTTAAAACATGTAATTCAACAGTTTTAATTATATTTAGAAAATTGTTCAAATATCATCAAAACCAAATTTGGAATGTTTTTATTACCCCCAAAAGGAAATCCATATCCATTTAGTAGTCACTTTTTAAAAAATGAATCTTGATTGTTCAAATTATTATAGTTGTTCCTGTCTCCCCCCACCCCATAGCTCCCCTGCACCCACCCGGTTCCCACCCTGCCTCATGCTCTTATCATCCCCAATTTTCTTCCTGCATAGGTGTAAGATTTTTATCCAATCTCTTCCCACACCTCACACCCCCGAGATATGTCAGTCAACTCCCTTTCTATGCCCCTGGAGTCTATTATATTCACCAGTTTATTCTGTTAATCAGATTTTTTATTCATTTGATTTTTAGATTCACGTGTCGATAGATAAGTATTTGTTGTCACTTTGTTGTTCATAACTTTTATCTTTACCTTTTTCTTTCTCTTCTTAGAAAATACCCTTCAGCATTTCATATAATACTGGTTTGGAGGTCACTCCTTTAATTTTTCCTTGTCTGTGAAGCTCTTTATCTCACCTTCAATTCTGAAAGATAGCTTTGCTGTGGAGAGTAATCTTGGTTGTAGGTTTTGCTATTCATTACTTTGCATATTTCTTGCCACTCCCTTCTGGCCTGCATAGTTTCTGTTGAGAGATCAGCTGACAGTAGTATGGGTATTCCCTTGTAAGTAACTAATTGTTTTTCTCTTGCTGCTTTTAAGATTCTCTCTTTGTCGTTTGCCCTTGGCATTTTAATTATGATGTGTCTTGGTATGGTCCCCTTTAGATTCCTCTTGTTTGGCGTTTTCTGCACTTCCTGGACTTGTAACTTTATTTCTTTCACCAGGTAGGGGAAGTTTTCTGTCATTATTTCTTCAAATAGGTTTTCAATATTTTGCTCTCTCTCTTCTTCTAGCACACACATAATTCGGATCTTGATATGCTTGAAGTTGACCCAGAGGCACTTTACACTATCTTTATATTTTTGGATTCTTTTTTCTTTTTGATTTTCTGATTGGGTGTTTTTTGCTTCTTCATATTTGAAATCTTTGACTTGATTCTTGGGATCCTCTAGTCTGCTGTTGGATCTCTGTATATTATTCTTTATTTTCATCAGTGTATGCTTAATTTCTGATTGGTCCTTTTTCATATATTTGAGTGTCTCACTAAATTTCTTGGAGGTTTCTAGAAGATTTTTTAGTAACCTTATAATTGTGGTTTTGAACTCTATATCGAGTATTTTGCTTTCATCCATTTCTTTCATTTGTGACGTGTTTCTTTTTCTCATTTTAGCTGCTTTCCTGTGTTATTTTCTATGTATTGGGTAGCTGGTAAGTCTACTTGAGTTAATAAGAGTGGCCTTGTGTGGTTGGTGTCCAATAGGGCCCAGTGGCTCAGCCTCCCCAGTCATCTGAGACGGATGATCTTGGTGCACCCATTTGTGGACTGTTTATACAGTCTTATTGTAGTTAATCCTTGATTACTGCTGGTATTACTGGGAAGAAATGACCTCCAGGTCAACTGGTTGTGACTACCAGGTGTGTCTACACTAGAGGATCAGTTGTACAGGAGATACCCTTATGGCGTAGGACTTGCTTCAGTGGGACTTTGGTGCTCACTGAGTCTGCCCCTTGAGTGTGTCACTTATGGATGTGAAAAGTAATCCGGTATGGTCTCACTCTGACCACTTGGTACACTGGGTCTTGGATCTCCAAGGAGGTGCAAGGTCAGTCACTGTCTGGGGCTGCCCAGCAGGATCTACAGAGACATCTGCAGATTTCTCTTCTTTGTATGGGGTTTGGATCTGCCCAGATAAGGCTCAGCTGTGAAGCAAGGCCAGTGCTGCTGCCAGGCAGTGGGCCTTCTTTTGGAATCTCGGACCCAGCTGCAGTTTGTTTTAGATGAAAGGGTAGGCCATTCATATGCAAAAGCCAATGCACACTGCTTGGGTGGGGTTGTAAATTGGTTGGGGCGGGTCTTTGGGAGTCACCAGGGCAGAGCAAACAGCAATGGCTGCCCTGAACCGGAGAAGTCCCTGGTTCTCCAGGTCCCGTGACCCTGTTCAGGAACAATGATCTCTGCGAGCCCCTCTAAGAAGTAAGCTGCCTTCACATTTCTGTCCCGATGCCAGACAGTCCAGTTTCACCAAATATGTGCCTGGGTCCCCCAGAGTCTCTCCCAGAATTGAAGTTAGGAGAAAGTGGGAGCTTGTATCACCTTCCCAGTTTAAAAAGCAGCACATCCAGGTGCTTGCACTTTCTGCGCCTCCACACCTCTTACTAGTCTCAATGTGCTTTCTTCACCTCTCTAGTTGTGGAACTTCCACTCAGCCAGCTTTTCTGCCGTTCTGGGTGGTAGTTGTTATGCCGTTTGGTTGTGGTTTTGATGTGGTTGTGAGAGGCAGCAAGTATAGGTGATTACCTATGCTGCCAAGTTGGTTTTCTTCCTAGTAGTCACTCTTGATCTCTTCCACTATTACACTCACCTTCCACTTCAATATCCATGAACCATAGGCAATCATTACTACAATATCTTCTGGCTTTGTAGATTTTCATATTCTGGAGATTTTGTATAATAGAAATATAAATAACATAGTCTTTGTGGCTGGTTTTACTTAGAATGTTTTCAGGGTTTCTCCATAATACAGCAATGAGTACTTCATTCAACTTAATGATTGAATAGCATCCCATTGTATCAATATACCATATTTTATTTATCCATTTAGCAATTTGTGGACACTTAAATTATTTCCACATGTTGAATATCATGAATAATGTTACTAGGAGCATCTGGATTCAAGTTCCTTTTTGTAGGTACATGCTTTTATGTCTCTTGGGAATATACTTAAAAAGGACCATGTTGGAACAACTAGTAACACTGTTTAGCTTTATGAGAAGATGCTATAATGTTTTCAAATTGCTGTTTCATTTAAATTCAAACCAGCATTTGGTAGTGTTCTGATTTCTTAACATCCTTGTCAACACTTGTTATTATCTGATTTTTTTTTTTACTATAGTCATCCTAGCTAGTGTGAAGTGCAGTCTCTATGGGGTTTTGAGTTGTATTCCCCTGATGGCTAATGATACTGAACACCTTTTAATTTGCTAATGGTTTATTTGTGTGTGTATATATATATATATATATATATATATATATATATATATTTAATAAATAGCAGTTTTACTCTTCTTCCCACTTAAAAAATGTCATTTATCTTTTATTATTGAGTGCCAAGAGTTATTATTTTTTTCATTGAATTTAGTTGGATGACTTTGATTAATAAAATGATAGAGGTTTCAGCTATACAATTCTATAATACATTATCTTAATATTTTGTAGTGTGTTTATCACACTAAATTAAGTCTCCTTCCATTACCATTATCTCCACTTTACCCTTTTCTGTCTCCCCATTTTCCTTCCCTCTGTCAATCGCCACATTATTGTCAGTGTCCATAAGTCTTTCTTCCTTCTTTCTTTCTTTCTTTCTTTCTTTCTTTCTTTCTTTCTTTCTTTCTTTCTTTCTTTCTTTCTTCTTTCTTTCCTTTTTTTTCTTAAACCCTTAACCCTTCTTACCTAGCTCCCAGATCCCGCCCTTATAATAGCTGTCAGTTTCTCCTCTGTATCTATAATTCTGTCTCTACTTAGTTTGTTAGTTTATTAGATACCACATTTAAGCGAAATCACTTGGTACTTGTCTTTCTCTGACTGACTTACTTCATTTAGCATATACCAACATATTAGGCAATTCATAATAATGGAATATATATATATATATATATATATATATATATATATATAATCTTCCAAAACTGATTGAGGAATAATCAGAAAACCTGAATAGAATGATTATAGTGAAACAAAAGCAATTATCAACATGCTCCCAAGAAATAAAAATCCTGAATTGGAAGGCTTCACAGGGAAATTTTATCAAACATTCAAAGAAGAAATAATACCCATTCTTCTAAAACAATTCCAAAAATTCAAGAGGAGGGAAGAATCCCAACCTCTTTTCATGAATTATCCTAATTCGAAACCCAGATGAAGACACAACAAAGAAAGAAAATGATAGTCCAATACCCCTGATAAGTGTACACACTAAAATCCTAAAAAATTATTAGCAAACTATGTCCAGAAATACATTAAAACCATGATCAAAAGTTTTTTATTCCATGGATACAAGTTTGGTACAATCTCCACAAATGAATAAAAGTGATAAACACATAAACAAAATGAAGGATAAAAACCACATGACCATATCAATTGATATAGAAAAAAACATTTGATAAAATCCAGCTCCCTCTATGTTAAAAACTCAGCAAAGTGGAAATAGATGTACCATAGCTCAACATAGTAAAGGCCATATAGCACATGTGTCAAACACAAGGCCCGCGGGCCAAATCCAGCCCGCCAGGCCTTGCAATGTGGCCCGCACCGCGCTGTCATCACTGCACTCCGCTGTCAGTTTATGACATTGTCAGTTTATGACTGTTCAGTAAACCATTCGGCCCGCGATTTAGGCTGGATTTTAGATTTTGGCCCCTTCTCTGATTGAGTTCGACACCCCTACCATATAGGGTAAAACCACACCCACATTATACTCAATGGGCAAATCTAAATCTGTTTTCGTTAAGCTCTGGAACAGGACAGAGATGCCTACTTTCATCACTCTATTCAACATAGTACTAAAAGTCTGGAAATGTCCTCTATAATAAAAGCCTAGTGACTGAAGTGGTGGAACAATCAGAGTGACCAGAGATTAAAACAGTATGTCTCCTCATTCAGGCTGGCCCCTCCCTGCAGGAGGGGCTCCCCTAAGCAATGTGATATAGTGCAAGTTTGATGGGGGAAAGCCAAAAAAATAAGGGGAAATATTTTAAGGGTCTGTGGGGTTAGGCTGGTCGGTCCAGAGTAGGTGATGGGCACTGTTAGTGAGTACATCCAGTCCCTTCCTCAATGCTCCTTTTTTATAATTATCAGTCTATTCCATGAACCCATGCCTCCTGTTCTATTTGTTCACAAGTTTATTTTGTTTATTACATTCCACATATAAGTGTGGTCATATAGTATACTAGAAGCCTGGCCTGCTGGATTGGGCTGAAACTGGCTCTTCAACATCCCCCGAGGGATCCAGAATTGTGAGAGGGTGCAGGCCAGCCCGAGGGACCCTGCCACTACACTATTGGGACCAGGGAGGGATGGGGGAGGTTGGCCAGCTGGGGAGGGACCACAGGAGAGCTCCAGAGTGTGTCCAGCCTGTCTTGTTTAGTCCTGATCAGCCAGACCCTAGCAGCAAGCTAACCTACTGATTGGAGCATCTCTCCCTGGTGGTCAGTGCACTTCATAGCGAGCAGTTGAATGTCCTTAGTATATCATTAGCATATTACATTTTGTTTGGTTGAATGGATGACTGGACAACCAGACATCTAATTTCATTTTCATATTTACCTTTAAGAAAGTTTAAGCCAAAACTGGTTTGGCTCAGTGGAGAGAGCATCGGCCTGTGGACTGAAAGGTCCCAGGTTTCATTCCAGCCAAGGGCATGTATTGTACTTTGGTTGTGGGCACATCCCCAGTAGTGGGTGTGCAGGAGGCAGCTAATCGATGTTTCTCTCTCATAGATGTTTCTAATTCTCTATCCTTCTCCCTCTCTGTAAAAAATCAATAAAATATATATTTTTAAAAAAGTTTAAAAATAGCCAAAACCGGTTTGGCTCAGCAGTAGAGCGTCGGTCTGTGGACTGAAAGGTTTGATTCCGGTCAAGGGCATGTACGTTGGTTGTGGGCACATCCCCGGTAGGGGGTGTCCAAGAGGCAGCTGGTCGATGTTTCTCTCTCATCAACGTTTCTAGCTCCCTATCTCTCTCCCTTCCTCTCTGTGAAAAATCAATAAAAATATATTAAAAACATAAAAAAATAAAAATAGACACAGGGGAAAGAGACATTACTATATAATTTGTAAAATCTGGAAATTTTTATCCACTGAGCTACATTTATAGCTAAACAGAACGTAGATGATTGACAGAGCAAAGCACATGGAAATGAAGAAGAATCTAACCCATATTTAGATCTAAGAAAAAATGTTTGCCTGAAAGAAAATATTAATTAGCTTGTCTACATTCAAGATAAAAGTCTGGAAGACATATCCATCAAAAGCAAAATGGAAATAAACAGCATAATAGAAATTATTTGTAAATTAACAGTAAACTTGGCAAACATTAAAGGGGTAAACAAGTATTTGGCATGCAAAGCACTTATAAATCAAAGCTTCTGTCAGGAGTTATCTGTGTATAGATTCATTTATTTGACAGAAATTAACATTTTGCAAAAATATTTGTTGCATGCTAAAAACTTCTTACCCATCTTAAATATTTTATTAGCTGATTCAAAATGTTCCATGTAAGCTCTCACATGATGCTAAAATGCACAAAGTCCAATCTAATGTCATCAATAATATACAGTTATTATACTATTATATTGACTAAAATATCTATCAATATGTGAATTATTTAAGCGAATATATCAGACTTATTGTTTTGAGATGAAATATAAGAACACATGAACACATAAATCAAGTAAAGCTCCTTATAGTACTACAAAAACTAAAATTGTTTTTTTAAATTTTTTATTTATTTTAAAAATAAATATTGTTCAGAATATTACATATGTTCCTCCCCCTCCCCCATAACTCCCCTCCACCAGTTCCCCCCCAAGCCCCATGCCCTTACTTCCCCACTGTCTTCATCCATAGGTGTAATATTTTTGTCCAATCTCTTCCCCATAACCCTCACACCTCCTTCCCCCTGAGAATTGTCAGTCAACTCCCTTTCTATGCCCTTGATTCTATTATATTCACCAGTTTATTCTGTTCATCAGATTTTTTATTGACTTGATTTTTAGATTCACTTGCTGATAGATATGTATTTGTTGTTACTTTGTTGTTCATAATTTTTATCTTTACCTTTTACTTTTCTTCCTCTTCTTAAAGAGGAATACCCTTCAGCATTTCATATAATACTGGTTTGGTGGTGCTGAACTCCTTTAGTTTTTTCTTGTCTGTGAAGCTCTTTATCTGACCTTCAATTCTAAATGATAGTTTTGCTGGTAGAGTAATCTTGATTGTAGGTTCTTGCTATTCATCACTTTGAATATTTCTTGCCACTCCCTTCTGGCCTGCATAGTTTCTGTTGAAAAATCAGCTGACTGTCATATGAGTACTCCCTTGTAGGTAACTAACTATTTTTCTCTGGCTGCTTTTAAGATTCTCTCTTTGTCTTTTACTCTTGGCATTTTAATTATGATGTGTCTTGGTGTGGTCCTCTTTGGACTCCTCTTGTTTGGGGTTCCCTGTGCTTCTTGGATTTTTAAGTCTATTTCTTTCATCAAGTAGGGGAAGTTTTTTTGTCATTATGTCTTCTGATAGATTTTCAGTATCTTGCTCTCTCTCTTCTGGCACCCCCATAATTTGAATGTTGGTATGTTTGAAGTTGTCCCAAAGGTTCCTTATGCAATCTTCATATTTGTTGATTAATTTTTTTCCTTTTCCAGTTGGGTGTTTTTTGCTTCCTTGTATTTCAAATATTTGACTTGATTCTTGGGATCCTCTGGTCTACTGTTGAATTTCTGTACATTATTCTTTATTTTAGAAAGTGTATGCTTAATTTCTGACTGGTCCTTTTACATTTTTTTTTTTTTTACATTCTCATTAAGATCCTTGAAGGTCTCAGTAAGTTCCTCGGAGGTTTCTAGAAGATTCTTGAGTAACCTTATAGCTGTGGTTTTGAACTCTATACCCAGTAGTTTCCTTTCCTCCATTTCTTCCATTCACGACGTGTTTCTTTGTCTCTGAATTTTGACTGCTTTCCTGTGTTGATAGAGGGGCTTTGTGTGGTAGGTGTCCTATAGAGCCCAGTGGCTCAGCCACCCCAATCACCTGAGGTGGACGCTCTTGGCGCACCCTTTTGTGGGCTGGGTGCACAGTCTTGTTGTAGTTAAGACTTGATTGCTGTTTGTATCACTGGGAGGAATTGACTTCCAGGCCAATTGGTTGAGGACCCACTGTGTCTATAATGGAAGAGCTGCTGTGCTGGAGACACCCTTATGGGGAAGGACTTGCTTCAGTGCGACTTTGGTGCTCACTGAGTCTGCCTCTTGAGTGTTTCACTTATGTATGTGTGGAATTGCAATCTGGTATCATCTCACACTGACCACTAGGTACACTGGCTTCTTGATCTCCAAGGAGGTGCAAAGTAAACTACTGCCTGAGACCACACAGCAGGATCTACAGCGAGATCTTCAGATTTCTCCTCTTTTTTTGGGTTTTAGAAGTTTTGGAGTTCTCTGACCTAGCTGCAGTTTCTTAGGTTAGGCTGCAAAAGGACAGGCCATTCATATTCAAAAGCTGCTGCACACAGCTTGAGTGGGGTTTTAAATCGGGTGAGGTGGAGTCTCAGGGAGTCACCTGGGTGGAGCAAACAGCAATGGCTGCCAGTCAGCCATCTCCGTGTCTCTGAGTCTCTGCATCTCAGCATCTCCGTGTCCCCCACATCCTGTGCCCCTATGCAGTAATAATGATCCCTGTGAGCACCTCTGTGAGAAAGCCACCCTTGCTTCCCAACCCAATTCCAGACAGCCCAGTTTCTCCCTGTAGGAATCTGGGTCTCCAGAATCTTTCCAGAAACTGGAGTTCAGAATAGTTGGGAGCTTGTATCTCCATTCCAATTAAAAAAAAATAGCACACCCAGTTGCCAGCCTGGTTCGTGCACCTTCATATGTCTGCTTTTCCGTGCCTCTGCACCTCCTACTCAGTCTCAATGCCCTTTTTTTCTTTCCTTCTAGTTATAGAATGTCTACTCAGCCAGCTTTCTTATGGTTCTAGATGATAGCTGTTTTGTCTTTTAGTTGTAATTTTGGTGTGGTTGTGAGAGGCAGCATGTACAAGTGTATACCTTATGCTGCCATCTTGGTTTTTAAAATTGTTTTCAATGAAAAGAAAACATCTCACCCACTTTTATTTGTTCTTGAGGTAATTAAAATCATTCAAGGATCTGAAAGTTTAAAGATTAAAATATTTTCATTATCTTTATTTATGACAAAATTTTATATTATTATTCAGATTAATTAATAGATGTGATGTAACATAAAACATACTATCACAGAATTTCAGGAATTTCATCTTGGTCACTGATAATCTATTACTTAATTTATCTTGTTTTTAGTCTCTTCATTAATAATGTGGTAAATAAAGATTGAATAAATTTTTCTGAAGTATTCTCTAATTTATAATTTGAATGTTGCAAGTTATCTGGAATATTCATTATCAAAATCTTTCATTTTTAACATAAATTGAAACTGTCTTTTGATCAAAAGTAAATTTTACTTTATATTCCAAGATATTTACTATTTTTGAGAGGCATTTGTGAAAAAAAAAATCTAGATTCATTCAAACTATTTGAATTGTTAGCTTTAAGGAAACTGAAGTCCAAACAATGAATTATCTTTGCCAAAAATGTTATATTTAAAATAATCTACTATTATGTTTCAGGCCTTTTGTTAAGTATTACATTTTTATTATATCACTAAATACTTAAAATAGCGTATAAGATAGGAGGGGAGTCTGGTAGTATCATAGAATCAGAATTTAAACCAACTCTCTTGATTTAAAGACTAATGTTAAGCAGTAAAAAAAAAATAAATACTAATGGACACAGACAACAGTATGGTGATTGCCAAAGGGAAAGTGGAATGTGGGAGGTAGAAGTCGGTAAATGGGGAAAAAATGGTGATGGAAAGATACTTGACTTGGATTGGTAAACACACAATACAAAATATAGATGATGTATTATAGAGTTGTATTTCTGAAACCTATATAATTTTATTAACCAATTTCACCCCAATAAATTCAATCCTATATAATAAAAGAGTAATATGCAAATCGACCAGACAGCAGAAAGACTGGTAGCTTTGCACAGTGGAGGTGGTGGGAGCCTCTCCTGCCTCTGCAGTAGCACTAAGGATGTCCAGGGTGGAGCAGGCTGAAGTCATCAGTCAGACATCCTCTGAGGCTGAGGGCTTCTGGACTGCTAAAGGGCTCAGGCTTGGCTGAGGGGCCATCGCCCCCCACCCTGTGCATGAATGTGGTGCACTGGGCCTCTAGTATAAAATAAATAAATAAATAAATAAATAAATAAATAAATAAAATTAAGATCAGTGTTTTTACACCATTATATTAATAAGTTAAGTATGGAATTACCTACTTAAAGTAGAAACTTTAGGGATTCTTTTGGCCTACTATTATACAATTAGATTCATTTCTATGTGCTAAAAACTCAGAATCTTCTAGAATATCCTTATTAAGAGTCATAAAAATGAACAAGCACAGTGATCCCTAATTGCTTGTCTATAAAAAAAGATTTCACTTGTCAGCAGCAAAATCAATCAATAAGTTGTTTTGAATAAAGGTAGATATATTTGTTTGGAAGTATTTTTAAAATTTTATGGGGTTCACATTGATTAATAAGATCACATAGATTTCAAGTGTGCATTTCCATGATACATTTTGTAACTGTCAATTTCTATCTGTTAAACCCTTCACCTTTTCACCTAGTTCCCCAACTTCTCTCTTATCTGGCAACCATCAGTCTGCTGAACATATCTATGAATCTCCTTCTATAATATTTTGTTCATTTATTTTGTTCTTTAGAGTCCACAAATAAGTGAAATAATATGGTATTTGTCTATCTCTGCCTGTCTTATTTCACTTAGTATAATACCCCTTAGGTCCATACATACATAACTTCACAAAAGGTAAGATTTCATTCTTATTACAGCTGAATAATATTCAATTGTATATATGTACATTTTCTTCTTTATCCACTCATCTATTCATTAGAACTTGAAGGGCCTGTATGCCTTGGCTATTGTAAATAATGCTTAAGTAATATAAGTATGTATATATTCTTTGAATTAGTATTTTGGGTTACTTCAGATACTGGTATATACCAGAAATGGAATCACTGGGTAATACAGTAGTTACATTTTCTTTTTCTTTTTTTTTTTTTAATATATTTTATTGATTTTGTACAGAGAGAAAGGGAGAGAGATAGAGAGTTAGAAACATTGATGAGAGAGAGTCATCGATTAGCTGCCTCTTGCACACCCCCTACTGGGGATATGCCCGCAACCAAGGTACATGCCCTTGACCGGAATCGAACCCGGGACCCTTCAGTCCACAAGCCGACGCTCTATCCATTGAGCCAAACCTGTCTCGGCAGTAGTTACATTTTCAATTATTTGAGGAAATTACATACTGTTTTCCACAGTGGCTGCACCAGTCTGCATTCTCCCCAGCAGTGACAAGGGTTCCCTTTTCTCCCCTGCCAAGACTTAAAATCAAACTAGAGGCCCGATGGACAAAATTCATGCAAGTTGATCTGCAACTGCCATGGGCAACCTTGTCCTCTGCTGCCTCTGCCTTGGCCCCTGCCCACTACAGCTTTGTCCTCTGGAAGGATGTCTGTTCTAATTATCATATTAAGCTTTTATTATTATAGGTATATTAATGAAAGCTATTCTGACAGGTGTGAGATGATATCTCATTGTGGTTTTAATTTGCATTTCTCTGATAATTAATGATTCTGAACAACATTTCACATATCAATTGGCCCTCTATATCTGTGTACTTTGGAGAAATATCTTTTTAGGTACTCTTCCCACTTTTCAATTGAATTTATTTTTATTTTTTGCAGTTGAGTTGTATGAGCACTTTAGAAATCTTTGATATTAATCACTTATCTGATGGATCATTGGAGAATGCCTTCTCTCATCCAGCAGGTTGAACTTCCATTTTATTTCTGACTTACTTTGACATATATATATATATATATATATATATATATATATATATATATATATGTTTACTTTTTTCTTTTGTTCTCTATGCCTGATGAGTTATATCAGAAATAAATATTGCTAAGAAAATTTTCAGAGATTTTGCTGCCTATATTTCCTTGTAGAAGCTTTATGATTTTGAGACTACATTTATTTTTTAAACCATTTTTAGGTTCTTATTTTTTTATATTATTCTTATGTCATATAAAAAGGTGTCCTAGTATCATTTTTTTGCATATATCTGTAAAATTTTCCAACACCATTAATTGCATAGACTGTTTTTACCCAAGCATCAATCAGCTGCCTCCTGCACACCCCCTACTGGGGATGTGCCCACAACCAAGGTACATGCCTTTGGCCGGAATCAAACCCGGGATCATTCAGTCAGCAGGCTGACTCTATCCACTGAGCCAAACTGGTTTTGGCTGCGATTGCTTTCTTAGTTCCACTTTCTGATAGTTCATTATTGAACTATAAAAATATAACTGATTTCTGAATATTTATTTTGTATTCTGCTACGTTACTGAATTCATCTAACAGTTCTAGTAGTATTTTTTTTTTTAATGGAATTTGTAGGGTTCTCTATATACAGTGTTAGCTCATCTGCGAATAATGGAGGTGCATTTTATTTCTAATTTTTGTCTGATTGCTGTGGCTAGCACTTCCAGTGACATGTTCAATTACAGTGGTAAAAATGGAAATCACTGTCCCTGATCTTAAAAAAGGGTTTTTAGTTTTTCCCATGAGTAGAGCATTAGCTGTGGATTTTTCAGATATTTCCTCTATTATGTTAAGGTATGTTTTCATATTCCCTTTTTGCTAAATGTTTTAATCATAAATGGGCACTGGGTCTTGTCAAATGCTTTATATGCATCCAATAATATGATCATATGATTTTATCTTCTATTTTGTTTATGTAGTGTATCCTGTTAATTGATTTGCAGATATTATACCAACCTACCATCCCAGAAATAAATCTCATTACATCATGTTGTATGGCTATTAAAAATATATTTCTGAATTACGTTTGCTAAAATTTTGTTGAGGATTTTTGTATCTATGTTAATCAGAAATTGACCTATAGTTTTTTGTAGTATCTTTATCCAGGTTTGGAATTAGGATAATGCAGACCTTCTAAAATGAACTTTAGAATCTTCTCTCCTTTTTCAGAACAGTTTAAGAAAGAAAGATGTTAGTTCTTTGAATGCTCAGTAAAATTCACCTGTAATTTTGGTCCAGGAGTTTTGTATGTTGAGGATTTATTATTATTATTACTATTATTATTACTGTTCTTAGTTCAATTTTATCTTATATATTTTTTGAGATTATTTTGCTTATTTCTACTCTGATCTTCATAATTTTCTTCTTATTTTGGGTGTTATTTGTTTTTTATATTAAATTTAGGTATAAGGATAGATTACTATAGGCTTGTAGCATTATTATTATTTAACATTTTCTTGTTTCTTGAGATACTCCTGTATTGCTATGATTTTCCTTCTTAGGCCTGCTTTTGCCCTTATAAATTTTTAGTTTCTTTGTTTTCATTTTTATTTATCTCAAGGTATATTTTGATTTATTTCCTTGATCTCATTTTTAACCCATTCATTGTTTAGTAACATGTTATTTAACTTCCTTATGTTTCTGTGTTTTTCAGGTTTTCTTTTTCTTATAATTGATTTCTAGTTTCAAACCTTTGTGGTCTGTGGTGATAGAGATACTTGATATGATTTTAATTTTTAAAAAATTTATTTAGACTTGTTTTGTGGCCTTACAAGGGGTCTATTCTGAAAAATGCTCCCTGTACATTTGAAAATAATGTATATTCTAACCCTAGCTGGTTTGGCTCAATGGATTGAGCATCAGCCTGTGGACTGAAAGGTCCTAGGTTCGATTCTGGCCACGGGCACATGCCTGGATTGCAACTTAATCCCTAGCAGGGTGCATGCAAGAAGCAGCCAATCAATGATTCTCTCTCATACTCATCATTGATCTTTTTATCTCTCTCTCCCTCTCCTTTCCTCTCTAAAATCAATAAAATATATTTTTTTAAAAAGAAAATAATGTATATTCTGCTGTGTTGTGGTGATATGCTCTGAAATTATCAATAAAATTCATCTGGATTAGTTTCATTTAAAGTTTCTGTTCTTTGCTGATTTTCTGTCTGGAAGAATGTCAGAGTACTTAATTCTTGATCCTGCTCAACTAAGCCAAATATGGGGTGCACAGGTCCTCTGCCAGAAACTGCATCTTCATGGATGCTAGATATTAAATGGAGAAGTCATGAGAAGTCATCATTGAGTATATAAGAGAGACCATATTGTAGACCATATAGCCATTGCTATCAAGGATACATCAAACAAAGCAGTTCTTCAAAGTAGCTTTACAAAGTAGCCACAAAAATATGCGTAGCCACAAAAATATGCGTTCTTGCTAATACAATAACAAACACAGGAGCCATACCAAAAGCCACTGTTAATAAAGCAGCCTGACCAAAGAGCCTAGCTCTACATAAAAGCAGCATAGCCTCAGCTGGTCAGTAACACATCTTTATACCAACTTAGACAAAAGAGGCTTCTTGCCAAATAGTGACATCAGTATTTGGGTTATAGAAAAGTATGCCTGTGTAGTACATATAGTATAATCACTGTGCCCTTGCTTTTGCACTTAGATATGACAAATTGGCCTTGAGCATCTGACATACTCTGGACAGGGCCCAACACTTAAATTGGCCTTGAACATCTGCCATACTTTGATTAGGGTTCCCACTCACCCCTTATGCTGAATGGTTTCTACTGGGTACCCTGGCCCACATGCCAGCACCTTCAACAAAGTCCACAACAGCAATACAAACTATCGCATGTTATGACCAGTACTCTGGGCTCAATAGTAAAACTCACAAATGCCTAATGCCATGTTCCTGACAGTCTATCCCTCTAGCGTCGGAGGGGATTATGGGAAAAGGTTTATATGGCTTGTACTTCACTTTCCATCTCTTGTAGGACACTGGTTACATCACCAGAGCTGGATCAAGGGGCATGAATATATCTGCTTCTTTAAGGGGATAGGAGGGCCACCCATGGCCCTTCTACTGTAACGGATCATGGCCAGGTCCACACTCTCTGTTTCCCCTCTGCCAAGAGGAGATGCCTTGGGTCTCAACAGTTCTTCAAAGTAGCCTCAAAAAGAAGTTGTACAAAGTAGCCCTTGCTACTACCGTGTTTTCCCGAAAATAAGACATCCTTGGAAAATAAGACCTACTTACAGGTTTCCTTCTGAGTGAACTATAAGGCATCCCCCCGAAAATAAGGCCCCCCCCCTAAGCTAAACATGAGAGATTTGGTCCACTGATTCTGAAAGAAATGGAGTCACAAGAAATTCACCAGGAAATCCAGGAATTGGATTGTTCTGATGATGTTCCAGAAGGTGATGACATGATTGTTATTGAATAAATGAGTAAATTCTTGATACTGTAGGATTCACAGTTTGTCTGGTTTGTGTTGACAACTTCCGTACTACCGTTCCGTATACAGGTAATAAATTTCCTTTATTTTCATTTAACAATAAATGTGTACCGTATTCTTCTTTATGGAAAAATAAGACATCCCCTGAAAATAAGACCTAGCGCATCTTTGGGAGCAAACATTAATATAAGACACTGTCTTATTTTCGGGGAAACAGGGTACAGTAGTAAACACAGGAGCCATAGGAGCCAGTACAATAGCCCAGCCCTTCATAAAAGCAGCCTCGCACCAGATGTCTACAACACATCTTTATACCAACTTGGACAAAAGAGATTTCTTGCCAAATAGAGACATCAATATTTGGGCTACAGAAAGGCATGTCTTCACATTGTATACAGAAAGATTGCTGGGTCCTTGCTGTTGCACCTGCATATGACAAATTGTCCTTGAGCTTCTGGCATACTTTGGACAATGTCTCCACACTCAAATTGACCTTGAACATCTAAAGTACTTTGATTAGGGTCCCACAAAGATATATCCATTGATGTCAAATGTATTCAAGTGCCCTTATATGATAGTACTGTTGATCTCTTCCTTTAAGTTTATTAACATTGGCTTTGTATATTAAGACTAGAGGCCCAATGCACAAAATTCGTGCCTGAGGGGTGTGTCCCTCAGCCCAGCCTGAACCCTCTCCAATCTGGAACTTTTTGAGGGATGTCCGACTGCCTGTTTAGGCCCAATCCCACTGGCAGTCGGACATCCCTCTCACAATCCAGGACTGCTGGCTCTCGACCGTTTGCCTGATTGCCTGCCTGATTTTCCATAACTGCTTCTGCCTGTCAACCTGATCACCCCCTAACGACTCCATGCCAGTCTGATAGACACCTAACTGCTCCCCTGCCAGCCCAATGGCCTTAACTCTCCTCCCCTACAGGCCTGGTCACCCCAACTGCCCTCCTCTGCAGAACTGGTCCCCCCCAACTGCCCTCCCCTGTTGGCCTGATCTCCCCCAACTGCCCTCCTCTATTGGCCTGGTTCTTCCTCCCCCACCCCTCTCAACTGCCCTCTCCTGTTGGTCTGGTCTCCCCCAACTGCCCTACTCTGCCAATATGGTCAACCCAACTGCCCTTCCCAACAGGTCTTGTCTCTCCCAACTGCCCTCCCTTGCAGGCCTAGTCACCCCCAAATGTGCTCCCCTGCAAGCCTGGTACCCCCCAACTGCCCTCCCCTGATGACCTGGTCACCCCCAACTTCCCTCCACTGGTGGCCTGATTTCCCCTAACTGCCCTCCCTTGCCTGCCATCTTGTGGTAGCCATCTTGTGTCCACATGGGGGCAGCCATCTTGTGTGTTGGATTGACGGTCAATTTGCATATTACCATTTTATTAGTATGCTACTATGCTTGGGGCATACATTTTAATAAGATTTTTAGTTACCACATGCTTGTAAAATTTCAAACTTTTCTCTAGTTTCTGATAATCTTATGCCACTTTGGTTTATAGGCACTTCTGGCTTATTGCTTATTTGGAACTCAGCCAAACAGTGATGGGAGGTGTTGCTTTATCACTTATGACAACGGGAGGGAGGCAGTGCCTGCAATCCTAGAAGGGAGATCCTCCAATGAACTTCTCCTAGAGGCTTGTGGGTAGACTTCTTGCTGAAGTCCTGAACACAGTCAGCAGGAACTGCATCTTTTTAATACTCTTTGATATTATTATGACTCTTTCCTGATCTTCTCCCTACCCACAGTCATGCAAGTCTGTGCTCTGGGTACTTCTGGAGGCAAATGGATTTCACCAGAAGTATTCCACACAGTTGAGGAAGTTGAACACTCATTGCTCTCTCATTCCCTATGTGGACATAACTTCTGGTTATTTTAGTCCCTTGCTGAGTTGTTTTGGGTGAGAGGCAGTGCTGACAAAGTTGTTGTTACCTTCTCCAATATATCACACTCCTGTTTCTTTTTTTTTTTCTTCAACTATGAGATTAGATCTCCCATCACAAATGTTAGCCTTTCATATTGTCTTTCTTGTCCATGGATTTCTGCCCAAATAATTTTCCCTGACTAGAATTTAAAAGGTTAATAGTTCCTCAAAATGTGAAACATAAAAGTAACATGTGGCCAAGTACCTGAACTCCTAGTAATATATCCAAAAATAATTGAAGAATGACTCAAAAACATACTTGTGTGCTGATGCTCATTGCCCACATTATTCACAGTAGCCAAATTGTATAGACAATGCAAGTACCATTTAAGAAAAGAATGAATGAATAAAATAAGCTTTATATGTACCATGGGATATTATTCAGCCATAAAAAATAAGTTGAGCTTTTATATATGCTCTAACATGGATACTTGAAAACATTTTGCTAAGTGAAATAAACCAGGAACAAAAGAACAAATATTATGTGTTTCCATGTATATGAAATATTTATAATAGATGAATTCACAGAGTCATAGAGTAAATTAAATGATACCTGGTAATAGGAGGAGGGTAAAATGGGAAGATAATGCTTAATGGATACAAAGTCTCTGAGGTGAGGGATTATACACTTGCAATTTATATAATTTTATTAATCAGTCCCCCCAATTTTTAAAAATTAAAACAGGGAACTATTTAGCAAACGGAGAGTGGTGATGACTGTGAATGCAATTAATGTGACTTAATTTTACACTTAGAAGGTTTCAATTGCATATTTTTATTTTATATATATCTTACTAAAATAAAAATAATTTCTAGTGTCAGCATTTCTTATTTCAACTTCTTATTTTTCTTTTTGAAAATTCTTTATTGATTAAGGTATCACATAATTGTCCTCATCCCCCCATTCCCATCCCAAACCTCTCCCCACGTATGCCCCCACCCCCCTCTTGTCCGTGACCACTTGTTAGGCTTATATGCATGCATACAAGTCCTTTGGTTGATCTCTCCCCCTCCTCTCCCAGCCTCCCCTACCTTCCTTCTGAGGTTTGACAGTCTGATAGATGTTTCCCAGTCTCCAGGTCTGTTTTTGTTCATCAGTTTATGTTGTTTATAATTTTTCCTAGATGTGTGAGATCATGTGATACAATAAATACACTTATAAGAACCAAAGGTGAGATAAGCCATAATGGCTATGCTGAGAGTCAAATGAATCAGTCTGTAGTAAGTTTCTTTCTGAATCAACAGTTCTTTTGATTTCAAATTTCAATATCAAACAGTTCCTTATGTATACATGTCAGCAATAATATTTCAGTTCTGGATGGTGGACAGATGGTGGTTATGCATGTCCGACCATCTCTGGTTTGGTCCTGGGAAACCTTCAGCGATGCAGAGCTGCTGTCTGCTAGTATGGCAAGGCATTCTCAGCATCTTCCATCTCTGGACTGTTTCTCTTCTGTCTTCATGGATGGAGCAGTCCTTTCAATCCCTCTCTGTTGCAGGAATCCACATGGTCCTGGAATTGTTTTCTGAAAATATACAAACATATTCTCAACCAAAAGTTAATAAAGGAATATTTTCTTTAAATTTGACTTGTGATCCTTTTTCATTTTTTGCCCAAATTTTCAGATTTTCCTCTGGCTTGTTTTGACACCATGTCTATTTTTCATGGGTGTCTTGCTGTTAGGATTAAAAATGAAAGTTAATTTTCTAAAGTAAACATTTTCTAGATGTAATTTATTACAGGATATTTTTCCTTACATAATATTCTTCTACGATCCCCTCTTATTATTTAAATATTAGGAGGCTTTTGGAAATTTTATAATGTAGTCTTGATAGCTTTTACATTTTAATTTTTTGTGCTAAAATATGACTGCTTTAGGTTCATTATATGTTGCACAATTTTACCATGAGATGAACTGCCAATAAAAATTTTTGTAAACACTGTAGGGACAGCTTTTTGTACAGTACAATCAATTTTTCTAGAACCTTTTTATTTTTCCTCTTAATATTATTTGTCTTACTTTACTCAATCTTAGATATGCCCATGAAATTCTTTATTCAATTTAAAAATCTACGATTTTCACTCTACAAATTTATTTATTTAGAAAAAATAAATATTATTACAATTTCGGACTAAAACATGCCTTTAATAACTACTTTATAGGAGAGGGAAGATGACTGCCAATGGGAAGGCAGACTGCAAGATTGTGTGTGAATGAGAAAACAAAGGGAGTGTGTGTGGTAGCATTGGGAGTGTTTGTTGGTGAGTTGAGGGTCAGCTATACTCCAGGAGACTATGGGGAACTGTTGGGCAAAGCTCCCCTGACCGGGCAGACCCCACTGCTGCTGTGTTCCTTCCAGGAACGACCCACTCAGATACGGAGACAGTGTCATCTTGAAGGAAAAGTGGATGTTATCAGAAACCTGAAAAGCCTAAAGAATCTACAACTGTGGCACCCACCAAATAGCCGTGAACCTAAGAATACCGGTTCCAAAATGATGCAAGCATGTAGATTGATAGGAGCTCTACATTCCACCACAGAAAGATCAGATTTTGCCTGGGAGAAGGAGAGAGAGAACTATATAACCAGCCACTTAGAGAAGAAAGAATATGAAGAGAGAAAGAAACAGCCCACATATGAAAGAAAAGCAGGTATCACCAGCAAAGGAAATAAACTAAATGGAGGCAAGCAACCTGTCAGATAAAGAATTCAGAGAAATGGTCATAAGGTGGCTGAAAAGAATAGAAGACAAATTCGACAATATGTGTAAGAACCAAGAAGAAATGAAGAACGAAGAAGAGATGAAAAATGACATTGCTGCTGTAAAAATCTCAATAGAAGGCATAAACAGTAGACTAGAAGAAACAGAGGACCGCATCAGTGAGCTAGAAGACAAGATAGGAAAAAAAAAAATACCCAAGTAGAGCAGCTTCTAGGAAAAAAAAAATTATAAAGCAGGAGGAAAGCCTAAGGGAACTTTGGGACAACACGAACCAAAACGACATCTGCATAATAGGGGTGCCAGAAAGAGAGGAAACTGAGCAAGGAATAGAAAACCTGTTTGGAGAAATAATGCCAGAAAACTTCCTTGATATAGGGAAGAAAAAAACAACACAAATCCAAGAAGCTCACAGAGTCCCAAGCAAAATGAACCCCAAAAGACTGATGCCAAGGCACATTATAATTAAATGGGCAAACATCAATGACAAAGTAACAATCTTAAAAGCAGAGAGAGAAAGACAGAAAGTTACCTACAAAGGATCCCTCATCAAACTAGCTACTGATTTCTCAACAGAAACACATCAGGCCAGAAGGGAATATAATGATTTGTAAGATAAGAAAAATATTATTCTTGTCCTTTGGGAACACACACACTTCTACAAACCCTTTACTCAAATACATTATAAAGAAAATATGGATTAAAATACTATGGTATTTTATTTTCCAAAATGATTGATTCAAATGTGTTCACATTTTTTACAAGTGCAAAGGAGATATTACAAATTATAAAATGGATTGTATTATAGAAACTAAGCACCAGCACCCTCCATGTAACAGATATCAGTCACATTATGAACTTTATGAATATTCATGATAATTGAATTATTGTTTAAATGTGTTCTGGGTTAGTTTCCTTCCCAAGGAACACATTGGTATCCATTTCTATGTGAAGGAAACATGGATATAATTGTACTGCACATTGATCTTTTTTGTATCTCATGTTCTTGCACCTACCTCACCTCTTTTGTGATCAATGTGATGGCTTTTTTTTCATTATGACTTAGGTCTGGAGTTAGACTGTGAATCTATAGAATTTAGGATTTTGGTATTAATTGAAATATCTGGGTTCAAACTGTTGATTTGGGCCTTATTTGCACTATACTGATATAATTGACCCAGACAAATGCCAATGTCCCTTTATTTGAAATGAACTAGGTATCTTTCGGAATATTAAGGGTAACTCCAATAAGACTCACATTATTTAGAATACCTAAGCTTTATAAAACTCTTTGTTAAAGTAACATTTGTCTTTTACCATTGTACAAACACCTGTCCAGAAGTAGCTATTTAATGTTTGGGAACTGTTGATGCCAAAATTGCTAACCATCCTTGACACCAACATCCCTTAGTTCCAGGGTATTTTTTTTTGTTGTTGTTTTTTAAAAGCTGAATTGTGTATTATCTAGTTTAACTCTGAGAAATTGCCAAATGACATATTGGAGATTTTACAAGGAGAAGAATTGTAAAATGACATTTTATTTTATTTGTGATAATTGCAAACATTTTCTCCTCAAATATGTAAGAAAATAAAGAATATGTAAGAAAAGAAAGCATTTACCTGAAGAGAGCAGTAGTTAAAATCATAGATATTCAAATAAAAGAGTTTTTGCCTCTGATCTTGCATAGACAAAAAAGGATTATTTTGCCTTTACACTACTACTCCCACCTCTCTCACCTCATTCAGTGCCACCACCACAAACAGGGCATCATATGCTGTTAAAAAATTTAAATGTAAATAATACCAAATTACTGATTATCTGCTTTGATAATTTTTTTCCAGGTAATATGTTTCAACTCAAGCAGATAACCAGGATAAGTGAACAATACATACATTCTTTTAAACTGAAATCCACCCTAAGGAAGATTACCAACAATATAGCTGATTTCCACAGTTGTCTCTAAACACAATATACTGTGTAATTTTACGTTTCTGGAGGTGAACTTAAAATAAAAGGGGAAAATGATGAAATGCATGGGGTATTGTTTTGGTATTGATGTCTCCCAACACTCAGTCTTGAATCTTAACCACTCTTATGAGTTCCAGTCCTGCTTGCTTTTCAAGTTAATGTCTAGTGTAATTCCACCTTTTCCTATTTTTTTTTTCCTATTTTTTAAATTGTCACCATTATTTCCTGTCATTCAAGCTCAATACTGGATACTATTCAGCTATTAAAAACCCTATGGACTCCATCACTACATGAGTGCTAAAATCCATTCCCTCCTTTCCATTCCCACTGCTTCTCCCCTTATCCAAACACCCATTAATTTTCATATGAATAATTACAGTTGTCTTCAAAGTGGTCTTCTAGCCTCTAGCCTCTTAACTTTAATTTATGTTACAATCTGCTACCAAATCAATTGTACTAAATATTTTTCTTAATCATGTTTATTATCTTATTAACAAAAATTTTTCAAATAAGTACCTTATTTCTTATCATAAAATTTAAAACCCTGTATAATATAAATTAATCTTAACTTTCTAGTTTTATCACCTACTACTCTTTATAGATTTCCTCTACTTTAGCTAAATTAGATAGCTTGTTGTTTCTTAAACATCCCCTATGACATTATCATCCTCCAATTAATTACTCCCTTTCTCATTTTTTGTATAAATTATCTCAACTGTTTAAAGTTCAGATCAAATGATAGTGTGTTCATGTTATTGTTTAAGTCCAGTGCATGAATTCATACACCAGTAGGGTCCCTCCGCCTGGTCTGTGGGATTGGGCTGACCCCTGGTCCAAGGGGTCCCAGATTGTGAGCGGGTGCAGCTCAGGCCAAGGGACCCCCACCAGGCATGATTGGTGCCAGGGAGGTATGCGAGAGGTTGGCCAGCCAGGGAGGGACTGCAAGAGGGCTCTAGAGGACATGTCTGGCCTGTCTCACTCTGTCCCAATCGGCTGGACCCCAACAGCAAGCTAACCTACTGGTCAGAGCACGTGGTAGCAAAGGTTGAGCGGCCTTAGCATATCATTAGCACATTACACTTTGGTTGAACAGATGACAGAATGACCAGATACTTAGCATATTAGTTTTTTATTATATAGGATAATAATTTATCTTGCTGCCAAATTACCAGAAAATGTTTTTGTGCTTTTGCTTTAATCTCTCTTATGCAATGTACTACATTTGTCATTGTATTAGCTATTTTCCTAATTATCTTACTTTATGCTGCTATTAGAATGTAATCTTAAAGGAAGCATAAGAATTCTTCTGTAGCCCTGACTGGTTTAACTCAGTGGATAGAGCGTTGTCCTGCAGACTGAAGGGTCCTGGGTTTGATTCCAGTCAAGGGCATGTACCTTGGTTGCAGGCACATTCTCAGTAGGAGCTGTGCAGGAGGCAGCTGATCAATGTTTCTCTCTCACTGATGTTTCTAACTTTCTATCCCTCTCCCTTCCACTCTGTGAAAAATCAATGAATTATATTAAAAAATAATTCTTATATATATGGCTTTGTTTCAGAGCACAAACTTATGTATTTTTTATATTTCAGAAAATAATAATGTTTTAATTTCTAGGAAATAAAAATAATTGAACAGTTTGTATTATTGATGCTATTTAATGCATTGAAATATATCTGCCTTTTTGTATTGAGATTTAATTGATGTATATTGCAAAGCAAATTTCATGGGAACATGCTAATGGATCAGATACTCACCAAGTTACTAATTTTACTTATTCTGCCTCTAATTTTGCTTTACCCCCATATTATAAAACAATGTCATTATCTTTTTTCTTTCTGTTTCTTAGTTGATTTACTATACGACATTTATCCAATAGGGAAGATAATCTGAATAGCCAAAATGATTCCAGATACAAAATTTCCCTTTCCTTAAAAAAATAACATTAATGTTTTTATTGCATTGGAAAGGAAGTAAATAATATGAAAATTTAATATCAGTTATCAAATTATGTGGTACTCCATTTCCTACTCATAGCATCAAGTGTTATGCCGATATATCAAACCTTTAGCATCATAAATCATTTGAAAAAGAAGGAAATAGGATTCTCTTATCTTCCAAAAAAGATAAAACATTTTAACTGTGTTTTTCCCTATTGAGTGTGTATTTCATACTATTTTTGTAGTCAGTCTTTTATGTCAATGGAAGTGCAAAAATATCTCACTTTATAATTTTAACTTTGCAATCACATTCTGCATATTGGACAGTAAAATCAAACTGATTCCTCTCACTTTGCATGTGCCTAATCTTCAGGGCCTATTTACATTTCATTGCAATGTGACAGCAGGAAAATTTATCCATATGTAAAAGGGCCAACCCACACTGTCAAGCAGAAGGTTTGAGTTAAATTTGAAACAAAACTGAAAGAAAGAAAATAAAAAGGGAGAAGGGGAAAGAAAAAAAAAATTCTTCCTAAATGAAGCCAAATCCTACAAGTTAATACTTTAAAGAAATAAAGTAAACTAGTATAAATATGAATCTATCCAAAATACAGTTTTATTTTAATTCAAATCCCTTAGAAACCCAGAGCACTGTGTTTATAAACGGAAAATAGTGGATAGACTTGCCCTTCACTGGAGGGCAAGTCATATAGTCCTTGCCTTCTCTGCAAAACCTTCAGGCTGGAAATAGTGACAGATGAACGTTTTATCATTAATTTCCCCTCTTTCATGCCTTCAATCCAAATGGTGCATATTCTCCACTGGGAGGCATCAAGCTCTTTGCTTCTATTTCTCTTGCTAACTCACACTGACTTATAAATCAAACGCAGATAAGAAGAGAGGGCAAATATAACTTTTGTTGTTGTCTCTTGGCCTATGCCCTCTTGCACAATACTGAGCTTTGACTGAAATATTCTTCAAATTGTCCTGTTATTCATAGATTAAGGAATTCTAAATGATGACAAAACAATAGAAAATCTGAGAGACAAAGTTTGCATATCGTGACTTATAAAAGATTTGAAATTCCAGTGTTTGAAAGGATGATTTCCCTAAAATATGTGCCTAAGATGTTATTTTTCATGGTGAAAAAAAATCTGAATATAAAGACCTCACATTCTTTTAGGATGCCTAGGAATGCAGCAATCTTTAAAATGCTTCTTTAATCTTATTTTGCCCCTTTACTATAAGAAGCTAGTTTCTTCACAAAACTTGAATTATACAAAAGCAGACCCTTTGTTATGACTTATTTACTTTCCTTAAATTGTTATATTTTATAAAATATATAATGAGTGAAGTGCTTTGTAGAATATACTTTAAGTGTGGGATTTGATATACTTAGGTTTCAATACATGACAATTAATACTTTATATTTTTCAAAATGTGCCTGATACCTTCCTTGTCGATGGTGAATGCTTAATAAATATTTCATTTTTCAGAAGCTGAGATATTTGCAGTACTCTTGATTTTTAGTACTGATGGTAATTTTATACTAATATTTATTATAGTTTAACTTTAAGGTGTCTGTTTTATTTTTATTTGAAGAAAAAAACTATTTTATTTGAAAGAAAGATATTCACAGCTTTATTAGTAAATATAAAATAGAAAGTTTTGGCTGGGGAAAGTGCATGAAAGTTATATTGAATTATAACACATCAATCTTGTACTAAAAGTAAACGCAAAACCACTAGGTGATACAATATGATTTAAAACTCATGAAAGCTAATATGATTATGACTATTGACAAATTACAATATTATTTTCTGCAAAGCATGAAATATCAATGCTGTTAAATGAGTGCAAATGTTAATGTTCAAGGCTGCCTGCTGGCCTTTTGCTGGTGACATATCTAGGAATTCAGAAATATTTCATTTTCTATCTCCCTTTTCTAAGGCTGCAGGCCTCATGTATAAATTACAACTGATGACAAAAGTGGAAGCTAACAGTGGCAAAATTAGGCCCAAAGGCAAAATAATTATATATACAGCCTTCAGCAGTAAGGGAGAGAGCCATCAATCAGCTCCCAATTATTCACTAGTTAATCAGCTCTGCCCTTCCTTTATTGAAGGGTTACAGTATAATTAAGTTGGCAGCATCCTTTTAATTCATCAAACATACAACACATGGCGGTGTTTGCTGCAATTGGGGGACAGCACCTTTGTGAGTTTGACCCCAAGTACTGCTGGTGTAGATGAGGAAAACTTCAGAGGTAAGGGAGAAAATTTATATGACAGCACAGCACTGAGATGGTGCTATCTTAGTATACATGCCTGTGCTTAAAACACCTAAAAGGATAGGATATTTCTGAGCCCATTCAAATCCATAACACAAACCTTAAATATGTAAATTAATGGACAATATTTTTATGTATTTATGGATGTGTAAATAGTACATAAAAATATGTTTAAAAAAGAGATATGGATAATTTCTGACATGCATATAAACAATGACACCTTCAGAATACAACCTTTAGGAGAATACTAGTAGCCACTTATTCCAATGAAACTGCCATCATATAATTCATTTTAGAGTTAGATTCTATAAATGTTTTCTAAGAGCCAGTTTATGTGGCACATAAAAAAACATGATATAAATGACATTATGTTCATAATTCTTGGTGTTTTATTTTCTTTTGATTTTTGTTCTTGAAAGTGCTTTTACTCTGTATAATTGCCCAATTTGTTTCAAAGTAAATTTTCTCTGCTTCCAAAAGTGCCTTCCAAGACTCCTCCCTATTGACAATGTTCTAAAAAAGTCTAACAACCCCTGTTGGTTAAAATAGTTGCATTACTGCTATCCACAGGGCATCTTTCCCTTTATTGATTATAAATAGAATGACATATAGATATTTAAGATGTGATGTGTTGTTTTGCAATTACCAGAGTTATAGGTTATTTTTTCATGTGGCTCAAAAGCAGTAAGTGAATATCACTTACAAGTGGCCGAGTGCACAGCATTCATGCACGGGGCTGGGGGGTGTGTTCCTCAGCCTGGCTTGCATCCTCTCCAATCTGGGACCCCTGTGGGATTAGGCCTAAACTGGCAATCGGACAACCCCCTCACAATCCGGTACTGCTGGCTCCTAACTGCTCACCTGCCTGCCTGCTTGATCTCCCTAACCACTCTGCCTGCTGGCTTGCTTGCCCCTAACTGCATTCCCCCGCCAGACTGCCCTTCCTTTTGGCCTGATCACCCCTAACCGCCTCTGCCTCGGCTCTGCCACCATGACTTTGTCCAGAAGGATATCTGGAAGGTCTCATGGTCTAATTAGCATATTACCCTTTTATTAATATAGATAGGATATGACAAACTGCCATAACTATAACATATTTACCAGTATTATTCTATGAGAATACGTACTTCATGTGATAGAAAGGCATCTAATATATTACATTGTATATGTTGTAAGTAGTAGGAAATATTGTATTCATAGCAATAATATATACCCTGTGACTTCCCTTCTTGATTTGGGAATGGTTCCCCAGTTCTTTGAACACTTCCTGGCCCCTAATGTATTTTTTTTTTTGTCATCCAGTGTAACTTTATTTACTGTTTATTGCACATGATTTGAGGTCTTTAATTTCTAACTACCAAAGATTCAAATGACTATTTTTTTCCATGAAGTTTAACATTAACATTATTGAATTTGTATATTCGTGTGTTTTTATTGTAAATATCTGAATTATTTACATTGTCATAGATCCTGAACTCATAAGTGTGGACCATGCACAGCCTGGCAGCAAGCCAGGAAGCCACTCTGCAAGCAAACAGACATTCTGTATAAGGGGAAAAGTCATAACACAACATTTTTTTTTTTTTGAAAATAGGTTATTTTTAAAAAATATTTTATTGATTTTTTTTACAGAGAGGAAGAGAGAGGGATAGAGAGTTAGAAACATCAATGAGAGAGAATCATCGACCAGCTGCCTCTTGCACACCCCCTACTGGGGATGTGCCTGCAACCAAGGTACATGCCCTTGACAGGAATCGAACCCGGGACCTTTTAGTCAGCAGGCTGACGCTCTATCCACTGAGCCAAACCGGTGCCGGCTAGCACAACATTTAATGTCTAACCTGAGTCACCTCAGAATGTTATATATATATTGACTTCTTAATTCATATAGTATCAGAAACTCAACTGCTTGGTTAGTGACGGGGTTGACCTGGTTTTGAGAGGATTATTCCTTAAATAATTAAGGAAAGGGGTGGATCAATCTTTCTTCTTGGTTGCTTGTTTCTCCACAGCATCTTCATCTTTCTTCTCCTCCCCAGATTCTTAAGCATCTTCTCCTTCACCTTCACCTCCTTCCTCTTCCTACTTTGCATCCTCAAATTCTTCCTTGGAACCTTCTTCCTCTTCCTCTTCCTCTCCTTCCTCTTTCTCAGCCTCTTCCTTCTTCTTCTCTTCCTCTTCAGCTTCTCCTTCAAAAGGCTGTTCATCCTTAGCTTTTTCAGTTTTTGCAGCCTCAATGGTCTCCTCCACCTCGATCTGCTCTTCCTGGACGTGGCTGGTGGATTAAGAAGGGAAGGAGTGAGCAGACATCAAGTAGGAGCTGGTCTGTAAACTACTGTAGGCAGATCGGTCAAAGACTTGGGAACTCTGGGAAGAGCCGCTGGCTATGCTTCCCACGCTGGTGAAACTGAGCAGGGTTTCCTCACTTTCCAAGAATTTCCTGTAAACTGCAAGGTCAATGTACAAAGCCATCTTCACATTGAGGAGGTCCTGGTATTCTTTTAAATATCATCCAATTTCACTCTTTGTAGTTCTCAACTCATTTTCTAATTTGTTGATTGTGTCCTGCATAGCACTATCATCTGCATTCTGCTTATCCTCCAGCTCTTGCAGCTGCTTTTCAGTGTTTCGTTCATGCCCCAGCTTGCTTCCATATCCAGGGTCTTGGCCTTGAGCCGGCGGCAGCTCTTAGACACCTCATCCTTGGTGGTGCACCGCGTAGGTGTTCTTAGCAGCATTCTTGGTCAGAATGGTGAAGCAGTTCTTGGACCATTTTTCAGCATTCTGCATGTTCTTAGCAGCCAGCTTTTCCTACTGGGCGCCAATGTCCTTTAGCATAGCAGAGAGGTCGGACTTGGAGAGCATGCCCATCTCCATGGAGAACTGAGCATACTAGATCTGTACCTGCAGCTAGGTGATCTCTTTGTGCACCTTCTTAAGAAAGGCAATTTCATCTATCAGGCTGTTGACGCACCACTTTTTAAGCTCAGAGCTGGCAAGAGCGGCCTCATCTGCACCTTTGGGAGCCTCCATCAGCCAACCCTCTGCATCTTCATGGTTCAGAACCTCTTCCTGGTAGGACGCCTGCAGGTTGTTACCAGCCCCTTCAGAGCCCTGGTGCCTCCTAACTAGTCACTTCTCTCTCCTAACCAGGGATGGGGCATGGTAGGGCGGGGCAAAGGCATCCCATTTTCATTAAAATGTTCAACTTGGGCCTGCTGCAGAGGCATCTGCAGGTGGGCCGGGGGGCAGACAGTAATCCCAGAGACCCTGGCCACCTCTGCCTACCCAGGTACCAAATCGCTGCCTGAACCGCAGGGGCCATATCAGGCACTACCCATGCTGCCTGCCAGGGCTCCCAAACACAGCCTGAACCCTGTGGGTGAGGTCAGTCGCTGCCTGCCCTGCCTGCATATGCAAATTTACCCACCATCTTTGTTGGTTTTATTTTCATATCACTCTTGATTGGCTGTGGCTGTAGTAGAGGTATGGTAAATTAGTAATCTTTCTCTTTTAATAGTGTAAATAAAGTTAAATCCACAAATATTTTATTTCATACCATTTTCTAAAATCTCTATCTAAATAATTGCATTTTGTTTACAACATGGAATTTAAAAGTATTGTCTACCAAGAGTAATTAAATTAGAAAAGATTGCCAAAACCAGTTTGGCTCAGTGGTAGAGCATTGGTCTGCGGACTGAAAAATCCCAGGTTTGATTTGGGTCAGGGGCATGTACGTTGGTTGCGGGCACATCCCTGATAGGGGGTGTGCAAGAAGCAGCTGGTCGATGTTTCTCTCTCATCGACTTTTCTAGCTCTCTATCTCTCTCCATTCCTCTCTGTAAATAATCAATAAAATATATATTTTTTAAAAATAAATAAATTAGAAAATATTTAAGAATATATCAGATATATTTTATAAGGTGGTTAATCTTACTGAGGACACATAAGATATATGCTCTCACAAACAATGTGAAAATACTGGAATCAATGATACATTCATTAAACTAGTTTGAATCATGCATGAAACAACATGCAAGAAATATAAAAACTTGAGGGTTTCAGAATCAATGATAAATTGTTTTAGAGATAGTCTCTAATGGCCTCTATTTGTTTTATTTATTTATTTATTTAGTCCTTTCATAGATTTTGTAAATGAATTTATTGAGGTAACATTGATTAATAAAATGATATAGATTTCAAGTGTTCAGTTCTATAATGTACTATCTATATATTGCATTGTGTGTTAACCACCCAAAGTCAAGTTTCTTTTCATCATCATTTATTGCCTCTTTACCCTCTCCTCTTTATCTCCTACTACCCCACTTTCCCTCTGGTAATCACCGTACTGCTGTCTATGAAGCTGTTTCTTTTTGTTTGTTTTTGCTTAATCTCATCACCATTTTCTCTCAGCACCCAAACAACCCGCTCTCTGACAGCTGTGAGTCTGTTTTTTGTATCTATGAGCTTGTTTCTATTTTGTTTGTTAGTTTATCTTCTTCATTAGATTCCACATATAAGTGAAACAATGTGATATTTTTCTTTTTAAAGATAAATTTATTTTTATTTATTTATTTATTTATTTTATTCTTTATTGATTAAAGTATTACAGATATTCCCTTTCTCCCTGTTGACCTCTCCTGGCCACTCCCACCCCCAGCACATGCCCTTACCCCAATAGTGTCTATATCCATTGGTTATGCTTATATGCATACATACAAGTCCTTTGGTTGATCTCTCTCTCTTACCCCCACCCTCTCCTACCTTCCCTTTGAGGTCTGATGATCTGATAGATGTTTCTCTGCCTCTGGATCTATTTTTGTTCATCGGTTTAGTTGTTCATTATATTCCACAAATTAGTGAGATCCTGTGACATGTATCTTTCTCCCACTGGCTTATTTCGCATAGCATAATGCTCTCCATGTCCATGCATGCCTTTGCAAATGGTAAGAGTTCCCTCTCTTTTAAAGCAGTGTAGTGTTCCATTGTGTAGATTTACCACAGTTTTTTAATCCACTCATCTGTTGATGGGCACTAAGGCTATTTTAAAAAAATATATTTTATTGATTTTTTACAGAGAGGAAGAAAGAGGGATAGAGAGTTAGAAACATCGATGAGAGAGAATCATTGATCAGCTGCCTCTTACACACCCTCTACTGGGGATGTGCCTGCAACCAAGGTTCATGCCCTTGACCAGAATCGAACCTGAGACCTTTCAGTCCGCAGGCCAATGCTCTATCCACTGAGCCAAACCAGTTTCGGCACTAAGGCTATTTTTTTTTAATTTTTAAAATTAAATTATTATCTCTGTACATATACCATTGTCTCCTCATCCCATACATGCCATCCCTCCCCAGAGTTTTGTGTCCATTGGTTGTACTTATATGCATGTATACAAGTCCTTAGGTTGATCTCTTATCTTCCTCAGATCTCCCTACTCTCCCCACTGTAATTTGATAGTCTGCTTGTTGCTTTACTGTCTCTATATCTATCTTTTGGTTCATCAGTTTATAATGTTCTTTACTATCCATAAATGAGTGAGGTCATGTAGTGTTTCTCTTTCATTGACTGGCTTATTTCACTCAGCATGATGTTCTCCAATTCCATCCAGGTTGCTGCAAATGATGAGAATTCCTTTTTTATGGCAGCATAATATTCCATTGTGTAGATGTACCATGGTTTTTGGATCCAATCATCTGCTGACGGGCACCTAGGCTGTTTCCAAATTATACTATTGTAGATTGTGCTGCTATGAACATAGGGGTGCATATATCCTTTCTGATTGGTGTTTCTAGCTTCTTGGGATATATTCCTAGGAGTGGGATTACTAGGTCAAATGGGAGTTCCATTTTCGGTTTTTTGAGCAAGCTCCATACTGTTCTCCAAAGTGGTTGCACCAGTCTGCATTCCCACCAGCAGTGGACAAGGATTCCTTTTCCTCCGCAACCTCGCCAACACTTGTCATTTGTTGATTTGTTGATGTTGGCCATTCTGACGGGTGTGAGATGATACTGTTTTGTTGAGGATTTGCATAACTGAGATAATTAGTGACTTTGAACACGTTTTCATGTGCCTCTTGTCCTTCCTTCTGTCTTCTTTTGAGAAGATTCTATTTAGATCCATTGCCCATTTTTTAATTGGGTCATTTATCTTCCTTTTATTAAGTTGTATAAGCTGTCTGTGGATGTTGGAGATTAAACATTTATCAGTGATAACATTTGCAAATATGTTCTCCCATACAGTGGGCTTTCTTGTTGTTTTTTTGATGGTTTCTTTTGCTGTAAAAAAGCTTTTTATTTTGATGTAGTCCCATTTGTTTATTTTCTCTTTGGCTTCCATTGCCCTAGGGGCAGTATCAGTGAAGAAGTTCTTTTGGCATATGTCTGAGATTTTGCTGCCTGTGGATGCCTCTAGTATTTTTATGGTTTCCCACAGAAGGAAGGAAATAACAAAAATCAGAGCAGAGATAAATGACATAAAGACCAAAGAAACAATACATAGGATCAACAAAACCAAGAGCTGGTTCTTTGAAAGGATAAACAAGATTGATGAACCTCTAGCCAGACTAACCAAGAAACAAAGAGAGAGGACCCAAATAAACAAAATCAGAAACAAAAGAGGTGAAATAACAACAGACCCCACTGAAATACAAAGGATTGTTACAAAATACTACGAACAACTCTATTCCAACAAACGACAACCTGGAGGAAATAGATATATTCCTAGAAAAATACAACCTTCCAAAACTCAATCAGGAAGAATCTAAACATCTCAATAGACCAGTGTCTTGGGAAGAAATTGAAACAGTCATCAAAAAGCTCCTAGTAAACAAAAGCCTGGGACCAGATGGCTTCACAGGAGTTTTACCAAACATTCAAGGAAGAACTAAAACCTATCCTCCTCAGACTATTCCAAAAAATTCAAGAGGAAGGAACACTTCCAAACTCTTTCTATGAAACCAGCATCACCCTATACCAAAACCAGATAAAGACAACACAATGAAAGAGAATTACAGGCTAATATTCCTCATGAACATAGATGACAAAATCCTCAACAAAATTCTAGCAAATCAGCTCCAGCAGAACATCAGAAAGATCATACACCTTGACCAAGTAGGATTTATTCCGGGAATGCAAGGATGGTACAATATCTGCAAATGAATAAATGTAATACATCACATAAACAAATTGAGAGATAAAAATCATATAATCATATCAATTGATGCAGAAAAAGCATTTGATAAAATCCAACACCTTTCCTGGTAAGAACTCTCAACAAGGTGGAAATAGAAGGGTCATACCTCAACATAATAAAAGCTATATATGATAAACCCACAGCCAACATCATACTCAATGGGCAAAAACTAAAACCATTCCCTCTAAGAACAGGAACAAGACAGGGATGCCCACTCTCACCACTCCTGTTTGACATAGTACTGGAAGTACTAGCCATTGCAATTAGACAAGAAGAGGAAATAAAAGGCATCCAAATTTAAAAAGAAGAAGTAAAATTATCTTTATTTGCAGATGATATGATATTGTACATAAAAAAACCAAAAGATTCCATCAAAAAACTAATTGACTTAATAAATGAATTTGGCAATGTAGCAGGATACAAAATTAATGCCAAGAAATCTATGGCATTTCTATACACCAATAGTGAATTTACAGAAACAAAGACTAAAAAGGCAATCCCATTTAACATCGCACCAAAAAAATTAAAATACCTAGGAATAAACTTAACTAAGGGGGTAAAAGACCTATACGAGGAAAACTACACAACACTGAAAAAAGAGATAGAGGAAGATGTAAACAGATGGAAGAACATACCATGTTCATGGATTGGTAGAATCAACATCATCAAAATGTCCATACTTCCCAAAGCAATTTATAGGTTCATTGCACTCCCCATTAAAATTCCAATGGCATATTTCACTGACCTAGAAAGAACTCTCCAAAAATTCAGTTGGAACAATAAAAGGCCCCGAATAGCCACAGAAATCCTGAGAAAGAAGAGTAAAATAGGAGGGATCTCAATACCAGATTTCAAGCTGTATTACAAAGCCACTGTTCTCAAAACAGCCTGGTACTGGCACAAGAACAGACATATAGATCAATGGAATAGAATTGAGAACCCAGATATCAACCCAATTCACTATGCTCAATTAATATTTGACAAAGGGGGCACGAATATACAATGGAGTCAAGACAGTCTCTTCATTAAATGGTGTTGGGGAAATTGGATAGATACTTGCAAAAGAGTGAAACTAGATCACCGACTTACACCATACACAAAAATAAACTCAAAATGGATACAGGACTTAAACTAAGGCTATTTTTAAGTCTTAACTATTGTAAATTGTGCTGCTATGAACACAGGCGTGCATATGTTCTTTCTGATTGGTGTTTCTGATTTCTTGGGATATAGTCCTAAAAGTGGGATTACTGGGTCAAATGGGAGTTCCATTCTTAATTTTCTTTGGAAACTCCATACTGTTTTCCACAGTGGCCGAACCAGTCTGCATTCCCACCAGCAGTGCATGAGGGTTCCTTTTTCTCCACATTTTCTTAAGCACTTGTTCTCTGTCCATTTGTTGATGATAACCATTCTGATAGGTGTTGTTTTACTTTGCATCTCTCAGATTATTAGTGACTTTTATGACTCTTGGCTTTCTGTATGTCTCCTTTTGAAAAGTGTCTATTTAGGTTCTTTGCCCATTATTTGAGTGGACTGCTTATCTTCCTTTTGTTAAGTGGTATGAGTTCCCTATAAATTTTGGAGATTAGGCCCTTATCAGATATAAAATTGGCAAATATGTTCTCCCATGCAGTGGGCTTTCTTTTTTTCTTTTCTTTTAAAAGTCTTTGTTGTTTAAAGAATTACACTTAGTATTATATATGTTTCCTTTTTTCCCCATTGACCTCTCCCTACTGCTTCCCAGTCCCACAGCACATGCCCTTGCCCTCTTAGTATCTGTGTCCCTTGGTTATGCTAATTTTCATGCATACAAGTCTTTTGGTTAATCTCTATTCCCACACATGAACCCTACCCTGCCTTCCCTCTGAAGTTTGACAGTCTGTTTGATGCTTCTCTGTCTCCTGATCTACTAGTATTTTTGTTCATCAGTTCATGTAGTTCATCATATTCCACAAATGAGTGAGATCATGTGATATTTATCTTTCTCCACTGGCTTATTTCACTTAGCATAATGCTCTCCATGTCCATCCATGCTGTTGTGAATAGTAAAGAGTTCTTTCTTTTTTACAGCAGTATAGTATATTCCAGTGTGTAGATGTACTACAGTATTTTGATCCACTAATCTGCTGATGGGCACTAAGGTTGTATCCAAATCTTAGCTATGGTGAATTGTGCTGCTATAAACATAGAGGTGCATATATCCTTTCTGATTGGTGTTTCTAGTTTCTTGGGATATATTCCTAGAAGTGGAATTGCTGGGTCAAATGAGAATTCCATTTTTCATTTATTGAGGAAATTCCATACTGTTTTCCACAGTGGCTACACCAGTCTGTATTCCCACCAGCAGTACACTAAGGCTTCTTTTTCTCCGCATCCTCGACAGCACTTGTATTTTGTTGATTTGTTGATGATAGCCATTCCAAAAGGTGTGAGATAGTATCTCATTGTAGTTTTGATTTGCATCTCTCAGATGATTAGTGACTTTGAGCATGTTTTCATATGTCTCTTGGCCTTCTATATGTCCACTTTTGAAAAGTGTCTGTTTTGGTCCTTTGCCCATTTTTTTTTATTGGATTGTTTATCTTTTTTTGTTAATATGTCTGAGTTCCCTATAAGTTTTGGAGATTAAACCCTTATCAGAGATAACATTGGCAAATATGGTCTCCCAGGCAGTGGGCTTTCTTGTTGTTTTGCTAATGGTTACTTTTGCTGTGCAGAAGCTTTTTATTTTGATGTAGTCCCATTTGTTTATTTTCTCTTTAGTTTTCATTGCCCTAGGAGCTGTATCAGTAAAGATATTGCTACAACATATGTCTGATATTTTGCTGCCTATGGGTTCTTCTAAGATTTTTATGGTTTCCCATCTTACTTTTAAGTCCTCCATCTACTTTCAGTTTATTTTTGTGTATGGTGTAAGTTGGTAGGCTGGTTTCATTTTTTTTTTTTTTGCATGTATCTGTCCAATTTTTCAACACCATTTATTAAAGAGATTGTCTTGACTTTTTCATATACTACTAATGAACTTAAAGAGAAATATTAAAAAAAATCCCATTTACCATTGAAACAAAAAAGTTAAGATACCTAGGAATAAATTTAACTAAAGAGGTGAAAGACCTGTACTTGGAAAACTATAAGACATGGTAAAAAGAGATAGAAGAAGGCAAACAAATGGAAAAATACTGGTATACCCTGTTCATGGATTGGTGGAATCAACATCATTAAAATAGTCATACTATCCAAAACAATCCACAGATTCAATGCAATCCTCATTAAAATAACAATGGCATATTTCACAGACTTAGAACAAATTCTCCAAAAATTCATATGGAATAAAAAAAGATCCAAAATAACCACAGCAATCCTGATAAAGAAGAATAAAGTAGAGGGATCTAAATACAGATATCAAACTATATTACAAAGCCACTGTCCTGAAAACTGCCTGTTATTGTCACGAGAACAGACATAAACTAGTACACCAATGGAATGGAATAGAGACCCCAGAAATTGACCCAAACCATATGCTTAAGTAATATTTGACAAAGGAGGCAAGAGCATACAATGTGATATTTGTCTTTTGCTGAATGGTTAATTTGGGAATTGTTTTTTGACTGTCCACCTGTTCTGTATCTTTAAAAAAAAAATCATATCATTTCATTTATTTATTTTAATATACTTTTTATTATTGACAGTATTACAGATATTTCCTCATATCTTCACTACCCTGTTTCCCATGTCTATGGGCTATGCATATATGTATATAAGTTCTTTGGTTTATCTCTCCTTCTCCCCTCAATCCCACATCAAGGTATTTCAATTGGTTCCATTTTTTAAAAAAATTCTCACCCGAGAATATATTCTTACTGATCTTAGAGAATGAGGGAGAGAGAGAAAAAGAAGAAAGAAAGAAAGAAAAAAAGAAAGAAAGAAAGAAAGAAAGAAAGAAAGAAAGAAAGAAAGGAAGGAAGAAAGAAAGGAAGAAAGAAAAGAAGGAAGGAAAGAGGGAGAGAGAGAGAGAGAGAGAGAGAGAGAGAGAGAGAGAGAGAGAGAGAGAGAGAGAGAGGAGAGAGAGAAAGGAAGGAAGGAAGGAAGGAAGGAAGGAAGGAAGGAAGGAAGGAAGGAAGGAAGGAAGGAGAGAAAAACATAAATTGATTGCATAGAACCCAATACCTAGACATGTACCCTGAGCAGGTACTGAACCCAAAACCTTTTGGTGTAAGGAATAATACCCCAACCAACTGAGCCACCTGGCCAGCCACCTGTTCTTTTAATATATACTAAAAAAATTGAAAGTAAGAATGTTTGTGATGCCTCTTTCCCTCCCCTAGGTCCTCAAATGACAGCTTGAACATAATAGGGAAACTAAAAGCATTCATTGAATGAATGAATGAATATAAACAACACATGTGAAAACTTAGTTTAGCAGCTACTACTAATAGAAGGGTTCACTTAACTTGGAAGTTACTTATATTGTTGAGATGCACAATAAAAAACAAACTTCAAATACCTACAAAATTAATCATGCAAAAGAGATAGCAGAGACGGCCCAACATTTTTAAAAGTGTGACACTTTAATTTCAAATTTAAAATAGTAGTGTATTTTTAATTCCTAAATATAATACCTTGGTTCTGTCCTTAATAAAATTGGTTTAATTAAATTTTGCCTATTTGACCAATAAGATTTCTATTTTTTCTAGGTTATCTACAAATTTAATGGATTTATTTCCTAATATTTCATAGATATACAAATTAAACCTATAAGCACCTGCTTTTTATTTCAAAAAATAAATAGATTCAACTTAGTTCCTATTCAGATTGCTGGTATAATCTATCCTGTATTCTTCCTACACATTGAGTTGCCTTTCAGAATTCATTTTATTCTCTTCTTAATAGAGATATTTAAAATAAGCATTAAAAAAAGCCCTTTGACTTTTGGAAATTAAAAACAAACAAACAAAAAACTAGTGTGCCTTTACTATTTAATGAGCAATTATTCCCCTGATATGTTTCTTAGTCCTAATAAATTCCAGGAAGTACTTTTCCTAATGACTTTTGCAAGTTGCTGGTTTTCACTTTTTTATTATACTGGCCTTCACTGAATTTCAGGGTAGGTTAGTCTATCTGCCATACGTAATAGTTTTTTCTATTCATTTTAATTTCCAGTCCATTCCTAAAAAGAATCCAGTTACCAAATTATTTTAGATTCATTGTCATATTTTATAAAATGTCACTCAAACACATGTGAGTGGATTTATAAGTAAGAACCTGTATAAGTTTCTCTTTTTTAATGTCTTGGTCACCATATGTGAGTGGATTTATAAGTAAGAACCTGTATAAAACTTGTAGAGAGAGGCCAGATGAGCCCCACCACAGGAAGACACCTGGCCCAGGCTCAGCAGGAAAATTTGTGCAAACTTCAAAACAATAAAGAAAATCAATGAAACTAAAATATTAATATTTTTAATTTTTAATTTTTATTTTTTAAATATTTTTAAATATTTAAAAAATATATAAGTAAAATTAATAAACCTATAGTCAGACTAAATCAACAAAAAGGAGATGACTTTATTGTAAATTTTAAAATAAAAAAGGGCACAAATGCTGATCTGAATACTAAAGTATAAGAGACACTCTACATTCCAAATTTGATAACTTTGAAGATATGGATCAAATACCTGGATAACTCTAATTAACAAAACTTACACAAAGACAAATACAATTACTGAATATTCTTATACTTATTAAATAAATTTAATTAATACTTTAAAATGTCCAAATGGTTTATTACTGACAACTTCTATTGACCATTATACAAATATTACCAATTTTTTAAACTCTGTCAGAAAAATAAAAGAATAAAGAATACATCAAAATCAGATAACTGCATTGGAGAAAAAAATTCTTATGGAGCAATATTTCAAATTACCATTTGCCTCAATAAAATGTTATCAAATCAAAACCAATAGTGTATAAAAAGAATTATAAAACAAGAACCAGTAGAATTTATTTCAGATATTCAAGGCTGTTTTGTCATTCAAAATTCAATTAATATAATTTACTATATCTAAAAGCTAAAGAATAAAAATTATATGTTATCAATTGATTCAGAAAAAGAATTTGACAAAAATCTAACACCTATTTATTATAAAACACTACTCTTCTAATAATTATCAACTATTAATATTCAAAATCCAGTCCTTCTTTTCCTTCCTTAGATTTAAGCAAACACTTATCAACTTTTTGTTTCTAAAAATTTTACTAGACCACCTTCGTACACCATACATGAAATTGAATACTTAAATGTTATACTTGGACCTTAAAAAGTCTATAAGGAAATATAGGCTGGAAAATATTGAACATTTCTCATAGTAATACCTTTTTTCTGATGTATCTTTTAGGGCCATGGTTGACAAACTGCGGCTTACGAGCCACATGCGGCTCTTTTGCCCCTTGAGTGTAGCTCTTCCACAAAATGCCATGGCCTGGGTGAGTCTATTTTGAAGAAGCAGCGTTAGAAGAAGTTTAAGTGTAAAAAAAATTGGCTCTCAAAAGAAATTTTAATAACTGTACTGTTGATATTTGGCTCTGTTGACTGAGTTTGCCGACTCCTGTTTCAGAGCAAGGGCAACAAAAGAAAAACTAAATAAATGGGACTACATCAAATTAAAAAGATTTGCCTAGCAAAGGAAACCATCAATAAAATGGAAGGACAACCTACTGAACAGAAGATATTTGCCAATTATCTATTGGATGGCTAGTTAATATCTTAAATTTATAAAGAACTCATAGAACTCAATAAAAAAAAAAACACAAACAAAAAACACATACAATTCAATTGAAAATTGGACTAAGGACCTTAAAAGACACTTCTCCAAAGAGGACATACAGATGACCAACGGATATATGAAAGGATGATCAACATCACTAATCATTAGAGAAATGCAAATTAAAGTAAAAATGAAATAGCACCTCTCTGAAGAGCTGTCATCAATAAATCAACAATCAATCTTGGCATGAATGTGGACAAAAGGAAATACTCTTGCACTGTTGGTTGGAATTCAGATTGATGCAGTAACTATAGAAAATAGTGTGGTGTTGTCTAAAAAAAACCTAAATATGGAATTGCCTTATTATCTAGCAATTTCACTTTCAGAAATATATCTGAAGTATCCTGAAATACTAATTCAAAAGAATACATGCACCCTTAAGTTTATTGCAACATCATTCACAATAGCCATAATTTGGAAGCAACCCCCCAGTGCCTATCAGTAGATCAGTGGATACAAAAGCATTAGGCTCTGGCCAGTGTTGGTCAGTTAGTTGTGTGTCATCCCATGCACTGAGAAGTCACCTGCTCCATTTTTGGTCAGGGCATGTGCCTGGGTTGTGGGCTAGATTTCCCTGAAGGCAACATGTGAGAGGCAGCTGATTGATGTTTCTTTCTCCTTCTCTCTTCTTCTTTCCTTCTCTCTTCTTCTCTCTCAAAACTCAATAAAAATATTTTCTAAACAGCATTGCTACATTTACAATATGTAATACTAGAAGCATGGTGCACGAATGGTTTCCATACACTTTTTTTTATTATATTTTATTGATTTTTTTTGCCCCCCCTCCTTCCCTCCCATACATACCCTCCCTCCCCAGAGTTTTATGTCCATTGGTTGTACTTATATGCATGTACTCAAGTCCTTCGGTTGATCTATTATCTCCCCCAGATCTTCCTTCCCTCCCCACTGTAATTTGACAATCTGCCTGTTGCTTTACTGTCTCTATATCTGTCTCTTGGTTCATCAATTTATAATGTTCTTTATCATCCACAAATGAGTGAGGTCATGTGGTGTTTCTCTTTCATTGACTGGCTTATTTCACTCAGCATGATGTTCTCCAATTCCATCCAGGTTGCTGCAAATGATAATTCCTTCTTTTTTATGGCAGCATAGTATTCCATTGTGTAGATCACATGTGTCAAACACAAGGCCCGCGGGCCAAATCCAGCCCGCCAGGCCTTGCAATGCGGCCCGCACCGCGCTGTCATCACTGCACTCCGCTGTCAGTTTATGACATTGTCAGTTTATGACTGTTCAGTAAACCATTCGGCCCGCGATTTAGGCTGGATTTTAGATTTTGGCCCCTTCTCTGATTGAGTTTGACACCCCTAGTGTAGATGTACCATAGTTTTTGGATCCAATCATTTGCTGACGGGCAATTAGGCTGTTTCCAAATTATGGCTATTGTAGATTGTGCTGCTATGAACATAGGGGTGCATATATCCTTTCTGATTGGTGTTTCTAGTTTCTTGGGATATATTCCTAGAAGTGGGATTACTGGGTCAAATGGGAGTTCCATTTTCAGTTTTTTGAGGAAACTCCACACTGTTCTCCACAGTGGTTGCACCGGTCTGCATTCCCACCAGCAGTGCACGAGGGTTCCTTTTTCTCCACAACCTCGCCAACACTTGTCGTTTGTTGATTTGTTGATGTTGGCCATTCTGACAGGTGTGAGATGGTACCGCATTGTTGTTTTGATTTGCACCTCTCGGACAATTAGTGAATTTGAGCATGGTTTCATGTGCCTTTTGGCCAGCCTTCTGTCTTCTTTTGAAAACATTCTATTTAGGTCCATTGCCCATTTTTTAATTGGATCATTCATCTTCCTTTTATTTAGTTGTATAAGCTGTCTGTAAATGTTGGAGATTAAACCTTTATCAGTGGTATTATTTGCAAATATGTTCTCCCACACTGTGGGCTTTCTTGTTGTTTTGTTGATGGTTTCTTTTGCTGTAAAAAAGCTTTTCATTTTGATGTAGTCCCATTTGTTTATTTTCTCTTTAGCTTCCATTGCTCTAGGGGAAGTATCAGTGAAGAAGTTCTTTTGGCATACGTCTGAGATTTTGCTGCCTGTGGATGCTTCTAGTATTTTTATGGTTTCCCGTCTGGTGTTTAAGTCCTGTATCCATTCTGAGTTTATTTTTGTGAATGGTGTAAGTTGGTGATCTAGTTTCATTCTTTTTCATGTGTCTGTCCAATTTGCCCAACACCATTTACTGAAGAAACTGTCTTGACTCCATTTTATATTCGTGCCTCCTTTGTCAAATATTAATTGAGCATATTGATTTGGGTTGATATCTGGATTCTCTATTCTATTCCATTGATCTATATGTCTGTTCTTGTGCCAGTACCAGGCTGTTTTGAGAACAGTGGCTTTGTAATATAGTTTGAAGTCTGGTATTGAGATCCCTCCTACTTTACTCTTCTTTCTCAGGATTTCTGTGGCTATTCGGGGTCTTTTATTGTTCCAAATGAACTTTTGAAGAGTTCTTTCTAGGTCAGTGAAATATGCCGTTGGTATTTTAATGGGGAGTGCATTGAACCTATAGATTGCTTTAGGAAGTATGGACATTTTGATGATGTTGATTCTACCAATTCATGAACTTGGTATGTTCTTCCATCTCCTTACATCTTCCTCTATCTCTTTTTTCAGTGTCGTGTAGTTTTCCCCAAATAGGTCCTTTACTTCCTTAGTTAAATTTATTCCTAGGTATCTTAATTTTTTTGGTGCGATGGTAAATGGAATTGCTTTTTTAGCCTCTGTTTCTGTAGTTTCACTGTTGGTTTATAGAAATGCCATGGATTTCTTGGCATTAATTATGTATCCTGCTACATTGCCAAATTCATTTATTAAGTCAATTCGTTTTTTAATGGAGTCTTCTGGGTTTTTTATGTACAATATCATGTCATCTGCAAATAAGGATAACTTTACTTCTTTTCCAATTTGGATGCCTTTTATTTCCTCCTCTTGTCTAATTGCAATGGCTAGTACTTCCAGTACTATGTCAAACAGGAGTGGCGAGAGTGGGCATCCCTGTCTTGTTCCTGTTCGTAGAGGGAATGGTTTTAGTTTTTGCCCATTGAGTATAATGTTGGCTGTGAGTTTATCATATATAGCTTTTATTATGTTGAGGTATGATCCTTGTACTCCCACCTTGTTAAGAGTTTTTATCAGGAAAGGGTGTTGGATTTTATCAAATGCTTTTTCTGCATCAATTGATATGACTATATGATTTTTATCTTTCAATTTGTTTATGTGATGTATCACGTTTATTGATTTGCGGATTTTGTACCATCCTTGCATTCCTGGAATAAATCCTACTTGGTCATGGTGTATGATCTTTGTGATGTTCTTCTGGAGTCGATTTGCTAGAATTTTGTTGAGGATTTTGGCATCTATGTTCATGAGGGATATTGGCCTGTAATTCTCTTTCATTGAGTTGTCTTTATCTGGTTTTGGTATTAGGGTGATGCTGGCTTCATAGAAGGAGTTTGGAAGTGTTCCTTCCTCTTGGATTTTTTGGAATAGTCTGAGGAGGATAGGTTTTAGTTCTTCCTTGAATGTTTGGTAAAACTCTCCTATGAAGCCATCTGGCCCTGGGCTTTTGTTTGCTGCAAGCTTTTTGATGACTGTTTCAATTTCTTCCCAAGTCACTGGTCTATTGAGATTTTTAGATTCTTCCTGATTGAGTTTTTGAAGTTTGTATTTTTCTAGGAATATGTCCATTTCCTCCAGGTTGTTCAGTTTGTTGGAGTAGAGTTGTTCATAGTATTTTGTAACAATCCGTTGTATTTCGGTGGGGTCTGTTGTTATTTCACCTCTTTCATTTCTGATTTTGTTTATTTGGGTCCTCTCTCTTTGTTTCTTGGTTAGCCTGGCTAGAGGTCCATCTATCTTGTTTATCCTTTCAAAGAACCAGCTCTTGGTTTTGTTGATCTTGTGTATTGTTTCTTTGGTCTCAATGTCGTTTATCTGTGCTCTGATTTTTGTTATTTCCTTCGTTCTGCTTACACTGGGCTTTTCTTGTTGCTCTTTTACTAACTCTTTGAGTTGTAGAGTTAGATCACTTGTTAGCCTTTTTTCTAGTTTTTTGCAATAGGCTTGTAAGGATATGAACTTCCCTCTCAAAACTGCTTTTGCTGTGTCCCATAGATTTTGGATTGTTGTGTTTTTATTGTCATTTGTTTCCAGGATGTTTTTAATTTCTTCCTTGATTTCTCTGGTAACCCAGTCCTTGTTTAATAGCATGCTGTTTAGTCTCCATGTGTTTGATTTCTTTGGATTATTTTTATTGTAGTTAATTTCCAGTTTTATGCCATTATGATCTGAGAAGATGCTTGATATGATTTCTATCTTCTTGAATTTGAAGAGACTTTGCCTATGTCCCAAAATGTGGTCTATCTTTGAGAATGTCCCATGTGCACTTGAGAAGAATTTATATTCTGTGGATTTGGGGTGGAATGTTTTGAAGATGACAATTAATTCCATCTGGTCTAGTGAGTCATTTAGGATTGATATTTCTTTGCTGATTTTTTGTTTAGATGATTTGTCGAAGGCTGACAGTGGGGTATTAAAATCTCCTACTATGATTGTATTGCTATTAATCTCTCCCTTAATCCCCTCCAGCAGTTTTTTTTTTTATGTATTTGGGTGCTCCTGTATTGGGTGCATATATATTTACCAGGGTTATTTCTTCTTGTTGGATTGTTCCCTTTAGTATTATGAAGTGGCCTTCATTATCTCTTGTTATGTCCTTCACTCTGAGATCTAATTTGTCAGATATAAGTATTGCTACCCCAGCTTTTTTTTCATTTCCATTTGCTTGGAAAACCTTTTTCCATCCCTTCACCCTCAGTCTGTGCTCATCTTTTTTTCTGAGGTGGGTTTCTTGTAGACAACAGATGTATGGGTCTTGCTTTCTTATCCAATCTGACACCCTATGTCTTTTGATTGGAGCATTTAATCCATTTACATTTAAGGTTATTATTGACAGGTACTCATTTGACGCCATTTTTATTCTATACCCCTGTGTTCCTTCTTCACTTCCTATTGTTTTATTTTTACAGTAGACGCTTTAGCATTTCTTGCATTGCTGGTTTGGTGGATATAAATTCCTTCAGTCTTTTTTTGTCTGTGAAGCTCCTGATTTCCCCTTCAATTTTGATTGATAGCCTTGCTGGGTACAGTATTCTTGGATTCAGACCCTTCCTTTGCATGACTTTGTATATTTCATCCCATTCCCTTCTGGCCTGATATGTTTCTGTTGAGAAATCAGTTGCTAGTCTGATGGGGGTTCCTTTGTATGTCATTTTCTGTCTCTCTCTGGCTGCTTTTAAGATTCTTACTTTGTCGTTGTTGTTTGCCAATTTAATTATAATGTGTCTTGGCGTCTGTCTTCTGGGATTTATTTTGCTTGGGACTCTGCGAGCATCTTGGATTTGTGTGGGTTTTTTCTTCTCTATCTCAGGAAAGTTTTCTGTCATTATTTCTTGAAATACTTTTTCCATGTCTACCTCAGTTTCCTTTCCTTCTGGAACCCCTATTATTCAAATATTATTTTGTTTTGTATTGTCCCAAAGCTCCCGTTCGCTCTCCTCCTGCTTTTTAATCTTTTTTTTCTAGAAGCTGCTCTAATTGGGTATTTTTTTCCATCTTGTCTTCTTGCTCACTGATGCGATCCTCTGCTTCATCTAGTCTACTCTTGATGCTGTCTATTGAGTTCTTCATGGTAGTGATGTCATTTTTCATTTCTTCTTGGTTCTTCTTCAATTCCTCTTGGTTGTTCTTCAATTCCTCTTGGTTCTTATTCAGTTCCTCATGGCTCTTCTTCAATTCCTCATGGTTATTCCTCATTTCTTCTTGGTTATTGTCAAATTTCTCTTCCAATCTTTTTAGCCATCCTATGATCATTATTCTGAATTCTTGCTCTGGTAGGCTGCTTGCCTCTGACTCATTTAATTCCTTTTCTGGTGATGCCTGCTTTTCTTTCATGTGCGGGCCATTTCTTTGTCTCCCCATGGCCTCTCTTTTCAGGATGTCTGGTTATGTGGTGTTTCTTCTTCTGTGTTTATTTAAAGGTACAAACTACAACACTACCAGGTACAACACAAGAGGCACTTAACAGGAATGTATTTACAATATTAATAACCTCCAAAAAGGTGACCACTAGAGAAAGGCAAATTGGGGGATAGAAGAGAAGGAAGAAAGGTAAAAATAAAATAAAGAAAAATTAAAAAAAAATAATAAATAAAATAAGTAAATAAAATAAAAAAAGAGGGATAAAGAGATAGAAAAAGAAGGAAAAAAGTGATGACAAAATGAAGTTGGAAAACAGAAAAAAAGAAAAGAGAGAGAGAGAGAGAAAGAGAAAGAGAGAGAGAGAGAGAGAGAGAGAGAGAGAGAAAGAGAGAGAAGAAGGAAACTAAGAGAGAAATGGGAGACAAACTATATACCTGTGGAGAAAATTGCCATAGAACAACCACTGAACCCAGCCAATGCCAGCAACAATACTTGGAGATCAATGCAAACTAGATACAATATCCACTATTATTAAGTAAGGCTATGATATACAGAAGTACAAGAAACAAACAAAAACAGAGGATTTTTTAAAAAATACAAAGCAACAATAACAACACAGGAATAAGCACAACAATTTCACTAAAAAGCATAAAAATTCACAATAATCAACCTTCGCACAAACAATGAGAAACGGATAGAGAGGAGAACCGTTTTTTTTTTTGTTTGTTTGTTTTTGTTTGTTTGTTTGTTTTTAACTAGTTAATATAGTGCAGAAAGTGGTATTTATACACTTGGGTCAGGGGTTGGAACTTAGGTCTATAAGTATAGTGAGAGCTTTAGCAGGGGGTATACAGAAAGAATAGAGGAAAAACTAAGGCAGGAAAGGGATAGGATAAACCAGAGACTAAGAGGGTAAAGTTTAGTACGAGAGTGATGGTGTAAAGGTAAAGTTGAGATAGGGTTGAATGATGATATAGTAGAGATTAAAATAGAATGAAGTTTACTCCCAATGTAAAATAAAGAAAAAATAAAATGGTACTGGAGAGGAAAAAAAAAAAAGAAAAAAGAAAAAAGAAACAAAAATTGCAAAATAGCAGTAGTAATAGTGATGATAGAGATTGAAAAATGTAATAATTGAAAAGGTAAAATCAAGTAAGGAAAAAAGAAAAAAATTCGTTTCTTAAGTAAAAGATGTAAAAAATGAAAAATAAAAGATGTAAAAAATGAAAATAAAATAAAGAATGGTAAAATTAGCATAAAAATGTCCAGTAGTGGTCATTCACTTCCTCTGTTATTGTATTTGGCACGCCTGATTCTCGGACCAGACAGTCTTGCAGTTCCCAGTGTTCCACTGCACCTCAGTTTTGTAAGGTAATGCTTAATTTTAAGTAGACTATATCTTAGTTATTTGTGTCCATTTATTTTTGATTAATAAAAAGAAAAAAGAAAAAGAAAAAGGAAAAAAAAAAAAAAAGCAGTTTGTAATTCAACTCTTAGGTGTCAGTGTTTCCGGTTTGACCTCCCAGTCCTTTTGGTTGCTCTGGCCTTCTTTCTCTATGGCTCTAGCTGGCAGAGTGCCAACTGGCTCCCAGACTATCTCTAAAGCTCCGATCCTTTGTTTCCAGGAAGGCAATTTCCCCCTGCAATTTCCCTGGATAAGCCCAACTGAGCAATCCTTCCCTAGTTTTCAGAAGCAAGGGGGTGAAGGGGATCAGGCGCCAAGGTGTCCAGATGTTCCGCCCTTGTCGGGACAGCCGCAATTCTTAACAATCTGTCCCGTGTCCCCTGGCATTTTTAAAAAAAGTCCCAGATTACGCCAAACCCAGCACTGGCTGTCCCAGGCAGAATTCTTGCTGCAGCCTTCTTTAGGCGCAGCTCAGTGCAGGCGGCAGCACTGTGCTGGCGGCTACAGTTGGGGGCGGGGCCTTGCCGGAGCTCAGCGGCTACCGTCACTGCCTGCGCCGTGGGACCCAGATCCCTCAAGTTTTCCCCGCAAACTCCGACCTTTCCGTGGGTGACTGAAGAACTACCTTGAAACCAAGTGTTTGCGCAGATTGGGCCGTCTCAGCTACTCGATGGTCTCCTCCGCTGTGGTTTTTCCAGGCCTCAGAGAAGCTCCTCCTTTCCTGGTAGGATGGCGCAGCCTTCCCTCCAAGCCCGGAGCTCCGGAAGAGCCGCCGCGGCGGCCGCAGTGCTGGCCGGTTGGTCAGGAAATCCTGTCCAGCAGACCTTTCCTTACCCTCCTTGAGATTTCCGCTGTCCCTCAGCTGCCAATCAACTTTCCCTGAGCGACTCAGACGCTGCTTTTTTCTGTTCTGGGACCGGAGTCAGAACAAGTCCGTCTGTTTGGTCGCCATCTTCAAGCTCTGCCCTCGGTTTCCATACACTTTGATGTACATCTAGAAATGATGTGGAATGGTATTGATATGTAAACTGTTGTTGACTACATACATACATACTTATATATATTCATACACACACATTTTTCTACCAAAAAATGAGTCCAACAAAAATAAGTGGTACATGTATACAATGGAATATCACTTGGCCATAAAAAAAATGGAATCTTAGCATTTACATATGGATGGGCGTAGTGGGTCTTATGCTAAGTGAATGAAATCATACAAAGAAACTGAATATCATGTGATTTCACACACATGTGAAATTAAAAGAATAAAATAAATGAGCAAACAAAAATAAATAGACACATACATACAGAGAAAAAACTGATGGTTGCCAGACATGAGGGGAATGCTAGATTGGTGAAAAAGTGAGGAGATTAAGAAGTTACAAAATAGTCACAGAGATATAAAATACAGCATATGAAATATAGCCAATACTATTCTAATAACTATGTGTGGTGCCAAATAGGTATTAGGCTTATTTAGGAACCACTCAGTAAATTATATAAATGTCTAACCACTATGCTGTACACCTGAACTAATCCTATATAATAAAGAGGTGATATGCAAATTGACTATCACTCCAACACACAAGATGGCTGCCCCATGAGGTCAAAGATGGCCTCCCCCATGTGGACACAAGATGACCACCACAAGATGGCCAGCAGGAGAGGGCAGTTGGGGGTGACCAGGCCTTCAGGGGAGGGTAGTTGGGGGAAACCAGGTCAGCATGGGAGAGCAGTTACAGGTGACCAGGCCTGCAGGTGAAGGCAGTTAGGGGTAACCAGTCCTGCAGGGGAGGGCAATTGGGGGGGGGCAGGCCTGCAGGGAGGGGCAGTTGGGGGATCAGGATGGCAGGGGAGCAGTTAGGTGTCAATCAAGCTCGCAGGGGAGTAGTCAGGGGGTGATCAGGCTGGCAGGCAGAAGCAGTTAGGGGCAATCAGGTAGGCAGGCAGGTGAGTGGTTGAGAGTAAGCAGTCCTGGATTGTGAGAAGAATGTCCAATTGCCTGTTTAGGCCCAATCTGGTCCCAGATTGGAGAGGGTGCAGGCTGGGTTGAGGGACACTCCCCCTCCCCAAGTGCACAAATTTCGTGCACCAGGTCTCTAGTGTAAAATAATATTGAATGTTTTTGTAGTTGAAAATTTTTTAAAAAAGTAAAGTATTAAATAAAAAAAATACTGTGAACCTTAAATATAAGTAACCAGAGAAGTTGATGTCTAATGATGAAGGCTTAATAAAAGTATTTGCATATATTAAAAAAATAAAATTATCCAAGTTTATTCATAGGGATTATGATTTCAACATATTTTATTGGGGGCAATGCTATAATTCAACCGAGGAGAGTGCCATAGCAAAAATCTAGAATTTTTGAAATAAGTATCAAGGATTAAATTTCAGCTATACTTTAGGTCCTGGATAAGTCACTTCAGTTCCTTATGTGTACAAAGGAGATAAGAATATTTACCTCATCCTATTTTTCAAAGATCAATGTTAGTGAATACAGAAAACATGGCACATAATAGAAAGTTCAAAAATTCTATTGTTATTAAAGTTTCCTTTGTTATATCATTAGTAGGTCAGGTTATATTTAGTGGAAATAGTGTAATATGGTATTAAATGACACATTAATTTCTGAGTCATTTTACTTGTTTTGTCTAATGCTTGCTAACATAATTTATGTTCTGATATTTCTACATGATTATATTATAAAAGGCACCTTATCACATAGCAAATGAAAATATTGCCACTTATGTTTTGACGTCACAGACTCACTAATTTGAAAAATTTCAAGAACTCCAAAGAGTGTCCTCAATTAATATAATGGCTGCTTGGACACAAATTTGTAGCTGAATCAGTAATCTAGCAGGAATTAATGTAAAACTTCTTTTTCAGACAGGAGTTTCTTTGGATAAACCTTTGACAACCATCTTGTTCTTTTTTCCCCCTACTATTGTGTGTATCTTATGCACAAAATTGTCTTAAATTTGCTTGTTCTAAGAAAGCACATGACTAATTTAAATTTGTTCCCTCGATTGCCATTACCATGGAGTGTGTGTAGAAGGGTGGGCAGGTGCTCTCATTTGAAATCTGGAAGTAATGTAGAAATGAAGAACTGTACTTGATAGCAAACCACATGGAGCCTGTGCTTCGTGTGTAAAGTCAGCTCTTTAAAACATCAAATTGATACAATTTTCAGAGATTCACAGTGCAGATGTATGAGATAGAATTTACCCTAGTGTTTGGAGTAAACCTACTAATCCAGATTAATATCCAAAGGACTATTGCTAGATCTAGGGGGTCAGAAATTTGCACCACTGTTTCATTATTTGGGCCCCAGATGGCCTTAAATGGGCATAAGGCATAATGAGATCTGGGAAAGCATTATTGTATTCTTAGCTCAAAATTCACAGCCCAATGTCACTTTTTTTTTTTTTTTTTTTTTTTTTTTTTTGCTTTTTAGACTAGAAAGGATGCTTCCCTTGAAGTGCTAATATTCACTTTTGATTGACTCTGCAGGCTGCTTTTAAAGTCCACAGTATTTATTTTAGATATAAATAGGATTATTAATAGCCAAAAGTCTGCAACAAAGATACCCATTCATATTGCAATTCACCCCAGTCACTGCAGTAAAAATAATGTCTACTTTTCTCTCAATTTAAGTTTACAGTTTTTAAGAAAAGTACTTTAGTAATGGAAAAAATATGAGCTATATCATAATGGCCAATGCATGCTATTAATGCATCTTTAAACTGACAGTTTTATACATGGCTCTTTTGAATCTAGAATGTTGTAAGAAAGCACATTTGAGAAAAGCTTGAAATGTGTGCTTGTTTAATACCCCTTCCACCATCTCTAGCTGAGAATACAGGTGGCTGAGGCCAAGAGTTCCTGCCAATTTCTAAAGTTACACTTTTATCCACTAAACAAGCATCCTGATCCGGGTTACCAAACAGGGCACTCAACAGGAGCCCCTGAGCATGCATATTAAATGTCACTTATGCCTCTGCCTGGGCAATCCACTTTAAGGAAAGCTTGATCTCAGCCTGTTTCACCCTTTTCCTGCACTCCCTGGATTTGGGTAATGAACTTTCCCCAGAGATTTTTCTCAGAAAGAATCTTCATGTATAAAAGTCAATGCATATGCTGCTATTTTAAAAACCACATGTTCAGCACATTTTTCTTTTGTGAAATAGAATATGGTTTAAGTTATTTTCAATAAAAAATAGTTTGGCTGGAAAGACTTAGTATGTCAAAGTGCAAAAGGTTTTATACACATGAAGGTTCTTTTTTCCTTCTTCTTCCTCTTATAACTGAAAAGGAGAAAAAAAAAATAAAACTCTTTGCCATAACAGCAGTTGACTTTTTACATATGGATGAATTTATAAGGCAGCTTATTATGAAAACACCATCCTTTTTATTTATTTTGGATTCAGCTGATTTGCTGTAAGAATCACATCAAGAATAGCAGTTCTTGCTTTTATTCTGAAACTTAATATGTATTCACAGTAAATTCAATGTCTGAATTTAATGAATCATATTAAAGACCAATTCTTAGAGTAAATGCTATTGTATCAGCATGGTACCTAAGGAGTTTTACTTTAATAAATACCTCCTCTAAATCTATATTCATGTTCAGTAAAAAGTGCCTCTACCCGAAACCGGTTTGGCTCAGTGGTAGAGCGTCGGCCTGCAGACTGAAAGGTCCCGGGTTCGATTCCGGTCAAGGGCATGTACCTTGGTTGCGGGCGCATCCCCGGTGGGGGGTGTGCAAGAGGCAGCTGGTTGATGTTTCTCTCTCATCGACGTTTCTAGCTCTCTATCTCTCTTCCTTCCTCTTTGTAAAAAAAAATCAATAAAATATAAAAAATAAAAAATTAAAAAATAAAATAAAAAAGTGCATTTTAATATAGAAAAACCCTGACCTACACAATAAATAATACAGTTAAAATTTAATTGCTTATTTCTAAATTATATTATTAAATGATAAGCAATAACTATAAAAATTATTTTACCTGACATTGTTTTGTAATGTCTGTGTTCCTCAATGTCAGATCGTAAAGCTTTTGGAGGTTGATATATTAAGAAAAGTAGATAATTTTAAATATTTGCATTCAAAAAATCCAAAATTTTCCTTTCACCATTATACTTGTTGAATGGATATTCTATCATTACAAGTTTTGAATACTCATATTTAAAACCACATCAAAGCAGTTTGTCTACAGACATGAGTTAAATAAAACCAACCAGATTTCACTGAGTATTCATCTTATTCAAGGAATAATTGTGGAATCTGTGAGGGCTATAAAAGAATGAGTCATCATCCTCATTTTCATGGAATTTATTTTGCAATCTAGTTAAGGAGACAAGACAAACATATATAAGTTAAAAAACAGAGAGTGATAGTTTATGAGATATCCTTATACACAAGTATCCAAGTGTTATGCATTCTAATAGCAGTATTGTTCTCTACTAGTTATTAATTTTTCAAATGTTTATGTTTATTGAGTACTTATCTTCCAGATTTTGTGCCAAGAACTGACCTTGGGAAAACTTAATCCATGCTCTGCATCCTTCATGAGCTACTAGTAAAGAGTCAATAAGATGATATGCTTAGATAGTTACATAAATACATATAGATGTAACAAATGAGTGACAAATCATTGAATACTCATATTTAGATAAGGTTTACAATTTATTATCCACAACTGATTTATAAGTGAAAGTTTAATGTGCTCACTTCAGTAGTACATATAAGTGAAAGTTGTACTTCACAAACTTTTTGGAAGAGATCATTGTCATTTACATAACTATTATTATATTGATATTTTATTTGTTATTGTCTTTTATTGCTATCTTAGTTCAAGATGTTATAACAAACATACTGTAAACTTGGTAGTTTAAAAACACACATTTTTTTATCTCCTAGTTCTGGATGCTGGGATGTCCAAGATCAAAGCACCAGCAAATCTGAAAGAGAAAGAGAAAGAGAAAGAGAATGAATGAGGGAGGGGCAGATGGAGAAAGAAGAAAAAGAGAGAGAGAGAGAGAGAGAGAGAGAGAGAGAGAGAGAGAGAGAGAGAGAGAAAGAGAAAGAGAAAGAGAGAGAGAGAGTCTGTGACATGATTGTTTTTTATAAGCGTACTAACATGAGGGCTTCACCCTCCTGACCTAATTAGTTTCCAAAGGCCCCATTATGCAAATACTATCACATTGAGATTAGAGTTTCAACATATAAGTTTGAGGGAGACACAGCCATGCGGTCCTTAAGAAGTGCTTAATTAACCAATTTAAATGAAGGAGCCAAATTCAATATTTATGTTAAATTCATGTGTATTCAGTTGTGGTAAACTAAAAAAAAAAATTAAGTAAGAGCTGAATAGCTTTGATTATTATTACTTTTGGGAGGAAGAAGAATCAAAAGTAAAATTCTTTGGGAATTACAATGTAAAACACTAGGTAGCTTTAATGAATATAAATATGCAAGTAATTACAAATTATTCTTTTTAAAAATTTATTGATTTTAGAGAGAGAGGAAGAGAGAGGGAGGGAGAGAGAAACATCATCAATGTTATAGAGGGAAACATTGATTGATTGCCTCCTTCTCAATGTGCTCCAACTGGGAATCAAACCCGCAACCTGGTCATTTGCTTGGGATTGAAACTGTCTTTGTATAGGAAAAGGGCTCAGTAATTCCTGGAATATATGGTAGGGTCAGTCAGCTTAGGCTGGCATAATAAATTACTATATACTTGTAAACAACAACAACAAAAATATTTATCACACTTCTAGACATTGGAGTTCCAAAAACAAGGTTCTGTCAGTTCCAGTTTTTGGTAAGAGCCTACTTCCTGTTTTGTAGATGACCTTAGTCTTCTACTTGTTTCCTCAAATCACAGAGAAAGAAAAGGCTAGCTCTCTTGCTCTTCTTTTTTTAAAAAATTAAATTATTATCTGTGTACATATTTTAACATTGCCCCCCCTCTTGCTCTTCTTATGGACATGAATGCCATCATGTGGGCTTTGCCTTTATGTCCTAATTGCCTATCAAAAGTTCCAGGTTCAAAGTACAGTAAGATTTCAACATATGAATTTGGTGGGGACACATATTTAGGCCACATCCTGTAATATCTGTCACCCAGCTGATTCCCAGAATTGACTGAACCAATCTAGCTGCTAAGTTGGGTGTCCCTTCCTCCTGGATATGTCAACAACGTATCTTGGTAACTTAAGATTACTTCTGTATAAAGTAAAATATAATATGATATTTTCAAGACCTCCTGACTTCTTTCTTGTTGCCCCTTGAACCCTCTTTACCCACCCTCTGTGTGGAAGAGTTTGCAGAATTGATATTTATATAGAAGTAGTTAACAATTATCTTATTTTTGTGTATAGTGGGTCCCAAACAGATAAGTACAACAGATAAATCATGCCAACCTAGATTAAAAAAAAAAGATGATGATGTTTGGGGTCCAGGGAGTTTGATTACTAAAACATCAACAGGCCACTAATTGGTAAGTTCCTATATATTTAGACTGACTACTCTTTTGAATTTTGGAGGGGAAATGGAGTGGATAAAGATATTACCTACCTTGCCGAAACCAGTTTGGCTCAGTGGATAGAGTGTCGGTCTGCGGACTGAAGGGTCCCAGGTTTGATTCCGGGGCATGTGCATTGGTTGTGGGCACTTCCCCAGTGGGGGGTGTGCAGGAGGCAGCTGGTCGATGTTTCTCTCTCATAGATATTTCTAGCTCTCTATCCCTCTCTCTTCCTCTCTGTAAAAAAATCAAAATATTTTTTAAAAAAAGAAAGATATTATCTTACCTATTTAAGATTCTTACAAAGTCCACTAGAGGCCCAGTGCATGAAATTCATGCATGGGGGTGTGTATCCCTTGGCCCAGCCTGCAATCTCTCCAATCTGGGACCCTTCGAGGGATGTCCCACTGCCTTTTTAGGCCCAATCCTACTAGGATCAGGCCTAAACGGGCAGTAGGAAATCCCTTTCACAATCCAGGACTGCTTGCTCCCAACTGCTCACCATTTGTCTTCCTGACTTCCCCTAACCACTTCCTCCTTCCAGCCTGATCATCCCCTAACCACTCCTCTGCCAGCCTGATTGATGCCAAACTGCTCCCCTGCCAGCCTATTTGCCCCTAACTGCCCTCCTTTGCAGGCCTGGTCACCCCTAACTGCCCTCCCCTGCAAGCCTGGTAATCCCTAACTGCCTTCCATTGCATGCTTGGTACCCCCCAACTGCTCTCCCCTGCAGGCCTGGGTCCCCCCAACTCCCCTTTCTGCAGGCCCAGTTGCCCCCAACTTCCCTCCTCTGCCAGCCTGGTCACCCCTAATTGTCCTCCCCTGCAGGCTTGATCGCCCCCAACTGCCCTAACTTGCAGACCTGGTCCCTTCCAACTGCCACCCCCTCCCCCCCGCTGGCCATCTTGTGGCAGCTATCTTTTGTCTACATGGGGTCAGTCATTCTGACCACATGGGGGCAGCCATTTTGTGTGTTGAAGTCATGGTCAATTTGCATACTATTCTTTTATTAGATAGGAAGATTATATGGGATAGAGGCCTGGTACACGGGTGGGGCTGGCTGGTTTGCCCTGAAGGGTGTCCCAAATCAGGGAGGAAGTTCCCTTTGGACATGGGGAGGCCTGGGTGAGGGGCTTGTGGTAGTTTGCAGGCTGGCCACACCCCCCAGCGACCCACATGGAGGTCTTGGTATCTGGGATTTATTTATCTTCTATAATTGAAACTTTGTAGCCTTGAGCGGAGGCCAAGGAAGGCCAGGGCAGGTGGAAAGCTTGGCTTCCTCCATTGCCAGGGAAACCCAAGCCTCCTGCTCTCTCCATGGCTGAGGCCATCTTGGTTGGGTTAATTTGCATACTCACTTCTGATTGGCTGGTGGGCATGGCTTTTGGGTATAGCAGAGGTATGTCAATTTACATATCACTCTTTTATTAGATAGGATGGACTTTCTCCAGAAAATTTAAATATATACATATGCATAAAATTTAAGATACCATTGAGGAGGTTCGTGAACTCATTAAAGCTCCTTAGAGAATTTAGATTTTTATAAAATATATTTTTATTGATTCTACAGAATAAGGGAAAGGGAGAGAGATAGAAACATCAATGATGAGAGAGAATCGTTGATAAGCTACCTCCTACACACATCCCCACTTAGGACCAAGCCTGAAACCCGGGCATGTGCCCTAACCAAGAATGGAGCCACATCAACACTCAACCACCAAGCTACACTGACTGGGCCTGAATTCAGATTTTAATAACTCATTCTTTGAATAATTTATTCTATAGGAATTGAAATCAGCAGATTGATGAATCAGTAATAATAAGTAAGCATGATTTTATGAGAACATTTATCATAGTGGACAAAATAAACCCTTTCTCATAGAAGCCAAAATACTTCCCTATGTATAGATTCAGGTTTGTCTAATGACATTATATAGTTTTCAGGATTTTATTGCTATTCTTAAGTTCACAACCTTAAATTATGAAATTGAAATTTTAACACAAAGCTAAATTTTACTCATGTGACACTTATATTATTCAAACTTTATGAAATGTCAGTCTTTATAAATAATCTGCCTGCTTTTTTTTCAGAATAATTTATTCAAGTCTCCTCATGATTAGTCTGAAATTGGATAAATATCTTCTTATCAAGGCCCATATCATAGAAAGCATTACAAAAGAATTTCTAGTGATGTCTTATCTAGTTAATTCCAAAGATAAAAAAGATGTTTTCTACATGATTTATACATCACATTGCAACTTGTCATACATCAGTCTGCAAACAGAGATAGTCTAAAATAAGAATGCCAGTTCCTGATGAATGAGTTGGCAAGATTGAAAGTTGTGCTTGTGGAAAGAACAAACAATAGAGGCAACGTTTAAAGATCCAGATAAGGAGCCATGGGTCAGACTGTTGGACCTCAAAGGGAGGGTGGGGATAAAAGGGAGAGATCAACCAAAGGACTTATGTGCACACATATGAGCCTACCAGTGGTCAAGGACAATAAGGGGGTGAGGGCATGACTGGTGGAGGGGGTGGGGATTGGAATGGGGGGTTGAGGACAAATATGTGATACCTTGATCAATAAAGAAATTAATTTAAAAATAACTATTAATGAAATCAACTAAACATTTTAAAAATTGTGCAAGGAAAGCATTGGGATTCTATTGACTTAATCTTGGCATCTATGTAGTCTTCTGGACTTTTTAAAAAACTGTATTAACACATATATTTAACCGTATTTTATCAATATAACCGCTTAAGCCCTGGCCAGTGTTGCTCAGTTGGTTGAGCATATTCCCATGCACCCAGAAGTATATGTTTGATTTCCTGTCAGGGCATTTTCCCAGGTTGCTGGCTCAATCCCCAGTAGGGGGCATGTGCAGGAAGCAGCTGATTGATGATTCTTGCTCAGCGATGTTTCTCTCTCCTTCTCCCTCTCCCTCTCTAAAATAAATTTTAAAACATACAGAAGGAAGGCCAAGAGACATATGAAAACATTCTCAAAGTCACTAATCATCTGAGAGATGCAAATCAAAATGACAATGTGGTACAATCTTACCTGTCAGAATGGCTATCATCAACAAATCAAAAAAAGACAAGTGCTGGTGAGGATGCAGAGAAAAAGGAACCTTCATGCACTGCTGCTGGGAATGCAGACTGGTGCAGCCACTGTGGAGAACAGTATGGAGTTTCCTCAAAAAATTAAAAATGGAACTCCCATTTGACCCAGTGATCTCACTTCTAGGAATATATCCCAAGAAGCTAGAAACATCAACCAGAAAGGATATATGCACCTGTATGTTCATAACAGCACAATTCACCATAGCTAAGATTTGGAAACAGCCCAAGTGCCCATCAGCAGATGAGTGGATTAAAAAACTGTGATACATCTACACAATGGAATACTACACTGTGGTAAAAAAAAAAAAGGAGTTCTTACCATTTGCAACAGCATGGATGGAGCTGGAGAGCATTATGCTAAAATGAAATAAGCCAGCCAGAGAAAGATAAATATCACATGATTTCACTCATTTATGGAATATAATGAATATAAACTAATGAACAAAAAGAGATCCAGAGACAGAGAAGCATTGATCAATCAAACCTTAGAGGGAAGGTAGGGGAGGGTTATGGTAAGGGAGAGAGATCAAACAAGTACTTGTATGCATGCATATAAGCCTAACCAATGGACACAGAGAACAGGGGGGTGAGGGCATGACTGGGGGAAGTGGGGGAAAATGGGGGAATAAGGACACATATGTAACACCTCCATATCCTCCCCAGCACTTTTCTTTTGTTGTTGAAAGCCATTCTGACAGGATTTGCACCTCTCAGATGATTAGTGACTTTGAGCATGTTTTCATATGTCTGGTGACCTTCTGTATGTCCTCTTTCAAAAAGTGTCTATTTAAATCCTTTGCCCATTTTTTGATTGGATTGTTCATCTTCCTTTTCTTAAGATGTATGCGTTCCCTATAAAATTTGGAGGTTAGACCCTTATCAGATATAGCATTGGCAAATATGTTCTCCCATGTAGTGGGCCTTCTTGTTATTTTGTTGATGGTTTCTTTTGCTGTGAAAAAGCTTTTTATTTTTATGTAGTCCCATTTCTTTATTTTCCTTTAGTTTCCATTGCCCTAGGGGCAGTTTCAGTGAAGAAATTAGAGAATTACAACAATTTTGGAAAGGAGAAAATAAAATTGTCATTATTTTCAGATTACATAATATTGTTCATAGAAAACCCTAATGACTCCACCAGAAAAATACTAGATACAATAAATAAATTTAGCAAAGTAACAGGATACATAATATTCAGAAATTGGTGGAATATTTATACATTAATAAACTATCAGAAAGGGAAACTGAGAAAACAATCCCATTAATTATTATAACAAAAATAAGGTACCTAGGAATAAATTTAGCCAAGGAGGTAAAAGATCTATACTTAGATAGCTACAAGACATTGAAGAAAGTAATTGGGGATGATACTTGTAAGTAGAAGCATGTATCATCTTAATAGACTGCAGGAATTAAGCTCATTAAAATGTCCACACTATCCAAAGCAATGTATAGATTTAAATCAAGACATAGTAAAATATAAATGACATATTTCAAAAATTAAGAACAGATATTCCAAAAATTTATATGGAACCAAAAAAGACCATGAATAATCTCAGCAATATTGAGAAAGAAGCAAAAGTTGTAAGTATCACAATACCTGATAATCACATTGTACTACAAAGCCATTGTCATCAAAACAGCTTGGTACTGGCATAAGTACAGGTATACAGATCAATGAAAAAGAACAGAGAGCGTAGAAATCAACCCACACCTGTATGTTCAATTAACATTTAACCAAGGAGGTAATACCTTACAATGGAGTAAAGATGGTGTCTTCAATAAACGATGCTGGTAAAATTGCACAGATACATAGAAAAATTATGCCATACAAACGAATAAACCAAAAAGGATTAAGACTCAAAGGTCATGAATCCATAAAAATCTTAGAAGACAAGATAGGCAATAAAATCTCAGCTTTCTCATACCAATATTTTTGCTGACATTTCTTCTAGGGCAAGGAAAACAAGGAAAAAAATAAACACATGGAACTACATAAAACTAACAAGTTTCTGAACAGCTAAATAAATAATCACCAAAATGAAAATTAAACCCACAGTATAAGAGAACATATTTGTCAATGATACATCTGATAAGGGGTTAATCTCAGGAATATATATAGAACTTGTACAACTAAACACTAGGAAAACAAACAGTCAAAAAAAATAAATAAAAGCAGATATAGCATGCTGGCCAGTGGGACAGACAGTAAGCTGCAAGATAATGTGTGAGTGAGAGAGCAAAAGGAGAGTCCATGGATGAGGGGGCAGTGTCTATATTTGTGACTGAAGGACAGTTATATTCCACAGGACTGTTAGGGAATTGCAGAACAGATTCTCCTGGCTGGGAAGCCTATACTACTGCTGAAATTTCTCCTGGAGTGGCCAGCTCTGCTGCAGAGACCACTTCACCTCCAAGGGGAGAGTAGCTGTGATCAGAAGCCTGGCCTTACCTTCAACCAGGGAGACCTTGGATAAATCCTGAGACCCTACAACCACAATTCACAGGGACCATCTACCTCAGCTGCTTACCCAAAATCACTGAGACTCCAGCCTCCCCAACCATGGATGAAAAGTTTTTCTAGGGGAAGATAAGGTGGAAGTTGAATACAAGGATGGGTCCTGTGCCTTCTCACAGAGCAGATAGAAGGAACAGCTGAATCAAATAACACCCACCTGGAATTGTCAAATTAAATACAACTGGTGAGGAAATCCATGGATGACAGGTCAGAGAACACCTAGAGAGAGCTCTGCTTCCTCAAATTCAGCTGGGTGTTTGTTGTTTGCATTTTTTTTTTTTTGGATTAGTTGTTGTTTGTTGTTTCCATTAATCTCAGGGTGTTTGTTCTTTGTATTTTTTAGATTAGCTGTTGCTTTTTTGGACTTTTATCGCCATATACATATAAATTCCTCCCTTTATTTCTTCTCTTCCTTTTCTCTCACATTTTCCCACTATTCTCAATATCATTTTTGCACGCTTTTCTCTTCTCAAATTCTCTTTTGTCTGGTGGTCACCTTTTTTTTAGGGTTATTGATATCATGAATACAATTGTGTTTAGTGCCTTGTGCATTGTGTCTTGTCTTGTTGTATTTTGTGCCTATAAGTCAACTCAGGAGAGAGAGAACTATATAACCAGACACCCAGAGAGGAATGAACATGGGGAGACAAAGTAACAGCCCCCATACGAAAGGAAAGGAAATCACTGCAAAAAGAAGTAAATGAAATGGAGGCATGCAATATGTCAGAGAAAGAATTCAGAACAATGGTCATGAGGACATTGAAAACATGACCCATGTTCACTGCTTCTTCTAATCTACTGTTGATGCTTTCTATTGAGTTCTTTATTTCAGATATGTCATTTTTCATTTATTCTTTGTTCCTCTTCATTTCCTCTTGTTTCTTATACATATTGTTGGTGAATATTCTAGCAATCAAAGTTGAGGGTGAATTAAGGAGCATCAAAGACAGAAAAAGGACTAAGGGAGTTTATTACCACCAAACCAGCAATGCAAGAAATGCTAAAGGAACAGTTGTAAAAAGAAGAAATAGGAAGGGAAGAAGGAACACAACATAACAAATAAAAATGGTGACAAACAAGTACCTATCAATAATAACTTTAAATGTAAATGGATTAAGTGACCCAATCAAAATCCATAGGGTAGCTGAGTGGATAAGAAAACATGACCCATATATCTGCTGTCTACAGAAGACCCATCTCAGAACAAAGGACTCACACAGACTGATGGTGAAGGGATAGAAAAAGGTTTTTCAGGTGAATGGAAATGAAAAAAAAACAAAACTAAAAACACCTGGGGTAGCAAAACTTACATCTCACAAATTAAACTTCATAACAAGAGATAAGGAAGGCCACTTCATAATACTAAAGGGAGTATTTCATATAACTCTATGAACAACATAAATTGATGAACAAAAACAGATCCAAAGATTGAGAAACAGGGAACAGACCATAAAACCTCAGAGGGAAGGTAAGGTTGTGTGGGAATAAGGGGGAGAGATCAACCAAAGGACTTGTATGCATACATATAAGCCTAATCAATGGACACAGACACCAGGGGGTGGGTGCATGAGTGGGAAGTTGGGGGACAATTTGGGGAATAAGGACACATATTAAATACCTTATTCAATAAAGAAAAAAAATAAGATATATCTTTGGTAAACATATATGCATTTAATACAGGAGCACACAAATATATGAAAGAAAAAAAAAACCTCTGGGGGATATTAAGGGAGAGATTGACAACAATACAGTCATAGTAGGGGACTTTAATACCCCACTACACCACTGCATAAATAGTCTGAACAAAAAATCAGCAAATAAACATCAATCCTAAATGACTCACTAGATCAGATGGAATTAATTGACATTTTCAGAACATTTAACTCCAAAGCCACTGAATATATATTCTTCTCAAGTGCACATGGGACATTTTCAGGGATAGACCACATATTGGGACACAAGCAAAGTCTCATCAAATTGAAGAAGATAGAAATCGTATCAAGCATCTTCTAAGATCACAATGGCATAAAATTAAAAATCAACTAAGAGATGATAAAAGAAATAAAAAAGCACCTTGGAAACAAGTGACAATGAAAACACAATAATCCAAAATCTGTGGGATACAGTGAAAGCAGTCTTGAGAAGAAAGTTCATAGCTCTACAGGCCTACTTCAAAAAAACAAAAAACAAAACAAAAAACAAACAAACAAACAAAAAAAACAAACAAAAAACAAAAAAACAAAAACAAGAAAAATTGTAATAAATCATCCAACTCTACAACTCAAATAGTTAAAAAGAGAACAACAAGAAAAGCCCAGTGTAAGCAGAAGAAAGAAAATAATAAAGATCAGAGCAGAAATAAATGACATAGAGAAAAATAATACAAAAGATCAATAAAACCAAGAGGTGGTTTTTTAAAAGGATAAACAAGTTTGATGAACCTCCATCCAAGCTCACCAAGAAACAAAAAGAGAGGACCCAAATAAACAAAATCAGAAATGAAAGAGGAGAAGTAACAACTGATCCCATAGAAATACAAAGGATTATGAAATAATATTATGAACAACTCTATTCCAACAAAATGGACAATCTACACAAGTGGACATATTCATAGAAAAATACAAGCTCTCAAAATTCAATCAATAAGAATAAAAAACCTTAATAGGCCCATAACTACTGAAGAAATTGACATAGTGATAAAAAAATCTTCCAGCAAACAAAAACCCTGGTCCAGAGGGCTTTACAAGGGAGTTCTACCAAGCATTCAAATAACTAAACCTATCCTCCTCTGACTATTCTAAAAAATTCAAGAGGAGGCGACACTTCCAAGCTCTTTCTATGAAGCCAGAATTGCCCGAAGTCCAAAACCAGAGAAAGACACCACAAAAAAAAAAAAAAAAAAGACAACTACAGGCCAATATATTTGATGAATATAGACATTAAAATCCTCAACAAAATTTTAGCAAATCAGATTCAGCACTACATTAGAAAGATCATACACTAAGACCAACTGGGATTTATTCCAGAGATGCAAGCATGGTACAATATCTACAAATCAATAAATGTGATTAATCACATACACAAATTGAAATTTAAAAAAATCTCTTAATCATATTAATCAATGCAGTAAAAGCATTTGACAAATCCAAAACCCTTCCTTGATAAAAACTCTCAGCAAAGTGGGAATAAAGGGATCATACCATAACATAATAAGAGCCTTATATGACAAACCTACTGACAATTTCATACTTAATGGGCAAAAACTAAACTCATTTTGCCTGAGAACAGGAACAAGTCAGGGATGCCCACTTTCACCACTTCAGTTTGACATAGCACTGGAGGTGCTAGCCATAGCAATCAGACAAGAAGAAGAAATAAATGGCATCAAAATTGGAAAAGAAGAAGTAAAGCTGTTCTTATTCACATATTTCGTGATACTGTACATAGACCACCCAAAGACACCATCAAAAAGTACTAGACCTAATAAATGAATTCAGCAATGTAGCAGGATACAAAATTAACACCCAGAAATTTCTGGCCTTTCTATATACCAATAATAATGCACAGAAAGAGATAGGAAAAAACAATCCCATTTACCATTGCACCAAAAAAAGTTTAAGATACCTAGGAATGAACTTAACTAAGGAGGTAAAACACCTGTACTCAGAAAACTACATGACACTGGATAGTTAGAGGAAGACATAAACAAATAGAAAAAAAATACCATGTTCATGGATTGGTAGAATCAATATCATTAAAATGTCCATATTACCCAAAGCAATCCAGATCAAAATACCAACAGCATATTTCAAAGATCTAAAAAAAAAAAAAAAAAAAAAAAAAATCTCCAAAAATTCATCTGGAATAAAAAAATAGCCACAGCAATCCTGAAAAATAAAAACAAAGTTGGTGGTATTACAATACCAGATATCAATCTACATTACCAAGTCATGGTTCTCAATACTGCCTGGTACTGGCACAATAACAGACATATAGACCAATAGAACAGAAAAGAGAACCCAGAAATAGACCCAAACCATTATTCTCAATTAATATTTGATAAAGAAAGCAAGAGAATACATTGGAGTCAAGACAGTCTCTTCAATAATTGGTGTTGGGTAAATTTGGTCAGTTACATGCAAAAAAAAAAAAATGAAACTAGATCACCAAATTGTACCATACCAAAAACAAGCTCAAAATGCCTAAAGAACTTAATTATAAGACAGAAAACCATAAAAATCCAACATGACTATATAGGTAGCAAAATATTCAACATATATCATAGCAATATGTTTACTGACAGAGCTCCTATGGCAATGGAGACTAAGCAGAAAATAAAGAAATGGGACAAAAAAAAAAAGTTTCTGCCGAAACCGGTTTGGCTCAGTGGGTAGAGCGTCAGCCTGTGGACTGAAAGGTCCCAGGTTTGATTCCAATTAAGGGCCTGTACCTTGGTTGTGGGCACATCCCCAGTAGGGTGTGTGTAAGAGGCAGCAGATCAATGATTCTCTCTCATCGATGTTTCTAACTCTCTGTCCCTCTCTCTTCCTCTCTGTAAAAAATTAATAAAATATATATTTTTTAAAAAGTTTCTGCACAGCAAAGGAAACCATCAACAAAACACAAGAAAATCCACTACATGGGAGAACAAATTTGCCAACGATAATTCAGATAAGGGTTCAGATAAGGGTTTAATCTCCAAACTTTACAGATAACTCATACAGTTCAACAAAAGGAAGATACACAATCCAACACAAAATAGGCAAAGGACCCTAATAAACACTTTTCAAAAGAAGACATACAGAAGGCTGAGAGACACATGAAAACATTCCCAAAGTCACTAATTATCTGAGAGATGCAAATCAAAATGACAATGAGATACCATCTCACACCTGTCAGAATAGCTATCATCAACAAATCAACAAACAACAAGGGCTGGCAAGGATGTAGAGAAAGAGAAATATTTGTTCTCTGCTGGTGGGAATGCAGACTGGTGCAGTCACTGTTGAAAATAGTATGGAGTTTCCTCAAAAAGTTAAAAATGGAATTCCCATTTGACCCAGTAACCTCACTTCTAAGAATATATACAAAGAAACCAGAAATACCAATCAGAAAGAATATATGCACCCCTATGTTCATAGCAGCACAATTCACCATAGCTAAGATTTGCAAACATCCTAATTGTCCATCAGCAGATGAGTGGATTAAAAACCTGTGGTACATCTACACAATGGAATATTACACCACTATAAGAAGTAGGAACTTTTATCATTTGCAACAGCATGGATAGAACTGGAAAGCATTATGCTGAGCGAAATAAGCCAGTTGGAGAAAGATAAATATCACATGATCTCACGCATTTATGGAATATAATGCTTGATTGCCCCTAACCACCTCTGCCTCCTGGACTGATTGCCTCCTATCCACTCCCCTGCCAGCCTGATCATCCCCAACTGCCCTCCCCTGCTGGCTTGATTGCTCCCAACTGCCCTCCCCTGTCAGCCTGTTCACCCTTCTGCCTTGGCCCCTGCAACCATTTTTGTGTCCAGAATGAAGACGGATGTCTGGAAGATGTACGATTGACCAGGTCTAGTTAGCATATTACCCTTTATTTGTATAGATACTCTCTGTCACTAATCATCAGAGAAATGCAAGTTAAAACCACAAAGAAATATGACTTCACACCTGCCAGAATGGCTATCATCAATATATCAACAAATAACAAATGCTGGCAAGGATGTGACCTGCTAGTGGGAATCAAACTGGTGCGCAGCCACTGTGGAAAAACAGTATGGAGTTGCTTAAAAAACAAAACAAAACAACAACAAAAAAAACACCGGATTTTCCTTTTTACCCAATAAACCCACTTCTGGGAATATATCCTATGAATCTGAAATACTAATTTGAAAGAATATATGCACTCCTATGTTCATTTCAATATTATTTACAACTAGAGAACCAGTGCACAAAATGTGTGAATGGGGGAGGGGGCAATGGGGTGTCCCTCTGCCCGGCCTGCACCATTTTGCAATCTGGGACTCTTCAGATAGGGTCCCTACGCCTGGCCAGCAATCAGGACCTAGTGGGAATTTCCTGGCCCTGTCCCTACCGCTGCCAGTGCTAAACATCTGTGTGGCACTGCCCACACTCCCCCACCACTGGTCACCTCCCTCTGCAGGCATTAGGCGTGGGATGTGATTGCTGGGCTGGCCTGGACCTCCCTCTGTGGGGCTATCAATCTCAGGGCTCCGTCCTCTGTAGTGCCACTGGTCTGGGAGCTTGGGCTTTCCTCTTTGGAGTGATTGATAGCCCAGCAGAGGGAGGCCCTATCCACCTCCCATAGTGTTGCTGGCTGGATAGCCTGGGCCTCCCTCTTTGGGGCAATTGATCGCGGAGCCCCTCCATCGATTGTCCCACAGAGGGTGGCCTGAGTGTCCCTCTGCAGTGAATTCATGGAGTTATGGCAGGGCCCCCCCCAACCAATCACATTGCACCAGACTTGGCTGGCCTGGCCCCAGTTCATGTCATAGCGTGGTCATCTGAAAGGTCATCCAAACTATTGTTCTGCTGTTTGGCCATTCAGCCGATTTGCATATTACACTTTTATTATTATAGATAACCAAGATCTGGTAATAGCCCAAGTGCTCATTAGTGAGTAGATAAAAAAGCCATGGTACTTTTACCCATTGGAATGCTACACAACCATAAAAATGAAGGAAATCTTAACTTTTGTGACAGCATGGATGGACCTGGATATTATTATGCTACGTGAAATAATCAGAGAAATAAAAATATGATGTGATCTTATTTATATATGGAATATAGTGAACAAAATAAAATGACAAAATAGAAATAGAGGCATGGATACATGGAACACACTGACAGATGTCAGAGGGTATTAGGTGGGGGGATTGAATGAAATAAGGTGAAGGGATTAGCTAAAGAATGTACATTCATAACCCTTACACACAGACAACAGTGTGGTAATGGCCAGAGGGAAAGGGTGATGGGGTGCTGGATGGGTATTGGCAAAAGCAGGGGATGGAAACATGAACAATAGTGTCTATAATAAAAATAAAGTTAAAATATAAAATGGACACCTTATGTTTTCAAAGAATATTTAATAACATGGAGAAATTCTTATAAGGGAAAGAATGAAAAGGTTCTGGTAAAACCTTCTATATTATACTCCTAATTCATGGACAAATTTTAGAAAATAAGATACTAAAGAAATATACCAAAATATTCACATTATTTTATTCTGCTAGGAGGTTATCTAACCTTATTTATATTCTCCTTCATATTTTTCACAATTTTGCAATAAACTATATTATTGTGTAATTGGGGAAAAATGTAATTATATTTTAATAGGCATGCTAAATCCAAGAAATAAAGGGACTGTAAAGTGTATATAATGGAGATAGGGTGAACTTCCCACTTCTGAAGTGATATCACCTAGTCAAATACATAGAGACAAGGTTATGCCTGTCTCAATTTTGAGAATGTTCTAGGCAGCTTGTGCTAAAACTAGAGGCCCAGTGAATGAAATTCATGCATGGGGGTATGGAATGTCCCTCAGCCCGGCCTGTACCCTCTCCAATCTGAAACCCGTTGGGCCTAACCTGGCAGTCAAACATCCCTCTTGCAATCCAGGACCACTAGCTCCTAACCACTCACTTACCTGTCTGCCTAATGCCCCCAACTGCCCTTTCCTGCTGGCCTGGTTGCCCCCAACTGCCCTCCTCTGCTGGCCTGATAGCCCCTAAATCCCTGCCAGCTTGATATCATCCCTAACTGCTCTCTCCTGCCAGCCTGATCTTACCACTAACTGCCTCTGCCTCTGCCCCCATCACCATGGCTTTGTCCAGAAGTAAGTCAGATGTCCAGAAGATGGCCGATTGATACCGTGTAATTAGCATATTACTCTTTCAGTAGAATATATAGATTATATAGGATAGGATTGCTTAAATGGGGGATGCCTTTTCAGCAGGAGAAGATGCTTCTGGTAGACAAAAAAACATAATCCCTCTATCTGGACTGATAGCCAGTCATATGCACTACACTGACAAACTGGTTATTAAAAAATTGAACTGCTTTCTAATACCTTACACCAAACAGCTGTTGCCCTTCAGATCCCTCCTCAGATTCTACTTTAGGTTCTGCCTTCACAGTTCACCCAGATTAGGTTCTGATTGGTTGGTTTCTATGCTGGTCAGTGTTAAAAGCTCTGTCTCCTAGGCAGCCATTGGGTCCTTGCAGTTCACCCAGATTTGATTCTGATTGGTCAGTTTCTGTGCCAGTCAATGTTAAAAGCTCTGCCTCCTAGGCAGCCATTGGCTCTTCTGGGAAATCCAGTATGGCCCTGCTGACAGCTCCCTCCCTCTCTCTCTCTCTCTCTCTCTCTCTCTCTCTCTCTCTCTGTCTCTCTCTCTCTGTCTCTCTCTCTGTCTCTCTCTCTCTCTCTCTCTCTCTCTCTCTCTCTCTCTGTCTCTCTCTCTCTCCCTCTGTCTCTCTCTCTGGGTCTATCTCTGGGCCTGACCCGCAGCCTCTTTGGCAGCTACTGATCAGGCCCTGCCTCTCTAGCTGTACCCACCTTGTCCCGCCCACCCACTCACCACCCAGCCCGTCTGTCAGCTGCCAGCCTTGCTGTGATAGGAGCCGGTGGACCACAGGGGAGGGACCGAGAGGTGCTCCATGCACTTCCTGGTGACCATTTATTTGGTCGTTTTGATTGTTATGGCCACTGGCCTTTAATTATATAGAATATAGATATATGGTGACTGGCATATCCTAAACCTAGTTTATTATCTAATGCTATAATGATTTTTTAAAGATTTAGCAATGTCTCCCTTCTCTGTTTACTAACACAACTTCCTTCAACTAATAAGTGTATTTCTCAGGATATTTGTGTGTATGTGTGTGTGTGTGTGCATTGTAGACTATCTTACATGAATAGACTATCTTTAGTTGAATACTTATTTTGTGTCACATAGTGTGCTATGTGTTTTCCAGACATAATTTCACTTAATTTATACAAGTCAGAAAATGAGGTACTGTATTCAATATTTTACAATTGAGGAAACTGAGACTCAAGAATTTTAAATTATTTGCTCAGGGAAATTTGCACAAAGCTAAATATCTGGTTCAGCATAGTTTGGTCACAATTATTGCTCTTTCCAATATTACAGTTTGGCCTAATATTTGCCACCCAACCTCTGAACCTTGGTTTTCTTTATTTTTAATATGAAGAATTGAACAAGGTAAAATTAAAACCCACAGGATCCTTTCAGTTCTCACATTTCATGTATTTGCAATTATGATCACCCTCATAGAGTGGTTATGAGGATTTTGTGCAAATGCCTTAAATTTTTTTTAAGTATGATACAAAATCAAGATGTAATTTTAGTAAATTAAATTCCATTTCTCATCAACTCACATTATAATTGCAGAGTTGCTTTATCATGCCAGCTGACAGGTCTTCAACAGACAGTTGCTCCTAAAATTTCCATTCAAATTTCTTAGGTTCCTAACATTTTGATCCTAAATTTCGCAGGCTCTGTGTCTCTATGCAGATAAGCAGATGCAAGCAGAAATACTCTGCTTGTCTGGATGTATGTGTATTGAGGTATGGGGACCTTAAAAAGTGAAACATTCTCTCTTGTAATATGAATAGTTAGGATTTAATTGAAATTTCATAAATGACTTGGTTTTGTAGTTTTTGTTGTTTTTTCTAATTAGAGCTTGCTCAAAGTAGAAGTAGAATGGAGTATACAAATGGCCAAATCAAACTGAAGTACATAAAATGTTACCTCACTCTGTCAAGATTCTTCAAGATGTTTTTTAAGTATTATCATTGGCATAGTACTATGAGGAATCTACATTTGGTTGGTGCTTCCATCTGGATTTCAAAGCAGGTTATCAATGAGTTCATTAAAAAGGAATATCCTTTTTGCACTAAAATATTACTGCTTTAGGTTCATTACATGTTATGCAATTTTACCATGAGATGAATCACCAATAAAAATTCTAGTTAACACTTTAGAAACAGCTTTTTTGTCCAGTACAATTTATTTTTCTAGAATATTTGCTTATTTCAATTAGCCAATTTAAATTAGCCTGAAAACTTGACTACTATTTTATTGTCCAATTTAATACTCTAACAACCATCTTATTTTACCCTGTAAATATTGGTGGAAAGGATTATTTGCCTTCTTGAGTAGGCCCTGAGCATTCCTGGTGGTAGGCTGGGTTCAGATATCAAAAAACCCAGTTCACCACACCATGGGTACAAGACAACTCAAACAAGTCTTGTTGCAGTGAGAGGGCAGCTGCTGTCGGCCAAGTCTCTGTCTGTTACCTGAGTCCTGATTTGAGCTGGGCATGGGGAGCTAAGCAGCCATGGGGGCAGGAGACCTCCCTCAGAAGAGGTGAGGGTTCAGACCCCTGCAAAGTTGGGAGGGTGAAGGTCTGTGCCCCACATCTGTTGACCCCCAAGTTCTCTCCTGATGACCCCTCTGTGACAGTGCCTGTCTTAGGTTGTTCCTTCCCAAAAGCTATGAAGATTACATTATAAAATTTCCGAAAGCCTCCTAATATTTAAATAAAAAAGGGGAATAGTAGAAGAATATCATGTAATGAAAAATATTCTGTAAGTAAATTACATCTAAAATTTTTTTACTTTAGAAAATTAACTTTCATTTGTAATGCTAACAATAAGACACCCATGTAAAACATACATGGTGTCAAAACAAGCCAAAGGAAAATCATTTGGGCAAAAAATGAAAAAGGATCACAAGTCAAATTTATAGAAAAGATTCCTTTATTAACTTTTGGTTAAGAATATGTTTGTATATTTTCAGAAAACAACTCAGAGACCATGTGGATTCCTGAAACAGAGAGAAATTGACAGGAGTGCTCCAGCCATAAAGACAGAAAAGAAGCAGTCCAGAGATGGAAGATGCTGAGGATGCCTTGTCATACTAGTAGTCAACAGCTGTGATTCCCTGCAGGTTGCTCAGGACAAAACCAGAGAGGGTCCAACCTGCATTACCACCATTTGTCTACCATCCAGAACTGAAATATTATTGTTGACATGTACACATAAGGACTGTTTGACATAGAAATTATGGCTAAAAAGAACTGTTGGCCCATAAATAAACTCACTATAGACTGATTCATTTGCCTCTCAGCATAACCATTATTGCTTGTCTCATTTTCAGTTCTTATAAGTGTAGGTATTTCTAGTGTCACATGAGCTCACTCATATAGGGGAAATGATGAACCACATAGACCACATGTGTCAAACACAAGGCCCGCGGGCCAAATCCAGCCCGCCAGGCCTTGCAATGTGGCCCGCACCGCGCTGTCATCACTGCACTCCGCTGTCAATTTATGACATTGTCAGTTTATGACTGTTCAGTAAACCATTCGGCCCGTGATTTAGGCTGGATTTTAGATTTTGGCCCCTTCTCTGATTGAGTTCGACACCCCTAACATAGACTGATGAACAAGAACAGCATCAACCAGACTGTCAGACCTCAGAGGGAAGGTGGGGAGGGTGGAGATAAGGGAGAGAGATCAACCAAAGGATTGTGTGCCTGCATATGAGCCTAACCAATGGTCAAGGACAACAGGGGGTTGGGGGCATGCATGAGGAGGGGTTTGGGATAGGTATGGAGAGGATGTGGACAGATACCTGATACCTTAATCAATAAAGTAATTAAAAATGACAACTCATTGGCACTGAAATATAAATGTAACCAGTATCCAACTTAGTTCTCTAATCTTTGAACACGATTTCCCTGTCATTAAACAATGTGTTACAGATTTAAAAAAAAGGAATATCCTTTACATACCTATTCCATACTCTTCCCCAAGCTTAGACTCCCAACAATAGTAACCAAGCTGTATAATAGCAAAAGCCATTCACTACTGAAGTTTTTACACTAATTGGGCACAGAATTCTTCCTTGTCTATGTAAATGGCTTGCATATGCAATGCCCAATTCAGCAGGTTTAAATTAAGGAACATATATAAAAATTTGAGAGGGTCCTGCATCATACTAGCATACTACATTTCTTCTTCTTTAAAAAATTATATATTTAAATATATATACAACACCATGCATTTGGAGTTAACATATATTACATGTTTTGGGAGGAGGGGGAGAAAAGGGGTGCTTTTAAGAATAATCAAGAAAAAACTCACTTTGATCTGTTCATATATTTAAATAATGTAACAATGTTTATTGTGACAGAAATATAAAAAACAAAGAAAGATTCTGACAAGAATTTTTAGCATGGGAAGTTGAAAGTAAGTAACCTCTTAAAAATATTAGTTTAAAGGTATGATGGCTGTAGCACATGTTCTATGTTAAGCTGATATGGACTTGATTTGTGATATTTCAAGTGTGTTTAAATAATGTAATGTTATGTATACAAGGAATAGTGAACTTTACTAACATTTGGCTTGAAGGCCAAGAATGAAAGTCCCTCTTATTTTTGGCATTGTATAACTGTTTGACATAGTCTGAACTTTCAAAATTCAAGTATTATCAAAAGAGAAGACTTTGCACAATCTATATTAATGATTCAACATATGCAAATTATAAGGTCTATTGTCAGTAATACCAATTGTGGGTAAACATGGACAATCTGGGTTCAAAGGGAAATTTGTCAGAGGGGAGTCATTTATATATTGGCAAGATATTATTGTTAGTTTTGCCACAATAAACCAGAGGGAATTTTGTAGCTCTATTTTGTCTTAAGTCACCACTACCTGCCAAAAACAACAAACGAAAGTATAAATAAATAAAAATAATGGTATTTAACTAATTGTATAATTGCACTTATTTGATTTGATTCATTTGCCCCTAATTTTATGTACCTTTCCCCCCCCATCTAATGAATTGAGAGAAAACCACTATTGAAAGTAAGGGTTGTGTTTGGATTATATTGTTCTGTTTGGATTAAATATATTGTGACTAGTTTAGTTTTAAACTCCTCTCGGAGCTAAACAGTTTACTTGTCCATTGGAAATTAGCGCAGTTCATCTCAGAAGTTCAGAATCCAGTCAAATGCACTCCTAGCCATGTTGTGATAAGCATGTCACTATAATTCTGTTTCTGTCACATTCTTTAAATGTAGCAGTTGTATTAAAAATTCTATTATAAATTAAAAAGTAACTAAATGAAAAATATTAAGCCCAAAATAAGCAAATCTTTACACCATTTTGATTAGTGTTAATATTAATTTCTTTGAAAATTAATTGATTTGTTTAAGAAAGGAATCCCAGTTGGATTACAAAATACAGCCCGCTACTACTTTAGGAGATAAAGTACAGATGCTCTGTACTAAAGGGAGATTGAAATTCATGTGGGTAATCAACTTTGTGACCTCAAAGCTGCTTCACTGCTCACAGGCATATTCATTTAATGATTAAAATGTGCTGTGATGTTTAAGATCCCATCATGCTGGGACTTTTTCAGCAGCAAGTGTACAGCATATACTGGGACTGAGGATTGCTACAGTTGAGTTTCAGGTATAAAGGAGGAGATTTATGGCAACCTCTTGATTATGACTTTATTTAAAGCCTAGAATCCTTACAGTAATCCACATGAAGAATCTAACAGCACTGCAGTTGTTTGCAAGAGCAACAGACATACATATAAAAAAAACTTTGTTTCTGAGAGCACTAACTGTACAAAAACTGGAATTCCTAACACACATGTCATGCTTGTGTTTGGAGGTTAAGACTAATGCTCACTTCTCTGCTGAGTTTTATCTGAATTATTCCTACTTTCACAATAATTTTCATGTTTTTTAGAAATAAAAAGAAAGGTATCCCCATTATTTCAATTAATTTGATATGTCCCTCCTTCTCCCTTTCTTTTGTTAAAACTTTATTTGGAAAATAATATTATATTAATTTTTTTCAGGTGGACAGTTTAGTGATTTGAGGTTTTTATACCTTATATGTTATACACACAACAAGCTTAAGCATGTATACTCATAATCCAATAGACAATGCTTTTGAAGATAAGATGTATGATGATCATTTATCTGTTTAGATTTAAAATTCAGTGGTCAAAAGCATATCTTCCAGATAAATAGTAAGTCCAACTTTCCTGTTTTCTGAATAGCATATTTTTTAATGATTGAATACTAAACAAAACACCTACGGAAAGGTCTTCTGACCCCAATAAAGATGTTTCTATTATTATACCATCTTATCTCTTAAATGAACTGATGAGTATATTCAGTCAATGGTTACCATATCTGATTTAAATGAGTCACCAATCTCAAGAGAAAATAAAAATTCTAAAAATATAACCATCATAATTTAATATTTTAACAATACAGCCTCCCTTCCTTTGATCATGCAATTCAATCTATCTATAATCTCCTCTTCTTTTTCCTATGAAAATTCTAACCATTACTCAAGATAATTTCAAATTCCACTTATCCCTTGAATATTTTTGGATGCTGTCACTTTAAAATTATTAAGTGACAGGATCCACAAATTCTCTATTTTAAAGCTGTGTAATTTATATAATGAGTTTTGTACTTCCTTATCCTATCTCTATTAAAACAATAGAAGTTTTACTTATTTTCCTGCTGTTCTCATTAGAAAGTAAACTTGTTTTTTTTTGTTTGTTTGTTTTTTGTAAAGGGGGCTGTTATTTGCTTATAAAATTTTGTAGTGAAATTTCGACATTTAGGAAATGTTTAACAAATTTCAGATATTGTGGTCAGAGCTTTCCAGGCATTATCTCATCTTCATATTAAAATGCTTAGCCCAGTGTATAAACCTCATATACTGGAATTAGGTACCTATGTCACTATTGAGTGATATTTAAGAATAAGCATTTAAAGTAAGACATTCCTAAGAACAAATGCTGCCTCTGCTACTTACATGACCAGGTAATTTACATTTACTTACAGGTATAATAAATTGTATGATACACACAAAAAGATTGACAAGATTGACAAAAAATCCTATAGGGTTAATAATTAGCAATTGTTTATGTAAAAACTATTTTTTGACACAATGCAAGAATTCAGGACCATTACTGGGCCTTAATTCTCAATTTTAAAATCCAGTGATTGCTAAGATCGTGATAAACTGCTCAACCTGATAAGACTTATTTTAATAGCTCCTTGGTCAGGAAACATGATCTTGAATATCAACTTTTATATACTTGTCTTCCTAATAAAATATATATTTGAATGTTTAAAAATGTTTGCTTTTCCCTCAAGTAGGACAATATTGTCATTAGAAATGGGTGTGTTTTTTTTTTATAGTTTCAACTTTGAGCTGTAATTGAAAAATGTACATTAGATTTGCAGATACTTCTATAGTATTATTTCAAAACATTACACTCCCATATATCACTGAGCATAGGGAATCATAGAACAAAAGTCCAGGATTCTGAAAGTAGCATATAGATAAATTGATTACTTAACAAAATCATAATAAGGTGCAAAAAAAATGAAGAGGCTTTTAGATTTTCAATTTCTAGAAATTATTTAGTTTAATTCCTAATTGTCCCTGTAAAAAGGATCACCAAGAGCAAGTGGCATCTGAGACTGGTCTCTATTTCAGATGTGTGTGTGCATGTGAGACAGAGATAGAAAAAGAAAAACCTTCAATACAGAGTACCATATAATGACTTGGCTTTCACCTATGGAGACAAGTGTTACCTGAGTATTTCTGGCCGCTCAGCAGATCAAAGAGAAGAAAAACAACACAGAGTCTAAAATGTCAAACGCCCGCTTTTTCTTTCACATGCATATTTCAAAACAAAAAACAGGCTTTCAAAATATGAGAGTTTGGTAAGTTTCATGTGTGTTGCAGCTACCCTGTTTCAGGCTTATGTTTAGATTGGATCCAAATGCTTCTCTGACAGATGTGGGGCACATCCAAATAGTTGCTTCTGGATAAAGTTATTTACATTGAAGTTTGACCCACAAGGGCAACAGAGCAGCTAAATACCCTGGGTAATACTAACAGACAGCTCTACTTTGCTCCAGATCATTTAGATTAAAAAAAACTCCCTGTAAACTTCAAAGCTTCTTTCCCTCAGCATGCATGCTAGTTTCCATGAAAATAAAACTCTGAAACCTATGGCCTTTATATCAAAATATCAGGAAACAGGATCTTAGCATTTGGTCTCTGTCTCAAAGGCCTTCAACAAAATTGGCCACATACCATTATCTATTATAGTTATAGGCCAGCAAGGTCACCAATGTGAAGGAAGCAAATCGTTATTGCCATTGTAAGGTCAAGTTAAAAAAGAATGTTGGAGTTACATTGCAAGGAGGAAGGATTTAATTTGGTCAGCCATATGTATGCTCATCAAATATGAATATACTTATGTAGCATACATTATACTGTGTGTGTTTGTTCCCAACCCCTTACACTGTGGTCCAGGAAGTGTCCAGATTGTAAGAACATTTTCCTAGTTCTTCTTGGTTTGATTTAAGTTTAAATCTGGAGTTAACCATAAGTTTAAATTTACAAGTTTTAACAAGAGTTTCAAGGAGGGCTGGATGCTGAGGGGAGATACATTTAAAAAAATATTTAATGTGAGATTTTAGAGGAAGGCTTTACCTAAGCATGAGGCATTTAAAATAAATAACATTAAAGCCTTAGATAACAATAGGATGTTATCTAAGTCCCATGCCATGTTAAGAGGGGAAATGTTTCTTTAAAATAGTATTCAATACAATTTCCTCATGTATTAAAAGAATTAGCCTCTTGTAGTTTAACTGTAACAGACAAATTTTCTTTCCATCCACCCCCTGCCTCTTTTATAGTAACATTTCCTTCCTTATTATTCAAGTGGAAAAAAAGGACAGCCTTGAAATTGGAAGGACAGACTTCTCCAACACACACACTATCTGCAAATGAGCCTTTATACAATTGCACTGGATAGAATCTACCGTGTTTCCCTGAAAATAAGACATCCTCCGAAAATAAGACCTAGTGCATGGAAAGATAAGACATCCCCTGAAAATAAGACCTAGCGCAACTTTGGGAGAAAAAAATTAATATAAGACACTGTCTTATTTTAGGGGAAACGGTAGCTTTTATATCATATACATGATTCAAATTATTTGACAAAAAAATAAGTGCATTCTAACAATTGTCAATACTATAATGAGTACCCCTCACTGAAGATGAACCTAGAATTTGATAGCAGTAAGTATATTAATATTTTAAACCATAGTGTTTTTTTTTTTATCTGTGGCAGTAATAACCTTTGAATTACAGCTGTGCTGTTGATCTAGATTGCTACTCATTTTATCAGGACAGTTGTTACTTATAGGCTCCAAGGTTATTTTATACTCTTGTGGAGTTTAATCTGAGACAAAACAAACAAACAAACAAAAAACACACGGGGTGTTTATTAAATGGGCTAACTTTTTATTTTGGCATGTGGAATGAAAAGATGCTCATTATATTGTAAACAGTAGAAAAGGAAGAGAAAGAATGTCTTCACATAGCCAGAGGCAGAGGAAAATTCAATTCCAAGTCCAGTGCCCTTTCCCCTGCGCTGCAATCTTCTGACATTTCTACCACAAGATGACTAAAAAAGGAAAACATTCCTTTTTGCTTGGGAGAATAAAATGTTGCACAAATTTCTTACTTAGAGAGACCAAGTCCAAAAGGAATTTACCTAAAGCAGCACTGAATAAACTTTTGAAATAATAAATTCTGTTTTGTTTTTTTTAGAATTGCCAATCTTTTTAAAAATAAAACAATACAAACGCTATTGTCCATTTGAAGCATCTCTGAGAAACCTGCCAAAGTCAACCTTTTTATGAAATTTAAGACTGTTATTCCATTTCCTGTGGGAGATAGAGGTAGGGGGAAATTACATATTTAAATATTTTTGCACTAGCAACAATAAGAGTAAATACAACGTTTTGTCCCTTTTTTCTTGGTTAATCTAATTTATTTTAGTGACATTAAAAGTAGTAGACATCTTTATATAAAAGTATAAAAATATATTAATTATATTTATAGTTTCAAACTCAGAGACCTTTATTTCTACTACAAATCAACTGAATAGTAAATCCATAAATATAGACAATTTATCTTGCTTAAAATAATAGAGAAATTTCTGAGCATTTTTCTAGCAAGTTTACTGCCTGGTTGTAGGAGAAAAACAAGGTTAAAAGGTTAGACACCAAAATGCTAACACTGAGTAATTTTATATACCTCTTTGTACTTGGTACTTATTTGAATTTTCTACATTTTTCAAAATATGCTAGTATTAACAGGAGGAGCAAAAGTTATTTTTTTAAAATTGTAGGTCTGGTATTATCATATACTAATTTTTCCCTATATATGCATCATTTGAAATTTTTCAAATTTACAATTTTGATTACAACTTTGAGACAGTAAGTAGAAGTGAAAATCTGTAGTTATTATTCCATATATTCATTAGAAACTATTTCTTATACATCTCTGATGTATATATCACTGTTAGGTGCTATATAAAATATAAAGTTGAAGAAAGTGCAGTCTCTGACCTTTAGGAATAAAAAATGCTAAATGCTTTCACAAGTATTTTATAATAGTCATATATGTTTAGGGATTATGGTTCAAGTTCAGTATTATAAGAGTAGGCTATGAATATCAGGTAACACATTTGGATTTTATGTTGTAAATAAAAAGGAGAGATTGGAAGTTTTTAATGAAAGATATGATCAAAATGATACCTTCAAAAATATAATTTATGGCCATATTTATTGTGCAGCATTAGAATAACAGGAGTGTAGAGGAAAGAGGGCACTTAGGAGGCTACTGCAATGCGAGGCAACAGAATTACAATAGCATTTTCATTGTGCAAAACCTGAAGAAAAAAACAATAGCCTGTCTCAGTGCTTGGTACTGCTGTATAATGAAACTGGGACAGGGCAAGAGGGGATCCCTGACTGGTCACAGAAAGGACTGAAACAAAATTATCTCTGAAGTGGTTAACTTTGAAAGTGTGGGGAAATATTATCATATGATAACAAATAAAATTCAATTCCCCCATAGATGCATAGGGTGATGAGTTTTACCTTTAGCAGAAAAGTTGACAATTTAGAAAAGGGAAAACAAATCCCAAGAATTTTGTTACTTGGCAATTGAGCTTAATAAACGGATCTAGGCCAAGGGATTAGGAGCCTATGGTTATTTTCTTTGCATATCACTAGGCACTCTTCTGTACCTCTCTTTCTCTGTCAGCAGACTGAGTGAAATCACACTTCTCTCACAGGGATATTAACTGAAAGATAGGGCAAGTGAATAGGTCGCCTCAGAAGGAAGTTGACATAGAAATCCTAGCTTCATTATATTCTACTCAATAATAACCCACTCACAGGGAAACAAGGGCAATGGTTGAAATATCTGAGAAAAAGTACCTAGTGGAAATTGAACAAGACTCTTTTGTGTAAAATAAACTGGTCTTCTGAAGAGGGTAGAGAGGAGTGAAATCAAAAGGATGTAGTGCTCTCTTGGTGATCTCAAGGTCTGAAGTAGTAAATGCAATGTCTGTAAGTAACTTTTTTACTTTCCACTGAATAATACAAGAATCAAAAGCATGCTCATGGCTACCTGGACTAAGAGTTGTGAATTAAAAGAGAAAATCTAAATATATGACCCTTGAAAATGGACTTCAGTTTAAAACATCTTGATTTTTTTCTCCCTAATACACTTGTACCTATTTTGTTTGCTATTGATAGTCCCATTTTAATTTTTTATTTGGTACATGGAAAAACTAATATTTTGTCTTCTGGGATATTACTTAAAATTTACATTATATTTGAAATAAGCAAAATTGAGTAGGAAATATTTTTTTTTGTAAAAAGACCGAAAAGAGGCTCTAAGATTGATTTTTACACATTCCTTTTGCTCTAAATGTATACTTAGTTGTTAATCTTTATAAAACAAAAACAGGCTGATAAAATTATATATCCAAACAAGAGTTTAAATGTGCTCGCAGATTTCATCCAATAGATACCCTTTTAATCTGTTTATTTGTTTTAAAAATTTTATTCATTGATTTTAGAGAGGAAGGGAGAAGGAGAGAGAGAGAGAAACATCAGCGATGTGATAGAATCATTGATTGGCTACCTCCTGCATGGCCCCAGTGGGGATCGAACCCGCAACCTGGACATGTGCCCTAACCAGGAATTGAATTGTGATTTACTGGTTCATAGGTTGATAATCAATCACTGAGCTACACTGGCTGGGTTTATTTTTAAAATAGATCCCTGATAAAATACACATTTTATCGTTTAATCTTCAGCTCACTCAACATCATTACAGTTTACCAAAATAAAGGTAAATTCTGAAAGAAAATGTGATTTCTGAATCAATGCTGTTAAATCAAAGTGATTGTAAACTCCAGATGAGAACTGTGTTCTCATCAGCTTGTTTTTCACCAAGCATAGGAGGAAACCAAAGGATGGCAACTTACATGATCATGATTGATTTAACAGATATCAACCCAATTTAAAACTCAAAAAATAAATCAACAATGTACATTGAGAGAAACTAAAGCTTATTCACTTTAAAAACCAAAAGGATTGAGAATAATAAATTAAACTGAGATGGGACAGTACCTGAAGATTCAAGATAAAGAGACAAAGCAGACCATATTTAATCAAAAGCATTAAAATAAGTATTGAACAAGATAATTGTAAAAGGATTAAAAAGAGGAAAGCACAGTAACTGAAGTTTTGAAAGTGTTAATGGATATAAAGAATAGTGATGGAAATCACTGAACAACAAGAATCCTCTTTAGATGTAGTAACAGGTGTTTATTTGTTCGTTTTTAGGGGGCATGGCTTTGAAATAAGTCAGCTCATGATTGTCCTTAGAATAACATATGCAATAAATGCAACACAACTAAGCTAAATATGAAGATTGAAATAAGTTTTAGGAGAACATTTTACTTGGGCCTTTGGGTTAAATTTTAAGAAAGAAAAGCCATTTACACCATTGTTGCCAATGTTAATACTCCTTTTATAACCTAAACAAAAACACCTCCAGATTCAAAGGAAAGACACAATTATATCTGTGATAAAGGTGATCATGATCAAAACTTTCTCTTTCTCTCTACTCCTCCCCTTCCCCAAAATACATGATTCTACTTATCTGAGAAAATGGTACACGTGCATTTCAAAATAAACACTTTTTTTTTTATTCCATAGGGACCAAGTCACAGGAAGCTCTGATGCAAGCTGTTTGGAAAGCCAAGGTCCACCCTTTTCAGGCATATTGTGCTTCCTGTATCTTAAAATAACTTCTAGCTCTTTTATTTAGCAATATCTATAAATTATTTATTTTTCTCTGTCCTCTTCCTTAGCAAACCTGCAAAGTACTGAGCAGTTAAAATGACAGAAGCTTCCAATATTTTAGAAAGCTTTTTAAATAGAAATGTGTTTTTAAGTACTAGTGGTAACTAAATAAGTGAAATCTGATGCTAAATGATAGTTTATTTTATCTGGTGGTACAATTCCTATGTGTGGAAAATGATGGTTCCACATTCCTACACCCGTAAGTAGTGGTCAGAGTAGATTTATTTTAAGGACCCTTTCAGTAGGCTGACAGAACATGATCCAGTTCCTCCCAGATAATTTTCCAGGATTCACTGGCATTCAAAATTCCTGGGTGCAGTCAGCAAAGGTTTTGTGACCATTGTGTTAGGGTGTGTACGTGCATGCGTGTGTGTGTGTGTGTGTGTGTGTGTGTGTGTGTGTGTGTGTGCAGGCATCCAGTAACATGAGTTGATGAAAATAGACCAGTTTCAGCTGGGAGCTAGGCTAATCTTTAGGCACCATCAAGAACCAAGGAGGAAACAAAGGGCACTCACTTCCACTATGCAGCCCAGGAGACTGCTGATTTATCAATAGTGTTCCAAACAAGGGCCAAAATCATAGGAAAGTTACTTTTTAAAAAAATATATATTTTTATTGATTTTTTACAGTGAGGAAAGAAGAGAGATAGAGAGCTAGAAACATCAATGAGAGAGAAACATCGACCAGCTGCCTCTTGCACACCCCCCACCGGGGATGTGCCCTCAACCAAGGTATATGCCCTTGACCGGAATCGAACCCGGGACCTTTCAGTCCGCAGACCAACACTCTACCACTGAGCCAAACCGGTTTCGGCGGAAAGTTACATTTTTTTTAAACCGTTTTTATCTGAGTGTTGTAGGGAATAACGGATACAGGTAAGAGATACAATGGTTCCTTATAATAGTGCTAAATAATTAAGTAAAAATATTTTTTGAGTCTCCCAGCCTCCCATTTAAATATCTTTATTTATTACAAAGCTTTCCTTCCTTTTCTCTAATCCATGTCTCTCTCTTATTTCCAGTTGTTTGTCAATTAATTACTATGAATTATTGGTTACTAGGTAGGAACCCTTCCAGAAGAAAATAGGAAAGTGGAGGCAATCAAGGCCTAAAATGATTAGGTGATGGGTTATTTTTTATTTGAAGACACAGAAAAATCACATCTCATAGGCAGAAATGGCTACTACTGATCCCTATGCGAGACCGGTCCTCTTTAAAATCATCTCATTCAGTGCATATTGCTACAGCTTTTGGGTACAAAATGAGCTTAACACATTCTTGCTGGTTTGGGGTGACTTAACCACAGACTTAAAAAATAGACAAGAGCCTGCTTAACTTAGCTGTACTTTAGAAATTAGCATTCATATGACCACAGGCTTTTATACATGAGCCTAGAGGCATCATTTCTACTTAAGGGCATCATGAAATATTACACAAATTAATCTACATAGCTATTCTAAAGGTCAGGGGTCTTAGCTTCCTGTCCTGCATGTTTTGACATGGTGCCCATTCAGTGCACTCAGTCACTTACTTTGCATTCATGTTTCTGGTCAGTGGCTCCACAAAGGCAAATTGTTTCTGTTAATTTTTATTATCTTGTATTTTTGCCTTCTCTAGCAATCTTGGTTGGATTTTTTTCTAATTTCTTCTGTTTTTGATACTTAAATAGTTTGAGTGTGAAAGCAGCAATAAGTAAAGAAAGCACTTGTTCCGAATTTTTTCCAGTATGCTCAGCACCATCATTTAAATTGTTCTCAGAAATTTTGAAAGATCTGAGGTATTAGAGGTTGAGATCAAGTAATTTAGATTCTGAACTCTCCATATTTATAGCTATCATATCTATCTATCTATCTATCTATCTATCTATCTATCTATCTATCATCTATCTATCTATCTCAACCATCTATCATTTATCTATCATCAATGATTTAGCTGGCTTATTACGGTAGCTATCCTTTTTCCATCATATATATATATATATATATATATATATATATATATATATATATATATATATATATCTTAAAATTTTATTTATTTTTATTTTATTATTATTTAAAAAAATATATTTTATTGATTTTGTACAGAGAGGAAGGGAGAGAGATAGAGAGTTCGAAACATCGGTGAGAGAGAGTCATCGATCAGCTGCCTTTTGCACACCCCCTACTGGGGATATGCCCTCACCAAGGTACATGCCCTTGACCAGAATCGAACCCGGGACCCTTCAGTCCCCAAGCCGACGCTCTATCCATTGAGCCAAACCGGTCCCGACTATATCTTAAAATTTTAAAAGGAAGTATCAAAGCCACTTTATATGATATCTTTAAACCCTATGAAATAAGTTATTTCTGGACTTCAAAAGGGAAACAATTAGGTCATATGTCACCATTTCAGAAAGTGCCTGATTATGTCATCCATTGCCTCCCTCTGCTTGCTTTTCAAATATTCAAAAGAAACAAATAAAATGCAAAAGGACATAGGCTTGAAGTCTCAAATTCTCAGAAAATTACTATATATAATTTTTGTTCGATACACACTGCTTCATCACATCAAACCACAGTAAAAGATCAGTATTTATATTGGAAGTGAATGCTAACGGAATTAGGACAACAATAACAAATGAGATAAAATCAATAAATAAATGATTTAGTTGTCTTCAAAATGGATTATAAATTTAGGGACTCTTATTTCATCTAAATAGGGGAAGGTTGGCTTGGATTTCCAACTGTCCATATTTAGTTATTCTCTCCTTGGATACACAAGGTCAGTCAATCCAAATTACCCATTTTATATGGCTCTTTCTCTGTCTCCTGCTTTTTGTTCCCTATTCATTCCTAGTACAAAGCCCAGCCTATAGAAGGAGTGGCTTGGGGGCGCCTGGAGGCATCTTACTTCAATGGATTTTGAGTTCTCCATTTAACTCTTCAAATGATTAATATTCTGTGTAGCCAGAAGCCAGCCTGACTTAGGGCCTGGGTTTAAAGAGCAGATGGATTATGGCCACTGCTCCTCAATTGATTCATTATTTAGGCCATTAATTTTCTTCTTACTGAAAACATCTGGCGTCTGATGCTTGGGGATAAACTGACATTAGCCGCAAGCAAGTTTAATAACAGGTTCATCATCTATGATTGCAAGTTAAAACGCAGACAAAAGTTCAGAAAGTGTGCAAGTATTTCAAAAGAAAGGACACTGTATAATTTGCTTGGTTTAGAAACATTCTCAGACAAATAATTAATTTTGTTTTATTATTTTTCAGAAAATTCCATTCCGTTTATGGCGATGTGACATTTCCAATTATGTTTAATTAAGAGAATAAATATTAAAGAACTTTGCAAACTATGAAGTGTTATAGAAACATGATGTTGGTTTATAACTTTTATTTCTGACAAATTCTTTTTGGACCACATGGTAAGAAGATAGAGAAATATAACATTATTATTTTAGATCAGCAATTTTCACACCAGTATGCTACAAGAATTTATAAAACATGCAGTACCTAACAATTTAGTCAGGAGCACTGACATCTTTTGCCTTAGAGTGTCAACGTAATGAAAAAGTAAAATAAAATAAAGTAAAATAATGACAACAGCCAACACAATGTCTAGTGTGAATAAATGAAAATTATACCTATTTTTTTTACAGAAAATTAAACCTATTTTTTACAAAATTTTTGGTATGCTGCAGAATTTTAGTAATTAGTTTATGTGTGTCATCAAAATAAAAAGGTTGGCAATCCAATTGTTTTTTATTATAGGATTGCTAATGATAGATTAAATTATTTCATTTTTATATCCCATAATAATCCATATTTACTGGCCAGATACTTTCCATCTCCTGATACTACTAAATCACATTTTGTTCATGAAGCTGACACTTGTCAAACTAGCTAAAAGTTTTCTACTATAACTCTATTGCCCCTTTATCTTTTTTCTTCCTCTGAGACTAAAACTTCTTCCTTTTTTGTGTTTAATCAGCATATGCCTATCAAAATACTATCTTGGGCAGTTGACATGACTCAGTGATTGAGCATTGACCTATAAACCAAGAGGTCATGGTTAGATTCCTGGCCAGGGCACATGCCAGCTTGTGGGTTCAATCTCCAGTGTGGGGTATACAGGGGTTAGCTGATCAATGATTCTCTCTCATGATAGATATTTTTATCTCTCCCTCCCTCCCTCTCTTGTCCTCTTTGAAATCAATAAAAAATATTTTTTTAAAAAAAATGCTATCTTGGAGAAAGGTTATGCTATTAGTCATTTACAGCTTATTATAAATGTCTTCCCTCTCTTAATAATGAATTTGCAAAGCCCTGGCTGGTTTTGCTCAATGGATAGTGCATCAGCCTGCAGACCCAAGGGTCCCAGGTTCAATTCTGGTCAAGGGCACATGCCTGGGTTATGGGCTTGGTCCAATGTGCAGGAGACAACAAATCAATGATTCCCTCTCATCATTGATGTTTGAATATCTCTCTTCTCTCCCTTTCTCTTTGAAATCAATGAAAATATTTTAAAAATAATGACTTTGCAATTAAAAACTAATATTTCAATGTGAAATGAAAGGATTCTGACAAAAGAACTTAGATTGATAGTAAATGGATAAAATACATGTGCACACACATATATGTATATTTTTCTGTCATTGGCTTGTACTTGCCATCTCTGGAAATACACTTGCATAGATGGCTGGCTATTCTGCCTCTGTTCCTAGCTGACTGTATTGGCTGAAGGCAGGTGTTTGGCACCAATTTATATGAAGTCAATTGTCCAGATTAGTTGCCAAAAATAGTTGTATGGGTGTACCAGCAAGACATTCACAACAGACATCTGGCTTGAACCACTCCTGTGGGCTATAGTTCCAACATGTTTCCTCCCACTACTCCTCTGTTCCATGTAATTCCTTCTGGAAATTTGTCCAAAGGTAAATTTACTAAGAGGGGTCAATGAGCCTACAGTGACCCAGCCTCAGCTTTTTATTTTATTTTATTCATTTATTTTTAATATATTTTATTAATTTTTTTTTTATCAGGAAGGGATAGAGATAGAGAGTCAGAAACATCTATGAGAGAGAAACATCGATGATCAGCTGCCTCCTGCACGCCCCCACTGGGGATGTGCCCACAACCAAGGTTCATGCCCTTGATCGGAATCGAACCTGGGACCTTTCAGTTCACAGGCTGACACTCTATCCACTGAGCCAAACCGGTTTCGGCTGGCCTCAGCTTTTTAAACCAGCACTACCATTCGCAACCTCTAATGCAGCAGAATGAGTGAGACAATGACAAGAGCTATTGACTAGGCTAGTAAAGTCCAAATAGAAAGGACTGTTTATTTTAAAATCTCTGTATCACAAGTCAAACTTACTTTTCTCCCAAATTTCTTTGGAAATAGTTAGGCAGCTAGATCTCTGCTTTCCCCCTCTTCCCACACTTTCTTTCTTTTTTATACCTTATATATTTGATAGATTTCTTTTCATAGCAAATGTTTATTATTTAGATTGTTTTATTTTTTATATAATATAGAACATTTTATTTTTATTTTTCTTGTTTTTTTTTCTTTATTGATTAAGGTATTACATATGTGTCCTTATCTCCCCATGGATCCCCCTCTTCCCCCTAGTGCCCTCAATCCCCTGTTGTCTGTGTCCATTGGTTATGCTTATATGCATGCATACAAGTCCTTTGGCTGATCTCTTTCCCTTCCCCTTACCTTCCCCTACCTTCCCTCTGAGATTTGACAGTCTGATCAATGCTTCTCTGTCTCTGGATCTGCTTTTGTTCATCAGTTTATGTTGTTCATTATATTCCACAAATGAGTGAAAATATGTGATATTTATCTTTCTCTGACTGGCTTATTTCGCTTAGTATAGATTTTTAAGTTATTTTCAGTATAAAATGTTCTAGCATGTTAAATCCCTTAGAATGCATGGTGCAAGTGAAGGATGACAAGTGCACCCTTTAGCGCTAAAGTCCAAAGTCCAAAGACAGACACCTTAGGGATCTTTAGAGACTGGGAGAGCCAAAGTATTTTCTGAGACAGTTTAGTTAATTGGTCTTTTTGACAGTTTGACTAATTTCTCCCCACTTCTTCTGCCCACTGAGCACCCCATTTGCACCCCTTAATATCACTTATAGTATTCTAGAGTTGATGAATTGCCTTAGAGCCATGGAGAAGAATAATTCCAAGATTTTGAAATTTTATTCATTATTCATCTTCAAGAAAGGATTATTTGACCAAAATAAGGCTGTAAGGCTACTCATTTTTCCTATTCTGCCAAATAGATATTTAATGCTATTTATTTATACTTGATACAATAAATGTTTAGTTAACACCAACAAAAGTAACATAGACCAAATATCAAATGAAAATATTACCTACATCATTGTTTCTATTTTATTTATTTTAATTTTTGTATTTCACTTTGACACAGGTATTTTGGCATCTAGTTGAAGGCTGCCATTTAAGAACCAGTGGTGTAGACATTACCTGTATTCTCAGTAGGCAGATAAAAATAGGCCATGGGTCTTTGTGCTCAGAATATTTAAATCCACAGTTTGCTTAAAATGCTTTATTGGCTGCTGAATTCAAAAGGACTTAAAACCTTTCATTGCAATTAATAGGAATGGCCTTACTCATGGATCTTCATAGATGTGTGTTGTGATTTGAAGAGTACCATGAAAAACGTATGCACCACTATGTTCATAGCAGTGCAATTTACAATATCCAAGATCTGGAAACAGCTCAAGTGCCCTTCAATAGATGAGTGGATCAAAAAGCTGTGGTACATCTACACCATGGAACACTATGCATCAGCAAAGAAGGAATGCTTACTCTTTGAGACAGCATAGAGGGACCTGGAGAGTATCGTGCTAAGCAAATAAGCCAGTCAGAGAAAGACAAGTATCACATGATCTTACTAATAGTGGAATCTAATAAACAAAAAAAAAACCTGATGAACAAAATAGATCCAGAGACATAGAAGCATAGAACAGATTGTTGAATCTCAGAGGGAAGATGGGTGGGAAGAGATCAACCAAAGAACTTATATGCATATATCCATAACAATAGGGTGGTGAAGGCCTGGGGTGGGGGTGAGCTAGAAGAAGTTAAAGGGGACATATGTAATAATTTCAACCGTAAAGATTTTAAACCCTCTCCTGTATTACAGTGTGTCTTTATTTAAATTCTTCCATTGAAGATACACTTCCTATTTTTTTTTCTCATTTGTAATTTTAATCAAAGCATTTCTAATTCTTTTTTTAACTTTCATAAAAGCACCACATTTTAATCATGTAAGTCAATTCATTTTTTTGGAAATACCATCAAGAACTCCCCTCCAGAATAAAACAATGTTCATTCCTCCAAACAACCAAATTCAAAGTCTACCAAAACAAAAACAGCCCACACAGGGGAAAAAAAAAGTTTTAAAAAATCACATTCTAGGGTTCAGTGCATTTAACAGCCTTTGCTATGCTAGCTAATCATCCTTCAGCTGACATTCAAAAAACAACACCCTAGATCAACAAAATATACATTTTCCATTTGCCTTTTTAAGCTAAAAAATAATTTGAAAAGAAAACTTGAAGGAATTCACAGTCAATTGCCTGGCTTGTTTTGATAGCATGTGAAGGTCAGGAAGGCTGTTTGTAGAACACGTAATGAGGGTATATTGTTCTTCAGGGTTTCGCTTTCTTTCAAACAGTGTAAAATACCCACAATTCCAAATATGAAGGGACACAGACAATCTTCTTTTAATAATTCCATAGGACAATACAGGTGTGGGAGCTGTTCTTCATAGAGTGACAGGGCTTCTGTCAAATTGACACAGTTCCCCTGTGTGAAATATTTCCCATCCTGTTTCAGTACTTTCATGGAGAGATCAAGAATCAGTCTGAGAAACTACCATGTGGAATCTTCTTCTGGAGATGTGGAGATTGGAACAGCTTTCAAATCATTAATCACATAATCAAACTCTCTCCCTTCTTTGCTGTACTTCTTCAGTACTGGAATACAGTCCTCTATTAGAACCTGATTGCAGTCTCCTTTAAGATTGTCTAAGACATCACCACATGTTTTTCGCATGTATTTCTTACATCCATCAATCACTATTTGGTCAATCTCTACCATAGTGACTATCTTTGGTTTCAGTTTGTCTGTTTCACATAAAATGTCCCCATTTCCACCTCCCAGAATCAGCATGTCTTCGCCTGTGTAATCTTTGCCACAGCCCAAGATGGCCTGGGTATATGCTAAATCACTCTCAGCCAGATTGACATCTCCACTAAGGATGAGAATATTTCCAAGCTGCTTCGAGTGCAGAATTTTAATGTTCTGATAAGGTGAGTCTTCATCATACACCACTTCATCTATGTCATACTCAACCAGGTGGCCATCAGCAGTGGGCCAGTACCTGTTAATGGTCACTCCAAGAACTATGGATAGTAGTTCACTTCACCTGCCCAGTCGTGTCTTGACTCAATTCTTTCATTCTTTCTTCTACTTTATTCAAAAGACTGTCAACTTCTTTGGCTTGTGCATCGCCATCGAAGGTCCAGTAACACCAATACATGTGGGTAAATTCTCAGATTGGCAAAGCTACCGGTTTTTTGTTTGTTTTATGTATGTAACTAAGTAGCCATGGTCCTGCCAGGTGTGCAATGACTCATCCCCTGCTCCTGGAAAATGGACTTGAGGAGCCTTTTAGGATGGTCTTGCTGTTGGCCTGAAGAGGAGGAAAGCCGCTTTGAAATTATTCAATCCTCCTTGGTGACATGCTGCTGCCATAGTGAAGCGAGCACTGGGCCATGCCTGAGGTGGTGGCCTGGGAAACTGGGGTGGGGGGTAGGGGGTGGTCCTCGTGATAGCTCAGACAGCCGAGGAGTCACTTCTTTATGCTAAGAAAAATATTTTCTAAAAATTCAAATACCTCTGGAAAGTTAATCTCATACTATAAAATGTTATCAGTAGTTTCTACTTTTAAGTCAAGTGCTTTCTTCTTAACACTCAGTACTTCCAAAGGCATTGAAATAAAAGTTTTGAGGACAAAGTAGAAGGACTGAAATGTGGAAGACAGAAACAGAGAGCTCTGACCTGGATATACTAAAGTCTGAGTGTTCTAAGCTCCTAGAAGGCAAAGTATAGGAGATTTCAGAAATTATATCAGAAATTATTATTCTAAATTTTAATTTTGCCTGGGGTATTAAGATTGTATACCAAATCTTAAATTCCCCATATTTAGAGTACAATAAGTCATCACTTAATGTTGTCCATAAATTTTTGGATACTGAGTTTAAGCAAAACAACACAAAAGGAAACTAATTTTGCTGTAGGCTACTTGATTTAAGCAAGAGTTAAGTTTCTACAGAATATTCCTGATCAAACGACATCACCAAACTTCTAAATAAAGTTCAGGGTCAAAGGTTGCCCAAGCTTCTCCAGGGAGTTAGGGCACAAGGTAGGAACCAATCCTCGACACAACATAATTTCATTGCAGGATCCCTTCAAATGTACATCTACACTCATTTATACTGGGGCAATTTAGACAAACTAATTAACATAAGCATGCATATCTTGGGGTTATGGCAGAAAACCAGAATACCAGGAGTAAACCCACACAGATATGAGGAGAGCAAGTAAACTCACACAGATAGTGTCCACACCAGAAACTGATCTTTAAAATCTCAATGAGGATATAACAAAAACAGTGTTGAATGAAATGACATTATTCTAGAACCTTTTACATTCCACTTTTTATTCATTCTATCCCCCATTACTCTTACTCACATATTTACAGAAATATGTAATGTTAATGAATAGTATTCTTTATAATAATATAATGGTTCTGTATCTACAATATAACAGGGTATGCACAGCTAATTGTAGGCCTTCCTAATAAATCTAGGTGGGGATCAACCTGCTATTGCATATGATATTTCTTAAGGTAACAAAATACTTCTGTGTCCCATGTTAGTTCTCACTTTATAGATATTCACACCAAGCACTTGGTTAACCTGAAGAGAAGAAATGTTTGTTCTTTTTGAATTTACCTACTTTATCTGCTAGACCCAATAGTGGGAGCACATGTATATCTACCCAATTTCAATGAAGGCAATCTGTCTTGTACCTTGCTTTAGTTTCTTGACATTTGGTCACACATACTATTCTGAAAACAACTCTTCATCAAGATAAGAAAACCACTATTATATCTCTTAAATATTCCCTTGTATCTCTTATCAGAAATTTAAGAACATGGTCTTACCATGACCTCTTGTTTTCCCTGAGATGGGTGAGTGTATAAATCATACTATGACTATTGGCCATATTCATTAAGCCTTACTGTTCCCTGAAATTATCCTAATAACTTATTGATTCTAATTAGTACCTAGTATATTGTTGACATTCAATATATTCCTGCCACATGCCATGAAAATGAAAATTACACTAATAATGGTGTGATGTAATTCCCTAGGTAGTTGGGAAGAGAAAATATAATCACCAGCTACTATATGGTACAGCAGTCATATTTCCTTAGTATGAAATGAAACTCTGTTTGTCATTGATTTCTACATACTCAGCAGATTTTAACAATCTTGGATAAAAGGAAGGGGAGTGCCACTTTTGACTAAAGTTGACTCTCTTGAGAATGGGGAAAATTAAAATGATAGAGCAAAAGTTTCAAGCATTGTCTATTCTCCAATTTTTTCCATAAGCTTCATCAGTCCTTTACTTTCCATCAGTAATTATTGATGAACTGTTACTGCCCAATTCCCAAACTCAAATATGACCTGATTTTCTAAAAGTTCTTTTTATTTTTGGTCCAAATCAGATGTATTATAATACTAAACTTATTAGTCAAGTTATGTATGATAGATAAGATACAGGACATTCTGTATTTTTATTTGCTATATCTGGCAATCATAGAATTGGAAAATGTGTGGCAGGTTAGCAACGTGTTTAAGAATACATGCTTTAGTGTGTGACCAATTCTAGTCCATACCATGGCTTTGGCATATAATAGTTACATAGCCTTAGTAAAATCGCTTAATGTCTCTAAGCTTCGGTGTCTTCAACTGTAAATGGATATGATAATATTTAGCTTATTGGGTTTTCTCAGAATAAATTAGATCATTCATATAAATTGATTAGTATAATGCTCAATAACTGTTTATTTTTCTTTTTTATTCAGTGTGCCTGCCTACATTAACATTTAGAAGGACATTTCAAAGAACCAAGGCATATAATCCTGAAGTAAACAAAAGACAATGCATGAGAAACTTTAAGAATTTATTGAATGCTGCTCTCTCGCAGGCTCTGCTAACTGCTTGAGTTTCTGAGAACAAAGTCCTACTCATAGCAGTGCTTGTACACTATTGGAGAGGCCTTCGTTAAGCATTTGAGGTAGATAAATAATTGAATGTTACTAAAACACAATTTGGAATCACATTCTGGTAGCAAAGTTGGCATATTTATGTGAGCTTTTTCTTCTAAATACAATGTATCTCTCCAGAATTTATTCTTGCCTGTTTCTTTTCTGTAAGAATAATTTGCCTCTGTGTTTCTCAACCCTCTCATTCATGCATTCATACTTACTTGATAACTCCAATACCACTGTATTAGTTTGCTAGTTATCCCTTCACAAAATACCAAAGACTAAGTGGCTTAAATGAAATGCATTTTCTCATAGTTCTGGAGGTTAGAAGTCCAGGATCAAGATGTCAACAGGTTTGGTTCCTTCTGAAGCTTTGCTCTTTGACTTTCAGGTAGCCACCTTCTTGCTGTGTTTTAACAAGATCTTTCTTCTATATGTGTGTGTCCAAATTGTCTTCCTTTGTGTCCAAATTTATTCTGCTTATAAACCCAGCAGTGAGAGGAGATTAGGTTCCATCTCAGCCTCACTTTAACTTTTTCTAGGAATGATAATTTTTTTAAAATTATTGAATGTATTGGGATGACATTGGTTAATAAAATTATATAGGTTTCTGGTCTACAATTCTATAATATGTCATCTGTATATATATTTTGTGTCCACCACACAAAATCAAGCCTCCTTTTGTCACTATTTATTCTCCCTTTACCTTCTTCTATCTTTCCCACCCCCTATTCTCTCTGGTAATCACCATATTGTTGTTTGTGTCTATGAGTTTTCCTTGCTTAATTCCTTCATATTTTTCACCCAAATCCATGACCCCATTCCTCTATAACAGCTGTCAGTCTGTTACCTATATCTATAAGTTTTATGACCCAGCAATTCCATTTCTGGGAATACAGTATTTTCAAAGAATCTCCAAACACCGATTCAAAAGAATACGTGCACTCCTATGTTCATTACAGCATTACTTACATTAGCCAAAATCTGGAAATAGCTCAAGTGTCCATCAGTAGAAGGGTGGGTAAAAAAGTTGTGGGACATTTAAACAATGGAATACTACTTGGCTGGAAAAAGGAAGGAAATCTTACCCTTTGCAACATCATAGATGGGCCTAGAGCACATGTGTCAAACACAAGGCCCGCGGGCCAAATCCAGCCCGCCAGGCCTTGCAATGTGGCCCGCACCGCGCTGTCATCACTGCACTCCGCTGTCAGTTTATGACATTGTCAGTTTATGACTGTTCAGTAAACCATTCGGCCCGCGATTTAGGCTGGATTTTAGATTTTGGCCCCTTCTCTGATTGAGTTTGACACCCCTAGCCTAGAGGCTATCATTCTAAGGAAATAAGTGAGTCAGAGAAAGAGAAATACCATACGATTTCACTTATATGTGGAATCTGATGGACAAAGTAAACTGATAAACAAAATAGTCTCACTTTAATTTGATTATCTCTTTAAATACCCCCTGTGCAAATACAGTGACATTCTTTTTTATTTTTTATTAAATCTTTATTGTTCAGATTATTATAGTTCCTCTTTTTTCTCCCCCATAACTCCCCTCCACCTGGTTCCCATCCCATCCCATGCCCTTACCCGCACCCCCCGCCACTGTCCTCATCCATAGGCGTATGATTTTTTCCAGTCTCTTTCTGCATCCCCCACACCCCTTTCTCCCCAAGGAAGAAAACCTCTCCTTACACTTTACTTCTGCAGCTCCTGTGAGTCTCAGTGTGCTTCTCTATTCCCTTATAGTTGTAGAATTTCCACTCAGCCAGCCTTCCTGTGGTTCTGGATGATGTCCATTTGTCTTTAAGCTGTAGTTTTGAAGTGGTTGTGTGAAGCAGCAAGTTCAGGTGTTTACCTATGCTGCCATTTGGTTTGTCTCCAATACAGTGACATTCTGAGGTATTGGTGCTTAGGGCTCCAATGTTTGAATAAAGAGAGGACCATAATTCAGTCCATAACAACCACTAAAAGTGCAATTCATTGGCTTATGATTCCCATTATTTTACATTGCTCAGAAGACAAGAACATAGTTTAGATGCAAGAGGCTTTTTTCATGTCTTGGCAAAAAAACATGTTATCTTCTCTAAATACAATGTTAGAAATAACCATTATATTAAAAACAATCCTATATACTATGCCAATCGACTGAATAGCAGAATGACTCGCAGCTATAACACGCACTTACCACCAGAGGGCACACGCTCAATGCAGGAGCTGCCCCAGCCCACAGGCACCACACTAGCCAAGGCCAGTGTCAGGAGGGCCCCTGATTATCCCACAGGTTGACCCGCTGGTCGCTTCCCTCAGAGCGAGGTGACTGGCAGCTACAGCAGGGGGCAGGGCCAGCTAGCACAGGCCTGCCAAGGTGGGTGTCAGCGGGCCCTCCTTCACATCACCCTGATGGTTGCCCCACAGATTGGCTCTGATCACCAGTCAGGCCTAGGGATCCTACCCATGCAAGAATTTTGTTCACTGGGCCTGTAATGTTAGAATAAATAACCCATGTTTAATTTCCCCTAGAATGCCATTGACTAAATCATATTTTTAAAAATCATTTTACTGCCGAAACCGGTTTGGCTCAATGGATAGAGCGTTGGCTTGGGGACTGAAAGGTCCCGGGTTCGATTCTGGTCAAGGGCATGTACCTTGGTTGAGGGCATATCCCCAGTAGGGGGTGTGCAAGAGGCAGCTGATCGATGACTCTCTCTCATCGATGTTTCTAACTCTCTATCTCTCTCCCTTCCTCTCTGTACAAAATCAATAAAATATATTTAAAAAAATATATTAAAAAAATAAAATCATTTTACTCTGTTTTGTTTTATTTTAAATATATTTCACTTTTTAGAACAGTTAGTTTCACAGAAAAACTGAATGGAAAGTACAGACTTTCCATATAATCCTCTCCATTTTAACCTCTTCATAGCTCCCTCACTATCAACACCCTCCATCAGAATGATACATTAATTACAGTCAATCAACCTACATGGACACATAATTATCACCCCAATTCTAAAGTTTATATAGGGTTCGTTCTTCGCATTGAGCATTCTATAGGTTTTACCAGATGCCTAATGGCACATATCTGCCATCCTATATAATAAAGAGCTAATATGCAAATAGTCCTCACGCCTTCACACCTTAAGGGCTCAGACACTCACCACTGAGGAGAGAGGAATGGGGACCAGCCAGGCGAGGGCCCAGTAGAAGGACAAGCCACCCACCCCACGGTCCTGGCACCAGCAGCTGTGCCTGCACTTGCGGCCCTGGAGAAGGACAAGCTACCCTCCCCACAGTCCAGGGACAATGGCTATGCCTGCACCTGCAGCCCAGGAGAGGAACAATCTGCATGCTCCACAGTACCTGCAGTCCCAGGCACCAGCAGCTGTGCCTGTGGCCTGGGAGAGGGACAAGCCACCCACCCCATGGTCCCAGGCTCCAGTGCCTGCACCTGTAGCCCAGGAGAAGTACAAGCCATCTGCCCCATGGTCCAGGCACCAGCAGCTGAGAATGTGGCCCAGGAGAGAGACAAGCCACATGCCCACAGTCCCCTGAAGCTGCAGAGGGCCCAGGTGAAGCCAGCCCAGGTGCTTGTTGCCAGCCAGAGCAAGGGAATCCTGGGTCCCAGGTGCAGGGTGAGGCAGAGGCAATTATGGGCAATCAGACCAGTAGGGGAGCAGTTAGGAGTGATCACACAGGCAGGCAGAGTTGGTTAGGGCTGATCAGGCAGGCAAAGGTTGTTAGGAGCGATCAAGCAGGCAGGTAGAGGGGTTAGGGACAATCAGGCAGGCAGGCAGGCAGGCAAGCAGTTAGGAACCAACTGTCCCAGATTGCGAGTGGCAGTTGGACATCCCCCGAGGGGTCCTGGATTGGAGAGGGTGCAGGCCAGGCTGAGGAACCTCTCCCCCTCTCATTCACCAGATCTCTAGTTGTAGTATAATACAGAATAGTTTCACTTCCCTAAAAATCCTCTGTGTCTACCTATTCATCTCACCTACCCTCTGACCATTAACAACCACTTATTTTTTACTATCTCCATAATTTTAACTTTTCCACAATGTTATATACTTGAAATTATATAGTATGTACCCTTTTTAAAAAGCATATTTTTATTTATTTCAGAGAGGAATGGAGAAGAAAAGAGATTAAAACATCAATGATGAGAGAGAATCATTGATCAGCTGCCTCCTGCATGCCCCATATTGGGGATCTGCCCTGACCAGGGATCTAACCATGACCTCTTGGTTCATAGGTCAATACTCAACCACTAAGCCATGTCAACCTACATGAACATGTACTTATCACCGCAACTCTAAAGTTTATATAGTGTTCATTCTCGGCATTGAACCTTCTATAGGTTTTAACAAATGCATAATGGCGCATATCTGTCATTGTGGTGTAATACAAAATAGTTTCACATGCCCCATACTGGGGATCGAGCCTCCAACCTGGGCATGCACCCTTGACTGGAATCAAAACTTGGGTTCTTCAGTCTCCAGAATGATGCTCTATCCACTGAGCAAAACTACAATAGCTAGGGCTAGTATGTACCCTTTTAAGATTGGATTCTTTCACTTAGTTGCATTCATTTTAGGTTTCCATGTCTTTTCTTGGATGAACCAATATTTATTTATCCATTTACCTACTGAAAAACATCTTGGTTGTTTCCAAGTTTTGGCAATTATAAATTTGCTGTAAATATCCATGTGCAAGTTTTTGTGTGGACATAAATTTTTAACTCATTTGGATAAAAACCAAGGAGTGTAATTGCTGGCTTGTATGATAAAAGCATATTTAATTTTGTAAGAAACTGATAAATAGTAATATTATTTACCAGTAGTTTATTTACTAATTTTGTAAATAAATATCCTATCTAATAAAGAGGGAATATACTAATTGACCATCATGCCATCACAAAGATGGCGGTGCCCACAGCCAATAAGGATGGAATATGCTAACTGACTGCCACAAGCCTTGAATAGCAGCTGCCCAGCTGCCCAGGGCTGCCCAAGGCTCATGTAATCATGGCCGGGCAAAGCTTGAGCTGCTGTCAATGGCAGCAGCAGAGGTGTGATGAAGGTATTGCTTTCCCCTGATCACCGGGTCACCTCCTGCCCCTGAGGGGCTCCCGGACTCTGAGAGGGGTCAGGCCAGGCTGAGGGATTCCCCTCCAGTGCATGAATTTTCATGCACCGGGCCTCTAGTTTGAATATAAAGGCAAACTGTGATATCACAATCACCATACCCAGAATGCATTCATAATATTTATGGGTTTAGAGTTTAACAACATTGTTTAAAATTTGGACAGAACAATATTTCATATATATGTTATTTTAGTATAAATAACCACAGATAACTTGTTAATTAAAAAGAGATTATTTTAATGTGGGAATAATGAGTCAATACAATTATATGTGTTAAAACAGTTTTAAAGTTAAAATTAAAAAGCATTGAACCAATTTAGGCAATTTACATTATTCACCTAAACATAGTTATGCTAGTTTTAAAAGTTTCAAATCCTTTCCCTTTGGCCATCACATTTTAATAGCTAAGTAAACTGATAGATAATTTAAGTCATTTTTCCTATTCAAGGTTAAATTGCTCCCATGACAAGTCAGCCTATATTCTTTTAATGTTCACTGATGATTTCACTATTATGAGAATCTTGATTTCCAAGAACTATAGTTTTAGCAGATGTTCTCATTCTATATTCATGCAACATAAAGACAAGGAAGGTATGTGATTTTCCCATGACATATAGCACCTAAAATAACTTAAATGTATTTTTGGATCATGTCTTTTCTTTGGAGGAAAAATGAATTATCTCCTTAAAAATACAAAGAAGCAAAAATATGTTACTTTGTTTTCACCTGAGATCTTAATTCATTACTTTGCTTGGTTGCCAAGTCAAATATATATATATAAATTTTTGGTATGTAATTGAAGCGCTATGAAAATTATTAGCTTTAAACTCAGTAAATGCAAAGTTTATAGCGACAATATTATGTGGGATGGTGCATTTCCTTAAAACTTCATTCCTTTTGTTAACATATCCCTATTAGAGTCACTACTTGGCAGATTGATTTCTCTAAAAGAAACTGTCTAAATCAAATAGTAATTAGACTACAATGAGGAAAACGATGGAGCCTTTACCATTTTCACTGTAGCAGTAAATTTGTCCACAGTGTTGGCCTAATCAGATGTTAAAGCAATTATCATTAGTAGATTCATCTTTGTGAAGAATATGCAATTAAATGTTTATAACTAGTTTAAAATGAATCATATAAATGCTTTCTTTTAGTGCATGTAGGTAAGGGGCATAACTTTTGTTGTTAAACTCAACACATTAGTATTTACATCTTAAATTTGAGCATGCACTTGCATGAATGTACACACACACACACACATTCACAAACATATACACATGCTCATACTGTCACTAATGCATGCTTTAAAGAACCAGTACATCTACACATCTGGAAAGAAGGAAACAGAGTAACAAGTACTTGGGACTCAGGAGTTTATAGCTTTTGAATACTTGAATCTAAAAACAAGCAGATGTGTAAAATATGCTGTTAGAACTTACAAATGAAGAGAGCATTTTGCCATGAGTAGTGTTTTTGCCCAATTACTGTTAATGTTGGGGAATGATTCAATAGAAAAATAAAATATATTGTAAGGATGATGTAGATTTGTGTTTCTTAGCCAAAACCTGGTGAAATATTTCAACATGCTCATAGAGAACAGATTCAGAAATAAAAATGACAACTTTTTTTTCCAAAGTGACCAAAATTAAATGTGTTTTCAAAGAGTTAGAAATGAATGCATAATCCATTTTCTTATGAAATATGCTATTAAATTTTATAATTAATAAAAAATGAATCAGATACATGCTAGAGATCTTTTGTAGAGGTAATGATGTGACGCTTTCTTTGTGTGAATTTTGCTTTGTTTTACCTTCAGCCTGAACTTCAGTCTAGGAAGTATTATTTATATTGGTCTAAGTCAGTGGTTGGCAAACTCATTAGTCAACAGAGCCAAATATCAATAGTACAACGACTGAAATTTTTTTTGCGAGCCAATTTTTAAAAATATATATTTTATTGATTTTTCACAGAGAGGAAGAGAGAGGGATAGAGAGCTAGAAACATCGGTGAGAGAGAATCATTGATCAGCTGCCTCTTGCACACCCCCCACTGGGGATGTGCCCGCAACCAAGGTACATGCCCTTGACCGGAATCGAACCTGGGACCTTTCAATCTGCAGGCTGACGCTCTATCCACTGAGCCAAACCGGTCCCGGCCAGAGCCAATTTTTTAAACTTAAACTTCTCCTAATGCCACTTCTTCAAAATAGCCTCACCCAGGTTGTGGTATTCTGTGGAAGAGCCACACTCAAGGGGCCAAAGAGCCACATGTGACTCGTGACCTGCAGTTTGCCGACCTCGGATCTCAGTGGTCAGCCTAAGGCAGCAATGGTTTTAGAAGAAAACAATTGGATTAAGAGGCAGTTATGAGTTTTCACTCCAGCTCTGAGGTTTATGTGATAAGTAGCTTTGATTCTGAATTTCCTATAATTTATACATTGGTGATAACAATAACTATCACACAGGGCTATTATTGTGAGTATATCAAGAAAGATGCAAATATATATGTTTAGACTCATGAAAGGCCTCTATTTTTCTAACAATCCGTCCTGTTAAATAAGAGTAAATTAAGTGAAACAACAATTTTAATTATTCTGACTAAATACTAAAGTTACTATCCATATGACAAGATTTTTGAGCCTCATCTCTACCTAATCCTCAATTAGGTAAGAATTTTATCAGAGCAATTTATTTCAGACTTAAAAAGTCTATCTTATACTGAGATCCTGGCTATTCTTTGTTAAAAATACTTTCCTTCATCCCTACACATTTATAATCCTGCAAGTTATTTTAATGTTGTGTGCTCATGCATGTTGACACACTTCTCTCTCTCTCTCTCTCTCTCTCTCTCTCTCTCTCTCTCTCTCTCATTGTAATATTAAGTACTGAAAACATCTTAAAGGACTTAGATTAACCTCAGAAATTATAAGGAATATGTAACACAGTAGAAAGGAAAAGTTGAAATTGGGCACCACTCATTATCTTAAAAATGAACACATACCTTTGCCTTCCAGCTGTGGATAATCTCACAACAGATGGGAGGCGAGGTAGAACTTTACATTTTAGAATGAGAGAAATAATTTCTTTCTTAGTAGGCTACTGGAAACTCTTGGAAGTCCAGAGACCAAATCTTAAATGGTCATGTCATTACAGACAACCTGCACTTGCACTGTATGACTTTTTGCTTTAATAACAACTATACTCACTTTCCCCCAGACATAATTACTGGGAAAGATTCTGTAAAAAATAGAAAGCTTTAACAAAGTTTCCATTAAATTAAGGGGTAACAAAAAACTAAACCGAAGACAAGTCAAATCTGTGGAATGTGTTTTATCTTTCACACTTTTCTCCTTTGCTCCTGTTCTTAGCCTAGTACAATACTTAGATATAAACCAATTAATCAGCAGGGAGCTTTTACCTTAATTATAAAGTGAAACAACTTAGTTAATGAAGTCTGAAAGCCTTGTTAGTTCCTACTCCAGACTGGTAGTTTTGACTGGGCTCCAAATTAAAATGCTTAGAAAAGGCTGCTGTTGTCTGATGGTAAAGTGAAGATTTGAAACAGCCCTAATGATTTGAGTAACTCTGGTGTTATATATTTATTTATTTATTTATTTACTTACTTACTTACTTTTTTATTTATTTATTTTTGAACCTCATCCTTTGCCCTTGGTGTAGAGATAGAATGCAAACACTCCCTGGGTCCCAAGCAGCATTCACTTTTGAATAGTTCATTCACGGGGAACCATTTGTTTGAAGAGGCTTTTTGTCTGATTATTGGCCCTGGCCATTAGGGCTCAGGCAGAGATGTGATGAGCCTTGCAGGAGAAATTAAAGAAGATGTAAACAGTAAATGCAGACATTTTGCAACATAGCTAAAAATAAATTGCACTACAGGCAATTATGCAAGTTTTACTGGATACATTAAAAAGACATTAAATGCACAGCTGTTTTAAGTGTCTTTTAAGCTGATAAATTAACTGTCTAATAAATTGTAAGATTTGTCAGCTAATAATGCTATTTTATCTGCTTTAACATATGCCTTCCTAGTTCATGAAGCATTATTGTAAGTGCCAAAAGGAGATAATGTGCATTTTACAGTGTTATGTCTTAAGTGGAATGGATCATTGGCCATGAAGAAGTGTTAATAAATCTCCTAGGCTTTGTTAATTGCACTCAATGAAGTGTCACTGTTAAAACACAAAAGATGTGATAGAGAAAGCTGAACATAATGTCTTTCAGTTTTACAATTAACACCTCACTAGGCAAGTCGACTAAAAATACCATAATTTGTTGAAGCCTTATTAACTTACATTTTCCTAGTCAAGGTCATAATTGTGGATGGCTTTAAAGCTATCTTTTAATGCTCATTGCAAAGAGTATCCTTGCTGGAGAGAAGAAACATTTTTTTTCTCTCTCTGAGTGACATGAGATTCAAGAGAAATAAAGCAGCACTGAAATAAACAACAGTCTTTTACAATCATTCACCATCAAACATGTGTTTTGTCCTTGACTTGAGAAAAATGCTGTTTTGTTTTGTTTGTCCCAAGATGGCAAGTAAAGAAGGGTAGTGTACACTATGAATTAAAAGACACTACTTCATAGACTATTAAGCATAAGTCCTTGGCCATTAAAAAAGTAATAATAATGCATTAAAAATTTAGTTTATGTAAAGTTAAAGTATTTTTCCCTTTTGAATTCAGCAAGAAACACAAGTATACTGAACCTGAAAACTTGATATGACATTTTTTCCTATAAGTTTTGAGAAACTTACAATGAGAGTCATGTTGTTTACATGTTAGAGCAGGAAGGCTTTTTTCCCTTTACTGTTAATAATTTACCCTCTATCAGTCTTGGTTACCTTGTCAGTGTGCAATTCTGGCCCTGCAAATCACGAGTTCCATCTTTAAAAATGCTGTGGCTTTACCAATGACTTTCAAAAGTGATGTGTGGGTGAAGTAAAGAGGGAACAATGAAACTACATACTTCCTTTAACATAGATGGGACTTCATCTTTTGGGTGAAGTATTACATATTTCATGTGTTTGTTTAAGGATAAGATTTACTAAGATATTAACTATCAAAAAACAAGTTTGAGGCAATTTTAGAAATCTGCAATAGAGTCTCTGTTCAATTCATGACCAAATCAGTGATCCACTGAGTCCCAATTAACTAAGTCCGTTAGCTAAATAAGAACATCCACCTAACATGATCAATGTCAGGATTAAGAAAGAAATTTTATGTGAAACCACTTTGAAAAGCAAAATTAGCATTGGTTATTCTTTTAAATAGTTTCTATTGAATTTATTGGGGATGAAATTGGTTACTAAAATAATATAGGTTTCAGGTGTGCAGTTCTATAATACATCATCTGTATATTGTATTGTGTGTTCACCACTCAAAGTCAAGTCTCCTTCCATCACAATTTACCAGTATCCCCCATATACTTCCCTTTCTCTCTGGTAATCACCCCACTGTTGTCTTATGTGATTTTTTTTTTTTTTTTACTTTATCCCTTCACCTTTTTCACACAGCCGCTTCCCCATCCCTTCCCCTCTGACAGTTGTTAGTCTGTTATCTGTAGCTAAAAGTCTGTTTCTATTTCATTTGTTAGTTTATTTTGTTCATTAGATTCCACATATAAGTGTAATCATTATGGGTTACAATGTCAGTTATATAATTATGTTATTTAAAGCACTTTTACATCTACTATCCCAATTTATCTTGACAACAACCTTTTGAAAATATAGAACAAGTATTTCTAATACAAATATTTTCCATTGAGTATAATGTGTTATGCTAGAGGTTGTTTTCTATAACTAACTATGATACAGAGTTTATATTCTAAAGGTTTTCATCTAGATGTATAATCATGCTGATATTTTAGTAGAGGCAATGGAAACTCAGGGAAGTGAAATCTTCCAAACCTGCCTAGAAAGGTTAAGCGGGAAAACCACAAACCTTCAAATATATTTCAGCTCTATAAACCCCTTGAGGCTGTGAAACAAATCCCCTAATTGTCAGTCCAATGCTCTTTCACATGCCCACACTGCTTCACTTAGACCACACAGAAAATAAAAATGAAATAGGTCAAATGTTAGAAACCATTGTGGGAGTTCTAAAAATCTATGTTGATATTTGGAGTAGGTTGGATATAAGGACAAGAATAAAAGAACTTCAATCCTTTTGTGCTAAATTCAGTAAACTATTTGAGTAGGGCTGTCTCAGATAGCTTCATTTCTGGCCAGACCACCCCAAATAAGTAGGAAGTCCTAATTATCCTCACCATCAATCCTTTTATTTGTGATGGAGCATGAATGGGGTGATTTCATCTTAAGTGCAGATTATACACTATGCTATGTGAACCAGTCTTCAAATGAGCTTAAAAGAAGCTTTTAAAGAATATAAATCATCAGTAGTGGAAACTACATTGTTTGGGGTTTTTTCCCCTTAAACTCCTAAACATTTTGATCACTTTTTTCTTTGAACTACTGCTTCTACTTGAAGCTAGAAACTGTAAGGAAAGAAAAAGCATCAGCTCTTTCATTGGTGTCTTGGTATGCATATGAAGAAAAATTTAAAAATCTTAGTTATCCAGTTGGCATAAGATTTCTAAGTGCATGACTCGTATGCCCACTATTGAGATAGAAATATCTAAATTTCTTAATAGAGTCAAGTAAAAAAAAAATATGTACCATATTCATATCAAGATAAAGTCTCTATATTTTAAACAAAATGAATTATAAATAAATCAAGAAACTTAAAAAGATAAAATGAAAAAGATAAGAGGGAGGAAGGAAGGAAGGAAAATGAAGGAATAGGGAAATATATTATCATATATTAAAAGATTATGAAGGCACATATTTAGCGTTCTTCTCGATGACCAGGGTCCATATTCCCATAAAACATGTTAAGTATTTTGTATCTTAGCAAGTCCAATGTTATAGCTTCCATTATACACCAGTTCAAGTTCCCATAGTATATTTATAACTTGTTGAGGGCTTACTTTGTTGTAGGTACTAGTGTAAAAACTTCACTTATATTAGCTCATTTAATTTTGTCAATAACATTATGAGGCAGGTTAAATAAATATATTTAATTTAACATACATTGAAAAATGAAAGCACAGAATAAGATTAAACAATCTGGATTACAAAGCTAGTGACTTACAGATGTAGGCTGTCTAGTTCTAGAACTCAAGATCCCAACCCCTACAGCATACTCACTATGTAGCATTCTCTCTTTCTTCCAAGAATATGTGAAAATACCATGCCTCTTTTCAGTTTTTCTGACTAAAAGACTCTACACATAGTATAGCAAAAATGCATGTAATAAAACTCAAAGGATGTTTATTAACAGTAAGGTCAATATGAGAAAAAGGACATATCTTGGCTTCTAAGAACTAAAGCAATCTATACTAATAAAAGAGTAATATGCTAATTAGACTGGTAGACATTCTGGAAATCCTTCTGGACAAAGCCATGGTGGAGGGGTTGAGGCAGAGGTGGTTAGGGGTGATCAGGCTGGCAGGATGGGGCAGTTGGGGGAGACCACGCTGGCAGGGAGGCAGTTAGGGGTGAGCAGGCCAGCAGGGAAGCAGTTGGGGGTCATGAGGTGGGTGGGCCAGGGAAGGCAGCTGGGAGCAAGGGAGGGTATTTGGGGGCCATGAGGCTGGCCAAGGAGGGAAGTTGGAGGCCATGGAGCTGGAAGGGGAGGAAGTTGGGGGCGAGCAGGCTGGCAGGCAGAGTGGTTAGGGGTAATCAGAAAGACAGGCAGTTGAGCAGTTAGGAGACAGCAGTCCTGGATTGCGAGAGGAATGTCTGACTGCTGGTTTAGACCCGATCCTACAGGGACCTAAACTGGCAGTTGGACATCCCCCAAGGGATCCCAAGGTTGCAGGCTGGACTGAGGGACAGCCTCCCCCAACCCCGTCCCCGTGCACAAACTTTGTGCATTGGGCCACTAGTCTTCAATAAAATAAAATTATCTCAAAAAAGAAGTTCGTGGACTTTTAATTTATATTACTAAACTTACCCCTAGAAAATTATGTTTAGTTATGGGCACTACACAGGACATTGACAAACAAGAATCATTTATAAGAAAATGTCTGGAATTGTATAAAGATTGGAAAGCATGTCAGAGTAGGAAAAATTGATAGAACTTGGAACTAAAAGTGTCCATAAATCCAAGGGTCTTTAATTTCTGTATTTAGATAGCTGAACAACTGTTATATGAAAGCAATAAAACCTATATTACCACATATAAAAAGAAAAATATCAATGTTCATGAGGAGAACAAACATAGAATTTATTGCCTGGGAAATTAGTGAGTTCACTGTCAAAAAAAAGTGACCAAGCAATGATACTGTACACTCACATGTTTAAAACGTTCTAGAGGGGACTCAAGCTTTGGAGGAAGGCATTGAAGTGTCTTGCTTTAGTCCAATTTGGGCTGATATAACAAACATACCCTAAAGCAGATGGTTTAAAAAATAGAAATGTATTTCTCAAAGTTGTTGAGGCTATAAGTCTAAGATTAAGTTTCAAGCATATTCAGTGTCTAGAGAAGGTTAACTTTCTGGTTCATAGATACTGCCTTTTTGTTGTGCCCCCAAATGGGAAAGGGGCGTGGAGCTCTCTGGGTCTTTTTGAAATTGTTATTTTTTTTTATTGTTAAGGTATTACAAATAGTAGTACATGTGTTTCCTTTTCCACCAATTGACCTACCCCCGGGCTCCTCTCTATCAGCCCATGCCCTCATCTCCCCGTCCTCCCGTCCTTCACCCCCCTCCCGCCAATAACTGTGTCCATTGGTTGTTCTCATATGCATGCATACAAGTCCTTCAGTTGATCTCTTATCCCCCGCCACAACTAACCTTCCCCTGCCTTCCACTGTAGTTTGAGTCTGTTCCATGCTTCTTTGTCTCTTTATCTATTTTTGTTCATCAGTCTCTAGGTCTCTTTTACAAAGACACTAATCCCATTCATATGGATTCTGCCCTCATGACCTAAATACTTCCCAAAGGTCCACCTCCAAATATTATCACATCTAGGATTAGATTTCATCATACGAATTTAGTAAGGAAACTAATATCCAGTTTATAACAAATCTCAAGTGTCCCTCCATATTCTAAATCTACACACAAATTCCTGGGCCTCTAGTATTCAAAGATCTGGAACCTTGGGTGTGTTCCTATGTAAAATCGTGAACGTAATTTATCTTATTTTCAATACTGCTTTCTTCTGATATAATATTTTTCATTGTTACCTAAACACTCACTTTTACCTTAACCACCACTAGGAGCTCAGATCTCTCTTGGCAGACTTCATGCTCTGTTCCTTTCTTAGACTCCTCCCCTAGTCTTGTTTACTATTTTTTTTTGTGTACTAGCAATTCAGATAATAATCCAAGCAAAGTAGGTTATAATGGGTAAATGGTTTTATCCAAACAGATAAAATATGTGGGTTCTGTCAGTGACTTTATCTATATAGTCAATCAAGGGTTGCAAGGCAGTTCAGAATGGAGTCAAACACCTCTGTTTATTTCAGATCTTGAAAAGAACATGAGGAATGAAAGGAAATATACCACAGAATGAGCACTGTGAAATAAGTAGTACATGTACACTCTTTATTCATATAGAGCCTCTAACATATTCTCTCTACCAGTGATCATAAACTGAATGAAAGTCCAAAGACAGCCTCAAAACATTTCAGGGAAGTTTATAGAATCTTCTTCAACAGACATCTATAAAAGAGCATAAAGTAATCTTTTAGAGTTACTAATACTGCCCTTAGGTATTGTAAATTCAAAGCCTTCCAAACATATAACCTCATATCATTCTTTCAAAACTCTTTGAGGTAGGTGAGATTGAAATAATTATTCAAATTTTACCAATGAGAATTTGAGATTCAGAGTCTTACATTATATATGCCTAATTATGGACAGAACTAAGATAAATTTATATATCTTAAAGCATTGTTTGGTGATATTTTTGATAATTTTTAAAATTACAAATGAGCATTTATTTGGTACTTGTCATAAAACAAACCCTGTATCAAGCAATTTAGAAATTGTCTTATTAAATTCTTTGGAATGCATTATGACATGGCAGTGCCACATATATGGAAACTGAAGATCATAGATGTTAGTGAAACTGCATATTTAGTAAATAAAAAAGTTAGCATTTTTAGGCAAAAATTTGTTTGAATATTAATTTCATATAGTTTTCTCATCAAAACCACAATCTCCTTATCACACCGGTTCCACAATAAGAGTTGTTCACTTTTAAGCTCTTCATTTCCAATTTGACCTTCTCACTTTAATAATTGTTTAAATTCACACACAATATTAATTTCTTAGTTTAAAAGCTCAGATATCTAGTGACTCAAAATACACCCTTAGCTTTAAAAATATTTAAAACTGATAATACTTATGCAAATGCATGAGTAAATATATATTACTTAATATATAATGCGTATGTTAAAAAATAAAATAATACAAAAGGAAATAGAGTGAAAAGCAAGTTTCTCTTTTATCAATGAATATTTATCTCTGAGTTCTCCATTAACCACACCCCTCATGATTACTGTCCTTCTTCAAAAATAACCACTCTCGCCTTAACAGATTTGGCTCAGTGGTTAGAGCGTCAGCCTGAGGACTGAAGGGTCCCAGGTTCCATTGCAGTCAAGGGCACATGCCTGGGTTGCGGGCTTGTTTCCCAGTAGAGGATGTGCAGGAGTCAGCCAATCAATGATTCTCTCTCATCATTGATGTTTCTACCTCTCTTTCCCTCTCCCTTTCTCTCTGAAATCAATAAAGATATATTTGGGGGGGGGGGGAAAGTAACCACTCTTACCAGTTTCTGGTGTATCCATCCAAGGATATTTTGTTATTGTGTCCATATGATTGAGATGCTGTATGTGTATGCATATATATATGCATATGTGTATACTATATTAATATAAATTTGAATATTAATGTGCAACTGCAAATTATGTATATGAACCCATGCATATATCTATGGAAAATTATTAGAAGTAGAATTATCAGGGTTCACGTTATGTGTATTTTGTTACTTTGGTAGATATTGCCAAGTTGTCCTCCAAAAAAGATATGTCAACTTAAGTCCTACCAACAATTTGTCAGAATGCCTGTTTTCACACAATCTTTATGACACAGTATATCATCAAACATTTTAAATAATATTAAAATTAAAGGCAAAATGGCAACTCATAGTTTTAATTTGTATATATTTTCTATTATCGATATTGTGCTTAATTTCATATGTTTAAAACATTTGAATATCAATGAATATCTTTATATATGTTATGCTTGTTTTGAATAAGGTTGGCTTCTTCATATTGATTTTTAGAAATTTTGGTTTAATAAAGAAATAATGCTTTGTCACTGGTATATTTTATATTCTATTTTCACCTTGTCATTTGCATTTTCATGTTTCATTAATCAATGCATGCAAAGTAAAATGTTACAAAGTCACATTTACCTAATTTTTAACTGTTTTTAGGTTTTGTGTGTTGGTTTAAAAAGCCTTAATTAGTCCAAGATTATTTAAATATATTCTCTGTATTTTGTCCTAGATATTTTATAATAATACACTTAGAAAGCAAGATTTGTGAATGAAATATTACAAAATCATACTCTGGTCTCAAAGATATAAACAGAATTGTCAAATTTTTAGCAAATAAAAAGACCAATTATTTAAATATGTGCATTTAAAATTTTCATTTTAATTCAGTTACTTATTAGGATAGATTTAGCCAAAATTTGTGAAAAATGGAACCACATGACAAAGTAAACTAGACAAAGTGAACTTTGGTTAGAATCATGAATGTGGGAAAAGGGAAGACAACAAAAGACAACTTGCCCTGGCCGGCGTTGGTTGAGCCTCATCCTGTGCACCAAAAGGTCACAGATTCTATTCCTGGTCAGGGTACCTGCCCAGGTTGTGGGTTCAGTCCCCAGTTGGGATGGTTAAAGGAGTCAATTGATCAGTGTTTCTTTGTCATATTGATGTTTCTCTCTCTTCCTTCCTCTCTTTCTCTCTCTCCCTTTTTCCTCTCCTTTTATAAATAAATACATTTATTAAGAATACTTTCACCAGATAGTTAAAGAAAATTTGTGTGTACAACTAATTGTAAATGAATGGTTAAAAGTATTGCTGAAAGATGCTTACAGTCACATTAACTTAGTACTTCTCTTTTGTAGTGTGGTATGTTGCATCAGGATTTGGAGAGACAATAAGCATTAGAGAGTGGGATTTCTACTAATTTACTTCCTCACAGAGAAGTTCATCTTGCTGACAGAACTGTTTTCCAGAGATAAAAGATGGAGGCTCTCACACTAAATTAAGGATACATGAAGCATGCATGTATTTCCTCCCGCTAAACTCTGAAGGGCTTGCCTGTTGGCAGAAATGACTTAAACAGATATCTATCTGTAATACATTAAATAAATTAGAGGCTAAAATTGCTTAACTGATGCTCAATGTATTTGCTGAAACAATAAGCTTTGAGAAAAGTGGTTGCAGCTTTATTTCCTCAAGAAATTTCAATAATTAATTCAATAGATGAATGCAAACCAATTTTAATGCAACATAACTAGTGGGCAAGACACTCAATTTCAGGAATGTGAAAAATGCTATATTATTTTATTATATTCAGTGGTCTCTCTAAAAGACTTTTTTTCTCCCTAAAGATTGTTAAACTGAACATGTTGCTTTCTTTGCTCTTCACATCCATTTTAAGATTAAAATAGAATCAGAGGTATGGAAGGGGAGTGAACTGACGATTCTTGGGGAAAAAGGGAGAGGGGGATGTGGGAAGAGACTGAACATAAACTGTGCACCTATGGATGAGGACAATGGGGAGTGGGGAAAGGGCAGAGGGTGGGAACCTGGTGGAGGAGAGCAATGGTGGGAGGGGAAAAAAAAAAGAACATTTGTAATAATATGAACAATAAAAATTTATTAAAAAAATAAAATAAAAATAAAAAATAAAAAAGCTGAGATTTACCTGTATAATTTTGAATTATCATTCACAATAAAGAAGAAGGCCAGCAGATGGGAAGAATTTACACAGTAGTTCTGTAAATGGCTAAAGTCTGCTAAAGCTGAAAGAAAAATGGTTTATGAATTTGCAACTCCTGTCTCCTCATTGTTAATAGCCTGTCTGATTCCAAACAAGGTGGTGTTAGAATGTGGTTAGATCATGTATAAAGAGCAAAGAACAGGAATATCAAAGGAAAATATATGCAAACATTTTATTTGGAACTGACCCAGGCAAAGATGGTAAATAGGTAAGTATCTTTACTGCCAGTCCCAGCCACCTTTATGCTGTCAATTGGCCCCTCCTGTTGCTTTCATATTAGGAGCTGTGGAGATAACATCTGCTGGAGAAAAAGCTGCTAAATTAACACCACCTTCAGTTACCATATAATACATACATTAGTTCAGTCAGAGCCAAACTCAGAGAAATATCTAACTCTTTCTGATATTCAATATATATCCTCATTTGCTGATTAGGGTGGTTAATTCACAGAGATGTTTAGATAATTAAATTAGAAAATGTAAAATTTGACTAAATTGTTTAGCATACAATATACACTCAATAAATGTTAACTATTGTTATTTGATTATTTTTTCCCCAACGCTTCAATGTGTACTCTGACCAGTGCCTACAACATTGTGAGTACCTCAATGAATGCTAGTTAAATCTGAAAAGTATGTGATTATCTATTTCACATTCAAATGTTAATGATATAGTAATTTAGCTTATTTGTTTATAGTGAGACAAATTATTTTCTTTATTCCTTTTAAATAAAAAAATTTTAGATGGTAATACTTTAATTCAAACTCATGACTCATATATCTAGAAAGAGCTGGGCAGAAAAAATGTTTAACTTTGGGAGTATTTTCCTTTATCCATCAGGTCTCAACAGGAGCTTATGATGAAAAAGTGGAATCATTGTGATTAGGAACATGACGTTAGATTTAGAATGATTTGGAGTCAAGTCTTGGTTCCATCACCTTCTAGTTATATGATCTGGGGTAAGTCACTTAACATTTTTGAGCCTTACATCAGAACTGAATACATGATTTTTATATTGTTGTTATTAGTTGAGACACAATATTGTCTTAAACATAAAATGTAAACACAGGGCACAGAAGTTCTATAGTATAAGCAACCTCCCTGAAATAGACTCAAATGGAACAAACAGCTATTCAGTCTTAATTAGCATAACAGAGTACATCTCAATTAAAGTACAGATATCCAGGGTTATATGTCTAAAATAGTGTATACTATACATAAGGACACACCTCGTATAGTCTTTCACAAGTAGCTTTATAAATTTCACTTTCAAATCATGGTAAATGCATTTCCTGATAATTACTATAGAGTAGAATTTGATTTAGAAATGTAAGGGAATTCTTAAAAGCAATAATATTTCTTTCAGATACTCCTAGTAACCTGAGATTCTTGTACAAATGTACTAGGACAAAATATCCAACAAAAGCATGTACCAAAAGAACTCTATAATTCCAGTCTTTCTGCCTTGGCATGGGTCAAAAGCTGGTCATATTTAAAATACATGTATTTCAATTTAAGTGGTCTAAAAGCCAAAGGCCTTTCTGAAAGCCAATAACACTATACGATAAGTCTTAATGCTGTAGGATCTAGTAGTTATCTGTGCTTTACAAGACATTGAATTTCCCTTTCACTAACCTCTGCATTTTAACTCCTTTAATGATAATGACTGTTTTGCTTCTCAAAGAAAAAAATTAGAAGTGTAAATTCAAAATTAATTTTGTTTTCCACTCGAGACCATTAGTTGATCTTTATTTACGGTTCTTCTACCCCTCACCCCCACCCCAGTTAATTCTTGTAGTGAATTTTTATTTTGACTAAATTAAATGTAATTATTTTAATAGCATTTAGTTGACATCCCATAATGTATCTAAGAATAGTTTTAAGGTTAAAAATAATGTCTGTTAAATTAAGATGTTCTATCTTACGGTAGATCCAGAAATTATCATATTTAACTTTTCAATTTTTAAATAAAAATGTTATTACTATCAACACAATTGAGGTCATGTCTACCAGTATAAAATTCAGTATGTTCAATATGTGCTCTGTACATAGCCACATACACACACAAAAAAAATGCTTCTGTATTTTCAGTTACAATTTTGTCTCAATACAATTTTTTAAAGCAAACTTGTATCATTAACATAGGCTCATCCTCAATAGTCTTTTAAGTTTAAACCACAAATTAAAATTTTTTTCCCCAGTGGCTTATAAAATAAAAACTTGTACTTTTATATTAAATATTATTTATTCAACATGATTGTCCCTGCTATAATTTAGTTGTACTGAATAAAGTGTACTTTTCAAGTTGTGGATTATTTATTTTCAATCTATTAAATTAAAAATCACATTTTCAATTTCCCATCCTGGATAATGATTATTTATTTTATTTATTTTTATCCAGTTTCAGTTTTAATTGAGAGATTTCAAAATAGCATCTAATAAAACTATCTTTTTGTTTTTCTGTAAATACTGTGCACTATTTTGCTTGCTAAATATTAGACATATTATTTTAACAACATCATGAGAACGTTCTATATTTGTATTTATTTGTCATCATTGAACACTGATTAATGGTGTTTACTGAAAAGTTTTTCTCTCAGTTTCCATAATTGCATTTATGCAAGTGACATTTTGTGTTCTTTTAATCATGACTGTACTACAGTGACAAAATACATTGTTTTTGAAGGCAGTATACAAAATTCATTTTCCACATTTTATTTATCCATTCAAAATAATTTTGGTGCAAATGAAATACTAAATGTTCTGCTATGCTCATCTAATTGGTGAAAAATACAGCATTAATAAAAATTGGATTATGCCTTATTAAGAAACATTTTCATGTTGTCCTAAACTTGGTAGCTATTTTCCATGATCATAATCCAATAAACAAGATTCATCTTTCAATTTTCTGGATTTTATGAATATAAGTTTCTTCATCATTTAATGGTGTGGACAGAGTTGCATTTGTTGCTTCTGAGTTGTGAATCTGAAAGGAGTACTTTTACTTTTTTAAATTGTTTTTATCACCAATTAAATATCCATGTAGTTCAAAAATTATTCAGTTATTTCATCTGACTTATTTGAATTGTGACCTTAATAAGAATAATTACTTTGCTCAAATTTCTTGTTTTGATCAGAAATCTGTACATTAAATAATGTCTAATATCCTCCTGTTTTGTTAATGAATTTTGTAAGAATCATACTTACTATAAATTTGCTCACTGTCATTGTTTCTATTTTAAAAAAAAATTACAAACAAAGAGTTTGTTTATCTTTGTCTTTACTTCTTTTTCATGTTACACTTTTATAGCATCTGCTTTTATTTTCTGTTTCCTCATGTTAGTAATTTAAAAGATTAAAAAATATAGTTGTACTCAAAGAGTATAAAATTGTACATATTCTTAGCAAAAGTATAAATTTTAGCAAATATAAAAACTAAAGTTAAATATTTATACTTTAATTTGTTTCTAAAATATTAAAAATAATTTATTGACAAAAGAATATAAATTATTTAATGAATATCAAGGGTATAAGTTCAGTTACTCAAATAAGTTTGAAATATTTGTATTTAATTTCTGAAACTAAATCTTATCAATTTTATAAAGTAAAGTTCTTTGTATTTCTAGCATTCTAATATTTATCTAGCTGCCAAAAATTCAGTATCATGTTTGACTCATGTGAAGCCTAGAACTACAAACCTAGATACATGAGTAATATGAATTATTCAACAAATTGCACTGAATTGTTTATTGTAAAATATTCCTTAGCTGATAAATGTGCATAGTATGGGAATTCATGAATACTCCTAGAACCATGCATTGTGACATGAAGCAAAAAATAGGTGTTCAGCACCACAAATAAATTATACTTTGCTATGCAAGTATCTATGACAATGATCATATCTGAGAGAAAATATGTGATACTTTAAGTTACATTTTCATTTATTTAAGTGTCTCCACTACCTAATTCTTCTTCACAGTCCAAAGAAGTGCCCATATCTAACATTGGTACAATCCAGAAACCTTCATGGCATTTGAATATAGTCATGGTTTCATTTAAGGACGTAGAGTAAGGAATGTAGAGGAGAGTTTCCCTGGTGCCTGAATAGTTCCAGCTGTAAAATGGGATGTTTGAAATTATTCGTAAATGCTGTCAGCTCTGAGGACTGAATCTTGAGATATAGCAAGGTCCATATATTATTTAATAAATTTATTATCATGTTTTGGATATGGAAATTGCTCCAAAGCATGCATCCCAATGTCCAAGGGCAGTAAACATGAGCAAGGTGGAGAATATTTATTTACAGGATAAAAATGAGAAAATCTCATTATGAAATAGATATAGGAGTTACAGACATGTTGCAAATGATTTTAAGGCATTTGGTTTAAGTCCATGGAAAAATATAATATAATTAATTAAGATGAGAATATATAATGTATAATGTATAACAAGTTTGGGATTAAAATGGTGATTTCAATATTGGACTAATATGCTATTGGACGTACAGTATGATGGTCATCAGCTCCAGACTTTGTGAAAGAAAGTATCTTAGCTAATAAGGGTCAGAAATTATAATAGACTAGTGGTCCTAGGCACGAAATTCATAAATTCATGCACGGGGGGGGGGGTGTCCCTCAGCTCGGCCTGCACTGTCTCCAGTCCGTGAACCCTCACTGGATGTCCAATTGACGATTTAGGCCCAATCTCTCTCTCAATCTGGGTCTGCTGGATCCTAACTGCTCACCTGCCTGCTGGCCTGCTCACCCCCAACTGCCCACCACTCCCAGCCTGCTCACCCCCAACTGCACCAACTGCTGACCTGCTCACCCCAACTGCCCTCCCCTCCTGGTCTGATCACCCCTAACTGCCTCTGCCTCGGCCCTGCAGGCATGGCTTTGTCCAGAAGGACATTTGGAAGGTCTTCCAGAAGGTCTCCCTGTCTAATTAGCATATTACCCTTTTATTAGTATAGAAGATAGAGGCCTGGTACACAGGAGGGGACTGGCTGGTCTGCCCTGAAGAGAGTCCTGGATCAGGGTGAGTGTCCCCTTGGTGGGGGACGTGGCCAGCCTGAGAGAAGGGCTGGGGTAGTTTGAAGGCTGGCCACGTCTCCATCAGGGTGGGGGGAGTTCTTACTGGGGGTCATAGTCAGCCTGGGCGAGGGGCTGAGGGCCATTTTCAGGCTGGCCCATACTGTTCGGAGTAGGGGTCCCTGTTGGGGAGCATGGCTGACCTGGGTGAGGGGTTGATGGGTGTTCGCAGGCTGGCCACACCACCATCGAGGTGAGGGTCCCTGCTGAAGGTCATGGCTGGCCTGGGTGAGAAGCTGAGGGCTGTTTAGGGGCAGTTTGCAGGCTGGCCAAGCCTCTGGTATCCTAGAAGGTCTGCCAGGCTAATTAGAATATTACTCTTTTATTAGTATAGATAGAATAGATACTAGAGGGAGGGTCCCTCAGCCCTACCTGCCCCTTCTTTGAGGGTGTGATGGTCAATTAGCGTATTCCCTCTTTATTAGATAGGATAATATTAGCTGACAAATTTGGGTATCATTTTCTCCAGATTTTATTACTTAAGTATTAAATTAAGGTATTACAGGAACAATTCACTTAACAATATATGAATGTTATAATATACAATGGGAATTTGTGTGTCACAGTGAAAATAACAGAAAACATTGATTCAACTTTACCCCCTCCTAATGTTTAGCTCTAAATGTTTAGCAACTCAATTAGATGATCCTCTCTGAACCTCCCATTCTTCATTAGAAAAATGAAGTTAACATGCACTTATAATAGTTTAGATTACTTTTGATTTAAAGTAACAGAAAACCTTGACTCATGCAGCTTAAACAATATGATATTGCCTGACATAATAAGTAATCCAGAGATAAAGTGTTTTTTAGGATTTTAGTTTATTCAGTGGCTTGGTGACATCATGAAATACCAAGTTTCTTGTTAAGGTTTTACTCTGCCATTCTAAGTATTTAAGCTTAGGTCTTTTATTGGGCCAAGATAGCTGAAATAATTTTAAGAATAAGATACATATATAAATATATCCAGAACAAGAAAAAGATGTCCTGTTTCTTGGATGTATCTGTTTTATTTTACTTGATCATCATGTAATGTTTTTCCTGGATGCTCCCAGACTTCCTCTCAGGTCTCATTGGTCATAAGTGCATCCTATGTCTACAAATAAATTCCTGACCAGGAAAATTATATCATTAATCTTGCGTAGGCAATGCAATTCATCTCCTGCATTAGAAAGGACACTGTTTTCTTTAAATATAAAAACTTGAGGGAAGTGATACTTTAAAAAAATTAGGGTTCTAGTAGAGAACTCTACAGCAGTGCCTTAGAACTTTTTCTGAATACTAAATAAGGCAACGTATCTTAAAGTATTTGGCATATAACAACAGCCAAATTGCTATAACAAGACTCATGAGAGCAGAGTTATAGTTCATTTTAAAAAATCAAATAAAATTTTTTAACATCACCATTCAAAAGTATTATAGGAATAACACTGTAGCTGAAAAAAGTAGTTTTATAAAATATGGAGAGTATACCACAATTGATCTCATTATGTTTCACTCGTGTTTTCCAGGTATTGCCTTCTCTGGGCGCTATGAAGGAAAATAATATCCAATAAGCAAAATAGAAAATCAGCAAAGCTTGAGATATAGTTGTTGCATTTGATTGTGTGTTATCAGAAAACCAGTATTTATAGGCCACTGTATTAAGACCATTTTATCATGATGTATCCACATGTTTCCTCATCACTTACTGATGCATTAGAAAAACTTTGCATAAAGTCAATGTGTGCAATTTATCAGAGAAAAAATGTATATGCGTTTGCAGTGGAAAATGAGAGCTACTGAGCTAAGTGTTAATGAGGACTGCTGTGGTAGTCCATACAGGTTCTGATGAGCAAAGCTGGTTTCCCATGGTTAGAGCCAGACGGAAACCTTCTTAGAAGCTCTATCCTGAATAGATAACACATTTTATGTTTTCTCTACCTTCCTGGATTATAAAAGAAGCATAGAAGTAAGGAAAATAGCAGATAGCCCACAGATTTTCTGAATTTTCTGTGTTGACTGATTTAAATAAGAACAAAAGTGAAAGCAGGACTCTAGCAACTTCAACCTAAAATTTACCCCATCTGGTTTCCACATTAATAAAATTGAATGCAGTGAACTGTCTACATGACACTTGCAAAGGTTTAGGGGTTTGGATTAGAAGGTGAAGGTATATATGTATGTGTGTGTATATATAATATTATGTTATATAAAATAAATTATACACCATGACTAACACTCAGCGAATATAGTCTCTAATGTGTGCCAGTCAAAAAAATTCTGATGTGACTCCAGAAATAACGGATGCCAAAACATCTGCTCAGCAGGAAGTTGCAAATACTATAACTCAATGTTCTTTATACTTAATAGAGGTTTATAACAACAAACAGATTTACCATCTCTCTTAGTAAGAAAGAAAAAAAAAGCTTCTAACAACACTATCTGTATATCTGTACTGAAACAATAATCATCTCTAAGTTCAGAAGGCTGAGAGGGATGACTTCTGCAAAGTATCCTTGAAAAATTCTAGTAAATTTATTTTTTGGAATGCAGTTCACTTTTGCATTTTCCACATTCTGGAAAACGAATAAATTTATAGTGCTTCTGGGTAAGTCCACTTTGTTATAATGCTCATTACTATGCATAACTTCAACTCACTGTGCTTGTGGAATTAATTTTTAAGTGTGGTCTGATTAAAGGTTAGTAAGTTCAAGATGTATTTCTCATGGATATTGTAAGAATTAAATGCAATAATACATTAGAATATTTAGAATAAATCTACTACAAAGTAAATGTTCAAAACATGTTATTTTTTACCTTTCAAAGGTCACTTAAATTGGGAAATGTTTATTTTACTTCTCATTAAAGGTTATTTAACCACTATGAGTGAACAAAAATTTAGAGGCTTATAGTATAAGATTGAAGAGGATTTAAAAAATAAAAGCAAAGGCAATTTTTGAAGATCAAAATTATATAAACATTTACATGTTTCCTATTCACCTTCCAGCACCATTAGAAGAATTCTTAGAGTAAATATTTTTCAGGGATAGCCCAGACTTAGTCTTCCTCAAGAGGCAAAGTCTGCCCTTTTTGAAGCCTGGAATGTCAGGGGTCTTTGTAACCAGATAGGTTTAAAATTAGATCCACCTAGAATATTCTGAAACCCTAGGTTCCCTTGCTAGAGGAGAAGCTAAGCAGTGGCACAAAGGAAAAAGATTCATGAATCTGCTTTTTAAATCCGAGGAAATGAAAATTTTAGTCAGTTCCCCCTGCATTTAATGCTTTATTTCAAATTTCAGGAGACAAAGGGCTACTGTCAGATCAAGTATATTAGCTTGGCGGACTTTTGGGGACATAGGCCCCTCTACTCTGCAATGTAAGGGGAGAAAGTTCACCAACTCTGACATTTAAGGTAGTACGAAATTGTCCTCATTAACCACCCATAACTCAGGGAGATATACTTCGAAACCACTGAAATGACAAGTAACTTCCAATATATCTGTTTAATTCACTGGCCTGCCTCTATTTTTCTGTTTATAGACTTGTATAGATTATGCCACATTTAAAATTAATATTTTTGCACTGCTTGCGTCATACACACAGATGACCTAGTAAGAATAATTAAATATATTCTCATTGGGAAGAATTCTTTCTTTCTCTTTCCCATCTCCTTCAGGGAAACATGTGTGGGTGAAGCTTTTAAATAGGGCTAGCTAGTTCACAAACATAAGATGTACCATATAATATGTGCTCAGATGTAAGGCTTTTGTTAATTTGTAAAACATGCCACATGGTAATTGATTGACTTATGATAAATTGGGAGTAGGAAATAATAAAATCGGCTGAGCAGAATAAATTGAGAATGTAGAAATTATGATGATAAGATCACTCCATGGTCAAGCCAGGGTAACATAAACTTAAAACTAGGGGTCCATGGCAGATAATCCACTGCTGCTCTTCCCTAATGTTTATTTCCAAAAAAGCAATCCTGCAACTATTAATTACAGCTTTGAAGACTTTATTATTTACTTTTCTTCAAATATGAAATAATATTCACTCCTTACTCTTATCTGTACAATTCCTTACCATTTAGAACCACTGCATATCTCAGTTCATGTCCCATCTCTTGCAGGAACCCTTCTTTGATTACTTCAACCCACATAGCACTCTCTTCTTTGAACACATTCACGCATCATCTAAGCCTCACGTTTGATTTTTAATATAACATCATGCCTTGTGGTGCTGGCTTATACCTATTCATTAATTGTTCAGTAGCTATTTAAGCATATCTGTCTGGTGTCTTCACATATGCTGAAGGACCTTAAAGAAAGAATGCATATTATATGCGCCTTTGTGTCCCACAGCAGTTAGGTCAGGAACTTGCTTGTAGTGTTCACTTAGTAAATCTGTGTTAAATGGATGTGGAATAAATTTCATATTGTCAGATGAAAATATATAATTTAATTGTTCAGGTTTTTACAATCTAACATATTAGCTTGTAAGAAGGATCTTATTTCGTGTTAAATTTTCAATTTTCCATCAGTAATAATATGGGTACAGAGTCCATTTTTTAATTGCCCAAGACTATTTATCACCTACTTATCCATGTACTTTTTGGAATGTTACAAAGAAGTGTTGACACTGGAAAGCTTAGAATACACGTTTCTGTACAGAAACTCAAATTAAATCTAAGGAGTATTATATGTGGCAATGTACAATGTGGTGGTTATGAACCAAAAAGAGAAAATCTCTTCACAAATCTCTTATCTTCTTTTTATTTTCTCTTGAAAATTTAGAAAAACGCTATGTGGGTTTATATAAACACAAAAAAATTTGCTCATCATTGGCACTTCCTGTTTGTGTTCATTTTAGAGTAAAACAACACCCTTTCTCACCCACATATTATTTTTAAAAGTAGAATTTTTGGGTTAGAATGGAAATGATCTATCCAAACTTTCCTGGAAGTATTATACTTAATATAAGAAAGTAAGCCATCTGCTATTGCTTACTTCAAAAGAGGTCCACAGGCTCTATGCTATATCCTTGTAGGTTAGGCTATCATGCGATGAGGTGTTTTAGAAATTTTAATATGTTCATTTGGAGCAACTCTGATGTGGATATAAGGGAGCAAATTCTGTTCTATAGAGAAAAGTGATGGAATGAGCTGAGTTCTCACAATAAAAAATTGGCAATCCATCATAAAGTCAAAATGCAAATTATTATGACACATTTCCTTAACTGTGTTTGAAACTAGTTAATTTAGAGAAAATTGCCAGGACATAGTGAAAGGGAATGTGGGGTGCACTTTTAAAGTACTGGATAAAGGTTTTTCCCCCCCTTTATATTATTTTTGTATTTCACAAAGAGGAATGCACATCAGGTTTGTTTGTTTTTTTCACACCAGGTTTTTATAGTATCATCTTTATTTTGAAATCTCAGGGTGCAGGAGAAGGAGAACATTATAAGTCAAGACTCTATACTTTTAACTGTATACAGACTATTAAAGTACTCTAAAATGTCACTTTCTAGCTTACAGTTTATTGCTCAATCATAGATCATGCTATTATCTAACTGAACACATCCATGGAGAATAAAAATAATAATCTATTTTGCCACTTTTTAAGTTTGTTTACTAATTAGGAGAAAACATCTTAAGTGAAATTAAGTTTATTTTTATGGAAATACTAATACTAAACCAACACTAGTGTTTTTGAATAAATAAAACACTTCATAAGACCAATCAATATTTATGTCCAGCATATGAGAAAATATCTGAAAAGAATTAAATTAATTAAAATTACATAGATTGTAAAGTATAGATTACTCCACCCTCACCCTGCATATAGTATACTCATAATCTTGCTCAGAGAGGATCAATAAAGCATATGGCTATAATTCCCTAAAATTCTAATATTTAAAATTTGAAAATACTAAGAAATGCAGAGAAAAAAAATAAATGCATAATAAAAATATCTAATATCTATCTATCTATCTATCTATCTATCTGTCTATCTATCTATTTAAATATTCCCTTATCTTTGGAGTTAACAGTCATTATTACTCTTTGGGGTAAATATAAAAAATACTATATTAACAAATGATCGTTTTATTATAATTATTAATGATATCACAAAAAATTTATTATTTTTAAAGTAAATGTAGTAACTCAATTCTTAGAATCTAGTTGGTGACAAACTGGGAACAATATACTCATCAATAAAACAGAAATAAATATTTTAATATTAAAAATTAATAATGTACAAAGACATGATTAGTTTTTGGTAAATTTCATAGAAAGTGTCCCCAAAATAACCACTTCTTGGAAAATGGGATTCAAATAAGCATGGAAAGAAATTGCTGGTGCCACAACTATATTGAAAATTTAAGGAATGTCACAGACAAAATTTATTGCATGCACATGCTATTGACCTAAAATGAAGCTAAGGTAGTTAAATTTGACTTTAGTAATGATGTAATACATTATAAAGCTCCACACACTTCTACAAAATTATAGAAGAGGGAAATGAAAATAACCAATGGTAGCCAGTTTACAAATAATTAATTTAATTGATATTATACACTAATAGACATGTAATTATTGTCAAATCCGAATACTAAGTATAAATCAATTAAATATAATTGCAAAGAAGACCAACATAAAAATTCTACACATGAAAATAGAAAATCAATAGACATAAGGAAGTCATACTTGAAGTGAATGCAAAAGTTAACCTAAAACTTAGTAACTTTTGGAGCTGAAAGTATCTATCATAAATAATAACTTGAACTTTTTTGTTTGTAAAATTTTCAAAGAATTTTCTAAATCCTTTTTATCATTTGATCCTCAAAACAACCTTCTTAGATAGGTAGCATTGGTATTATTATAGTTATTGAAGATAATGTATTGTACATACACAAAATAAGTGATTTTGAATTAAAAACTTACAATAAAAGCACAATACAAATGTAAAAATTGGCAAACATATGATCACATATTCAAAAATACATTTCACAAGACCATATTAGTAAGAGCACTATAAAATGATGATAATTATGGTAGCATGATATAGATAGAATAAGATAAAACTGAGTTTAGATTATGGCTGTACTACTTATTTGCTGTGTAACCATGGAGAAGCTACTTAACTGCCTGAACTCAGCTACTTTATTTATAAAATCCTATCTAATAAAAAAGTAATATGCAAATTAACCATCACTCTTCTACACCCACAAGCCATGCACACAAGCCAATTAGCAATATGCAAATTAACCCAACCAAGATGGTTGAGGCCACAGAGAGCAGGAGGGAGGCTTGGGTTTCCCAGGCAATGGAGGAAGCCAAGCTTTATACACACCCTGGCTGTTCCAGGCCTCCACTCAATGCTACAAAGTTTCAATTATAGATGGTAAATAAATCCCAATAGAAATGGTGGCAGCCACTGAGCTGGAAGAGCAGGAGGCTAGGGTTGCCCCCAGTGATGGAGGAAACCAAGCTTCTGAAGCTCTGGCCAGCCTAGGGCTCCACTGCAGGCTACAGAGCTTCAATTATAGGAGATACATAAATCCCAACAGAAATGGCTGCTGCCACAGACCAAGCAGAAGGCTTGGCTCTGCTCCATGCAACAAAGTTTCAATTGTAGAAGATAAATAAGTTCCAGATACCAGGGACTCCATTTAGGTTGCTGGGGCGGGGAGTGGCTGGTCTGCAAACCACCACAGGCCCCTTGCCCAGGCCACCCCACACCCCAAGGGAGCCCTACCCTGATCTGGGACACCCTTCAGGGCAAACCAGCTGGCCCCCACCCAATGGACCAGGCCTCTATTCTATCTAATAAAAGAGTAATATGCAGATTGACCATTACTCCAACAGACAAGATGGCTGCCCCCATGTGGTCAAAGATCCTGCCCCCATGTGGACACAAGATGGCCACCACAAGATGGCCAGCAGGACAGGGCAGTTGGGAAGGACCAGGCCTACAAGGGAGGACAGTTGGGAGCAATCAGGCCTCAGGTGAGGGCAGTTGGGAGGGACCAGGCCTGCAAAGGAGGGTAGTTGGGGGCAATCAAACCAGCAGGGGAGGGCAGTTAGGGGTAAACAGGCTGGCAGAGGAGGGAAGTTGGGGGCAAACATGGTGGCAAGGGAGCAGTTAGATATCAATCAGGCTGGCATGGGAGTGGTTAGGGGGTGATAAGGCTGGCAGGCAGAAGTAGTTAGGGGCAATCAGGAAGGCAGTCAGGCGAACAGTTGTGAGCCAGCACATCTGGACTGTGAGAGAGATGTCCTACAGGCATTCGGACATCCCTGGAGGGGTCCCACATTATAGAGGGTGCAGGCTGGGATGAGGGACACCCCCTCCCCATGAATGAATTTCATGCACCAGGCCTCCAGTGGAGATAATAATCACTATACCTAGTCTAATGCCTAAGACCTAGTAGAGGCTCAGTGAAAAGGATAGTCATTATTATTATTATTAATTACCTGAAAAATTCTTTTACCATTAAAACCCACTTCCTCTGTGAACCTTTTTCTGACTCATCATCGACCTCAAATTGAGTGCTTTTTACTATTTCTCCCATAACACCCTATTCAGACTTTGTTTTAGATTATTTAGTTTTCTTCACTAAGACTGATTTCTTGAGATTGGGCATTTTGTTTTAATACATTTATATCTACAGCATACAATACATTTCTGGGAACATGGTAAATGCTCAATATATATTTGTTAAAGAATATACATTGAATATTTTCAACAACTTCAAGGACATGCTTAAGTGCCTTTGGTACTTTGTCCCTTTACACTGGCTCATATGGTGTTAAGTCACAAAAATTTAGGCATTTGCAAACAAAAACAGAAAACATTGATATTGTTTGTGCTATCTACTTACCAAAAGTTGCAGGGAATTTTAAATACCTAGTAATTGGCCCTACACATAATTATGCTAAAAAAAAATGCTTGTAGCAATGACAAAAGAATCTCTGAACAAAGATCCCAAAGAGAGAGAATCCAAGATGGTGGCATAGGTAACACCTAACTGCAGTCGCACACAACAATTTCAATAAAATACAACTAAAATATAAAGTGGACATTACCCAGAACTACAGGAAAGTCGACTGACTGGACATTCTACAATGAGAAGGAAAGAGAAAACCAGAAGGAAAATCAGAGGAGCTATAAAAGCCCAAGATACTGAGACACATTGTGCACGTGGAGAGGATGGAGCCAGAGAGGAGGGGAAGGCGGAGTGCCTGGCGGGCATTCCCTAGTGGAAAGGAGATAAAACTCCAACTGTGCTGGGCCCCCGACTGCTCTGAACCCAGTTCTAGGCCAGACCCCGGGGACTCAGGCTCAGCCATAGGAAGCCGGGCTGTAAGGCGGAACCCCAGGGAGCAGCGAAAGGAGGTTCCGGAGGCACGCACACTGCGCGCAGAGAAGGGACAGTTGGCTGTGCCGCGGGATTGCCCTAGTGGGAAGGAGACAAAAGCTCCATACTGCTCTGAACCCCACTTCCAACCCCACTTCCAACTGAACTGAACCCCAGTTCCAGGCTCATTGGGGAAGAGCCTAGACTGTTTGGTAGTGGGCGAAACTCGAGGGCACCTTTCTCTCAGAGGTGCCTCCACCCTGAAACTCTGCCCCATCCAAGCTGAACACAGAGACTTTTAAGGCTACCAACTCAGGGAAGCTGGAAAATGCCGAGACAAGGAAACAGATCACAAACAAAAGAAATGGAGGACAAAAAGCGACTGGATACAGAGTTCAAAACCACACTTACAAGGTTTTTCAAGAATTTCCTAGAAAAGACCGATAAAATAAATGAGACCTATGAAGATATGAAAAGGGATCAACTAGAAATACAGTGGTGCCTCACACAACGAACTTAATTCGTTCCAGGAGCAAGCTTGTTATGCGGAAAGTTCGTTATGTGAAACGCGTTTTCCCATAACAATACATGTTAAAAAAAATAATTCGTTCTGTAGCATAAAATATGCTAAGATGACATAAAAAAATATGCTAAGATGACATATTTTTATTTAGATACATCTAAAAACATAATTTTTTTAGAAAAAAACACACATTTTTTTAATTTTAAGACAGACTAAGTAGAGTCTACCGAATCTTGCACATCTTCATCCATTTTCTGCTTTTTGGCCGATGGTTTCATGAAAAACCTGTCCAAAGTTTGCTGTGCGAGGCGTTCGTTATGCGAGGCACCACTGTAATAAGGGATCAACAAGAAATAATAAGGGATCAACAAGAAATAATAAGAGATTACCATGATTACTATTATGAATGACTTTTAACTAAAGCAGGGCATTTTGAATTGAAAATGAAATGAAAGAAATACAAATACACACAGCCTTAATTCTTGTTCATTAGATGCAGTAAAGGAGAAAAATGCAGCACTAAAATGTTCACAAACATTTGTTTGTGAAAGGAAATTTTTGAACACTAATGGAATCCTTATAAACAAATATCTGAGAAAAAAGACAACTAATGAATGCTTTATGTACTGTTTGTTGAGAACTATCATTATTTTAAATCACATGTACCTTCCTTTATTTTTTTTTTTATATCTTCATAGAAAGCATTTAATATTATATAAGCAAGAGTGCCTTAATAAAGCATCTAGGGAAAGCTGGCTTTTGAACCCTACGTTAGCTTAACATTTTTTTTCTCCATACTATAATATACATACCAGGCTGCACAAACAGTAGAAAGCTAAAACATCATACAAAATAGAAACTGAATACTAGTAAATATGCAAAAGTTGAGGAGGTCCCTTTAAAATATTATCTGATAGTCAATAAACATCAAGTTATGTACATTTTGGTTATGGGATATTCATCCTTTTATATTTTCATGAAGTGCAGATCTGCAATTAGCTACTTCTCTGGGTAATTCTGTAGGTGTGTGAAAAAGTAAAATTTGGAAAATGAGCCCAGATCCTTAGAATGACTCCTTCTTTCCCTATAACTTAACTCCAAACAGTTATTTAAACTCATTCAAAAAACATTTGCATTGCACCTTTAACTTTTTTGTTAGGCTTATCTTGGTTGCTCCTCTGTGAGATACTACAGTGTGCTAAGCATTGTGAGACAAAGTAGGCAGCCTAGTTTGGGAAGGAAATTTGTTGAGATTTCTAATTCAAAAAGTACTTTCACATCCCCAGAGAGGTCTAATGGAGTTTGCTTTGATATGTAAATGGTGATATTGCTTTCTCCTAGGGGACCCTGGAAATCTGCCAAGGTACATAAGGGTAAAATATTCTTCAGTAGAGAAGCTGAGTTGCCTAGAACAGCCAAGTTTGTGTTTGGTCATCACAATACAATACCTACGTTAATAGTTTTACTTCCAATAAAAATATTTATATATTTACTCAGCTTAGTCATCTCCCCCTAATAGTTAGACTTTTCAGTTCTTACTTTTTGGTGCTGTGTTACTAAACTTATAGCCTGCCTTTTAGATGCTATTTATGCCTCCTTTGGAATATTCCATAAAAATACCAGCTTTTAAAATAATATTTATCTTAGCTAGAAATTAGAACAAAGTTTCAGCTACTTATTTCAATGAAGAGAACAAACATCAGAATGGAAAATAGCTAATCTATAGGAAGAAAAGATAATTTCCACCCTAGATGTCATACACATCATGTTTGGAAGTAAAAAAAGGGCTAAAATTTTAAGGGAAATATTTGTGCTTTAATCATATTTATCTTCTTTCTCTTGACTTCCTTGTAATTATTCTTGTTCATTTAAATTAAAATCCATAAAGCAAGAGTAAACAATTCTAATGATTTTTATTACTGTCTTACATCATTGATATCTCCTCTGAATTGACAACTCTTGTTCCATTCTTGACAGGAGTATTTAATTAGCGATTCTTATTTATTGCAAACTATAGTATTCATGATAATCTTTTACATGAAAGTTGACATTATATTTAAAAGCCTTGACATTTTTATAATTAAGGCAAAGTTATCCACTTTAACAGTCTAAAAGTAGTTAATTACATATTAATTTATTTTAAAAAGTTTCTTGTAAATAACACAAAATCTCACACAATATTAATATCAAGGTACTTAAAATATACATTTGGGATGGAAATACATTTATTTTATTATTCATACTAGAGGCCCCATGCACCAGCATCCCTCATCTGGCCTCTAGCCAGAGGTTCCTCCCCTCCTTCCACGCAGCCTCTGGGAAGATACTTGTCCTGGGGCCTCCTCAGGGCCCCGGCCCATGATGGCCTGCAGCTCAGGTACTGGGGTGCTTGGGCTCTCAGGTCAGGCTTCTTTGCCTGGCTGCACATCAGCTGCCATGGGAGCCTTGCCTCAGGAGTCACCCCCTTGGACCATACTACTTGCAAGTGTGTGTGTGTGTGTGGCTGCCTCTGCAGCAGTGATTTGATGTCTGTATAAGGTGACCAGACATCCCGCTTTTGTAGGGACAGTTCCGATTTTTAACAATTTGTCCCGAGTCCCACGGCGTTTTAAAAAAGTCCCGATTTTTTGAAAGAATGCACGACAAGCTAGGGAATGGCGGGAGAACCGGAAGGGAATATACGGTTTTGGGCGACCATGTGGCTATTTAGTCAGGATATGAGTTTTATATTATTTTTGTTAATTTTATAACGTTAAACTTTAATAGTAACAAATAATTGTCGAGAACTGATTATTGAGAACTGCTTATTAAAGTTCGTATTGTTGATCAGTTGTTAGAATTGTGGAACATGTGCTGTCCTTACCAGGAACTAATGCTGCCACTGAAAGCGTTTTTTTCTATAGTAAATAAAGTGTGGACATCAGAAAAATCACAATTAAGTGTTGAGACTTTGAAAGCCACTTCATGTGTGAAATATAATTTAACAAATTCTTGTGAAAAATTTCATGACCTTTTAAACGACAACAATCTACTAAAAAAAATTCACTCAAATGAGAAATATGCCAAAGAATAAAATAATACCATACATAATTTTTATTTATTTATTATATTTGTAAATTGTACTTATGTTGAAATTTTAAAAAATATATTACAATACTATTTTTGCATTCTATGAAAATTTTTGTTCCTCCATATAGACCAAATTTTTAATCAAGAACCACCGCACCCCACCCCACTCCCGATCAATGGTGTCCAGCTTTACCAATGTTAAAATCTGGTCACTCTATGTCTGTAACATGCCTGTTGAACACCGCCCCGCCCCCCGCTGAGCACCCTCCCCCTGCGACGCCACACTGGGGGCTTCCAGTCTGCGACTGGGGCTGCTGGGCTGTGACTGAGGTCTGCAGGTGGAGGACCCTGGCACCCAGAGGGCTCTGTCAGCATTAGGAACTGGAAAGATCTATTTTTCTGGTTCCTCCCCTGCCACAGGGACGCTGAGTTTGGGGCCCCACAGGCCTTTTCCCTCCCGCCGCAAGGCAGGCCGGGCTTGGACTCTGGGTGCTCGGACTCTGGGCTCTGGACCCCACAGGCTCCTTCCCTCCCACCACACAGCCAGCCAGTGTGCGGACTGTGGGTGCACGAACTCTGGGCTCACTGCCCCACAGACCTCTTCCTTCCTGCAGCAGGCAGACCTGGTGTGGACTCTGGGTGTGTGAACTCTGGGCTCTTGGCCCAGAGGTTCCTTCCCTCCTGCCTCACAGCCATGGCGCCATGCTGTGCTCAAAGCCACACAGGCTCCTTCTTTCCAGCTCTCTACCACAGCACAGCTGTAGCTGGGATGCTGAGCTTGCTCCTGCTCCCAGTCCTCTGGCCAGAGACTTCTCTCTCCACAGCCAAGGAACAGATACTGGGCTCCCATTGCCTGGGTGATGCCTCAAGCTTCTGCTATGGGTACTGCCATTTTTGTCGTGGAGTGATGGTTAATTTACATATTACTCTTTTATTATATAGGACTAGAGGCATGGTGCACGGAATTTGTGCATGGGAGGGGGGGTCCCCTCAGCTGGGCCTACACCCTCATGCAATCTGGGACCCCTCAGGGATGTCCAACTGCCACATTAGGCCTGATCTCAAAGACCTGGTTTAGGTGCCTCTAGCAATCCGGGACTAAAGGCTCCTAACCATTCACCTGCCTGCCTGCTTGATTGCCCCTAACCCCTCTGCCTACCTGCCTTACCGATCCTAGCCTCTCTGCTTGCCTGCCTGATTGCCCCTAACCACCTTTGCCTCATCCCCCAACATTGTGGCTTCATCCGGAAGTACATCTGGAATGACATCTGGAAGGTTGTTCAGCTATCTGGTCTAATTAGCATAGAACATGTTTATTATTATAGATTATTACAGATGTCCCACATCTCTCTGCTTTTATTCCCCCCTCCACCCAGACCTCACTTTCCCTTCCATCTGGATGTAAACACATTGTTCTCTGTATCCATGGGGTATGAATATTAATTTTTTGGCTATTTACTTCTTTCAACTTGCCCTCTCCTCCCCCCCCCCCCCTTCACACACACATACATACCTCCACTCTGACATCTGTCAATCTGTACCATGTAACCATGACTCTGGTTATATTTTGTTTTTCAGGGATTTTTGTTGTTGTTATTTATTAGATTCCACAAGTAAGTAAGACCATATTGTATTTGTTTTTCTATTACTAGCTTATTTTGCTTAGCATTATAATCTCCAGGTCCATCCATGCTGTCACAAATGGTAAGAGTGCCTTCCTTTTTACAACTGCATACTATTCTATTGTGTGAATGCACCACAGCATTTTTGTTTGTTTGTTTAAAGTATTACATATTGTATCACAGCATTTTTATACACTGATCTACCAATGGGCACTTGGGCTGTTTCCAGATTTTACCTATTGTAAATAATGCTGTTATGAACACAGGGGTGTATATAGTCATTGGCATTCTTAGGATATATTCCCAGAAATGGGATTGCTGGGCCAATGTAACTAATCATCCTAGAGATGGAAATAAATTTAATATTTTCTTTTATGGAATAACTATATGTCCGATGCATGAAGATTCATGCAGATTGGGCCTTCCTTACCCTGGTGGCCAGCACAGCCTTTGCTCTGCCTGGAGCTGCCTTCTTGCAGTCCCATACTGCCCAGAGGCTTGGAGTGGTTGGGGCAGTGTGAAACCCCTGTGTCATTGCCATGGTGATGATGTAAGTGTCTCACCCCTGGCCACTGGGCACCTGTGTATGCAAATTAATCCACCATCTTTGTTGAGTTAACTTACATACTCCTGATTGGCTGGCTGGTGGGCATTGCGGAGATATGGTCAATTTGCATACTTCTCTTTTATTAGTGTAGATAATAATTGGTAGGTCCTGCAGTGGGCTGGAAGCTGCATCCACTTGCTCCTAGCCCCAAACTGCATTTATAGCTAGATTACAGAATAATCAACTTGAAAAACCAATTGAAGGATAATTGATATGAAATATTGTAACCAGTGAGTACTAAAGAATCCACTTAGTGACTGGTAAGAAAGGCAGAAAGGGAGAGCCTCCTCACACAGATGCAGGAGCATCAGAAGTCACTGTGGAACTCCCTCCATTTAGGAGAGTGGAGTCTCAACCACATGAAGAGATCCCCCACCCAGAGCAACACAAACGGAAGAGGAGCCTGTATAGCATTTGACAGTGGGAATCTATGGGGATACTGTCTACCTAGATATTTGGAAAGTAGCATCACAGGGGAGGAGCACTCTTACCTTAGCAGCACCAGCCTGGAGAGTTCACTCTGCACCCTGACTGCTGGAGTGGCCACAGTGCTGTACTCAAGTTTTGAAGAGGGGTCTTCTGGCTACATCCAGCAATAATTTTAACAGACCCTCTATTTTCTGGAAAGGTTTTGTAGTGATATCCAGACAGTGACTAAATTGTGGGTATTGGGAAAGAGAAACAATCTTCCCTACCTCAAATGCACAGTCAGAGGCACTCCTCCCATCTGTTGTGTTGCTCAGTCTGCCTGTCATTCTGTGTTCCTGGGCACAGGGGAGTGGCACAGAGCTTGTATTTTTGGACTCCCATGCTGGATTTGATGGCACAGAGGAACCAGACTTTCAGAAAATCCTCTTGGGTTGGAGCCTGAGTAGAGCAGGGAATTTTTGCTTCCCCCAGCTTAGACCAGACATGAAGAAAGATTTAAGTGCAGTGCAGAGCTTACTTTCAGCTCATGCTGCTTGGTTTTGTGGCATAGTGGTGCCAAGGAGCAACTCAGAACCTTTTTTTATTGTCTCCTGGAAAGGCTTCTTTCTATTTAGGAAGCAGATAGGCAAGTGCTGGGCTCAGTGGCTGCATTGCAAGGAGACAAATCCAAGGCCCCTGGGAGTTCAACCTTTTCTACCCTGGGAATAAGAAGTGCCTGTCCCAATCCTACAGGCTGTGGGCACCACCTCAACAAGAGACTGTTTCTATCAACCCTGCTAAGTTCCAGATACCACCACTGGGTACATTTTTGTGAGGGGAAGGGAAAGAAGCTCAGAGCAGAAACATTCAAAGTGTGAGACCATTGGAGGGTATGATCTGGGACCAAGATGAAGTGCTTAGTCTCTTCATGAGGGCTGGGCTGGCATTATTCCCAATGGGAGACTCTTTTGCTCTATCCCCTAAGGGTGTGGTGGCTGATTTTGCTCCTGCAGAGGGTATGGCTGGATGTATCCAACCTGAATCAGCAGCAAGATCCTCCAGGGGGAACTAGGATTGGAAATTCTGGCAGAGACCGAGGGATTTTTCTTTGAAGCAGGGACTACTTTCCTCTCATTTACTGCCTGACTGTATGATCCCCAAATAAGGGACCTACTAGCCATATATTGGCTAGTGGGGGTACATCCTACAGTCTATCTTCAAAAGGCTCTGGAGGCAGACCAGGTAACCTCAAAGGGGAGGCAGAGTAACTGATAGGTAAAGAAAGACCTTGAGGGTTCTTGGTCCTTTAACAGATCTGCCCCCAGCTCTAAGCCAGCCCTTTTATACAGTCTAGCGCCTCATATGCACAAACAGATCCCGTAGATACACCTACAACTCCAGACATGTGGCCCAAAACTAGTTATACACAAAGTCTGACAGACACTTGTACCTGAACCACACCCAAGTGGATCCAGAACCAACATAACTAGTGGTGGACTTCAGACCACACCAAAGCTCGACCCAACAAAAAATATTAAGTGGCACAACCAATGGGGGATAATGGCACACACCTTAGCTTGCTGGGAACAACACTTCCTGGGGGCAGGAAGACTCTACAAAGTGTGTCATACACAGTCATCAAAGTTTACACTTACAGTAACCCACACATGAAAGGGTCAATAGCAATCACACCTCAACTACAAGGGGGTGAACATAAACCACAAGAAACCTACCTGGAGCATAGAGCTCAAGTGATCTGGAAGATTGTGCCACTGAGCCCAACAAGAGACCTCCAGACTACACCTGTACAGCAGCTTACAAGACTTAATCAGGTGGAACTTCACAGTCAGCCACCTTGAGGGTCAATCCCTCCCACAAACTGGCTAATAGAAACCAAGGACCAAATACAACAGAAGGGCCCACATAACCCATACAAGGAACATTCCTAGATCACCCAGCTCCAGAGATCAAAGAGACGGCACCATTGGGACCCACAGAACACCTACTACATAAGGCCACTAGATGAAGTCTGGGAGTCATAGCAGCTCTGTCCAATACACAGAGACATAAAAACATTGAACAGATTGTCAAACTTCAGAAGGAAGGCAGGGGAGAGTGAAGGCTGGGGAGAGGTCAAGCAATGAACTCATATGTGTATAAGCATAACCCATAGACATAGATAGTGGGAGGTGAGGGCTTTGGGGGGAAGGGGAGAGAGGACTATAGGGCGGGGGAAAGGACATATGTAATACTTTGAACAATAAAGATTAAAAAGGAAAGAAGGAAAAGAAGCAAACACAAAGAGACAGCCCAAATGGGGAGACAAAGTAACAAGCCAAATGAAGAGCAGGAGGAATCTCTAGAAAAAGAGCTAATGAAAAGAAAGAAAACATATTATCAGATGTATAGTTCATGATAATGGTTATATTGATGCTCAAGAAACGTAGTAAGAACTAAAACATAAAAATAACAAGTCAGAATTAAAGAATACCATATGTGATATAAAAAATACACTGGGAGAAATACACAGTAGGTTGGATGGAGTAAGGATCAACAGCAATTTGAAAGACAAAGAGAAAAACACACCCAATTTGAGCAGTAAGAAAAAAAGAATGAGAATATTTAACGGAACTTTGGGAAAACATGAAATATAAAAATATCCTCATCAAAGGGGTACAAGAAAAAGAAACTGAGAGAGGGAAAGATAATCTATTTGAAGAAGTAATAGCAGGAATCATTTCTAACTTAATGAAGGAATAAGTCAAACAAGTTCAGGAAGCACAGAGACTTCTAATCAGGATGAACCCAAACCAACCCATATGAATGCACATCATTATTAAAATGGCAAAACTTAAAGACAAAGAATATTAAAAGCAAAAGAGAGACAGTTATTTGCCTACAAAATGTTCTCATAAGGCTGACAACTTATTTCTCAAAGGGATACTTCAGGCTAAAATGGATTGACATGAAGTATTTAAAATAATTAAAAGCAAGGACCTGTAACCAAGACAACTCTATCAGGCAAAGTTATAATTTACAATTGAAGGCTAAATAAAGAGCTACCCAGACATGAAAGGGTGAATGCCATTCATTAGCACCAAATCAGCACTGCAAGAAATGTTAAAAGGACTGATGTAATAAGAAGAATGCTGTAAATTTAAAGAGAGAAGAACATTAGTATAAAAATTAACAAATAAGTACCTATCAATGATAATTTTAAATGTAAATGCATTAAATACTCAAATCAAAAGTTCATAGCAGCTCAATTTACAGAGACTAAGATCTGGAAACAGCTCAAGTGCCTTTTAGTAGATGAGTGGGTAAAATAAGCTATGGTACATTTACACCAGGAAATACTAAGCAGCAGTAAAAAACAAAGGATCTCTTACCCCTTGAGACAGAATGGAGAGACCTGGAGATTATTACACTAATCAAAATAAGCCAGGCAGATAAAGACAAATATCACATGATCTCACTCATATATAAAATCTAATGAACAAAATAAACTGATAAACTGATCCAGAGACATAGAAGCATGGAACAGACCGTCGAATCTCAGAGAGAAGGCTGGGAAGAGTGTGTTGGAGAGAAGAGATCAACAGAAGAACTTGTATGCATATATGCATAACCCCTGGATACAGAAAATAGGGTGGTGAAGGCCTTGGATTGGGCTGGGGGTGGTCTAGAAGAGGTCAATGGTGGAAAAGTGGGGACATATGTAATACTTACAAATAAAGATTTTTATAAAAAAGATATATGGTGGCAGACTGGATATGAAAACATGACCCATATATATGCAGTCTACTAGACTAGAGACACACCTTAGGCCTGGCCAGTGTGGCTCGGTGGTTGAGCATTGACCCATGAAGCAGGAGTTCCCTGGTTCAATTCCCAGTTAGGGTACTTGTCCGGGTTGTGGCCTCGATTCCCAGTTGGGGGTGTGCGGGAGGCAGCCGGTAGATGATTCTCTCCCATCACTGAGGTTTCTATCACTCTCTAAAATCAATAAAAACATATTTAAAAAAGAAAAAGAGAGAGACCTTAGAATAAAAGATTCACACAGTCTGAAATTGAAGGAATGGAAAAGAAATGTTTCATGCAAATAGAAATGAAAAACCAAAGCTGGTGTAGAAATACTTATATCTGAGAAAATAGACTAAAAAAGGCCATAATAGGAGTCAAAGAAGTTCACTGCAAAATATACTAAAAGGATAGATCCAACATGGGGATATAACCCTTATAAACATATATGCACCCAATAAAGGAACAACTAAATAAATAGATGTGCACACATACAATTCTTGGTGGACTGTAAGGGAGAGATCAACAGCAATACAGTCATACCAGGGGATTTTAAGCCCACACTGACATCACAAGATAAATTTTCCATACAAAGCTCAACAAGGAAACAGCGACCCTGAACAATACACTAGCTCAGATTAATTGAATTGATATTTAAAGAACATTTCATCCCAAAGCAGAAGAATATACATTCTTCTCCAGTGTGCATAGAACATTTTCAAAGATAAACCACATAACAGGACACAAAACAAGTTTCTATAAATACAAGAAGATTGAAATCATATCAAGCATCTTCTCAGATCCCAATAGCATGAAACTAGAAATTAACAACTATAAAAGCTCAAAGACATTCAAACACGTGGAGGCTAAAATGCATGTTATTAAACAAAGAAAGATTTACCAGTGAGATCAAGGAAGAAATAAAACATTACTTAGAAACAAATTAAAATAAATGTATATCAAACCAAAATTTATGTGACACAGTGAAAGCAGTCCTGAGAGGGAAGTTCTTAGCATTATAGGCAATGTAGCAGCATACAAAATCAATGCCAAGAAATCTATGGTATTTTTATACACCAATAGTAAACTTACAGAAAAAGAGAATTAAAAAAAAAACAATCCCATTTACCATTGCACAAAAAATTAAGATACCTAGCAATAAACTTAACTAAGGAGGACAAAGTCTTTACTCAAAAAAGTACATGACACTGGAAAAAGAGATAGAGGAAAACATAAACAGATGGCACAAGATGCCATGTTCATGGACTGGTAGAATCAACATCATTAAAATGTCCGTACTACCCAAAGCAATCTATAGATTCAATGCACTCCCTATTAAAATACCAAAGGCATATTTCACAGCCCTGGAATGAATGCTTCAAAAATTCATCTGGAATAAAAATAAATGGTGCTGGGAAAATTGAATAAATACATGCAAAAAAAATGAAACTAGACCACCAACTTACACCACACAAAAATAAACTCAAAATAGATAAAGGACTTAAATGTAAGATGGAAAACCATATAAATCTTAGAAGAATCCACAAGCAACAAAATATCAGACATTTGCCAAAGCAATATATTCACCAATACAGCTCCTAGAGCAATGGAAACTAAAGACAAAATAAACAAATGGGACTACATCAAAATAAAAAGCTTCTGCACAGCAAAAGAAACCATCAACAAAACAATAAGAAAACCCATTGTATGGGAGAACATATTTGCCAACGTTATTTCCAAAAGGGTTTAATCTCCAACATTTACAGGGAATTCATATAACTTAGCAAAATGAAGATAAATTATCCAATAAAAAAAAATGGGCAATGGACCTAAATAGAATATTTTCAAAAGAAGACAAAAAGAAGGCCAAGAGACACATGAAAACATGCTCAATATCACTAATCATATTAGAGATGCAAATAAAAATGACAATGAAGTATCATCTCACACCTGTCAGAATAGCTATCATCAACAAATCAACAAAGGACAAGTGCTGGTGAGGATACGGGAGAAAAATGAACCCACCTGCAATGCTGGTGGGAATGCAGACTGGTGCAGCCACTGTGGAGAACAGTGTGGAGTTTCCTCAAAAAACTATAAATGGAACTCCTATTTGACCCAGTGATCCTACTTCTAGAAACACCAATCAGAAAGGATATGTAAACCCCTACCTTCATAGCAGCACAATTTACCATAGCTAAGATTTGGAAACAGCCTCAGTGCCCATCAGCAGATGAGTGGATTAAAAAACTGTGGTACAGCTACATAAGGAGTACTACGCTGCTGTGAAATGGAAGGAACTCCTACTATTTGCAACAGCATGGATGGAGATGGAGAGCATTATGCTAAGTGAAATAAGTCAGTCAGAGAAAGATAAATATCACATGATCTCACTCATTTGTGGAATGTAATGAAAAGCATAAACTGATTAACAAAAGCAGATCCAGAGACTGAGAAGCATAAATCAGACCATCAAACCTCATAGGGAAGGCAGGGGAGGGTGGGGGGAAGGGGAGAGATCAACCAATGGACTTGTATGCATGCATATAAGCATAACTAATGGACACAGACACCAGGTTAGTGAGGGAATGAGTGGGGGAGTGGGTGATAAGGGGGAGTTAAGGACACATATGTAATATGTTTATCAATAAATAATATGAGAGAGAGAGAGAGAGAGAGAGAGAGAGAGAGAGAGAGAGAGAGAGACTTTGATTAGTTGCTTCCTGCCCACACCCAGACCTGGGTGGGGGATGGATGCTGCAACCAATGTAAGTGCCCTTGTCTGGAATCAAACATGAAAACCTTCAGTTCATGGGCCAGTGCCCTAACCACTGAGAAAACTGGCTAATGAAACTTTCACCACTCTTATTCAACATATTATTGGAATTGGAAGTGTCAGTGATTAGACAAGAAGTAAATAGATTCAAAATTAGAGTGGAGAAATTAGAACTGTCATTATTCACAGATGGCATGATGTTGTATAAAGAAAACCCCCCAAAACTCCACACACACATACAGAAAAAACAAAACAAAACACAAACCAAAACCTAGATCTAATAAATAAACTTGGCAAAGTAGCAGGATACAAAATTAATATTCATTAATTAATGGAAATTTTATACACCAATAATTAACACTCATAAACAGAAACTAAGGAAGCAACCCCATTTACTATTGCAACAGCAACAAGAAGAAAAAAAAATAAAGTACCTAGGGATAAATTTAAGTAATGAGGTAAAAGACCTATACTTGTAAAACTGTAGGACATTGTAGACAGAAATTGAGAAAGATACAAATAAGTACAAGCATGTACCATTTTCATGGATAGGGAGAATCAACATCATTAAAAAGTTTATACTATACAAAGAAATCTATTTATTCAATCCCATTACTATTAAAATACCAATGGCATAGCCTAGCTAGCAAGGCTCAGTGGTTGAGCATTGACCTATGTACGAGGAAGTCACAATTTGATTCCTGGTTTGGGCACATGTTTGGGTTGTGGGCTCAATCCCCTGGAGGGGAGTGCAGGAGGCAGTTGCTCAATGATTCTCTATCATCATTGATGTTTCTATATTTCTCTCTCTCTCCCTTCCTTTCTGATATCAATATAGATATATTTTTTAAAATACCAATGGGATATTTCACAAATTTATAACAAATATTTCCCAAATTTATATTGAACCAATAAAGATTCCTAATATTCTCAGCAATCTTCAGAAAGAAGAAGAAGAAAGCTAGAGGTATACAACATCTGATATTAAACTATACTAGAAGGCCTTTGTAATCAAAATACCTTTACTGGCAAAGGAACAGGCATATAGATCAATAGAGCAGGATGGAGCGTCCAGAAATCAACCCACATCTTTATGGTCAACTAATGTTGACAAAGAAGGCAAGAGCACACAATGGAGTAAAAAATGTCTCCTTAAGAAATAGTGGTGGGAACAAAAAAATACAAAAACAAAACAAAACAAAATACCTAGACCACCACCTTACACCACACACAATAATAAACTCAAAATGGACAAAAGACTTAAATGTAAGACATGAAACCATAAAAATCCTAGATGATAACACAGGCAACAAATTGAAGACATCTCTAATGCAAATATTTTTGCTGATATATATTTTAGGCCCTAGAATCTAGGGCAAGGGAAACAAAGAAAAAAATAAGTAAATGGGACTACATCAAACTAAAAATATTTAGCACAGCCAAATTAACCATAAACAAAATGAAAAGGAACCTACTTTATGGGCAAATATATTTGCTAATGATATACCTGATAAGGTGTTTTTCCCCCCAAAATATATAAAGAATTTGCTCAACTTAACACCAGGAAGACAAAAAGTCTTATTATAAATTTTGCAATGTACCTGAATAGACATTTTGCTAAACATTACATGAAAAAATGCTCAATGCCATTAATCATCAGAGATCAAATTTAAACCACAGTGAGTTATCACCTCACACCTGCCAAAACAACTACCACCAATAAATCAACAAACAACGAGTGCCGGTGAGGATGTAAAGAAAAAGGAACCCTGGGAAACAACTGGTGGGGATGCATACTCATGTAGCCACTGTGGAAAATAATATGGAGTTCCCCCAAAAAATTAAAAGTGGAACTGCCTTTAGACCCAACAATACCTCTTATGGGAATATATGCTAAGAAACCCAAAACATCAATCAGAAAGACTATATTCACCTCTATGTCCTTAGTGCTATTTATGATAGCCAAGATCTGGAAACAGCCCAATAAGATGAGTGGGAAAAAGCCATGTTACATTTCTACAATGGGATACCACACAGCTATGAAGAAGAAGTAAGTCTTACCTTTTGCTACAGAATGGATGGACCTGGAAGTTATTTATTTTTTTATTTTTTTAAGATCAGTCATTTCTTTATTTTGGTAGGCATTTGGAAAAGGGGGGAATCCGTGCAATAAAACTATTAGAAAATCTTTACCTATTTAACATATCTGGTTTATTTCTTTAAAATTTTATTTTATTGTTCAAATATATATCTCCTTTTGTTCCCCATAGACCTTCCCCCAGCCTCCCCTACCTCCTGTCACATCCCCTCATCCCACTCACCCGTGTCTTGTGTCCATTGGTTGTGCTTATATTCATGCATACAAGTCATTTGGTTGATCTCTTTTCCCCCTCCCCAACACTCCCCAGCCTTCCTGCTATAATTTGACAGTCTGTTCGGTGCTTTACTACCTCTGTGTCTATCTTTATGTTCATCAGGTTATAGTGTTCTTTATTTTCCATAAATGAGTGAGATCTTGTGGTATTTTTCTTTCATTGTTGTGACTTATTTCACTTAATATAATGCTCTCCAGTGGACCTGGAAGTTACTATGCTAAGTGGAATAAGTCAGTCTGTGAAAGGCTTCCTATATAATAAAAGTCTGATATGTTAAGTGTCCAGTCATTCAGTGGATCAATCAAAGCATAATATGCTAGTGATATGTTAAGGCTGCTCAATCACTCACTATAATGTGCACAGACCACCAGGGGCAGACGCTCTGACAGTAGGTTAGCTTGCTGCTGGGGTATGGCTCATCAGGACTGAGTGAGATGGGCTGGACATGCCCTAAAGCCCTCCCTCCTCAGCTGGCCAACCTCCCGGGTCCCTCCCCAGCCTTGATCATGCACCTGTGGGATCTCTCTGGCTGGCCTGTACCCTCTTGCAATCCAGGACTTCTCAGGGGATGTCAGAGAGCCAGTTTTGGCCCGATCCCATAGGCCAGGCCAAGGGACCCCACTTGTGCACGAATTTGTGAACCAGGACTCTAGTCCTACCTAATAAAAGAGCAATATGCAAATTGGCCGTACCTCTGCTACATCCACAAGCCATGCCCACCAGCCAATCAGGAGTGAATATGCAAATAAACCCAACCTAGATGGCTGCGGCCATGGAGAGCAGGAGGGAGGTTTGGGTTTCCCCAGCAATGGAGGAAGCCAAGCTTTCTGACTGCCCTTGCTGGCCTTGGCCAAGGCAGAGCTGGGGGATTGAGAGCCAGCTGGGAGTCCCTTGCTCAGGGCCCAAGCCTCGGCCAGAGTGAGTATGCAAATTAACCCATCAAAGATGACAGTGGCCCCACCACCCTGACCACTCTGGGCCTCTGGGCAACAAGCCTCCTCAGGGCTTCCCTGCCATGCTCCACACCTGTCAATCGTCCTTGCAGCCTCCCTATGGCCCAGCCCCTGGCTTCGGAGGCAACCCTCTGGTGCCTAAGGTTGTAGCTCCTGGTATCTGGCATCTCCCTCTACCCCAACCCTGACCCACTCCTCTGGTAAACAAAACCCTAGTATTGGAGAATCCCAGCCATCTTGGACATGTGCAGGAGCTCACTGGGTGCACAGTTAGTGCACCACGGGGGCCACAGGGGCAGAAGCGGCAGGCAGCTCAACTTTGTTTTGAATAGATGAAAGAGGCCACCTACACAGTAACCCAATTTATCATACCTCTCTCCTCCCTATCTTGCCAAATCAAGAGGGGAGGGGGGATGGGAATGGAGGGAGGGTGTGTGGGCAGGAGGCAGGCTGAGGGCTCAGGAGGAAGAGGATGAGGAAAGGGGCCAAATGCATCCCACTTTCACAATGGGAAAGTGAAACTCACTAGTGCACCCAACCCCCCAATCCTCCCCGCTCCCCCTACATCTGCACCCCCCCCTTCCACAGGAACACCAGCATGGCACAGAGGAACTCTCTAAAGAAGGAGGGTTTGAAGGAAGCAGTGCTGGGGCACGCAGGGCTTGCCACCACCACTGCACAGGCTGCCTGAACAAGCCCACAGCATGCCGGCAGCCATGAGAAGGAAGGCCTATTCTTGCATGAATCTTTGTGCATCAGCTTCTAGTTTACTATATGTATAACAGAGGTTAAAGTAATTGAAAAATACAGTGTTTTTGATAAACAGGCAGCCATGCAACACTGGATCAAAAATCTTGTATAAAGAGGCATGACTGACATTTTTTGAATGAAATAGAATAGAGTTAAAAATAGGACATAATGTTTTAAGGTTATAAAGGTTTGTAAAACATTTCATTTAAAAAATATACATGCATTTGCATATTGTACAGTGGATATATATTTTTATAATGAGTATGGTGTAAAATGTATTTTCTTAATGTGTGTAATAAAAATATTTCAAAGCCCCTGAACTGGGGACTGAAGGAATCTAATATGTTAAATAGTTTATGAATTTTCTATTTGATATTTTATCCCAATGAGTCTTCAGGAAGAATTGGGCTTTTTATCTGGGTCTAGGTATCATGTAATTTTTCATATTGCAGTTGATAAAAAAGTAAATAAGGGCTAATGAAGAGATCATCCTTATCTGATTAAACCTAATTGACATCCCTGCTTTTTTATGACTTTTTAATTGAGGTAACATTGGTTTATAACATTGTATTTGTCAGGTGTACAATATTATACCTCAACTAGATGCCCGGTGCCTGAAATTCGTGCATGGGGGTGTGTGTCCCTCAGCCCAGCCTGCATCCTCTCCAATCAGGTACCCCTCGAGGGATGTCTGACTGCCTGTAGGACATCTCTCTCACAGTTCAGGTCTGCTGGCTCACAACTGCTCGCCTGCCTGCCTTCTTGATTGCCCCTAACTGCTTCTTCCTGCCAGCCTTATCACCCCCTAATCACTTCCCTACCAGCCTGATTGATGTGTAACTGCTGCCATGCCAGCCTTATTGCCCCTAACTGCCCTCTCCTGCAGGCCTGGTCCCCCCAATTGCTCTCCCCTGCGGGCCTGAGTCCCCCCCACAACTGCCCTTCCCTGCAGGCCTGGTTTCCCTCAACTTCTCTCCTCTGCTGGCCTGATCACCCACAACTGCCTGCCCTTGCAGACCTGGTCCCTCCCAACTGCCCTCCCCTGCTGGCCATCTTGTGGTGGCTGCCATCTTTGACCACATAGAGGCAGCCATCTTGTGTTTTGGAGTGATGGTCAATTTGCATATTACTCTTTTATTAGATAACGGGTGGGGGCTGGCTGGTTTGCGCTAAAGGGTGTCCTGGATCAGGGTGGGGGTTCCCTTGGGGCATGGGGTGGCCTGCAAGAGGGGTCTGTGGTGGTTTGCAGGCTGGCCACACCCCCCAGTGACCTAAGTGGAGGCCCTGGGATCTGGGATTTATTTATCTTCTATAATTGAAACTTTGTAGCCTGGAAAGGAGGCCAGGGAAGGCCAGGAAGCTTGGCTTCCTCCATTGCTGGGGGAAACCCAAGCCTCCTGTTCTCTCCAGCTCCATGGCTGCCACCATTTTGCTGAGATTGATTTATCTTTTATAATTGAAACTTTGTAGCCTTGAATGGAGTCCAGGGCCGGCCAGTGTGTGCAGGAAGCTTGGCTTCCTTCATTCCCGGGAAAACCCAAGCCTCCTGCTCTCTCAGTGGCCGCAGCCATCTTGGTTGGGTTAATTTGCATTCTTGCTCCTGATTGACTGGTGGGTGTGGCTTGTGTTTGTAGTGGAGGGAGAGTAAATTTGCATATTACTCTTTTATTAGATAGAATAGAATAATTTCCTATGCTACAGTTGGGCTCACAACCCAAATTCTAGTTCCTGTTGGTCACCATATATTTATATTGTGCCGGCACCATATATTGAATAATAAATAGAGTTTTAACTCTATATATTTAAATCCCTTTACTCATATTGCCCTCCCCACACCATTCTCCACTGATAAGTACCAATATGTTGTGTCTATAAGTTTATTTTTTGTTTTGTTTGTTCATGCTTTCTCTTTTTATATTCCACACATTAATGAAATGATATGATTTTTGTACTTTTCTGTCACACTTATCTAATATAACACAATACCCTCAAGTTCCACCCATGTTGTAAAGGACAATATTTCTTCTTTTTATGGTTAAGTAGTATCCCATTGTTTATATGTACCACATTATCTTTATCAATTTGTTAGCCAACAAACACTTAGGTTGTTTCCATTTCTTGGCTATTGTAAATAATAATGCAATAGACATAGGACTAAGTATATATTTTCATTTTTAATTCCATGTTTTCATATTATTTGCATAAATACCCAGAAGTGAAATAGCTGGATCATATAGTAGTTTTTCCTTGCTTCTTTTGATGAATCTCAATTTTGCATTCCATAGTAGTTGTACCAATTTACATGCTAGACTTTCCTTTCCTCCACATTCTCATCAAAACTTCTTAATTCCTGTTTCTTTCACAATACCCATTCTAATGGTGTGAGGTGATACCTCATTATGATTTTGATTTGCATTTCCCTAATAATTAGTGATATTGAACATTTTTTTCATGTGCTTATTGCCTACTGTATGTAGTCTTAGTAAAAATGTTTATTCAGGATTTCTGCCTATTTTTAATTAGATTGTTTTCCCTTACTGAGTTATATGTATACATTTTGGACATTAACCCCTTATCAGAAATATCAAATGAAAATATCTTCTTAGTCAGTTGCCTCTTCATTGTATTGATGGTTCCCTTTGCTCTGCAGAAACTTTTTAATTTGATGCAGTTTCATTTGGTTATGTTTGCCTTTACTTTTCCTTTGAGTCAGGTCCACAAAATTATTTCTAATATTGATGTCAAGGAGCTTACCACCTGTTTTTTTTGTTGCTTTTTTGTTTGTTTGTTTTTTGTTTTGTTTTCTTCCTTCTAGGAGATTTATGGTTTCAGGTCTTACATTAAAGTCTTTGCTCCATTTTGAGATAATCCTTTTATGGTTTCAGATAGTGGTCTAGTTTCACTGTTTTATGTGTGGTAATCTAGTTTTGCCAATACAAGTAGAGTCTTTCTATTCTCCACTGTATGTCTTTGGCTCCTTTGTTGGAGCCAAATTAGTTTTCCATATGTTTGCAGGTTTATTTCCGGCTCTCAATTCTACTCCATTGATTTTAGTATCTGTTTTCTGGCAATAAAATACTGTTTTGATAATTATAGCTTTGTAACATGGTTTGAAATTTTTACCTTAGCTATCCAACAGTTGGAGGGTGGGCCTGGCAGTCCACTTCAGAAGGGCAAGTACACAGGGTCTGTGCAGAAGACATGGGCAAACTTACATCCAGGGGTGCCCCATAGGTCCAAAGAGCTCTCCTAGATGTGTAGGTGCCATGTCCTACATCAAGGCATAGGCTAAGGTCTATTGCATCTCCAGGCTTTCTGATGGAGGGTCCTGCGGTCACTCCCTGTTTACACCATAGACAGACATGGAGTACTGGGGTCTCTACCATTGGCCAAGATTGCACAGAGGGAGGTATTCAGCTGAGGTATCACAAGAAAGTAGTGATGGTAAGACAATAACCAAGGACAGCAAGAGACAGCTGAGAAGGCTGGAATAATAGAATGCATATCAAACTTTGAGAACAGCATTCTACTTTACTTTGCCAGCATAATTGTACATCAATTTAATAATTATGTTAGTATTTATTATAATAACAATTAACATTTGTTATTCACTATTTCTATTTTAAACACTGTTCTAAGTATTTTACATATACCTTATTCTATTTATTATTCACAGCAGTAATAAGAGGTAAGTATAATTATAATTCCTATTTACAGATGAGGAAACTGAGACACATTAATTATTTACTCACCATACACTACATACAAGACACAATGATAAGCATTAAAGATTCAAAATGAGCTAAGACATTGTCACTGATCTTACCGACTTTACTAAGTAATAGAAGGGAAACATGTACACAAATAATTATAATAAAATATAATATAATATAAACAAGAATTGCATAAATCAAAATGAGAAGTTTTGAGAAGAAAGAAAATTTCTTGGTATTTCAAAAAGGCTTCATAAACTATATAATATGAGATCTGGGTCTTGAAAGTTGAGTAGGATATTTTAGGTAATAAAGTAGGTAAGAAAATTCTATAAATCTATGGATAGAACCAGAAAAGGTTTGGAGGAGGATAGTGAATTTAGTGAAGTCCAGTTATACGATTTCTCTGCAACTTCTCTCATTCATTCTGGTTATAGACTCTGTGGTCTAATAGATCAAATTTGTACCCTTCTCCATTTGTCAAGCCCTTATTTAAGCAAGAACTGATATCCCCTCTAGCCTGCCTTGCACTCTTATTGATAAAGTGATATTGAGCAAATCATTAAAATCTCTAAACCTCAGTTTCTGTCCTATAGAATAGAAGTTTTGATATCTACAATAGGAGAACCATGACTCATGTTAAAACTCTATAAAATACCAGACCATATACATGTAAGGGTTAGTTATGTCAATGTGTAGTTGAGAAAGGGCTTATTTAGTGTAGGAACATATGGTAGTAATTATAAGGAGCTCTTGAAATACTTCCTGTAGATGATCTTCTTTTAGTCATGATTAGGAAACAAGAAGAAGTACGACAAATACAGTGTTATACAAGAAGTGACATTATAGAAGATGGCAAGTAGAAAGAACCAGGACTATGTCCACCAAGACACCGATTGTGCCGGCATAATCTTCTGGAACAACCATTTTGGAATTCTGTACTCTACTAGGATCCATGCTGTTTCTAAGGGAAAGCTTGATTGGAAAATTATGGTTAATATTAGAGGGCCGAATCTGTGCACCAGTGGGGTCCCTTGGCCTGGTCTGCAGGGATTGGGCTGAAACCAGCTCTCTGACATCCCCCAAGGGGTCCCAGCTTGCGAGAGGGCACAGGTCAGGCCGAGTTACCCCACTGGTGCACAATTGGGGTCAGGAAGGGACCACGGGGGGACTCCAGGGAATGTTTGGCTTGTCTCACCCAGTCCCGATCGGCTGGACCCCAGCAACAAGCTAAGTTACAAATTGGAGTATCTGCCCCCTGGTGGTCAATGTGTGTCATAGCGACTGGTCGAATGGTCAGACACTTACCATATTAGGCTTTTATTATATAGGATTGGACAATTTCAGCCCTCATTGTGATAGTGACCACCTACCCCTCCCCAGGCTTGTGCCAGACAGCAGTGAGGATAATGACAAATTGTTCTGCCAAAGTCAGTGTAGGACTGAAGGACTTTATCCTACAGATATTTGAGTTCTGTGTCTGAGTAAAGTATTCCAATTCTATTCCTTGAAATTCAGGTACATAAGTTGGCTACATGCCATAGTTTCACTCCCAAATTGCTAAAGCAGCATTCAGGGGATTTAAAGAAACTGTACCTATTTTTCTGGGTTTCCAAAAGCAATTGTATATATGGAGAGTTTTAGAAACTCTACCATGCATGCTCTTTAAAAACAGAAGCTCAGAAAAGACCTGAGAAGGTACTAAGTTTTAACCTCAGGTTGATATTTGGTATAGTACCACACTATAACAATAACAATAATGACCATAGTAACAGTAACAAACTCTGGGAAAAGGAAAGATTTTGATTCCAAGAATTACCACATTATAAAATTCAAATTTCCTTGTTTACAACAACAATAAAATCACAAGGTATATATGATCCACTCAAAGAAACAAAAAATTGAAGAAAATATACCTGAGGAAGTCAAGATATTAGAGTTACAGAACACAAGTTTAAAACTATCTTTTGCTTACTCATGTCTTGAATTCAGGCCTTCAGGTCTCTCATGATCCTTCATTTGCCTTTGGCCATATGGGCCCCACATACAATGGACTAATGGACTACAAGTAGCCTGATGCTAAACCAGACTCTACCATGGAAGGAAACTTTGGATACTGGCTTTGTTCCTAGCACTTCTGAATCCAAAGCTGCACATCTCCAAGGACTGTTTTAATGAAAATGGGACTTTACACACTCAGAGATGTAATTCCATGCAAAAAACCTTTGTACCACATTAAAAAAACAAACAAAACAACTATTAAAAGATTCTCAGAGTTAAAGACATAGACAAAGACAGAAAAATAATGTATGAAAAAATAGAATACCAATAAATAAATAAGTCATAAAAAGAAATCACAAATAAATTTTAAGCTGAAAATATGAATGTAATATAGTTTAACACTAAAGGGCACAAAAGGAGATTTAAACAATTTAAAGAATAATATCAGTATTCTTGAAGATATGACAAATGAAATCATCTAAGGTACAAAAAGAAAAAAAAAAAGATATCAGGAGGAGAAGAGAGAAAATGGCAAAAAAAATATTTGAAAAAACAATGTTCAAAACTTCCAAAATTTGTTGATATATAGAAATCTACAAATCCAATTAGTTGAATAAAATTATGTAAAATTATTTACTATCAAATGACCTAACAATTTTATTCTTAGTAATATTATTTAAAAATAATTAAAAACAGGGACTCAAACAGATATTGTCACAGCTATGTTTATAATAGTAATTCTCATCATTTGCAGCAATCTGGATGGAATTGGAAAACATCATGCTGAGTGAAATAAGCCAGTCAATGAAAGAGAAACACCACATGACCTCACTCATTTATGGATAATAAAGAACACTATAAACTGATGAACCAAAAGATAGATATAGAGACAGTAAAGCAACAAGCAGACTGTCAAATTATAGCGGGGAGGGTAGGGAGATCTGTTGGAGATAAGAGATCAACCAAAGGACTTGTATACACGCATATAAGTACAACCAATGGACACAAAACTCTGGGGAGGGAGAGCATGTATGGGGGGGGGCAATGGTATATGTACACAGATAATAATTTAATTTTAAAAATAGTAACATCTATTTATAGAAATGCCTAAGGACCATTATGAACAGTCGACCAGTCACTATGAAACACACTGACCCCCAGGGGGCAGACACTCAATTCAGGAGCTTCCCCCTGGTGGTCAGTGCACTCCCACCACCAACCTCCTGAGGTCCCTCCCCCTGGCCAGCTAGCCGCAATCTGCCCCAATTAGCCCCATTTGCTGAGGGATCCCATCCGTGCACGAATTCGTGCACTGAATCCCTAGTTATTCATAATATCCAAAAGGTGAAAATAACCCACCTATTCCAGATAAATGGATGAACAAAATGTGATATGTACATAAAACAGAGTGAAATTCAGTCTTAAATACTTAACATTTTTAGGGGGGATAAGTGATGATGGAAAAAATAAATTAATAAATAAAACTCTCCCATAATCTCACCAAGATAACAAGGGTTAATCTATCTATTAATAGGGTAATATGCAAATTGGTTGGGATGTCATCACAATAATGACCGATCAGAGGCTGCATGCGCAGCAGGCGCAGGTGGGTGGGGACTTGCAGCATCAGAAATGGGGGTGGGGCCACAGTGGCCCAGGTTGGAGGTCCACAGGCACATGGGAAGGCTTCTGCCTGAGGGGCGGCTCCCAGGTGAGTGTCATGGCTTCAGCGAAGCAGCTGGCTAGGAGATGGGTGCCCCAAGAAGCACAGAGTGGCACCTAGGCAGGGTGCACTGGAGGAGGCTCAGGACTGGACAGATGGCCAGAAGGTGGGTATCTACCTTGCCCACAGAGATTGAGGTTCTGTAGTGGCCCCAAGACATGGGTCAGCCCAGCAGGAACAAGGGGTGATGAATGCCAGTGTGGAAGGAGTGGCACAGCCCTGCAGCACTGAGATGGGGATTGAAGAGTGGCACCAACTCAGTGGAGGGGCACCACCCTGCCAGGTACCTGACTGCTGGGGTTCAGTGAAGATCCCAGTGCTAACCGGGCTGGGCTGCGGGACACCCTCCCACCAGTGCATGAGTTTTGTGCACTGGGCCACTAGTATTTTTATATTTGTTTATCCACTATAACTATTACTACTACATATACTCAAATGATCACACAGTAAGCAATGTCTTATATCTTTTACTTAAAAAAAAAGAAAAAGAAAGAAACTTGATATATGTTACAAAATAGATGGCCCTGGCAAGTATTAGGTTTTATTAAATAGACCAGGCACAGAAAGTTACATATTGTGTGAATCTATTTATGCTATGTCTAAAATGGTGAATTAATAGTCAGAAATACAAAAGTAAATAGAGGTTTCCAGGGTGTGGGAGGAAGGGGGAAAGTGAAATGCTTTATTTTATGTATATGGAATTTTATTGTAGATGATGAAAAGCTTTGGATATAGCTAGTAGTGATAATTATACAAAATTGTGCAATGCATTTGATTTCATTAAATTATATACTTACAAATAGATAAAATTATAAATATTATGTTACATATATTTTAACAAAATTAAAATAATTATAATTAAAATGGGAAAAACAGTAGTACAAAATATATGGAACAAGCCAAGAAAAGAAGAAAACTGACATATTCAGTACCTATAACATAGTCAAAATACTAAATATTGACATAAATTATTTCAATTATAATGACAATGAAAAGTAGGTGTTATCATTTCACAGCTTAAGAAGCTAAGATTCAGTGATATTTGTAATCTAAGGTCACCTGAAATCACCACACATTCCATGATATATAACTAGGATTAGTGTTCAAGTTAATTGGCACAAAATTTAATGGTATCAAACAGCTTTACAATTGTGAGTAGAGTATTCTTTTGTATTCTGTGATTGCATCTATATTCTGAGGAAAATAGAACCTGAAGGCTTTATGTTCCAAGCATCCAACACTAAGACAAACGTACATGTCATGTCCAAATTCAGGCAATCTAAGTGGAGAAAAATAATCACTCATATCATGCAAGAGATCCAAGCTTCTATTACAGTTGTACTGGCAATTACTGCTGACATTAAATATAATTGCTTTCATGTCACAACCATGTAAATTTCCCTAAGCATCCTATCTAATAAAGAGGGGATATGCAAATTGACTGTCACACCATCACAAAGATGGTGGGACTCACAGTGGAGGCATGGATTCTGTAACACAAGATGACTGCACTCACAGCAGAGGCTGAGTTCCTGTAACAAGCCTTAATAAGCAATCAGCAGGGACCTAAAACTGTGTGGTGCTGGGCTGGGGCAGGAGACCTGAGGCTGTGACCCCCATCTGGTGGGGCTTGACCCAAGACCTCAGGCTGTGCCCCTGGCCCTGGGGCCAAGCTGTGGGGCCTCAGACTGTGTCCCCCACCGATCAGGGCTTGGTGAGGGACCTCAGGCTGCAACCCCCACTCCAGCACCAGGCCAGGGGACCTCAGGCTGTGCCCCCTGCCTTGGCACCTCAGGTTACACCCCCAAACTCTGGTGCTGGACCAGGGGACCTCAGGCTGCTCCCCCCAATCTGGGCCAGGAGACCTGAGGCTGTGCCCCCCACCAGGAGGAGCTTGACGAGGGCCCTGAGGCTGCACATTGAACCCAGTGGCAGTTGACAGGGGACCTCAAGGCATGTCCCCCACCCTAGGGCCAGGCTGGAAACCCCAGGCCACATCCCCCATCCCAGTGCCAGACAGGGTACCTGAAGGTGTTCTGGGGGACCTGAGACTGCGCCCCCTGCCCAGCATACACCAGAGGACCTCAAGCTGTTCCCCCACCCAGCAGGGCTGAAGAGAGATATGAGTCTGTGCCCCCAGCCCAGTGGGGCTTAACAGGGGACCTCAAGGCATGCCCCCTGCCTCAGTACCAGGCCAGGGGACCTCAGGTCGTGCCCCTGCCTGACAGAGCTTGACTGGGACCTGAGGCTGTGCTTCCCACCCAGTGGAGCTTGACAAGGGTGGGGCCAGCCAGGTCTGTATCTCACCCAATGGGGGTGGGGCCGGCTGGGTCTGGGTCTTGATTTTGATGCACCATGGGTGGGCGGAGACTTGGCTCTGCCCCAGATTCTGATAGGAAGAAGGTTTTTATATACATTTTACTAATTTTCTTTCATCTCTGACACTTCTATTATAGAGAAAGGGCAAATGGCAATATTAAAATATTTCCTCTAATTAATCCCCTTTTAATGTGCACAAATTTTGTGCACTGGGCCACTGGTTTTAGTACAAATGCAAAAACATTTCAGACACATACCCATACACACACAGTTTTAGAGGAAAACAATCATATTTATACTTTTTATCTGACAGCATCTGCCCCAGCAAAAATAAAGACTATATACTTCCAGTAGTTTCATAGAATTTTAAGCTGACCAAGTACACTGTGCTTTTACCTGGTACTTGCTTTGCAACTAAGCTTTAGTATAAGCATAATTCCTTATTAAAGGGCTTTTCTGGACTAGCTCATTGAGAAGTGATCCTCCTGTCAGTAGAATTTATTAGTCTTATGTTAATTGGCATCTCCTGTTTTGCAGCTGAGTTCATTCTGGACAAAGCTGCTAATCTCCTTAACCTGGGTACAAGTTCCTAGAAGAAAATCTAAGTGTTTTTCTCATCACTAAATGCTTCCTATGCTTTTTCACAAACTTAAATAAAAGAGGTAGCATAACAATCTCCTAGAAGGCAGAAGAATAGAACTGAATGTTTAGAAACAAGCAAATATGAATTTGAATTTTGGCTTCAAAGTTTATTATTACTGCAACAGTTAGCAAATTGCTTAGCCTTATTTGGACTTAGTTTCCCCAATAATAACATCAACATGATACAATTATAAATATTAAAAATGATAATGGATGTAGAGTATCACTTAATGACTGATAACATTTAAACATTAAAGGATGGGTAAAATTTCTGGCTAAAACTGGAGAAGTAAAGGTGACTTTTTTACAATACTTTCTTCTTTTGAAATACATTATACATTGATTAAAATAAAAACATTCTGAAAAAATGTTCACCTTCACTTAAACAAGGAAACTGGTAAAAGCTCAAGCCATAAATTATGAAATACCTAACAAATAACGACATCCATGTTGAAAACAGCAGCATGCTGAGCACAGACATAGTTAATTATTCATTAACTTAAAATTATGTATTGAGTACCTATTTTACATCAGGCACTATGATAGTGGCTAAGAATATAATGAGAAAAAAGCCTGACCTTGATGTTGCCATTAAGACAAATATCTTCTTGGACCTGAAAGAGGAAACACAAATGTTTCCAGACTTAGAAATCATCCTGAAAGCGATGTATATAGATATTCTTTATTTGAGTGATTGAATTTGGAAGTATGCATAAGTTACATAATATTTGTACACAAACAGCATCAATAAAGAAAAAAAATGAAGAATGAGAAAGAAGCATAAGAAGAACATGCACTCTAAAGAACCTGTTCAAGATGATGCAAGGATCTTGACAATTCATCACAATTTCAAAGGAATTATACATACATATGTCTTCCTCAAAATTAGCCTCCAAAAAGGACTTACAAATATAAAATAATAAAATCAAACTGGAAGAGTTCAAAAAATAAAAGAGAAAAACAAGAAGATTAAAGCTACATGATATATAATCCAAACCACTAGAATAAAATATATTGGTTCAAAATTACTTTAGAAATTGAAAAGAAATGAACATATACAAATTATCATAGCTCTAATAAATAAAGAGTATGTAAAAGTGAGATCCAGTATATGCATAACTGAAAAAAGATAATTTTTTACTGGTACATGCTGTGAGCCTAAGGCTGAAGTATTATCATTCAAATGATAGAATAAGGTTGTAGCACTAATACTTCTCAGAGCCAAGGGTAAAACATATTCAAAGTTTATATTTTCTTTATACCACACAGACTTCTGTATGTGGAAGGGGCTCCCAAGCCTTAATGGCTTAATGGTTCAGGTGGGTCTATCTGCCTGGAGAAAGGTAATGGCAGAAAAGTGAGAATAATAGGTGACAGCTTTTGCTACCAGTCTATCTTTTTCCCCCCTGGGTGCAAATAGAGTCAAATGAACTGATAGTGCTTTCTACTCTTAAGTCTCAAACTAGTCTCTTAAGGATTTGAAAGGGCAGGGCGGGGCGAGGATGAGCTCCCGACTCCGCCCCGCAGGGCGGAGTTATCCCTAACCCTCACCCAACCAATCAGGGTTAGCCGAGGCAGTGACATCACCACCGACCGGAGTAAAACCCCTGGACTGGGCGAAATTCACTCTCTCTTTCACCATGCTGCAGGCGTGAGTGGGAGGAGCCCATGCTAGCATGGAGAAGGCTCTTTTGTTTATTGCATCGGACTCGGCTCCCTGGTGGTCCTTGGGGATCATGAAGTTTGGGCATAACATATGGGCACAATTCCAGAACTTTTGGCCTTAATCCAGGCCCTTTGATGGAGACACTGTGCCATCCACAGAGAAAAGAGAGTTACCAACTGCAGCCAGAAGGAATCAGCTGAACAGAAGCAAGCCCCTGACAGACCAGATGATTGGGGGACCCTCCAGATGACAAGACTGTTGGTCCCAGAGGCTCTAGGTGAGAGTGCCCAGTGACACCAGGTTACCCACTTAAGTGTCACCAAGACTTCTGAACTTCTGTGAGGCAGAGTTGCTAGAAGTACTGTCTGTGCACAGGTAAATGCTAAACAAGGTCAGGGGGTCCCCCTGGGAATTTGGGTCCCAGGGAACTTCCCCAGGAGAGAATTGGTAGGTGGATTTCAGAGATTAAACCACCAGCATTAAGGTCTAGTTTTTGTAGACACTTCAGATTAGGTTGAAGTATACCCCACTAAGACAGAAACTGCCTCTATAGTAGTCAAGAGATTACTCCAGGAGATTATATCTAGATTCGGGCTGCCAGTATCCGATAACAGCCCCACCTTGGTAGCTAAGGTATCTCAGAGTATAGCTCTAGCCTTAGGACAGGTAAGTGAGACTCTGGAAAAGGGGTTTAATTAAATGTGTCCTAGAATCGGTGAAAATTGGACCAACCCCCTGTCCTTTGCCCTCTGAAGGGCCAGGTGTACCCCTTACTGGGACAAGTTTCCCCTTTTTGGGAGGGGATCATGTATGGTAACCATTCCCTTGCTCAAGTCCTTACAGGTTCTGCAGTTTGCTTGTTCCAGATGCACTGCCAGTGCCCACTGCAGACCCTGTAGCCCCGGAACTCAGTGTGGGTAAAGAAATTCACTGCCCAAGGACTCAAAAGGACGCTGCACTGTTATCCTGAGCACGCCCACTGCTGTTGAAGTAGATGGCACCCAGACCTGACTACATGACTCCCAGCTCCTGCATGGCCTGGATCCTGGCAACTACAGGCCAGGAGGAGAACTGATGCCTGCAGGAGGGGAACTGGACTTCAGTGAGGACAATACTGATGGGAACTGTGGTACTAAGGGTCTTGGTAACTGTATTTGTTGTTTATGCTGAAAGGAAGTAGGCTGAGTCAATGATTTGACTAGGCACATTAGACAAGGGGGGAATGAAAGGGCAGGGCGGGGCAAGGATGAGTTCCCAACTCCGCCCCCGCAGGGCGGAGTTATCCCTAGCCCTCACCCAACCAATCAGGGTTAGCCGAAGCAGTGACATCACCACCGACAGGAGTAAAACCCCTGGTCTGGGCGAAATTCGCTCTCTCTTCTGCCATGCTGCCGGCGTGAACGGGAAGAGCCCATGCTAGCATGGAAGAGGCTCTTTTGTTTATTGCATCAGACTTGGCTCCCTGGTGGTCCTTGGGGATCACAAAGTCTGGGCATAACAGGATCTAGCAATGAGATCCCCATGGTACTGCCAAAACGTTTGAAGTAGTTTGATTTTAAGAATGTTGGTGGACTTTACTGAATTTTTCATCTTTGCAACTTTATAACGTATAAAATTCTTAAGACTGAGCTATACTATGTTTTTAGACATTGTTTATTAACTCAAGAAAATATTATACAAACTGTGTCCTTATGGCCTATTACTGAAACCTACTCCAAGAACTTTCTTTTTTTATTTTTTTTTTAAAAAATTTCAGTTGGAGTTTATATTCAATATTATTTTATATTAATTTCAGGTGTACAGCCTACTGAGTATATGCGGAGTCTAAATAACAATAAAAATGAACAAACAAAACAGAAACAGACTCATGAATACAGAGTCCAATGGTGTCCAGAGGGGAGGAAGGTAGAGAAGCTAAGTGAAAAAGATGAAGGGATTGAGAAGTACAGATTGGTAGTTACAAAATATTCATGAGGATGTAAAGTACAGTATAGGGAATATAGTCAATAATACTGTAATAACTATGTATGGTGCCAATTGGGTACTAGAAATATCAGGGGAACACTTTATAAAGTGTATGATTGTCCGAACCTTTCTATGCCAAAGAAATGGTGAGCACTCAAGGCTGCTGTTTGAAAATTCAAATTCTTAGTTTCCAATAACCATAGCACTGGCCTTTTGTGACCCCGTCCCCCACCTGCTTCTTTTTTTTTATTTTATTCTTTTCCCTCTTTATTGATTAAGGTATTACAAATGTGTCCTTGTCCCCCCAGTGCCCCCACCCCCCTGCTTCTATTGATGTTTCCATTTACCCTTCCAGTCACAAGGGAAATTAGCAATAGATAAAGGGTGGTGCATTAGATCATTTGCAGTTAAATGCCTCTCTCCTCCATATGTAATCAGGAGAACTGAAAAGAGGGGAAAGGCAAGGAAAGAGTGGGCAGCTGTGAGAGTAATTTCGTTTTGAAACAAATATGCTAACATGTGTCTATACATTGGGATTTTGCAAGGCCTAATCTTTCCAAATGAGGGAATTCTTTCTTTTACCCAACAGATAAAAGAATTAAGAATTACTATTTTTAAACTCTTGGAGATTCTGAAGTCACTACCTGTACTGGTAAGGTAAGCTAAGTTCTGAAGAAATATTTAGGGTTAAAAACACAGTCAAACAACCATTGGCATCAAGACAAGAATTTTTTTTCCCCACACAACTCGTTGCCCTCAATCTCTAATTAAATAATACATATTAAAGTACTTTGTGAAACATTTGCTTTTACAGTTTAGTAAATGTTTCACAAAATATTTTCATATGTATTATTTAATCCTAACTAAATACTATTTAATGAGTATAGATTAATATTATTACACAGATAGTGACCAATGTGCTTTTGAACAATAGCTCCAAATATTTCTTCCTGTGATAGAACTGTGTTTGTTTAGGAAAATACCTTGATAGGCATGATTTGTGATAGAAAATAAAGAGCTAAAGAGAAAGAGAAAAAACAAGAAATTATTTTTCTTAAAAATCTTCAGTATCGTATGTTGTAGGCAGTTAGACAAACAAAAGCAAAGCAAGGACAATGGGTAAGGTACAGAAGGTTACCAGGGAAGAAAATCCAAGGTGCCTAGCAATAATCAAAACTGGGAAAACAAGGACCTTATCCCCAGGGTAACCTTTCCTCCCCTCTCATATCACTGTGCATGCAATTTAGACTCCCTACACTTTCATAATGCCACGCACGTGGTTCAGACCCTCTCCTGAGCTTTCTTCTCCTAGCATGTTGATAGTCACACAGATTACACATCCTTAGAGGGAGAACATGCAAGCAGGTAAGAGAATAGCTATTAAGCATTAAACCCTCAGGATAGTGAGGTTCTGATCCATATCAGGTATATCTAGACTTCAGTTGTGTTTCAGCTCCAGGCCCAGGAAAGCACCAAAAACAGACAAGCAACACCATAGCTAACATCAGGACCAGCTTCATTGACTAATGACTCCTTGCCCCAGAGCCAATCAGTAAGTAGAGACTACAACTCTGAAAGGACACACCTGGGAAATGGATGAATATTCTTTTGGGATTCTTCCTGAGACCTCCAAATAAACACCCTCAAGACAGAGCACCCAGTGAGCCTCTCCCTCTGGGATATGCCTGCACTTTTCCTGACTCCCTTCTCCCCCCCCCCTCTGCCCCACTCAGGCACATTACCTTTAGCCTTCTCTCTCTTAAGCTCCAAGGACCCTTTCTTTTGCTTCTGTAACTTGCTTCCTGAGCCCATTTCTTCTGTGATTCATTTCTAAATAAACTTTCTCTTGTACTTTGAGTTTTGGCTCTGAATTTATTCTTAGCTGAACACAAGTGCTGAGGTTGCTGAATCAAAGTCTAGTTTGACTCCACAGGTCTAACATCTGGTGACTTTTTCAGCACTGCCAATAAGTATTTTGGGGGGCAGAGCACAAGAGAGGGAAGGAATCAGTGAAGGCAGAGTTGAAAATGAATGATAAGGTGTCCAGCTGAGATGAAGAGAAAGAAAAATGTCCAGTGAAAAATTGCTGTGATTATAATAACCAAAGAATTGGTAAAAATTGAAATATTTTCAATTCAATATATTCTCTTCCCTTGCACAGATAGTGTAAACTTGCTTTAAGAAGCAAAGGAATTAAGGTACAATCTAGCAGGGGCACAAAGTGCACACAAAAGGGACAACAGAAAAGTGAGATGATCTAGAAATTGAATAAATTCAGTAGAAGCAGTAATTACTAAGAGAAACATAAGAAATAGGAAAATAACTTGATCTATGTGAAATAAATAACAGGACCCTTGAATAAAGTTTTGTCAATGTCATCAAAGATTTAGAAGTAGTGATTTTAATAAATGTGTCTAAGTTACATAAGTAGTGAGTTGGAACTCACACTTAAAACTAGAACTGTCTGGTTCAATATCTTATTCTTGTGACATGCTACCAGAATTTTCTACATAATAGGGTAATTAGGTACATTATTGTAAATGCTATGTAGGTCAACAATAAAAATAAAGTTTAAAAATCATCTACAAAATATCATTTACAAAATATTAGCAAACTAATTTCAAGAATCCATTAAAAGGTTCATGTAACATGATGAACACAGATTTATTTTAGTGATACAAGAGTGGTTCAACATTGGCAAATCAATGTATGTGATATCATATATTAACAAAATAAAGGATTAAAATTATATAATCATCTCAATAGATGTAGAAAAAGCATTTGATAAAAATCAGCATCCATTCATGTCAAAACTCTCAACAAAGTGTGTATAGAGGAAACACCTTTCAAACATAGTAAAGGTCATATATAGCAGGACCATGGTTAACATCATACTCAAAGGTAAAAAGCTGAAGGATTTTTCTCTAAGTTCAGAAACAACAACAATGTCAACTCTTATTAGCTTTATTAAATATAATATTGGAAGTGTAGCCAGTGCAATTAGATAAGACAGAAAAATCAAAGTCATTCAAATTGGAAATTAAGACATAAAACTGTCTGTATTAAAGATGATATGAATATATATATATATATATATATATATATATATATATATACACACACACACACACACACACACACACACACTAGAGGCCTGATATATATATATGATAGATAGATATAGATAGATAGATAGATAGATAGATAGATAGATAGATAGATATACATTAAGGCCTGATGCATGAAGTTAATGCAAGGGGCTTGGCCCTGCCATGGCGGTGGCTGCCTCAGCCCTCACCACTGCTGCCGCGACCACTTTTGCCTTGGCCCCTGCTGTTGCAGTTTCATCTGAAAGATCATCAGGAAGAATGTCTAGAAGGACGTTCAGTCTAATTAGCATATAATGCTTTTATTATTATAGATATACTAGAGGCCCAGTGCACAGAATGCATGCATGGGTTGGTGTGTCCCTCAGCCCAGCCTGCATCCTCTCCAATATGGGACATCCCTCTCACAATCCAGGACTTCTGGCTCCCAACTGATCACCTGCCTGCCTTCCTGATTGCCCCTAACCACTTCTGCCTGCCAGCCTGATCACCCCCTAACCACTCCCCTGCCAGCCTGATTGCTGCCTAATTGCTCCCCTGCCAGCCTGATCGCTCCTAACTACCCTCCCCTGCAGGTCTGAGGCCCCACAACTGCTCTATTCTGCAGGCCTGGGTACCCCCCAACTGCCCTTCCCTGCAGGCTCAGTTGCCCCCAACTTCCCACCTCTGCCAGCCTGGTCACCCCTAATTGCTCTCCCCTGAAGTCCTAGTCACCTCTAACTGCCCTCCCTTATAGGCCTGGTTCCCCGCAACTGCCCTCATCTGCAGGCCTGGGTTTTCCCCCAACTACCCTTTCCTGCAGGCCTGGTCTCCCCCAATTTCCCACCTTGCCAGACTGGTTATCCCTAACTACCCTCTCCTGCAAGCTTGCTCCCCCTACAACTGCCCTCCGTTGCAGTCCTGATCCCTCCCAACTTCCCTCCTCTGCTGGCCATCTTGTGGTGGCCATCTTGTGTCCACATGGGGGCAGCCATCTTGTGTGTTGGAGTGATGGTCAATTTGCATATTACTCTTTTATTAGATAGGATAGAGCAGTGTTTTTCAACCTTTTTTGGGCAAAGGCACACTTGTTTCATGAAAAAAATCACGAGGCACACCACCATTAGAAAATGTTAAAAAATTTAACTCTGTGCCTATATTGACTATATATAAAGTAATTCTCTTGAATAGGAATCAAATAAACACAAAGAAAGTATTTTATAATTACTTTATTATGAAATATTAAGTAAACAAAATAGTGAAAAATTATAAAATTCTTATCTTGTCTGCACCTACGGCACACCAGGCAACATCTCGCGGCACACTAGTGTGCCGCGGAACAGCGGTTGAAAAACGCTGGGATAGAGGCCCACTTTGCCCTGAAGGGTGTCCCGGATCAGAGTGGGGATTCCTTTGGGGTAGGGGATGGCTTGCACAAGAGGCCTGTGGTAGTTTGCAGGCCAGCAATGCCCTCCTTCCCCCACCCCTCCTGCAACCCAAGTACAGGCCCTAGTACATGGGATTTATTTATCTTTTATAATTGAAACTTTGTGGCCATGAGTGGAGGCCTAGGCTGGACAGGGCAGGTGGGAAGCTTGGCTTCCTCCTTTGCTGGGGGAAACCCAAGCCTTCTGCTTGCTCTATCTCTGTGGCTGCCACCATATTTGTTGGGTTAATTTGCATACTCCTCCTGATTGGCAGGTGGGAATAGCTGGTGGGCATAGTGGAGCTATGGTCAATTTTGCATGTTTTTCTTTTATTAGATAGGATATATACACATAGTGTGGGACAAAATATATTCATAGTTGTGAGTACACAAAATATAGGGTTTATTCTTATATGATTATTAATTCTTATATTTATTCAATATGAAAACTGTATACTCCTTTTGACACATCCTGTATATTGCTATTATGTGTTATATATACAATAAATATTACTAATGATAAAGACATTAATCAAAAAGATATATAGCATTTTCTAATATTTCTGCACTCAACATAGGAGCACTTAACTATGCAAAGTAAATATCAAATATATTTGCATCAATATAACAATAATATGGTACTTTACTACTTCATTTTCATCAATACGTAAATTAAATACTCAGAATCAATAAAATCCTTGAAAATCCTTGGCCCTAGTAATATATATATATATATATATATATATATATATATATATATATATATATATGAAGCAAATCTTACAAAAGTAAAATCTGTTAGAAGCAATAAATATATTCATAAAATTTTCAGGTTACAAAATCAATATACAAATATCAGTCTGTTTTTACACACTAACAACAAATTATCAGAAATAAAGTTTAAAAAGCAATCTCATTTGTAGCTGTCAGGAAGAATATGCAAATTAACCCAACAAATATGGTGGCAGACACAGAGATAGAACAAGCAAGAGGCTTGGGTTTCCCCAAGCAAAGGAGGAAGCCAAACTTTCTTATTTGTTTATTTTAAATTCAATTGTTGATAGATGTGCATTTATTTCCATTTTATTGTTCATATTTTATCTTACCCTTGTTCTCCTCCTCCTCCTCCTCCTCCTCCTCCTCCTCCTCTTTCTCCTCCTCCTCCTCCTCCTCCTCCTCCTCCTCCTCCTCCTTCTTCTTCTTCTTCTTCTTCTTCTTCTTCTTCTTCTTCTTCTTCTTCTTCTTCTTCTTCTCTCTTTGTCTTCTTAATAACCCCTTTCAATTAATAATGCCTATCAATTTCATGTGATACTAGTTTGGTGATGATGAACTCCTTTAGCTTTTTCTTGTCTGTGAAGTTCTTTATCTGATCTTCAATTCAAAAAGATAGTTTTGCTTGGTTAAAGGTCCTTGCTAATTATCACTGAATATTTATTGCCACTCCCTTCTGTCCTACAAAGTTTCTGTTGAGAAATCAACTGACAGTCCTATGGGTGCTCCCTTTTCTCTTTTCTCCTGCTGCTTTTAAGATTTTGTCTTTAATCCTTTGTATTTTAATTCTGATGTGTCATGGTGTGGGGCTCTTTGAGTTCCTCTTATTTGGAACTCCTTTTGCTTCCTTGACTTAAAAGTCTATTTCTTTCACCAGGTTAAGGAAGTTTTCTGTCATTATTTCTTCAAATAGATTTGTAATATCTTGCTCTCTTTCTTCTCCTTCTGTAACAACCATAATGCGAATGTTTGTATGCTTGAAGTTATTCCAGAATCTCCTCCCACTATTCTCATATTTATAAATTATTTATTTTACTTTTAAAAATACATTTTATTAGAGAAACTAAGATGTAAGCATAGGAAAACACCTAAACTGCTGCCTCCACCAACAATTTCAAAACTACAACTAAAAGACAAAACAAACATCATCCAGAACCATAGGAAAGCTTGATGAGTGGAAATTCTAAAACAAGAAGGAAAGAGGAAAACACATGGAGAGGAGCTGCAAAAGGCTGAGGATACACGAGTGTGGGAGGTTGCGTGCCTAGCTGGCTTTCTCTAGTGAGAAGGAGACCAAAGCTCCCCGCTCTGCTGAACCCCAGTTCCAACTGCACTGAATCCCAGTTTTGAGTGAAACTGTGGAGACCCAAGCTTATAGGGGGGAATCTGGACTGTCAGGTGGAAACTCAGGAGAGCCTCAAAAGGCAGAGATCTGGAGGTGCACGTGCAAGTGCATGCAGAGAGGACTGAATGCTGAGTATGCCACTGGCTTTCTCTAGTGAGTGGGAAATGGAAGCTCCCTACTATGCTGAACTCCATTTTTAGGCGATAATATGGGAACCCAGATTCATTAGGGAGAAACTGGACTGTTTGGAAGCAGGTGAAACTTGAGGATGGCTTACTCTTAGAAGTGCTTGCAGCAATTACTGAGGGACACTGATACCCAGGACCACATAGGGCAGGGCTGACAGAAAGTCAAGATTGTTTGCTCAGCTCTGAGACTCCTCCTCATGCAAGCTGAGCACAGAGGCTTTTGCAATTTTACAAGTCTTGTCTCATAAGGCTGTCTCCAGCACAGTTCTCCCAGTGTATGCACAGCTGATCCTCACAGCCAATTGGCCTGGAGATCAAGTCCTCCCAGTTATACCAACAACAATCAATACAACTACAACAAGGCTGTACACACAGTCAACAAAGGGGTAAACAAAGTGTGTCCACCTGAGGTAACTGGGAAGGCTGAGCCACTGGGACATATAGGACACCTCACACACAAAGCTACCCTACAAACACAGGGAAGCAGCAAAAATGTGGAGACAAAAAAAACATCACAAACAAAAGAAATGGAGGAAAACAAATGACTGGATATAGAGCTCAAAACCACAATTATAAGGTTTTTCAAGAATTTCCTAGAAAAGGCCAATAAATTTAGTGAGACCCTCGAGGATATGAAAACAAACCAACTATAAATTAAACATACACTGACTGAAATAAAGAAAAAATATATACAGAGACCCAACAGCAGACTAGAGGAACGCAAGAGTCAAGTCAAAGATTTGAAATACAAAGAAGCAAAAAACACTCAACCAGAAAAGCTAAAAGAAAAAAGAATCCAAAAATTTGTAGATAGTATAAGAAACCTCCGGGACAACTTCAACCATACCAACATCAAAATTATGGGGGTGCCAGAAGAATAAAGAGAGCAAGATACTGAAAAACTATTTGAAGAAATAATGACTGAAAACATTCCCCACCTGGTGAAAGAAATAGGCTTACAAGTCCAGGAAGCACACAGATCCCCAAAGGAAAGGAATCCAAAGAGGACTACACCAAGACACATCATAATTAAATGTCATGAGCAAAAGACAAAGAGAGAATATTAAAAGTAGCAAGGGAAAAACAGTTAATTACCTACAATGAAGCACTGATACAATTGTCAGATGATTCCTCAACAGAAACTATGCAGGCCAGATGTGAGTGGCAAGAAATATTCAAAGTGATGAATAGCAAGAACCTACAACCAAGATTACTCTACCCAGCAAATCTATCATTCAGAATTGAAGGTCAGATAGAGGGCTTCACAGATAAGAAAAATCTAAAGGAGTTCATCAAAACCAAACCAGTATTATATGAAATGCTAAAAGGTATTCTTTAAGAAGAGGAAGAAGAAAAAGGTAAAAAAAATTATAAACAACAAATGCGTATCTATCAACAAATGAATCTAAAAGTCAAGTGAATTAAAAATCTGATGAACAGAATAAACTGGTGAATATAATATTGTAGAATCAGGGGCATAGAAAGGTAGTGGACTTAAAATTCTCAGGGGGAAAGGGATGTGGGGGGTGATGGAAGAGACTGAACAAAAATAGTACACTTACGGGTGAGTTCATTTTGGGGGAGGTAATGGCAGAGGGTGGGGTGAGAACTGGGTGGAGTAGAGCTATGGGTAGAAAAAGAGGAACACTTGTAATCTGAACAATATATATCTATATTTAATATCTATATATTTAATATCTATATATATAATTGATTTCAGAGAGAAAGGGAGAGGGAGAGATAGATATAAACATCAATTATAAGAGAGAATAATTGATCAGCTGACTCCTGCACATCCCCCACTGGGGACCAAACCTGCAAACTGGGCATATGCCCTTTACCAAAATCAAACCTGGGACTCTTCAGTCTCCAGGCCATCACTCTATCCCTTGAACCAATCCAGCTAGGGCCTATTGTCATATTTATAGATTTTTTTCTCTTCTGATTGGGTGCTTTGTGTTTCCACATGTTCCAAATCATTGATATTATTTACTGAATCCTCTATTGTTGAATCCTTGTAAATATTTCTTCTTCTTTTTTAATTTCTTTATTGATTAAGATATTACATACATGTCCTCATATTACATTATTCCTCCCAAAACTCTACTCATGCCCTCACCCACCTGTTCCCTGTGTCCATTGGTTAGGTTTATATTCATGCATAAAAGTCCTTTGATTGATCTATTCTTTCTTTTTTTATGGCAGCATAATATTCCATTGTGTAAAAGTTCCTAATTTTTAATCATCTCATCTGCTGATGGGCACTTAGACTGTTTCCAAATCTTAGCTATGGTGAATTGTGCTGCTATGAACATATATCCTTTCTGATTGGTGTTTCTGTTTTCTTGGGATAGACTCTGAGAAGTGGTATTACTGGTCAAATGAAAGTTCCATTTTTAATTTTTTTTTAGAAAACTCGATACTGTTCTCCACAGTGGCTGCACCAGTTCTTATTCCCAGCAATGCTTGAGGGTTCCTTTTTATCCTTATCCTAACCAACACTTGTTCTTTGTTGATTTGTTAATGATAGCCATTCTGACAGGAGTGAGATGGTACCACATTGTCATTTTCATTTGCATTTCTCAGATAATTAGTGACTTTGAGCATGTTTTCATATGTCTGTTGGCTTTCCTTATGTATTCTTTCAAAAAGTATCGATTTAGGTTCATTGCCCATTTTTTGATTGGATTGTTTATCTTCCTTTTGTTATGTTGTATGAGTTCCCTGTAAATGTTGCAGATTAAAACCCTTATCTGTAACAACATTGGCAAATATGTTCTCCCATACAGTGGGCTTTCTTATTGTTTTGTTGATGGTTTTCTTTAATGTGCAAAAACATTTTATTTTATTGTAGTCCCATTTGTTTATTTTTCTTTAGTTTCCATGGCCCTGTGAGGAGTATTAGTGAAGTTTCTTCAGTTCATGTGTGAGATTTTGCTGCCTGTGGATTCCTCTAGTATTTTTATGGTTTCCCATCTTGTGTTTAAATCCTTTAACCATTTTGAGTTTATTTTTTTGTATGGTGTAAGTTGGTGGTCTAGTTTAGTGGGGTTTTTTTATTTTTTTATTTTTATTTATCTATCCAATTTTACCAACATCATTTATTGAAGAGACTGTCTTGACTTCATTGTATGTTTATGCCTCCTTTGTCAAATATTAATTGAACATAGTGGTTTAGGTGGATTTTTGTGTTATCTAATCGTTGATATATATGTCTATTGTTGTGCCAGTACCAGGCTGTTTTGAGAACAGTGGCTTTGTAATACAGCTTTAATCTGGTATTAAGATCCCACTTACTTTGTTCTACTTTCTTAAAATTGCTGCAGCTATCCTGGGTCTTCTATTTATTCCAGATGAATTTTTGAAGAGTTCTTTCTAGGTCTGTGAAATATGCCATTGGTATTTTAATGGAGAGTGCATTGAATCTATAGAGTGCTTTGGGTAGAAAGCACATTTTAATGATGTTGATTTTACCAACCCATGAACATGGCATGTTCTTCAATCTGTTTATGTCTTCCTCTATCTCATTTTAAGTGTCCTGTAGTTTTTTTGCATATAGTACTTTTAGCTCCATGGTTAAGTTTATTCCTAAGTATATTATTATTATTATTATTATTATTATTATTATGGTATGATAATAAATGGGATTGATTTTTTAGTCTCTTTTTCTGAAAGTTTACTATTAGTGTAGAGAAATGCCATAGATATCTTGGTGTTAATTTTGTATTCTGCTACATTGCAAAAATCATTTATTAAGTCTAATAATGTTTTGATAGAGTCTTTAGCATTTTCTATGTACAGTATCATATCATCTGTGAATGACAATTTCACTTCTTTCCAATTTTGATGCCTTTTATTTCTTCTTGTTGTCTGATAACAAAGACAAAAAGGAGTGGTGAGAGTGGGCATCCCTGTTGTGTTCCTGTTCTTAGGGGAAATGGTTTTAGTTTTTGCCCATTGAGTATGACGTTGGCTGTGGGTTTGTCATCTATGGCTTTTATTATGTTGAGTTATGATCCTCTGTTCCCACTTTGCGGAGATATTTTATCAAGAATGTTTCCTGGATTTTGTAAAAACACTTTTTCTACATCAATTGATATGATTATGTGATTTTTATTTCTCAATTTGTTTATGCGATGTATAATGTTTATTGATTTGCAGATATTGTACTATCCTTGCATCCCTGGGATAAATACTACATTGTCATGGTGTATCTTCTTTTTGATGTACTGGTGGATCCAATTTTCTAGAATTTTGTTGAGGATTTTAACATCTATGTTCATGAACGATATTGGCCTGTGATTCTCTTTCATTGTGTTGGTGTTGTTGTTTTTTTCTCTGTTTTTGTATTAGGGTGATGCTGGATTCATAGACGGAGCTTGGAAGTGTTCCTTCCTCTTGAATTTTTTGGAATAGTCTGAGGAGGATAGGTTTTAGTTCTTCCTTGAATGTTTGGTAATACACACCTGTGAAGCTGTTTGGCCCCAGGCTTTTGTTTTCTGGAAGCTTTTTGATGACTGCTTCAATTTCTTTTATAGTTATTGGCCTAGGGAGATGTTTAGATTCTCCTTGATTGAGTTTTGGAAGGTTGTATTTTTTCTAGAAATATGTCCATTTCCTCCAGGTTGTCCAGTTTGTTGGAATAGTGTTGTTCATAGTATTTTGTAACAATCCTTTGTATTTCTGTGTGGTCTGTTGTTATTTCTCCTCTTTTATTTCTGATTTTGCTTATTTGGGTCTCTCTTTTTGCCTCTAAGTGAGCCTGATTAGAGGTTCATGAATCTTATTTATCCTTTCAAAGAACCAGTTCTTGGTTTTGTTGATCTTTTTATTTATTTATTTTTTAATTCTCTATGCCATTCATTTCTGCTGTGATCTTTATTATTTGCTTCCTTCTGCTTACACTGGGCTTTTCTTGTTGCTCTTTTTCTAACTCTTTGAGTTGTAGGGTTAGGTAATTTATTACCATTGTTTTTTGTTGTTGTTTTGTTTTTGTGCTGTAGGCTTGTAGAGCTAAGAACTTTCCTCTTAAGACTGTTTTCACTGTGTCCCATATACTTTGAATTGTTGTGTTTTAATTATCTTTTGTTGCAATGATATGTTTTTTTCTTCTTCTTTGATCTCTATGTTAACCCAGTCATTGTTTAATAGCATGCTTTTAGTTTCCATGTTTTTAATTTTTTTTGGATTGTATTTACTATAGTTGATTTAAAATTTTATGCAATTTTGATCTGAGAAGAAGCTTGATATGATTTACATCTTCTTGAATTTGTAGAGACTTTGCATGTCATTCAATATATGGTTTATCTTGAAAATGACCCATGTGTACTTGAGAAGAATGTATATTCTGTGGCTTTGGGATGACATGTTCTGAAGATGTCAATTAAATCCATCTGATCTAGTCAGTCATTTAAGATTGATGTTTCATTGCTGATTTTTTGTTTAGAGTATTTGTCCAATGGTGATAGTGGAGTATTAAAGTCTCCTACTATGTTTATATTGCTTTTAATCTCTCCCTTGATATCCTCCAGGAGTGTTTTTTTTTTTAAATTTATTTGTGTTTTCCTGTCTTAAGTGTGTATATGTTTACCATTATTATTTCTTATTGTTGAATTGCTTCCCTAAGTATTATGAAGTGGCCTTTCTTATCTCTTGTCATGTCCTTCACTTTGAAATCTAATTTGTCAGATATAAATATTGCTACCCCATCTTTTATTTTTTTCATTTTCATTCACTTGGAAAATCTTTTTCCATCCCTTCACCATCAGTCTGTTTGCATTTTTTTTTTCTGAGGTGGGGTCTCCTGTAGACAACAGACATATGGGTCATGTTTTCTTATTCACTCAGTTACCCTATGGTATTTAATCCATTTGCATTTAAAGTTATTATTAATAGGTACTTGTTTGTTACCATTTTTATTCTTTAGCCCTGTGTTCCTTCTTTACTTCCTATTTCTTCTTTTTATAGCAGACTCATTAGCATTTCTTGCATTGCTGGCTTGGAAGTGATAAATTCCCTTAGTCCTTTGTTTTTGTCTGTGAATCTCTTGATTTCCCCCTCAGTTTTGATTGATAGCCTTGCTGGGGACAGTATTCTTGGGTTCAGCTCCTTCCTTTGCATGACTGTGTATATTCTATTCCATTCTCTTCTGGCCTAATGTGCTTCTCTTGAGAAATCAGTTGCCAGGCTGATGGGGGATCTTTTTTAGGGAACTTTCTGCCTCTCTCTGGTCACTTTTAAGATTCTTACTTTGTCACTGGTGTTAGCCAATTTAATTATAATGTGCCTTGGCATCGGTCTTTGCAGGTTCATTTTGTTTGGGACTCTGTGAGCTTCTGGGATTTGTGTGGATTTTTTCTTCCCTATATCAGGGAAGTTTTCTTTCATTTTTTCTTCAAACAGGTTTTCTATTCCTTACTCAGCTTCCTCTCCTTATGGTACCCTTATTATGAGGATGCTGTTTTGTTTTGTGTTGTCCCAAAGTTCCCTTAGGTTCTTCTCCTTCTTTTTAATTTTTTTTCTAGATGCTTCTCTGCTTGGGTATATTTTTCCTACCCTGTATTCTAGCTCACTGATGTTGTCCTCTGCTTCTTCTAGTCTACTCTTGATGTTTTCTATTGAGTTCTTTATTGCAGAAACGATGGTTTTCATTTTTTCTTGGTTCTTACACATATTGTTGAATTTGTCTTCCTTTCTTTGCAGCCACTTATGACCATTTCTCTGAATTCTTTTTTTGACTGGTTGCTTGCCTCTCTTTCATTTACTCCCTTTTCTGGTGATACCTGCTTTTCTTTCATATGCGAGCTGTTTCTTTTTCTCCCCATGATCTCTCTTTTCCAGGTGTTTGGTTATGTAGTTCTCTCTCCTGCATTGGTTTAAAGGCAAAAATACAAGACAACTAGTCACAGTGCACAAGGCACTGAACACAAATATATTCATGATACTAATAATCACGAATAAAGGTGACTACCAAAGAAAAGTGAATTAGGGGATAAGAAAGAAAAAAAATATGAGTGCAAAAATGAAATTGAAAGTAGGAAAAAATGTAAGAGAGAAAAGAAAGAAATTAAAAAAGAAGAGGAGAAAAATCTATTTATATGGGGAGAAAAATCCAATAATACAGCCATTAATTTCAACATATGTAAGCAATAAATACCTAGAGATGAGTGTAAACTGCAAACAACAACTAATATTAGGCAGTATGAGGAAAAACAGAAGCAAAAAACAAACAAAAAAAACATAAACAAAAAGAAAAAGAAAAACTAATCTCCCAAACAAGCATAAAAAGAGCAATATAATCAACAATCAAGCAAACAACAACAAAAGGACAATAAAAAATAATTGGATAGTGAAGAAAGAGAGGAGAGAAGTGTGTATGGACTTAGAGCAGGGGATTGGAAATTAGATATATAGGTAGGATTAATTTTTAACATGTGGCAAAAAGAAGGAATAGGGAAAATCTAAAATAGGAATAGGTAAGAGAAATAGGACAACAAAAGGGGGAAAGTGAGGAAGAGAGTGTTGGTTTAAATGTAAAGTTGAGATAGAGTAAAATGATGCTACAGGAAAGATGAAAATAGAATGTAGAACAATAATTCCAAAGCAAAATAAAGAGAAAATAAAATGACACTTAAAAAAAGGTAAAATAATAGCAGTAATGATACTGATTAAAAATAAAAATGTAATAATTAAAAAGGTACAATCTAGTGAGGAAAAAATAAAAAAATTGATTCTGCAGGTGACACTAATGTGTATCAGGAGAGTTAAAAGCACAGTTGAGGAGGGTAAGGAAGAGTTAATTTTTCTTGATGGACACTGAAGGGCATTGGTAAAGAAGGGAAGTTGGCATGTTATTATGACATCCTACCTTTGACAATAATTTACAGTTTTCTCCCATAAAAATAGCTACTTCATATATATTAACAAAATTGTTAGTATTTCTTAAGATCATACTTCTCAGTTGAAGATTACAATTTCAAGCCTTGCTTGCAGCAAGCTGTGGCCATATGGCTAAGTATTGGCTTATGGTGAAAGAGAAAAGTGGTGTGTGCCATACCTAGGGTTTTCTGCTTATATACAAACATTTCCGGTATCCTTTCACTTTTACTTCTTCTTGCTAGCTGAAATGGGATCAAAATGTTGGAAACTGAAACAGACATCTTAGATCAAAAGATGAAACTTGCATTTTTAAAGATATTAATGCAACGATGTAGAAGCATCCTAGTTTTCTGATAGTTTTGGAATTATCATATTAATCCTGAAATACAAACCCAGATTTTGTGTGAGATTAAGATAAACTTCTATTTCTGACAAACAATTATCATTTTCAGAATAAAAGGAACATTCCTCAACATGATAAAGGCTATAACAGACAATCTTATAGCAAACATAATACTCAATTGGCATGATGTGTTTCCCTTAAGAACAGGAACAGGACAAGAATGTCAACTTTCACTAGTCTTATTCACCACAGTACTGGAAGTCCTAGCCATAACAATCAGACAAGAAGATATAAAAGGCATTCAAATTGGAAAGGAGGAAGTAAAACTGTCATTATTCACATATGATATGATATTGTACATAGAAAACCCCAATCAAGGAAACCACTAGACTTAATAAATGAATTCAGCAAGGAATTAGGATACAAAAATCAATATCCAAAAAATCAGTTGCATTTTTGTAAACCAATTATGAAATCTCAGAAAAATAAACTAAATGAACAATCCCATTTACCATTGAAACAACAACAAAAAATTATCTAGAAATAAACTTAACCAGGGAGGTAAAAGAGCTGTACTTGGAAAAATATAGGACATTTTAAAAAGAAATAGAGGAAGATACAAACAAATGGAAACATATACCATGTTCATGGATTGGAAGAACTAATATCATTAAAATGTCCATGCTACTGAAAGCATACTAAAGATTAAATGTAATCCCTATTAAAATACCAACTGGATAATTCACAGTACTAGAACAAATACTCCAAACATTTATATGGAACCATAAAAGAGCCCAAAAAGCTGCAGCAGTCTTAAGAAAGAAGAACAAAGTTGGCAGGATCATAATACCAAATATCAAAATATACTACAAAGCTATAAGCTTACATGAAACCATTAATGACCCAGAATAACCTCAGCAATCTGGAGAAAGAACAAAGCTGACAGGATCATAATACCAAATATAAAACTATTCTACAAAGCCATTAAAATAAAAACAGCTTGGTATAAATACAACAACAGTCTTACAAACCAATAGATCAGAAGAGAGAACCCAGAAATCCACCCACAGCATTAGGTCAATTATTATTTGACAAAGGAAGCAAGAATATAAGATGAAGTAAAGATTGTCTCTTCACCAAATAGTGCTGGGAAAACTGGACAGACAAATGCAAAAATATGAAACTGAACTACCAATTTTCACCATACACAAGAATAATCCCAAGATGCATAAAAGAGTTAAATGTAAGGCATGAAACCATAAAAATCTTAGAAGAAAACATAAGCAGTAAAATATCAGTCATCTCATGAAGCAGAAATTTCAACAATACATGTAAGGCTAAAGAAACAAAATAAAAAAATAAACAAATGGACCTACATCAAAATTAAAAGCTTCTGCACAGAAACACACACACACACACACACACACACACACACACACACACACCATAAAACATCAAATTGAAAAGGGAACCTAGTGTATGGTAGAACATATTTGTCAATGATACACAAACAAAAGGAAGACAAACAATCCAATTTAAAAAAAGACAGAGGATCTGAATAGACATTTTTCCAAAAAGGATAGACAAATGCAAAGAAACATATGAAAAAATGCTCAAAGTCAGTAATCATTAGAACAATGTAAATTAAAATCTCAACTAGATGTCACACCTGTCAGAATGACTATCTTAAAAAAATCAACAAGCAACAAGAGCTGGCGATTATGAAGAGAAAAGGGAACATTAGTTCACTGCCTGTGGAAATGCAGGCTTGTGCAGCCAGAATGGAAAATAGTATGGAGTTTCCTCGAAAATTTAAAAATGGAACTTCCATTTGACACAGTGACCCCACTCCTGGGAATATAGCCTAAAAAAACCAAAATGCTAATTACAAAGATTATATGCACCCCTATGTTCATAGCAGTGTTGTTTACAATAGCTAAGATTTGGAATCAGCCCACATGCCCATCTGTAGATGAGTGAATAAAAAGTTGTGGGACATTTACACAATGGAATACTATGCAGCTATATAAAAGAGGGATCTCTTTGGAACAGCATGGATGGACCTCAAAACTATAATATTATGTTAAGTATAATAAGCAAATCAGAGAAATACAAATATCACATGATATCACTCACTTGTAGAATCTAATGAACAAAATGAATCAAGCAACAAAATAAGACCCAAAGCATGGAGGTATTGAATAGACTGACATTCTTAGGTGTGAGGTTGGGGGGATGAGAAGAGATAAACCAAAGAACTTATATACTTATATGCAAAGCCTATGGATGCAAGCAATAGGTGGTGAAGACCTAGGCGTGGGTAGGGGCTGGGATGAGAGGGATAAAATGGGGGGGAGAATGGGAGACATTTGCAATACTATCAACCATAATCTGTCTATCTATCTATCTATCTATCTATCTATCTATCTATCTATCTATCTATCTCTATCATCTGTCATCTACCTATCTATGTATCTACACTAATAAAAGAGAAAGATGCAAATTGACTGTACCTCTGTGACTCCCACCAGCCAATCAGGAGTAAGTATACAAATTAACCCAACAAAGATGGCGGGTTAATTTGCATATGCAGGCACCAAGTGGACAGGGGCAGGGTGGTGCCAAGTGGCCTAGGTCCCGGGAATGGGCGCCAAGCCCGCAGCCTCTGGGACCAATACCTCCCTGGGAGGCAAGGGCTGCTGTGCAGCTTGACAGCAGACAGCTGGGTTTGCTTGGCCATCCCCTGGGCAACCCAGGAGTAGGCAAGAGTGGCCTACAGGCAGCATCCAGCATGGCCTGCTTGCCTATTGCTGTGGTATGGAGCAGGCAGGTCCTGCAGACAGCAGAGAAAACATGGGGAGTAGGTCTAAGCCATCAGTAGGACATTACCTGAGTGCTCCCAGATTGGAGAGGGTGCAGGTCTCCCCCCCACCCCATGCATGCATTTTGTGCCCCAGGCCTCTAGTATCTCAATAATGCTACTCACATGATGCTACTTACATTGATTGTTAATGTTGTCCATCCTCTTTGTTTTGTAGATAGAAAAGGGAATATACAGATAAATTAAGGGATGAAATTAAGTTAGTTGAAAGGCCCAGATTTAGAAGTTAATATAGAAATCAATTTCCCAGCTCATCACTTAACTAATTCTAGCACGAAAATATAGGAAAATCTTTGAAAGTGTTACTAAAAAAAGAGTATTATAGGGGAGAAAAAAATAGTGAACTTGAAATAAGTACAAGGAGGCTCTAAAAGACAATGACATGTAGCTTCAATTAGCCTTGTGGGAAAGGAAATGTAATAGGCATTTATTCTATTATTTTTTTTCTAGATGATCTACTATGTGCTCACTGTTGTGGTATACAACAAGAATAAAGCATAAGAATTCTACTCTCAAAAAATGCATAATATAGCCCAGCTGGTGTGGCTCAGTGGCAGAGCATCAATCCATGAACCAGATGATTACAATTCAATTCCTAGTCAGGGCATATGTCCAATTGTGGGCTTAATCCACAGTAGGATCTGTGCAAGATGAAGCCAATCACTGATTCTCTTTCATCATTGCTGTTTCTATCCCTTTCTCACTCTCTCTGAAATCAATAAAAACATTTTTTTTTAATGTATCATAATATAGATATATGATAGAGCCATACCTATGAAATTTTAAGGGGAATCCTGGCAGAGCCATCTTTATCTTTTTGTCATTAAATGTTGGGACTGGCATTTAATAGATGCTCAGTGTTTACAGGAAAATGAATATATTAAATATAAATAGTAAAAATAATAGAAGCTTATCAAGAGAAGAACCAACTTCAGTTGCAATAGTCAAAAAAAAAAAAAAAAAAAACTCCACAGAGGAAGGATTTGAGTTTGCTTTGAGGAAAAGTAAAGTATGAAAGAAGGGGTTAAGTATCAAAGAAGGGGCAGGTAATCTAGGAGTAGAAAACATGAAAATATATGCATAAATAATTATAAATGGTATGGATATTTGACATAGAGGATACTAACTGGTTGGGACAAAATTATTTTGTGGATCAGTAAAAAAAAAACCTCCTGTGGTCAAATTGTAGAAATCCTTAAATGGTGCTCTATTGAGAGTCGAATCTTGAGGGCAGTTGGTGACCATTTGTGATTTTTTTAATAGGTAGATGATGTAATGAAATTCAGCAAAGGTGATTCATTGAGACTTCATAATGATTCTGTTTTACTGAGAAATAATTTTAGTCTACACCAGCTGTACTTATCTGCAGAAAAGTAAAAATATACTGCTGGCATGAAGCAGTTAGGGCCTCTAACTGCCAATACATATAAAATTACATTGTTAAGAAGGGGATTACTGCCAGGTGTCATATTTGCACTCTTATAAAGTAGACCATCTTCAAGAGACTATTAATGTAGTGAAGTGTCTTTTGGGTTTAGCAGAATATATATTTATAAATAAAACAATATACAGCAACAAGTAACTAATTTATAGCTTTTTTGTTTGGTTATCATTCACATCTCTTGCTGAAGGGTTTAAATACTTAGGCCAGTTGTTAAAAAGACTAGTATCCTCATTATAATGTGTGTTTTTTAAAGTTGAGCTAGGTGCTTATACTTGAAGATAAGAACATGGAAATTTACTACATTATTTGACACTGGAGAGATATTACAAGAAAATTCTGATATTTCACTGCAAAGTATTGCCAATTATGGAAGCTGTCAATTTAACAATAGGCTTATTCACTATGGTGTTTGATTAATGTGAAATTATTCAGTTGGCTACCTTGTAGTTGGCCTATTTTGTGTCCAATTAGTATGCTAATAATGGTAATTATGTTCTATACTGCATGTCTCATCACCTAGAGGGTTTTTAAAATGATAAAATAATGAGAATAAACAAGCTGATGCTGACATTCACTGGGCCATTCTAATTACTTACTGAGAGCACACTGGGGAATCAACACTCAACCAGAGAAAATGATTCTTGCATACTTTGTTAAAACTACTCATTCCAAAGAGCAGTAACAGTTTGTTATGTTCTCTGTATTACTGAGATATTTTATATCCCGACTCTATTTATTTTCTATATTCTTTTTATTTATTAATAAATTTACTAAATTATATTTATCTTTTGCAAGTGGTATTTTTAGAAGGAGGTCAGAAAACAAAGAATGGAAAATAGTTCTATTTTGTGCCTCTGAAATTCATAGGTACCACTTATATAAAATTTATATGTATAATTTATAATTGATACCTTTATGTCTTTCATTATAGAGATGATGCAATTATGGAATTTATCCTCTAAATCAGTTAAAACTAAAGTTGTAGTTTGGCATTCACAAACTATATCATAACATTATATAATCTCTTTCCAAATGTCTTTAAGAAAGTAAAGCAAAGAGAATTCCATTCCTTGGAATCTTCATGGTGAGGTAGAAAAAGCACTGGACTGAGCCTCTTACCTCTCAATTATCTGATGAGAAACTGTAATATGAAAGAGGCTAGTTTTGTTCTCTAATCATTAGTTATTTCATCTGCAAACCAGGGTTGAATTAGACAGATTCTCTCAAATTTTGTTCCCTGGGTCTATTATATCTTTTGTGCTTTTAATAAGTTTGCATAAAGAAGGGTTTCTATGATCAAATACATCTTGAAATTTCTGAAGTAAACCAAGGTAAATATATTTGTTTGGTGCAGTAATTCTCAGAGTATTTAATGTGTTAATATACTTTGTAGACCTTCAATTAGCATGATATAATATATACAACTTCTCAATTTTATCATTAAACACATTTTTAATCAAATAGGTAGTAATATCTTATGGGGAACTAGATTTCGCCAAAATATAGTTTGGAAAATATTAGCCTAGATAAATCTCTTAAAATCTTCTACGTATTAATACTTTTTCCCCCCACATGACAGTAATGATGACACTGGTCTTGTGCTAGTACATGCTAGGTGGCTAGATGTTTGTTGCAAATGTAGTAGTTTCACAAATATATTCTTAATAAATTTTTGATAAATGAATGAAATAGGGAATAATGAATGAACTAATATATTCATAAATATATGCTTTGTCTTTCTGAAAAAAATCACATAATTAGAAGGGAATAATTTTTGAGTCATACTATTCTCTTGTAGGCAAAGATTTCCCATTATACCTGTTTTGATGCCCATGTTTTTGGTTTGTAGTGAAAGTGAAATGACAGACTTTTCTTATGATTTAAAATCTCATTTCTTATTGACTGGGTATGAATAATATAGATGCTACTTATTAGGCAGCAACTAATTGTTTGGCACTGCAAATTACTTTGTTTATATTAAGTAATTGAATATTTTTAAAAATCCTATGTGGAAAGCGTTATTCCCCATCTTTCACAGAGAGTTAAGTAGTCCCACAGTAAGTGGCAGTTCTACAATCCAGGTAAAGTCTGATTTCAGAATATGTGCTTTTAAGTCTCATCCTATCTAATAAAGTAAGAATATGCTAATTGACCCTCACACCATTGCAAAAGATGGCAGTGCCCACAGCCAATAAGGAGGGAATATGCTAATTGACTGCCCTGCCTTCAAAGATGGTGGTGCCCACAGTCAATAAGGAGGGAATATGGTAATTTACTGCCACACCCTCAAAGATGGCAGCACCCACAGCCACAAGATGGTAGCACCCAGTCCCCTCAGTCCTGCCAGGATGGCAGGCACATGGCAAGGCCGGGGCCGGCCCCAGGTGGACCCAGTTGCTCTACACGCTTGTCTCCAGAGTTCCCCAGTCTCCTCAGCCCCAGCCACCCAGGGTTAGCTGAGACACAGGCAAGTCTCACTGTCATCTTCCCAGGTTCCCAGGGCTGGCCCAAGGCACAGGCAAGCTTCGGATGGCAGCTGTCCAGCCACCCAGGGCCACCTTAGGCTCAGGTAATCAGGCCTAGCCAAGGCTTGCACTGCTGGCAGTGGCAGAAGCAGAGGTGTGATGGAGGTGTTGCCTTCCCCTGATCGCTAGGTCACCTGAGGGCTCCCAGACTGTGAGAGGAGGAAGGCCAGGCTAAGGGACCCTCCTCCAGTGCATGAATTTTCATGCCCCGGGCCTGTAGTAATATATGTTTTACTATGATGTCCTTTGTCTTATGCAATGACCTAGAATATGTTAATTAACAAAATGTTTCATGATATCCTAGAATAGGTCTATCCTTGTAGATCCATGTTCTATCAGGATGATCTCTATTTTACCTCCCATGATTCTCTGTGATTAGTGATAAATCAACTACTGTAAGGCAACCTATAAAACAATAAAAAATACATTTATTCCACACTTTCCTATCTTGATTTCTTTCAAGATGAATCAAATTACCCTATTAAGTATTACTGGTATTATTCATATTTTTACTAATAAGGAAACTAAAAAGAACCTTTGCCATCATAGCCTGCTTTATTAGGTAAAAAGATTTACATTTATATCTGTCTGCATGTACTCAGAGTAAATGCCTTAAACTAATGTTAGATATGAATTTTATTCTTTCATAGAATCAGAAAGCATTATTATAAACCACACATTTTATTCAATGTGACATGGTTACACAGTAATGTATTGATGTACAAATTAATATTTAATTGTGTGATATAGAAGATATGCATTATAACCTTATTAAATTAACATTTGCTAACTAGAGCACAGGGTGCCAGATGATAAACCACAGTTCAACAAAAGACCACAGTAGCAAAAAATAAAACTAGAGTACTTTCTTATACCATATAAAAAAATAAACTCAAAATGGATTTAATATTGAAATGTAAAATCTGAAGCTAAAAATCTCCTAAAAGAAAATATAGACAGTAAACATTTTGACATTGGTCTTAGCAATATATATTTAGTTTTGGATATAACATTTCAATCAAAGGCAACAAATGCAAAAAAATAATAAATAAATAAATAAACAAATGGCACTACATCAAAGTAAATTGCTTTTGCACAATGAAGGAAACCATTAACAAATAAAAAAGATAAGCAACTGAATGGGACAAAGATGTTTGTAAATGGTATATCCTAAAAGGGTTTAATATCCAAAATATATATATAACACATATAACTTAATATGGAAAACAAACAAACCCAAACTATCCCATTATAATATTTGCAGAGGGCCTGATTAAACATTTCTCCACAGAAGTCATATAGATCACCCACAGAGATATAAAAAATGTTCAAAACCATCATCAGGGAAATGCACATCAAAACAATTAGATGTTACCTCACAATTCTCAGAATGAAAATTATCAGGAAGTTTAAAAATAACGAGTTGACAAGGATATGAAGACACCAAAGCTACTATTGGTGGGATTGCAAATTTCTGTTACTACTATGGGATATAGTATTGAGATTACTCAAAAAACTGAAAAACCAAACTGCCATATGACCCAGAAATCCCACTTCTGGGTATTTATCTAAAGAAAACAAAGGCACTAATTAAAAAAGATATATATACCCCTATATTCATTGTATCTTATATTTACAATAACTGACATATGGAAGCAACCAAAGTGTCCATCAATACATAAGTAGATAAAAAAAAATGTGTTATTTATGCATACAATGACATAAAATATAAAATCTTGCCATTTGCAACAATATATATGGGCCTAGAGGGTATTAGTTAGATAAAATAAATGAAACAAAGACAAATATATTATTTAACTCATTTATATAACCAAAGCAAAATAGAAACAAATTCATAGATACAGAGAATAAACTGATGGGTTCTAGAGAGGGGGCTCATGGGTGAAAACAGCAAAAAGAATAACATTTACAAATTTCAACATTTAGATAATGTCAGAATAGGTGCAAGTTATATCCATCTCCTTTCAGAACCAAATTACAACTACATATAGAACAATCAACCTGAATAGCCAACTGAAGACTAGCTAAATAGAAGTCTTATAATAAAACATATACAGAATATGCCATGTGAAATCTGCTAGGAAGGGCAGACACACACACAAAAAGGGCTAGCCTAAGTCCATATGTGGCTGTTAAAAATCCAGAAGAATATCTCAGTTGCAAAGGTCCTACTGAGGAGCAAGGGGTCTCAACCCTATGCTGGGCTCCCCAGCCCAGAACATAAGTACTGGGAAAAGGAACCCACATAATATGTGACTGAAAAATCAGTGGTTAATTAATCTGCCTAGGTGAGGAAAGATTCTGCTAGAAATCCAGGTGCCCTCTGAAAGGTCAAAACATAAAACTCATTTGTGGATACTCACCCTGATCTGTGATAGAGGGACTGTGGGTCAGAGCAGACTGTAGTCACAAAGAAAAATATTGGATTTGTGGATTCAAGGAGAGGGCTGAGGAAACATCCACCTTAGTTCCTGTGATGAGTTTTTCTCCCATATTGTCCACATATGTCATTTTTCCTGGGTTGAACACACACATCCATAAGGCATCTGCCTGGGAAATGCACAAGCTCCATACACCTATAACCTGTGGCCTCACTCTTCTAAGCTCCTGACATGTGGAAAAATTAACTAGCTACAGACAACCTAGGCATACATTGCAGAACTTCTGGAAGACTCTCAAGGAGGTCTGGGTAGACTCACAGGCTATCAGAGAAACGCAGGAGAGAATGAGTTGAGACACTTTAGGCCAGCGTTTTTCAACCGCTGTTCCGCGGCACACTAGTGTGCCGCGAGATGTTGCCTGGTGTGCCGTAGGTGCAGACAAGACAAGAATTTTATAATTTTTCACTATTTTGTTTACTTAATATTTCATAATAAAGTAATTATAAAATACTTTCTTTGTGTTTATTTGATTCCTATTCAAGAGAATTACTTTATATATAGTCAATATAGGCACAGAGTTAAATTTTTTAACATTTTCTAATGGTGGTGTGCCTCGTGATTTTTTTCATGAAACAAGTGTGCCTTTGCCCAAAAAAGGTTGAAAAACACTGCTTTAGGCAAAGGACCAATTTTCTCCTGCACCTGATTGGTACCTCCACAACACAGTATCTGCCAAGAAGATGCAATAGCTCCACTTTCCAGACTCATTATCCTGTCAATCTCATGCCCTGCAGATGAGTCTACTGACTGTGGCCAGCCTTGCCCTGCATTGCAGTCTTTTCTGGAAAGCTTTCAAGGAAGTCCAGGCAGACTCTGGAGGTCTCTGAAATACAGAAGGAGAGACTGAGTGAAATGGCTTTAGAAAAGAGGGTCTATTTTCTCATGATCACTGCCATTTCCTCCCTGTCACAGCATTGGCCTTAGGAGATGAACTAGCCCCAAGCTCTCAACTCACTATGTACCACACTGCCAAGTTCTAATGCTGCAGAGTAATCTGCTGGCTGTAGCCAGCCTCAGCCTTCTTTGCAATCCTTGTAAAGCTCTCAAGGGAGTCTGGGCAGACTCAGAAAGTGTGAGAAACAAACAGGTAGAAACTAACATGTGTGGCTTTAGGGCAAGTGCCATATTTCCCCACACAATCAGATTGGTGCAACATTTTTGTGCAGTGCTCTCCCTGGACAAGGCCAAATTTAATGTTTTAGCTTGATAAATTTTACTGGCCCCACCATGATTCCCTCAGGACGTTTCCCACTACCCAGTTCTACGTGATTTCAGGTGGATGGTGATTGACCTTGATGCACCCCATCAGTGGTACTGAGTTTGAATCTATATCAACCTGGTTTACAATACTGGCCCCTACCTGGTGGCTCATTGAGAACCAAACTCATACAACTTGCAAAATATTGGAGGCTCTTTTAGTGAATGAGCCTAACGGGCACTCAAAAGGAGGAGTTAGATCTCAAGGTGCCTTGGGCCTTTTCATGACCTGCTTCATGGTTAATATTGGTAGACAACAACTTTGATATGCAGCATGACCTTCTTCACATAAACTGAGTCCTAGCAGAGGCAAATACCAGTTATGAATTACTTTGTATCCCCTAACAGATAAATTAGGGGTAGTCATAGACAATATCTGACATTTACCCACAAGAGCTATCCCAAGTGTCCTTAAAACCAGCACAGCTAATGGATACTTCAGACCACATCAGAGCTCCGCAAGTATCCCACCCAAAGGGAAATTATGGAAAGACCAAACACAACTGGGACACATTGTACTTCATGGGTCAGCCCCTGCACACAAGCTCATACACTGTCTTTCTGGATAATCCTAACAATCTGTCAGCCTGATAGTCAATCTCACCCATAGATGGTCCAACAGCAATCAATATGCAACTAAAAGAGTAAGTCTTACATACACATATAAGGAATATTCCTGAAGCACCAGCTCAGGTATTTAGTGATAATAAATCAAATAGCTCCACTGGTCATATAAAAAAGCCAGCCTACCAAGAGTTGAAGTCATAGCAGGTGTACCTAATACACAGAAACAAATACAGACATGCAGACAAAATAGGGAGACAAAGAAACATTCACAAATGAAATAAGAAATCTCCTGAAGAACTAAATTAAATGGAGGCAAGCAATAGGCCAGTTAAAGAGTTCAAAACAATTATTTAAGCTCAAGGAACTTAGATTGAAATTCAATAAAGAAATAACAAGGATAAAAAGGACATAGAAACTATTTCTAAAAACCACTTAGAAGTAAATAATACAGTATATGAAATGAAGAATAAACTAGAAAAAATAAACAGCAGAATAGATGAAGCGGAAGTTCAAATTAGCAATTTGGAAGACAAAATAACACAAAACAATCAGAGTTCCATAAAGAAAAAAAAAAAAGAATTAAAAAAATTAGAACAGATGATGGAACCTCTGGAATAACATGAAGCAAAACAACATGCACATTATAGAGGTTCCAGAAGTAAAAGAGATATAGCAAGGAATTGAGAAACTATTGGAAGAAATAATGACTGAAAGCATTCCCAACATGGTGAAGAAAAGGACACACAATTCCAAGAAGGGCAGAGTCACAAGGAAGATGAAGCCAAATGAGCCCACCCAAAACATGTCATAATTAAAATGGCAAAGGTTAAAAAGAAAGAGAGAATATTAAAAAAGCAAGTGAAAGACAGTTACCTACAAAGGAGCTCCCTTAAATCCCTAAACTGATTTCTTAACAGAAACATTTCAGGTCATAAGGGATTGGCACAAAATATTCAGTGAATAAAAGCAAAAACTTACAACCAAGACTATACTACCCAGTAAGGCTATCATTTAAAGTTGAAGGAAAAATAAAACTTTCCAGAAAAATAACAATGACAACAAACTAAAGAGAAAATCACCACCAAACAGTATTACACAAAATTTTATTTATTTTTTCTTTTTTAATATATTTTATTGATTTTTTACAGAGAGAAAGAGAGACTGATAGAGAGTTAGAAACATTGATGAGCGAGAATCATGGATCAGCTGCCTCCTGCACACCCCCTACTGGGGATGTGCCTGCAATCAAGGTACATGCCCTTGGCTGGAATCCAACCCGTGACCTTTCAGTCAGCAGGCCGACGCTCTATCCACTGAGCCAAACCAGTTTCGGCGTATTACACAAAATTTTAAAGAGACTTCTTTAAGAAAAAGAAAATAAGAGGAATATAAGTAAGTATAACAAAATGGCAATGAATATATACCTATCAATGGTCACTCTAAATTTAGATGGATTAAATGCTTTGCTCAAAAGATATAAAAGGTAGATGACTAGATTTACAAAACAAAAACAAAAACAAAAAAACAAAAACAAAAACCATATACATGCAGTCAAAAGACACACTCAGACTGAAAGTAAAGGAATTAAAAAATATTTTATGCAAATGGAAACATAAGAAAGCTGGGTTACAATTGTTATATTTGAGAAAATAGACTTTATTTTATATTTTTCCTTTTTAAAATTTTAATTAAATGTATTAGGGTGACATTGATTTATAAGATGATATAGGTGCAAGTGTACATTTCCATAATACAACATCTTCATATTGCTATGTGTGCCCACCAATTAAGGTCAAACCATTTTCTGTCACCATATATTAGGGCCCCACCCCCCCCCCTTTTTTTTTACCAACCCAGGACCCCCTTCCCTCTGGTAAACACTACACTATTATCTGTGTCCATGAGTTTCAGTTTTATATCCGATATATAAATGAAGTCATGTGGTTTTAGCTTTTTCTGAATGACTTACTTCCTTACCATAATATTCTCATAGTCCATCCATGTTATCTCAAATGGAAGTATTTCATCTTTTCTCATGGCTAAGTAATATTCCACTGTATGTATGTAGCACATCGTCTTTATCCAGTCCTCTATTTTAGGACTCTTTGGTTATTTCCATGTCTTGCCCACCATGAATAGGGCTGCAATGAACATGGGAGGAACATTTATCATTGGGAATACTGTTTTCAAATTTTCGGGTAAATGCCCCAGAGAGGGATTGCTGGGTCATATAGTAACTCTATTCTTAAGTTTTTGAGGAACAACCATACTGTTTTCCATAGTGTTTGTCCCCATCTGCATTCACACTGCCAATGGAAGGGGGTTCCCTTGTCTCCACAACTGCTCCAGCACTCTTAATTACTTATCTTGTTGATAGTCATTCTAACAGGTGTGATGTGTTGTTTCATTGAAGTTTTAATTTGCATTTCCCTAATTGATAGTAAGGTTGAACATCTTTACATATAGCTGTTGGTCCTTTGTGTCTGCTTGGGAAATGTGTCTGTTCAGGACCTCTGCTCACTTTTTAATTGGATTGTTTGTTTGGTGTTGAGTTTTATGAGTCCTTTATATATTTTGGATATTAAACCTTTGTTGGAACTGTTGTTTGCAAATATCATCTCCCATATGGTCAGCTGCCTCTTTGTTGTGTTGTCAGTTTCTTTTGCTGTGCAGAAGCTTTTTTAATTTGATATAGTCCCATTCATTTATTTTTGTTTTTACTTCCCTTGTCTTTGGGGTCAAGTTTATGAAATGTTCTCTGTGACCAAGGTTCATAAGTTTAGTCCTTATGTTTTCTTTTATCTAATTTATTTTTTTTCAGATATTATATTTAGGTCTTTAATCCATTTTGAATTAATTTTTGTACATGGAGACAAATTATAATCTAGTTTCATTATTTTGCATGTGGCTTTCTAGGTTTCCTAGCACCATTTATTGAAGAGGATTTCTTTTCTCCATCATGTGTTTAAAGCTTCTTTGTTGAAAATTATCTGCCTTTATACATGTAGTTTTATTTATGGGTTCTCAATTCTGTTCCATTGATCTATAAGTCTGTTTTTCTGCCAATGCCATGCAGTTTTGAGTGTTATAGTTCTGTAGTATAATGTGAAGTCAGGTAGTGTGATACCTTCGACTTCATTCTTTTTTCTCAAGATTGCTTTGGCTATTTCAGTCTTTTGTGGTTCCATACAAATCTGATGATCTTTTTGTTGTTGTTGTTATTGTTCTATTATTTTTAATATTTATTTTTTTTTACAGAGAAGAAGGGAGAGGGATAGAGAGTTAGAAACATCTATGAGAGAGAAACATCCATCAGCTGCCTCCTGCACACCCCCTACTGGGGATGTGCCTGCAACCAAGGTACATGCCCTTGACTGGAATTGAACCCGGGACCCTTCAGTCCACAGGCCGACGCTCTATCCACTGAGCCAAACCGGTTTCGGCTTGTTCTATTATTTTTAAACTAGAGGCCCAGTGCACAAAATTTGTGTACTTGGAGGAGTGGGTCCCTCATCCTGATCTGTGCCGTCTTGCAGTCAAGGAACCCTAGGGGGGTGTCCGGCTGATGGCTTAGTGGGCCTAAGCCATCAGTCGGACATCCTTAGCACTGCTGCAGAGTCAGGAGAGGCTCCCACCATTGCCGCTGTGCTCGAA